>NC_135663.1:14590795-15790795 GCF_964188315.1 Podarcis muralis
TAATGCAATCATTTTTTCAGAGATGAGATTTGGCAGGGAGACGGTCGGAGATTATTTTTGCAAGGAGTGTCCCTCTTTTAGTTACGTGGCAAGTCTCTAAAAACTGGTAACTAGATCAGGAAGGAGTTTTTGTGCAACTTTCCTTTCATGATATCCTCTCAATGCCATTGCTGCACAGCGTCAAGGTGACCTGCAAGATGACCTGCAGAATCGAGCAACTTCTTCTCTTTCATTCTTTCTGAAAATGGTCAGGCTTGCATATTACTCAATGGCAAGGTGGACAGTGGGATGTTGCTTTTGTGTGGTGGCTATTTTTATGGGCCTCTGGTTGGTTGCATTACTTCTGCTTAGCAGGAGGGAGAGGCAATGGGCAAGGTTGGCGTGGTGCAAACACACCAGCTAAACCCACCCAGAGTTCCTGCCAGGGCATTTGCACCCCAACGGCCTCGCTGCTTCTTCCCCTCTACATCCTGGTAAGCAGTGCAATGCAAAGCAATCAAATGCCAGGTGAATGGCTCCTCTCTCACCATGCCATCTGCTACTGGCAAGAGTTGGCTTCATGATTTGGGCATCCACTATTCAACTCTTGCTTTCAAAGGAAATAATGACTGCAAAATTTAACTGAATTGTGAGTTGCATTCAGCTAAGTCCTACTCAGTGTAGACCCATTAAGATCAACGAAGCTAACTTAAACATGCCCATTTTATTTATATACAGTCGTACCTCGGAAGTCAAACGCCTTTGTCGAACGTTTTGGCTCCCGAATGGCGCAAACCCTGAAGTAGGTGTTCTGGTTTGTGAATGTTCTTTTGGAACCTGAACATCCGACATGGCTTCTGCAGCTTCCGATTGGCTGCAGGAGCTTCCTGCAGCCAATCGGAAGCTGTGGCTTGGTTTCCGAACATTTTGGAAGTTGAACGGACTTCCTGAACAGATTACATTCGACTTCTGAGGTACAAGTGTACAAAAATATTTATATACTGCTATTAGTGTTTTTTTAATAAATCCAGAGAGGTTTACAATGAAAGTACATAAACATGAAGTAAAAACTGCATTAAAAAGTTGAAATCAATCATTAACATCAATGGGTCTGATCTGAGCAGTACTAGCATTGAATCACAAAGTAGTGTGTGAATCAGACCATCAAGCTTAAAAAATTAATAGGTTATAGAGAATCACCTGACCCAATTTGGCAATTAGTATAAAGAGGCATCTTGGGTCAAGGCTGTCGCGAATTCTTCGTGGCTCTTTAGCAGAAATGCTCAGAGTCCCAGGTTCTTCAGTGCAGTATTATTTGTGAGCTATATACAGTGGTAAGGGACGCGGGTGGCGCTGTGGGTTACACCACAGAGCCTAGGGCTTGCTGATCAGAAGGTCAGCAGTTCAAATCCCTGCGACGGGGTGAACTCCCGTTTCTCGGTCCCTGATCCTGCCCACCCAGCAGTTCAAAAGCATGTCAAAGTGCAAGTAGATAAATAGGTACCGCTCCGGCGGGAAGGTAAACGGCGTTTCTGTGCGCTGCTCTGGTTTGCCAGAAGCGGCTTAGTCATGCTGGCCACATGACCCAGCTGTACGCCGGCTCCCTTGGCCAATAAAGCGAGATGAGAGCGGCAACCCCAAAGTCGTCCGTGACTGGACATAATGGTCAGGGGTCCCTTTGCCTTTACTACCTCGGGTTAAGTACTTAATTCATTCTGGAGGTCCGTACTTAACCTGAAACTGTTCTTAACCTGAGCACCACTTTAGCTAATGATGCCTCCCACTGCCGCCGCGCCGCCAGAGCATGATTTCTGTTCTCATCCTGAAGCAAAGTTCTTAACCTAAAGCACTATTTCTGGGTTAGCAGAGTCTGTAACCTGAAGCGTATATAACCTGAAGTGTATGCAACCCGAGGTATTATTATTATTTATTATTATTATTATTTATTATTATTAATTATTAATTATTATTATTATTATTATTATTATTATTATTATTATTATTATTTATTATTATTTAACCCGAGGTACCACTGTATATACCAATATCTACAGAAGCAGTTCATACAGTCAGACAGAGTACCTGGCTGCACCTTAAGGCAAATAGGAAGACTCTTTCTCTCTGACCACACTCCTCTCTACACCACCACTTTTACTACTGGACAGGTTTCCCTTTTAAACCAATGATAGCCAATCAACTGTCAGCACATTACTGCTGAGTCATTCTGACCCAGCACCTCCATAGAAAGTATTGCATCAGCCTGTTGCATCAACTAGCAAACTCAAGCCTGTAGACTTACTATCTTACACAGCATTCTGTGAATCCCGACAAAGGCTGCCACCTTCCCTGACATCCTTCAGGCAACAGATCAAGGCCTAATGTGGATTTGAGTTCTGATATATGCCATTGATTATATGATATCTCTGATAGCGGCAATACATAAAGCCCCCACAGTGTGATCTTGAATTATTTCTGGTTCCTCAAAACTCCCTTGTTCCCCTCTCATGTTATTCAACATGGACCCACTGAATAGCTTTGTGTGTTGGAGTATGGACTTGATAATGACATCATCTTCCACATATGAAAGTGTAGAATGACTAGACGACCCCTTTTCTGACCAAATTGAGACGTCCATGCTTTTGTTAAAGCACTAATTTTCTATCATGTAGATAAAATCTACTCTAAAATCAAAGCAATCTCTTCCTGTAATAATGCTGAGTTTTTTGATTATTATTATTTAAATGAATGGCAGGCAAAGGTTATGCATGAATTTTAATTATCCATTACAATATGGAATTTGTTTTAGGCGAAAACTGTAGTTTTTATACAGAGGCAGATTTAGGGGAGCGCAACCAGTTCACCCGCACCCACTCTGCCTTAGAGGGTTGCTGCGGGGGGCGCTGTAACAATGACGGAAAAATGGAAGGTGAGAAGCGAGGGGGGAGGCGAATTTTGGCATCGCCTCTGAAATGTTAAAGCCCAAAGTCTGCCACGGCTTGGAAAAATAAAGCTAAGCTGTAATAATGACTGGCATCTATAGGATTCCTCGTTTGTATGGCCTTCGTATACAAAAGTTTGCTTAACTAATGGACCTAACAATAGAAAGTCAGTGTAACTTACTCTGGCATAAGGTAAAGGGACCCCTGACTTTAGGTCCAGTCGCGGACGACTTTGGGGTTGCGGTGCTCATCTCGCTTTATTGGCCGAGGGAGTCGGAGTACAGCTTCCGGATCATGTGGCCAGCATGACTAAGCCGCTTCTGGCGAACCAGAGCAGTGCACGGAAACACCGTTTATCTTCCTGCTGGAGCAGTACCTATTTATCTACTTGCACTTTGATGTGCTTTCAAACTGCTAGGTTGGCAGGAGCAGGGACTGAGCAACAGGAGCTCACCCCGTTGCGGGGATTTAAACCGCCAACCTTTTGATCAGCAAGTCCTAGGCTCTGTGGTTTAACCCACAGCGCCACCTGCATACCCTGGCATAAGTTACCCCTATTCCAAATTCCTGTTAGGAGCCTCAGCTGCTATTAATCTTAAAAAAAAAAAAAATCTTTAAAAATTTAAAGCACTGGGAACTTCAGTCATGGATTTCCAATTGTCATGTCTAGTTGAGCTCCAAGAGAATAATGTCAGAATGTTGGCAATGTTTAAAGACTTTGGGTTGCATTCGGCTAAGTCCTACTTAAAGTTAACAAACCTAAGTTAGTCATGTTCATTAACTTCAGTGGGTCTACTCTGAGTAGGACTAACATTAATACCACCCATTTACTGAACATGTTTTTTTTTTTTTTAAAAAAAAACCAACTTGATTAATCTGCAGGAAAAGTACAAGTTAATTTAAATTGATTTCACATATCAGATTGATCTCCCGTGGGATGAAATATAAGAAATCAATGTTTCTGTACAGCTTTATTCTGAGGATATTAGGTTGCAATTGATGTGTTTGTGGTGTGGAGCCTTAGCTGATACAAAGCAAGTCTTGACTCCTCACTTCAGAACAATAGAATAAAACAAAGTTGGGGAGTCTTGGGTCTGAGGATTGATTGTGGCCCCCCAATCTCCATATCAGGCCCTTGGGACTGTTCCCTGGGTTATGCCGTCTCCCAGGACACCAGCCTTTCTCTAGATCTCCCTTAAGTACTTTTGCTTTGTTGCTGAACCATAATAATGCTTTTTGCTTGCCTGGATGGAGGATGGAAAAGTGTGTGTGTGTGTGTGTGTGTGTGATTCCTGGATTGCAGGGGGTTGGACTAGATGACCATAGCTGTCAACTTTTCCCTTTTCTTGTGAGTAATCCTATTTGGAATAAGGGAATTTCCCTTAAAAAAAAAAAGGAAAACGTTGACAGCTATGTAGATGATCCTTCCAACTCTACAATTCTATGATTCTGTAATCACTGGTCCCCAGAAGGTTGTCCATGGAAGAACATGGCCCCTGGGCTGATAAAAATGATCCTGCAGCAAAACAGTAGAGCATCGTGAATAAATGGAGCACAGCTAAAAACCAAGCAGAGCAGAATAACCTGACTTGGAGGCAGAATCTAACTTCCCTTCCTGTGACACTCCTTGATAAGAAACAGCTGGAACAAGACCTGGCTGGAACGAGACCCAGCTGTAGACCATTGAGCTTCAGGACTCCTTACAATTCAGAAGAGGTGTGTCTGGCAAGCAGGGAGAAACTGGCAAATGGGGACAAACACTTGGAGGTGGCTGGAGTGACTAGCTGGTGGCAGGACTTGGTGTACAGCTGCAGAGGATACTTAGCTGCCCCCCAGATGGGAACAAGCTCGGAAGGAGGCTGAAGGAAGACTCTCCCCCACAAGTCCCAGAAGTTGGGTAAGCATTGCCACAAATCCTTGTTGGCTAGATTCCTCTCCTTCAACCCTCCCGGGCTTGGGGCAGTCCTGGAAGGGAAGAGCAGGATGTCCTTTCTTATGCTATGCTAGCACCAGGAAAGGCTGAGCTAAAGCTTCCATCCAAGGAACTGCTGGGCTATATTTATGGGATACCAAAGTGCTTGTGAGTGGAACTGCCAGCTGCCTCCTGGGTAGGGGCAGCTGCCTGAAACATTAATCCAGGGAGGTTGCTTTAAGGCTCAGGGAGATGCATCTCTCGCATTTTGATGGGTGGCTGGTGGCGTGTGCTATATAACACTTAATCTCCTAATAAAAGCTGTGAACTGAACATCCCCGTGGTCATGGCTGTTTGTGCAAATGAAAATGAGGGCTGGCTAATTATAATTATATTTTATTATTTATAGCCCACCCATCTGGTTGGGTTTCCCCAGCCACTCCAGGCGGTTCCCAACAGAACATAAAAAGATCAACCATTGAAAACTTCCCTAAACAGGGCTACCTTCAGATGTCTTCTAAAAGTCAGGTCGTTGTTTATTTCCTTGACATCTGATGGGAGGGCGTTGCACAGGGCGGGTGCCACTACCGAGAAGGCCCTCTGCCTGCTTCCCTGTAACCTCACATCTCACAGTGAGGAAACTGCTAGAAGGCCCTCGGAGCGGGACCTCAGTGTCCGGGTTGAACGATGGGGGTGGAGATGCTCCTTCAGGTATACTGGGCTGAGGCCGTTTAGGGATTTAAAGGTCAGTGCCAACACTTTGAATTGTGCTCAGAAATGTACTGGGAGCCAATGTAGGTTTTTCAGGACCGGCGTTGTATGGTCTTGGCCGCTCCCAGTCACCAGTCTAGCTTCCACATTCTGGATTAATTCAAAGGTAGCCGCATGCAGAGTGCATTGCAGTAGTCCAAGTGGGAGATAGCTAGAGCATGCACCACTCTGGTGAGACAGTCCGGGGCAGGTAGGGTCTCAGCCTGCATACCAGGTGGAACTGGTAGACAGCTGCCTTGGACACAGAGTTGACCTGTGCCTCCATGGGCAGCTGTGAGTCCAGAATGGCTCTGCTCACGGAAGTCCAAGAATGGGAAGCATGCAAACAGGACCTGAGCACCACAGCACTCTTCTCACTTCCTGCTTCTGCCAGTCCCCTTTTGGCTAGACCAGGAATGGGAAACCTGTGGTCAGAGAACCATAGAGTAGGTACGTCTAGGACTGCACTAGAAGCCTGCAGAGCCAAGATGAAACTGCTGCGTACAGTTAAAGTGGTACAAACTTCACCTTCATGTCACGTTGCCCCTCAAATCCTCCTATAATAATGAAATCCTGCTTAGCGGTGGAATATCTACAGTGCGGTCATGGCATTGAGAGAAACGGGCCGGGTATCCTGGGAGGATTGTAAGAAAATGAACAAATAGCTGCTACTATGAATAACAAATCAAGGAAGCTATTTTGAGATATATTGAAAGAATGGAAATTAGCGAAAGATTAACGGAAGAAGCTGGATAGCCATATTATTCTCGGGCATGGCATATTTTATAAAGATTTGCTGAACTAGCGAGCGAGGGAAGGGGAAGAAACCAATGTGATTTTATCTGGTTGTAAAGTATATGCAAAGCTAATAGCAGCCGCAGCATAAATTTTAGTGCTCAGTAACTGGGTGATGGATATTCTTTTTAGATATAGCAAATATTTTTAACTCCAGAAACGCCAGCTAGCATGTGTCTCAGTGCTGCAAATAAACTCGCGGCAAGTGATAAGTTACCCTGGTGGTTCTTGTTTTGGGGAGGGGCCCCCGAAATATGCTTTCTTGTTGACATTTTGCCTACAGTGAAAGCAAAGCATGTTTGGAAGTTCCTCTGTTGTGTATACAACAGTTGTGTAAAATTCTTTCTCTCTCCCCCCCAGGCTTTTCAGTAATTTTCAGTGGTATTTAATAGTTTTATTAATTTAGCAGCAGTGCTGTTTTATAGATTTAGAAGGAGCATCCTCTTTACATGTGATGGTTTTAATGTTGCTTACTGTGGTTGCTGCTTCTGTTATTTTGGGATGGGGAAATTTTATATAATGGGGGAGTTTTGTTCTTCGATGCTGGTTAGAAGATGGAACTATGCGGTTTTAAATTTTGTGTTTGCAATTTTGAAAATACGTCACAAGGTGAACTTTCTTTGTTTTGACCTGATATCGCTGAGTTAGGCAGTTCCTCACAGAAGTGCCCTGTGCTGAAGGTTGCTTATACAAATCATGCTAATCTGTGCGCTTTTTAAAAGACGAAAACTTGTGAATCTGGTTAATGCAGCATGAAGCATGGGAAACTGCCAGTATTAATTTGAGCAATGGCTTCCATTTAAGTCCAATGATCTGGTCGATGCACATTTTCCAGCTCTTGTGAACAGATGTGGTTTTCGAAGATGTGTGCACTTCATCCCCAATTGCTGTTAATATGGAAATACTTGGCACTTGGGCTCTGCTCTAGGAGATAGGGTTCAGGGGCAGGTTGCAGCAAGAGTCCAAAGTTGGGAATACTGAAGAGTTGGTGGCTTCAACCCAGTAGGTAAGGCAGCAGTTGCTGCAACTTGGATGGAGAACTGAGGAGAGCTCCTCAAGTGCAGGGGGAAGATGCGAAAATCATTGCCTCTGACTTGGTCTATCCTACCTCCTAGGATTGTTGGGAAGGTAAAATGAGGGGAAGGGGACCACATACTCCATCTTGAGCTCCCTGAGATACATTGAAGGTCAGATATAAACTTAATAGATAAATCCACTTCTCCAGAGACTGTCTTATGATAGCCTTTATGTCTCTGAATTGCAACAGAGTTGCAACTGCAATTATGAGATGGAGCAATTATATTTTTGCATTGGGCTTAACCTTCCTGACTTGACCTCTTTCTAAAGCATGAGTTCCATGTCTTTGCAAATACTTGGGCCTCCTTATTTGCTTGAGCCCTACTCTTTGAGGAGCTCCTCCTCACCACCTGCAACAAACAAATTAAACTCCAGGCCACATGAAGGGCTTGGGAACCACAACAGTGTTACAGCTGAGCTGGCATAATATTCTCTCTCATTATGGGTCTAATATGGGAGAAGGCAATCACCATTATCATATTCGTCAGATGGAGGGACTTGATGCATCATAAATAACATTAACTGGTGATGATTCTCCAAATGCTCGAACCGTTAATTATTGAATCTTTAATTATTTGTTTCCAGACTGGGCTGGAAGGGTCCTTGCATGGTCAGTCTTTTCAGTGTGGAAGATAAATAAAAGGTATCCTGATTTGCTTGTCCCTTGTTGGCATGGATTTCATGTGTATGTTTCTCTGCAATGGCAATTGTCCAACATTTACTATGGTGCTAGAGGTCAATAGTAGGAGTACTATTGCTTCTCTATTACCACAGGCCTGGCAGCAACTATCTGCAGACACTTCCACCCAGGGGCGAAGGAAGGCGTCACCACACCTGGGGCGGGCGTCGCTATGTAGGGTGCATGTGTGGCATTGCTATGTATGATGCATGTGCCGTACGTAGTGACACCGCACATGAGCTGTACATAGCGGTTTGCCGACGACGCTGCTCCAGTGTCATACGGATGATGCCGGAATCCTCTGCTCGCGGCTGCAGCCATGAACAGAGGGTCCTCCACATGCGGCTGCGGTGGTGCAATGGCTGGTTGCGCCGCTGTGAGCCCCCACAGGGTGACTTCTTGTCACCGCCGTAGACATGGAACCCACGACGCACCGCCCCAGGTTGCAATGCCACTGCTCCCACCACAGATGAACATAAGTTAGGGTTACCAGACGCCCCCGGTTCCCGCGGACAGTCCCCGGATTTGCAAATCTGTCCCCAGACAAATTCCGTCCCCGGAATGTCTCCAGATTTGCAAATCTGTCCCTGGGAAACTTGGCATCGGCAGCCTCAGCAGCCAGGAGCCAGCCTGGTGGTGCAGTTGGCTCTGGCTGGCTTCAGGAGCTGCTCGCTGCTGTGGCACCTGCCATTTTTCCTGCGCCACAGCAGCGAGCAGCTCCTGAAGCCAGCCAGAGCCAACTGCGCTACCAGGCTGGCCCCACGTGGGCAACAGCCGCCTGCCTGTGATTCCTGAGCCTCCCCTGATCTGTCAAAACAAAGGGGGAAGGGGGAAGGAGATTGGGGAGTCATGGCCGGGCAGCGTGCCATTGCCCATTTTTTTAAAAAAAACCTCTGCACATTTATGTTTCACAGGGTGCAAAAGAAGGGCTTTACACCTTGATACAATATGCATGTGTGCTTGGGCCCAGGGTCTTTTGCCTCACCATCCCCACTACCGACTCCCTGTTCCTACTCAGCTTCAAAATAAATAAATAAAGTGTCCCTGGATTCATTGAAAAAAAATCTGGTAACCATAATGTAAGTGCCCAATTAACTGCAACCCTTCAACATTTGGGGCCAGTGGAACCCAATCTCACTGGAGTAGAATGCCATTAATGGATTGTTTCTTCATGTTCTCTCTCTGACATAACACAGAGATTGCAGTGGATTTGGAGAGTGCCTCATCATCCGGAGGTGCCCTGTATCTCCCTGAGGACATTGCCAGGCGCTCTGTTCCTTAGCAGAGAGGGCCACTTTGCGTGAGAACCTGATGTGAATGCAGAAGGGAACAGTCCAATTCCTGGCATATCTGGGGGATACCCCTTGTACAAAACCCTGGAGCGCTACTGCAAGTCAGTGTAGACAATACTGAGACAGATGGCGCAATGGTCTGACTCAGTATGGGGAAGATCCTTATGTTCCTAGAAGAGGGCTGTTGAAACTAGAAACTTATTTTGTCTTTTGCAGGCATGGACCCATCCTCAGTCCTTGAGGTGCCCATCATTCTGGATGAAGGCCGTGGCACCCTGAAGATAGCTGGCATCGCCATCCTGTTTTGGGGTCTTCTCCTACAGACACCAGGTGATTGATGCAGTATATAAGAGGTAAGACTGTCTACGTACCTTCACTATGTGTTATGTACTGAGTTGAATAGGATTCAGAATGCAGCAGTCTGATTGGTCCACAGGAGCCACCCAATCCAGCTCCAGGTGGAAGTGAATCCGCAACCTGATTGGCCTACAGGAGAATCCCAGAATTAGCCAATCACGTGGGGTCCATTGTGTAAATAATGTATATAAAGCAGATATTCTGGGGGAACTTCCATTCCTCCTCACCACTATGAGCTGAATAAAGAGCATGAAATCCACTCTCGACTCTGAGTGTATTTCACTATGTTTGCATAACAACAGTGTGATTAAAACGGGTGTCCCCCCCCCAATCCCCTCCACACATTGAAAGAAGCTGTGTACAGGGTTGTGCAGGCAAAGCCTTCCTCCTTCCACATCATCACCTTGCTACCTTGATTCCTGCATGCCAAAGCTATGCCAAGAGGCATTCTACATGTCTACTGATATAGGGGAGCTCTAGTCATGTACATGAGGAGGGACCCTGTTCTGATGTAGCTTGAGCAGGTGGGTGTTGGGTGTTTGTGTGGGGCAGTGGCATGCAGTGGTGGGGGCACTGAGCTTCTCTGCGTGGCTTTTCAACCTCATCCACAACTTTCAACACATGGAGGTGAGTCACATGAGCCCCCTAATATGACCTACTGGGGGAAAAGGCTTTGAAAATGTCATAGGTATGTGATGCCCCTCTGTGCAAGAATCCTTGCGCCCCAACAAAACCTGCTCTACTTCCTTCTCCCTTTCATATTTCCCTTTATTGAGAGATGGACCCTGACAGATAGTTGAATGACTGCCCTCTGGACAGTATCTTCAGTCGGATGAGCTAAACATTTGGGTATTCTAAAGGAGAGACTTGATGACACTTCCCCCAACTTCATTATCTGAGCATCCTTTGAATTCTATATCTGTCAACATTGCTGTATTAAAAATTCATCAAGTCTGGAGCATTTATTCCTGTAGTTAAAATTGCTATGGAGACTCCTTTTTTCCTTCCTTTTTTATAATTTTTTCCCCAATTTATCGCTTCTTTATTTGGTGGGTATTTTTATTTTTTCCATCCATCACAATCGGAGCTTGTCTAATGTGGTTTTCAGATGTTTCTCACAAATGTGTGTGTTTTTCCAAAAGACTCAGATATTTTCAGAGTGTTGCCAGACTTGATGACCAAGCCTTAAAGCAGATTTGAGGAACCTGTGGCTCTCCAGATGTTGTTGGAATCCAAGTCCCATCAGACCCAGCCAGTCCCACAACATCTGGAGGACCATAGCTCGCCCCTCCCCTTCCGGCCACAGACCCCTGTTCAGTTCTCTTTCATTCACACTGTCTCTGCATGAAAGAGTTGGGGGTTTTTTGCTTTTGGAAAACATATCCCAAATCTAATAATTTTAGAAATATAACTCTGTGCATTTGGGAGAGGGGTGGGTGTCAATGTAGAGGAAAGGGCAAGATACACATGTTAGAATAGCCTTCCCCACACCTGACTCCCCAGATGTTTCTGGATTACAATTCCCAATGACCCTGACCATTGGCCACAGTTGTTGGGAGTGGGGTGAAAGAAGTTGGAGTCCAGCAACATCTGGGGAAGATGGGAAGAATGTCTTGGATAAAAAACCCTAAAAATGTACAGCTGGTGCAAAATGCTGTGGCCGGCTGGAAGACTTTCTGGTATATGTTTTTCTTCCAGTATCACACCAATCTGGCTTGTGATTCATTTCTGGGTACAATTGCACTGGCTTCTGGTTCATTTCTCCAGATGCAATTCAAGATGCTGATTATTACCGTATTGGCCTGAATATAAGCCACACTCACCCCCCCCCCCAATTCCGACAGTGAAAAGTTAAAGTGCGACTTATATTCGCAACCTTACGGTATGCAGCCAGGAGCGCGGTGGCAAACAGCACCAGGAGCACGGCGAAGCGGTGCTTGCCCCACACCCCATGCATAGTCCCCCATTCTCTCTCCCAAGGCTCAGTAGGGAGAGAGCAAGGAAGATGAAAGGCTGCTGGCAACACAGCGTGGCTCCCCCCTGCCCAGTACGCAGCCAGGAACAGCAAGGAAGGGAGCGGCTTATATTGGGGTATTTTTTCTCCCCCGCTCCAATTTTAAAGGTGTGGCTTATATTCGGGTGCGGCTTATATTCAGGCCAATACGGTACCATCTACAAAGGCTCAAAGGGTTTGGGATTAGGATATTCAAAGGACCACCTCCTCCCAAATGAACTTGGCCATCAGCTGCAGAGGTTCCACTCTGCATTCCACTACCAAAGCAGGTCTGATGGGGTGAGGAAACATGACCAACAATGGACTATGAAAGCTAAGTAGAACCTCCATTGCCTCCTGCAGATGCCATCTTATCAGGAGATCCATTCTGCACAGTGTTGGAAAGGGGACTTTAGTGTTGTGGCACCTGCCCCTTGGAATTCCCTCCTCTTGAACATTAGACAGGTTCTATCTCTGCGCTCTCTCTCTCTCTCTCTCTCTCTCTCTCTCTCTCTCTGTCTCTCTTTTGGTGCCAGCTGAAGTCCTTCCTCTTTCAGCAAGCCTTTTAAGCGGAGATCTTTCTCAGTCTCCCATCTGTACTGGAATTGTTCCTAAGACGTTGCTGTTGGTTGTTGCCCTGGGCTCCTTTAGGAGGAAGAGCGGGTTACAAATTTAAAAATAAAATGCAAAATAGTGAAAACATTGGGAGATCTACCAGTTTTCCATGCCTGGGCTTGATGGTCTGACATTATACGGCAGTTTTATCTAATCATAACCTTGCATTAAAATTGTGGTGCAGAGAATAGTTGTGATGGCAGCATTCATCCTTGGAAGTATCTTTCGTTTTTCTCATGCCCTTCAGGTATCTTGGCTCCACAGAGCTTGTGTAGGTGGGAGCTAAGGAGGAACCACGCCACAAAGCAACTTCATGGCGCAACATGCCTCATTGCTTTGTGGGTGGAAAGATTTGTCAATTCCAGTTTCACCTTTGGATTCCCCATGAAAATGTCTGCATGGACATTTTTGTGTGCATTTCTCCTAATATATGCAGTTTTGCAAGCAATTTCCACTAACAGAATGCATATTTGTACATTATTATCCCTGGTGTATACATCTTTGTGACCATTTCCCCCAACGTCCCTTTTTTTTTGCACACAGTTTTTGCACAGTTTGTTCAGTAATGACACTGCCATTTCGTAAAAGTGTGAAAAGTTTAAGGATAGCCGCCTTTTGGTTCACATTTAGGTTTGGGAAGTTTCAATAGAAGTGAAAACTGAACTACAGTGGTACCTTGGGTTAAGAACTTAATTCATTCTGGAGGTCAGTTCTTAACCTGAAACTGTTCTTAACCCGAGGTGCCACTTTAGCTAATGGGGCCTACTGCTGCCACCGTGCGATTTCTGTTCTCATCCTGAAGCAAAGGTCTTAACCCGAGGTACTATTACTGGGTTAACGGACTCTGTAACCTGAAGTGTCTGTAACCCGAGGTACCACTGTACCTTAGGATAATGGGGCTGAGCTCTACATTTGGTGCGTGTACATGGATAAACTACGGAACTGCGCTCAGTCAGTGGAAATGTGGCTACAGATTTTTACTCGCAATTTGGGGAACCGCATGCCTCAGTGGCAGAGCATCTGACTTGCATGCAGTCGGTCTCAAGTTCAATCCATGTTACTTCCAAATAGGGAGGAGAATGTCCCTTGTCTGAAGTCCTGCAGCCATCAAGTGTAATTTATTATTTTATTATTATTTATTATGGTTATATACTGCTCTTTCTTCCAATGAGCTTCAGGTGGTTCTTTTCTTCCCCATTTCTAACAACAACCCTGTGAGGTAGGTTAGGCTGAGAAATAGTGACTGGCCCAAGGGCACCCAGCAAACTTCATGACTGAGTGGGGATTCGAACCCTGGTCTCCCAGGTCCAAGTCTTGCCCACCCTTCATGAGCCGTCCCTGACAAGTGGGTGGCACTGCCTGCCTTTCATTCACCTCAGAATGGAGGGCATTAGGTGACCACACATTGACAAAGTCAATGTGGCAATGAGCCAGTGTGGTGTAGTGGTTAAGGGCGGTAGACTCGTAATCTGGTGAATTGGGTTTGTTTCCCCGCTCCTCCACATGCAGCTGCTGGGTGACCTTGGGCCAGTCACACTTCTCTGAAGTCTCTCAGCCCCACTCACCTCACAGAGTGTTTGTTGTGGGGGAGGAAGGGAAAGGAGAATGTTAGCTGCTTTGAGACTCCTTCGGGTAGTGATAAAGCGGGATATCAAATCCAAACTCTTCTCCTTCTTCTTGACATGCGCTCTGAATTCTTCCTTTCCAACTCCAACTTTAATTAAAGCTGGGGCCGCAAAAGATTCCAGACTGTGGCTGCGAAAGAAGAACTCCTGTGCGCCTTTCTTTGTGGAAAGCAGGGCTGGCTTTTGGCACTGAATTCAGCACAGAAAGAAAGCCCTTCTTGTGGCAGGGGTCAGCTGCTGTCAAAAACTTCCAGGTGTAACCAGTCTTGGACAAATGGGAAAGACACTGAATGCAATCCTTTCAGAGGAATTGGGAGCAAATGGGAGCCACACCTAGCTTTCTGTGACCTGACGTATGGGGCAAGTGAGCTGAGCGTAGGGGAAACAAACAGCCTCACAGGCCAATCTAGAACTCTTGGAGTGTCAGGAGTGCATGTAGGAGCCAGGCCCTGTTACCCGTAGGGCTTCGCAGGACTGGGGCCTTCCTAAGTTTCTTCTGGAGAGGCAAGGCATGGCCACACAGGTGAGGCCGCTTGGTAACTCAGTGCACCTGGTGGCAAGAGCTGGGAAGGGATATAAGGTCACCATTTCCCTTCGGCTCTTTGCCATTACAACACGGACTCGGACCTTGGCTCCTTGACTCCTTGCTTCCCGACCTGCGGACCCTTGACCCTTGGACCCTTGACTTCGTGACTCCCTGCTTCCTGACCCTCAGACCCCTGGCTTCTGGACTCCCGTTCCTGCTCCCACGCCGCCATCTTGCCCCTGGTCCCAACGTTCTCAGCCGGGACTTCGATCGCCCATAGACTGGACCATGACATGGAGGCCCATGGAATCATAGAGTTTTGGAAGGTACCCCAAAGCCATCTAGTCCAAACCCCTGCAATGCAGGAATCTTTTGCCCAATGTGGGGCTCAGACCTACGACCCTGACCTCTAACTGTACCGACTGAGCTAACCATGAGCTCGAGGTTCTCCCCCTGTGGTGCAGAAAATACTGAACAAGATGGAACAATTTGTCTGAATCTGCATAATGCAGTTTCCTATGTTCCTCTGTGTATACTTCATTCAAATAATTCTGGCAAAACTTCCAAATACTTGTAAAGAAAACGAAAGACGGGAAGTCAAGCCAAATCCTGGCAATCAACTGAGTGATATACAAAATGTAGGCCAAGGTTGTCTCCCCGGTTTGGTCAGGTGTCAGCTTCAGGAATGTTTTGTGTTCATGGCAACACCCTACACTAGGTAGTTTGAGCAGGCCTCTGTTTGTATCAGCAACCACTCCAATAACCATTCCACAGAATTTACAACAATAGCTTTCAAAAGCACCGCACACACTCCCGCACGCACATGGATTTTTAATTGGCTGTCGCGCACATCACTTGCAAAGCTTCCCAGCTAGAACCGAAGTATTGAGGTACGATTGTGTTTTGAAGGTCAAATAAGACAAATGGCCCAAGGAAGGACACTTTTATAATTGGAGCGGGATAGCGGTTTGGTTAATTTACAGCTCCTGGTAATTAGGTTGATGCCCGAAATAGCAGAATACGCAGGGAGGAGGGAGGAGGGAGGGGATGGGTGGGTCACGGCCTTTTCCTGTGAGTTCCTGCAGTTTTTCATCTCTTTGCAAACACACAGGAAGAAAGCAACATGGAGAGGAAGCATATAAGTCTTGCGTACATTGAGCCACCACTGATGTAGCAGTGTGGAGAAAAATCGGGAGATCGGAAAGTTACCTTTTAAAAATAAATAAATGTAACCTAACTAAATCTAAACTTGGCCATCGAACCGCTGCATTGCAAGGGGTTGGACTAGATGACCCTTGGGGTCCCTTCCAACTCTACAATTCTATGAAATTTAAAGTAAATAATTATGCCATGTTACTAGCAATGTAAGGGACGCGGGTGGCGCTGTGGGTAAAACCTCAGCGCCTAGGACTTGCCGATCGCATGGTCGGTGGTTCGAATCCCCACGGCGGGGTGCGCTCCCGTCGTTCGGTCCCAGTGCCTGCCAACCTAGCAGTTCGAAAGCACCCCCGGGTGCAAGTAGATAAATAGGGACCGCTTACCAGCGGGAAGGTAAACGGTGTTCCGTGTGCTGCGCTGGCTCGCCAGATGCAGCTTGTCACGCTGGCCACGTGACCCGGAAGTGTCTGCAGACAGCGCTGGCTCCCGGCCTATAGAGTGAGATGAGCACACAACCCTAGAGTCTGGCAAGACTGGCCCGTATGGGCAGGGGTACCTTTACCTTTACGAGCAATGTAGGCTCTCAGAGGAACTTACTCTGGGAGAAGAAGGGCACCCTGTGGCCACAAAATAGGATTTCCCCCAATGCATACAAGTAAACCCAACGTCACAGGAGCCTGCCAGTTAGTAATCAAAGATGGCGTCAACTCTATATATATATATATATATGCAGGTTTTGGTGTCCTCGGGTGTCTTCCCGTGTAAAAGTTGGGGTGTCTAGGCGACGTTTCGACGAGGTCTCACTCGTCATCTTCAGGCTGGTGCTTTCGGCTTCTTGTTACTGGAACAGAGCAGGATCTCAGTGTTTGAGTTCCTATAAATACTGTTGAGGGGTGTGGTGTATAGCCTCCAATGTTCTGGGCAGAGAGGAAGTTCCCAGGCTAGTGTGCCTTTTCTTCTTTTGTTCCTTAATTGCTTGAGGGATATCTTGAGTGATTTCTTGAGTGATATCCTGAGTACCACTTAGGTGGGTCATTAGGTGTGGATTAGTTGCTAAAGCCTTTGTGTCTTGACCTCTTGAACTTTGTGAAGAGTTTTTCTGAGAAGATGGCTGTACTGCATTTAGTTGTGCTCTGGCTTGGCTTCGTGTATAGGGGCGAGCTGTGGTTTTGTGGCCTGTGCCAGCCAGATCTGTGTAGGGATTGTAGGGGGGTGCAGCATCCGGAGGTGCCACCATGGTTTGGCTACTGGATGGTGTCTGTAATTTATCTGTGGAGAGGGTCTGGGTTTGGGTCTGGTGTGGTTGATTGGTGATGGCGTTCTGTGTGCCTCTGGATCTGGTGTCAGTTTTTGTGGGGAGGGCTAATTTCCAGATGTCTGGCAAGCGGGATGTGTCGTCACGCTTGTTCATGTTGTGAGGGTGTTTCTCTATCTCGATGGCTTCCATGATTATTCTCTTGTGGTGATGTTCCATGTTAGAGAGCAATTTGGAATCTGCAAAATTAATTTCGTGTCCTGTTTCTTTCATGTGTTGGAAAAGAGAGGAAGTTTTTTCTTCTTTTTTGACGGCATTCTTGTGTTCTGCGATACGTGCATTTATTCGTCTGTTTGTTTGTCCAATGTACGTGGCTGGGCAGACTTTGCAGGGTATTTCATAGACCCCTTGGTTTTCCAACTGGATTTTATCCTTGGGGTTTCTGAGGATATTGGCTATTTTTTGGTTGGCGCAAAAGGCTGTTTTGATATTGTGTTTATGGAGGATTTTGCTAATTTTATCTGTAGTGCCCTTGATATAAGGAAGGAGGGCCATGCCAT
The DNA here is from genome assembly GCF_964188315.1 of Podarcis muralis. Lineage (NCBI taxonomy): Eukaryota > Metazoa > Chordata > Lepidosauria > Squamata > Lacertidae > Podarcis > Podarcis muralis. Next base: position 14,608,308 of record NC_135663.1, read on the forward strand.
TGTTTTCTTCTGTGTCTTGGTTTTTGGGGGGTGTTTCTTTTTGGATTAGCTTCGTAACCCTGTTTTGCTGGTATCCATTGGCAATTAACACATTTGAGAGATTCTGTAACTCAGTTGTCAAGTGGTCTTTGTCAGCCAGGCGTTTGGTTCTGGAGATGAGGGTCTTGGCTACGGAGTTTATTTGTGCAGGGTGGTGGTGAGATTGTGCATGTAAGTAGCGGTTGGTGTGTGTTTTTTTCCGGTAGATAGTGTGTCCTAGGGAGCCATCAGGTTTTTTGTAGATTAGGACGTCAAGGAAGGGAAGTTGGTTGTTGGCTTCTATTTCCATAGTGAATTGTATTTTGGGGTGTAGGCTGTTGAGATGTGTGAGGAAGCTGTCCAGTTTTTCCTTCCCGTGTGGCCAAATTACAAAGGTGTCGTCCACATATCTGAGCCAAAGTTTGGGTTTGTGTTCTGACTTGTCTAAAGCATTGGTTTCAAAGTGTTCCATGTACAGGTTTGCGATGACCGGTGAGAGGGGAGATCCCATAGGTGCTCCTTCTATCTGTTTGTATCTTTGTCCATTGTGGATGAAGACACAGAAGAAAACAATGGCATGGCCCTCCTTCCTTATATCAAGGGCACTACAGATAAAATTAGCAAAATCCTCCATAAACACAATATCAAAACAGCCTTTTGCGCCAACCAAAAAATAGCCAATATCCTCAGAAACCCCAAGGATAAAATCCAGTTGGAAAACCAAGGGGTCTATGAAATACCCTGCAAAGTCTGCCCAGCCACGTACATTGGACAAACAAACAGACGAATAAATGCACGTATCGCAGAACACAAGAATGCCGTCAAAAAAGAAGAAAAAACTTCCTCTCTTTTCCAACACATGAAAGAAACAGGACACGAAATTAATTTGCAGATTCCAAATTGCTCTCTAACATGGAACATCACCACAAGAGAATAATCATGGAAGCCATCGAGATAGAGAAACACCCTCACAACATGAACAAGCGTGACGACACATCCCGCTTGCCAGACATCTGGAAATTAGCCCTCCCCACAAAAACTGACACCAGATCCAGAGGCACACAGAACGCCATCACCAATCAACCACACCAGACCCAAACCCAGACCCTCTCCACAGATAAATTACAGACACCATCCAGTAGCCAAACCATGGTGGCACCTCCGGATGCTGCACCCCCCTACAATCCCTACACAGATCTGGCTGGCACAGGCCACAAAACCACAGCTCGCCCCTATACACGAAGCCAAGCCAGAGCACAACTAAATGCAGTACAGCCATCTTCTCAGAAAAACTCTTCACAAAGTTCAAGAGGTCAAGACACAAAGGCTTTAGCAACTAATCCACACCTAATGACCCACCTAAGTGGTACTCAGGATATCACTCAAGAAATCACTCAAGATATCCCTCAAGCAATTAAGGAACAAAAGAAGAAAAGGCACACTAGCCTGGGAACTTCCTCTCTGCCCAGAACATTGGAGGCTATACACCACACCCCTCAACAGTATTTATAGGAACTCAAACACTGAGATCCTGCTCTGTTCCAGTAACAAGAAGCCGAAAGCACCAGCCTGAAGATGACGAGTGAGACCTCGTCGAAACGTCGCCTAGACACCCCAACTTTTACACGGGAAGACACCCGAGGACACCAAAACCTGCATTCCTGTACCCGTGAAAATCTACGAAAGCAAATATATATATATATATATATATATATATATATATATATATATATATATATAATTTTTTATTAAGAATTTCAACATAACCATTTATCAAAAACATATCATCCTCATTCCCCCTATTTTTCCCCTCCCCCTCCCCAAACCAGATCCCCACCCTCGCACCCCACCCCCAGACTTCCCTCAGCTCCTCTCTCTGGTTTTTCAGCACATGTTAATCTCTGCATACTATAAAATTGTAAAGATCCTTAATTTATCTATCTATATATTACCAATAATAAATTTGTGTATGTTTATTCAAAACCTGCCAAGGAATCCAGCTCAGTTTGTTGTTTCTTTAAATACTTCGTAAAAGGTTCCCATTCTTCTTTAAAGTCACAGTTGTCCTTATCACACAGTTTGTGTGTCAGTTTCGCCAGTTCCGCATAGTCCATCATTTTCTCTTGCCACAGTTCTTCGGTCGGGATTTCTTCGTTCTTCCATCCTTGTGCTATTAAGACTCTTGCCGCCGTTGTCGCATACAATTTCCTTGGTAGGTCTTTCCCTACAATCCCTAACAGAAATGTTTCAGGCCTTTTTTTGCAAATGTTAGTTGGAACATTTTCTTCAAGGCGTCAACTCTTTATGAGCAAAAACGCAATATCTACCGTATATGATTGCTTCAGAAGGTGGTGGACTTTCCTTCACGAGAAGTTGGTAAGAAGATGCCGGGTAGTTGCCTATCAAGGATTCCTGGCTTTGACTGGGATTGCTTTGTTCTATAAAGTCATGTGAGATTTCCACATTAAGGCTATGTGCTTGCAAAATGGGTAGGGATTTCAGTGGGTGCAGCTCACAGTGCCTCGGGGGGTGAACAGGAATGCCTTCCAAGATTCTCTCATCTGAGCAGGATCCTGGATGCAGAGGTGTGCATGTCTGCCCGTGTTTTAGGAAGTGGGAAAAACAAGCATGCCACTTGTTTTCTCTGGTGTGTTTTCCTTCCACCATGACACAAATGGAGGAGCTCTGGAAATTCTGTAGTTCCCTTAAATGGGGAGCTGGATGGGGGAATGGGGCAGCCACAACTTTCCCCTGGTATTGAGTCAATCCCCCTCCCACACAAGAGCATCATTTTGGAGAATTGTAGAGTTGGAAGGGGACCCCAAGCGTCATCTAGTCCATGTTGGAAAAACGCCCTGGGAAGGCTGCTACCTTCCCAAGTCTTCAGAGCGTCTCTCCGGTGGTCCTCTATGGCTGTAAATCTCCCTCAGTCCAGAGAGACCAGTAATAAGTGACCCTTCTCTCCTGAAAAGAGCATGCTAGTCTTCTGGTATATCATAGCAGAAGAAAGACTCAATCGTAGTTCTAAACTACTTTATTTACAGTCTTATATTCAGGGAATCCATCAGTACGTCTGTGCTCTCTGAACACCAGTACAGAACCAGTACAGAACAGTGACACAATACAGAAGTGAAACCAACTTCCAGCAGTACTCAGAAGGAAGAGATAATACAGACTTCTTTTCTCAAGCTGGAGCAGCTCGGATAGATCAAAATCCAACCCCTTGCAATGCAGAAATCTCTGCTAAAAAGTCCCCCGACAGATGGCCATCCAACTGCTGCTTAAAAAGCTCCAATAAAGGGGAGTCCTCAGCCTTCCTCAGGAGCAGCTATATTTTGACGGCATTACGTAGTTTTGAAGAACAGTCACAGCAACATTCTTAAAATGAACAGCTTAAAAAAAAAATACTGGCTAGCTTAAAAGAATGTCCAAATAAGTCCAAACCAGCCTACGCTATTGGTCATCAGCTGCTGTGTGCAGCTTAACCATGTGGTAAGGCTGGCATCTCCAAGTAGACATGGGAATGTCTGCTCTCTGAAACCCTGGAGAACTGCTGCCATACTGAGCTTGATGGACCAATTGTCTGATTCAGCTTCCTATTTCATCACCACCCGTCCCACTGAAAGCTAAAATGGCAGCCCTGCTGTCTTTGGTGGTAAGCAAGACTCCAGGAAAGTGAGGCAAATAGATGGAAAGTCTGCTTTGCGGTGAATTTAAAGGTACAGGGGGACTTTCTGGGTTGTGACCTGGCTACCTTAAATCCCAGGGAAATCCAGCTAAAGCAGCATTGAAGAACACGATGGAGATCTCTGTGCATCCTCATCCTTGCCACATCTGCCTTTGCACACCCTCTGTCCTTTTCTCTGCTCTTCCTTCTTCGTGTAGGTAATGCTATAAATAGAGAACGCTGTTTGTGGAAGAAAATAAATGCCCCAAACAACTGCATTACATTTACAAGATTCTGCTTCCCTGCACAGATAGGAATAGCCCAATGCAAGGAACAAGATGTGTAAGAAAACAAGAAGAGAGACAATGAAGGTGGCAGAGTAATAGTAAACGCTATTTTAAAATTTCTTTTGTTGAAGGCGTTAAATCATTATCTCTCTCACACACACAGTCGGTATGTACAAACCACAATTTACAATGGCTGCCATCATCTAATTCTGTCTAGGGTTGAAGAGACCAGGGCTTTTGGCAGTTGCTTTGTGGGGGGAATGGCATAGAGTCTCCTGAACACAATTGCTTGTGAAAGTGGTCCACCGCAACACAAATGGAAGGTGAAGCCAGTGAAGGTCCTGTGTGAGTGCCTGCAGGCGGTTGGAGGATGGATGGCGGCTAACAAATTGAGGTTGAATCCTGACAAGAGAGAAGTACTGTTTTGGGGGGACAGGGGGCTGGTGGGTGTGGGGGACTCCCTGGTCTTGAATGGGGTAACTGTGCCCCTGAAGGACCAGGTGCACAGCCTGGGAGTCATTTTTGACTCAAGCTGTCCATGGAGCCGCCAGTCAATTCTGTGTCCAGGGCAGCTGTCTCCCAGCTCCATCTGGTACGCAGGCTGAGATCCTATCTGCCCGCAGACTGTCTTGCCAGAGTGGTGCATGCTCTAGTTATCTCCCACTTGGACTACTGCAATGTGCTCTACATGGGGCTACCTTTGAAGGTGACCCAGAAACTGCAATTAATCCATAATGTGGCAGCTAGACTGGTGACTGGGAGCAGCTGAGACCATACACTGGTCCTGAAAGACCTACATTGGCTCCCAGTATATTTCTGAGCACAATTCAAAGTGTTGGCGCTGACCTTTAAAGCCCTAAATGGCCTTGGTCCAGTATACCTGAAGGAGCGTCTCCACCCCCATTGCTCAACCTGTACACTGAGGTCCAGCTCCGAGGGCCTTCGGGCAGTTTCCTCACTGTGCGATGTGAGGTTACAGGGAACCAGGTAGAGGGCCTTTTCGGTAGTGGCACCCGCCCTGTGGAACGCCCTCCCATCAGATGTCAAGGAAATAAGCAACTATCCTACTTTTAAAAGACATCTGAAGGTAGCCCTGTTTAGGGAAGTTTTTAATGTTTAATACTGTATTGTGTTTTTAATGTTCCGTTGGGAGCCGCCCAGAGTGGCTGGGGAAACCCAGCCAGATGGGTGGGGTATAAATAATAAATTATTATAATTATTCTATTATTAGCAAATATGAGCTTTGGGAAAAAGAAGGTAGGAACTGGAGAGAGAGAGAGAGAGAGAGAGAGAGAGAGAGAGCGCGCAAAGGACAGGTGTACTGAGACTACGTTCCTTCAGAATGAAGCTACGACAGGGTCAGACACTGTGAGAGAGTTAGAAAATGGACTTCTGGTTCTGGATTAGTTGAAAGGGTTCTTGGGAATCATCTAGTATGACCCGCTACTTAATGCAGAAATGGAAATGTATCAGAGGTGGGGAATGTGATCTTATTTCTCCCGCCCCACCAGCTGCAGGCCACTCATGTGTCAATCATCTGTCATCACAATAATACCAAATGACCCATTTTTGGGTCCCACACAATTTGAAACTGCACTTTGCGAGTAAAGGCATGGCTCCTCTGTGCTTTGCAAGCTACAATTGACCAGCTGGTTGTGAAACCACCACCGCAAACCGACTTTGGGGCATTGCATGGAGTTAGGAGGGTTCACTAATAAACTGATCAGAGTGCCAGCAAACCGACTTGTGGCCTAGCTGTGCCTTTACTTTCCCCAAACCTGGCATCATGTTTGATGGGCGTGGCTTGGCTGAAGTGGCCTCAGAGGTTCCAGACTGCTGACTTGCAGCATCCCTGATAGATGGTCGCTGTTGCCTCTAGCAAAGGAGAATCTACTGTCTCTAGAGAAAATCTGTTTCCTTTCAGGATTCCTGCTTCCTTCGGCTTTGAAGGCAGGTTTTAAATCTGATTAACAAACACTGGTTCAAGAGGGAGCTCGCTTAGCATTTTAACAAAATAATTTTCAATTCTTTTTTTGTTTTGACCACGGCAGACCAACACGGCTACCTACCTGTAATTAGTATTTTAGGTATCCTTTAAGGCCAAATAAGATTGGTGGGGGAGCTTGCTCTTTGGCAAAGGGCACAGTCTTGGTGACACCCTTCACTCTCGTAACCACAGCTGGGGGACTGAATTTGCTACCCCAACAGATTTCACTAAAGATGGGAGGGGAATTCATTTGGTCTGCTTTTGGGGTGGACCAACCACTGTAATCTGATGCTGCCACACTTGTGAATTGGAAAGCAGTGCACCATCAGATCATGCACACTTCTCCAGATTTTGCGATGCGTTCTGGGTGTGCACAAATGTCACACAAAAGTTTGTATACAGTGGTACCTCAGGTTACAGACGCTTCAGGTTACAGATGGTTCAGGTTACAGACTCCACTAACCCAGAAATAGTACCTCGGGTTAAGAACTTGGCTTCAGGATGAGAACAGAAATTGCGTGGCGGCAGCAGCGGGAGGCCCCATTAGCTAAAGTGGCACCTCGGGTTAAGAACAGTTTCAGGTTAAGAAGGGACCTACAGAACGGATTAAGTTCTTAACCCGAGGTACCACTGTATTATACTGTATAAAAGATGCTTGCAAAATTCCTGTTTTACAGACAAATGCATATATTTCAAAGGTTTCAAAAGGATGTTTTATGTAAAAGGGACAGACAAAATGCATGCAGTTTAAAAGTGGGGTTTTTTTTGTTTTGTTTTTGTCCATTCTCTCGAAAAAGAAGTCTGCTCAAAACACTATGGCTGAGTGTGAGCGAGACAGAAACAAGACAAAATTAGCTGTTCATCCCATCCTTTGCCCTGGCATTAGGAGGCAAGACTGGCCAATTGGTCTGTGCAGGCTAGCTCTGTCTATTTTGATTGCAAGCTCTGCAAGTTCTTGGCCGGAGACTGTTCCCCTGCCCTGCTACCGCTTTGAGCTGGAGATCAAAGTGGGACGCCCAGCCTGCCTGCCTGCCTGCCTGCCTGCCTGCAAGGCATATGCTGTGGGCTCTTCATTGATTCCCCCTCTCCATTGCTACAAGTGGTTACAGCGAGAATGGGAAGGATCATCAAATGATCATTTAAAGAGAACAACAACAGCAACAAAAAAGCAGATGAACTCAAGGCCTTGGCTAGAGCCGGGCTTCCTAAAACTGAACAGTGAATTCAATTCATTCTCAGTGGGAGTTTCCACTGTGAGAATTTGCAGTAGTAATAAATACATTCTTGGCCGTATTTCCAGACTCACTCCAAAAGAGAAGACTGTCAGCTGGAAAGGGGAAAGTTGGCAGATGTGTAAATGAGCAAGGGGAGCAACAGGATTTCTGTTGACTTACATAACATCCCACATGTCCAGAAACTCTGTAAGCCGCTTCCATGAGATGTGAAGTTCCACTTGTCTGCTTTTCTCCGAATCTCCCTCCCCCACCGCTTCCCTTGATCGTAATGAAGCATTTCTGCTGGGAGCAAAACACCAAAAATTATCCTCCTCATAGCACTCAGGCCCAATTATCCCCATCATTATTTTTTACTCGTTAAGAATTATTTTCTGTTTCTCACAATTCAGATGCACGGCATGGAATCCAGAGGGACACCAGCTTCCTCCTCTTCAACACCTGTTGTACCTCTTAAAACCTTCTCCAGAGGTTCTCCAAACCCTCCGGAACCTCAAAAACCAATGCATTCCATTTCTAAAACACACACTTTCATATCCTGATAACATTGTTTGGTGGCATTTAGATCCCACCGTTTTCTCCAAAGACCTCAAGGTGGAGTATGTGCTTCCGTCCACTCTCATTTAATCCCCACCTGTGAGGTAGGTTAAGATGAGAGGCAGAGACTAGCCTCACCCAGTGAGCTTCATAGCTGAGCGAGGATTTGAACCCCAATCTTCCAGGTTCTAGTCTGACCCTCTAACAATTACACTGATGTATTTTCAGGATTATTATTTTATTTTTAAAAAAGATGTGTTTTTGCAATGTTCAGAAACTGGATTCCAGTTAACCTCAGCAGTATGCTATCTTTTATCCTTGCTTCTGATGCAATGAGTTGGATATAGGAAGCCTTGTACCAAGTTGGACCACTGGCCCATCTTGTTGGAAACACGCCCGGGAAGGGCGCCAACTTCCCAAGACGTCTCTCTGGTGGTCACTCTCTGGCTATAAATCTCCCTCAGTCCAGAGAGACCGGTGATAAGCGACCCCTCCCTCCTGAGAGGAGCACGCGCATCTTCTGGCATATCATAGCAGAAGAAAGAGTCAACCAGTAGCTCTAAACTACAGTGGTACCTCGGGTTACATACACTTCAGGTTACAGACTCTGCTAACCCAGAAATAGTACCTCAGGTTAAGAAATTTGCTTCAGGGTGAGAACAGAAATCGTGGTCTGGCAGCGTGGCAGCAGCAGGAGGCCCCATTAGCTAAAGTGGTGCTTCAGGTTAAGAACAGTTTCAGGTTAAGAACGGACCTCCAGAACGAATTAAGTACTTAACTTGAGGTACCACTGTACTTTATTTTACAGTCTATATACAGAGAATCCATCAGCACATCTGTACTCTTTGAGCACCAGTACAGAAAGCGCAACACATTCAGAAGTGAAACTAACTTCCAACCGTGCTGAGACTTCCTGTCTCATGCTGTCTCAGACACTCACATGATATATACAAACATAGTGCTACTGCTGGAGCAGCACAGATGGATAAAAATCCTAACACATCTAACTCAATATTGTTTACTCTGATTGGCAGCAGCTCTCAGGGTTTCAGGGATGGTTTCAATCCCTACCTGAAGACGCTGAGGATTTAACCTGGAACCTTCTGCATGCCAAGCAGGTGCTTTGCCACTGAGCAAATTCTGTATCCCACAGTTTAACAAAGCACTATTTGAAGGAAGGAAGGTTGTAAGACCTCCCCTGTTTTGCTCAAGTTAACCTTGCTGTAGTAATCACACAACTTACCAATCCTTTATCTACCCAATGGATTGCTTCTTTGATAGAGAGAGAGAGAGAGAGAGAGAGAGAGAGAAGACCCCATCACTTTTTAAAAACAAACAGCTAAGTAATGATGTATGGAAGTGAGAGCTGAACCATAAAGAAGGCTGATCGCCGAAGAATTGATGCTTTTGAATTATGGTGCTGGAGGAGACTCTGGAGAGTCCCATGGACTGCAAGAAGATCAAACCTATCCATTCTGAAGGAAATCAGCCCTGAGTGCTCACTGGAAGGACAGATCGTGAAGCTGAGGCTCCAATACTTTGGCCACCTCATGAGAAGAGAAGACTCCCTGGAAAAGACCCTGATGTAGGGAAAGATGGAGGGCACAAGGAGAAGGGGATGACAGAAGACGAGATGGTTGGACAGTGTTCTCAAAGCTACCAGCATGAGTTTGACCAAGCTGCGGGAGGCAGTGGAAGACAGGAGTGCCTGGCGTGCTCTGGTCCATGGGGTCACAAAGAGTCGGACATGACTAAACGACTAAACAACAACAACAAGTAATGAAAATCAGTGGTTAGTGGTGGCTAGAAGAAGAGGTGGAATAGCTGCCCTAGGCTGGAAGCAAAACATGCAAAAATCAGTAGCCTGTGGCTGATGGAGAGAGCTGTCCTTCTGGAAAGACCTCTTGTAGGGGCCAGTTTTCATGTTTAATGAGTAACAGACCAGGTTGCTCTATCATTTCCATCACTGATCGATTTCTTTTGGTATAGGGCGCACAATGGTACCATGCCAGGAGCCAAACAGGCGCCTTCAAGAGTTGTCAAACGAAACAAAGGCGGCAGTGTCTGTCCATACGTATGCACAGGATCACACCCTTATACATTATGCTGGGCGTGACACATGCTGCCCCAGAGCAGTGCTTTCCAACCGCGTTGGGGCAGAGTGATGTTTAAATTGGCTCCGAGAAGGTTTTCTGAAGAAGACATAATGGAAATGGGCCTGTGTAAACAACTTTGCTAAATTGCTGCTACCATCTTGCCTCACTTTTTTGTTAAGAGGATGTTATTCAACACTAGTCCTACTCAAAGCAGAAGCCTTACCTCTGAGTTATGGCAGTTCCTCAAAGTGCTCTACATCACCCATCTTCCCTGGCCATTGGCTAGTGTTGGACTAGTACCTGGGAGATCAGGGTTCAAATTCCCACTTGGCCATGAAGCTGGGGACGAGTCACTGCTGCTTAACGTAGCCTACCTCACAGAGTTGTTATGGGGGTTAAAGGAGGTGGGAGTGAACTATGGAGAAAAGCTGGTATATAAATGCAATAAAATGAATAAGTAAATATGGTGGGCATCAGGCTGGAAAAGCATTTTTTTAAAAAAAATTATTAGATTTTCTTCCAACCATACAAAAGTAAAAATCACCACAACAAAAACATTAATAACAAACACACACAACTATATGCCAAAACAATTTCAAATTGGAATAATAATAATAATAAATTTTATTTATATCCCGCCCTCCCCAGCCTTAGCCGGGCTCAGGGCGGCTAACAACAATAAAACAGTACAAAAGTACAACATAAACAACACTCTAAAATCATTCATTCTAAAATTAATTAATTCAAGCCACTGGCAGCCATTGGGCCAGAGCTCCGCGAAGATTGCCGAAGGAGGGCGTCAGGCTGTGCCCTTGCCAAAGGCCTGGTGGAACAGCTCTGTCTTGCAGGCCCTGCGGAAAGATGTCAAGTCCCGCAGGGCCCTGGTCTCTTGTGACAGAGTGTTCCACCAGATCGGAGCCACAGCCGAAAAGGCCCTGGCTCTCGTTGAGGCCAGCCTAACTTCTCTGTGGCCTGGGACCTTCAAGATGTTTTTATTTGAAGACAGTAAGTTTCTCTGTGGGGCATACCAGGAGAGGCGGTCCCGTAGGTACGAGGGTCCTAAGCCGTATAGGGCTTTAAAGGTTAAAACCAGCACCTTAAACCTGATCCTGTACTCCACCGGGAGCCAGTGCAGCTGGTATAGCACCGGGTGAATGTGATCTCGCAGCGAAGACCTTGTAAGGAGTCTCGCTGCAGCATTCTGCACCCGCTGGAGTTTCTGGGTCAGTCTCAAGGGCAGCCCCACGTAGAGCGAGTTACAATAATCCAGTCTGGAGGTGACCGTCGCGTGGATCACAGTGGCTAGGTCAGGGCGAGAGAGGTAAGGAGCCAACTGCTTAGCTTGGTGGAGATGGAAAAATGCCGCCTTTGTTATAGCTGCAATCTGCGCCTCCATGGAAAGGGAGGTGTCGAAGATTACACCCAAACTCTTAACGGACGGTGCTGGCACTAATTGCACCCCCGCAAGAGATGGGAGTTGCCCCCCAATCCCATATCGCCCCGTCCCAGCCACAGGACCTCTGTCTTCGAAGGATTTAGCTTCAACCGGCTCCCACGTAACCATCCAGCCACAGCTTCCAAACTGTGTCTGGGGCCGAGTCAGGATGGCCATCCATCAACAGATAGAGTTGGGTGTCATCAGCATACTGATGGCAACCCAGCCCAAAACTCCGAACAAGCTGGGCGAGGGGGCGCATAAAGATGTTGAAAAGCATCGGGGAGAGTATCGCACCCTGAGGTACTCCACATACCAAGGAATGGCGCGATGACAATTCCCCCCCAAGCGCCACCCTCTGTCCCCGACCAGAGAGAAACGAGCGCAGCCATTGAAGGACTGTGCCCTGGATCCCCACGTCGGCAAGGCGGTGGTCCAGAAGTTCATGATCGACCATGTCGAAAGCTGCTGACAGATCTAGAAGAATCAGCAGCCCCGACCCGCCTCGATCCAGCTGTCTACGAAGATCATCTGTTAGGGCAACCAGAGCCGTCTCGGTCCCATGACCAGCGCGGAAGCCGGACTGGAATGGATCCAGAGCCAATGTTTCATCCAGAAACCCACCAAGCTGTTCAGCAACCGCTCTCTCAATCACCTTACCCAGGAACGGAAGATTCGAAACCGGGCGGTAATTGGATAGATCTAAAGGATCTAATGATGTTTTCTTTAAGAGCGGGCGCACCACTGCCTCCTTCAGTTCCCCTGGGAATGTCCCCGTGCCAAGGGACAAATTGATGATATCCCCCAGGAGGGCCCGCACCTCGTCTGGACACGCTCTAATCAGCCAAGACGGGCACGGGTCAAGAGGACAAGTGGTGGGCTTTCCAGCTCGGAGGAGTCTGTCCACATCGGCTGGGGATATCCGGTCGAAGTGGTCCAATACTGGACCCGAGGACAGTCGAGGGGCCTCCAGTTCCTTTATTGTATCCAAATTGGCAGGGAGGTCATGGCGGAGCAACAAGACCTTCTCCGCAAAAAAGCTCGCAAATGCCTCACAGCTATGTGTCAAATTGTTATTTAAATTTGGCTGTCCCTCAAGGGACGTTAAAGACCTGATTATACTAAATAATTGCGCTGGGCGAGAGCTAGCGGATGCAATGGAGGCCGAGAAGTATGACTTCTTAGCAGCCTTCACCGCCATCTCGTAGGTTTTCATAAAAGCCCTATAAGATGTTCTTGAGGCTCCGTCACGGGCACCCCGCCATACTCGCTCTAGCCGTCTGAGGTCCCGCTTCATTTTCCGGAGCTCCTCGGTAAACCATGGAGCCCGGTTTCTGCGGGGTCGCAGAGGGCGCTTAGGTGCGATCTCATCGATGGCTGCCAGGAGCTGGGTATTCCAGCCCTCAACAAGCTCAATCAATGAGTCGCCAGGGGGAGCAAGGTCCCGCAAGGCTTGGCGGAATCTATCAGGGTCCATCAGCCTCTGCGGTCGAGCCCAAATCGGCTCGCCACCTAAGCAGGGTGGGGGTGGAAAGTCAATCCTGGCTTTCAGAGCGTAGTGATCAGACCATGGCACCTTCATTGAACGAGACATGATCACATCTATACCGGCGCCAAAGATCAAATCCAGCGTGTGGCCTGCTTGATGTGTGGGGCCCGAAACAAACTGGGAGAGCCCTAGTGTCGCCATGGAAGACACCAGGTCCAGAGCCTGTGAGGAGGGAGTGGCATCAGCATGGATGTTAAAGTCCCCCAATACCAATAGGTTAGGGAACTCCAAGGCCCAGCCGGCCACCGCCTCCAATAGGCCTGACAGGGTGGCTGCTGGTGCGCTAGGTGGCCGGTACACCAGCCAGACAGCCAAGCTCTCCTCGGAGCCCCACACTAGGCCAACACATTCAATGCCGGGGATCGATGGCGGTGGTAGAGCCCTGAAAGGACAATTTTCCCGGATTAATAATGCCACCCCTCCCCCCCGGCCCACAGTCCGCGACTGGTGGAGGACGGAGAAACCCGGGGGCGCCATCTCTCGTAAGGTAACTGTTGCCCCTTTGCGCACCCAGGTCTCCGTCACACAAGCCAGGTCGACCCCCTGCGAGATAAAGAAATCTCGCAGGGTGGCGGTTTTATTGCCTATAGACCTGGCATTGCACACCACCAGTGACGGAGGTGAGTAATCCTTGCTCACCCTACCCTCGTCCCTCGGGATGGGGCGCAGATTGGAAGGGGTACGAGCGTACCCATATCTCGATCCCCTTCGCCTATAACATCTGCCCCCACCGCCATACCTCCCTCGCCCCTCCACGGTAGCAATCCCAGGCCTCATAGTAGCCTCCATTGATGGCAATTAGTGTTATTCTTTCACAGCCTAAAACAATAAAACCTTAAAACAATAAAAACAAAAAACAAAAACAACCCAGAAAACAATAAAACAATACAAGTAACAACTGCAAAAACTACAAAATCAACAAAATCTAACAAATTCCCAAGCCACCCACACATCCATCCCACCCCCATATATAAAAAATCTAAAGGAAAAGGGAAATTTTAAAACATGTTAAAACATGTTTAAAAAACACACTCTGCACCCCACCGGGTCCTCCTGGGCAGGAGCAGCATCAGTGGCAACAACAATCCTTGTGAGGCCCCACCCTGGGCCAGATAGTAAGTGGCAGGAGCAGTCCTTGCGAGGCCTGTCAGGCCCTCCCTGGGCCAGGTGGTAAGTGGCAAGAAGGAGCAGGGCCCTCAGGCACTCACGCAGGAGAGTCTTCCTGGGCAGCGGCAGCAAGCAGCACGCAGTCCTTATGAGGCTTCAGGCCCCGCCCCAGGCCAGATGGTAAGTGGCAAGAGCAGGGCCCTCAGGCACTCACCACAGGGGAGTCTTCCTGGGCAGCGGCAGCAAGCAGCACGCAGTCCTTATGAGGCTTCAGGCCCCGCCCCAGGCCAGATGGTAAGTGGCAAGAGCAGGGCCCTCAAGCACTCACCACAGGGGAGTCTTCCTGGGCAGCGGCAGCAAGCAGCACGCAGTCCTTATGAGGCTTCAGGCCCCACCCCAGGCCAGATGGTAAGTGGCAAGAGCAGGGCCCTCAAGCACTCACCACAGGGGAGTCTTCCTGGGCAGTGGCAGCAAGCAGCACGCAGTCCTTATGAGGCTTCAGGCCCCGCCCCAGGCCAGATGGTAAGTGGCAAGAGCAGGGCCCTCAAGCACTCACCACAGGGGAGTCTTCCTGGGCAGCGGCAGCCTGCAAATCCAAATAGGGATTGTCTGAATCCTGTGACTTCCCTCCCCTGGTTCCTTAATTTTCCTTACTTTTCCTTTACTATTCTAAAAATAAATTCATCCAATTTTTCCTATTATATCTCTAAAATTACAAGTGTCCTTAAAATCCTGCCAATGTGTTAACTTGTTTACACCACTTTTGCATATATACAATAAACATTTCACATTCTTTTCTGAATTTCTTGGTTTCTGAGCTTTCCAGTTAGTTTCGCCATTTCGGCGTATTCCATTAACTTGATTTGCTACTCTTCTTTCGTATATGATGGCGCCTACAAAACTGGCATGCTGTTCCCAAAGGGCTCCTTGCATTATCTCCACTTGCAACTGGAAGAGTCTATTTTATGTTGCCTTGTTTCCCACCCTGCTTTTCTTCTTCTTCTTCTTTTATCTAGTCAGTTTGTGTGTTGCCCCTCATTTCTTTCTGTGTAATTGGAAATGCTCCCTGGGGTAGTCTAGCTTTTAAGCAGCAATTTCCTATCCCCTTTTAAACCAGCAATGTTTTGTGTATTCGTGGGGCTTTCTTGCTCATGCAAAGATGCAAGAGAACAGCTGTGGGGGGGGAAACAACTTGTTTCAGGGTTGCCAATTGCCTCCCTCCCTAACCTACAGTTTCCCCCCAGTACGAGCACCTCATCAGAGAGCTGCTGGAGGTCCTCCCAACCCACTTAAAGGCTTCTTTCTCTTATGTCACTCTGGCAAGGCCTCCCTGGGAGATAGTGGCTGGCAGCAAACCAAGCCTCAGGCAAGCAGAGGTATCCTGCTGCGTTTCGCATCTAATTGCGCAAGTCCCCTCCCTTTTTAGCATGTTACAGACATTCTCCTACTGTTTGCTTTATTCCATTCAGAGCCTCTGAGCTGCTGTCAAAGTTGTTAAACTATCGGCTGCGCTTAACCAAAGGGGAGCGTTGATGTTCTGCGGAGTGGTGTCAAAACCATACCCTCTGCAGTGTTCACAAGTCAATCAGGGTAGCATGCAGAAGGTCCTAGGTTCAGACTAAGAAGCAGAGCTCAGTGGTAGAGCATCTGCCCAGTTCGATCCCTGGTGTAAGAAATCCCTGTTGAGCATCCTTCAGGCTCCTCTTCATCCTGCTCTGAGAGGTGACACTGTGGGACATAAGGGGCCAGAGCCCCAACTAAGGTTGGCATTGGGAGCCTGACTCCACTTCTTGCTTAATGATTAGGCAAAAAATACTGCTGTTGTAGTCAAGGATCAATTAATAACATAATGGCCGGCCAATTTCAACATCCTGTTCTCACCAGATACCTGAGGGAAACTTGCATTCAGAACCATTTACTGCTTCCAAGTAGGCAGAATGTTGACATGCGTTTCAATCTAGTTTTTAGCTTCTTGTTCATCTTAATTATTCTAGAAAGTTTTAAATGGTTTTCTTTAAAGCACTGATAATTTCGTTGTTTTATTCTTTCTGTATACCACTTGGAAGAATATATAAATACAGAATGCATAAATACTGTTTATAGTGGTACCTTGGTTTACGACCGTCTCCACTGACGAACATTTCGGTTTTCAAACACTGTAAACCCGGAAGTAAATGCTTCGGTTTTCGAACGCACCTCAGAAGTTGAACATGCCACACAGCTTCCGTGTTGAGTTTTTCATACAGTGGTACCTCGGGTTAAGAACTTAATTCGTTCTGGAGGTCTGTTCTTAACCTGAAACTGTTCTTAACCTGAAGTACCACTTCAGCTAATGGGGCCTCCCGCTGCCGCCGCATGATTTCTGTTCTCATCCTGAAGCAAAGTTCTTAACCCAAGGTACTATTTCTGGGTTAGCGGAGTCTGTAACCTGAAGCGTCTGTAACCTGAAGTGTCTGTAAGCCGAGGTACCACTGTATTGAGTTTTCTGTTTTGAGGCTTCTGTATTGAGGTTTTGGTGTTTGAACGTTTTGGAACTTGAATGGTCTTCTGGAATGGATTACATTCGAAAACCGAGGTACCACTGTATATAGAGACCCTGGCCTTCTTTTAAGGAACTTACAAGATGCCCCATGTTAACTTCACACCAGCACTGTGACATAATTTAAAATGAGGAAAAACTTTGTCGGTAAAAGCCTTTCAAATTCAACAACAGAACAGACAACTTGGAAGGTGGTAGACTCTCCTTCATGGAAGGTTTTTAAACAAAGGTTGGATGGCCACCTGTCATGGATGCTTTTGTTGAGATTCCTGCATTGCAGGCAGTTGGACTAGAGGACTCTTGGGGTCCTTCCATCTCTCCAGTTCTATGATTCTATAAATGGCATGGAACAAAATAAAACTGTGCATTGTTCTGCAGCATCATTTAGTGCTAAGCTCTCTGGGGAACCTGACTGGGCTTCACTGGAACCTCCCAGCTTTTCCAAATGTGGCTCAGGGGCCTTGCATGGAAACTAGGGGTCTCTCTAGCCTGGCTCTGGGACATACAAAGGTTCCTGGAGTCATGAAAGTAGATCACATAGGCAGGAGTGGAGTTTGGAAATCTTCCATCAGTATTTGGAGGAAACAGGCTGCTTTGAGGGGGAGATAGGGCAGTAAAGAGGCAGTGTGGTGGAGTGGTTAGAAAGCTAGACTAGGACATGGGAGGCAGGTATTCAAATTCCCACTTGGCCATAATGCTCACTGGGTGACTATGGGCCAGTTGCAGCCTTCCAGCCCTATGCACCTCACAGGGTTAAATGATGGGGGGGGGGGGATCCATGTTCACTATAGCCAAACTATGGAACTCACTCCCCCAGGAGGCAGTAATTTTTTTATATTTTATTATTAAAGATTTTCTTGATTTACAAAAGTGTTTGCAATGTCTCTCTCTCGTATCCCCCCCCCCCAATGTAACATTTTTACAAATCAGTTTCATTTGCTGAGACATTAGGAACAAAATGGGAAAAGAGGGGGAGGGGGGGAAGATGGGTGGGGGTGGGGTCAGCTGGCGATGTTTCTATTTTACTTACTATATGTGGGGTTTGGTGTCAGCGTTGCTTGTGCAGGTTCTTTGCTGTTCACTTGTGTTCCTTTGGTGGCGAGAGAGGTTGGGGTTGGCCTAGGGTGTGGTTGTTCATATGTGGTTGGCTGTGGTGGTCGTTGTTTTCATGTTTGAGTGGGGTGGGTGGGTGTTTTGGATCAGGTTAGCCATATTGATTTGTATGCTGTTGGTGGATTTTTGTCGTTGTCTTGCTGGGCTGTGTATGTGATAAAGGGGAGCCATACCGGGTTGAAGGTGTCTTCTTCTATTTGTCAGTTTCAGTTTATTGGTTAATCTTTCTAGTAGGGCTGTTTCCCATACTATTTGGTACCATTGGTCCCCAGGAGGCAGTAATGACCACCAACTTGGATCACTTTAAAAAAGAAGATTGGACAAATTCATGGGAGAGAGGCTACTAGCTGTGATTGCTATTCTCTAACGAATGTGATAGGGGACGCGGGTGGCGCTGTGGGTAAAACCTCAGCGCCTAGGACTTGCCGATCGTCAGGTCGGCGGTTCGAATCCCCGCGGCGGGGTGCGCTCCCGTTGCTCGGTCCCAGCGCCTGCCAACCTAGCAGTTCGAAAGCACCCCCGGGTGTAAGTAGATAAATAGGGACCGCTTACTAGCGGGAAGGTAAACGGCGTTTCCGTGTGGCAGCTTGTCACGCTGGCCACGTGACCCGGAAGTGTCTTCGGACAGCGCTGGCCCCCGGCCTCTTGAGTGAGATGGGTGCACAACCCCAGAGTCGGACACGACTGGCCCGTACGGGCAGGGGTACCTTTACCTTTTACCTTTAACGAATGTGATGGCTATTCTCTAACTAGTATGCTTACGAATACTAGTTTCTGGAAACCAGAAACCAGGGGAGAGCGTTGCTCTGGTGCTCATCTTCTGCTTTCTGGTTTCCCACAGGCACCTTGTTGGCCACTGTGAGAACAGGATGCTGGCCTTGGTGGGCCATTGGCCTGATCCAGCCAGTGCTGGATTAAACCCTGTGGATGTCCCTAGGCAGTCAAAATCTCCGGGCCCCCTCATGTGTGTGCTCCAGTGGGATAACATTGAACCAAGCAAGCTTGGTTGTAATTTTCTTTCCAGATCAAATCACAATTATTTTGATCTATTGTCGCAGGGCCCCTAAAAGGTGTGGGGCACCTAGGCCAGTGACTACTCTGGCACTGGATCCAGCAGGATCTGCTGATGTTCTTCCCACTTTGACCCCCATGGATGAAACAGACCCTCCAAGTGCCCCAATTTTCCTAGATTTACTGAAGCCATTCCAATTTCTGATTTGATCCCGGAATGTCCCAGTTTTCCTTAGGACATCCCTATTTTCATTGGGGAAATGTTGGAGGGTATGGAGTTATGCGACCCGCGAGCCAAGGAGATAACTATACAACCTTTAGGAGACATCTGAAGGCAGCTCTGGATAGGGAAGTATTTTTTAAAAAAATGTTTTATGTTTTATGTTTTTATATATGTTGGCAGCCGCCCAGAGTGACTGGGGCTGGGTATAAATAATAAAATCATTATTGTGGAATAGGATGTCCCTATTTTCATCGGAGAAACGTTGGAGGGTATGCGGGAAAGGTGGGATCTGAATGCAAGGAAACAAGCTGTTAAGAGGAAGCTGCCCAGCAGCCGGAGTAGAGCTCTGTGGCAAAGGGATGGGGCCATTATTGGAGCTCGGCGCGCAGCTGAGGGCGCCGCGCTTCCCGGGGTTCCAGAGATACCGGAGGCGTGAGCTGTGCGGCTAAGAAGGGATCCTCGACGGGGCAGCCTGCGCGTCGAGAAGCTCGCCAGCTGCCGAGTGAAACCTGAAACCAACTCTCTCCCTCTCCGCGGAGGGCTGGCCCGGCGCGCTCCCCTGCCTCCCGTGCGCGCTGGGTGTTATTGGCACATTTTTGCGCACGGCTGCCCGTTCCAGATCCCAGGACTATTACTACTTCAACTTCTTCTTCCTCCTCCTCTTGGGTCTCTTTTCAATTGAGGGTCCTCGGATGGTTCGCAAGTGGTTTCGGCGCTGAACCGGGAGGCGGAGAAGAGCGAGAGCTTTGCGCAACGACAGTTGTCAGCTGAATTTAGCCTCCGATTTCCTTTTTGAAACTGCACGGAGTTAACAGAGAAGTTCACAGATTTGAATATCCGCGTGAGCTCGGGAAACGTCAGGGCTTTTCACTCACTCTCTCTCTCCCTCACTTGGTTTATGGTGGCGCTTCTAGTTGGGAACTGTTGCTGTTGCTGCGGATCCGTCGCGGAGGCTGTGAACAGGGTAGGTGGCGTGGAAATAGCGTTGGTGAGAAAAGCGCAGCAAAGGGGGATGATCTTCTGACAGGTTCTTAGCGCGGGCCAGGAAGCGGCAGCAACGACAGCAGCTGCCGGATAATGCCCCTTTTGTCTTGGAGAAGCAGCTTAAAGGATTCTACTGGGTGATGAGGAACTTAAGAAGGACTGCACCTCGCCTCCCGGAGGTTAAAAATAGAATCCGCGTTTAAACTTTGGGGAGCGGGGAGAGCAATCTCTCTACAATCTTTTTGCGTCCTGAAATTCCCACCTTAGCAAAGCTTGTTCTGATTTGAAAGGAGCCTCTGTAGCAAAAGGCTTTCCGACCCCACCAGGATCATTAGGTTAGACGGTCTTAATAACCCCCTTTGACAGCAAATCGCAAAAGTCCTGAGGACTCTTAAATCTACACACAACAGCATGAGAATTATAGCAAATTTTCTTGTTAGATCTCCAGAATAACTGCAGTGCAACGCATTTGCTAAGAAAGAATGAATAAGTAGACTTTTCTGTATAAGGTGATTATTCTGAGATGCAGTTGGATAGTAAAAAAGTATCTTCACTGTTGCTTTGAGTCCTTAGTGATTTCTTATTCTGGCTGCCTTAGGATATCCCAGCAGCAAAATCCTATGCATGTTTGCTCAGAGTAAAAGTCCCATGGTGTTCAGCGGGGCTCGCCCCACGAGAAAGTGCGCATAGGGTTGCAGTTTGCTTTGTGTGGTATGGTTCTGCCTATATTTCTCTAGTCTCAAGGAGAAGCAGAAATGCAGACAGGGAGATTTCTTAAAAGAGGCTGCTCTCTCCAAGTTAATTTGAATCTTGTGATACTTATCAATGAGCACACTGCAGAAAAATAAAGCACGTTGCCAGATACCCTGAGCTCCCTCTCCCTAAGGCTTTTCAACCTGCTGGTGGTCATTTTCCTTTCTAAGACTTTCAGGAAATCCTCCTGAAGGGAAATGCTCGTTTGCTTGTGCTTTAGTTTGGTTACATCTTTTAGAGATGCTCCCAAAATGCTTGCATTAGATGCTTCCATATTGTCACGGCTCCCATTTCCTTTAAGGCCGTTATACCTGGCTTGTCCTATGCTTCAAGGACCACCTTGAAGGACCACAGTGCTCTGGCCCCTTGAGCATCAGCTCACAGGGACGTCTGGACATAGTTACTATTGAGGTGCCGTAAGCTGATTTGCATAGGAAGCTGTTTTATACTGGTCCATCAAGCTCAGTATTGTCTAGACTGACCAGCCGGCAGTGGCTCTCTGGCAGTTTGTGTTAGGGATCCTACCTGGGGATTCTAGGGTTGGAACCTGGAACATTAGGTTTGCAAAGTTAGATGCTCTGCCACTGAGTAGCATTTGGGAAGGGGGATAAATTTTGCTTGCATTTTAACGAGGAACGACCCTTTTTGAGCCAATGCAAAAAAATTATGCAGCACAATTCTCACTCCTGCAACTTTAGATACAAAGTTCTTCAGCCAGAAATGTGTACAAAAAGGTGCATATTTATTTATATTAAATTTCTATACCATACTATACCCATAGATCTCAGGGTGGTTCACATTTGGGTTTCATATTTGGGGTAAGGGTGTGTTAAATGTATATAGCAGTGAAGATAAGATACAAAACTGCATTATGTTAGGGAACTGCTTGCAAAAAAAATAAAGGGGGGGGGGACCACAAGCAGGTCAGAGAAAATCACACTAAAATGCTGGTGAGTTTCCATGAGGATTAATAAATAAACAAATCACAAAATTGCTATAGAAATGTGGAAAACTCAGCTTTAAGATTGGAAAAGAGAAAAAACTGCAGGAAACCGAAACTGACAAATTCATCTATTCCTCTTGCTGAGCTACAGAACTGGATTTGTTACAAAACAGTTTTCAGATCCCTGGCCAGGGCACTCATGGTCCTTCGCTGAAGACAAAGCAAGGGCTGTTTCATACTTTAGGACAGTTTGCTGTGTTTACACTCTTAAGGCAGTGGGTGGGGGGGACCTGTGTCCCTCCTGATGATGTTGGACTACAATTCCCATCAGCCCCAACCAGCATGGACAATGGCCAAGGATGATTGGAGTTGTAGTCCAACATCTGGAGGGACAAAGTTTACCCATCTAAGAGGAACGCAGAAAGTGTGACGGGAAAACATGAATGTGAGGTCTGCAATGGTTACAGTTTATTGAAATGCAAACAATTTATAATGAACTTAAACTAAGCAGGTGAGTCAACATTTTTAAAAGGGTAAAGAATAGATTTGAAAAAGAGATGATGGGGATGGGAAAGCAAGAAAGGTGTATCTCAAGGCCAGACTGGACGTGTTGTCATTCATGAAATGAGCAATCTTTGGTGGGCTCTGGTGTCTCAAATTACAGTGGTGAATCCAAAATCCTGCGCCCCCTCGCCTCTCGCCTTCCAGTTGATGTAATAGCTGCGGCGTCCCAGAAGCTTTGCACCCAGTGCAATTGCACCTGTTGCATTCCCCTAGCTCCACTTTTAAAGGGGCCTCTCAGCATCTAGCCCCTGGTGGTGAGTGGGCTTTACCCTTTGTTCCCCACTGCCACACCAATCCAGCTCACACACCCTTCAGCTGCCATTTGCATCAATAGAAAGCCAAGTTTCTATTGACATGAGCGAGAGATTTCCTTACAATGCAGATGCCAGGTGCCGACGGCCCAATCTGGATTGGGACCATAAGAAGGGGACCCCACCATCAGGCCTCACCTGATGCTTGCTGTATATAAAAAATAATAATCCACACAATTGCTAATTGCACAAATGATGAGAGAGTCCTAAGAAGTCCTGGCAAGGTTGCTCCTTCTTCTGGGACAAACCCTAGCATGTAGCTTTCTCCTGAAAAACACCTGTAGCTGTAACTATGCAAAATATGCACATTTCCAGGTTGTTGTTGTTTTTAAGCGGCGGTGGGATGTTTAATGCAGCGCTGCTGTGATGCAAAAAGGAGCAAAAGGGGAAGTGGTTCATAGCAGGTGGCAGAGAGCGATTTGCATGCCATGCCTCCAGTGCCCTTCCTGTTCGGCTGTTTGGAGTTCATGGGAACTCTCACTTCACACAGCCTAGGCTGACCATCTGGCCTTCTGAAGTACCCATTATCCCCCAGAGTTATTAATGAACTGGTATGCTCATTAATACTCCCTCGCTCTCTGTGACGTGAATGAGAAAACACTGCTTGGGTGAAGCTGTGCTACACCTGGCGCCCCAAGATTGGCATTTCAATGCTCTGAAAACATTCTTTTGCATCTGAGCATGGATGCCCTTTAAATGTTCTCCTAGCCATGTCAGATCCGCAGCTCCCACATGGGTGGGGAGAACAATTAAAGGACCCCTGTGCTGTGCCCGCGTTTCAGATTAAGGGCTCCCCTCCCTCTTTCAATTTTTCTTTCAACCCCCGCCTCCATATGTGAGGGTCTCTCTGTTCACTGCACGGCATTCCTGCCTGGTCTATTGCTGTGTGTTCCAATTAGAACAGGTGGCTGTTTGCTGCGCCATCGGAAACATGGAGGCATTTTAATAAAAATTTACATTACTTACAGTGGCTGCCCTTGGGAAGAGCAGGAGCTGGAAAAGACAACTGTGGAGCATCTGCCCAGCGATACTTAATTATCTGCAAAAAAAAACCCTCCACCAACTAAAATAAAACACTGTCTAATGGAGGCTCCAGCATCAAGCTCTTCCTGGTTGCTTGAGCGGCATTAATATGTGAGTGGGCATTTAACTAGAGGAGATGTCATCCTATAGCGGTGTAACAAAGCTGCAGAGTTCTACTCCCTTGCTAGCTTTCCAGGAAAGCCCAGGTAGGAAACTGTCAAGGATGTTAGAAATTTTCTATTCAAATCGATGTCTTCAGCTGCGGAGGTTTTGCAAAGTGCAGGCAGCAGTTCTTCTGCTATGCAAGCCCCGTTGAAATGAGTGGGAGCTTGGGAAGAGGTTGGTGGTGCGCAGGAAGCCTCCTTAAGTCTGGGTCACACTCCACTGAGCCATTTGCCCAAATGTTGTCTTTTAATGAATGGAAGTGGCTCTCCGGAGTCCATCAGAACAGAGCAAGTTGCCTTCATCAGACCATAAGTACAGCCCATTGGATGAGGTCAATGGCCCATCTAATTCAGCATCCTCTTCTCACTTAAAGGACACGGGTGGCGCTGTGGACTAAACCGCTGAGCCTCTTGGGCTTGCAGATCAGAAGGTCAGCAGTTCGAATCCCCACGACGGGGTGAGCTCCCATGGCTCTGTCCCAGCTCCTACCAACCTAGCAGTTCGAAAGCATGCCAGTGCAAGTAGATAAATAGGTACCGCTGTGGCGGGAAGGTAAACGCCATTTCCGTGTGCTCTGGTTTCTGTCATGGCGTCCCGTTGTGCCAGAAGCAGTTTAGTCATGCTGGCTACATGACCTGGAGAGCTGTCTGTGGACAAACGCCGACTCCCTCGGCCTGAAAGCGAGATGAGCGCTGCAACCCCATAGTTGTCTTTGACTGGACTTAACTGTCCAGGGGTCCTTTACCTGTTCTCACAGTGGCCAACCAGATGCCTGTGGGAAGAGCACTTTCCCCTCCTGCCATTTCCAGTCATGGCTATTCAGAAGCATTACTGACTGCAGAGGCAGAGCACAGCCATCATGTCTGGTAGCCATCGATAGCCCGTTGCTCCATGACTTGGTCCATTCCTCTTTCGAAATAATCCAACATGGTGGCCATCACTAACTCTTGTGGGACTGGGAGCAAGCAAGTTCCATAGCCTACCTGCTGCATGAAAACGGAATATTATGTACAGAGCTGAATCCTAGAACAATAGGATCCAGAATGTAGCAGTCTGATTGTTCCACAGGAGCCACCCAATCCAGCTCCAGGTGGAAGTGAATCAGCAACCTGATTGGCTTGCATGAGCAGCCAATCAGGCTCCTGGATGAAGTGAATCAGCAACCAGATTGGCCTGCAGAGGCAGCCTGAAATTAGCCAATCACGTGGGGCCCATTGTGTAAATAATGTATATATAGCTAGACGTTTTGGGGAAAGTTTCATTCATTGCTACTATGAGCTGAATAAAGAGCATGAAATTCACACTCGAATCTGAGTATATTTCACAGACCAATTGGTCCCTCTAGCTCAGTATGATTTAGATGGCTGGGGATTTAACGTGGGACCTTTTGCATGCAAAGCATCTTCCTTACAACTGAGCAGCATCCCTTCCCCACAGGGCTATTGCATTTCATTTTCAGAATAACCCTGTGAGGTAGGCTGGGACAAGAGTGTGCAACCGGACCAGCGGCACCCAGTGAGCTTCAAGGCTGAGCAAGGGGGTTCAAACCCAGGACTTGTCTGTCTAAATCCCCAGACTTCATTGTAAAGTTGTTTTTATTTAGAGGTGATTCAGACAATTATTTTTGAATGGGTTAAAGGCGACTTCCTGATTTGGCATGCTGGACCAGCCTTGTGTTTCTTTTCATGTTTGCTCATGTTGTGGCCAGAAAAGCAGGCCGGTTTGGGATGTGAAAAGCATTGGCATAAACATCGAAGAAGTTTGCACAAAGCTGGTTCAATCCATCAAAATCAAATGCTGCAGGGAAGAGGATCTACTTGTTCTGATTGATTGGCTCATCTGCCTTCTGCATTCCAAGCTATGACCGGCATGCATTTTCTCATATGCACGGGGCTTTCCAGTCCTGCCCATGCAGCCATCTGTGTTCATCCGACCTCCACGTCTTGGCATACAACTTGTATGCACATAGCCCTCTTTGAAAGATCAGAGGCCTTGCATTTTGCAAGGCAACTAGCCACACATTCTCAGGTTCCATGAATGAGTGGTGGTGGGCCAACAGCCATCAGCGCTCTTCCCTACTCATGGTAAAAAGGTAAAGGTAAAGGTACCCCTGCCCGTACGGGCCAGTCTTGCCAGACTCTAGGGTTGTGCGCCCATCTCACTCAAGAGGCCGGGGGCCAGCGCTGTCCGCAGACACTTCCGGGTCACGTGGCCAGCGTGACAAAGCTGCATCTGGCGAGCCAGAGCCGCACACGGAACGCCGTTTACCTTCCCGCTAGTAAGCGGTCCCTATTTATCTACTTGCACCCGGGGGTGCTTTCGAACTGCTAGGTTGGCAGGCGCTGGGACCGAGCAGCGGGAGCGCACCCCGCCGCGGGGATTCGAACCGCCGACCTTTCGATCGGCAAGCCCTAGGCGCTGAGGCTTTTACCCACAGCGCCACCCGCGTATGGTAGAGATATGCAAATCCCACTCAGCTCAAAGTGTAAATGGATCAGCAATTATGAGCAGCATCTGTGAAGGCTAAAAAAGAAAAGGGGGGAGGAGAATTCCCCCCCCCCCAAGAATTCTAAACTGGCTCACAATTATTTAATATTTTTGACTCATTCATATTATTGTACTGCCACTTGGGCATTGTGTATGTGTGCAGAGGAGAAAGTGCATTGTATCCGCAACTGTTTGGACACTTGGCTTTGCAGCTGTTTGCAAATGACCTCCTTAAATTCCCCACCCAAATTGTGACCAGAGCCTTGAAGTGGGGAGCAATTTCACCTAATTCTTCTACTGGGAGGATAAACTCTCCTATAGTTTCTTGATGGGATGGGGCCACTCTCACCAATAGCTGTGGCAGAATAGCTTGTTACCATTTCCCTAAGATGTGGGTTTTGGGTTTTTTGTGAGGGAAGGGGAGGATGCTGCTATTGTAACGGGCAGCAACATCAGCTGTGATGGCAGTCTGAGCAACCTTTTAACATCTCCCACTACGTTCCAGAGATGTTTCCAGGCGACTATGGGTAGAAAAGTTGGGGAGCCCACTGTGAAGAAGGGGCAGAGATAATTCTGCCAAATTGTCTTATCTTTCAAGGGGGTGAGCAAAAGAAAAATCTCAGCTATTTTCTAACAGAAGAAAAGCTTCCTGAGTTTTTGTTGTTGTTTTGGCTCAGTTCTACAGTACTTTGCTTTCTTCCATATACAGTGGTACCTCGGGTTAAGTACTTAATTCGTTCCGGAGGTCCGTTCTTAACCTGAAACTGTTCTTAACCTGAAGCACCACTTTAGCTAATGGGGCCTCCCGCTGCCGCCGGAGCATGATTTCTGTTCTCATCCTGAAGCAAAGTTCTTAACCCGAGGTACTATTTCTGGGTTAGCAGAGTCTGTAACCTGAAGTGTATGTAAACTTGAAGCGTCTGTAACCCGAGGTACCACTTTTTTGAGGGGGCCAGAATCCTAGGTTGGTTTACTCTTTGTTAGCTAAGTCTCTTTAAATAGTGAGACTTGGAGGTTTATGCTATTTCTTCCTTTGCTTATTATGTTTAATTTGTTTAATTTATAGGGGGAGGGAGAAACAGAGTAAGTGGTGACATGACAGAAGTATATATGCCTATGCCTAGAGGAAGTGGATCTATAAAAGTTTTTCTCCCTCTCTCAGAGCATTAGAACACATGGACATCCCATAAAAATGAATGTTGGAATATTGAGGACAGATAAAAGAAAGTACAGTGGTACCTCGGGATACAGACGTTTCAGGTTACAGACACCGCTAACCCAGAAATAATACCTCAGGTTAAGAACTTTGCTTCAGGATGAGAACAGAATTGTGCAGCAGCAGCGGGAGGCTCCATTAGCTAAAGTGGTACCTCAGGTTAAGAACAGCTTCAGGTTAAGAACGGACCTCCAGAACAAATTAAGTTCTCAACCTGAGGTCCCTCTTACAATGCATGGTTAACCAGTGGAACTCGCTCCCCCAGGAAGCAGTGACAGTTACCAACATGGGCAGTTTTAAAAGAGGATTGAATAAATTCATGGTTGTCAGGGGCAGCTCTGACAGTGGTGATCAATGGCTACCAGCCATGATGGTTGTGCTCTGCCTCCTTGGTTAGAGACAGCAAGACTTCTGAATACCAGTTACTGGAAACTAAAGGAAGGGGCGAGTGCCCTTGTGCTTAAGTCCTACTTGCATGGATCTGACTGTATTGCAAGAATTAAATGCCACTAAGGAACAAGGAAGATGTTTTTCTTGCAAGCCCATAGACACTTCCTTCTGCCATTCAGCAAGCTGTTGGATGACCCCTCTGTGTATGATGGTAAACAGCCCTCGGAACAGCTGACCAACTGTGTCGATGGTGGGAAGCCAAATGGCACTGACCTGCTATTGAAAAAATGCATGAAAACAAACATTCGTTCTTGCCAGGGGCTGCTCTCAACCTTCCAGAAAGGCTAGACTAACCATGATGTGAAACCAGGACTCTGTGAGCAGAGCTGTAATATTCTGGCACCCCTTTCTCTGCTTGTTGTTAATAACAAGTGCCAATGAGCTCCAGCCTGGAGTAGTAACTGTATGGAAGAGTGGTCATTAGTTTTGCTATCTGGTGGAGAAAGGCAAGAAACATTCAAGAGACGTTTTGCTGAACACTTAATTATTTTGAAACACCTCTCAAAATGGCTTGTGGCTGTTTGTCCTGAACAGGAACCTTCAGATTCACCTCCGGTTCTGCTTTAGGCAGAAATCAGCGGCCATTTTAGTTTCAGGTACAAAAATGTGTTAAAGATAAACAGATATTTTTGTGCATGTCCCCAAAATCAGTCAGACACCAGACAGTGTGCTTGATTGTCCTCCTCCTCCTTTTTTTAGCAAAATACCTCTCTTCTGCTTTCAGTTCTGCATTGACTATGATCAGGCACTAACATAAATTGCCGTTGAGCCTCCTGCAAGCTCTTGAGGCCTCACATGTGGAAAGAAGCTTTTAAGACCTGCACTTGGGACCATGTAAACTGCATTCTGGTTTAACTAGTGCTTATAAGGGCATCACCCGCATTACTAGTTTCCCACTGAAGCTTTGTTTGCCTTGCTGTATGGGACTCAGATGTATTGCTTGACTCTATACAGGATTGAGTGCATCTCCTAGGTGACTCAGTGTGAGAGAGACTATTGGGAACCTGGGTGTTAGCATCCTTTGGCTGGGAGAGAGGGGAAATGGTGTGTTTGCAACCCTCCAGGTGGAGATAATAATAATGATGATGATGATGATGATAATGATAATTTATTATTTGTACCCCGCCCATCTGACTGGGTTTCCCCAGCCACTCTGCAGCTTCCAACAAAGATTTAAAATACATCAAAATGTCACACATTAAAAACTTCCCTGAACAGGGCTGCCTTCGAATGTCTTCTAAATGTCAGGTAGTTGTTTATCTCTTTGACATCTGATGGGAGGGTGTTCCACAGGACGGGCGCCACTACTGAGAAGGCCCTCTGCCTGGTTCCTTGTAGCTTTGCTTCTCACAGTGAGGGAACCGCCAGAAGGCCCTCGGTGCTTGACCTCAGCATCCGGGCAGAACGATGGGGGTGGAGACGCTGCCCTGGATACAGAATTGACCTGCACCTCCATGGACAGCTGTGAGTCCAAAATGACTCCCAGGCTGCACACCTGGTCCTTCAGGGGCACAGTTACCCCATTCAGGACCAGGGAGTCTTCCACACCAGACCGCCCCCTGTCCCCCAAGAATAGTACTTCTGTCTTGTCAGGATTCAACCTCAACCCATTAGCCGCCAGATGGGGTGGGATGCCTGTGAAAGCAGGTCAGCTGGAGATGAATGGTTGCTATGTGCCCTTTTGGTTCCTACTGTCCTATAGCAGGTCTTTGGTTGGGTTCCTTGCTTGGCTGAGCACCTGTGACCCCCGGCGTGTGCCTGAGGAAAATAAATATGGAAGGAGCCACAGCAGGATGGTCTACCTCAGCAAATGAGAAGAGGGCAGACATGGCTGGAGGAGGGAACTTTGGAGGGCAAGATTGCAGGTGTCTGCCACCTGCGCCCTTCACCCAGCTGCCACCCATCACCAGCAATTTCAAACTGACTAATCCTAGAATTGTGAAGTTGGGAGGGACCACGAGGGTCATCTAGTAATGCAGCAATCTTTTTGGCCAATGTGGGGCTTGAACCCACAGCCCTGAGATTAAGAGTCTCATGCTCTACAAGCTGAGCTATGTGCAAACCCAGCAGCTCAAGAAAAATATCTAAGAAGTACTGCATCCCAAAGCCTGGAGCTCCTGAGCCCCTGTTCCTTCTAGCAGCTGATTTCTTTGTCTTTCTTTGAGTGTGCTAGAATTAAGGTTTTGTCTCCTTTTCCAGGAACTAGATCAAAACTGTGTCTTGCACGCATGAATGACCACTTGGTTATTAATTGAAAAGTGGATGGTTGCTTGCTTCCTCCCTCCGCCTCACTTTATTTTACTTTTTTTTGAGTATAACAAGGTTTCGACCCTGAAATGACAATTCTTGCTGGCAGCTGGCAATATTTGCACAGCTGCTGCCCACAGGTCTGCCTTAACTTCTTCCGCCTCCTCCAATATCCAAGCATAGGTTGACATCCAGGTCTTGAAGAAAGAGGGAGCGCTTTGCTTTCTTACAGGACCTGACGGGATCAGAGTCGGAAGAATCTTTAAGCTTCTCCAAAAGTTAGGCAGCAGCAAAGTTCTTGCCCCAAATGCACATTCCTGTTTAGGCATGTATCATTTCTGTTTGGATTTCCATTATTTTGCTCCGCGATGAGTGAGAAACGTGAAGGAAATAATGAAATGAGTCATTCTAGTTTTAAGGTGCGGAGGGAAGGATGACTATGTACAGCACTGGATAGTTGTGCCTGTTTATTTAGCATAATATATATCCTATTTAATTCTTCATTTGTTTAATTAGATTTGTTAAACCATCCTTCATCATATTGATCCCAGGGTAGATTACAAGTTAAAGGTAAAAACACAAGTGGCACTGTGGTCTAAACCACTGAGCCTCTTGGGCTTGCTGATCAGAGGGTTGGCGGTTCGAATTTGCGCTATGGGCTGAGATCCCATTGCTCTGTGCCAGCTCCTGCCAACCTAGCAGTTCGAAAGCACACCAGTACAAGTAAATAAATAGGCACTGCTGCAGTGGGAAGGGAGACACCGTTTCCTTGTGCTCTGGTTTTCGTCATGATGTCCCATTGCACCAGAAGTGGTTTAGTCATGTACTTCCCATATACTTCTGCAGGTGGTGGAATAAGAAAGAATTAATGGCCTGCCCTGCTGATCTCAGTGTACAGACAGATTGATGGAGAGGCAATCATCCTTTCAGAGAGTTGTTTGGAGGTTCATATGCCAATGTAAGGACGCGGGTGGCGCTATGGGTAAAAGCCTCAGCGCCTAGGGCTTGCCGATTGAAAGGTCGGCAGTTTGAATCCCCGCGGCGGGGTGCGCTCCCGTTGCTCGGTCCCAGCGCCTGCCAACCTAGCAGTTCAAAAGCACCCCTGGGTGCAAGTAGATAAATAGGGACCACTTACTGGCGGGAAGGTAAACGGTGTTTCCGTGTGCTGCGCTGGCTCGCCAGATGCAGCTTTGTCACACTGGCCACGTGACCTGGAAGTGTCTCCGGACAGCGCTGGCCTCTTAAGTGAGATGGGCGCACAACCCTAGAGTCTGTCAAGACTGGCCCATACGGGCAGGGGTACCTTTACCTTTACCTTTATGCCAATGTAAACACCTTGGATTGGGCTTGGGAATGTACGGGCAACCAGTACGAGCTCTTACTTGTACTATGGCCTTCAGGCAAAAATCCAACACCTGCATAGCCTCAACAGATTCAGCTGATAATAGTTCTCAGAGAGCTCTGGGTCGATGGAGGGTCTCTTAAACAGAAGACACAGTACCGCCTCCTTAAGACTGCTGGAATCATGCCCGTCAACAACAATGCATTAACCCATCCAGTTACTCTCCCCATCTTCAGCAAGTTCTAATCAACCAGGATGGGCAAAGGTCAAGAGGACATGTGCTTGTCCAGACACTTCCAAGCATCTTGCCCATATCACCAGGCCACAACAATTTAAGCTGACCCCATATAGTCTGGACACGATTCCTGACACCATACCATCAAATGTACAATGGATGGAAGTGTCTTTGCCCTTAAATAGCCTCTAGCAAATTTGTTACAGGAGGCTTCTTAGGGTTCTGATACTCCCAATTTTGGGTCAGACCTCAATTTAGTTGGAGATGGCAGGTTTTCATGCAACCCTGATGGAATAATATAGGGGAATCTTGTAGAAAAACTTAGTAGAAGAATGAATATTCTAAAGGCATCAATAATTACCTAGTTGCTGGCAAAATCCCAAGTGTTGGGTTTTTTAAGTTCTTGTTTCATTTGTCTAGTTATATATCTATGACAACCAATTAAAAATACTAAAAAAAGAACCAGTAAGAAAGCAATGGGTCATGGAAAAGTAAGCGTTCTTTGCCTTCCCCATCACTAATCAGCAAGGCATGGATTTGCGCTGTCACGTATTCAGTCACCTTAACTATGAGGCTGCAGGTGTGTGCCGCAGGTGTGCTTCGTTACCCAAAGATCTCCTGTACACAAGGATGCCACCTGAGCTCCACTAAATCAGAGACTGCCCTTTGGAGGTTGCTTTTTTCAGCAGCCACTGCATAGAAACCAGGTTGACACTGGACCACTGCAACCCATTAGGCTCACTGCTTGATCAAGGGGACAGCTGCTGATGGCCTCTTGCTTGGACCAAGCCAAAGTCAGCTGAGCCTGGAAGTTCCATCATCTGCACTGTATGAGTTTGCTTTGACATGGAGTGATCCAAAACTTCCTCTCCCCTACACTCTTCTTTGTGTTTTCTCAAAGAAGCAAGGGAGACATTTTCCTGGAGTGTTCCCCTAAGGAAGGTGGGGAGGAACTCAGATGAGGACTGAGTCTGGAGAGATCCTGCAGAAGGAGTGTCCACGCTTATGAATCAACATCTGGAGAGCAACAGGTTCACTATCCCTGATAGTGTCCAAGCCGTAAGAGACAGGGCATCACACTCTCTTTTTAGTAATGAATAGTAGTGATTGTGAAAGTTACCAGATTGCAGATTTACTGTCCATATGAGCACCTCTTTTGCAAGAAATGGCCTTTGGGAAGAGTAGGAATGATTCCTCCCTTAAGATCTTGAAACACATTTTTTTTTACCCTTTCCTGTGGACCATCAGGGACACATGTGTGTGCCCCCAGTCAAATTTCTTTTTGAAGATGAGTTTTAAAGCACCATGCTCAAGGCCAAGCTGAATGCTGTGCATGAGATCAGAAGGAATTTTTGCTCCTGCTCAGAGAGACGAAAGAGGTCTCATGATTTGCTGAGTCTTCCATAGAATGCATCTTGGTTGAATCACATGGAGCCATTTGCTTGACCAACCTTTACTGTGGTTTCTGACTGTGATGCACTGTGGTCTGGATGGCAGAGACGGATATGGGGTGGGGGGTGAATTGCTTGGTCTTGGGACAAAGAACTGGACTCAGTAGCCCCTTGATCTTCTATATCTTTATTCTCCTTGGATTTTTGTGTTCCGACTGCCTATCGTACATCACCCTGGAATCTTGTGATGAAGGGTGGTTAATAAATATTTTAAATGCTACATGTTGATGCATTTAGAAACACATTCATTTAGATCAGCGGTTCTCAACCTGTGAGTCCCCAGATGTTGTTGGACTACAACTCCCATCATCCCTAGCTAGCAAGGCCAGAGCTCAGGGATGATGGGAGTTGTAGTCCAACAACATCTGGGGACCCACAGGTTGATAACTGCTGGTTTAGATGCATAGATAGAATGCATAGAATCATGGAGATGGAAGGGACCCTGAGGATCATCTAGTCCAACTCCCTGCAATTCAGGAATACACCACTGTCCCATATGGGGTTTGAATCTGCAACCTTAAGCCCTGCAATTCTCTTCATTGCTTTCCTGGGCAATCTTGAGAAAACTTCACTGGCTTTGGACATCCCTGGAAGGAAAGAAAACCACAAGGACAACCACCCTACAGCATGACCCAGGCACCTTCGCTATATAGGTGGTGGCTGTTTTTATATTTTGCATTTCCTTGACTTGGTGCCCTGTGCAGAGGAACTGCCTGCACCACCCTAAATCTGGTGTTGGTCATTGTGGATTGGGCCGAAAAGGAAATGCCCAGCCAATGGGGAGCAGTGACAGCAGCATGAAAGAGGTGATCCCAGTCAGGGAGTGGGTCCCACTTAGGACATTTTGCCCAAGGGATCCCCCAAAACTTGGAGCTGGCATGGACTGCAGGGTGGCCTTGGGCCACTTTGGAAAGAGACAGCAAAACTAACCCTTGCGCCATTTGTGTGCATTTATTTCTTCATTGATGTAAACGCATTTACAAAATCTAATATATTTCTTTAAATCTCTACGCGGTGTGCAGCGTGCATGCAAAAAGCAACAGAAAGACAGCATAAAAGCAACAAAACAGTAGTATAAAAGCATTTTTTAAAAATGAAAACAAGAATGCAAGGAATTCAAACAAATAAAAACGGGGTGATCCTATGGGTCAGGGGAAACAATACGCTAGAGGAAAGGGCAATAATGGGAAATGCCTGTTTTGGGGTCCCTTCCCCAATGATATTCTGCAGGGTGGAGCACCATGATTAAATTTGCCCCGATGCCCTAATGGACAGAGCTTCCCTTGCTTGTTTGTCCCAATTTCCTCCCTACCTGCAGTTACTCTGCAGCTGAAAGACAGGCTAAGCTGCAGCTCCCACAGAAACCATGGACCAAGGTGTGCTTACGACAGTGTACTTAATTATCTTTCTGCCTTCTATCTTAATGCGAGTCCAGTAGGGCAGAGAGACTGGGGATGGGGAGATTGTTTTCCTGTTGGCATCGGGAGGCGGAGGTGGTGAGCGCTACCTGCTTGCAAGATTAGGCAGAGGAGTTCCATTGCCATGCCAATGCCCTGGAAAGTGAAGGGTAAGTTTTGGGGAGGTCCGACGCCAGTCCCCTTTCCTTCCTGTTCAGTAACTGGCAGCACTGGGAGGCGGTCAATTTGGTGTTGCATCCTCCTGGTGCAGCTTTTGCGAAAATAAATGTGACACTCCCCTCAACTCCATGCCCATAAAACCTGAGAAATCTCACCATAACCCTTGGAGAGTCTATGGGCTACATGGTGCAGTCAAAGTTTTTTTTTTAATAGTATATTAGACCTCTGGAAAGTCAATTCATGCTCCCGACTGTCACTTTGCGAAGGTTTGCAACAGGGGAGGGAAAACAAGGAAGGAGGAGGAGGGGAAGAATTGCAGAGAGGGAGGAAGGGGGGTTTTGCTGGCTGCTGTGCGGAGAGCTCAGCCAAGCAGAGTTCTTCCAGTGTCGTATTGTTCTGTTCTCCGCCGAGTCCTCTTTTGTTCCGTGTGTGCTGAATTCCCACGTGCACGCTCTCATCTTCCCCTTTGCTTTCCTTGTTGGGAGGGGGGGGCAGAGCTGCCTCTCTCTCCCCCGACCCCCCATAGACCCCGGCATCGGCGAAGGTCTCCGGCAGCAAGTTGAACGGGTGCCACATGGGCACATATGGCCGAGGCGATTTATCATGTAACGAGATTAAGGCTTCGCGCACCGTTGCCGGAGAACGCAGGAGAACACGCTGCTCGCGCTCCCTTTATCGCCGGCCAATTTGCAAAGTACATTGCATTAGTTTGGTGGAGGTGCTCCCCTGTGCTGCCGCCGCCGCTGTTGTTGTTGTCACTGCTAAATGCCAAACAAGGAACCCTAAATGCTTCAGCTCCATTTAGATGCGGTGCCTGATAGTGTCACTCCTGGGATCTGCCCCCTTTTGGAAAGCTTCGTCGTTTAGCACGGACGGGAAAGCTGCAGAGTGTGAGTTTTGCTCTCTCTCTTATTTACCTGTGGGTAGGAATGCAAACGGGGAGCGGGGGAGAGAATGAGATATCCTAGCCTAGCCTTAAAAGACAGAGCATGCTGCTTTTTATTACCCGGTCGCAGTTATTGCACGGCGTCTACCTTGCTGCGTGGCAAAGGTCCCCCCCCCCCCGCCACTGTTGCTGCTTCTGCCTGGAGTCATGTTAAATTGCAGTGCAATACCTGTCGGCCATCCGCAGTAAATGGGATTCATTTGCGACCGGTGCACTTGCTATTCCACCCCCCAAGTGCCAACCGAATGGGGAGGCATGGGAAACAATAGGACGAAAGGTAACGTTGCTAGAGGCAGATGTAAATGGTGATTGCGGCAGAGACGGTTTTCATAGGGTGGCTGTTTCCGTGGGCAGTAGCTCACTTTTCCCCACGGAAGAAAGACAGATGGGCTTAGCGAGGTGATGCGCCTGTCAATCACTGACGGGAGGTGGCAGTTTTGATCCGAGGTGCCCCTTCCTGAGTTGTGACAGAGTTCTTGCTAGGGGTTTTGTGTGTGTGTGTGGTTGTAAGGAAACAGCATTGAAGCATTGCTGGCTGCTGCTCTTTCCTATTTCTCAAAAGAGCAGGCTTGCATCTGTATATTGCACTGGGAGACCACTTTAAAAGCTCCCTCTTCTCTCTGCCTCTCCCCCCCCCCCCCCAGTGCAATGCACCCCATTTCACTCTGTCTTTGTGAGCGGGGTAGCCTTGGAAAACAACATCTCTGCCTGTCTCCTCTCCTGACAAGTTGAGCACTCTGCCTGGTTTTTCTTTTTCTTTTGCCCTCCCTCTTTTAAAACTTGTAATCGTTTTGCAAACGCCAGGCTTTGATCTTGCAGGAAACCAGAATGCTTTTGGATTTGGGAGTACAGTATTTTTTTAATCTGTGCTTTTAAAAGAGGACTGTAAGAACTCCAGGGTGGCGAGGTCTTTATTTGAAGCCGGTTTTCTAGACTCTGTAAAACTCCTAAGTAACGGTGCATGGCAACCTTTTAAGCACTGAAAGGTGTAAGCTGGTCAGATGCTAGTTTGTAGGTTTTTGAATGGCAACAGCTGCGCTTGGCACTTACAGATCAGATTCCAAGTGGTCAAAGAACTTCATGTGATCTTTTGTCATGCAGCACAGGTAAGCAGCAAGCAAAACTGCACCTGGGAAAAAAAAACTGTTGCCAAACCAATCCGCCTTGCTGAACAGGGTTGTACAGTTAGTGGTTAAGTCTCATTTAAAGTGATTTTTTTTTACGGACAAATACAGAAAATTAACTCTGTTTCCCCACCATTTTTACAGATTTACCAGTTAAGCAAGAAATAAAACTCTGGGCTGTAGCTGGTATGAAAAGTTCTTTTCATAGTATATGTGAATAGAAGTCGTTTTGCTTTGGGAATATTGCATTTCTCTTACTGCAACTAGACGAGGGATAGGGAACTTGTGGCTTTCCAGATATTGCTAGACTCCAACTCCCAATACCTTGGTACCTCGGGTTCTTAACCTGTTCTTAACCCGAAGCACCACTTTAGCTAATGGGGCCTCCTGCTGCTGCCACGCCGCCAGAGCACAATTTCTGTTCTCATCCTGAAGCAAAGTTCTTAACCTGAGGTACTATTTCTGGGTTAAAGAAGTCTGTAACCTGAAGCGTATGTAACCTGAAGAGTATGTAACCCAAGGTACCACTGTATCCTGACCATTTGCCATGCTGACAGGAGTTGGAGTTCACCAACATTAGGTGGGTCATAGTTTTCCCACCCGTGCTTTAAATAGAAATGTCAGCTCAAAATGTTGCAAAACCAATAGTGGATGCTTAAATTTCCAGCTATAAAGTGAGTTGATCTGGAACCCAGCTGAGTAGGAGAGCATGTGCAGGTTTGACCTTTGGCATCTTTAGTTAGAAAAGATCTAAGGTAGCAAAGCTGGGAAACAGTCATTGCCAGTCACAATGGATCTTACCAAACTAGAGAGACCAAAGGTTTGCCTCGGTAATAAGCAGCTTTATATGTTCAGAAAATGATGATTATTTCTTCCTCCTCATCCTCCTCCTGCCTGAGATGGCTGCTTGATAAATGATGTCCTGTTACCATTGAGTGTGCTTACCTATTAGGGAAGGGGGAGAAATTCAACTAAGTTTCCATGTAAAAGCAAACTTACATACTTTGCTCTTCCCACAACAACGTGAGAACCTAAAGACAGCCATTCTTAGAAATCCACGCTTCTCCAAGTTTTGCAGTGCAGCCAAATAATGTATATAAACCTTTATATACTAGGGTAAAGTGTGCATACAGATGCCTATATTTGCATATATTAATAAAAATAACACCCAAAAGGACATTATATCAGGGGAGATTGCTTTGAAAAGTGTGCATATTAGGGAATATTGCATACAAAAATGCTTATATTAGGAAATAATCACGCAAAAATACTGATGAATTTCCACGAGGACTTAAAAGTGATGTGGTAATTTGGAGAACCAAGCTTAGGATTGGAAAAATCAGAAACGGAGATGAAGCAAAGTGGACATTCTCATGGGAGATGGGTTATTGGTTTGTTTTGCTTTTGGTTTTTTATTGTTATGTATTCTGTGATTTCTTTTTGTATTTCTACGTTGTGAACTGCCCTGTGATCTTTGGATGAAGAGTGGTATATAATAAATAATAATAATAATAATAATAATAATAATAATAATAATAAATTAACAATGCAGCCCATTACCCATAGTGGCTCAGAAAGTTTGTCAAGGTTTTCATAAGCAAACTAAACAGAAGGAAGATACCAAAAGCAGCAGAGGATTCTGTTGTGGTTGCTGGAACAATAACAGAATTGTAGTGTTGGAAGGGACTACCAGGGTCATCTATAGTCCAAACGCCTGCAATGCAAGAATATTTCACCCAATGTGGGGCTCAGACCCCCAACCCTGAGACATGCTCTATTGACTGAGCTATCCCAGCTCGTGTATATCACTGCCGTAGTGTTGGGACTTGTGGAGCCTCCTCAAGCTGTGGTGTGGGTAGTCAAATGTGGAAAGCTGGCAGCATGGACTTTAGGCACAGGATCCAAATCTAAGCACATCAGATCCCTAACAAATGGCAAATACCACTTGAACCCAAAGGCTGTAGTAAACCAGATGTTTCTAAAGCCTAGCTCCCCCCATGCTAAACAGCAGGAGCCTCTCCGCATAGTCTGCCATTGGTTAACCCATACAATTAAGATCATCGTGTTTCACAAGAAAGACTGTGCTGTTTGGGGTTGAAGGGAATTGTAGCCCTTGCAGAAGGTTCGTCAAAGGTAAGCAGTGAAAGATGTAGCCCAGGGAAACACCCTAATCTGGTAAGAACTCTTTAGTAAGTAAAGATAAAGGGACCCCTGGCCATTAGGTCCAGTCGTGACCGACTCTGGGGTTGCGGCGCTCATCTCACTTTATTGGCTGAGGGAGCCAGCGTACAGCTTCCGGGTCATGTGGCCAGCATGACTAAGCCGCTTCTGGCGAACCAGAGCAGCACACAGAAATGCTGTTTACCTTCCCACCGGCACGGTACCTATTTATCTACTTGCACTTTGACGTGCCTTCAAACTGCTAGGTTGGCAGGAGCAGGGACCAAGCAACGGGAGCTCACCCTGTCACGGGGATTCGAACCGCCGACCTTCTGATCGGCAAGTCCTAGGCTCTGTGGTTTAACCCACAGTGCCACCCACGTCCCGAACTCTTTAGTAGGTAGGCGCTATTCAGGCCCCCATCTGTACCATACATTTAAAGTGGTGCCGCAGAATTGTAGAATTGCAGAGTTGGAAGGGACCCTGAGGATTATCTGGCCCAACCAATGCAGGAATCTCAGCTAATCTCAGCTAAAACATCCACGACAGATGGCCATCCAACCTCTGCTTGAAAACCTCCAAGGAAGGAGAGTCTACAACCTCCTGAGGGAGACCATTCCACTGTCAGACAGCTCTCACTGTCAGAAAGTTTTTCCATATGTTTAGTTGGACTCTCTTCTCCTTTCAAGTCCTACCCTCCAGAGCAGGAGAAAACAAGCTTGTTCCTTCTTCCATGTGACAGCCATGAGATATTTGAAGATGGCTATCATATCTTCTCTCTATCTCCTCTTTCCCAGGCTAAACATACACAGCTCCTTCAGCAGTTCCTCAGACTAAGGCTTAGTTTCCAGACCCCTGATCATCCTGGTCACCCTCCTCTGCACACGTCCCAGCTTGTCAACATCCTTCTTAAACTGTAGTGCCCAAAACTGGACACAGTCTTTCCCGGTGTGGTCTGACCAAGGCAGAATAGAGTGGTACTAGAGTGTCGTACCACTTTAAACAGTTGTGGCTTCTCTCAAAGAACCCTTGAAGCTGTAATAGGTTGTTGAGAATATGTTGTTTACAGGGAACCAGGCAGAGGGCCTTCTTGGTAGTGGCGCCTGCCCTGTGGAATGCCCTCCCATCAGATGTGAAAGAAATAAACAACTACATGACATTTAGAAGACATCTGAAGGCAGCCCTGTTTAGGGAAGTTTTTAATGACTGATGTTTTAATGTATTTTTAAGCTTCTGTTGGAAGCCGCTCAGAGTGGCTGGAGAAACCCAGCCAGATGGACGGGGTAGAAATAATAAATTATTATTATTATTTATTATTTATTGGTCCTGAGAGCTGTGTTGAGACCCCAGTGCCCTTCAGCAGAGCAACAGTCTCCAGGGCTCCCCGGAAAGAGAGAT
Organism: Podarcis muralis; assembly: GCF_964188315.1. Taxonomy (NCBI): domain Eukaryota; kingdom Metazoa; phylum Chordata; class Lepidosauria; order Squamata; family Lacertidae; genus Podarcis; species Podarcis muralis. The sequence continues at coordinate 14,648,485 of NC_135663.1, forward strand.
TTGTAGTTTGGCCACTCTGAGAATTGTAGTTCTGTGAGTGGAATAGGGGTCTCCTCACAGCTCTCAGCTTCCTTAATGAACTACAGTTCCCAAGGTCCCTTGGGGGAAGCCATGACTCTTTAAAGTGGCATGGTACTGCTTTTAGTGTGCCGTACAGCCTTTCAAAAGCTCTGGGGCCCGAAGCGGCAAGGTAGGACGTTATTGTTTTAAGTGTTTCTCTCTCTACAAGGCTTGCCTTTTCTCCTCTCTGCACAATAGGCTTTTAAAGCCTTTAGTTCTTTAATGATGTGCCCTGCACGCTCTGCTTGGCACCCCAATTCACATGCACAGAAGAAAGAAGAGCCTTTATCTTATTTTGATCCAATCCAGCACTGAATAAAACCCTGAGATAAAAAAGGTAGTTGAGGCAACTAAACTGTTTCATCTGAGAAAGCTGGTGTTCTCATGCCTGCTCATTATTTTCGGCTTTTATTAAAGCTGTTTCTCATTTTCTCTGTGGGGCGGGGGAGAGAAAGACAGCCCATAATAGCAGAATTCTAATTCACCCACCTGCCAATAAGAACTTTGAACTGCACTGTTGTCCTCGAAATATGCTACTGAAATCTTAGCAAGCTTACCTCTCCTCATTGCCCAGATCTGACCCAAAGCATCCTTCTGCGTTAGCAAAGCTTCTTCTTGATGAACACAACATGTTCATGATGAACACAACATTGGTCAGCCTGATGGTGGTGGGTTTTATTACATACCCTCCGATAATTTCTCCTATTCCATAATAAGAATAATTAGAATATTTATACCCCACCCATCTGACTGGGTTGCTCCAGCCACTCTAGGCGGCTTTCAACAGATATCAAAACGTAATCAAACATTAAACATTTAAAAACTTATAATAATAATAATAATAATAATAATAATAATAATAATAATAATTTATTATTTGTACCCCGCCCATCTGGCTGGGCTTCCCCAGCCACTCTGGGCGGCTTCCAACAAAGATGAAAAATACACAAAAATGTCACATATTAAAAACTTCCCTGAACAGAGCTGCCAGTGTGGTGTAGTGGTTAAGAGCGGTAGTCACGTAATCTGGGGAACTGGGTTCGCGTCTCTGCTCCTCCACATGCAGCTGCTGGGTGACCTTGGGCCAGTCACACTTCTTTGAAGTCTCTCAGCCCCACTCACCTCACAGAGTGTTTGTTGTGGGGCAGGAAGGGAAAGGAGAATGTTAGCCGCTTTGAGACTCCTGAAGGGGAGTGAAAGGCAGGATATCAAATCCAAACTCTCTTCAGATGTCTTCTAGAGGTGGCATAGTTACTAATCTCCTTAGCTCAGGGGTCTCCATATCCTCCAACATTTCTCCAATGAAAATAGGGGCGTCCTAAGGAAAAGTGGGACATTCAGGATTGAATCAGAATCTGGGAACAGGCCTTTTCTGCAGTGGCTCCCCATTTGTGTAATGCTCTCTGAAGGGAAGCTTGCCTGGTGCCAAGTGTGCTGGCTTGCCATCATAATTACCATCACTTGCGCATGCCGCGAGTGTGATGATGTGTTGTGCTCACCCCGTGTGGCTTGCGCGAGTGACATCAGCACGCCACACAGGGTGTGTGTCTGTGGCTGCCACTGAATTTTGAGGGGGCCTGACTCCCTCCTTGCAAATTTGTTGGGGGTCTTTGGCACCCCCTGCCTGACTCCTCCGTTACATATTTTTAGTTGCCAGGCAAAAATATTCCTCTTCTTCCAGGCATTTGGCTAATTAAACCATCTAAGGCAGGCTTCCTCAACCTCAGCCCTCCAGATGTTTTGAGACTACAATTCCCATCATCCCTGACCACTGGTCCTGCTAGCTAGGAATCATGGGAGTTGTAGGCCAAAAACATCTGGAAGGCCAAGTTTGAGGAAGCCTGATCTAAGCCGTTTTAAACAGTGTGTGGAGGGGTTATTGGTTTCACTTGTTACTGCGGAATGTATTTTTATATTGTAAACAACCCTGTGATATTCGGATGAAGGGCAGTACAGATATTGAATAAATAATAACAATAATACAGTCCCCATGATTCTTTGCAGGAATCCAGAACTGTTTAAAGTGGTATGATGATGATTTAAATGAATAGTGCAGGTGGGGGGTCCTTAAAGTGGGGATTGTGCAAATTATTTGAAACAAACAATGTAGTTTATTGTACAAAACTCACATAAGCAGGTACAAAACTCACATATACATACTCTAGTAACGGATATGATCTCTGCTATTTTTAAGCAGCATTTGAACACAGTTTAGCATGGAGTCTATTAGTTTTGAACAGTCACTGTTGATTTTCGCATCCCTGTACCACACTTGAATCAGCGCCTGAATGAGCTTCTCCATAGTTGTGCAGTCTACAGCACAGAGGTGAATTTTGCATACAGCCCACAAATTCTCAATGGGATTTACGTCCGGGGAATTCCCTGGCCAATCAAATACCTGTATCCTGAGCACAATTCAAAGTGTTGGTGCTGACCTTTAAAGCCCTAAACAGCCTTGGTCCAGTATACCTGAAGGAGTGTCTCTATCCCCATCGTTCAGCCCGGACACTGAGATCCAGTGCCAAGGGCCTTCTGGCGGTTCCCTCATTGCGAGAAGTAAGGTTACAGGGAACCAGGCAGAGGGCCTTCTTGGTAGTGGCGTCTGCCCTGTGGAACGCCCTCCCAGCAGATGTCAAAGCAATAAACAACTATTTTACTTTTAAAAGTCATCTGAAGGCAGCCTTCTTTAGGGAAGTTTTTAATGTTTGATGCTGTACTGTTTTTAATATTCAGTTGGAAGCCGCCCAGAGTGGCTGGGGAAACCCAGCCAGATGGGCGGGTTATAAATAATAAATTATTATTATTATTATTATTATTATTATTATTATTATTATTATTATTATTATTATTATTATTTGCTGCTCTGTCATGAATTTCTTCACCACTTTCGATGTGTGACAGGGGGCCAGGTCCTGCTGCAATATCCCAGTACCGTCAGGATACCTCTTTTCCAGCTCTGGAATAACACTTTTTCGTAGAACCTCAATATATTGTGGCGAGCGCATCATTCCTTCTATTGGCTGCAGGCTTCCAACACCATAATGATCAACTGACTTTTCGTGTTTGTTTACAAGTAAGATTACAAGTAAGATAGAAAACATGCTTTGTTTCAATTAATTTGCACAAGTGTGTATATCCCTTTCCCTAAGCTGATGTGCAGAGTAATTTCAGGGGAACCCCAGCATGTCTTCAGAGGTGGGAGGAAACCATTATTCTTATGTGCATATAGAGATGCACCCACAAATCTCAGGTCTTACGTTCCAATGGGGGGCATTCTGTGGACCCAGCAGCAGACACCTTTTATATGCACAAGATTATTATTGTCTTGGCAAGCTGCTAAATGTCATCCTTATCGTCACATTTATGGCTGTATTGACTGGATCCCCCAAGCACAGCACTGCCTTTTGCAGCGCTTGTGAGATACGAAGTGTCAGAAAATGCACATATATTCTAGCCAGGAGGCAGGGAAACGTTTGACAAGACTGACAAAGGCACCCCACGATTTATGGCCAGGGCAGGGCCTGTCTTTTCTCTGATGTGCTCTGAGAAGCGGTAGATCCTGCAGACGAAGGGAAAGGCAGAGCTCATGCAATTATTAATCATTTATCCCAGCACCTTTCACTGTGCAAAGCCACCGTTCAGGTCTTATCTTGTTTAATCTTCAGGAAAAACCAATGAGGTAGGTTAGAGTGACACCCGGTGAGTCTGCTAGCCAAGCAGGAAATCGAATATTGGCCTCCCACATTCAGCTGCTCCACTTTATCAACTGCACTACATTGGACCCAGCAAGGAGCACTGTATAATTTGAGTGACTTATGAGTAGACCATCTTATGCTATATCGGTGCCAAAAGTGGCACTGGTAAGGGGAACTGGGGGTAGTTGTGGATTTGAAAGTGCGGGAGATAATCATGACAGCTCCCATAGCCATGCCTCTAAGGAGAACATGAAGGTATCTGTGTTGACGCATTATGAAACACACACACCAAAGAGCCAGCAGTGCGTGGTAGAGTCAGTGTTGCTGCAATTCTTTGCATGGCTTCCTGGGAGTAAACTCAGTGGTGCTTCCTTCTGACTACGAAGGTTCAACTGGTAAAACAATTTGAGCTTCATGAGAAGATCTTCAGCCATTTAAACTATGAGCATGAAATAGCTCTGCCAAAGGAAAGTTAAGGGGTAGCCGAACTTTGCTTGATTATTCTCTGTCTGAAAGCTTCATCGACACCTCATCCACTTGTCACTGTAAGGATATTCCATCCGTTATCTTGGTGTCCTAGCAGTTGACTTCATCCTTCCTGTTCAGCAAAAAAGCTCTAGAGCTGGGCTCTCCTGTCTTCCTGCTCTGCTACACCACCGACTCCTAGACAGGAACTTGAGGGCTTGCTCTCTAGGATAGGCAACAGAGTTCTGCTACCAGCCTCTCTTGTGCTATGATGATGGCCTGTTCCAGTCTCAGTAAGATTAGAGAAGCCTCCAGCTCCATTCCCTATCACTCCCGGCCAGCATGCCCAATGGTCAGAGGTGAATGGGGAGTTGTGGTCCATGAACATCTGGAGAACACCAGTTTGGGGAAGCCTGGGCTAGAGGCATTGCCTGAAGACACATCTTAGGATCCTGTGCTATGGAGAAACAGGACAAATTAATAAATGGATAACCCTAATTGTCATGATGTGCAATGCTGGATCAGCACTTCTTATCACATCCCGGCTTGGCGCCTTGTTTAGTAAGTGCTCAGCATGATAAAAGGCAGCATGCTAGGATGAATCAACGTACGATAACCTGCATGTGTGAAACTAATCCTTTTCCGAGTTATTGCCAGGGCTAGGACAAAAGTATTTTGAATGCCTCTGTTTCAAGTGTTTAGATTTGTATATTGTGTCTGTGTGTGTGTGTGTGTGTGTGTGTGTGCGCACACACACACACACACACACACACACACACTCCTGATGAATGGGGGTGGGCTGAGGGACCCCCTGCCTCCAATTTCCTATGTGGGGCATTGGCTCCATCCCTTTTTATAACTAATTATCAGGCATATAACAGTGTAAGAACTTTCTGTGAGTGGGTTAGGTCTACGGGTCCTTGCTCCAGACTGCTGGTGCCTCTTTCCCATACCCAACAAGAAAATGTGTGAGGGATCCCCTGACTCTCTCTTACCTGCCAATGGGCTCTGGATTACCGAAGATTCAAAAGTTGTGAGCTACAAAAAGATACACACCTGCCTTAGCTCAGAGAGCTTATTCCTGGGCAGCAAGTATCTCCTCTCTAGGCACTCCTTAGCCTCCTGTGCTTCAGTTTTCTCTGCGTGCAGCTGGGGCATCTATATCAGGCTCCTTGTGGTCAGCTGCAGTAGCTGAGGGTTTGACCTTTGATCTGTAGTTGTAGCCAAAACCAAGGGTACGAAGTAAAGCAGATTGAAGGCAGCGCTGTGCTGAGCACAGGGCCTGCACTGACATAGCAGAGAGTGAGGCTACCTGGAAAGAATAATGTTGTTGTTGTTGTTTAGTCATTTAGTCATGTCTGACTCTTCGTGACCCCATGGACCAGAGCACGCTAGGCACTCATGTCTTCCACTGCCTCCCGCAGTTTGGTCAAACTCATGCTAGTAGCTTTGAGAACACTGTCCAACCATCTCGTCTTCTGTCGTCCCCTTCTCCTTGTGCCCTCCAACATCTTTCCAACATCAGGGCCTTTTCCAGAGAGCCTTCTCTTCTCATGAGGTGGCCAAAGTATTGGAGCCTCAGCTTCACGATCTGTCCTTCCAGTGAGCACCCAGGGCTGATTTCCTTAAGAATGGAGAGGTTTGATCTTCTTGCAGTCCGTGGGACTCTCAAGAGTCTCCTCCAGCACCAGAATTCAAAAGGAAAGAATAATAGAATCAAAATAATAGAATCATGGATCACTGCCTTGCCATGACGAAGGGGCTTGAATAACTCAGAGAAGCTATGAGCTATACCGTGCAGGGCCACCCAAGATGGACAGCTCATAGTGGAGAGTTTTGACCAAACGTGATCCACCTGGAGCAGGAACCGGCAAGCCACTCCAGTATCCAAGAAAACTCCATGGACAAAGACAACAGGAAAGAATAACAGAATCAAAGAATTGTAGAGCTGGAATGCAGGAATAATGCAAGAAGGAAAGGGGTGGCGCTGGGTCCCCAAAGGAGTACAAGTTTCTGAGTACGAAAGAAATGTATTTGCAGTGCAATGGCCCTTTGACTGGCCTCTCGGTTTGTGAATCACCCAGTCACCCTTAAGTCATGGGATAAAATGACATTTGCCAGCTGCCCACACACATGGGGAAAGTGTCCTACTCAATGGACGCACACAAGTCAACTTCTTCTGCAGCTCTCTATTCTAATATAGGCTCACAGTGTAGAATCATCAGTGAACACTGCTGATATGTAGCCAGAACACTCAAGTCGTACATCTGGGAGTGACTCACGGTTTACTCATTCTGTGATGTATTGGAGAGCCAGGCGTCTCTCAACGTCGCCTTTCCGAGCAGATCGACTCGGTGTTGACTTAGTCACTCAAGCAATTAATCAAAAAAAGCATTTCCAAGATGTGTGTTATACAAAATACACAGACTTGTGTGTAACTTAGCCGTTGACGGAAGTCCTCCTTGGCCAGCTACACCACCCTTTTGTTTTCTGATCAGACATTGCTTTATATTTTCAGTGCAGAGGGAACAGAGTATTCCATCCTTCTGGGGAAAGCCGTCGCAGGGCTCTGCTTTAATTGACGACAAGGCTTCTGATTTTTTGCAGAGATGAAAACTGTAATCTGAGCAGGATCGGAATGGAAGCCAATCGGCTTTGAATTTTAGTTCAGTGTTGTCAGTCAATAAACTAGCTGCAGTTGAGATTGACAGCCTCTCTCCCCTGCACTCCCCTTATGGAATAAACTCAGGATCCAGAGAAGCGGTTGGCAGACTTAGAGCACATTGGATCTGCTTTGTGTTTTGCCAGGCAGATTTTCTAGCCAGTCACGTACAAAAGCCGTAGATACACTGAAACAGAAGTCACCAGACCCTTATACAGTGGACGCTCGGGTTGCAAACGTGATCCATGTGGGATGCACGTACGCAACCCTCAGCGTTCGCAACCCGCATCTGCGCACGTGTGGGTTGCGATTTGGTGCTTCTGCGCATGCGCAAAGCGTGATTTAGCGCCTCTGCACATGCGTGACTGCCAAAACCCGGAAGTAACCTGTTCCGGTACTTCCGGGTTTCGGTGGTCCATAACCTGAAAAAACACAACCTGAAGCAGCTGTAACCCAAGGTATGACTGTATATAGTGAGAAGGTAGGGAGGGGTGTTAGTCAGAAGGGTGGTGGGAATGGGTGATTGTTAACGACTGCAAGACAGAGAAAACACTTCAATCTCCCAGGACATTCTATACAAGATCTTAAAATAGCTGTCATATTACAAAAGAATTTCAGAAATAGAATGGAAAGAGAAGTTGCTGAATTACAACTTATTACCAAACTTAAAACCATGGAGAGACCTGGTCTGAATAGGATTCTTATCTCATTATACATGATAAAGCTATTTTTGGCCATCTCATCCCTTGCTTTTTTCCTGTAAGACCAACAGTTGTCAACTGGTTTACCACACCTATCAGCCAATCACCCATATCTGAAGAAGTGTGCATGCACACGAAAGCTCATACCAATAACAAACTTAGTTGGTCTCTAAGGTGCTACTCGAAGGAATTTTTTTATTTTGTTTCGACTACGGCAGACAAACACAGCTACTTACCTGTATCTAAAAGCTGTAGAATTAGAATTAAATAACAGGGTACCTCAGGGCATGTTCTGAGCTTAGGAATGTGTTTTCAGTAATGGAAATGAACTGAACCCACAGTCGTTTCATACAAAATCCTGCTCCTGGTTAGTTTTCTTCATTCCAGTACTCTTGATTTAGGTGGGAAAGTCTCCCCTATTGTCAAACAATTGGGAAAAGAACATAAGAAGACCTTGCTGGATCCGGCCTTTGTACAGGGGGTTGGTGTCTATCTTCCATCAATGCAACTAAGAGGACACGTTCCAGAGAAGCAAAAATACTTAAGGAAGACACGAAGTAGGGCTGGTAAGGAGTGTGGTTTGGAGAAAGGGTGTGTGGACTGGAAAAGGACCGTGGAAGTCTATTACAATATCTGATTACAGCAGTGAGATGGAAAGATGGAAAGATACAGTCCTACCTAACATGAACAGCTGATAAAAAATTATTGGACTTAGCTGAGATGGCAAAGCAGCATGTTTAATTAGAGAGAAATCATTATTGACATTTGTTAAGGATTGGAAACTTATTTTGGACTTTTTGCATGAAAGAGAAAATGAACTTGTCATATCTGGGTTTGAAGACTGGAAAGATATTTGCTTATAGGAAATAGAATGGTTGGATGTTAATGAATGAATACTATATTTAGCTGCAGGACAGAGAACCGAAAGTCTTTTTATCATTTTAATTTTCTTGTCTCTCTCCTTTCTATTTCTTACTTTCCCTTTTCCCATTTCTGCCTTCTTTTTGCTTCCGTTCCTCTTTAGGTTAGAACTTTAAAGCCTTTCTTTTTTTCTACTGTGTTATAAAAAATATACTTTTTATATATCATTGTATAGCATGAACTTTTGTATATCACTGGACAAGTATAAATAAAAATAGATGAGAAAGAGAGAGAGGGGGGTGTAGCCTAGGGAGAGTAAACAGAGAAGACTGAGTGGCCCTATTTGGCTTCTGGGTCTGAGGTTCCCTACCCATAGTCCACTGGTGGCAACTCTCAAGGATTTAAGGCTCTGGAGAAGCCAATATAAGTTGCAAGTTCAGCTAAATTTGGGGAAACCACTTGAAGCATCCATTGTGTTGGGCTATTTCAATTTCTCTTCTTCGATTTGCTCATTGCAAACAGCTGAAAGTCTGGAAATTTTGATAATAAACCTGATTTGCAATGGGGGTTGAATAATTTTGATTGCTCCGAGGGCCTTCTGGCGGTTCCCTCACTGCAAGAAGTGAGGTTACAGGGAACCAGGCAGAGGGCCTTCTCGGTAGTGCTGCCCAGCCTGTGGAACGCCCTCCCGCCGGAAGTCAAGGAAATAAACAACTGTCTGACTTTTAGAAGACATCTGAAGGCAGCCCTGTTTAGGGAAATTTTTAATGTTTGATGTTTTATTGTGTTTTTAATATTCTGTTGGGAGCCGCCCAGGGCGGGGTAGAAATACTTACTTACTTACTTACTTACTTACTTACTTATTTATTTATTTAGAGGCTGAACCGGGCAACTCCTGTTCGCAAAGCCTCTCTTCTACCACTGAATTATAGCCCCTCCCTCTTCATTCAAATGAGCTTGCCTGGGTTTTGAACCTGGGCCTTTTCACACTTGAAGCAAGATTCGCAACCCTAGACCAGGGGTTGTCAACTTGGTCCCAATTCTAGGTTGGCGGTAGGGGGTTCTATGGCACAAGCTGAATCCTCCTTCCATCGAGCGCTGGTGGCCAGTAAGGAAATTTTACCATCAAGAAAGATGCATTAGTGGGCGGTAGGTATAAAAAGGTTGATTACCCCTGCCCTAGACTAACAAGCCTAACTTACATATCAGGGGACAGAAGAAGTGGAGCAAGTCAGGCTATGGATCGATGGAGTCCAATACAGTGGTACCTCAGGTTAAGTACTTAATTCTTTATGGAGGTCTGTTCTTAACCTGAAACTGTTCTTAACCTGAAGCACCACTTTAGCTAATGGGCCTCCCGCTGCTGCTGCGCAGCCGGAGCATGATTTCTGTTCTCATCCTGAAGCAAAGTTCTTAACCTGAAGCACTATTTCTGGCTTAGCGGAGTCTGTAACCTGAAGCGTATGTAACCTGAAGCGTATGTAACCCGAGGTACCACTGCATTGTTTTCACACACTGACCTCTTCCTTAATGTCTCCTTTGAACTGAAGAAGCCTAAGAATGACCCTTGGGCAGGTTGGGCACACAAACCCTACACTCTGTCACTGAGCTATGGTCCCCTTGCATGGAATTGCATATCCCTCAAATGCCTTGGGAAAACCGTGACATCCCGTTTTCTTGCCTCAGAGCACGGTGGCCATTTTGGACACTGCGATCTCTCCTCATCTCACACCATGATCTCACCATGAAAAATGCATTTCCTTTGGGGCCACAATCTCCCACAGGTCACGCAACTTGCCTGGGAGCATGGCCTGGAAGGCACACAGCCCAGTTTTTGCCTGGACATGTTGGAGTGTATGCAATTATGGTCAGGATTCAGTGGGTTAATATGTGGATGGTTTTTCAAGTCTTTTTGGCTCATTCCATGCCTGTAATTCTATATTCATACAAATCAATAACGTTTATTCAAATGTGCAGAAATGTATTCAGTTTGCATCCATTATTCTTTGAGGTTTTGTAGAGTTTCCCTCCATTTTTCTTCCTTCCTTCCTTTCATTTCTTTTTCTTTTTTATGGGAAGGGAGGTGGTATGAAATCTTATTGTGACAGGAAAATTATAGATCCATGATGAGCAATGCACCGCCTCCAGTCATTAAAGAGGGGCAGACAATGGTGTTCGTTAAAAACATTATTTGCAGGTTTCAAAACCTGTCTTTTCTTTACAACTGTAAAGGATGGAAACTGACATATATATATAGAGAGAGATAGAGATAGATAGATAGATAGAGAGAGAGAGAGAGAGAGAGAGAGAGATAGAGATATATAGATATAAAGCGAGATGAGCGCCGCAACCCCAGAGTCGGTCACAACTGGACCTAATGGTCAGGGGTCCCTTTACCTTTATATATATATAAAATTTGTAGGGATCCGAAATTGGAATCACATACTAGATGCTGAGCAGAGACCACAGGGAGTTGTCAGTTCTGAAAACTGCACCTACTGTACCAGGTACTATGGTGTGGAGAAGCAGTGTTTTGAGATAGCTAACTGTGCCTCCCTAGATTGAAGTTGTTTTTGCAAGTGACTTGAGGACTCTGTCAAGTTTTATGCAGTGGCAGTAAGGGTTTTGCTGGCCATTGCTATGTGTTGCAGAGAACCGTGCTCGTTCCCAGCACTTTAGGACTTCAGTAGGGGCCATTCACAAAACAGTTGTCAATGACAGAGACATCCTTGCTGCTGTGGTTTTGTGAATGACTACTGCGAATTGCAAAATTACCACTGTTTACAGTTTTCTGAATATATCCACACACACCCCGACCTCACTGTTTACATATTACACCCCCCACCCAGTCAGCCCTGTTAGTATTTGTTATTGTGTTTGCATCGTAAATGTATTTCACACACACACAAAAAGGTACTGGGGAAAGGAGGTGGCAGTTGGTTATTCTGTTAGCTTATTCTTTGATTGAGAACGTAGGAGTGTGGTGACTTCAAGCAGATGCTGTCTGGAGGGGTTTGCGAGGGGGGCAAGATACGGATTACAGTGGTACCTCGGGTTAAGAACTTGATTCATTCTGGAGGTCCGTTCTTAACCTGAGGTACCACTTTAGCTAATGGGGCCTTATCCTGAAGCAATGTTCTTAACCCAAGGTACTATTTTTGAGTTAGCAGAGTCTGTAATCTGAAGCGTCTGTAACCCGAGGTACCACTGTAATAACTTATGTAGTGCTATGAAGGAGTTCTGAGAGCAAAAAAAGACTAAACCCTTTCTTGGTCTCAAGGGAGAGAAATTCATTCCATTCATTAATATATACATATGAATAATACTTGTTGTTCAACTGTTGCCAACCTGACAAGTAAAGATTTATATTCAGGTCTCAAGGTGTCAAGCTAGCAGGTTCTTCCATGAGGTGAGGTGAAGCAATTTGCCTCAGATGGCAGATCCAGCCCCTCCTCCTCCCTTCCTCCACTGCCACGGCCACCACAGCACCCTTGCCCTCATCACACTGCCTTGTGGTGGCAGCACAGGTGTGATGGTTTGGGCAGGAAGGGGGCTTGGATCTGTAAGGGGGTTGGGCTGGTGGGGGCAGACATGTGGGGAGTATTTTGCCCATAGCAGCAAAACGTCACTAAGGATAACACTTCATTCATTTGATGAAGTAGACTGTGGTCTATGGATGCCTATGCTACAATGAATCTGTTGCTCCTTTTTCTTTATGTGAATAGTGCTAATGCAGTCTGGAAACGGGAAGAGAGTTGTTTTTCAAAATCTGACAAACCTTCTAGGTACTGCTGATCTTTCTGCTTCACTGTGCAGGCCCGGGAAAAGCAAATTTCAATTTGAGCACTGCTCGTGGAAATGGCCTGAAAGCAGGAGAGTCAATGAGGAATGCAAAACCAAATGAGTTGCCGTTGTCCTAGATGCCTTCAGAGTTTGCGAGGGTGCTGAGTCAGTGTCTGGTTTTTGGGACTTTTTTGGCTTGTGAATTTGGACACTATGCCTTCCACTATGCAAAATGTTTATCACACACCTTGAGCCTTGGTTTGTAGGACATGGAACTGCTGTTGCTGCTGCTTTCTTAGAATCATAGAATTCTAGAATTGGAAGGGACCCTGCGGGTCATCTAGTCCAACCCCAGGAATCTCAGCTGAAGTATCCATGAGAGAGGGCCATCCAACCTCTGCTTAAAAGCCTCCAATGAAGGTTTGACTGGTGTGGCATGTGCTATGAGAAATATAAAGTCTTCTGTGGAAGAAACCCTCTTTTAATTTCCTATACTTTCTTCTTCATTTCTTTTCACAATGAAATTTTTACAGCAGCGGCAAGGCCGGCTCTGCCATTGGGCAGAGGGAGCCTTGGGGAGCAGATGCCACAGGACAGCAGCAAATACAAGTCCAGTTGTCTTCTGTACCTGGGATGGGTGTATACCACCTTGCCCTCCACAGTACAGCGTCTTTGGTTGTACATGAACAGGGGCTATTGAAGAGTTGGTTTAAAAAGGGGAAGTGTGGAATTCACAAACGGCAAAGCTTAAAAATAAACACTTCCCTTTGTTTTCATTGAAATGCTGACATGCTGACAGCAGCAAATGCTTATTATCTATGGCAGCCATTGCAATAGCAGAAATGTAGGACTCAGAGGCTGCACTCCAGGGTGCATATACCATCTTGCTTTTGACCAAACAAAATTAGGAGCCCTAAGAGACCGCAATACAATGGTACCTTGGGTTACAAACGCTTCGGGTTACGTGTTTTCAGGTTGCGGACTGGGATGGGTGGGAACTGGAAGTACCGGAAAGGGTTACTTCTGGGTTTTGCCGCTCGCACATGCACAGAAGTGCCAAATTGCGTCATGTGTTTGTGCGGATGCAGCGCTGCAGGTTGTGGACATGTCTCTGTCATGGATTAGAAGAGTAGAAGAGCAAGTTAAGTTTTGCTTCTGTTTTTTTTGGACCTGTGCTCTGGTGGGAGCAAACTGACTTGCACCACAGCTCAGGACGAAGAAACGTGTGTCTTTTGCTTCCACGCTCTGGCGTCACCAAAACAGGACATCCAGGATTGGGATCAGAAGTCAGGGCTGCTTCTGTAAATCCAGGATGTCCCACTTAAAACGGGACAGTTGCCACGATAGGATATTGTGGTTCTCTTCTGGACCGCCTGCAGTTTCTCTAAAGGCAGCCCTGCATAAGGTGTCTTGCAGCAGTCAGCCGGCTTGTAAGAGTGCTTAGAATTGCAGCCTTAATCCCCCAGGCCAAAGGAATGTGGGATCGATATGTCATCAAAGGGCAATCACCTTCGGCTGCTTGTCCTTATCCGCATGCGTGTGTTAATGATCAAAAGGCCTATTGCAGATCCAGGCAATAATTTGTGTGCAGAATATCAAGCCATAGCCTGGTTCTACCACTGCAACTTGCGGGATCTTTGTTGCTAAGTAAAAAAAAAAATCCCTTCTTTCTTGTCAAGTAATACTAAGGCGACAGGCCCCTTTTCAATTTTCTTTCTGTATAATTTATTTATGAAGGCATCGGAACTCCTGGAAAAAAAATGAACTGAATTCGTTCTTTCATGTAGCTCCATTAACTTACATGGCCTTATTATATAAATGAATTCTACCTAATTTGTTACTTACCATAGAGCAGAAAATTGTATGGCTACAGTTCTGATTCATTATATATAAGTTGAGCGGAATTGTTTGAAGCTGGGTGCAAAGTCTTGTTTAATCCAAACCAAGAAGCAAAATCCAGTGCATCTCTACTCAGGAGTAAGCCCAATTCCGTTCAATGGGATTTACTACCAGATAAATGTGCATTGGATTATGTGTGAATGCATTGGTGAAAATAATGTGTTATATGAGTGGAAATTACTTGCAAACATGTGCACTAAAATGTCAATTATTTTTGTGAGGACTTTAACAAAAAAATCCCCCACACTGGTGCAGAAATGCAGAGAACTGAACCTAAAATGAGAAACTGACATTGACAGATTCATCTATCCCTAATCTCAGTTTGGGAATTTGTTTACAGTACCAGAAGAGAGCTCATACTTCTTGCAAACAAAAATCCATTCCTTTTCTCCCAAGCTTTCTTTATTTCAGCAGCCTAATTCTTCTGGGATGGGAGAGGAAACTGTTGCTATCATTGAACGAATGGGAATCTTGGGTGATCTGTTGGTAGTTATTTGACTGATTTACAGTAGAAGCTGTTTTCCCTTCGCCCACCATTCTGACCCAGCAGGTTTTCTCTCTTTGTTGCCTGTTGGGCTTTTAGAGGGAGGGAGGGAGGGAGGAAGGGAGGGAGAGAGAGAGAGAGAGAGAGAGAGAGAGAGAGAGAGAGAGAGAGAGAGAGAGAGAACGCTGTCAAGCATTGCCATTGATTTGACAGATCCCAACTTCTGCAAGTAGATCTGCCTTAGGGAATACCTGTGAGAACTAGGACGTACTTCTCAGAGAAGGGCTTTCACATCCCTGATGCTCCAAAGAATGTGATAGCAGAGCATTTTATTAAAACTCAGTATGAAATCTGCATGTAGAAAGCCTTCCCAATTTACTCAAGTGTGTGATCTCTGGACAGATTGGCGGGGGGGGGGGGAGGAGATGATTGATCTGCTGTTTATTGGACTAGACTTCTGGCTTCAAGTACAGAAACTTATATCTGTTGTTTTTGTTAAAGACTCAGCTACAAAAAGGAGCTGTACTGTATTTCATCAGGTGTAGGAGACTCAGAGATGCCTTGTTGGCTAACGTTGTGTTCTAGAGCAGGGGTCAGCAAACTTTTTCAGCAGGGGGCCGGTCCACTGTCCCTCAGGGGTATTATTATTACTATTATTATTATTCTGCTGTTGTTGTTGTTGCTGCTGCTTTCCCTAGGTTTTCTGTGGATTGATGTTTGCTTCAGTTTAGCACTGAAGAGTTGGTTTTCCCTGGGAAAGCAGTGGTACAACGGGAAAACTGCTTCAACCCATGTCTAGAATGAATGGGACAAGTGGAAAACCATGCTTTTAAGGCACATGTCAAACAGAAGTGTGGATGACCCCAATATGCCCGCAAAAGGAAAACACATTTTTAAAAAATCTGCCCTTTGTTCTGGTGTCAAAATTTGAAGTTTTTAGGTTTCTCTTTCTTGTCTTCCTTGTTTCCTTTCCTTTCTTTTTTCTTTTTAATGCCAGATTCTTCGCTCCCACTTCAAATGACAAGAATTTAGAACTGAGAGCCGAGAAAATAGTTTGGAATTTGTGTGAATAATTCATATAATGAGTTTTGCTATAATCCCGCCACAGAATGCCCACGTACAAATTGCAGTTTTAACATATCCATTATTCAGCACGTCCCGATGAAATATTCATGGCATTTGTAAGTTGTATGCACTGCTAGTCTTTTGGGGGCACTGTGTCGAGTCCAAGTGTTTACCCACACTTTGTTTTGAGCAGAGTTACAGCCGATGCACACGACCGAATCAGCACATTTGCCATTTATATTGCTGAACGGAAGTTGAGTGGATCTAGAGCAGGAATGGGGAACCTGTGGCTCTCCAGATTTTGTTGGAATCCAACTTCCATCATCCTTGACCAATGCAGTGTAGCTGCCTGATCACATGATTCTCTCAGAAGATGGGTGCAGTTCACACAAACCAGCCTTTGAACGATTGCTTTTAGGCTGACTTTTCCGCAAAAGGATTCCAAAGTATCTCACAAAGAATAAGAAAACATCTGAAATACTATCTGAAACCAAAGGGGCACATTGGTTGCCAGATGTGAAATATATTGGCATTGTTATATATTATTTCCCCTAAAATATCCAATCTTAATGCCCTTTCCTCTAAAGTACACTTTTTGTATATGGTGGAACCTTGGGTTACGTACTGTCCTCCTTGAGAATGCTTCGGGTTACGAGCTCCGCTAACCCAGAAGTAGATGCTCCTGGTTGCGAACTTTGCCCCCGGATGCGAGCGGAAGTCGTGCGCTGGTGGCACATCAGCAGCAGGAGGCACCATTAGCGAAAGCACGCCTCATGTTAAGAACGGTTTCAGCTTAAGAACGGACCTCCAGAACGAATTAAGTTCATAACCAGAGGTACCACTGTATGTTATTTGATTGGATAACTACAATCACTGAATTTGGAGAAGTGCAAATTTTGAAGGAGAGCCATCTTTTAGTTTGCGTATTGTTTCAAAAAGTTCAGATAAGGGAGGTCCACATAGAAATCCAAGCTGAATTTAATCTCTTCCCCACCCCTATGTCCCAGGGGCTTCTAGACTCTAGGGACTTCACTCTACTGTTTGTAGATTGTGTGAGGAGAATCCAAGAAAAGAGCAGTGTCCGTGTTCAAAGCCATTTAGGAATTGCCTTGAGGTTTCCATTGTTGCACTAGAGAGGGGAGCACACAGCCTCCAAAGAATTTAAAGAGATGAGGAAAAAATATTCACAAAAGAGTGAGCTATTGCTGGAGAAAAGCAGAACTCTGCTGGTGCCTGGTACTTTTAAAGAAAATTGAAAAGGATATGCTGAAGACATGCTCTCTGACATTTCTCCAGTGAGAACAGGGAAGTCCTATTTAATAATAATAATAATTTTTTATTTATACCCCGCCCTCCCCAGCCAAAGCCGGGCTCAGGGCAGCTAACACCAGTAAAATTACAATAAAAACATAATGAGGGGGGGGGGGAACCAATTTAAAATACAGGTTAAAAATACAATTTAAAATGCAGCCTCATTTTAATAGTAGCACATAGATCAAAACCATAAGAGGAGGGAAACATAAGGGTCAGACTGAGTCCAAACCAAAGGCCAGGTGGAACAGCTCTGGCCCTGCGGAAAGATGTCAAGTCTCGCAGGGCCCTAGTCTCTTGTGACAGAGCGTTCCACCAAGTCAGGGCTAATACTGAAAAGGCCCGGCCCTAGAAGAGACCAATCTAACCACCTTGTGACTGCCAAAATGTTGTCATCTGTGGACCTTAAGGTCCTCCGCGGGGCATACCAGGATGATAATAATAATAATAATAATAATAATAATAATAATAATAATAATAATAAATTATCTCATTATTTATACCCTGCTCATCTGACTGGGTTGCCCCAGCCACTCTGAGCAGCTTTCAACATATATACAAACATAATAAAACATCAAACATTAAAAAAAGTTCCCTATACAGGGCTGCCTTCAGATGTCTTCTAAAGGTTGTATAGTTAACTTAACTCCTTGGCTTGGGGGGTTGCATAACTCCATACCTGCCAACATCTCTATGATGAAAATAGGGACATCCTAAGGAAAAGTGGGACATTCCAGGATCAAACCAGAGAAATGGCTTTTGTAAATCTGGGACTGCCCCTGGAAAATAGGGATACTGGGAGGGTCTTGGAAGACATCTGCACATGAGTGGCATAGCACATGTGGCTTTTGAATAATCAAAGATGCACATAACATGTGATTCGTAAGAACCTGCTGGATCAGGTGAGTGGCCCATCAAGTCTAGCATCCTGTTCTCATAGTGGCCAACCAGATGCCTATAGATAGATAATTTATTACGGTTGGAGACCAGCTTATAAAACACACTTGGGGGTACAATCCCAGAAGGAAAACAAACATTTAGAACAATTACAGATAGGTAGCCGTGTTGGTCTGCCATAGTCAAAACAAAAAAAATTCCTTCCAGTAGCACCTTAAAGACCAACTAAGTTAGTTGCTTTTTCCTGTAAGACCTATTGCAGTCGTTAAGAGTCGTCAACAGGCTCATCACAGCTATCTGCCAATCACCCATTCCCACCACCCTTCTGAGTAATACCCCTCCCCACCTTCTCACTATATAGAAGGATCTGGCAACTTCTGTTTCAGTGTATTTGAAGAAGTGTGCATGCACACGAAAGCTCATACCAAGAACTAACTTAGTTGGTCTTTAAGGTGCTACTGGAAGGAATTTTTTTATTTAGAACAATGTACAACAATAAATGGGACATGGGTGGTGCTATGGGTTAAACCACAGAGCCTAGGACTTGCCGATCAGAAGGTCGGTGGTTCGAATCCCCACGACGGGGTAAGCTCCCATTACTCGGTCCCTGCTCCTGCCAACCTAGCAGTTCGAAAGCATGTCAAAGTGCAAGTGGATAAATAGGTAGTGCTCTGGTGGGAAGGTAAACGGCGTTTCCGTGCGCTGCTCTGGTTCGCTAGAAGCGGCTTAGTCATGCTGGCCACATGACCCGGAAGCTGTACGCCGGCTCCCTCGGCCAATAAAGCGAGATGAGCGCCGCAACCCCAGAGTTGGCCACGACTGGACCTAATGGTCAGGGGTCCCTTTATCTTTTACAACAATACATTTGAAATTTATAAATGCGATAAGCGTATAGACACTTAAAACTTTAAGATGAGCTGCCGCAGAGAGATGACCCAACGTCACCCATGGAACCGAGTTTGGGGATTTTCTTAACGAACTAGTTTGGGTTAGGGGATCTGTACACAGAATCTGGCGACCATCCGGGTCGTCTTATGATCTTCGTCTAACAGGAAAAGGTCAAATTTTTGCTTTTCCGGGAGGTCAGTGAGCCTCACCAGCAGGGGATCAATGGTCTCACTACGTGCCTCTTCATAAAAGGGACATCTAAAGAACAAGTGCTCTGGGCTTCCTATATCCCCCAATGAACAGGCGCAAGGTCTCTGAGCATATGGGACTTTTTTAAAGGATCCTTCCAGGACTGGCAAGGGCAGAGCCGAGGTTCTGGTGAGTGTAAAAGCCCTTCTTGCATTTTTGGATATGAGAAAGGAGAGATATGCTGCCGGTGCGGCTATATATCTCTCGATAGATTCCTATAAGAAACCTGCAAGCAGGACCAGTCTGTGGTTTCCAGCAACTGATACTCAGAAGCATTGGTGGCTGTGGAGGTCCAGCTGTGGTCCAGCTGTGGAGGCAGAGCGTATAGCCATCATGGCTAGCTGCCTTCATGAATTTGTCTAATCCTCTTTTAAAGCTGTACAGGAAGGGGAGGTGCTCATTGCTAGTGATATAAAGGATGGTAGACAGTAGGCACTCATGACATTTGCTCAACTGTATTCTTCACAACGCTCACTATTGCAGTTGCTAAAATAAACAGAGGAAACCCTGCACTTCTCCAGCAATAAAGCACGGTCATTTGAGTGCTAGGAAAGTCTAGGTGGCGTTTGGGGAAATGAGAGTCTATCCCTTGCAAGACCTTGGCAGCACATTTGGTGCAATAACAATAAGCACTCAGGAGAGGCCCCCAGTCCCCAAATTCTGCAATCCTGTTATGTGTCAACTTATATGCAAGTCTCACTGAGTGTAATGCAGTTTACTCCCAGGTAAACAGGATTGCCAACCTTAGCTTATAAAAGGAAAGGAAAAATCACTCCCCAATCAAAATCATATTGCTTAAATAAAAGCAGTTTCACAGTGTCATGTTTTCTGTTTGATCTAGGAAGGAGTGCAGATTTTTCACTTTAGAAAGTTCTTTGGGTAATTTCACATCTCCCTTGCAGTTGAAGATGAAAGGAAACCTTGAAATTAGAGCTCATCTGAAATTTGTCAAAACTTATTATTTTTCTGAGAGAATTTCTGAGGTTTTGAATTCTCTCCCTCTTTCTCTGTCTCTCTCAGACACCTGAAATGAAGGCCAATTTCCAGCATCCTTTTTTTAACCAAATACTGTTCACTTTTTGTTGTGGTGGTGGTAGTGGTTGCTATTCACCTGGGTCTCAGGCATTGTGGAGGATGCAAAATGCAGCCAGGACACCGATTGATTATATATATATATATATATATATATATATATATATATATATGCAGGTTTTGGTGTCCTCGGGTGTCTTCCCGTGTAAAAGATGGGGTGTCTAGGCGACGTTTCGACGAGGTCTCACTCGTCATCTTCAGGCTGGTGCTTTCGGCTTCTTGTTACTGGAACAGAGCAGGATCTCAGTGTTTGAGTTCCTATAAATACTGTAGAGGAGGTTTGGTGTATAGCCTCCAATGTTCTGGGCAGAGAGGAAGTTCCCAGGCTAGTGTGCCTTTTCTTCTTTTGTTCCTTAATTACTTGAGGGATATCTTGAGTGATTTCTTGAGTGATATCCTGAGTACCACTTAGGTGGGTCATTAGGTGTGGATTAGTTGCTAAGGTCTTTGTGTCTTGACCTCTTGACCTTTGTGAAGAGTTTTTCTGAGAAGATGGCTGTACTGAAATTAGTTGTGCTCTAATTTCAGTACAGCCATCTTCTCAGAAAAACTCTTCACAAAGGTCAAGAGGTCAAGACACAAAGACCTTAGCAACTAATCCACACCTAATGACCCACCTAAGTGGTACTCAGGATATCACTCAAGAAATCACTCAAGATATCCCTCAAGTAATTAAGGAACAAAAGAAGAAAAGGCACACTAGCCTGGGAACTTCCTCTCTGCCCAGAACATTGGAGGCTATACACCAAACCTCCTCTACAGTATTTATAGGAACTCAAACACTGAGATCCTGCTCTGTTCCAGTAACAAGAAGCCGAAAGCACCAGCCTGAAGATGACGAGTGAGACCTCGTCGAAACGTCGCCTAGACACCCCATCTTTTACACGGGAAGACACCCGAGGACACCAAAACCTGCATTCCTGTACCCGTGAAAATCTACGAAAGCATATATATATATATATATATATATATATATATATATATATATATGCAGGTTTTGGTGTCCTCGGGTGTCTTCCCGTGTAAAAGATGGGGTGTCTAGGCGACGTTTCGACGAGGTCTCACTCGTCATCTTCAGGCTGGTGCTTTCGGCTTCTTGTTACTGGAACAGAGCAGGATCTCAGTGTTTGAGTTCCTATAAATACTGTAGAGGAGGTTTGGTGTATAGCCTCCATTGTTCTGGGCAGAGAGGAAGTTCCCAGGCTAGTGTGCCTTTTCTTCTTTTGTTCCTTAATTACTTGAGGGATATCTTGAGTGATTTCTTGAGTGATATCCTGAGTACCACTTAGGTGGGTCATTAGGTGTGGATTAGTTGCTAAGGTCTTTGTGTCTTGACCTCTTGACCTTTGTGAAGAGTTTTTCTGAGAAGATGGCTGTACTGAAATTAGTTGTGCTCTGGCTTGGCTTCGTGTATAGGGGCGAGCTGTGGTTTTGTGGCCTGTGCCAGCCAGATCTGTGTAGGGATTGCAGGGGGGTGCAGCATCCGGAGGTGCCACCATGGTTTGGCTACTGGATGGTGTCTGTAATTTATCTGTGGAGAGGGTCTGGGTTTGGATCTGGTGTGGTTGATTGGTGATGGCGTTCTGTGTGCCTCTGGCTCTGGTGTCAGTTTTTGTGGGGAGGGCTAATTTCCAGATGTCTGGCAAGCGGGATGTGTCGTCACGCTTGTTCATGTTGTGAGGGTGTTTCTCTATCTCGATGGCTTCCATGATTATTCTCTTGTGGTGATGTTCCATGTTAAAGAGCAATTTGGAATCTGCAAAATTAATTTCGTGTCCTGTTTCTTTCATGTGTTGGAAAAGAGAGGAAGTTTTTTCTTCTTTTTTGACGGCATTCTTGTGTTCTGCAATACGTGCATTTATTCGTCTGTTTGTTTGTCCAATGTACGTGGCTGGGCAGACTTTGCAGGGTATTTCATAGACCCCTTGGTTTTCCAACTGGATTTTATCCTTGGGGTTTCTGAGGATATTGGCTATTTTTTGGTTGGTGCAAAAGGCTGTTTTGATATTGTGTTTATGGAGGATTTTGCTAATTTTATCTGTAGTGCCCTTGATATAAGGAAGGAGGGCCATGCCATTGTTTTCTTCTGTGTCTTGGTTTTTGGAGGGTGTTTCTTTTTGGATTAGCTTCATAACCCTGTTTTGCTGGTATCCATTGGCAATTAACACATTTGAGAGATTCTGTAACTCAGTTGTCAGGTGGTCTTTGTCAGCCAGGCGTTTGGTTCTGGAGATGAGAGTCTTGGCTACGGAGTTTATTTGTGCAGGGTGGTGGTGTGATTGTGCATGTAAGTAGCGGTTGGTGTGTGTTTTTTTCCGGTAGATAGTGTGTCCTAGGGAGCCATCAGGTTTTTTGTAGATTAGGACGTCAAGGAAGGGAAGTTGGTTGTTGGCTTCTATTTCCATAGTGAATTGTATTTTGGGGTGTAGGCTGTTGAGATGTGTGAGGAAGCTGTCCAGTTTTTCTTTCCCGTGTGGCCAAATTACAAAGGTGTCGTCAACATATCTGAGCCAAAGTTTGGGTTTGTGTTCTGACTTGTCTAAAGCATTGGTTTCAAAGTGTTCCATGTACAGGTTTGCGATGACCGGTGAGAGGGGTGATCCCATAGGTGCTCCTTCTATCTGTTTGTATCTTTGTCCATTGTGGATGAAGTACGTGTTGGTTAGGCAGTGGTTGGTCAGGTCCAAGATGTATTCGGGGGGATTGTATTTGTTTTGAATGGCTGTCAAGGCTTCATTAATGGGCACTTGTGTGAAGAGAGATACAACATCGAAGCTCACAAGTAGGTCATTGGGATGTAGGTTTTGCTTCTTTATTGTTTCTATGAACTGGAAGGAGTTTGGAACGTGTGAAGAGATGGATTCTGCATAGGGCTGAAGTTGCTTGGCGAGAAATTTAGCGAGATTTTGTAGAGGTGAGCCTATGGAGCTGACTATTGGTCTGAGTGGTGTTCCTTCTTTGTGTATCTTGGGGAGGCCGTAGAGTTTGGGGCATCTGGATGATTTTTCTCTGGGGATGATTCTTAGCTGGATTTCTTCACTGATAGGAGAGGCTTTTATTTTGGATTTGGTGGTTTTTTCCAGATAGGTGGTGGGATCTGTTTTTATCGGTTGATAGGTGGGGTCTTGTAGTAGATTTGATAGTTTTGCTTGGTAGTCCGATGTGTTCATCACAACAGTGGCATTACCTTTGTCTGCTGGGAGAATGATTATGTTGTTGTCTTTCCTCAGGTTGGTGAGTGCTTTCTGTTCTTCTTTGTGTAAATTGCTTCTGGGTGGTTTGCTGGAGCAGAGGATGTTGGTGACTTCAAGTCTGATTTTATTGGCTTCATCTGGGTTGATTTTGGTTAGGCTAGCTTCGACTCCGCATATGATGTTTTCCGTGGGGATGCGTCTCGGGGCGACTGCAAAGTTGAAACCTTTGGAGAGTACTTTGGTTTCAGTTGAGGTGAGGATCCTGTCTGATATGGTATGTACTGTTTGTTTCATGGGTTGTTGTGGAGGGTGGCTGGGCTTCTGGCGTTTCTCTAGTTTGTGGAGTTTGTTGGTGTGTGTGTCTGTCTTATGTGAGGTCTCCGTTTCAGCTCTCCAGACGGCTAGTTGTTTGCATTTGTCCCAGAGTGCAGGGTGGATTTTGTTACAGAGTTTGAGGTGAAGAGTGAGCATATCTTTGTTGGTTTGGTTTAGTAGGTATCTTTTCTTGTGTAGTTCGTTTCTGATTAGGGATAGTTCAGTTCGTTTCAGGATCCTTTCGGTAGCTGGGGTTTTGGAGTGGAATTTAAGTTGGAAGCATGTGGGAATTAAGTTGTTGTCTCGGCAGTTGCGTAGGAACAAGAGATCACATAAGATGGTGGCTCTTCGGATTTCTAGTTTCTCGTAGGTTCTTGTCAGCTGGAAGGTTTCCTCCCCGTAGAGGTGAGATATTTGCTTTCGTAGATTTTCACGGGTACAGGAATGCAGGTTTTGGTGTCCTCGGGTGTCTTCCCGTGTAAAAGATGGGGTGTCTAGGCGACGTTTCGACGAGGTCTCACTCGTCATCTTCAGGCTGGTGCTTTCGGCTTCTTGTTACTGGAACAGAGCAGGATCTCAGTGTTTGAGTTCCTATAAATACTGTAGAGGAGGTTTGGTGTATAGCCTCCATTGTTCTGGGCAGAGAGGAAGTTCCCAGGCTAGTGTGCCTTTTCTTCTTTTGTTCCTTAATTACTTGAGGGATATCTTGAGTGATTTCTTGAGTGATATCCTGAGTACCACTTAGGTGGGTCATTAGGTGTGGATTAGTTGCTAAGGTCTTTGTGTCTTGACCTCTTGACCTTTGTGAAGAGTTTTTCTGAGAAGATGGCTGTACTGAAATTAGTTGTGCTCTGGCTTGGCTTCGTGTATAGGGGCGAGCTGTGGTTTTGTGGCCTGTGCCAGCCAGATCTGTGTAGGGATTGCAGGGGGGTGCAGCATCCGGAGGTGCCACCATGGTTTGGCTACTGGATGGTGTCTGTAATTTATCTGTGGAGAGGGTCTGGGTTTGGATCTGGTGTGGTTGATTGGTGATGGCGTTCTGTGTGCCTCTGGCTCTGGTGTCAGTTTTTGTGGGGAGGGCTAATTTCCAGATGTCTGGCAAGCGGGATGTGTCGTCACGCTTGTTCATGTTGTGAGGGTGTTTCTCTATCTCGATGGCTTCCATGATTATTCTCTTGTGGTGATGTTCCATGTTAAAGAGCAATTTGGAATCTGCAAAATTAATTTCGTGTCCTGTTTCTTTCATGTGTTGGAAAAGAGAGGAAGTTTTTTCTTCTTTTTTGACGGCATTCTTGTGTTCTGCAATACGTGCATTTATTCGTCTGTTTGTTTGTCCAATGTACGTGGCTGGGCAGACTTTGCAGGGTATTTCATAGACCCCTTGGTTTTCCAACTGGATTTTATCCTTGGGGTTTCTGAGGATATTGGCTATTTTTTGGTTGGTGCAAAAAATAAATAAATTTATTGTTGTAAAAGGTAAAGGGACCCCTGACCATTAGGTCCAGTTGTGGCCAACTCTGGGGTTGCGGCGCTCATCTCGCTTTATTGGCCGAGAGAGCCATCACCAATCAACCACACCAGATCCAAACCCAGACCCTCTCCACAGATAAATTACAGACACCATCCAGTAGCCAAACCATGGTGGCACCTCCGGATGCTGCACCCCCCTGCAATCCCTACACAGATCTGGCTGGCACAGGCCACAAAACCACAGCTCGCCCCTATACACGAAGCCAAGCCAGAGCACAACTAATTTCAGTACAGCCATCTTCTCAGAAAAACTCTTCACAAAGGTCAAGAGGTCAAGATACAAAGACCTTAGCAACTAATCCACACCTAATGACCCACCTAAGTGGTACTCAGGATATCACTCAAGAAATCACTCAAGATATCCCTCAAGTAATTAAGGAACAAAAGAAGAAAAGGCACACTAGCCTGGGAACTTCCTCTCTGCCCAGAACAATGGAGGCTATACACCAAACCTCCTCTACAGTATTTATAGGAACTCAAACACTGAGATCCTGCTCTGTTCCAGTAACAAGAAGCCGAAAGCACCAGCCTGAAGATGACGAGTGAGACCTCGTCGAAACGTCGCCTAGACACCCCATCTTTTACACGGGAAGACACCCGAGGACACCAAAACCTGCATTCCTGTACCCGTGAAAATCTACGAAAGCATATATATATATATATATATATATATATATATATAATCTGCTGCTGATGCTTGCAAGGGCAGCAATAAATAAATAAATAAATAAAATTGTGGGGAGAAGGGAAGAGCTGGTCTCCTGCTACTGGTAATTGTGATTCATCATCCTCAAGAAACTGTTGGAGAATTTCTTCTCCCTCTGGGGAAATTTTGTGAAAGGACCCCCCTCCCCAATTTCCCTGCTCATTAAATAGTGTGGAAAATTTCAAGAGGCTACTTGTGCACAGCTTGAAATGTGTCCTGAATAATGGAAGTTACGGCCCATCCTCCTCCTCTGACAAGTTCTAAGTGGAAATTCTGAGAAGTTAGAAAGAAAGATAAAGAGAGCATTGGCAATTAAGTCAGTGCAACGGTAAGTACTGGAAAAATTAGCACTGAAAAGCTTGGTTCGGCTCGTTTCAAAAGGGAGCATCCTGAAAAACATTTGGCCGAGAACACCATGACACAACAGCTTTCACTGCTTGGTTAAACGATAAGGGGCAGTGGAAAATGAGCACAAATGAAAGAGAACGACTTTGACCCCACGGGAAACTGCAATGGACCCTGACACAAATGGCTTTTTGCAAAGGCTACGTTAGCTGAAATGCACAGAGGAGGAAGTCTGCAGGCTCCACATTTGCAAACCGTGTTTGACTGACTGCCAGATGTTGAAGATTAGCTGCTGAGGGTATGTGTTGCCATGAGGGTGCCCTGGAAAGGCTGAATGCTCTTAAGAGTGGCTTTGGACATGGATGCTAAATGAGTATTTCAGGTGCTTCGTATGTTCCAGTTTCTCCTTCCCAACCTTTCTCTCTGATTTGAAGTAGGTTTTTCCTATGCCTCCTGCAGCACCCTAAGGTATAGAGGGTGTCCCCAAATTGTGGGCTGAGGCATTTGTGCTGTCTTTTGTCCGTCATATCATGGATCTATCCAAAGCCAGCCTCGGATGGCCCACTGGTTTGATTTGACCTGGAGAGCTTCTCCAGCTAAATGTGTTTGCCAGTCCTGAAGCTGTTGAAGGCACAAAGATGGTAGCATGCGCTCCCCACACTGGCAAAAGACACTTCCAGTGTCACCTTGCTGGCAGAATTCTGAGCTTTCTTATGCTTCTAGGCTGTTCCTTTACAGGGGTCAGTCCCCTATTTGAAAAACCATCCTCTAATTTCAGTTATCCTCTACCTGAAGGCCTGTCTGGTCCAGTCCAATCCATAAGTGTTGGAATGGAATTTCACTTGCCTTGGAAGCTCCCACAGGCCTATAAGGGTGCCTAGGCCCTTTTCCCACTAGTGATGTATGGAAGTGAGAGCTGGAACATATAGAAGACTGATCTCCAAAGAATTGATGCTTTTGAATTCTGGTGCTGGAGGAGACTCTTGAGAGTCCCATGGACTGCAAGAAGATCAAACCGATCCATTCTGAAGGAAATCAGCCCTGAGTGCTCACTGGAAGGACAGATCCGGAAGCTGAGGCTCCAATACTTTGGCCACCTCGTGAGAAGAGAAGACTCCCTGGAAAAGACCCTGATGTTGGGAAAGATGGAGGGCACAAGGAGAAGGAGATGGCAGAGGACAAGATGGTTGGACAGTGTTCTTGAAGCTACCAGTATGAGTTTGACCAAACTGCGGGAGGCAGTGGAAGACAGGAGTGCCTGGTTTGCTCTGGTCCATGGGGTCATGAAGAGTCGGACACGAATAAACGACTAAACAACAACAGGCCCCTACTATAAGACAAATATGATACATTAGTTTTAAAACTAAAGTTCCTAATTTGGGGTCATTGTTGGATTGTGGTTGAGTGCGAGTTTACTGTTGGCTTTGGTGCAGCAAACATTTTGCTGGGAAAACGGCCTAACTTTATGGATATGAGTCTCCAAACACAGCCAGTGTTCCCTTAAGCAGCATCCATAATTTTAACGTAAAGTATTCACAAGTGCGGCCGGCTTGATACCAGCCTCCAGGGACCTACTTTGGAAAATTTGTAGTTTATATTCTTTCTTTTACTTCATGATAATATTTTTGTTTATATAGTATCCGCACTGGGCACCTGGGGAACCCCATAAAGTAAAACAATAAAACATTACCAGGGAGAGAAAGACGCAGAGCAATAAAAATCTGAACTTGAAGCCGAGTAACTGAACTACCATATAAAAGCTGCTAACTCTTAAGAACCAGTTCTCACTGCGGTAAGAAACAGGGGCAACTGGTTCTTTTAAAAGCTTGAAAATTTAGGAGGCGATTTCATGAGCAGAAAGGTTTTGCATCGATAGAAATTTGCTTTTCTCACTGAGGGGGCACAATCTAGGAAGAGTCTGTCCTCTCTTAGGAGCAGCTTTTGTATTCAGGCCTGGCACCAGGAGTCAGCCAAGCCAGGAACTGTTCAAGGATCCGAGGACTTCGAAGGGTCCCTCACCGGTCTGACTTGTCGCCCACTTGCTCACCACCAGGCCTGGGTGGTTGTGTTAGGCATTACCTAACTTGGGAGACTGAGCTCAATACCCTCCAACATCCTGCTGACGAAAAATGGAGCTGGACCATAAAGAAGGCTGATCGCCAAAGAATTGATGCTTTTGAATTATGGTGCTGGAGGAGACTCTGGAGAGTCCCATGGACTGCAAGATCAAACCTATCCATTCTGAAGGAAATCAGCCCTGAGTGCTCACTGGAAGGACAGATCGTGAAGCTGAGGCTCCAATACTTTGGCCACCTCATGAGAAGAGAAGACTCCCTGGAAAAGACCCTGATGTTGGGAAAGATGGAGGGCACAAGAAGAAGGGGACAACAGAGGACGAGGTGGTTGGACAGTGTTCCTGAAGCTACCAGCATGAGTTTGACCAAACTGCAGGAGGCAGTAGAAGACAGGAGTGCCTGGTGTGCTCTGGTCCAGGGGGTCACGAAGAGTTGGATACAACTAAATGACTAAACAACAACAAAGCAACTAACTGGACACTTAAAACTGCAAGTGCCAGCTGCAAGCACTGGCTTCCCTGAGCTTGGGAACGGCACTGGACGGTAGAAATGGGACATTCCAGGATCCAATCAGAAGCCGGGGATGGCTTCTGTAATTCCGGGATATCCCAGGAAAATCAGGACAGTTGAGGCATATGCGAGCGTGGTTGCTATCCGTGGCAGTGTGCTAGCTGCTGACCTCCAGCTCCCTGCCTCACCTGGGAGACTTCTGATAAAGGGACAAAGGCATCTTTCTTCTCAGAGACTGGCCTTCTGGGAAAGGTGTCCAGGAAAATGCCTGCTGTTTCCCACATAGTTAAAGGTAAAGGGACCATTAGGTCCAGTCGTGGCCGACTCTGGGGTTGCGGCGCTCATCTCGCTTTACTGGCCGAGGGAGCCGGTGTACAGCTTCCGGGTCATGTGGCCAGCATGACTAAGCCACTTCTGGCAAACCAGAGCAGCGCACGGAAACGTCGTTTACCTTCCCGCCGGAGCGGTACCTATTTATCTACTTGCACTTTGACGTGCTTTCAAACTGCTAGGTTGGCAGGAGCAGGGACCGAGCAACAGGAGCTCACCCCATCGCAGTGATTCGAACTGCCGACCTTCTGATCGGCAAGTTCTAGGCTCTGTGGTTTAACCCACAGTGCCACCCACGTCCCACATAGGCTTGCCATATGTCCACTTTTTCCAGGACACGCCCTCTTTTTCATGGGTAGAGTCGTCATAGCGATCCATAGTCGGCAAATGTGTCTTCTTTTTTGCTCTTCAAAATATGGCAACCCTAAACACACACACACACATACACATACACACACACACACACACACACACACAGATTTTTAGCTTGCATTTTTTAAAAGAGCATTGTATTTATTGTTCGGATTTGTGTGGCACTCCTAGGCTGCAGTCCTCTTCCCCACTTTCCTGGGAGCAAACACACAGTTTGCCTTAACATTGTTCATGAAGACTAAATGAGCCTTCTTAGGGATGCACGCCCGGGTATTAATTTTTCCCAGCAAGCCACTGTTTGGTCTGAGTAGCACAGGAAAAGGAAAGTAAAAGAGGACTCTTGTGGCTTGATAACTGGTTCCAATTCTGAACGAGTTAACATGGTGATTTTCAGCCTCTTTCAGATTACAGCTGTTAAAGCCAAGCCTCTGTTTGAGATGCCAACTCACATATTGCTAATGAGAGGTTTTGATGACTCAGGGCTGTAGAGGCTGGCTTTGTTGTGACTGAGACCTTAAGCTGACTCAATGCCTCAGACTGCTATCGCTCACCAAAATAAATACTCAAGTGAGGCGGCCCTGATTTGGAGCTGAATGGGGCTGCTGGACCCCTGGTTACATACATAGCTCTGGGAACAGCACAGAATGATCTAATGCGTGATCCAGATGAGATATTTGCACACCACATTTTAATCTCTTTGCATTCGTCTCAGAGAAAGGACGTCTCTCAAGGCCAAGTAAGCACGATGTCTGAACAGTGATTCAACCTGGGTTACCAGTACTGAATCCTTATCCTTTATCCACTTGTACCTTGAAGTGGTAGCCCAGTGATGGGGAATTAGGCTTACTCTACAGAAACCACACCACACTTGTAGTACAATCCTAGCCAGTAGTCCCATCACCTCCTGGCAAATAGAAGGGGAAGAAATGGAGGCAGTGAGAGATTTTACTTTCTTGGGCTCCATGATCACTGCAGATGGTGACAGCAGCCCCGAAATTAAAAGATGCCTGCTCCTTGGGAGAAAAGCAATGACAAACCTAGACAGCATCTTAAAAAGCAGAGACATCACCTTGCCAACAAAGGTCCGTATAGTAAAAGCTATGGTTTTCCCAGCAGTGATGTATGGAAGTGAGAGCTGGACCATAAAGAAGGCTGATTGCCAAAGAATTGATGCTTTTGAATTATGGTGCTGGAGGAGACTCTTGAGAGTCCTGTGGACTGCAAGAAGATCAAACGCATCCATTCTTAAGGAAATCAGCCCTGAGTGCTCACTGGAAGGACAGATTGTGAAGCTGAGGCTCCAATACTTTGGGCAACTCATGAGAGGAGAAGACTCCCTGGAAAAGACCCTGATGTTGGGAAAGATGGAGGGCACAAGGAGAAGGGGATGACAGAGGATGAAATGGTTGGACAGTGTTCTCGAAGCTACCAGCATGAGTTTGACCAAACTGCAGGAGGCAGTGGAAGACAGAAGTGCCTGGCATTCTCTGGTCCATAGGGTCACGAAGAGTCGGACACGACTAAACGACTAAACAAAACCAGTGGCTATTTTCCTAGAAAAATAAGTGCTCACCATGAACACCTCCCTCGTTCTCTTAGAATGGCAATGGCACCCACCTGAGAGGTTTAGGAAAGCTAAAATAGGGTGGGACAGTGGTGTGGAAGCTCTGGCCCATGGACCGATCTTGGCCTTTCAGGGGAGCCAATTGGGCCCATGAGGCTAATTTCCCCAAGCCATGACCAGCTGGTGGTTGGAAGGGCAGGGTTTAATCCTGCATTTCATATGCAGTGCTATTCCTAGTAGGAAACAGGACTGTGCAGCCTAGAGGATGCATCAGCCGAGTGGGGATTCAAGCAAAGCAACCTTTGAAGCAAGATGCACCTGTGAGCTACTTCAAAGAGGTTTTTGCAGAGGCTTTGAGACAGATCCTGCACTCTTATTTGAGTCTCATAGGAGTGCCAGGGGTGTCTTAAAGTTATTTCTTCTGCACCCACCTTAAGTCCCTGAATTTGGAGGCTTAACTGGGAAGTGCAGGAGACTTGGGAAAGGCTTTGCAAGTCCCTTCCTGCTCCCTCTTTAAGCCTCTGAGGTCAATGAATCTCAGAATGCCAGAGGGCCTGGGGGCCACAATTGGCTGCCATTTTGTGTCTGGGTCCAATACAGGGTGCTCGGTGTTTGTGTTTGAAGCCCCAAATGATGTACGCCCCAAATATCTGAAAGATTGCCTCCCCAGTGTTAGGATCAGCAAAGGGGGCCCTCTTCATGGTTCCACCACCCTCAGAATTTCTGGGTTGTAATAATAATAATAATAATAATAATAATAATAATAATAATAATAATATATTTATTATTTATACCCCGCCCATCTGGCTGAGTTTCCCCAGCCACTCTGGGCGGTTCCCAATTGAGTTTTAAAAACAGTACAGCATTAAATATTAAAAACTTCCCTAAACAGGGCTGCCTTCAGATGTCTTTTAAAGATAGGATAGCTGCTTATTTCCTTCACATCTGAAGGGAGGGCATTCCACAGGGTGGGCGCCACTACCGAGAAGGCCCTCTGTCTGATTCCCTGTAACCTTACTTCTCGCAATGAGGGAACCGCCAGAAGGCCCTCGGTGCTGGATCTCAGTGTCTGGGCTGAATGATGGGGGTGGAGATGCTCCTTCAGGTATACAGGACCAAGGCTGTTTAGGGCTTTAAAGGTCAGCACCAACACATTGAATTGTGCTCGGAAACGTACTGGGAGCCAATGCAGATCTCTCAGGACTGGTGTTATATGGTCCCGGCGGCCACTCCCAGTCACCAGTCTAGCTGCCACATTCTGGATTAATTGCAGTTTCTGGGTCATCTTCAAAGGTAGCCCCATGTAAAGCGCACTGCGTTATGGCCTGTGTGAGGACATCCTCTGTGGCAGCCCTAAAGTTGTGGAATTCCCTCTCCAGCCAGATTTCAGTGAATGCTGACGACTCAGTTTGTATCCTGGCTTTTGAAACCTGAGGTGTGTTTTCAAGGGGCAGGTTTATTCCTGTGATTGTAATCTGTTTTTAATGTTTTGAATTGTTTTAACCCCTCCCGGGGCCCGTTGGTGAAAGACGGGTAACAAAATTGACTGTGATGTTGGTATTAATTTTAAGGAACGAGAAGGGAATTTTGCTGCTGAGCAACAGAGCAGCTCACAGCATTTAAATCCTTGGCCCCCAGTCTAGGCTAGGCTAACTGCAGGCCAATCAGATGAGAGAGTGCCCATATGCTGTTTTCGGAAGAATGGCCTGAAGGAACCATTCCTTCCTATCAAAACTCGATAGCTCCGTGCGTTCAAGAGCAAGAGTACAGTGCCAAAGGGCCCCAGGTTTGGAGAAACATTATCTGACAAAAGTTAAAACTTATGCTATCCTTAACTCAGGTGCTCTCCTGCGGTGCTGGACACGAGAATGCCAAATTGGCTCTGCACACAGTGCTCTATTCATTTCCATTGCAAACCTTGAAGTGCATATTGTTCTTGAAGCTTAAAATGCCAGCAAATCAATACAATTCTTTCCCCGCCACCCCGGCTTATCTGAAGCAAATTAATAATGAATAGCTCAAGTGATATGCCCTTTCATTATTTATAGGGAAACCGGCAGTCCGTGAATAGCAAAATGAGCTGCGGTACCTTTCCCTTTCTTGCTAACGTTTCTCAGAGAGCCTTTTTTCTTTCTGCTCCAAACGTTTAGGAGGCATGCATAAAAGCAGTGATTCCCAAACTCGGGGAACTGGGAGCCACGTCAACAGACCATACAGTCAACCCCCTACAGCAGGGATGGGGAAACTCTGGCCCTCCAGATGTATTATTATTATTATTATTATTATTATTATTATTATTATTATTATTATTATTTTTTACCAACCATCAAAACACAGTGAAACCCCCCAGGCGGCTGATATATACAATATTCAATAATATTCAATATATACAATATTGTATACAAGGGTATACAATATTCAATAATAACATATTCAAATCAACCATATGTGCACTTCTATATACCTTAACACTCCTCCCTCCACAAGGTTTATTTAACTTTTAACATTTTAATTGCCCCAAATTGTTGGCTCTCCAGATGTGAAACTGTGACTCCCATCACCTGACCGTCGCCCATGTTGACTGGGGCTCATGGGAGTTGGAGTGCAACAACAGCTACAGCGTCAGGCACAGTGCAGTGCAGGGCCGGCCCAAGACACTTTGGCACCTGAGATGAACTACAAAATGGCCAGGGAAGAAGGGGTGAGTGAAGATCTACATCCAAAATAAGGGGAGGGGAATAAAGATGCAAATTGGGAATAAGGATGGGAGGAGACCAGCAGTGCCCCCTAGTCACCAAGAGGCTGCTTGCAGCAGCAGCAGCAGTGGGCAATGTGCTGCCCCTGTGAATCCTGCCGCCTGAAGCAGTTGCCTCACCTTGCGTCATTGGTGGGCTAGCCCTGGTTGCAGTGTAAGAGATTGTGAAGTTAACAGGGCAAGCAAGAGTGCTAAATCAGTGTCTCTGCAAAATCCCCACTTGTTTACAGTGGTATCTCGGGTTACATACGCTTCAGGTTACAGACTCCGCTAATCCAGAAATAGTGCTTCAGGTTAAGAACTTAGCTTCAGGATGAGAACAGAAATTGTGCGGCGGTGGCGCAGCAGTAGCGCGAGGCCCCATTAGCTATAGTGGTGCTTCAGGTTGAGAACAGTTTCAGGTTAAGAACGGACCTTTGGAACGAATTAAGTACTTAACCTGAGGTACCACTGTACTCTTGCTTACCATATTTATGTGAGTCTAATGTACCGTTGAATCTAATGCGCACCTCAATTTTCAAAACCTGGAAACCAAAAAAGTATTTGCTGGCGGATGTAAATGTGACATCAAATCTAGTGCACACCCTAATTTTCATGACGTGATTTGGTCCAAACAGGTGTGCGTTAAAGGTAAAGGTAAAGGGACCCCTGACCATTAGGTCCAATTGTGACCGACTCTAGGGTTGTGGCGCTCATCTCGCTTTATTGGCTGAGGGAGCTGGCATACAGCTTCCGGGTCATGTGGCCAGCATGACTAAGCTGCATCTGGCGTACCAGAGCAGCGTATGGAAACGCCGTTTACCTTCCCGCCGGAAGGTACTTGCACTTTGACGTGCTTTTGAACTGCTAGGTTGCCAGGAGCAGGGACTGTGCAACGGGAGCTCACCCCATCGCGGGGATTTGAACCACCAACCTTCTGATTGGCAAGTCCTAGGCTCTGTGGTTTAACCCACAGCGCCACCCACGTCCCTAGGTGTGCGTTACATTTGAGTAAACACGGTACTTCCACTACCATCACTTGAAAGACCCCATTGGATCTTACTAAATCTGAGAAGTTATGGGAGAGAGATGGGGAGAGAGAGGAAGGCTTGCATTTTATTTTATTTTTGCCTCTGTTGAAAAATATCTAGTGCTGCAATTGAGTTTTGCTCAGTTTCATTTGAGCTAAGAAGATAGATATGATTCCATTTTGGAACTCCTGGGTTTGTTTTGAACTTGTCAGTGTGCATATTTGACTTCTTTTGCTTCCCTTTTCTGAAGCGCAGCTCAGCTTTTCAACGAAATTAGATAAACGACACGGCAAACGGATTTCATTTGTACACACTTTGTTTTAAGTGGGGGAGAAATAACGTTTTAATTTCTGCTATCTTGTAATATATCTAACACATCACATAGCACGGCGTGAAATTGCAGTTGTTACCTTTGGAAACTCTCTTCCCTGAATGGTAAGAAAGATTAATGCTGGCGAAGTACAGAGATGTTTCCTGGGTTAGTTGATATCGGTTCCGCATCTCATTTCTGGAAATGTTGTCACATGCCTGTGATTTAGGATCTGTTAAAGCGCCTGAAAGAAAAAACCCTCAAGAGGAATAAAGCGATGATGGAAAGAGAGAGCTGTAGGAGGAAAGCATTAGCTCAACAACTATTTGGATTATGAGTGGGTTGGAATGTATGGTTGCGGCTGTATACATATAAATATACAGTATGGGACAGGGAACATCAACAAGTATGAAATGACAGCTGTCTGACACTTCACTGTTGCATCTAGTTATTTACACGTTGTAAGTCACATGCTTCTGGTACGTCTGTGTTCAGCAAAAGACAGAGCAGAGCAACGGTTCTTTAAAACTAAGGCTGTGTGCACACCAGACAGATTTCTTCCAAGAATGCTGAGAACCATAGTTTCTTAATGGTAAGCACGAGGCAAACTACAGTTCATGCATTTCATGGCATCCCCACCCATAGCAGCTGTTTTCTGACTGGTGCCCCCAGAACTCTCTCAAAATTCGAACTGTGCCCACTGGTCCAAAAAAGGGTGGGTGATCCCTTGTTCAAAGCAATGTTCCTGGGGAAAATGACGTGTTGAGAGAGAAGCAGGTTTGTAAATAATAATAATAATAATAATAATAATAATAATAATAATAATAATAATTTATTTGTACCCCACCCTCCCCAGCCAGAGCCGGGCTCAGGGCTGCTAACATCATAAAACTAACACAGTATACAAAGAACATAAGAACATAAGAACAGGCAATCATTTAATTAAAATACATCTTAAAATTGGTTCAGAGCAAATTAAAACCTGGACGGATGGCAGTCCACGGGTAAAATTGAGAGTGGTTAATATTCTCCAGGGCCAACTGTTACCACTGGTCTTATAAAGGACCTGTGAGAGGCCTCTTTAATGCTTCTTCTTATACAGAAAGAAAAGAATCAGACTGAACCCTGACCAAAGGCCTGGCGGAACAGATCCATCTTGCAGGCCCTGCAGAAAGATGTCAAATCCTGCAGGGCCCTGGTCTTTTGTGAGAGAGCGTTCCACCAGGCCGGGGCCACGGCTGAAAAGGCCCTGGCTCTGGTTGAGGCTAGTCTAATCTCCCTGGGGCCTGGGTTCTTCAGGGTGTTATTATTTGCAGACCTTAAGTTCCTCCATGGGGCATACCAGGAGAGGTGGTCCCGTAGGTACGAGGGTCCTAGGCCATATAGGGCTTTAAAGGTGAAAACCAGCACCTTAAACCTGATCCTGTACTCTACCGGGAGTCAGTGCAGCTGGTATAGCACCGGGTGAATGTGCTCCTGTGGTGAGGACCCTGTAAGGAGTCTCGCCGCAGCATTCTGCACCTGCTGGAGTTTCTGGGTTAGTTTCAAGGGCAGCCCCACATAGAGTGAGTATTGTGGCACAGTGCAAAATTCTCTCTTTTAGTTTGTGCTCAAGCCAGTAAATCTACGAGCGTGAAAAGGGATTTGGGAGTGAAGTCTTTAATCCAAGGAGGTGAACCTCTAGCTCATGAGCAGAACGTAGCCCTCAAGGTTTTTCTTTCTAGGTTGCTCTCTCCAACTTTTGAGTACTCGCTCTAGACTGAATCTATCACTTTTTTCAATCTGCACTCTCAAGTGCCTGGCTGGAACGTCATACCCTGCAAGCGTCCCAGAAAAACTGGGACACCCCGTTTTTTATCACGAGAGCACAGAGACCATTTTTGTTGCAACGATCTCGCTTGATTTCACAAGGTGATTTCCCCCCAAAAGCACCTTTTTGGGGAGCTGCAATCTTGCACAGAACCCCAAAACACACCATATCCAAAAAGTGCTGGCTGTGTGTGTGTGTGTGTGTGTGTGTGTGTGTGTTGCTCTTGCGATTAAAAGATGGGAAGATGGTATCCGGAAAGATTGCACCCCGGATTTGGGCTTCAAAGTGTTGGAGGGTATGGAATGTGTCCTTGAACTGAGATCGTGCCTCTTGGGTGTCTGAATGGATGATAATGAGTATGGGTGCGTAGAAACCTGTCTTTTGCATGGCTGTACTCTCACAATGGATGCGGGTGGCGCTGTGGGTTAAACCACAGAGCCTAGGACTTGCCGATCAGAAGGTTGGCGGTTTGAATCCCCGCAACAGGGTGAGCTCCCATTGCTCGGTCCCTGCTCCTGCCAACCTAGCAGTTTGAAAGCATGTCAAAGTGGAAGTAGATAAATAGGCACTGCTCCAGCGGGAAGGTAAACGCCGTTTCCATGCGCTGCTCTGGTTCGCCAGAAGCGGCTTAGTCATGCTGGCCATATGACCTGGAAGCTGTACGCTGGCTCCCTCGGCCAATAAAGCGAGATGAGCACCGCAGCCCCAGAGTCGGCCACAACTGAATCTAATGTTCAGGGGTACCTTTACCTTTACCTTTACCTTTACCTTACTCTTACAATGATAAAAATGTTCTGGATGGCAGCAAAAAATGGCTGCCATGGACAGCACACACACAGAGTTGTGGCCCTCAAGCAGGAAATTGGTTTCTCATCCTTGTCTTCTGGGAGACCATTCTAAATCAGGTTGTTGCTTGTTAGTAGGCACTGTGCAATGAGATCTGTGTGTATGTGTGACACCACACAATAGTACACAGCCCAGGAATTGCTCACTTGTTCACAGTTTCCTACCTGGTCATTTGCAGCTTAGAGGTAAACTTGGAGCATTGA
Source organism: Podarcis muralis (assembly GCF_964188315.1). Lineage (NCBI taxonomy): Eukaryota > Metazoa > Chordata > Lepidosauria > Squamata > Lacertidae > Podarcis > Podarcis muralis. Next base: position 14,686,472 of record NC_135663.1, read on the forward strand.
GGAAAGAGGCCGGAAGAGTGGACGGCAGTGCCATTGACTTCATATTTAATTCATTTAGCAGAGCAGGATCATAAAGAGGAAGAAATGTCAAACGTCGAGATTGCTATAGCAACCTTCAATTTGCTGCCGTGTGGATTTACTGTCCATGTCTTACCTTTTATGCTGGTGCCCCCCCCCCCGAATCTTCAAAAATAATGTGTGAGGTCTTAGATCACTGGGATTTTCAGACACCCTCCAGGCTTTTTCTGCTACTGAGAGAATTTCTCTATTTTCAGATAGAATCTGGGAAGTCTATCTAGAACTGGGAGCCAATTATCAGAGAGCTGCTAACTGCATTCCTTTCTGGAATTCACAGGTACCTAAATGGATTTGTCCGCCTGCTGTGGCCTTGTAAATTAAGATGACAAATTAAGGCCTCATCCGCATTATACATTTCAAGCAGTGTCATTCTACTTTAGGCAGCCCTGGCTTCCTGCAAAAAATCCTGGGAATTATAGGTTGCTGAGAGTTTTTAGGAGACCCCTTTTCCCCTCACAGCTACAATTCCCAGAGTGCTTTCACAGTCAATCCCTCTTCCCAGAGAACTCTAGTTCTCTGAGGGGTATCCTCTCAGCACCCTTAACAGTTAATTACCATACTTTTCTGTCTATAAGACGCACCCATGTATAAGATGCCCCCTATTTTGGGGGACTCAAATTTAAGAAAATGGGGGGGATTGCCCAGAGTTGTTGATTTTTTTGGGGTGTGGGATTGCAAAGGACAACAATGGCGATTGCGCTCGTCAGCGAGCCCACCAATCGTCTGCATGCAACACAACAGGAGCCGCAAATCACAGCAGCCCTGGACGCATCCATAAATCACTCTCAAAAACACTGCTGTCATTCTCCACCTCATGTCTCTTACCAATCACCCTTGCCTCTGATGCACTATCCGTTTATAAGATGAGCCCCCCATTTTTGAGGTTCTTTTTCCAGAAAAAACTTACCTAATACACAGAAAAATACGGTAACTCTTTTCACTTGTGCAAAAGCTTGTGCTAGACCAGAACGCAGGAACTTGTAGCCCTCCAGTTTTGCTTGCATTGCCCATGCTAGCTAGAAATGATGGGAGTTGGGAGTTCAAAAACCTCTGGAGGGCATCAGGCTCTGCAGCCCTGTGCTACAGCTTCCACAAACATGAAAATTGCTTCCGATTATACCAGTGTGCAAAATCATCTCCTGGCACGAATGCAAGTATTTGCAGAACAGTGTTAACCATTGTTTCCATTCTGCTGCTTGTGGGTCTTTGGGTCCAGACATTTGCATAGAACTCTGTTGGTTCTTCATAGCACATAGAGCCATAGATGTATATCAATATAGAGAGTAAAATGAATCAATGGCACAATAATGTGCAGGGGTTGATTTGTGGCTCAAATATATTTTGGTTTCCTCCTTCATTCCTTGTCATTTGTTGAGCAAGTAACATTAGATAGGAGATAATAAATTGGCCAGGTTATGTGGGGTATTTATAAACACAAGTATAAAGCAGGCAGATAATACGGAACTGTTGAGAATATCCTCTTGATAACTTTTATTTTTTTAAACGTTGTTTAATTATCTTGGAAAGGAAGTTTAGTTAAGGCTTGAACCATGTCCAACAGCATAATTCTTTCTTTAAAAGCCTCTTTTTCCTGATAAACATGCTTTTACTTACAGATGAGAGGGCAGATCTAGTTGCTTGATACCCAAATTGATCCCAGTTTTTTCCTCTCACTCAGCTGGATGTGTTTAGCTGTTCTGTTTCAAAGAAAATTAGTCATAGGAAATGACCACTTTAGATTTCACAGAAGAAAGAGAATTAGTCTAAGTTAAAGAGGGCCTGGGTTTTTCAGCTAAGCAATCCTTACATTTCAATAGAGAATTTTCATCCTTTTCTGATATAAGAGAGGCATTTTTTTTCAACTTGCCTGCTTGGCCTGTTCTTTTCCTGACTGGTTCTAAAAACCCAGGAGAAAAACTGAGGACCTGGCTTTTTTTTTTGATGATGTACTGAGAGATGATTTAGCTCCATCTGGTCTATGGTCAGATCTGGTCCTACCACTAGACAGAGTGTTCCAGTGGCCTCAGGCAGCAAAGGAGGCAGGGAAGGCTAGTGAGATGTTGCAGAACAGAGCTGCATGTGCCACGTGGTCTACACTGTGTCCCCTGAACTAATCTGCTCCCCACAGATTCTGTGGAAAACACTGTCCCATCAGCAGTGTCCAAGTAAAATTCGACAACAGGTATAGTCGGTTTCTGGACATAGAATGGGAGAAAGTGCCGTCTTGTCCTTTGACTCAGGCAGCGAAACATCTTGGGCATCTGAAGGAAGCAGTGATGAGGCCACTCTTGAAGAAGCCTTCTTTTGATGCCCATGATCTGGGATATTATAGGCCTGTGCCCCGTCTTCCATTCTTGGTTATAGTAATTGAACAGTGGTGGTTGAGCAGTCATTTCTGGATTAAACAGATTATCTAGATCAATTTCAGAGCAGCTTTAGGGCAGGGTTCTGTACTGAGACAGCTTTGGTTGCCCCGTGGGAAAACCTACATTTAGAAGAGAGGTGGGAGAGTATGACTCCACTGATTCTCCTGACTCTTTCCCTGTTCAGTTCAGTACCTTCAGCTTCTGAAGTGACGGGAGCATCACAGTCCTGTTGCTCCACTCGTGCCTTGCTGGGAAGATCCAAAAGGTGGTTCAGGAAGGAAGCTGTTGTTCGCCTGTTTGGGAGTTCACTGGTGGAGCTAGCCCAGTGGATCTCATTCAGGGATCTTTATGAGCACCACAATATCTTATGATTTTCCCTGGTTAACAATTTGTTTCCAAACTAAATTCATGGTCCCAGCGTAGGGTTGCCATATTTCAAAAAGTAAATACCAGGACCTGAACGTTGTTGAGCTGATGTGAGCCCAAGGTGTCTGAAGGAATGCCTCTTTTAAGATACTTGTTTCCAACAATTAAGTTCTGAGTACGAAAAGTTTTTTTGCAGTCCCGTCATCTTTTCACGAGAGAAAGAAAATGAAAGTGACAAATTAATTAGGTTCTGGTAACAAGAAACCTGAATGGGATAATGAAACAGAAACCTTGCAAACCCTAGAGGGCGGTCTGTTCCATACGACACTTCCTGAGAGTGAGACTTAACATGATAGTGGGAATTAACACATACCTATGGGGTTTCCTGTGCATGTAAACTAGGTAGATAAGACGCAGGTGGCACTGTGAACTAAACGACTGAGCTTTGCCGACCAGAAGGTCAGTGGTTTGAGCTCCCATTGCTCTGCCCCAGCTCTTACCAACCTAGCAGTTTGAAAGCACGCCAGTGCAAGTAGATAAATAAGTACAGCTGTTGCGGGAATGTAAACGGCGTTTCTGTGCACTCTGATTTCCTTCACGGTGTTCTGTTGCGCCAGAAGAGGTTTAGTCATGCTGGCCACATGACATGGAGAGTCGTCTGTGGACAAACGCTGGCTCCCTTGGTCTGAAAGTGAGATGAGCGCCACAACCCCATAGTTGCCTTTGACTGGACTTAACCGTTCAGGGGTCCTTTACCTTTACCTTTTAAACTAGGTAAGGGGAACCTCAGCCTAGGGGTCAAATGCAGAACCCCTAAGTGTCCTGTTTTAAGCAGAACATCCTGGATTGATAGAATTGATCCAGGATGTCCTGTTTTGGGTCCCATGCCCTGGCCGCGCCAGAGCGTGGGACCAAAAGACACACTTTTTTGGTTCCATGCTGTGGTGCAAGTCAGTTGGTTCACACCAGAGTATGGAACCCAAAAATGGAAGGAAGGCTTATCTTGACCTATGCATCGCCACTCTTCTTCCTCCTTCTGCTCCTCCCACTTTTGGCATGATATAAATGCTGCAGCAGACATCATAACTGAGCTGAGCCTCAGGACATCAATTTCCGCTAATGGTCTGGGTGAATAGATGTATCCATACATATAAAAAGCCCACTAGAGTAGGGGCCACCTATGCTTCCAGGAGAAGGGAAGTCTGCAGAAATAGTGCCTCACCTGCTTATCTTAGGGCCTGGGCTGGCTGATATAGGAAGATGTATTGGGGTCCCAAGTCATTCAGGGCTATATTTACTAGCATCACCAACTTGAACTGGGCTTGGCAATGTTCAGACGACCAGTGTTGCCCTGAAGAAACATTGCTGTACCATTCTGCATGGATGTACCAAGCTGGAACTCTAGTGGCCAGATTCTGCACTGGCTGCAGTTTTCAGACCGTCTGCAAGGGCACTCCTGTCATAGAGCATTTTGCCACAGAGTATTCTACACAGGTGGCGCTGTGGGTTAAACCACAGAGCCTAGGGCTTGCCGATCAGAAGGTCAGCAGTTCGAATCCCCATGACGGGGTGAGCTCCCGTTGTTCCGTCCCTGCTCCTGCCAACCTAGCAGTTCGAAAGCACGTCAAAGTGCAAGGAGATAAATAGGTACCGCTCCGGCAGGAAGGTAAACGGTGTTTCCGTGCACTGCTCTGGTTCGCCAGAAGTGGCTTAGTCATGCTGGCCACATGATCCAGAAGCTGTACGCCAGCTCCCTTGGCCAATGAAGCAAGATGAGTGCCGCAACCCCAGAGTCGGTCACGACTGGACCTAATGGTCAGGGGTCCCTTTACCTTTATTCTACATGAGGTTTCAAAAGCATGGATTTCTGTGGCAAGGCTTTCTGGTCCAACATTGGTCATAGCTGGCAAACCAGCCATAGTTGGAAACATGCACCCCTTGCCACTGAAGCCACCTGGGCCTCCAATGTCAATGGTGGATCTGGGGTTACTCATCCAATTGCCAGATACAAGAAGCAGCCACCAGCAGCACCTCCATCTTGTCAGGAGCCCCTTTCATCCTGCCCATCTGTTATATTGTTCCACAAAGGCCATGAACAGAAAGGGACCCATTTCAGTTCAGTTCCTTATTTAATACATAGTGAATATACACTCCTATTGCCCTCTTTTCTCATCCCTGAACCATCGGTCATCACTCTTTCCTTTCCACTGATCGCGTTGGCGGCTGTAAGGTTGGGCTTCCTGCTCCACCAACAGCAATTCATTTGTCAGATCAGCTTCTGCAATGCCCTGAGCACTCAGTCTGAGCTCACAAGTGCCTCAGCTCTGAATGGAAGGTTTTATTGTGCAGGAGTGTGTGTGTGTGTACGTGTGTGCGCGCGCAAGCAATAGGTTGCTGCCAAGAAGAAGCTTGCCATAAAACAGCCTGGCTCATTTAAGGAGAAAATTAGGCCTGCACCAGGGACCGGCACCATGACTCTGCTCTTCAGACTGATCTCTGAAGAACAGAGAGATCTGGAAAATATTACTTCCCTAATATTTCAGCAGGGATGCGGGTGGTGCTGTGGGTTAAACCACAGAGCCTAGGACTTGCCGATCAGAAGGTTGGCGGTTCGAATCCCTGCGCCGGGATGAGCTCCCGTTGCTCGGTCCCTGCTCCTGCCAACCTAGCAGTTTGAAAGCACGTCAAAGTGCAAGTAGATAAATAGGTACCGCTCCAGTGGGAAGGTAAACAGCATTTCCATGCACTGCTCTGGTTTGCCAGAAGCGGCTTAGTCATGCTGGCCACATGACCCGGAAGCTCTACACTGGCTCCCCTGGCCAATAAAGCGAGATGAGCGCCACAACCCCTGAGTCAGCCACAACTGGACCTAATGGTCAGGGGTCCCTTTACCCTTTAATATTTCAGCACCAAGCTGCTATGGTGAGGAAGCCTTGCACTACCCGCACAAAGATGCCTCTTCTCACGTGTCATACAGATGTTTGTGTATTGTCCACATTGCATTTATAACCTGCCGTACCTTCAAGGATATTCAGGCAGTGTACACGCTTCTCCCCCTATCGGTTATTAGACTGAGAGGCAGAATGAGTGGCCAAAGGACACCCACTGGGTCTGTGGTTCCCCACCCCTAATCTAGCATGTGGATGCAAACAGGGCAATTGAAGAATTCCAAAGGTTTCAATGCTGCCGAGTCAACGAGTTAGATAAAACGGGATGAAAGTGCTTTTGTGTGCAGCCGCGCTTAACGCCCTGGGATTTCTAAGCAGGATCGTGCGCCAAAATGGGCTGAAATGAGCCAAAGAGAAACTGTGTGCTATATTAACACAGCTCTTCCATACTAATAAGACATGTGAAAAGAAGATGACAAATTGCTCTGGCTGGGATGTGCAGAGATTCTGCACTGTAAATTATTAGTTAAATAAAAAGCCAGCTCGGTAATGCAAGCAAGGTTACATTAGACATATTCTTCACACTGTTTTGTTCATTTAATTATTTTATGTCAGCAGTGAGACCTCCAACCATCAATGCAGGGAATTTGCATTCAGAGGCTATATTACCAGCTGTGCACCTCTCAGTGGGCTGAATGAGCCACATGGATTAAAGATGCTGGGTTGGGATTTTGGTTTTTCGCTTTTAAAAATGGTAGGATGATAGAGTGAAGCTTTTCCAGGGTAAGACAGTCCTTTTCTACACTGGATTTCTCAAGCTTTCATGTGAACTATTGAAACTTGTAGGCGCTAATAAGACTTGAATTAAAAGAAATGAGATGAGCTTACCACTAGCTGGAACTTGCCCCTAGAAGCTGTTTAAAGTGAAGATAGGTAAAGTCATGACCAACTCTGGGGTTGCGGCACTCATCTTGCTTTACTGGCCGAGGGAGCCGGCGTACAGCTTCCGGGTCATGTGGCCATCCTGACTAAGCCGCTTCTGGCGAACCAGAGCAGCACATGGAAATGCCATTCACCTTCCCGCCGGAGAGGTACCTATTTATCTATTTGCACTTTGACATGCTGCTAGGTTGGCAGGAGCAGGGACCGAGCAACCGGAGCTCACCCCGTCGTGGGGATTCAAACCACCGACCTTCTGATCAGCATGTCCTAGGCTCTGTGGTTTAACCCATAGCGCCAGGGCAAATAAAAGGAGGTGGAGCTAGGTGTTTAATCCCTTGCCAGCCAAGGGATTACTTGATCCTGAGTAGGGGTAGCCAATGGGGCGTCTCCCATGTGCTTTCCCACCAGATCTCTCTTTAGCCATGTTGGCTGAGACTGATGGGGGTTGGAGTCCAATGACAACTGCAAGGCACCACATTGGCTTTGTCCTATGTGTTTTTACCTCTTGCCCTGTTGCACCCACAGCTGTGGAAAGATACCACAGCTTAAGATACCACAGCAAATTAGTTACCACAGCTTAAGAATGTATGTATGTTGCTGGTTGCAGAAGAAATGACTAGTTACAAATTCAGTGAACCCAGTGACAGCTTCCTGTTGTGATTCAGAGGTCAAAGTTTATTAATACTGTACGAGATCATGAGTTAATTATTTTATTGCCTCTTATCAGAGTTAGCTCCAGGTGTGTTGGGGGGGGCATTGGGTCAGACCTCCCCCATGGGCCTCCCTCCTTTATTGAGTCAACTGCATCCTGGTAGGCCCTGCAGAGGACCTTAAAGTCCACAAATGACAACATTTTGGAGGTCCCAGGTCGCAAGGTGGTTAGATTGGTCTCAACTAGGGCCAGGGCCTTTTCAGTACTGGCCCCGACTTGGTGGAACACTCTGTCACAAGAGACCAGGGCCCTGCGGGACTTGACATCTTTCCGCAGGGCCTGCAAGACAGAGCTGTTCCGCCTGGCCTTTGGTTTGGACTCAGTCTGACCCTTATGTTTCCCTCCCCTTATGGTTTTGATTTATGGGCTATTATTAAAATGAAGCTACATTTTAAATTGTATTTTTAACCTGTATTTTAAATTGGTTTTTCCCCTCCCCTATTATGTTTTTATTGTAATTTTACTGGTGTTAGCCGCCCTGAGCCCGGCTCTGGCCGGGGAGGGTGGGGTATAAATAAATTTTTATCATCATCATAATCATTATCACTGGAGCAGGTCCAGGAGGCTCCCATCCTTGGGCCCCGTGCTGGGTCATGGGTCCTTGGTAGATGCCCCTTTATGAAAAGAGAGAGAGAGAGAGAGAGAGAGAGAGAGAGAGAGAGAGAGAGAGATAGATCTTATCTACCAGCTGCATGATTTGGGAAGAATGGGGGGTGAAATGTCCATTTGGATTCTGTATCTGCTGAAATCTTCCTCAGCTAGCGTGAGCTGAGAACAGGAAATCTCTGGTATATAAGGCATGGGCTCAGAGAAGGGTAGAACAGAGCTGAAGATTGTGGGAGAATTTGGCTGGGGCGATGGAAACAGCAGCACACCATTGCCAGCAGCGTTAACACAATTGAGGATCTCATAGGATCTGACGGCCATGTACAAAGCACAGATCTTCGTTTTTATTTATTTGTTTTGCACAGATGTTCTGTAAAAGGTAGGGCTCATGACTAGGGCATGTTTAAAAACCCACATGTCTTATTTTATCATATCTCTGCGATTTTCAGTGCAAAGTCCAGTTTTAACTGATCTCTAGAGGAGGAGAGTACACTCAGGAAAAATAATAGAGAGCAGCTTTTCCAAGCCATGTTCATAGCAATTAGCTCTTGGGTGTTGTGTCTCGTTCTGTGATTTTGGCTTCTCCAATGCTGAAATGTTAGAGTTCAGCCAACACAATTGTTTCTTTCAGTGTCCACATTGCAGGCTGAAGACTCTTTTGCCATATGTTTAAAACCTGCATGAATTACAACTGATTTGACGGGGGCTTGCTTGAATGTAGCTTTCGGCTTTTGAAGGCACAGATTTTATGAAGTGATGGGAAATGGATTTTTAGTGAAAATCTCTAGCATCATAAACATGGCAGCTTTTAGCCAATTATGTGGAAGCTAGGCCTCTTCACAGCTGTGACATTTCTCTTCCACTCTTCCCCACAAAGGAGGACAGGCATAGACTATCCAGAGGTCACCAAACTTTTGAGGCCCATGAGTACATCTGCTAACCAGAGACACTGTTCTAAGAAACATGCACACACTGAAACCCTCTACGCAAATGCACGGCACAACCACATACATGCTCCCCCCACCCTCAACAACCAGGCTTGGGGAAAGCCTCCTATTATCACAGAATACACATTTTATGTCTAATTTCAGTGGTGGTGGTGGTTGTGAGCTACAACTCCCATCATCCATTAGCATGGGCCTGTTAGAATTCCTGCTCCATGATTGCAGTCATGGGATTTTTGTCTATCACATGATTGTGTATGTTTTGACTCCACAGAGTGGGAAGTGACGGAGACAGAATGTTTGTGTTACTGTGTTCCGCGAAGTGGGACTATTGTCCTTTGTCCTTTCTCTTTGCTGTCTGATGCTAGAGAGAGAGGGAGCCAGGTTGCAGTGCTCTGTGTGTGTTTATATGTAAATAAAGTAGATTAGCCCAAATGCTGAGTTGGTGAGGTCTGTTAGGCAAACTGCGAACACTCTGCGGATCCCTAAGAGTGCCGAAGGCTGTTGGCATCGGTCGTTGTGATGTTCGGGCTGAAGAAAGCTTTTGAAGCTCCAAATGAAAGACCAGGAGGGAGAGAACATGCCAGTCAGGCATGTGTCTCTGCCAGGGTCCTACTTGAGTGTAGGCTGAACTCCTGACAGGGCCTTGCTGCCTGGTGCTGATGGGAGTTGTAGTCCAAAACATATGGCAGGTACCAGATTGGGAGAGGCCAATATTTATATGCCTGTGACTGTGTATGTCGAGGATCAATGTCTCATTTTCACCTAAGGTACACTGCGAAGATGGTTTTAGCCCCCTTTTTGAATGTGTGAATATGCTTGATGCCATTTGTGATACGAGCAGCAGCCATTTTTAATTTGGATAATAGTTCCTGGTAGTGTGCTGTTTCATATGAGTTATTGAGGCATCAGGCATAAGCCTGCATTTTATTAATGTTTGATCAGGACTTGTATATTAAAGAGGGCTTAGATTTTCAAAAGTTTCATGCCAGGCAGACCAGCTGCTTAAGAAAACACTGGCAATGTTTTCCTCCTAGACAAGGGGCCCCCTTGATTTATAGCAGGAAAATAACTTTCAAAGTCGTAAAAGCTGAAATTACAGGCTGAGAACGGACACTGACCTACATGTTACAGAAGATAAAAAAAGCAGAGATAAATATAATTAGGAATGAGTAAATAGTAAAATTATACCAATGTGCCTCCCAGTAAAATGAGCTAGATCTTCTTTCCAAGGTTAAAGACCAAATGGAGAAGCATCTGGCTGGCAGAAAGAAAGCATTTTTGGGAAGTCCTTTTTAAAGGCAGTTTCTTTCTTAAACTGAGAGAGTTTAAGGGTAATAAATATTGGGAACAGCTAAAGAGGAGAGCAGATGGCTGAAGGGGGGGTAAACTGAAGGGGTTCCTTTTAAAACCTGTTTTTTACTGAGTTCCTTCCTTTCTATTTTGAGAAGCTTTATTCTTTTAAAAGGTTACCTATGATAATGTATGAAATATATTAGCTTAAATATATTGGCTTAAATGTAACTATGCAAAGGATTTAGAAAGTAACAAATTTAGATGTTAGATTCTTATTTCATAGAGTCCTAGAGTTGGAATAGACCACAGGGGCCATTGAGCCCAGCCCCCTGTCAGACAAGAAGACGCCATCCAAGCAGCCATCCAAGCAGTCCTGATATATGGCTGTCAGACATTTGTTTAGAAACTCTCAAATGAAGGAGATCTTTCAATGTTGATGTGAAACTCAAGATCCTTGACATATGTTTAAGATAAAAATTTAAGATTAACCATTTGTTTTAGAAGGCAATAGGGCGAAGAGGGCAAGAGGTGAGCTGGTAATTAATATTCCTTGTTGAGACACATGTAAGATATATTACTACTTATTTGTCATTTATAGATGTAACAATATATAGCTCTTTGTGCTCCATATAAGGACAGGAGGATGTGGGTGTATCTTTTGTGATTGGATATAGCAGGCAGCCAATAGGAAATCCAACCAGGCTGATTGGACAGATGCAGCCAAGGAGGAGCAAAGGGGGCTGGATTAAGGGAATATAAGTGCTGGCCATAATGGCAGGAGGCCAGGCCAGAGCTTGGTAACCATATACCACTGTGCCTCTCATTTATTTGTCTGACAAATAAATTATTATTTTAATTTCTCTATTGCTGCGTTGAATATTTCATTCCAGCTAAGCGTTAACCACAAGCAGGGTGCTACATTTTATGGTGCTCCTGTGACTCGGATAAGTGGTCTGCTGGAACGCAGCCCCTTCGCTCTACTGAGCAGGGTACAAGAGAGAGGATCTCTAAACTGCCTACCCAGCGCGCATGGAAAAATTTTTTCCAGGGGAACGCAGCAGTCTCGTCTGTCTGATACCCTGCTCACTGGCGGCGACGGACCGGGGGGAAACGGAACCAACCAAGGGGTAAGTGCACAAAGGGATTTTTGGCCCTCCAATTAATTGGGAGGAAGAGAAGTCTTGATCAAACTTCTGCGTCTCAGTAAGTGGGAACTGAGTACGCTAGGTGGTTGGGTATATCAGATGGTGGTCTGGTGGGGGGAAAGGGAAGAATGGGAGGTAGAGTGTGGTGAAGTATCTTGCGCATTGTATGTGTGAGAAAGTACAGAGCAATCTGTAGCTGACCTGAGTGTGGAGTGGGTAGTACTTCGGTTCCCAGTGAGGCGACTCCATCTGGGCAAGGAAACCCACGAAGCGTGTGTGTGAGTGACTGAGTGGATACTTCACAGGGCCATACAATGGGAGTTGGGGGTTCAAAGGGGGGAAATACACCTCTTGAATGTATGTTAAATAATTTTAAGAAAGCCTTCTCAGGGGCATATGGAGTCAAAATGACGCCAGAGCGCTTGAGAACGTTATGTGAATTAGAATGGCCAAAACAAAATACTGGATGGCCATCTCAGGGAACTTTTGATATAAATTTAGTAAGCAAACTTTGGTCTAACATCACCAAAGAAACTGGAGGGTGCCCAGAACAATTTTCATATATAGATTCCTGGCTGAGCACATTAAATAAAAATCCTCCATGGATAAGAGAATGCAAAGTCCAACGATGCAAATTATTGGCTGTAAAAGCCGAAGCTAGGAAAGGAATCTTGCCAAATAAACTCAAACCCATTTTTGAGGGACCAGAGGAAGAGGTGCTTCCACCTCCACCCTATGCTCCACATCGAAGGGAGCATAATCCAAACCCTCCACCAGTTGTAACCCCAAGGCAAGAAAGTGGAACGAATAATGGGGGTAGAGACACAGAACTTGACTCCTTGATAGATTATGATAAATATCTTCAGGAGGCATTGGAGTCCTATAATGAAGCCCAAGCAGAAGTGGTTATTCCATCTGTGAGTCCCAGTAGAACTCCATCTACAGTCTCTTTTAGTGGAACAACTGATTGCCTACCCCAAACCCCTGTACATCCAAGTCCTAGAGAATTATTACAGAAGTTACAGGGAGACCTTAATCGGTCAGCAAGCAATACAGCCAGGCGTATTAAGCTGCTAAAAGAACGCCTTGGGACAAATACCATCCCCTATGATTTGAGGCCCCTAGAGCAAAGTGAAGAAAAAGATCACGTAGTAGCCCCTCTCAGAAGAGTATTTGATGCACTTGAGGAGCCTGTGCTGGTTAACGGGCAACTCGGACCAAGGCCACCTCGAACTTCGACCCTTCAGTACATTCCATTCACAACTACGGATCTGATGAATTGGAAAACACACACCCCATCTTTTGCAGAAAAACCTCAGGCTATGATGGACTTGGTGACTTCAATAATAAATACTCATAGTCCTACTTGGACAGATTGTCGCCAGCTTCTGAATACTCTGTTCACCACTGAGGAAAGAAGAGACATAATTGAAAAGGCACAGATATATTTGCGTGAGCAGGCCAGAGTGGGAAATATTTTTAATATTGACCGTCATCTCCAAGATAACTTTCCCTTGGAAGATCCTAATTGGGATCCAAACAATGCAATTCATCTGGCCAGACTTACCACTTACCGCCAGACGCTTGTGCAAGGTATTCGCAGGGCATGCCAGAAGCCCACTAATATGTCTAAAGTCTCAGAAGTAGAACAGAAACCAAATGAGAGTCCGGGAGACTTTTTAGAGAGGCTGCAAGAAGCCTATCGTATATGGACTCCTTTTGACCCTGAAGCCCCTGAAAACAGCAGAATGATTACTGCTACATTTGTGGCCCAGTGCGCTTCTGACATTCGTAAGAAAATTCAGAAATCAGAAGGATGGGAAGGGATGCTGATGAGCCAAATTATGGCCATTGCACGCCGAGTTTATCGGAATAGGGATGAGGCTGAGAAGCAAGAGAAGAAGAAGTGGCAGAAGGAAAAGATGGTAATGCTAGCCACAGCAGTGAAGCAAGACTACCGCCCCTTAAATGGAGGAAGAGGGCGGGGAAGGAATCCACCACTGGGAAGGAATCAATGTGCGAATTGCAAGAAGGAGGGTCATTGGAAGCGGGAGTGTCCTGAACCCCTGAGGTTGGAAGAAGTACGCCCAGGCCCAGGCCCAGGCCCAGGCTCCGGCCCAAGAAACCAGGGACGGGGGCGGGGAATGATCCGAAATGGAAGATATCAGAGACCTGGACAAGGACAGAGTAGAGACAATTTCATTGGACTGGCAGAGGAGGATTTTACCCAAGACTAGGAACGACCGGACTCCATAAAGTTAGGCTTCCAGGAGCCCACGGTCACGATTCAATTAGGGAGCCATTTAATAGACTTTATGATTGATACTGGGGCTGAATACTCAGTACTCCCAGAACTATTGCAGAAAAAGGCATCCAAAAGTGTAGTCATTAAAAGTGCCACTGGTCAGTCAGCTAAGAGGTCTTTCCTCCAACCTTTGGAATGCCAGATTGGGGGACATCGTTTAACCCATCAGTTTTTGTATATACCTGAGTGTCCAATACCTCTCTTAGGTAGAGATATGCTGTCCAAACTGCAGGCCCAAATCACCTTCACTCCTCGAGGTCCAGAAATGAAACTGCCATCAAAGGCAGCAGGAATAATTACCCTCTCAGTACCTAAGGAACAATCATGGCGCCTAATGTCAGCCTTGCAAGTCCAACCCACATTGGATACAGAATTAAACAAGCTCCTCCGAACCCTACAGGTGCCACCAGGAGTATGGGCCGAAAATAGCCCACCAGGAATGGCCAAGAATATAGCTCCAATTGTAGTAACCTTAAAACCTATGGCTACCCCTGTATCTGTAAAGCAATATCCTTTACCCCGGCGAGCAGCAGAGGGCATCCAGAAACATTTGGACCGCCTATTAAAATATGGTCTGCTTAAGCCCTGCCAATCAGAATGGAACACACCCCTTTTGCCTGTTCGAAAACCTGGGACAGATGAATACAGGCCAGTGCAGGACTTGAGGCTCGTAAACCAGGCTATCGAGACCTTGCACCCAAATGTACCAAACCCATATACCTTGCTGAGTTTGATCCCACCAGAAGCAACATTTTTTACTGTATTGGACTTGAAAGATGCATTCTTCTGTTGCCGGCTGGCACCACAGAGCCAACCTATATTTGCCTTCCAGTGGGAAGACCCTTTAACAGGAACAAAAGGCCAGCTAACCTGGACAAGATTGCCCCAGGGATTCAAAAATTCCCCAACTTTATTTGGCACTGCCTTGGCGAAGGATCTAACAAGTTACCCTTCAATACCTGGAGAAAAGGTGGTTCTGCAATATGTAGATGACCTTATACTAGCAGCAAAGGATTTTGATACCTGTAAAGAAGGGACAGAGGAACTGCTCCACTTGCTCTGGCAAGCTGGCTACCGAGTTTCCCAGAAAAAGGCACAGTTATGTTTAGAAAAGGTCAAATATTTGGGCTTTGACATCTCACACCAACAACGAGCATTGAGACCAGAGAGGAAAGAAGCTATTTGCCTTATCAAGGAACCTACCACAAGGAAACAACTTAGAGGATTCCTGGGAACAGCAGGGTTTTGTAGACTATGGATACCTGATTTCAGCAGTCTGGCCAAGCCCTTACATGAAAGCACTCGAGGTGCAGAGAAGGACCCATTCGTATGGGGACCTGAGCAGCAACAAGCCTTTTTAGTTATCAAACAACGACTTATGGAGGCCCCAGCCCTTGGACTGCCTAATTCGGAAAAACCCTTTCAGCTGTATGTACATGAACAGAATGGGATTGCAGCGGCAGTCCTGACCCAGAGATTAGGAAGTTGGAACCGTCCAGTAGCTTATTTGTCAAAACAATTGGACTCAGTAGCAAAAGGATGGCCTCCATGCCTAAGGGCAGTAGCGGCCACTGCAAGCCTTGTCAAAGAAGCTGATAAATTTACCTTCGGCCAGACGATGTATGTGAATGTACCTCATGCTGTTCTGACACTCATGGAATATAAGGGTAGTTATTGGCTAACGAACCCAAGGATGGCTAGATACCAAGGCCTATTGTGTGAAAATCCCAGGATTCATCTACGAGTAGTGAATATGCTCAATCCAGCGACTTTGCTGCCCCTACCAGAGGTAGATGATGAGGAATCACATGATTGTCTCCAAGTAATGGATGAAGTTTATTCCAGTAGACCCGATCTGAAAGATGAACCATTGAAAAATCCAGATGTTGTATATTATACTGATGGTAGCAGTTACCTGCATGAAGGTGCCAGACGAGCAGGATATGCTGTGGTCACCAATGAGGAAGTTGTGGAAGCTGAAGCTTTGCCTGCCGGCACCTCAGCACAAAAAGCTGAACTTATAGGTTTAACTAGAGCTCTGCAATTGGCAGCCGGATGTAAGGCAAACATCTATACTGATTCTAAATATGCCTTCTTAACCCTGCATGCACATGGAGCTCTATGGAAAGAAAGAGGTCTAATAGGAGCCCACGGGAAGGCCTTGAAATATGGACCTGAAGTAGAAATCCTGTTAGAAGCAGTATGGGCTCCAGAACAGATTGCTGTAATGCATTGCAAAGGTCATGGACGAGGAAGGGATCCAATAACCAGAGGAAATCATGCGGCTGACAAAGCAGCCCGAGAGGCAGCCCAAAAGCCTGTGGGAGGATTTATAGCAGCCCTCATACCAGAGGTAGCTCCAGAAGAAGTTAAACCTCACTATACCCCAGAAGAGAGGAAGTGGGCTGAACAGGAAGGAGCAGTTGTGAAGGACGGTTGGATGATTCTGCCGGACAATAGGATTTATGTACCTCATCATCTAGCAGGCACAATTGTAAGAAATTATCATGAATCTACTCACCTTGGCGGTACTGCAACCAGAGAGAGTCTCAGTCGGAAGTTGTATATTATTAACCTATCACAATTAGCAACTTGCATTTCACAGAAATGTGTTCTTTGTGCTAAAAACAATCCCAGGCAGGGACCGGTACAACCTCCTGGAATCCAACATGTGGGATATGTCCCCATGGAAAGTCTAATTGTGGACTTCACAGAGCTGGTCCCTTCTAAGGGATTCAAGTATCTCCTTGTGTTTGTAGACACTCTTACCGGATGGGTTGAAGCCTTTCCCACCCGAACTGAAAAGGCACGAGAGGTAACTAAGAGACTCCTCACTGAATTGATCCCGAGGTTTGGATTACCTAGATGCATTGGAAGTGATAATGGGCCAGCGTTCATTGATCAAGTAGTACAAGAAGTATGTCGAGTCCTACAAGTGAAATGGAGACTGCATGCAGCATATAGGCCTCAGAGTTCAGGGAAAACTGAAAGAATGAATCGGACTCTGAAAACCCAATTGGCAAAATTAACCCAGGAAACGGGATTGGGATGGGTAGATGTGTTACCCATAACACTGTTTCGTGTTCGGTGTGCACCCACAAAAAGACTTAAGTTGTCACCTTTTGAGCTCCTGTATGGGAGACCGCCCTCCTTTGTTCAGGATATTCCAGCTGATCTTAAACAAATAGGAGACTATGTGACACAGGGACAAGTGCAATCTCTCTCCCGTGTTTTTGTTTCTCTTAACAGGTGGGTCCTCGAGCGCACGCCGTGCAGCATTGCCGAGCCGATTCATCAGTTCCAGGCTGGCGATAGCGTATGGGTGAAAGAGTGGAAACGTGATCCACTTGCACCTAAGTGGCGTGGACCTTACACCGTCTTGCTCTCTACTCCAACAGCGGTGAAGGTAGCTGAGGTGACCCCCTGGATTCATCACTCTCGTTTGAAGAAGTCCGAAGGCAGTTGGACGTGCAAAGGTGACCCCTCTAATCCTTTAAAACTGACTCTCTCCAAAAACCCCTGTATCTAGCCCTACCGGGAACGGGCTAGGTCACGGGCAACATTAGACGACCGGCCTGCTGCAGCCACAACCTGGAAGCTGGCTGACCTGCGCACGCCTGAAGCTTGAGGAGCGTCTGAACCAGCGACTGTGAACGGGAAGATTCTCTTATACAATTAATTGACTGGCCCCCCCTTGTGGAACAATTATCAGAGATATTACTCACTGGGGATCCTCGGGATATATGTTTTGGTCTTGGTGGTTCCCCATTTCTGTCACTGGGGGAATTATATTGGGACTAATAGTTTTATGCTATCACAATAAGGTAATCTTTTGTGGAAGGAATGCATATGCTAGACATCAACATGATTTTATTATTAATCCTGATCCCTTGGGAAGGGGAAGGGTCCTTGAATCTGACCAAATTTGCTAAATATGGATTCAGCCATGACCACAATATGTGGGTAGGTTTAGCTGAAATGGTAGCCAATGTTGCAAATAGGACCAATTGCCTTGTTTGCTCTCTTGGGCCAGATGATTCAGAGGGAGGTATGCCCTTATTACCGATACCATTAGATGCCATTGGTATGGTAAGCGAAATGCCACACCAAACAGAAATACAGAATTTCCCCGGATGGAACTCAACTAAACCATTACGAGTTATACCTGTACAAGGGGAATTCTGTGTACATAAATCATCAGATGCAGCTGATTCTATCATGATAGGCTCTTCTCATTGTCACTATACTTGGGATTATTTTAAGAATAGTCATACCTGGGCACACGGTACTACCTATCGAACTCGGAATACCTTGCCCTGTGCACCTCCTTTTATTCATGCATGGAAAGTGGTATGGAACATAACTGTGACAGAAAAAGGCAATCTAACATACTGCACTGTGAACTCTCTACCTCTTTTGATATTTCGCCTTCTGTACTCCACGTACCAAAAACCTCAGACCCGATGGTTGTGGTGGATATGTGGAGAATGGGCATACAAGAAACTCCCTTCCAAATGGAGTGGGACTTGTTTCCTGGGATGGGTATTACCACCAATGTGGATTATGCCCACTAGTTCGGCCAAGCGAACACGAAGGAATGCTGATATTTCTCATATAGCAGGAGGAAGTACCCAAAGTTGGAGCGGTACTGATGATTGGCCACCAGAGCGCATTATAGCTTATTATGATCCTGCCTCCTGGAATCCTGGTGAGCTCATACAAGGGGCACGGGATCCTATTTATAATCTAAACAGAATAATTCGATTGCAAGCAGTAGTGGAACTGGTAACCAATGCAACGGCCCAGAGTTTGAGACTTATTGCACAACAGTTGGATGAAAGTAGAGCCGCCATTTTGCAGCTGAAAATGGGAATGGATTATGTACTTGCCAGGCAGGGAGGCCTATGTGGAGTCTTGAACTTGACAGGGAATGCCTGTTGCTTTAACATTTCTGATAATGGTGAGGCAATCCGTGTGTTGGCTACAAAGATGGAGAATATAGCACATGTCCCAGTACAAACATGGGAAGGATGGGATATGGGATGGCTCACCAATTGGTTACCTAATGTCACAGGACTCAAAGGGATACTATTGTCTTGCTTGTTTTTCTTGACAGTAGTGGTAATGGTTTTATGTATGATGCCATGTATCATTTCATGTTTTAGAAGTACAATTAGCAAGATGGTTTCAAATGAAACTCTACCTCATATCATGGCCCTATACAGAGCTTTACCTCAGGAATATGATGAAGGTCAAGCTATCAAGGACACTTGGGACGAAGGTCCTTGAGCTTGAAAGGGGGGAATGAGGCATCAGGCATAAGCCTGCATTTTATTAATGTTTGATCAGGACTTGTATATTAAAGAGGGCTTAGATTTTCAAAAGTTTCATGCCAGGCAGACCAGCTGCTTAAGAAAACACTGGCAATGTTTTCCTCCTAGACAAGGGGCCCCCTTGATTTATAGCAGGAAAATAACTTTCAAAGTCGTAAAAGCTGAAATTACAGGCTGAGAACGGACACTGACCTACATGTTACAGAAGATAAAAAAAGCAGAGATAAATATAATTAGGAATGAGTAAATAGTAAAATTATACCAATGTGCCTCCCAGTAAAATGAGCTAGATCTTCTTTCCAAGGTTAAAGACCAAATGGAGAAGCATCTGGCTGGCAGAAAGAAAGCATTTTTGGGAAGTCCTTTTTAAAGGCAGTTTCTTTCTTAAACTGAGAGAGTTTAAGGGTAATAAATATTGGGAACAGCTAAAGAGGAGAGCAGATGGCTGAAGGGGGGGTAAACTGAAGGGGTTCCTTTTAAAACCTGTTTTTTACTGAGTTCCTTCCTTTCTATTTTGAGAAGCTTTATTCTTTTAAAAGGTTACCTATGATAATGTATGAAATATATTAGCTTAAATATATTGGCTTAAATGTAACTATGCAAAGGATTTAGAAAGTAACAAATTTAGATGTTAGATTCTTATTTCATAGAGTCCTAGAGTTGGAATAGACCACAGGGGCCATTGAGCCCAGCCCCCTGTCAGACAAGAAGACGCCATCCAAGCAGCCATCCAAGCAGTCCTGATATATGGCTGTCAGACATTTGTTTAGAAACTCTCAAATGAAGGAGATCTTTCAATGTTGATGTGAAACTCAAGATCCTTGACATATGTTTAAGATAAAAATTTAAGATTAACCATTTGTTTTAGAAGGCAATAGGGCGAAGAGGGCAAGAGGTGAGCTGGTAATTAATATTCCTTGTTGAGACACATGTAAGATATATTACTACTTATTTGTCATTTATAGATGTAACAATATATAGCTCTTTGTGCTCCATATAAGGACAGGAGGATGTGGGTGTATCTTTTGTGATTGGATATAGCAGGCAGCCAATAGGAAATCCAACCAGGCTGATTGGACAGATGCAGCCAAGGAGGAGCAAAGGGGGCTGGATTAAGGGAATATAAGTGCTGGCCATAATGGCAGGAGGCCAGGCCAGAGCTTGGTAACCATATACCACTGTGCCTCTCATTTATTTGTCTGACAAATAAATTATTATTTTAATTTCTCTATTGCTGCGTTGAATATTTCATTCCAGCTAAGCGTTAACCACAAGCAGGGTGCTACATTATCTTCTGAGCACATTTTCCTGCTGCTGCAAACTAAGGCGTGCTTGAAGATGAACAATGTCGCTCGCTAATTGCCATTTACCCCCAGAGAGAGACAGAAGCATATGGACTATTTTTCTTGTGGCATGACCTCTCCAGTGCTGAGACAGTGCAAAATGAGTTCAAAAGAAGTATGAAAACTTTAACATTAAATAGAACATGAATAGTGCAGGCCGATAAGAGGTTGCTGCAGAAGCTCTAGAAACTTAATGGAGTGATTTTAGCATCTCCCACAAAAGTGCTCCCGGCACCTAATCTGCTGTAGGCGGGTTAACCTGACAAAAAATGTTCAAATGTGGTGTGTGACCCATTGAGTTCTCTAAGTGGGAAGTGCAACAAAAGGTTGCAGCACAGAATGCTCTTGCTCAGGGTTCCAGCCACTCCTTTCAGGAGACCCCATTCCATCTCCAAAACAGGTTTTCTGTTTTCTTTTCTTCTCCTCCAACTGTTTGTAGTTTATCTTATTTTTTCAAATTATAAGGCAGTTTAGAAATTTGTAAAGTAAAGAGGTTAAAGAAGAATTGCAGACTGGTGTGGAAATGTGGTAAACTGAAGACTAGAAAAATAAGGAACAGAGAGAACCTCAAATTTGTCCATTCTTAGAAGGAGATAGAGAAATGGCACAAGGAGAAGGGAAAGAAGAGGAAAGCATGTATTACTTTTCTTAGGTGCTGTAAATTCATGAATGAACCTGACATAAAATTGAATGCATGCCGCTATTTCACCAGCATTATCCAAGGTAACCTAGCAGATACTCCCACTTTTTAAGTACAAAGGAAAGTTTTTGTTCCTTGTGTTACTTTTCTGCCTGGTATTTCCAGGAAAACAAGTGATCATGCTTTCCTAGGAACGAGACTGAAATGTCAGCTACAAAAGTAATAGCACTTACTAGCTGGCTCCCTCCAAGAATGACCCACATTTGCTTTTGAGGACTTTGGGTGGACTCCAAAATGCTTGAAGAGGAAGCAACAGCGACAACAAACCCATATCAGCACAGTGTTTGACTCTGTCAAGTGCTGGCTGTACCAACATTATCCAGCTTTTTTCGGAAGGTAAAAAGTACAGATTTTCATTCAACGATTAGCATACTTTATGGACCTCAAATCTGAGCATCTCACCAGGCTACCGCTGACATTTACAGCAGTCAGAACTGCTTGGGGGATATAATGGGAATAAGCTCTTAGTTACAGACTGTTTTTCCAGCTAATTATTTATATTACGGTAGCAACCAGATACTGCAGCAGTCATTTGAGTGTCTGGCATATTTAGGCAGCCTCTTTCTACATGCCACACATCCTCTCAGCCTAATTTCTTATACTGAGCCTGGGTGGGATTTTGGTTTTAAACTAAAGACGACTAGAGGTCAGGGTCACTGGTGCTCAATCCAGGACCTGCAGTCTAGTGGCGAATTAATACCTGCATTGGCAGAAAAATGCAGGAGCCCTGTTTGAGCTGCTCATCTTTTTTGTTGTTGCTTTAAAGCATTTTCATACCCGCCAACATTTCTCTGATGAAAATAGAGATGTCCTATTCCATACCCTTCGACATTTCTCCAATGGAAATAGGGATGTCCTAAGGAAAAGTAGGGGACGTGGGTGGCGCTGTGGGTTAAACCACAGAGCCTAGGGCTTGGCGATCAGAAGGTCGGCGGTTCGAATCCCCATGACGGGGTGAGCTCTCGTTGCTTGGTCCCTGCTCCTGCCAACTCTGACGTGCAAGTAGATCAGTGTTTCCCAACCTTGTGCCTCCAGCTGTTTTTGGACTACAATTCCCATCATCCCTTGCCACTGGTCTTGCTAGTCAGGGATGATGGGAGTTGTAGTTCAAAAACAGCTGGAGGCACAAGGTTGGGAAACACTGAAGTAGATAAATAGGTACCGCTCTGGCGGGAAGGTAAACGGCATTTCCATGTGCTGCTCTGGTTCACCAGAAGCGGCTTAGTCATGCTGGCCACATGACCCGGAAGCTGGCTCCCTCGGCCAATAAAGCGAGATGAGCACCGCAACCCCAGAGTCGGCCATGACTGGACCTAATGGTTAGGGGTCCCTTTACCTTTAAGGAAAAGTGGGACATTCCAGGATCAAATCAGAAACTGGCTTCTGTAAATCCAGGACTGTCCCTGGAAAACAGGTACACTTGGCTTTTTAATTGAGGGAAGCCTGCAGGGGTCAGCTTTCCCAGGATTGAGAAAGACACCTGTTGAAACTCTTGGGATCCCACTGCCAGTCGGTGTAGATAAGACAATTCTGAACTAGATGGATCAGTGGTCTGGTTTGGTATAAAGCAGTTTCCCAAGTTCCAATGTGAAATGCATTTAGCACAATAGAACTGCTGCCTCCCAGGTATACAAGAAGCCACGTGCATTCGTGTTCTAAGTAGTGATAAGCTCCAGAGCTGCAGGGGCCGCTTCTTTTGACGCCCCCATTACAGCCCACTTGTCAGACTCCCCCTGCGATCGGCAGTCGGAAGCATGACCTCTGGAAAGTGTATTGCCGTGCCTGATAATTAAAGCTTTCAGTGCTCCCACATTGTTCCCAGGAGTGAGGTTTTGCCAGGGGCAGCACTCGTCGTGAGGATGACACTAATTTGGTGCTTAATGCGGGCAACAACCATCGCATTTCCTTCCCTCCCCAGCAGCCAAAAGTCTCACAGAGCTTGTTTCTTTCCTTTCTTTTCTTTTTCTTTTTGGTTCGTATCAGGTTTTCTGCCTCATGACAGTGAGCTCATTTCTCCCTCTCCCTTCTTTTAAATAGGAAAATAAACGCATTTATCTATCCTCTGGGATCTTTAAAAAGCAGTAGCTCCAATTAGCTTTCGTTATTGGCAATGGTAGAGGAGAGAGGGTCAAGCAGTGTCAGGTCGAGATCTCACCTGCTTTACTTTCCTTTTCCTAATGCATAACATCAGTGGGGGAGGCACTTCAGGGAGGCAGAAAGAAAATGCAGCTCTCTGCCCCAAGGAACTTACAATCTGAACAGATGTCAATAAACTTGGATGGCTTTAAGAGAGGGTTGGACACATTTATGGAGGACAAAGCTATCAGTGGCTACTGGTCATGATGGCTCTGTTCTGCCTCCAATTTCTGGGGGCAATATGCTTTTGAACGGCAATTTGCATGGAATCAACGACAGGGAGAGCGCTGTTGCACTCAGGTCCTGCTTGCAGGCTTGCCATGGCCATCTTTTTGGCCACTTTGGGAAGATGATGCTGGACCAGGTGGGCCGTTGGCCTTGATCCATCAAGCTCTTCTTAAGTTTGCAGACAGGGTGGTGAGAAGAGAAGGGAAGGAGGAAAGGTAGCAAAGGATGGATGGAAGGAAATGTAGGTACGTATAAGCTCTTTAAAGTGGTCCTGACTGCAGATGATCAAGTATATAGCAGTGAAGGGCAGGGTCAGAGGAGCAGCCAATGTGATATTTGTGCCTTTGTGAACTTAGCCTACATATCTACAAGTGTAGCCTCATTTCAGATATGGCGACAAATTTGTGATGGTTGGGGTGGAGACTGCTGCCATGATGGTGGTTCAAAGGATCTCTCCAGACTAGGTGAATGGGCATTAAAATGGCAAATGAGGAGTTTGTTTGTTTTTCTCTTTTTGTTTCATTCCTTTCTTTGTTTCGCTCTATTTTTCTTTTCTTTTCTTTTCTTTTCTTTTCTTTTCTTTTCTTTTCTTTTCTTTTCTTTTCTTGTTTGGCTATACATCTTATTAGAATGTATGTGTGTCCTATAAGGAAACTGATTTTCTAAATTTGATTCTGGAAATTGGCAGAATCTGAGCTTTCCATAGATGTTTTGCTAAGTTTTTGCCCTGTTTCCTTCTGTTGGAAACATCTGTGACACAGCTCTGGCAGAAGCTGAATCTAAATTGTTCTGTTTCGGCAAGACTTTGATGTCTTGGAAACATTATTTTGATCCTGCCTATGGTCCTTTTCCCCAAAGCCAATAAAAGTCAATAAATAGATGTCTTTCCATGGTGACATATTTCCCCCTTTATTGAACTAGTTCCAAAGTATTACGGCTCCATACAGAAGTGAATAAATAGAGACCTTAGAAGTCACTTTGTGTGCATTTAAAACCCTTTCATTCCAGAAGCAAAGCAACTACCCATTCCATGATGAAAAGATAGCTTTTGTTTGAGTCAAGCTGTATAGACAATTGGCTACTATGTACAGAAGTGCTTTCAGTATTCCTTTATTGCTTTTAAGGGAATGTAATTGGTTTGGATTGAAAGAAATCTGATGCAATCAAATGCTTGGAGGAGCAGAAAATTATTCTAGCACAGTGGTAGCATAGCCGATGTGGTACCCTGCAGATGATGTTGGACTCCAGTTCCCATAAGCCCCAGACAACATGGCCAGTGGACAGGGATGACAGGAGCTGTAGTCCAAGAACATATGGAGGACTGCAGGTTTCCCCAGTGACAGGAGCAAGCCACCAGTAAACCACACTGAGCAAGTTGGAGTTAAGTCTTTATTAGCAAAACCAGGGTCTGCACAGGAGTATCGGGCCTAATGAGCACAGCAACTCATCCTTGGTAGGTCTTGCCCCCATAAAGCAGTTGCTGAGACTGAAGGTCTCCTCATCTCCACAGCTGCATACATCCCCTCCTCTGCAGGGTTTTCCCCAAGCAATTGGAGACTGTGCCTGCATGAAGCTGACTTCTCCACTGCTCTCTTCATACCTCTCCTGGTTCTGGGACACCAGGGGGAGAGGCGCTTGCAGCAGGAGGGAGAGACACCCATGTCTCTTCACCAGCCAGACTCATCTCTGCCCCTGGGCCTGCTTGCTCTCCTGCTTCTGCTTCTTGCTCTGATTCTTGACTGCTCTCTGCCACAGACTCTCCCCTCTCACTAAGCCCTGTTACCTCTTCAGCTTCCGACACCTCTTCCCAGTCTTCTCCCTCTGCTCCCTCTGACCACTCATCATCGTCCCACCACCATTCCCCTGGCTGTGAGTCTTCTACCCTTAGGGGTTCCCCAGCTGGTTCCTCCCACTATTCCTCTGTGTCCAGCCAGTCTGTGACATCCAGGCATGCTCTAGCACATGCTTATGCATAAGGGGAAGAACACCTTCAGAATTAGTTTCACTGCCCTCATGCAACACTCAAACCTGAAGTATAAAACAGCCTTTGCAATCGAATGTGTTTAAATCAGGAGCTTAACTTGTATTAGGACATTATTTATTGTGGAAGCCGTTACTGGGGTGTGGGTGGGTATTGTTGTTGTTGTTGTTGTTGTTGTTGTTTAGTCGTTTAGTTGTGTCCGACTCTTCGTGACCCCATGGACCAGAGCACGTCAGGCACTCCTGTCTTCCACTGCCTCCCGCAGTTTGGGTATAGAGGTTTTATATAGTTTCAAAGGCTGCCTTCACCAGTCTCATTAGAAAGAATATCTGATGGCTTATCCTTTAGAAGATATAACTAAATTGAAGTTCTTGGAACAAGCACTTTGGAGGTCTTTAAGCAGAGGCTTGACAACCATATGTCAGGAGTGCTCTGATGGTGTTTCCTGCTTGGCAGGGGGTTGGGCTCGATGGCCCTTGTGGTCTATTCCAACTCTATGATTCTATGATTCTAAGACTAGTGGGGGGAAATAAATAGTGGCTGCTGCCACTATATAGTGGTACTTAACTGGACTAAATAATGTTGACTAGCTGTTTGTGTTTTTGAATGCAGAACATTATTTAAGTATTAGGCTGTTGAAAGAATTTTTCAGTTTATTACATTTCACTTTCACAAAATTCCCTAACCTATGGCCCTCCAGAGTCCCATCATCCTTGACAATCAGTCATGAGGACTGATGGGAGTTGGAGTCCAAGATGGTCTGGAGAACCATAGGTTCTGCATCCCTGGTATTAAGCCTTATCACCAAACCTGCAGTAAAGTTTTCTGCCTAGATAAGATTTCTAACTGAGGAAACAAAGTCCACCCATAAGTCACTGAACAACTTAATTTCCTGCCTCGAAACCTATCGCTTGCTGCTTCCCAGCATAAATATATATACATGTATTTTGCAAGTATAAATGGATGCCCCTAATTTTAACAATTCACAGCTACAAAATACGTGAATTATTAAAGTGAAGAGCATTCAACTTTTTTTTTTGCCAGCCTTGCTTTTCTTATGCTTTTGCAGCAGTCAAAACCTTTATTAAGGCAAGGAGACTAGATAGCTTAGCATCTTAGCATAGTCACAAATGGGATGGGGACTTTAAATATACACTGTCTTCTGCTGCTCCTACAAGGGTCAGTTTCTGGAACTTTTGGGGACACCGTTTCTGCACCTTGATTTCTTTTCAGGTCCGTGCAAGCTAAAATCAAAATCAAAGCCAAATCTTTTGTTGTTGTTATTCAGCTTCTTAAGCAGCAATGAAGCATTTGTCCTTGATGTGTGTCCAGGTGATCATAGGCCAAAGATGCGAAAGCAGCCAAGAAGATTCATGTCCTATCTGGAGACTTTGAATTTTGACACACACACACAAAAAAGTCCATTACACATCTGAATTGTGTCTGGTTTCATTTCCACCCTCAGCCTCTTAATTTAGTCTGGCTTCCTGAACTAAAAGTATTTCACAGATGTTTGCTGCGTGCTCCCAGGCGTCCCAGCATTTGTTTCCGCCCTCCGTGAAAGCTTCCCTCAACATACACAGGAGTCTATTGTGCATAGACCTGCCAAGGCTACTGTGTTGTCCCCTTCATTTCCATGGGTATGGAGGGGCTCTCTCTCTCTCTCTCTCTCTCTCTCTCTCATGTCACATGACCTTCCAGCTTGCCATCCAAGAAGCAGCAGGAGTTAGTTCAATTTCAAAAACCTTCCTTCTTCAAGAACAGACAGACATTATACATCACACCAAGAAAAGAGAGGGAATGCATCCTTTAAAGACGCCGTGGAATGGCATAAAAATGCATTATGTATAAATAAACTTTTAGGGGGGAAAATACTAGAATTCAGTAGAAGTAGACAGGGGAGACTGCAATAAAGTGGCCTGTGTGTCTGCATAGTGATGATGATGATGATGTTGATGCTGATGATCATTTTCATTATCACGATTAAAATGTATAGACCACTTCACAGCATAAACCCATCCAAGTGGTAAAATACAGAAACAGAAAAATAATCCAACAAACCTTAAAACAATAAAACCATCCATTCAAACTCGAAAATATAACAGGACAATTGTTGACGGCCAACTTCATCGCCCACGTTCTGCTTTCTTGTGGTTCCTTATAAACTCAACTTGATTGGTGAGCCATTCAAAGAGAGGGCTGTTCTCTGCAAAGAAGGATACATGGCCACCCTAAGAGAGAAACCTTGCAGCTTGGACTTGGGGCGCAGACCATAGCTGTCAAGGTTTCCCTTTTTTTTAAGGGAAATTCCCTTATTCCGAATAGGATTCCTTGCAAGAAAAGGGAAAAGTTGGCAGCTATGTAACAGACAAGCACACCTAAGCTTGCTCTAATTGTAAGAGATCAAGGATGCCAAGCAATCCTCAAAAAGGACCATGGGCTTTGCTGAAAAATAAACACATTTTCAACTAACCATTGCCTCCCGTTTAACCCTTTTTAAAAAGAAGAAGAAGAATCAGCCTTAGCCATCTGTTTCATAGCACCTTTGAAGGTGCACATAAATCTCATTCCCCACTTTAAATTAAAATAATTATATGATCTGGACAGGCCTAAGGAAATGTTGACCTCTCGTCTTCATTTGATTTCTTTATTTTTTGTTTTGTTTGAGTGTTTATTAATTTTCCAATAAAAACATCCAATTAATATATCAAATCACAATCCAATAAAATAAAAAACTAAAAAAAAATCAAATAGTCTTCCAAATTATAATCTTAAATTTACGGCTTCCCACAGTCTGAATTTTGAAGTGTATCCAAATCTCAGTCCTGCCTCTCATCTCTCATCAATGTTTTCATATTTCTGTATCTCGATTTTATCTCTCCAAGCGTGTCTCTGGCCCTGTGATCCTCTTGATTCATTTATTTCTAATTTGTAAATAAACGTTGTTCTGTGACTTTCATTGTTTTTTTTTACAAGCAGTCTTGTGGTATCCAGTAACTGGCATTCAGAAGCATTGCTTTCTCCAACGGTGGAGGCAGAGCATAGCCATTATGGCTAGTAGCCATTGATAGCCCGGTCGGCTATTAATTTGTCTAATCCTCTTTTAAAGACATACAAGCTGGGGGCCACCCCTGTCTCCTGGGGGAGCAAGGTCCATAGTTTAGTTTTGCACTGCGTTGAAGAAGTCCTTTCTTTTATCTTTCCTGAATCTTCCAACAAGATGTGTTGTTGCTATTTGTTAACAAGTGATGGAAGTTGAGCTAATAAAGCTTCTTTCCCACCTCCCCTCCTTCTTCCCTAACTAGGAGAGTCTGCCAGCCTCATTATGGAAGAGCACAATGGCTCTGCAGAGAGTCCCCAGCTGAACCAAGGACGGCATGTTGCCATTAAGTGTGGGTGGCTGAGGAAGCAAGGAGGCTTTGTGAAGACTTGGCACACGCGCTGGTTCGTTCTTAAAGGGGAGCAGCTCTATTACTTCAAAGATGAGGACGAAACCAAACCCTTGGTAAGTACAAAGCAAGAGGATGCAAGGTGAGGTAGAGGGGTGGGCAATAAGGGACCGACGGGAAAGGGACAGAAACTTGTTTGAGCTCTTATATGCTCCAAGCACAAGGATGGCTACCAACCTGATTGTGATGTGAAAGCATTTGGCTTTGTAAGAGAGAGGGAGCTGACCCACCCTCTCCTTTGGTCCAGCCCACCCAGAGCGTTTTGGTATGGAATTCCATCTGAGAAGGATGTTGGGAGTCTGTCACAGAGAGCTTCTGTACCAATGTACAGCATAAGGTCTATCATTTTACAGTCATACCTCTTGTTACATTTGCTTCAGGTTAAATCTTTTCAGGTTGCATCCTGCAGCGACCCAGAAGTACCGGAAAGGGTTACTTCCGGGTTTTGTCGCTCGTGCATGCACAGACGCTCAAAATGACATCACACGCATGCACAGAAGCGGCAAATCGCAGCCTGCGCACGCCCAGACGCGGGTTGCGTTCTGCTCATGTTGCGAATGGGGCTCAGGAACGGATCCCGTTCACAACCAGAGGTACCACTGTACATCTTCATCATAAAACTCCAAAATCATCTACCACTGTGCACAGTGGTCTCAAGTCAAAGAAACAAGACAGAAAAAAGAAAATGTAGAAATGTAGAAAGTAGTGGGGGTGGTGTGGTTATGTGTTGCTTCCTAAATAATAGTGAGAAGGAAGTTGGGCATTTATTTTTTTTAGTGCAAAGTATAGATTTCAGAGAAGTTCAAGAAGGAGCTGAAGGAGTCCTGATTCTCTGCTAACTGGTCTGGAAGGTTGGATGTCTCCCCCATTCTCCAGCAACCATTGCCTTAATGCAGGGGCAGATTTTGGTCTAACATTACAGCTCTAGGTCTCCAGGGAGATCAGAGGTCTGCAATGTGTTTCGATGACCAAAAAACCAGATAAAGATATTTAGCCACTAACTTGGTGAGCTCCTGATTATTCCCCAATAATAGAAAATGTATGACCTCTAACTCTGGTTTCCATTTGGGGATGCAGAGTTGATCTACGTGCTGGTTTTAACCTTTAAAGCCCTATACGGCCTAGGACCCTCTTACCTACGGGACCGCCTCTCCTGGTATGTCCCACGGAGGACCTTATGGTCTTCAAACAAAAAAACCTTGGAGGTCCCGGGCCACAGAGAGGTTAGGCTGGCCTCAACCAGAGCCAGGGCTTTTTCAGCTGTGGCTCCAATCTGGTGGAACGCTCTGTCACAAGAGACTAGGGCCCTGCGGGACTTAACCTCTTTCTGCAGGGCCTGCAAGATGGAGCTGTTCCACCAGGCCTTTGGCCAGGGCACAGCCTGACCCCATCCTTTGGCAATCCTCACAGAACTCTAGCCCAATGGTTGCCATTAATCTGATTTGAACTGATTTTATAATGAAATGATTTTAGAATGTTGTATCATTTTACTGTTGTTCGCCGCTCTGAGCCCGGCTTCAGCTGGGGAGGGCGGGATATAAAGAAAATATTATTATTATTAGGAACCGCTGGCAGAGATCAATTCATAGTTTACATTTAAGAACAAAGGTTTGATGATGATGATAATATGGTGGCTTGAGCAAGGACAAAATTTGGTACTCCCTAACTTTGAGTAGGTACCTGTATAAATATAGATTTTATCATCATCATCATCATCATCATCATCATCATCATCATTATTTTGTGCCCCCTTGGCTCACTGCCTCTGTGCTGTGGAGCCACCTGTATTGCCCTAAATCCGGGGCTGCTTAATGCTTTGCAAGCTGTTCTTTACTATGATGAAAAAATCAGACATCGGTGTTCTTAAATCAAGTACAGGGAACCTATGGCCCTCCACATGCTGGACTCCAGCTCCAATCAGCCACAGCCAGCATGACCAATAACCAGGGATGATGGGAACTGTCATCCAGCAGCATCTGGGAGGCCACAGCTTCAACATCCCTATCTTGAATGAAATTCCAAATTTGGCACCATACCCTCCACTGTGAAACATAAAGACATACAAGGGGAGTTTCCACAGCTCTGGGAGGGTTGCACTGTGCCAACCCTTCCCCCCTCATTGCACAGTGAAGAATGATAATGATTTAATATTACTAAGCACAAGAGACTCCCCACAGCTCATGTGCTGTTTATTGGTCAGAGAGGAGCTCTCTCTTTCCTCCTGTCCTTGAAGTCTCTTGAGGACTGCTAAGCAAAATAAAAGTGTGATCTATTGAAGAAGCAGGTAAGGTTATAAATAGTGTTTGCTTTCTTGCTGCAGAGAGAAAGCGGTAAGAAAGCAGCTAATATAAAAGAGCAAATGAACACAAGTCAACTCTAGAATGAATGTCGTGATAAGAATGGGTTCCAATTCATTTTTCTTTATCCACATGGGAAACGATCCATTCTTAGCATCCTTATAGTTGTGTATCCCTCCCTGAGGTTGTTTGTCTTTTGTCCATGTGCCAGCTTTGAAGGTCAAGCATCCAGCCAAAGGCATTGACCAACATTCAGCACCCTAAAAGTTTCATAATGCAACCGTTGTTTGACTGTCGTTGACTAGCCGGCGTTTCCCACTCGCGGCTTTGTTGTTGACTGAAACGGGCAGCTTCCCAATGCGTCTGGGTGGGCAGTGTCTCAATTTTAGAGCTAGGAGGAGACGGGCAGTGGTGCCACCGCCACGCAACGATGCATTCTTGTGGCCATTTCTAAAATACTTCCAGGATGAATGTTCACACAGAGAGTTTTTGCAGTTGGTTAAGAAAAGAGCTGCACAAGAACAAACCCTGCTGGCGTGAAGGAGGAATGTAGGTGTGGCTCTCACACATGTTAGCAACCATTTTACTTCTCTGCTCTGTAATTAGTAGTGGATTGTGGGGTGGGCAGCAGTGCTCACTTGCTCATGCCACCACTGCGTACTGTGTAATTTTTATTTGATTTTACAAGTGTGAAATTATAACAATATCAAATACATACTCAGGTTTAGAGATTCTTCTGAATCTCAAGACTTCCCTCCATCCCTTCCATGGGTCCCATTGTCATCTTTTTCAATATTATTTCATCATCCATATTTTACATGTCTCCATAGTATCCGACGTATTTGTTACCTTACAAGTGTTGTTAAAATCCCGCTAATGTTTTCATTTGCTTACATTGGTCTCTTAAATAAATTATAAAACTTTCCCATTCTTTCTTAACACTTTGGTCTTCTTGGTTCCTGAGCCTTCCGTTCAGTTTTGCCATTTCGGCGTAGTCCAACAGCTTGGTTAGCCATTCTTCTCTGGTAGGGACATTATCTCCTTTCCATCTCTGGGCTAGTAGCATCCATACAACCGTCATTGCATACATAAAAAGTCTTTTCTGTTCCTTTGGAATCTCGGTACCTACAATTCCTAATAAAAAAAATGCTTTATAAAGGTTATTTTAAACATTTTTTTCCAATTTGTTAATTATCAGTTTACTTACCTTACACGTCCACCACATATTTCCAACAAATATTTACATTTCCAACAAATATTTACATTTCCAACAAATATTTGTACTTGTCTTATACATTTTTGCTAATTTAGTAGGAGTCAGATACCACTTATACATCATTTTCATATAATTCTCTTTCAGTGTACAACATGCCAAAAAAATTAAATCTGTTTTCCATAACCTTTCCCAGTCAGAAAGTTGAATACTGTATTGCCCTGAATATAAGCTTCTCTTTCCCCCCAAATTCTGACTGTGAAAACTTAAAGTATGGCTTATATTTGCAACCTTACAGTATGCAGCCAGGAACGTGGGGCAAACAGCGCCAGGAGCGTGGCAAAGCAGTGCCTGCCCCACGTGTAGTCCCCTGTCCTCTCCTCCTCCTCCAAGGCTGGGAAGGGAGAGAGTGAGGAATTGGAAAGGCCACCGGCAACACATTCAGCCCTCCCCTCAGTATGCAGCCAGAAGCAGCGAGAAATGGAGCAGCTTGTATTTGGGTGTTTCCCCCCCCCCCCTAATTTTAAAGGTGCATCTTATATTCGGGCCAATACGGTATTATGCCCCAAATCCCTCGCCCAGTGCCACCACTGCATACTGCGTCAAAGAGGGGAGGTGCCCAAGCTGGTGTGGTGCAAACGGACCATTGGGAGCTCTGGGTCAGCTCCGCCAGTGTTTTTGCACTGCGCTGACCATCACTGCCTCTTGTAGGCATGAATTCAAACTATGCATCATATGTGTGATGGACATATGTGAACCAGGCCTTGGTCTAATAATTCCCACTTTTGAAGAATCAACCATTTTCTTTGACAACGTGTAATGCCCCTATTTTTTTTTCAAAATCTCGTCGTACAAAGTTTACTTACTAGCTTCAGCTTCCATCTATGATACCTTGCAGTTCTTACCTATGTAGGTTTCTAAGAGCTCCCCTGAAATGGTTAAAAATCCAAACCCCGGGAAGCAGAGTAATCTTGGACTCGGTACAATTCACATTCAGTTTACAGTAGCATTAAAAAGCCCCACAGGCTTAAATTTGGATGGGTGCATAAAAATTGTGCGACAAAGCCTCTGAAGGGATGTTCAGTTCCAAAGAGCTGTGATTGTTATGGTACTTAAATGCCACATCCGAATGTTGCATTGGTGACTTGAGCCCACTGTTGATTAAAAGTGCATAATCTGCTCCTAAAATTAATCTGCAGTTCACCAGATGTCCTTATGCGAGGAGCCTGCCTTTTAGGTACAAAGCAGGTTTTACAAGCGCCTCATTTTGGCAAAACATGCACTTTCCATCTAATCTAATTTGCGTAAAAAATTCATTAGCAGACAAGTCCATTTAAGACATCTGTTAGGAGTTAATGGGGAACAACCACCAGAGTTCAGCTGAGTTTTAATTAAAATAATTTAAAACTTCTAATGGATCTGTAAAATAGAAATTAATGTGATAATTACATTAATTACATGAATCAAAATGGAGCTCCCAGAAACAGCAGACGTTGGTTTGATAACACTTAGACTTCATCTGAGCTCCTAAACAGCGAAGTAGGCAGCTGAGTCTTCTAGCCTCACCCCTCTGTTGAATACACCCCTCCATTAAAATGGAGCTGGATAGATGGGGAAATCCCTAGCAGCCCTAATTATAGGAGAAAATAAGCTTTCTTGCAGTCATATATATATATATATATATATATATATATATATGTGTGTGTGTGTGTGTGTGTGTGTGTGTGTGTGTAAGTTCCACTGTGTACTGTTGGACTTACTGACAGGCAAGTGTACATCAGATTGCACTCTCAGGGTTCAATGAAGCATGATGCAGGAGACCTGTAATTTGAATCTTCTGCGTCCTGTAGGATGGGGTGTGTGTTCAGGAAAGGGGTTTAAGCATCTCCCCTCTGTATCATTTTCCTCAATTAACACCCCCCCCCAAAAGCTGCTACTTTTTTCGTGGCAGGAAGGCGAAACTTACTTGTACCCATAATATAATTATACTTTTTTGTCGACTGAGCAAAACTTCAGGTGAAAGTTTTAGGCAACATCCTCACATTTTAAAGCAGTATCACACCACTTTAGACAGTCATGGCTTCCCCCAAATAATCTTGGGAGCTGTCATTTGTTAAGGGCGCTAAGTGTTCTTGGGAAAGCCCTAGTCTCCCCACAGAGAGTGGTCTATCAAGCAATCCTTCCTCCCAAGGAATTCTGGAAATTGTAGTTCTGTGAGGGGAAAAGTGTGGGATAACGCATGATTTGACACAACATCACCTAACCTCTTTGCAAACTATTAGAATGGATGCTCATTAAGTAGCCAACCTGATCTTATCTCCCCTGCAAACAAATCGGAATGAATGCTCAATAAACAGGCCATCTGGAAATGCATTAAAGTTCACAGGTTCAAGTCTTGCTCGTATTCAACAGAGGGGTGAGGCTAGAAGACTCAGCTGCCTACTTCGCTGTTTAGGAGCTCAGATGAAGTCTAAGTGTTATCAAACCAACGTCTGCTGTTTCTGGGAGCTTTCCTTGGTCCTGAACAGCCAAGCCATGCCAAGCTACACACTTAAGCCTTGATACCTTTCTTCTGTCACTGGGCAGCTTCTCCTGCAGATCAGTCCCCTTCAGCCTTGCCCATGGGCTTTCAGCTTGGCATGAACAAGTCAGTGGAACCCTCTTCCCATGTTGCAAACAATCAATATTCCTACTAACCCACCTGACAGCCTTGGTGGTGTATTGTGCAGAATACTGGGTTGGGACATGAGGGATTTCTGGTCTGAATTCTTGCTTAGGCATGAAGAAGATAATGGTTAGCCTAAACTACTTCACATAACAATTCCAAGTATGTCTACTTGGAGATAAACCCCACTGTGTTCTATGGAGCTTACTCTTAGGTAAGCATGCATGGGATTGCCTCCAGATGACACACAAGTTATGAATTGTTTAATAATAATATTCTCAATAAGAACTACTGAATAAAGCTGTAGTTCAGCAAGTTTCCTTGAAAGATCTGTTGCCTCCTTGACTCTGGTGAAAAAATATAATTGAACACCCCCCCCCCCCATTCACTGTGATAAATGAAGCAACAGTTTGGATGTATGAATAGTAGAGCTCAGAACATTTGCCGAAGGTCACAAATGGAGCTGATTGCCTGCAATTGCAAACCTGCTGGTTCTTTTTCTTATTCTAGTCACTTCTCCTCTTTGAATGTTTATCTTGTAATCCATTTCCCCCCATGGCTTTTGACTCTGTGCATAAAAGCAGTTGAAGGAAGACATTGCTCTCCCAGAAATGCAAGGTCAAGTTCAACATACAGCACACAAGCCAGAGACCCATTTCAGATTTAGATCATCTATCTGCTATTGAAAGTGAATTCCTATTTCTGGAAACATTCTGAATCA
This sequence comes from Podarcis muralis, assembly GCF_964188315.1. Classification (NCBI taxonomy): domain Eukaryota; kingdom Metazoa; phylum Chordata; class Lepidosauria; order Squamata; family Lacertidae; genus Podarcis; species Podarcis muralis. Next base: position 14,722,186 of record NC_135663.1, read on the forward strand.
AAAGATAGGGGTGGAGTGGGACATTCAGCTTCCAACATGTCATTTATTTTTATTTTTAAAGAAGAAGCACGTTTCTCAAAAGAGAATTTTGCTCCCATCTCCACTCCATTTGTACTTGGAATGAAACCACGTATGGTTGAAGGCCACGTTATATCACTAAACACGAATGTCAGGAAGTGGTTGCACATGTTACAGCTGGTCACATGTTGAGAGAGATGTGTGGCTGCTTCACCATGCACCTGGCTTCAAGGTCAAGCTCTGCTCTACCCAGGTGTGCTACGATTCTGAAAGCTCCAAACACAATCAGGAAGGGCAAGGTCACTTCAGGTGAGAGCACCAGCCAGAATGAGCATGTGGCGCCTTTGGAAATTCATGTGCATTTTCTGCATGATTCAGGGCTAGGGATTTGTCAATTTCAGCTTCTTGCTTTTTGAATTTTCATTTCTCCACATTTCCACATTAGCTTCTGATTATTAATATTATTTTTTAAAAAAGCAAGTCCTCAGGAAACTTTGCCAGTATTTCAGTGGGAATCGATCTTAATACAGTGGTGCCCCGCAAGACGAATGCCTTGCAAGACGGAAAACCCGCTAGACGAAAGGGTTTTCCATTTTTGAGCTGCTTCGCAAGACGAATTTCCCTATGGGCTTGCTTCGCAAGACGAAAACGCCTTGCGAGTGTTGCGATTTTTTCCCACTCCCCCCCTTTTTCTAAGCCGCTAAGCCACTAAAAGCCGCTAATAGCGCTAATCCGCTAAGCTGTTAATAGGGTTGCTTCGCAAGACAAAAAAACCGCATACATACATTTTTGCAAACAATCCCCCCATATTATGAACTTTGTATGCTATTTTCACTTAAATGTGCATTTTATGCACTTTCCCTAGCATATGTTTTTTTGTAGACATTACTTTGTTAGAAATATGCATTGCAAAAGTCAGAGAAGTGCAAATTTTGAAGGATGACAGTTTTTCAGTTCTTGTCTTGTTTCAGAAACTGTGAAATTTGCTCAGTTTGTTTTTAAATGTTAACTGAATCAAATACCTCTCCTGTCACTATTCAGGGTGCTAAATGTCACCTATAAAGTCCTACATAGCTTATGGCCAGATAGAAATATCAGAGCAATACCTTCTCCCAATTTATTAAGAATAGAATGAGAGGTTTGGTTCTGACTCTTGTCTCCTAAGGACTGAAGGCAGAATGCTGGGCCTTTGCCATTTGCTTTCTAAAGCGCTTCTAGTTGAGACCCACCGGAATCTGTGTCTCTGCTTGCTGTTTAGAAATGAGTGAATATCTTTCTCGTTAGGCAGCCTTAGGATGGAGAAAGCACAATTGAAATCTGGGCTCAGGTACAATCTTAAATGGCTCCTCTATGACCTGATGGGGCCACAGCCAAATATGGTACAAGTGAACAAGACTGGGATGGGGAATCTGTTACCCTCCAGATGTTATTGAACTCTCATCATCCCTGTCTATTGACCATGGTTGTTGTGGGTGATGGAGACTTGTGCTCTTCCAGATGTTGTTGGACCACCAAGTTCCTGATTCCTTACCTGAACTGTAGAGAACAGTACGTGCCCTGCTTTACTTTGAAGGGGGAAAAATGAAGGCTAGTCATAGAATTTCAGTTAGCAAGGAGAAGGGGAATCTTGATTGACAGCTCTTAAGAGCCACATAATGTGCAGAGTAAATTAGCTTTGGAATAAAAGAAATAAAGGCAAAAACCTCTTCATGCCTTTTGGTGTTCGGTCATAGAGAGAGAGGATGTTGCATATTAATGTCATCGCTCCTGAAGCAATCTTTTTCATTCATGGAAGGCAAAGAGAATGTAGTCATAATAAATCTTCTTCGGGGCATTTTGTCGGGATTAGCTTATCCCCTTTTAATATCGAAAAGAGTACAGTGCTTAAAGGGACAAGGTGGTGGGAAAGATGATTTGCTTTCCGAGAGAGAGAGAGAAAGAGAGCTTGAAATGAGCAATTGCCTGAGAGGCCTGCTAGAAGAAAATGACATTTCTGAACAAAGTATGAAAATTGAGTTAGCCTTTCTGGAGCATCAAGCCAGGTCTTCCGCACTTGGTGTTGATGTTAAATGTTTACCTACACCAGGCAGGCCAGATAAATGAATTGCTGCAGCCATGGCAATCCCTAATGTTCAATTTATAGCTGCTTGGAATGAGGGCACATTTTTTCCCCTTTGCATGTTGACTGCAGCTGCGAGGGATTATGGATGTATTTGATCTCTCCATGGTCGGCTACACTGTAAATGGAAACTGCCACATCATGGTCTCCTGTAGTTTGGCTGCCTTGCTGCAGGCAGAAACCAGGACTGCTGAATTTCCCTTCTCTTCTAATTAAACTTTAATGCTATATTTGTATTCCAAAACCAGCACCCAGGAGCATCAGCCTTCCTGTTTGTACTGCTATCAAGTTATTTCCTTCAATTATTATCCCAGCCTAGTAAACAGTTGTCTTGACAGCTGATTCGTATTAGAGGCTGTTATGTTACTGGGCAATGCAAGCTGAAAGCAAGGCCCCCTGTCGTTTGCCCTGGCGGGTGAGAAGGTGATGATCAGCTATGTCTGAAATCAGTCTGGAAAAATGTATTTACAACACATCAACAGGAGACCGGTGAATGCATTTCCATTTACGAAAGAAGCAAGCCTGATAATACAAAACACAAGCTCTCTTCTCACCATCAGAATCCAGAGCGACAGGGTGCACAAAAGGGGTGCAGGATTGCACCTGCCCCCTCCAGCTTCCACGCGTTCAGAAGAACACGGCCAGGGATCTCAGGTCTGTCTAGTGCCCTAGAGACTCTCCTCAGACCACATGCCTCTCCTCAGCCATTTCTCTCCTCTCCTCAAGCCTAGCTCCACACCAGCCTCGTTTCACAATGTCTTTGAATGCTTTTGCCTGTCTGAACTGTATCCTTGGATTTCGATAATGCTTCTTGCTTGCTTGGATGAAGGATAAGAGCGAGGTCTCTGAGCGCATGCAGAAACGAGCCTACAGATGCCAGTTGTGATGTCAGCTGATGAGCAGGGTTCAATTCTGTGTTGGCTGCGGATGCCAGATGCCAGGAGGGAACAAGTGCCTGCAGCTAAAGCAGGCCCCCTCACTTGACAGTTGAGAAGTGGGGTTGAAATCCTGATCAGCTTTGCTGTGCACACCTGATTTTTTTTAAAAAGATATTTATTAAAGTTTCAAACAAAATTACAATAATAAAAAAGAGATAAGAAAAAGAAAAAAGAAAATACAAAAAGCAAAAAAATAAAGAACAATTAAAAACAAATCAGTCTTTCCATATCTTGTCTTTCATTTACTTGTTTCCCTGACCTCCTCACGCCTCCCTTTTTTGCATTCCAGTTCAGTTAGTTAATTCAGCAAATCCTTTCCCTCTTTGTTTTTATCTTAATCCTTTGTCTTGATATATTATAACTTTAAATTCACATCTATTAGCAATCCATTTTTACATACACCTTTGTAACATTGCTGCTAAAACCACTTAACTTCATTCCAACATCATTCTAACATTCATTAATTTTACAATGTTTCTGTAAATAGTCTTTAAATTTCTTCCAATCTTCCTCCACCGACTCTTCTCCCTGGTTTCGGATTCTGCCAGTCATTTCCGCCAGTTCCATGCTGTGCACACCTGATTGCTGCTAGGAACAGGCATCCTCAGCCTTATGGGGGGGGGCAGGTAGGCATTGCTGCATAAGGAAGGGGAGAAAGAAATGCTTTGCCAGCCTTTGTGCCAGTTTTGGGAATGTTAGGTTATAGTTCCGTTCCACCGTAAAAGGGAACAGGCTGTTGTGTGTCACATGCCTGTTTACTTCCAGCACTAGCTGGGAACTTCTGTTTGTATATAGCTTTTGTGTTACTGCTGTTTTGCTGGAGACGAAGGGAAGCAGACATGTTTTCTTTGTTCCGGAACTATGCTGAATAAAATGATGTACATTATGCTTGCACATCTCTCTGTGCACCTATTCTGCTGTGAGATGATTTACACGAGTCTCTAATCGTATCTGAGGCTCATGTCGCTGTTTGATGCTGCTCCAAGGGAGACCGGCTGCCGGTCAGTGGCTGGAGCCAGCTGGGGGCCTGCCTGATGCCCCCGTCTTCCCGGCAATATCCCAACAGGGAAGCACCAGGTACAAATGCCCCTTGCACACCAATTCCCAAGCGCCTTACAGACAGCTGACTATTGGGCACCTGCACAACAAATTTTGATGAGGGGGACAAGCCACCTGTCCATCGTGTGACATCATAATGGTGTCACGTGATGGACAGGTGGTTTGCCCCACCCACCCGCCAAAGGTGGGCCACAGGATGGGAACAGATGAAGATCTGGCTCTTGGAACCAAAAATGTCCATTGCCCCTGCTTAACACCAACTGGCTGTGGCTCTCCATGATTTCAAAGAGGAGTTTCCCCCCAGCCCTAGCTGGAAATTTCTGGCCTTCTGCATGCATAGCCAATGCTCTACCCCTGAACTACCAACGCCTTGTTCAAAGCACTGAAGCCTTCTTCCCAGTCACTGGCAATAATAGCGTTTTTTTGTGCATGGCGAGTTGCTTCCTTAGCTTGCCCATTGGTCAGCCCTAAAACTAAGCATTATCCACTTTGATTTCCTCTCAAAATGCATAATTGGTTCTAAGGTGCTTAGTGAGTCCTTCTTAATCAGCAGGGAGCATTGTATGCAGCCCTCGCTCTGACAGTGATGTTCTGTCAACCTAAAGGCGCGACAGCCCTTTGTTTGTCGTTGTTTAGACATGTGCCCTATATCAACTCATTTCATTTTGTCATTCTAGACAGACTGGCTCAGGATTTGAAGGCGAATGCCTGTTGCAAATCCATCTCTGAACTGGTCTTCAAGAAAACCCAGTGTTGCCATTAGAATGCCCCCGCCCTGCAAATTCTTGATTAAATTTGGGTGGAATTGACTACACGCTGAGTCTATCTCCAAAAAGCAGGGTTGGGAGACATGTTCAGCGTGAGGACCACGTTCGTTTCTGAAGGCCAAATGCTAGTTGTAGAGGGAACATAAGCAAAGGTAGTTCACACACACACACACACACACACACACACACTCTCCTTTCTATCCCACATCAAGGCAAGCAAGAGTTCAAGGACAAATTCTAGGCAGGTGAAAACATTTAAAGGGTGTGTGTGAAGTAACAGCTCTGAGGAGTGTCTGAGGGTAATGATCAAATCATACCCTCAATTTTATTTCATCATTGGTGTATGTAGAACCCCTACTTGTCCCCTAGTTCCTCTTCTTCTGTGTATGTACATGTCATGGACTGGCTGGACACAGAGGAATGGTGGGAGGAACCAGCTGGGGAACCCAAAAGGAAGAAGGCTCAGAGCCTGGGCGTCGGTGGTGGGATGATGGTGTGTAGTCAGAGGGAGAAGAAGGAGCAGACTGGGAGGAAGAGGTGTCAGAAGCTGAAGAGGTAATGGTTTAGTGAGCAGGAAGAGTCTGTGGCAGAGAGCAGTACAGAACCAGAGGTAGAAGCCGAAGCAGGGAGGCCAAGAGGCAGAGGTGAGTCAGGCTGGTGAAGAAGCCAGGGGGTCTCTCCCTCCTGCTGCAATAAGCTCCCCTCGTCCCTGGTCTCCTAGGACCAGGAGAGGTATGAAGTGGGAAGTGCAAAGACAGCCATGCCAGCGTAGTTTCAGATTGCTTGGGAAGCACCCAAGAGGAGAAGGAAGTTTAGGCAGCTGCGATGAGGGGCAAGTTCTGCCCCATAGGGGCAAGTTCTACTGGGAAGAGTTGTTGTGCTCTCTAGGCCTGGCCTCCTGAGCTGCCTTGAAAAGAGTTAACTTCACTTATTCCATGTGATTTACTCCTGACACCTGCTCCTGACAGCATATAACCTTTCACGTAACACTTCAGAGATGGAGATGTGTGTGTGTACATTGCTTTAGCTCTGCTACCAAATCTTTATTGTGATGGTATGATGGTTCTTCTGGAAATTAAAACTGAATTGGGCTCAACATAATAAGTTCCTTATACTCTATTCTTTCTCTAAGCTCAGGTAATATGGGGGGGGGGGATAGGTTGACTTGTATCATTTCATTCTCTCTATGATGCAAGTTTCCATGGAGAATTTGAGCCCCTGTTCTGCAAAGGGCACCCTTTCAGAACTTCTTTATTTAACACAATCTTCTCCCTCCACTTACATTCTCATAAGTACCATGTGCTGAATTATTTTGTATGCCAACGTCTGAGCATTATACAACAGAATGCTTGGTGTTATATAAGCTTCCATTACAGGTGTAGTAACTGGCATAATTTTTTTCCTATGATTTCTGGCTTCTGAAAGCTAACGGGCCATTGTTTCAACTTAGCTTGTTGAGTGGGAGGTGAGGACTGAATACGACACCACAGAGAACACCCATGGATTGTGAAGAACGATCATGCTGAGGTCCTTGTCACATTTGTTTTGGCAACAAAAGATTTAAAATGTGGAGCACTTGGGAGTATTGAACATAATAGCTCACTGCAAAATATGGAGCTACAGTTGTAGTCAACAACAACTGGTGCGATGTAACAGCAGAGCTGCTCTTCTGACACTGATGGTGTTGGGGCTTGTATGGATGGTGCTGGGTTGGGGCAGGGTGCTGGCAAGATTGGGACTGCACAGGCTCATTGACAGCAGCACCATCTTGGCAATAATAATAATAATAATAATAATAATAATAATAATATTTCATTTATACCTCACCCTCCCTGGCCAGAACCAGGCTTAGGGCAGCTAACACCAATAAAATTACAACAAAACGTAAAAGAAAAAGAAAAACAGTTAATTAAAATGCGGGTTAAAATACAATTTAAAATGCAGCCTCATTTTAGTAAAGGTAAAGACCATTAAGTCCAGTTGTGGCCGACTCTGGGGTTGTGGCGCTCATCTCGCTTTATTGGCCAAGGGAGCTGGCTTACAGCTTCCGGGTCATGTGGCCAGCATGACTGAGCCGCTTCTGGCGAACAGAGTAGCGCACGGAAACGCTGTTTACCTTCCCGTCAGAGCGGTACCTATTTATCTACTTGCACTTTGATGTGCTTTCGAACTGCTAGGTTGGCAGGAGCAGGGACCAAGCAACGGGAGCTCACCCCGTCGCGGGGATTTGAACCGCTGACCTTCTGATCGGCAAATCCTAGGCTCTGTGGTTTAACCCACAGTGCCACCCGCGCAAATCGAAACCATAAGGGGAGGAAAACATAAGGGTGAGACTGAGTCCAAACCAAAGGCCACTACTTTGGTTTGGGACTCCACTCCAGATATATGTAGGGTTTACGACGTGGGGATCCAGGGCACAGTCCTTCAATGGCTGCACTCGTTTCTCTCTGGTCGGGGACAGAGGGTGGCGCTTGGGGGGGAATTGTCATCGCGCCACTCCTTGGTGTGTGGAGTGCCTCAGGGTGCGATTCTCTCCCCGATGCTTTTTAACATCTTTATGCGCCCCCTCGCCCAGCTTGTCCGGAGTTTTGGGCTGGGCTGCCATCAGTATGCCGATGACACCCAACTCTATCTGTTGATGGACGGCCACCCTGACTCGGCCCCAGATACACTGACCAGATGTCTGGAAGCTGTGGCTGGATGGTTACGTGGGAGCCGGTTGAAGTTAAATCCTTCGAAGACAGAGGTCCTTTGGCTGGGACGGAGCGACTTGGGATTGAGGGGGCAACTCCCATCTCTTGCGGGGGTGCAATTAGTGCCAACATCATCCGTTAAGAGTTTGGGTGTAATCTTCGATAACTCCCTCTCTATGGAGGCGCAGATTACAGCTATAACAAAGGCGGCATTTTTTCATCTCCGCCAAGCTAAGCAGTTGGCTCCTTATCTCTCTCGCCCTGACCTAGCCACTGTGATCCACGCGACGGTCACCTCCAGACTGGATTATTGTAACTCGCTCTACGTGGGGCTGCCCTTGAGACTGACCCAGAAACTCCAGCGGGTGCAGAATGCCGCGGCGAGACTCATTATGGGGTCTTCGCTGCGAGATCATATCCATCCGGTATTATACCAGCTGCACTGGCTCCCGGTGGAGTACAGGATCAGGTTTAAGGTGCTGGTTTTAACCTTTAAAGCCCTATACGGCCTAGGACCCTCGTACCTACGGGACCGCCTCTTCTGGTATGTCCCACAGAGAAATCTACGGTCTGCAAATAAAAACATCCTAAAGATCCCAGGCCACAAAGAGGTTAGGCTGGCCTCAACTAGAGCCAGGGCCTTCTCGGCCGCGGCTCCAATCTGGTGGAACGCTCTGTCACAAGAGACTAGGGCCCTGCAGGACCTGACATCCTTCCGCAGGGCCTGCAAGACAGAGCTGTTCCACCAGGCCTTTGGTCAGGGCGCAGCCTGACCCCCTCCTCTGGCAATCGGCAATATGCACAGAATTTGGCTTGATGGTTGCCATTAATTTGATTTTAATTTAATTTGATTTAATTAATTTTATAATGAATGTTTTAGAATGTCGGATTATTTTTATTGTTGTTAGCCGCCCTGAGCCCAGCTTCGGCTGGGGAGGGCGGGATATAAATAAAATTTATTATTTATTATTACTCTGTAGCTTTTTATTCTCCTGAAAATAACCCACCAGGCAGCAGAGGTTTAAAATTAAGAGTTTTCCTTCTCTTAGGTGGGCTACTTTCCCAGGTTGGTGAGGCCCATGTGCCCCTCACTTCCATCTACAGTCAGGGCCAGATTTAGGTTTGATGAGGCCCTAAGCTACTGAAGGTAATGGGGCCCTTTATATGTCCAGCTGTTCTTTGTCAACAACAAATTATCACTGTTTTTTGTGTTGAATATATGTTATATGGTAATTTATGGACCTAATAGTTATCTAAAGCCATTTGCACATAACAAAATACGTATTTTATCAAAGTAATTGTTGAACTGAAATACAATTAAGAAGTATGTTAATAGTGAAATACAATGTTTTAGGGGTTGTTTTTAAAAGTCTGGAACAGATTAATCCGTTTTGCATTACTTTCTATGGAAAAGCATGCCTTGGTTTTGGAATGCATTGGTTTTGGAACAGACTTCTGGAACGGATTAAGTTTGAGAACCAAGGTACCACTGTATATAGAAATGAGCAAACCCGTGATATTTTAGGGAGCAGGCTAGCAGGCGGGGCCCATTTACTTACACCATAGGAGCCTACACAACACAAAACACTGTTGCTGTATGTAGGTTTTATTTTATTTGTTTTTTATCTTATATTTAGGAAATGTACATCCAGTTTTTTTCTTTAAATTTTTTTGGGGGCCCCCAAGAGAATGGGGCCCTAAGCTATAGCTTGTTTAGCTTATATGTAAATCCGGCACTGTCTACAGTGCATAAATTTTGTATGGCTTGAACGTGGCTTGCTATACGAAAGCAAGAGTCCTGTCCATCGCTCAGCTCACTCTTGGCCTCTAGCCATGCAACTCCCGGAAGGATTCCCAGAAGGGAATGTGGTCACCAGATTGAAAAGGGTTCTTCAGGCCTTCATCTTAGAGGAACTCGGTGGCCACTTCAGACAATGGTCATGATCCACTTATGCTTCAACAAAGCCCTGGTCTCCTATTGCATGTGGTCATGGTCATGCTTGATGGAATATTAACTTGTTTTATTGACAGAAAAAATATTATTGTTGCACCAGCAGGCATTGCTCACTGCGAGATGGCAGAGGAACCATCTCTGATCAGTATTTCCTCCCAGTGGAGGTGCAGAGGGCCTCAAGCTTGTGTAGGTTTCTAAACCAAATTAAATCACGTTAAGCCAGTGTGGTGTAGTGGATAAGAGCAGTAGACTCATAATCTGGTGAACTGGGTTTGCTTCCCCGCTCCTCCACATGCAGCTGCTGGGTGACCTTGGGCTAGTCACATTTCTCTGAAGTCTCTCAGCCCCACTCACCTCACAGAGTGTTTGTTGTGGGGGAGGAAGGGAAAGGAGAATGTTAGCCGCTTTGAGACTCCATAGGGTTGTAATAAAGCGGGGTATCAAATCCAAACTCCTCCTCCTCCTCTTCTTCTTCTTCTTCTTCTTCTTAACTTAGGCATTTGGCTGAGATGGCTAGACCATTTATGATGCAGGATTTTTTAATTATTATTTTTTTGCCAGCTGCTGGTTTTAATCCTGGTTATTACAATGTTGAGCTCATACCGTCAATGTTTGGTTTTAAAATCTTCTGTAAACTACCCTGGGATCCTCCGGATGAAGGGTGGTTTAAAAGTTTAATAAACAAAATATTCCACCCTTCTGATGCACATGCAGACTCAGGGTAGCTTTCAGCAATTAGCAGGCTGAACTTCATGCTAAAATAGCACCATACAGAAATGAGAAATATGGAATATAACATCTTCTGTTTGTTCAAGCTTCTGAACAATCATCAGGGATGTTTATAAATAGAAATATTTATGGAGAAAGAAACAGCAATCACTTTCGTTTATATCATGAAATAATTTCACGAACCTTTCAGAGATAATTTCTTAGACTGTGCTCAAACGGAATATTAATTCATTTAAGAACTTTGTTAAAGAACTTTGGGAGAATTAGAATGTAACCAATGTAGGCTCTAATACGGGGGTCAGCAAACTTTTCCAGCCGTGGGCCGTCCACCGTCCCTCAGACCATGTGGTGGGCCAGACTATATTTTGGAAAAAAATATGAACGAATTCCTATGCCCCACAAATAACCCAGATATGCATTTTAAATAAAAGGACACATTCTACTCATGTAAAAACACGCTGATTCCCGGACCATCCGCAGGCTGGATTTAGAACATGATTGGGCCGCATCCGGCCCCCGGGCTTAGGTTGCCTACGCCTGCTCTAATATAAACAAATTTGTATGCAGTTTTAACTATATTAATTAAAATTAAAAATAATGTTAATAAGTTATGAGTTATACCCCAGATCTTCCTTCAAATAAATTCAAAGTGGCAAACATATCAATACAAATACTATTAAAACTTCTAAATCTGATTTAAAAAACCTCCTAAAAAGAGTTTAAAACCTCCAAAAGGAAATCACTGACCCTCAAACTAATACTTTTAGGGTTACGAGGGACAGAATTTTCAGACATGCAATGCCTGGGTAAACAGGAATATTAAAAAAATTATCCTAAATTCTAATATTGAGGTGGACAGATAAACCCCACCTGGGAAGGCATTCCATAAATGGAAGACTACTGCTGAGAAGGCCCCGTTACCACCCTGTGGCGGCTTCCCCAACAGGACCTCCCCTGCTGGTCATAAGGCCTGAGATGGTTGATATTGCAAAAATATAGGATTTTTGCAAACGATTTCCCCCCATGTAGTTCATTTCTGCATGCTACTTTCCACCAGCACTTCTATGCACACTGGTTGCTTAGAGAAGTGCGTTGCAAAATTCAGAGATGCACGAATTTCGATGGTTAATTGTGTGTTCGGTTTGCTTTTTGGTTTGAGAAGTGTGGCTTGGGTAATAAAAACACACAAAAAATGTGTGACGTTAACATATGCCTCTGAAATCACAGTGTAATGTTGAATGGTGTTTTTGAAATTAGGACTGAGGTTTATGAAGGCACAAGGAGCAGAATTAACCACTATTAAGACAGGTAGCAGGAGGGAATTGCAGGAAGCCTATTCAGGGGCAGAGGAAGAGGTGTGTGTAGGGGGGTGGTCCGCCCCGGGTGCCACCACTGAGGGGGGTGACAAAATGCCAGGTGTGACGTTAACTTATGAGAGTGCTGGAGGTGAAATAGTTAAACGGGTTACCCAATCAGAACTCGGGTGGGGTGGGGTCAGAGGGACTATAAAACCAGCTCGGGGGGGGGGGGAGGGAGGGAGTTCGTTGAGAGATTGGTTGGAGTGGGAGTGAATTGGAATAGAGTCTGTGTGTATGTTGAGTTAGTGTAGCGACTTAAGCTGAGTCAGGAACAGTTAGGAGCTAGGAAGACAAGTAAATATCTGAGAGGTGGTTTAGTGAGCGAGAGCAGGTAGCAGAAGTTATAGGTCTGGATAGGCACCCCATGAATGTAATTGACCGATATTGTTTATGAAACCACACGCTTGTTAAACTGCTATAAATAAACAGACGTTTAAGTTCCAGTTTAACCCTGACTGGACTCAGTATTGTACCAGGTAAGGCCTAGGTGGTGGCAGCGAGAAATAAAGTGGTGGCACAGGGATCAATAGACGGTGAAACGTCTGGGGACCCTGTGTGATCGCCACAGGAAAGATTCCCTGGTATTGCACCCTGAGTCAGAGGGTGTTGGCCATGTCCTAACCTCCGGGGGGGGGGGGGGCTGTGCCAGTGTTACAGAGAAGGTTTCTGTCTCACCAAAGGAAGGAAGGCATGGCTGTAAGCTTCAAATGGGATATTTTGCACATCATCATCAAGCATTACTGGTTACAACAAAAGGAAGCAGGAAAGGTGAAAAGAGAGACTGAAAAAGATGTCTTAGGAACACCACCCAGCTTTCTTTCCCCTTTAACCCACTAATGGCTTTCTAAGTGCAGTGGGCATTAATGAAAGACCCTTGCTTATTCCCCAGAATGGGAAGAAATAGCCTAAATTTTGTCCTTGTATATCTCTTCTGCTGCACACTGCAAGATCCTTTGACCATAGGCCATGACAGGGAAGGAGGTAGGTTGGCAAGAGGGAGGGAGGGTTTGGAGAGGGGCTGAGGAGAATTGGACCCAGTGATGTCATTGGGAGCGCAGTATAGGTTTATCTTTGAGGTGTAGGGGAAAGCAGCAGGGTAATCGGAACCCGATTTGGAGCCTGATCAGGAGGAGTCTCCCAACTTAATCAATACGGGCTCATGTTTGATAGCAAAGGTAGCAAGAGAACACAAGCAAATCTAAACTTGCATATGCAACAACAGATGAAGGCTGTCAGGTTTTTTAAAAATGGTGATAGGTGAGTGCTTTTTGGAGCTATTAAGGCCATAAATATCTGGCTCACTAATTAGGGCTCATGCCAGGAACAGGGCAGCTGGCAGCTGAAGAATAAAACTGCTTAAAGAGTGTTCGTGTGCCGTGATGTAGGGGGGAATGCAGATTTATTCTGCTGCAAGATTTGTATTTGGTGAGCCCCCAGCGTCTTGCAAATCTTTGAGGAAGGTTATTTTATATTGCATAGCGCTCTGACAAACTACTTGTATACCCAGAAAGGAGTCCTGGAACATGCTGGAGTTCATTAATGCACGTCTAGTCCTTGAGAACATTAAGAAGATGCTCCTCTCTTAACTGCCTATTGCCGGGTGCTTAAGGTTTTTATGAGTTCCCTCGGTTCCCTTGGGAGGAGGACGTTGGTTGGGGAGTCCGCTACATCTTGCCAGGCTTCGGTTCATTTGAGGGAGGAAGTGATAGCAGCATGTGTGCATGTCAGAGAGGATTGCTTGCTCTCTGCTCAAGATACAGTGGTACCTCGCAAGACGAATGCCTCACAAGACAAAAAACTCGCTAGACGAAAGGGTTTTTTGTTTTTTGAGCTGCTTCACAAGACGATTTTCCCTGTGGGCTTGCTTCGCAAGACGGAAACGTCTTGCAAGTTTGTTTCCTTTTTCTTAACACCGTTAATACAGTTGCGACTTGACTTCGAGGAGCAACTCATAGAACGCGGTGTGGTAGCCTTTTTTGAGGTTTTTAAAGACTTTGGTGATTTTTGAAGCTTTTCCAAAACTTTCCCAACACCGTGCTTCGCAAGACGAAAAAAATCGCAAGACGACAAAACTCGCGGAATGAATTAATTTCGTCTTGCGAGGCACCACTGTACTGTAAGAAAGGGAAAAGTGCTCTGTTAAGGATGCATTTGAGAAAGGATTTACACACTAGGTTCCACAAGAGAGAAAAGGGCATATAGCAGTTTGAATGACCAGTCTGGAGTTCTCATCATTTTTTGTACAGAGCACTATCAAAGTAGACACATCTCTCTGTGGTGCACACATTCCCATTTAGGATGAAAGAAAACAGATCAGGAATCTGGAGTGGACTAGTGTGTCCACTTTTGAACTCAACTTCTGCACATTCAAGTTGGGTAAGCAGGAAGGTTAATGTTTGGATGATTGTAAGCTAAGCAAGGTGGTTAGCAGATACAGAAAGTTCAATAGCAATTTATTAATTATTATTTTATTTATTTATTATACCCTGCCCATCTGGCCAGGCCTCCCCAGCCACTCTTGGCAGCTCCCAACAAAATATTATAAACATGATAAAACATCAAACATTAAAAACTTCCCTAAACAAGGTTTATTTCTTTGACATCTGGTGGGAGGGTTTCCACAGGGTGGGCGCCACTACCAAGAAGGCCCTCTGCCTGGTTCCCTGTAACCTCACTTCTCTCAGTGAAGGAACCACCAGAAGGCTCTCGGAGCTGGACCTCAGTGTGAATGGCCAATACTGACCAATTTCTTTTTGCATTTTCTCTTACATTTAGTTTTCTACAGTTCCACCTCAGTTTGCAGGATTGCAGTTGTTGCTTTAACCTCATGAAAATTTATAAGCATTTGAGTGCAATTTTCTCTTACTATAAATTTGTTTGAATTCAGTTTTGCCTAATGTGCACATTTTGTCAGTTCTTAGGCACCAGGCTAAGACCTTTCCAGGCCTTGGGTTAATTAATGTTGCCGCCTTTGTATGATAGGAAAATGCTGCTTAAGCATTTAATATAATTTTCGTTTTAATCGTTTTCTGGTTTTAAGTTGTCTGTGTGTGTCGTACTTTATTTTCCCCAGGTGGCTTTAAGAATTCTTGTAAAAAGTCAGTGGTAGAGTGCTTTGTATACAGAAGGTGGCATCTCCAGTTGTTGTTGGTTTTTTTTAAAAGGGTCCAGTGATGTGAAAGACCATCTGCATGAGACCATGGAGAGCTACTGTCAGTCAGTGTAGACAATACTGCTGGAGATGGACAGTCAGTCTCAACTGGTATAAGGCAGCATATTTTGTTCCCCAGTTAGACATTGCTCAGAGAACTAGGGAACAGTGGGGTGGGGAGCAGAATACGCAACTGCAGGCATGTTGCTGTGAAGCTCTGAAAGATCGCAGGGGTATTTCTTCTGTTTTAACTTTTGTCAATACAGATGCAGCCTGAATGTCTGCTAGCCCATTAATTAATATAAAAGCATGTCTCGCAGCTATCTCCAATGAAATGTTCCCATCTCTCAGCTCCAGTTAGTTTTGCTATTTCGATTACTAGGGGCCCACATGCCTCTCTCCATCCCCTTCGGTACCACGAGGGTGCCATTAGGGGGTTTATGAGTGTTTTAGAACCTCAGAAGTTAGAATTAGATTTTGTTTCCTCCTGCAAGGCGGCAGATGTTATGGCACTTTAATTACCCCAGGTACGTAGGATTTCATTACTTTAGAATATATTACACTCATTTTTAGGTTATTTTCTTCCAAGTGTGTGTGTGTGCGCGCGCGTTTGTGTGTACACACACACACACACAGAGAGAGAGAGAGAGAGAGAGAGAGAGAGAGAGAGAACTGTGCCCATGCCCACAAACTCCACCTACCACCCTCACCTATCAAACTCCCTCCCCCAGACACAGGTAACCCCCCCAGCCTCCCCCCCCCCCAAAGTTCTTAGACCAAGGGTGTCAACTCTTTTGGTTTTGACCTTCCACTGTTGACTCTCTTAAACCATTGTCTGTCTCCAGCTCCTGGGAATGCCTGTAGCCCACTGAACTTTTCAGACAGTTCCCCATTTCCACTTAGAAGCATCTTAAGAATTGATTGTTAATGGCTTTGTTTACCCACTGTCTGCACAAAACACCCTCTGGAGATAGCACATGTAGTTTTCAGGGCGCAACATTCATTTTAAACGTCTTGACATGCCACTTATCTGTAATTATGCTATTGATGTTTTTCGAACACAGGTTGCGAGCTGCTCCTGAGAAAGCAGGTCGTTGCCAGTATGCTCTTTTGGTTATTTTCATTAAAATCACTTTGGATTCTGTCTGTACGCACCTATCCAGGGTATGGGAGGGGGTTGTTCTGATTTAGGTGTGAAGAAGAGCTGGTTCTTAGTAAGAATTCACAAGTGGGGTGTGCAGTGACATATTGCTATGTGGAGTGCTCCTCTTTAGGAGTCCCAGCCAGCCAGCGAGCCAGCCAGCCATGCCTTCATCTGGGAAATTTCCATTCCATCCCTTCTCTCACCCAGTTTTCTATTCCCCCCTCTCCATTCCACGCCCACTGAGCCTGTTCAGTGATATCTGTGTGTTCATTCAGGTTATTATTATTATTATTATTTACGTCTGCAATCTTTGGAGTTTCCCAAAAGCAACAGATGTCTCTTGCATAAGAATCTTGCCCTTTTGGCTAAGTAGAGATCCGTATGTCTAGAATTGAGTTCACTATTTTAGCGGGAGAAAGCACTGGCTTCTTTTCTGTTGGTACAGTGGTACCTTGGGTTACATACGCTTCAGGTTACAGACGCTTCAGGTTACAGACTCCGCTAACCCAGAAATAGTACCTCGGGTTAAGAACTTTGCTTCAGGATGGGAACAGAAATCGTGCAGCAGTGGTGCAGCGGCAGCAGGAGGCCCCATTAGCTAAAGTGGTGCTTCAGGTTAAGAACAGTTTCAGGTTAAGTTCTTAACCTGAGGTACCACTATAATTTGATCTTTAGCAATTGCAGCTGGCAGTACTTGCGTCCTGGAAATTGAGTGAGGGGTTGCAACCTAGCTAAGGAGAGTGGAGGACAAAGGTTGAGGAGGTTGGTTAGTTTGACAACACAAAACAAAGAGATGGCTTATCAACAAACATTTCCATTGCGCTGGGCCCAAGCTGATTTTTCTCTGCTGTCCCCCTCCCCCCCCCTGGGATGGATATAGTACAATTTTGCAGTCACCCTTAGTCCTGACTAGTCCCGTCAATTTGGTTCTAAACCTTTCTCATTCTTCAAATTTTAAATTCAGCTCTCTGCATTTCAGTAGCAATTTATTATTATTACTACCTGGATCCTCACCAAAAATTGTCGGCATTTTAGGGCAGTTCCCCCCCCCCCCATAAACACATAAAAAGGTAAAGGTACCCCTGCCCGTACGGGCCAGTCTTGCCAGACTCTAGGGTTGTGCGCCCATCTCACTCAAGAGGCCGGGGGCCAGCGCTGTCCGGAGACACTTCCGGGTCACGTGGCCAGCGTGACATCGCTGCTCTGGCGAGCCAGCGCAGCACACGGAAACGCCGTTTACCTTCCCGCTAGTAAGCGGTCCCTATTTATCTACTTGCACCCGGGAGTGCTTTCGAACTGCTAGGTTGGCAGGCACTGGGACCGAACAACGGGAGCGCACCCCGCCGCGGGGATTCGAACCACCGACCTTTCGATCGGCAAGCCCTAGGCGCTGAGGCTTTTACCCACAGCGCCACCCGCGTCCCATCATAAACACATATTTGCTAGCAATTTCCCCAACATATCCCTTGGCTACAAGTATGTGAGCCGCTGCGATTGCATACAAAAATACCTCTCTTAGATTTATTAAGTATTTTAGATAAAGGGATCCCAAAAAAATCTAAGAGTGGTATTTTTGTATGCAATCACAGCGGCTCGTATACTTGTAGCCAAGGGATGGAAAGATCATGAGGCTCCAAAAATAACAGATTGGCAAATCAAATTACAGGAATTGGTGGAGACGGTTCAACTGACTAGTAAACTCAGAGGAAACTCAAAGCAAAAATTAGCGGAAAAATTGGATGTTTATAAAAAATATGTTCAAAAATACAAGAATAGTTTTGACTCCGTGCTAGCATTCGAGTGATAAAGGAACTAAAAGGAGGTGGACTGCAATTAAGGATTTATTATGTTTTCAGAATGTATTAGAAAAATTATATAGAAAGGTTTGTTGTTTTGTGTACATTCGAATGTAAGATAAAACATATGCAACGGGACTTGACAGGAAGTGAAAGTTGAAGAAAAGATTTTGGAAGATAAAAAGGGGAAAAAATATTTACTTTCATTATTATCATTTTCTGTGCGGGTGTGGGTGTGTGGATGTCTGCACATTTGTGTGTTGTTGTATGCAATGTTTGGGAGGAAATAAGACGGTAAATAACAAATAACAAACTACCGTATTTTTCGCCCTATAGGACGTACTTTTTCCCCTCCAAAAATGAAGGGGAAATGTGTGTGCGTCCTATGGGGCAAATGCAGGCTTTCGCTGAAGCCTGGAGAGCGAGAGGGGTCGGTGCGCACCGACCCCTCTCGCTCTCCAGGCTTCAGGAGAGCCCCAGCGCCAGCCCCACAAGGTCGGGGGACAGAGGGAGGCGGAATGCTGCCATCCCGATGTCTCCTGAAGTGGTTTGGAGGCAGACGGCGGGGAGACCCCCCCCGCCAGCCCCCCAAGCTCTGGGGACAGTGGGGAGGCGCAGCGCATCTTCCCGCTGTCCCTGGACCTGATCTGAAGGCGGGCGGCGGACAGAAGAGCGCTTCTCCCCGCTGCCTGCCCCGCAAGCTCCGGTGACAGCTGGGAGGCGCAGCGCGTCTTTCCGCTGTCCCCGGACCTGATCTGAAGGCGGGCGGTGGGGAGAAGAGCGCTTCTCCCCGCTGCCTGCCCCGCAAGCTCCGGGGGACAGCTGAGAGGCGCAGCGCGTCTTCCCGCTGTCCCCGGACCTGATCTGAAGGCGGGTGGTGGGGAGAAGAGCGCTTCTCCCCGCTGCCTGCCCCACAAGCTCCGGGGACAGCTGGGAGGCGCAGCGCATCTTCCTGCTGTCCCCGGACCTGGTCTGAAGGCGGGTGGCGGGGAGAAGAGCGCTTCTCCCCGCCGCCGGCCCCACAAGCGCCTGGGGGGAAATAATTTTTTTTCTTTATTTCCCCCCCAAAAAACTTGGTGCGTCCTATGGGGCGAAAAATACGGTAAATATCGATGTATGTAATTTTTATTTCTTAATTATATTTAGTGGTAGTATGGCTGTATTGTTTTTTGTAACATAAAACCATTCAATAAAAATTATTTTTTTAAAAAAGCAATTTCTCTAACATATCACCTTTTCATAGGTTATTTTAAGTAACGTACGCATTTTAACGAACAGTTCTCCCTTATATATGCATCGTTGCACATATTGTTGGGCTGAATTGCAAAATTCAGAGAAGTGCAAGTTTCACAGAATAACTGTGTTTCAGTTCGGGTATTAGCTCATGAAGTGTGAACTAGCTAGTTTCTCAATAAAATGCAAATGAAATCAAGTTTCTCCTCCATCCTTACTCCTGGCTGGGGAACGATGTCAGAGTGACCTTCCCCTTACTTCTGCAGTTCCAAGGCAACTGACCAGGGCAGAACAATTCTTGCAGATTCAGTGTCACTGCAGCTGCTTAGCTGAGCTTGGAAGGCAAGAGGGAGCCAGTTCAAGGCATTTGAGCACAGGTATAATATACTCCCAATTAACCTGACCACTTGTCTTTAACTGGAGCGCAGCCATTTGCTTTTGTTAATGAAACTCCAGATGTACTGCAACCTTTGGTGTGAGGTCATGGCATGTCAGGGGAGGTGAGCCTGGGCAGTTGCTCATATATATTCCCTGGCCCTGCATGTAATCTAATTCACAGTGCTTGATTATCAAGGAGAAACGGTGAGCAGGACTGTGACTTTAATGCCTTACAACAGCTACACCAGATCTCACGGAAAATGTTATTTGCAGCAGGCAACTACTGACGCTCGGCGCATTCGTTAGGCTAGAGAGGAGAAAGATCTCCTGGTTCTTGATGAGCAGGGTGCCCAGTTTGCAGCATGCTATTTCCACACCCCATCATTTCTCCAGCTCCTGCCCATTGTGCAGTGATGATAACCTGGAAATGTAGGTGACCCCAAAAGAGTCTGCACAGAAGCCCAACCTTCCGGGAATTGGTCAGGTGTTGCAGGCGACAGCTGCTATTTATTATTTGCCATCCCAGAAATAATTATTCTGACAGCTAATTTTCTTTTGCCGTCTGCCACCAGTTTCCTAGCCTTTACCTGGGCGAGTAATGCGACACAGCTGTCACGCGCAATCTCTGATTGATCGGCTTCTTAAGCAGTTTTTTTTTGTCACTTGGGCAGGCTCTGTTTTGGATACTTTTGTGCCTTGATCCAATCTGTTGTAGCTGTTGTTACAATATGGGCATTGGGTCATTTTGAGGTTGTTCAGAAGGGCTAAAGTGAACAGATAACAGCTGTCTGAAAAGACCAGGCTGGTGGCCATTAGTTAAAGCTCACCGCTGAAAACTGCTTGGAACTCTAGACCAGTGTTTCCCAAACTTGGGTCTCTAGCTGCTTTTGGACTACGACTCCCATCATCCCTGACCACTGGTCCTGCTAGCTAGGGATGATGGGATTCGTAGTCCAAAAGCAGCTAGAGACCCAAGTTTGGGAAACACTGGTCTACACAATGCTTTTTGCTTAACAGCAGAGGTGAAGACAGGGCTGGAAGTCTGTATAGAAAGTAGCCTAATTCACAAAGGTAACATGGCTGCCCGTCCCTGCTCTCTATGTTCTGGCAGAGGAGAGGGAGTGAAGAAAGGTATAATTTGTTTTAAAAAGGGAGTAGGAATAATCTCTTATTTGTCAATATTCCAAAAGGGCAAGTAATGATATGGGATCAGGTGACATGTCTTGCTGAATACCTGTCAAGCTTTTAACTTCAACCTGTTGGTATATCTCTCCCCCACTGCCAGAACCAGGACTCAATGCAGCTTACAAAAGTCAAAATAAGCATGGCCATAACACAGAAAGCTAAAAACACAAGAAATATACTTTTTGAAGGAGCCAAGGAGAAGGACAGAAAAGGGAACCAGCCTTTTAGACCCACCATACAAACATATCAGCAATGGCAGACTATCATGATCTTAGTCTGACAAAGCACTACCTGCCCATCATATTTTGCAGCTGGCAATGAATCCCCAGGAAATGCTACAGGTTTGATTCTTATTACTTAAATAAAGAATTCATTCAGTAAAATACACCATCAATATGCAAGAATTGATGGTTTGATTATTTTATTTCTGCGTTCCAAGATCTTATACACCTCAATTGTGGTCCAGTCAAAATACCAGTCCCTTATATTGCAACTGCAGCTTTAATGACTTCCATTCGTATTGACACATTAAATGATTTATACACCAACAGATGAAACATTCAAACTGTCTCCTTCCTGTGTGTGGCAATTATTCTGTCTATAGTGTTTCTTCCTGTCCTTGTAATACCGTATGTCTTTCTTGTGTCAGTTGTTCCTGTTCTCCAGCATACCTTGGGCGGCGCTTTTGTTCCTTTGTTGTTTCAGAAGTTCTCCATTGCTCCATCCCTGGTTCATTGTTTTGCAGCTACTAAAGTCACACTGTCCCAATGAATTTCCTGTTTTCGCCATCTTTGTCTCAGCCTGGGAAGGAGAGCAAGCTGTCAAACTTCAAATAACTCAGTAATGAACCTTATCAACCCTTTCATTTACCCACGTCTTGGCCAACAAGGACATGACCTTTTCCAGAGTTCAGTTGGAAAGAGGGGAGATTTTCAGAAAGGTCTACAAAGCTACACGTGGATATGCTGAAGATTAAACAACTAATCTGACACAAAATGAAATCCTGTACAGTGGTACCTCTAGTTACGAACTTAATTCATTCCGGAGGTCCGTTCTTAACCTGAAACTGTTCGTAACTAGAGACGTGCTTTTGCTAATGTGGTCTCTTACTGCTGCTCTGCCGCCAGCACACGATTTCGGTTCTCATCCTGGGGAAAAGTTCTCAATTTGAGGTAACTTCCAGGTTAGTGGAGTTTGTAACCTGAAGCATTTGCAACCTGAGGCATTTGTAACTTGTGGTACCACTCTATATTTTAAGACACTTGTTGTGGTTACCTTTTTATACAATGGAAAACCTTAAAGACAATCTCCTTCCATATGCAGTTGGTGACTGGCGGGGGCAGGGAGGAAGGTTTTTTCCAGTTATGACCCTCCTGACCAGGGAATGTTCTTGGCATTCTTACCTGGCACCTAGTCTAGAATCACATGATCATTGCTTTAGAACAGGCATAGTCAAACTTGGCCCTTCAGCTGTTTTGGGACTACAACTCCCATCATCCCTAGCTAACAAGACCAGTGGACAGAGGTGATGGGAACGGTAGTCCCAAGACAGCTAGAGGTCCAAGTTTGGCCATGCCTGCTTTAGAAGGTACCACCAAAGGTGTAATCTAGTTCAACCCCCTACTGATGCAGGAGATCCACTACTGCATCTTCCCTGAAAGGCAGCTCCTTAGCATGACCAGCTCACTTTACTTTTTATAAAATTCCACAATGGAGTGGATATGTACAATAAATACACATCCTAGTGCAAAGTGCGCATAGGAGTGTATATGCAAATAGCATGCTAAAAGGAGTTATATGAGGGGAAATTGCTTTGCCAAAAAAATTGTGTATATTAGGATAAATTTGCACTAAGCATTTTTTTTTAAAAAAATAAATAATTCACAAATTGCAGTGGAAATGGGAAGAACTGAATTTAAAGGCTGGGGAAAAAACGGGAGACTGAGAGAAACCAAAACTGACAGATTTATTCACCCCTTGTTACGATGTAATGATTTTTGCTGCCGTTGACTGACATTTTGAGATAAAGAAAACAGATGATAGCAAAGGTGACTACGAATGGATTTTGTTTCCTGCTTATCTAAAAACAAGGATTTTGTCCTGTTCTTTTAAAAGCAAGGTTTATAGTCTCCCCCCCCCCCAAAAAAAGCAACAGCTGTTTTCCTTACAAGCCTTGCCTTGCTGATTCAAGTAGCAAAGCAAAATATCTGGGAAGGTTTTCAGTAATCTGTGTCTGGAGGTGGGGAATCAAATTCTTTTAGCCTATAACCACTCAAGAGAATCCTCCTTTGCCCATTACATCTGAGATAAAAGCAGTATTTTCAGCTGAATAAGCAGCCAGAAGAACAACATGACTTGTTGCTATGGGTAGAGATTTTTATTAGTTGTTTCCTTGCCAAATGCATTGGCTTGTGAGGAAAGAAAAATTGAATGAACTCAAAGCTAGACTAAAAGAAAAAAGAAAAATCCACTAGCATTTAATCTTGAAGCCTTAACACACTTGTTTGAACTGGATACAGTTTGGTGGGTGCTATTTATTTCTCTCTGTGTGCCTTTCTCTGCCACCCCTCCCTAGGTTTATAGGTGTGTATCAAGGAATTTTAAAGGCATATAAACATAAACATCTTGTGTTTTTTGTTTTGTTGTTGTTGTTGTTTGCACTGAGCTAGCTTGGTGCTTTCAGACTAGAGAGCTCAGGGCTTGCTGACAAAAATGGAAACAGGAGTGGAAATTGCTGGTGTTCGATTATTCGCCCCAAGCCTGGAACAGAAATCAATCCGGTGGATATGATCAATGTTAAACATCGTTGCTTTCCGTCCACAAGTGATATGTAACAGATTGCCTCTCCCTCATTTGCACCGTGTTTCCTTTGCTTTGAAATGAAGGGGGGGCATAATGTCAGTGTAATTTAATCAATTTACATAAATAATTATGTAAAGCTAAAGAGTAAAGGTACCCCTGACAATTAAGTCCAATCGCGAATGACTCTGGGATTGCGGCGCTCATCTCGCTTTAAAGGCCGAGGGAGCTGGCGTTTGTCCGCTTCTGCAGACAGTTTTTCTGGGTCATGTGGCCAGCATGACTAAGCCGCTTCTGGCGAAACCAGAGCAGTGCACGGAAACACCGTTTACCTTCCCGCCGGAGCGGTATCTATTTATCTACTTGCACTGTGTGCTTTTGAACTGTTAGGTTGGCAGGAGCTGGGACCGAACAACGGGAGCTCACCCCGTCGCGGGGATTCGAACCACCGACCTTTCGATCGGCAAGCCCAAGTGGCACAGTGGCTTAGACCACAGCGCCACCCACATCCCCAAATAACTATGTAAGTTTATGCAAATTATGTAAGTTGCATAGTTTTGACACAGTTCTGACAAATAAGATGACCTGCAGTGGAACAGCCACGGTGCTGCATGAGACAAATACGGAGGGGGCAGTATTGGAAAAGGATGCCTTCTTACATGCCTGCCTCTGACACGGTGCAGGATGCTGTCCCATTGCCGGTGTTGATGCCAGATTCAACTGAAAGCCAAGTTGTGAAGGTTCGTGTATGCTCTTCGCAATAAGCACCCTCTGCTCACTCAGAGAGATATTTACAGTTCTTTATTTTACATATGTACAAGCAGCACAGTACAACTTAGGCATCCAAATCGTCCGGTTCAGATTCGGGGAGTGGTCTTCTCCTGATTCTCCTCCAACAGAAGAGGCAGGGAAGCCTCATGGGACATCTCTGATCCCTGCGCTTTAACCCTCTCCTTTCCTGAGCTCCCTGTGCGGTGCTGGGGCTCTGCTTCAGCATCTGAGAGCTTTGACACCTACTGGCTGCCTCCTGCTCTCTCCCCCTTCTGTCATTTCCTGACCGTCTCTTTCTGACTGTTCCCGTTCTGACACTTCTCCTCCCCCCCGACTCAAAGGCGTTCTTTGGCAGTCCTGTGACACAAGTTGACTTCTCTACTATATGTATTGGCTTCCTTTACCCACCCTTGACCATAAGGCCCCAGGACAGGTTGTAACAATATCAAAACGCAGTATAAAAATCAGCGAAAGCAATTTACAATCAGAAGAATAGTGTGGGTGTGCTAACAAACTCTCTCTCTCTCAGGTGTCAGAGGCAAAGAAGTGCATCTTAAGTATATGGTAAAGCTTTTACGCAGGGACATTTCTGTGGGGAAAGGGCTATGGGACTGCCACAGAGAATGCCCCAAACACTTGAAGCAGGGCAGGGCACACAGAATCTTGTCCTTTGCCTCAGGTGGCAAAATGTCTTGGGCCAGCCCTGGTATCATGTCTTCTTAAAGCCACTTTATTGAAATTGCAGGATGGCTCTGACTATATTTTAGATCTTGAGAAGCGTAAAGGAAGAGTCCTAATATCAAGTGAATGTACTGAGAAGCACAGACGTAGGCTGAATGTCAACTAGAATCCATGTGGCAAGGCAGAAAGTCAGGCTCCAGGGAGCTTTGAAACACCAGCTTGCTTTGGTTCTCAGGCGTGATTAATGTTTTAGGCTCCTGAAAGTTTCCCGTTTCACTTCTGCATTTGTCTTAGCAGCTGATGCTTGTTGGAATAGCCACAGACATGTGAACCTTTTTCTTTATACCTCACCAAATTACAGCATCACATTGATTGATTTCCACGTATTTATTTATTTTACACAACTATCTGGAGATCTTTCCTCAAACAGAATAAGAAATGATTCTGCTGGCCTCCCCTCCTGGGCGAGCTTGCCAAGTGATAACAGGGGTTGTACCTTACTTTGCGTAGAACTGTGAAGAAGAACATGTTCCGCAGAGGTTTCCTGTATCCACGGTGGTGAGTTGCCCATAGTGGTTAGTTTTACTTTCCCAAGGCAGGAGGGTGAAAGCAATTAACTTTAAAAAATAAGTAATCATGAGCCTTTGAGCACATTCTTCAATTTGACTTATTACTATCATCCTATATAGCCTAGCTTCCATGCACAGGAGAGTGGTATTAGCAGATTTGGGGGAACTCCAAGATTTGATGAAGCACAAAAAGACTTTGGAGGTGAGCCAAAGGAAGGCGGGGAGATACTCCAAACATTCCTGTGAGGGCTGAACATGTTCAGGGGCCACAGAATGCTGAGTATTTATCAAAGGGGCTAAACCTGAAAATTTGTTAGCAGGGAATGGAATGGATTGAGTGGGTTGGGTGGCTGGCTGGCTGGCTGAAACCCTGAACACAAAAGCTCCACACTACAGTAGTATGCTCCACCTTTTATATTATTGATGAAATGCATGCCTCAGCTTTTCCACAAAGATCTGTGCCCAACTGACTTAGAAACAAAACAAAACAAGAAAACCCCAGATAAAACAATGAGGCAGCAGTATCAGGTTAAAACTTTACACGGCAGATCTGCAGTGATTGAATATCTGACCAAACCACTAGGTTTTCAAGATAAAGAGCAGGAAAGGAAGGGCAAGTGGGGGGATTGCTGGACCTCATGCAAAATAGTTGCAGTGCCATTACAAAGTTCCTGTTCTGTACACCTGCCCAGGACAGAGAGCAAGACCTCTGAAGCGGACTTCAGGGTCCCAAGGGGTGCATATTGAAGAAGGTGGCTGTTGAGGCAATATAGTGCTTTACAAATCAAGTGAAGCCTTTCCTTATCACGCTCCCTATCACTTACTTACCTTTGTGTCTGAAGACTACGATACAGCCTGTTTTGAACTAATAGATGTTCTGCACGTCATCGTATCAGCTTTCTTCCGTATATCAAGGGAACCTCTTTATAGTCAGTTAATTCAGATTGCTATGCTAGTTACTTGCCCTGCTTTTATGGGATCTCCCCTCTCTATCAATGCCAAACGGCTGAGCTTGTTTCGGAAGTGAAATAAGATAACGGCCCCTCAAAAAGAGAGCGTTTCCAAAGTTTGTGCTTAATTGATGATAATTATAAAATGGACGATAACATCTTTATGGCCCTCTTTGATTGATGCGACGGTTTTCACAGCCGTCTCTTAACAGGATGCTCTGACAAGGAAGGTATTTTATCTCATCGTCTCCATTGGTGCATAAATATTTAAAAAATGAAAGGCATAATAAATCTGTCTGCTGCATATACACAGTTGGGCTGCCAAACATGCCACCTGTTTAGGATTTTAATGAACTGCTCTGGAATCAAGGGGTGGGGGGAGAATTCTAGTCAAATTAATGCTGTCATTTTCCTTTGCTGCAGACTTTTTTTGTTTTTGTTTTTTTAAAATCAGAAGTATATAAGAAATCATTTACTCTAAACTTGCTCAGTGAGGCGACTCTGACCTTGTTATAAGAATTAGGAGAGGGGGTGCTGTGATGCAGCTCAGTAGTTACAAGGGATGCAGGTGGTGCTGTGGTCTAAACCACTGAGCCTCTTGGGCTTGCCGATCAAAACATCGGTGATTCGAATCCTCTCAATGGGGTCACAGCTCCTGCCAACCTAGCAGTTCGAAAGCACACCAGTGCAAGTAGATAAATAGGTACCACTGCAGCGGGAAGGTAAACAGCATTTCCATGCACTCTGGTTTCCGTCACAGTGTTCCATTGCTCCAGAAACGGTTTAGTCATGCTGGCACCATGACCTGGAAACCTGTCTGTGGACAAACTCTGGCTCCTTCAGCCTGAAAAGCGAGATGAGTGCTGCACCGCATAGTCGCCTTTGACTGGACTTAACCATCCAGGGGTCCTTTACCTTTACCTTTACTTTACATGGTGGACTTCTCATGGTGCTCACAGGGGATTTTCACCTACATACTAGAATGTCCTCATGAGAGCTCTGTTGGGATACTAACAAGTTCAGAGGTCACATCAGTAATCCAGCAGGATTCCAGAATCTCAGGCTTGAAATGGATCAGGTAGCCTTGAGTTCCAATGATTCCAAGTTCTCTTGGTGGATCCTGGCCATAACTCCCTAAGAAGAGTGCCACTGGATCAGGCGAAAGATGCATCTAGTTCCAGCATCTGATTTTCTGAAATGGCCAACCTGTTAACCTCACTGCAACACCATAGCAACTTGTATTCAAAGACAAAACACCTCTAAATCTGGAGGCTCCATAGGGTTACCATGACTGGAGACCTATTGATGGGCAAGTCATTATCTCTCTGCCTAACCTTCCCCTGCAGGCTTGTTGTGATTGCTAGGTCATAGGCAGACACAGAGCAAATGAGTCAGGAGTCACGAAGTAAATTTATTGGTAAATTTATTGTTGCCCACATAAATTCCCACGCTGACACGGAAGCATTTATTGGCCTTCCAGGTCAAGGGAGCCAGAGACCAGGTGGAAAAAAGTCACTTTAGTGCCTTTATTGCAGGGATGCTGAACCCGTGGCAGAGGTGGTTTTAGGGTGGCGTATGGATGTACCTATCATATGAATGAAATGAGACATCCTTTCTGGACACCACACTTACCTCCTAGAATAAAGGATAGGATGCAAGTGTAATTTAAAGAATTGTGCATGTATACACCTCTGGGGAGCCCATCCCATGTGAATTAGAAGCATGTAAAAATGAGGAGTGATAGGAGATTATTGCGAGACACAGATGTGTGGACAGCCTGTTAATGCAAAAACTCAAATCCAGATGCAACCCTCCCTCCGTTTTCATAATGCAAGTGGAGGAAAGTACACTGTTACGACAAGTTCAGGGTCTCTTTTCCTGTTGAGCTCCTGCACGAGAAGCTTGTCTGACTTAGTTGCATTGATTCCTTTACTGGATTTGGCCTGCTTGAATGTTTTCTTTGGCAGTGGGCAGCAAAATGTTAGGTGATGGTGGACGAAGACACAACTGTATTCATTGTAATGGAAATGTTAGGAGTTTCTGGAGAGATTAGCAAGGCGGATTTCAGCAGCTGTGCCTTCCTTCATTGCTACTGAACAAGTAAGCTGGCTGGCTGTGTCTGGCAGCCTAATTCATTTTTTTTTTACCATCTCCAGTTTATTTGTCTTTTCAGTTTTCTTTGTGTGTACTAGAAGATCACCAGAGTATGCTGTTTCTCAGAAAAATACACACTGTGCTGGCATCTATCTATCTTTCAATTCAGTGGCTTAATCTGGAACACTGTGTCAATTACACAGAGCAGCCTCTACCAACCTGCTCAACTGATGTTTTTCATTCCAGAGAAGTTACATCATTGCTTTTTAATTGTGTATAGAATTGAAAAATCCATCTGAATATTAGGCAGGTGCAAAAATAATTCCCATGTCCTTCCCACTCGACATGTTGTTCTTACTCTGAAATTACTCTTTCTCCTTCTACAGATGGGTAGCCGTGTTGGTCTGCCATAGTCAAAACAAAACAAAATTCCTTCCAGTAGCACCTTAAAGACCAACTAAGTTAGTTCTTGGTATGAGCTTTCATGTGCATGCACACTTCTTCAGATACCTGAATTCTTCAGATATCTGAAGAAGTGTGCATGCACACGAAAGCTCATACCAAGAACTAACTTAGTTGGTCTTTAAGGTGCTACTGGAAGGAATTTTGTTTTGTTCTTTCTCCTTCGTGTGCCTGCTCTGCAAAGTATTTAGGGCTGCCTGTTCCCCACCCCAAGGTATCCTGGACTACATCTCCTATCATCCTGAACCATTGGCCACGCTGCCTGTGGTTGATAGGAGTTGTAGTCCAGCAAAATTCTGAAGGACACCAGATTGAGGGAAGGCTGGTATAGAGACATTTTGGTTTTGTATAGCCAAGCATGAGGAGAAATAAGAGGAAATCCCAGTTCTAACCACCAGTTCTGATTGAGGGTTTCTAGAGGCCTAGTTTTTACAGAGGTGGTAGACTGGTGTCTAAACTTTGAGTTTAAAGTTCTGGTTTCAATTTCTCTCCCACAGGGTAGGCTTTTGTTTTTTGGTTTAGAAGAAACGGCAATACTCAAATGGTATCGCAATATGGTATCACAATAATTTGAACCAAAAGTGTCAGAAGAAATACCAGCCTAAAGAAAATGGTCTTGGGATGTCAGTTAGAACAATACAAGGGAATTCCTTTCTGAGAGAGGACACCGTAGAAAAAGGCCCATCCCAGTGGTTGACCAAAATCCTAGATAAGAAAATAAAGGGAGTGTCTGTGGGTTTTTCTATATCTTTCACTTGTTATATTAAATAGCTGCTGCCTTGCCTCTTCCTCTTCTTGTTGTTATTGATTCAATTTACTGTATATCCTACCCTTACTCCCAAAGGAGCCCAGGGAGGCACACACAAGGTGCTGATTCCAATGTAGAAGAAAGCTGTATAGATATAGAGAAAAGACCACTTCATTCCACATGTTCTGTCTCTGATATCAACCATTCATGTTCTCTCTATTGCATACTTCCCCCATTTGGGAAAGTTCAGCAAATTCTGTCTTTGGGAATTCTGTGATGAACTGATCTCACCCACACCTTCCAGATTAACATGCAGGTCACAATTTTGTCATCCATCACCTGTTTTCACACTTCTCAAATCTCATGACAGTTATCAAGTGGTTTAGTTCTGAGAGGACTGTACCACATGTCCTTTTTCAAGATGTAGATTGGCTCTCAGTGGCTGGAACCGAACAAGGATTCAAAATAACAGTGCATGTTTTATATAACCCCTTTAATCTTGTTTAATTGATGCTGTTTCTCTCAGCCCGAGCCCTTGGGAATTGGTCTAGTTATAAATCCAGATAAATTATAAATAATCTGCGTATGGAGCAGCCTGCTATCAAGTTAGTTGTGTCTCTAGCCAAGTCTTTTCTTTCAGTAGAGCTTTTCAAGTGATTTCCTCCATAGTTGGCACAGTCTGTATTTAATAAGTAAGTTAATTTACCCTGCAATTGATTATAGTCTCAAATCCCTGCTTCCAAAAGCCAAATACTTGTTTCTCCCACCACCATAACTTACAATAATCTTTCCCATGAAGCTAGACTATTTCAGATGCTAACTATGCGTGAAATAGATCAACGGCATTATCTTAAATATGAAGAGAATGAAGAGGGAGAGGCTTTTTGTGGTGGGGTGAGAGGTTTAATACAACAGCTGTCATTTCTGTTGCAGCACAACCCTAAACATATTAATTCAGATATGCCCCACTGAGTTCAATGGGGTTACTCCTGGTCTGTTAGGGCAAAAGGGGGCGCTGCTTGTCATAAACTGGCTGCGTGTAGAAGAATGGTGGGAGGAGCCAGCTGGGGATCCACCAATGGAAGAAAGCTCAGAGCCAGGGGAGGGGTGGTGGGACAATGATGAGTGGTCAGAGGGAGAAGGTTGGGAGGAGGAGGTGTCAAAAGCTGAAGAGGTAACAGGGCTTAGGGAGCGGGGGGAGTGAGGGGTTAGCACAGATTGCTGGTGAGGTATCCCATACAACAAAACAACAACACCGCAAACTGGCTTATAAGTATAAAACCAAATTTACTGGAATAATAGCTAGAATAGAGATAGACTTGTAACCATTCAAACAACAAACATACTAAGGTGCCATGCACAAGCCTGGAGATACTGTAAACATGGAGTGGAAAAATGTACATCTCTATCTTAACAAGTTACATGTGCAGTAAACGTTATACAGACTGGATAAATGAACTGTTCAACAAGTAGCGTAAGTCCAATCACAGAACGGCAACCTGGTGCTGCCACAACTGACAAGGGTAGCACACTGGAGAATATGCAAAAATACGCTACTTGTTGAACAGTTCATTTATCCAGTCTGTATAACATTTACTGCACATGTAACTTGTCAATAATAATAATAATAATAATAATAATAATAATAATAATAATTTATTTATACACCGCCCATCTGGCTGGGTTTCCCCAGCCACTCTGGGCGGCTTCCAACAAAACGCTAAAATACAATAACCTATTAATCATTAAAAGCTTCCCTAAACAGGGCTGCCTTCAGATGTGAGTTGTACATTTATCCACTCCATGTTTATAGTATCTCCAGGCTTTGTTTTGCACATGGCACCTTAGTATGTTTGTTGCTTGAATGGTTATAAGTCTATCTCTATTCTAGCTGCTATTCTAGTAAATTTGGTTTTATACTTCTAAGCCAGTTTGTGGTGTTGTTGTTTTGTTGTATTATTATTACTGTCACCACATTTGATACTTTAGGTATCCCATACAGCCTGTCTTATCCTCTCTCAAGCTAGCCTTCTGCCTTTACTTGTGTGGAGGATGCTGTCCTGCCATCAGTGTTGACGTCCAGCCAGCTTCTGTACTTGGAATGGGGAGGTTGGATGAGGCACCATCTTGGCCTTCACCCAAGGCAGCAAAATGCCTTGGGCTGGCTGTGCTACCAGTTTCTTTCTAGAAACACAGACATGCTTGATCCAAACCCTCCCAGACGCATTGACCTTTTGCAGGTAATTCTAGTTTGGGTATGAGAGGCTGTTTGTTTGGTGCAGTTTATGTAGCATGCAAGAGCTTCCTGAAGTGATAATAGGGGATTATTAAATTTAATGCCTTGTCAATCTGAAGCCTAACAGAAATGGGAGGTGGAGGTTATGTCGTAACTCCAACTGCAAAACTGTATAAAGCAGGAAGCATTCTGTTAATCTGCTGCAGCACGACAGCCTCAGCTTTGGACTTCACAGTCTCCAGGAAGTGGCTCAGCAGTGCTTCAGAAGCCCCCTTTGGCCCCAGCCTCCATTCCCCTTGCTCAAACCAAACGTCTTCTATGATGTCTGGTAACTGGCCAAAGCAGGGTGTGGCTTTGCCAAAATGGGGAACCGTGGTCAGCCTAATAATTTATGCTGGTTTTTTTATCACTATCACTATAATTGTATTATTATTATTAAATTTCATCCTTCATCTGAGGATCACAGGGCAGTTTACAATATAAAAACACAAAAATATATAATATACTATCGAAACAATAACACCACACAGTTTAACAGGTCATAAAGGTAAAGGTAAAAGGACCCCTTATTGTGACCGACTCTGGGGTTGTGGTGCTCATCTCGCTTTATTGGCCGAGGGAGCATGTGGCCAGCATGACGAAGCCCCTTCTGGCGAACCAGAGCAGCGGACGGAAACGCCGTTTACCTCCCACCGGAATGGGAGCCTAGGACTTGATGATCAGAAGGTCGGCGGTTCGAATCCCCGTGACGGGGTGAGTTCCCGTTGCTCGGTCCCTGCTCCTGCCAACCTAGCAGTTCGAAAGCATGAAGTGCAAGTAGATAAATAGGTACCGCTCCGGCAGGAAGGGAAACGGTGTTTCCGTGCGCTGCTCTGGTTCACCAGAAGTGGCTTAGTCATGCTGGCCACATGACCTGGAAGCTGTACGCCTGGCTCCCTTGGCCAATAAAGCAAGATGAGCGCTGCATCCCCAGAGTCGGTCACAACTGGACCTAATGGTCAGGGGTTCCCTTACCTTTACCTAACTTTGCTACCTGAAGGAAATGTAACCTCCTCTCCCCCCCACCCCCCGTGGACGTGCCTGGTTTCTGGCTCAACTGTGGCCATGTTGGAAAGAATTTCCCAGGCTACTCCCCAAAGGCAGGGGTGTACCTTATTTGGGAAACCTCTTCTCATTCAGATTCCAGAACAGCTCTAGAAGGCCAGGTGACCCCTTTTAAGAAGCTGCTCATTAAGATGTGCTTTAAAGGTAGGAAGAGAGTGAAATTGTAGAGCAGAACCTTGCAAAAATCTGAAAATGAAAGCAACTTCTGATTACAGGGGAGGATAAAGTAATCCGATATGATGTGGCAATAAAGGATAATGGGCTTTGGAAAGGCTTGTGGAAATGGTACCATTTAAGCACAATTAAATAATGATGATGATGGAGAATATATTTGCAGTATTGCTGTGGGCTGTACAGGAGGCTGGCTTTAATAAACTAGAGGCTGACTGCCCAGTGTGTTAAGTTAATTTCAGTGACTGCCTCCATGTGGATAAATATGAGGTCCTCACCCCTTTACTCAACTTTCTGAGGCTCAGTGGAACAAACTCTGGGAAAGTCATCATCATCATCATTTTTAATTTCTATACCGTCTTTCTATCTTATAATACTCAAGGCGGTATACAAGCTGAAGAAACAAAAAATGTACATCTTATAACAATCTAATGAAATACAAAAATGTGATAATAAAATAAAACTTTAAAATAAGCAACCTACATCAAAAAAGTAACATTCAACAATCTCTCTCTCTCTCTCTCTGTGTGTGTGTGTGTGTTTCCCTGTGTGTGTAGATAGTGTGTGTGTGTGTGTGTGTGTGTGTGTGTGTGTGTGTGTGTGTGCTGTGAAAGAAATTATGGAAGAACGATTTGTTGTTGTTGTTTAGTCATTTAGTCATGTCCAACTCTTTGTGACCCCATGGACCAGAGCACGCCAGGCACTCCTGTCTTCCACTGCCTCCCGCAGTTTGGTCAAACTCATGCTGGTAGCTTTAAGAACACTGTCCAACCATCTCGTCCTCTGTCGTCCCCTTCTCCTTGTGCCCTCCATCTTTCTCAACATCAGGGTCTTTTCCAGGGAGCCTTCTCTTCTCATGAGGTGGCCAAAGTATTGGAGCCTCAGCTTCTGGATCTGTCCTTCCAGTGAGCACTCAGGGCTGATTTCCTTCAGAATGGATCGGTTTGATTCTTCGGCGATCAGCCTTCTTTATGGTCCAGCTCTCACTTCCATACAACACTACTGGGAAAAACATTGCACAAACGATAGAAAGAAGAACTATAGAACTAGATTTGAGCAATTAAGAGTTTGAGATACCCAGAACAGAGAACTAACTATTTCGTTCAAGCCCTTTATATGCATCTTCTGAAATCAGAAATGTTGGAGGCTGTCAGATTGCTCAGTGTTCAATGGAATGATGAAGCTATTAATGATGTCGAAATGAGATTCTGTATTCTGCATGTGGCAGAGAAAATAGAAGCTTCAAATCAATCTGCTGGGGACAAGATGGTTTGTCGGCTTCCATCTCAGCTGTGTTTGCAGAGAAGCATAACTACTGTATAGCTGTACTATAGCTGTATGTTGACCTATAAAGTTGGAAACTTCAGCCTGAAGAGTCTCTCCCACTGTGTTCCACGGCAGGGAAACTTAAGTGCAGATATAATACTTTAACCACATTTTGCTTTCCTTAATGATAGTTAAATGCTATGCTTGACCTGAATACCAGAACCATGGTTACGGGCCAGGCCATTAACCAGGATATGAAACCGTGGTTCAAAATGGGTTTGAACATCACAAATTGTGTTAATGCCGTAACAGTATTATACCTGCACTAAACAAGCCACGGTTAATAAGAGTTCTGCCCTGAACAAAGGTGATTTTTGCACATCCTTGCTTGCAAGACAGCACACAGGCCTCACCGAAGTCTCCCTTTATTCACACTCAGGCAGCTGGCTTTAGATCAGCACTTGGTTTCACTGTGCCCTTAGGGTGTTTGAAAATCAGGGTTCAATCCATGGTTAGCACAGTGTACAATCATGCACGATGCTTTCATCTGGTTTGAGAGTGGCCATGAATGCTCTACTGAGTGTGCCAAGCACATTTGAGATGCAGAGTCACTTTTGTGAAGCCCCTCTTCACCTGGAGAGTCATCCAAACCAGAACATCTTCCAGGACGATTTCATTTGGGAGGGTTTGGGTAGCCAGATGTGATATTCGGCATGATTTATGGGCTTTAATCTTGAGTTTTAATATTCTTATTCCCTTGATCTCAAGGGCTCATCCCGTCTTCTTTTTCAAAATTTCATTTTTTAAGGGTACCATATTCTTGCCTGGAAATCGGGTGACTGAGCATCCTTGCAATGATGAAAGTCCAGGGAAGTTCCTCTTTGAAGTGATTCCAGGTAGGATATTTTATTCACTATAAATCTGTTGTTATGTTGTACTGACTGACTAATGACCAACTTTATTCAGCCTTAACAGATGCTGGAAATGATTAATGATTCAATTTAAGGAGAAAGGGGAGGATCTCATATACATATACATATACATACACACATACATATATGCATATGTGTTAGTGGTAAAGCTTATTTACAGTTTTTCCTATTTTCTTTGTTTTATATAAAAAAGATTATAGTTCATGTGCATTTGGCACATTAGAGGTTGCTTTAAGTTTCTAGACTCCCTTGGCTTTGAAAGAAATGGAACCCTTAATGGATTTGATCTGTTAACATTAGGTAATAATTAGTTAAAGCGAGCACTCCATAACAGCAGATCTAGGAGAAGGAACACTCTGATCTTAAACCTCTGCTGCTTTGCGGGATATTTTTGGGAGAAGAAAAGGCTAAGGAGTAAACCCTAGACAAAGCTAGAGTAAAAAGGTAAAGGAACCCTTGACAGTTAAGTCCGGTCAAAGGTGACTATGGGGTTGCGACACTCGTCTCGCTTTCAGGCCAAGGGAGCCGGCGTTTGTCCACAGACAGCTTTCTGGGTCATGGGGCCCGCATGACTAAATGGCTTTCTGGTGCAACAGGACACCATGATGGAAACCAGAGTGCACAGAAATGCTGTTTACCTTCCCGCCACAGCAGTACCTATTTATCTACTTGCACTGGGGTGCTTTCGAACTGCCAGGTTGGCAGGAGCTGGGACAGAGCAACGGGAGCTCATCCTGTCGCGGGGATTCAAACTGCTGACCTTCTGATCGGCAAGCTCAAGAGGCTCAGTGGTTTAGACCACAGCGCCACCCGCATCCCTACAAATCTAGAGTGGAGTCCCTAAGACAGTTGGATGGCATCTTATATGCCTCCTTCCAGCAACTCCTGCAGCCAAGCTGGTGCAAAACATATAGCTCTGTTTTCCTTTGGACCACATTAGTGAAGCCAGGGGGGGGGCGTGTCTTGTCATCTGGGCAGTCTAAGACCACCATATACATTACCCAGGCTTGCACACCGGGGCAGTCACTTCATTGCTGCTAACACAGCGGTTGGACTTCACCCCCTTGCCTCTCGAGACAGATGGATGCCAACAACCCTGACCCATACGACTGGACCCTGATTTATGTGTGTGAATACCCAGAATCTCTGTTTTATTTGCTTTTATATCATTTTCAGGCTGTTTTTTTTATCTTAATGGATATTGGTTTTTATATTGCACATAGTTTCTCCCACTTGGAAGAGTTTAAAAATATTAAGCATTTTGGAAATGATTTTAAATATGTAAACGAGCAGTTCTCATTTCCTGTCCATTCTGAAGACTTTGGAATGAAATACTGTAATAGGCCATCCTGGACAGAGAATTATTTTTCGTGCACGCGTCCTCATTTTTGGTACACCCCCTCCCCCACCTTATCTGATGCAGAAGTCAATGTGTGTCTTACAGCTTCATGGGAAACCAAAGTTCTAATGGGCTCCAGCTTGGAGCCAATGACACAGTAAGAGAAGCTGTGCTGTGTTGGTGGCCAGCAGTTGGCTTTCTTTAGCATTCCACACAGGCTTAGCATAATGGACAGATGTTCCATTTGTCCAATGGCAGCATTGGCTGTGGCCAGGAATATCGGAGATAGGGAAAATAGATTGGATTCCTGCTAAGAATATTGCTGGAAGATTGTGCTAAAGATATGTATTAGTTCAGGGTCTTCATCACATCATCACTTTGTTCAGGGGTCTTCCTGAATGAGGGCACAGAGAGAGAGAGAGAGAGAGAGACAGAGAGAGAGAGAAACATTCTATTGAATTAATAGTCTCTTCACAGCATTGCTGCCTGGGTTCCTTCAGGACTGGTAGGATATAAATGGCATGAAGAAACAGCTAGTGGAAGAAAATTCAGACATCTATGGCATTTATACTGCCCCACCAACACTTATCTGGCTGTTGAATTGTTTTCGCGTAAAGTTGCTATTGTAATTTTGTTTTGTTTTTTAATTAAAAAACCCGTTGAAGACACGCATACATCCTCCTCAGTTTGAAAGGCATGGAATTCCAGGCTTGAAAATATTTATGCAGAACAATACAGGCAAATGTAGGCTGGCCAAGAGTGGAATCCATGGCTAAATGTTAATTGATGCAGCTGAAGGCCAGAGAAGTTAGTCAGATGCATTTGATTATTATTTCCCTGGAGAAAATATAAGGGGGGGGGGGAGCTCTAAGCCATATCCAGTTTTCCTCATTCAACTTCCTCTACCCTCATCTATTTTGTCATATGATTACAGAAGTTTCTATGTGGGAACTATGTTCCAGATTAGGCTGCTTTGAACCAGCAATGGGGGCAGGATCTTTGTGGCTTAAATACTGGTGTGTGTGTGTGTGTGTGTGTGTGTGTGTGTGTGTGTGTGGTATTTAACTGAGTGTTGATGTGTATCATTTTCCTTTTCACTTTTTGCTGTAGAAGGCCAGTGTATTCTAAGGCCTAGTATCACCCAGTTTAGTTGTGGATTCTGTTATCATGGGTGCTGCTATTCAAGTAGGTTTTACTCCAAGACAACCCATTGAAATCAAGTGACCTAACTTAGTCATGTTTATTCATTTGAATGGGTCTACTGTGGGTCTACTGGAAAAAGGATGATCAAACTGGGTTGTGTCATCAGGGTTAAAAGTGCATTGCTTGTTGCTGAACTTTCAGTCCAATCCAGAAAAGATATTAAAAAAGGATAACGTAATGCAACATTGGTTGAAACATGTTTGGGATTTTATTCTATTAGCATTTTATTTTATTTTCTGGCAACCCCAGTTCAGTGTTTGATAACATTGCACATTAGTATGTTTTTAATGTTGTTGTTTTTAGACTGAGTTGAAATTTCTCACAATTTTCTCTGTGATTTTTCTTTTTTCCTCGCTCCCCTATAATAAATATATAAATGCCACTTTGCACACTTTCCCCCAAATATTTTCCACCACTATTTCCTTCCCAAAATCTGCTGGCATGATGTCTGGGAAACTGTGGCAGAATACAGAAAGGATAGCCAGGTTGCCATCGCAGTTGCAGCAAAGCAGCAACTGGAGAAATTCAGGGAAATTGTCCTCCCGGTTTCTCTACTCATAAACAGTGTAAGGAACATCAAGAGGCCATTTTTACAGAGCTCTGCATAAAACTTGATAGAAGTTGGGTGTACAGCACCCCTGGCTCTTGCAAACCTTCTGTACTGGCTCAGCTGCTGCACTGGTTCTTCGATTCAGCCCAAAGAGCTCATCATGTAACTCTTTCTCTATCTTAAGAGTAGCGTAGATGTTTGAATAAGGCTTGAGATCCACTTGTTGTTGTTTAGTTGTTTAGTCATTTAGTCGTGTCCGACTCTTTGTGACCCCATGGACCAGAGCACGCCAGGCACTTCTGTCTTCCACTGCTTCCCGCAGTTTGGTCAAACTTCGAGAACACTGTCCAACCATCTCGTCCTCTGTTGTCCCCTTCTCCTTGTGCCATCCATCTTTCCCAACATCAGGGTCTTTTCCAGGGAGTCTTCTCTTCTCATGAGTTGCCCAAAGTATTGGAGCCTCAGCTTCATGATCTGTCCTTCCAGTGAGCACTCAGGGCTGATTTCCTTAAGAATGGATAGGTTTGATCTTCTTGCAGTTCATGGGACTCTCAAGAGTCTCCTCCAGCACCATAATTCGAAAGCATCAATTCTTTGGCGATCAGCCTTCTTTATGGTCCAGCTTTCACGTCCATACATCACTACTGGGAAAACCATAGCTTTTACTATATGTATAGTAAAAGGGATCCACTTAGAGAGAATCTAATCTTCACACTTAAGAGCAATAATTTCCATACTTTTCTTGATTAAAAAGAACTGCCTGTGAAATGCTGCCTTTGTTAAGCTTCCATCTCACAGAGGCTCCAATCCTTTTGCCCAGAATTAGAAATGCAGTTTCAGTCGCTGCACCATGGCTCTCGCACACTTCGTCATGTTTTGCAGTCTCAGGTTGGTGCATCAATCAGTATCAACCCATTTCTGTTTGTGCAAAAGCCCTGGGGCCTCTAGGCCATCAATAAATCTGGGTTTTTTGTTTTGTGTAGCTACAGCAACTGAGCTGATTTCAGGTACTATTGACAAATACAAAGTACTCACGCGGCTAGCCCGAATGCTTGGTTTTTGCCTAGCATGCATGTAAGCATGGCTTCTTATACAGCTCTGAGTATCGGCAGCATTTTGTATGCAAGAACTGCTGACGCAGAAAACAACATGCATCACATAACGTCCCAAACCTCTGTCCAGATTTACTTCCTTTTTTCTTTTACTGCCAATTTGACAGGAAAGCAAATGGGCCAATCTTCCCAAATCTCTGAAAGCAGGCATAATTGCCCAACTAGTTTTAGCTCAGGAAATGTAGATGAAAACATTTCAGAGTATGTCTGTGTTTAGAGGTTTGAAAATAGATAGCCAAATATTCAAAAAGTGCCACGGTCTGATTCAGGAATACCCTTTATTTTTTCAGCCATACACAGAATGTATCTCTTTTATTTCCATCTTTCTGTGCTCTGAGAACACTTAACCATGATGTTCACAGTGCAGTTGTGGATAATTGTTGCGTATCACATGTGCAGCTGGCTATATTGTCAAACAAGTTTGTGCATCCAGTTGCCCTCTGCTTGCTGCTTGCTTGGGGACACTTACATCTGGTGCCACAAAAAAATCACTGATTCACAGCATCCTTGCCTACTTCGGGAGCCGCTGATGGAAGCACAAATCAAATTAATGCAAAGATGGGCATTCTCTCACTACCCCTGTGTATGGTATATTGTTTGCAAGCCCCCTATTGATCCCAATGGTGTAGTAACAAGAGAATGTTTCTCCATGACCTATCCAGGCCAGCAATTTGTTGCTAAGTAGCACTGGGAAGTAGCAGAAGATTATTGCTTCCCAGATTTTTGTACTCGAATCTGGATGAACATCTCGCAGTGTTATCCTTCCAACAATAACATTGCCCATCTTCTTCCATTGGCTTTATGTTTCACCAATAAGAAACCTACAACAAATACTGTTCTATACAACAGATTTCCCTGCATCAGCCAGGACAGGATAAGATGATCTTTGAAGTCCCTTTCGATTTTATGATCAGTGGCTTTATTCTATGTATACAAAGACACCCATCGATCCTTGCGGCATCTAGCTTCATTTCTACCTTGCAAGCATCTTGAATGGTGGCAGTGTAGGTGTTCAGAGGTGGCTGGTGCCCATTGGAGCTAGAAGGGCAGAAGACAAGGAACTAACCATTAGGTGGAGGCAGAGCCAATGAGAGGCAGAGCCAATTAATTCTACTTTTGCCACCACCCCTTGCTGAGTTCTATGACACTGAGATTAAGGAAGAGGAGGAAGCTGGCAGCCAGGGATTGGTTAAAAGCAAGAAGGCAAGTGTGGGCAGACTGAGTTTGGTAGGGTACTGCTCCACATCCCCCAAATGGACCAGACTTCATTGTGTTTTGATTTTTCAAGCCCCCTTTTTGGCTTGCTGGGTCAATGTGATGCTGAATGCAATGGTGCCCATTTCTTTTAAACAACAACAACAACAACCCTTGAGTCAAGACAAATTTAACTTAAGCTAGAGAAGGACTGGACTCTTCTCTTCTCAGTTGGTCCCTTACCCCCCCCCCCAACCTGGCCACAGGATCCATGTGACGGTCACCTCCAGGCTTGACTACTGTAATTCGCTCTACGCAGGGCTGCCCTTGAAACTGCCCCACAAACTCCAGCGGGTGCAGAATGCTGCAGCGAGGCTCCTCACTGGGTCCCCTGCCATGGGGTTGCACTGGCTCCCGGTGGAGTATAGGGTCAGGTTCAATGTGCTGGTCTTGACCTTTAAAGCCCTTTGTGGCTTAGGGCCCTCGTATCTACAGGACCGCCTCTCCTGGCGTGCCCTGCAGAGGACCTTAAGGTCCATGAATAACCATAGTTTAGAGGTCCTGGGCCCTAAGGAAGTCACACTATCCTCCACCAGGGCCAGGGCCTTTTCAGTGATGGCTCCAACCTGGCAGAATGCTCTGTCCCATGAGACTAGGGCCCTACAGCATTTAACCTCCTTCCGTCGGGCCTGTAAGACAGAGCTATTCCGCCTGGCCTTTAATTTGAACTCAACCTGATCTTTTATTTCCCTTCTCTTCCCTCCCCCTCCCCTTTTATGAAGATTACCCGCTCTGAGACCCCACAGCTAATTCTCCCCTGGCCCCCTTGCTGGCCCAAGTAGGACCAATTCAGCCAGCTAGCCCTGGGGATTATCTAATGCTTATTTCCCCTAAACTGATTTTTGAATTTTGAATTTTATTGTTATTCATGTTTTTATACTGTATTTTATGCTGCTTTTATAGTTAAGTGTTTTAAATTTGTTGTTAGCTGCCCTGAGCCCGGTTTTTGAACCAGGAAGGGCAGGGTATAAATAAAAATTATTATTATTATTATTATTATTATTATTATTATTATTATTAGCTCCTTCCACCCATCCCGGGCAACTACTTACTTTCCTAGTAACTGTGACACCATAAGGGAGGGAGGAATTTCTCCCTCACCCTTCTGTTTGTGGTTGTTTCTGCTTCTTCTAAAGCAGCAACTCCTGGTGTGAGGAATCCTAAGGAAACCACCATTTCTCAGTGATCTCTGTGTCTGCCTTGCTGACATATTGCACCACTTGTGGGGGAGACCACCCTTGTTACACCACTTAGAGCCAGTGTGGTGTAGTGGTTAAGAGCGGTAGTCTCGTAATCTGGGGAACCGGGTTCAATTCCCCGCTCCTCCACATGCAGCTGCTGGGTGACCTTGGGCTAGTCACACTTCTCTGAAGTCTCTCAGCCTCACTCACCTCACAGAGTGTTTGTTGTGGGGGAGGAAGGGAAAGGAGAATGTTAGCCGCTTTGAGACTCCTTAAAGGGAG
Organism: Podarcis muralis; assembly: GCF_964188315.1. NCBI lineage: Eukaryota > Metazoa > Chordata > Lepidosauria > Squamata > Lacertidae > Podarcis > Podarcis muralis. Next base: position 14,764,412 of record NC_135663.1, read on the forward strand.
TGAAAGGCGGGATATCAAATCCAAACTCTTCTTCTTCTTCTTCTTATGGAAGTGCGGAGGGGGGGCACATTTGGAAGTAATTTGTAATATGGCATGGGTCTCTCCAGCTCAAAATGAGAGGGGGAAACCCAAATCCTAGTTGCAATGGTGGGGGTCTTAGTTGTAAGTACTCATGCAGGACTGAATCATACCATTGCTTTATTTTACAAAAAGGCAGAACTCAAATTGAGTGTATTTTATTGCGGCGACAGAGCACCGAAACTTGTTTTTCTTAGCCTGATAATTCCTCACTGTGTATACAACAAAGGTTGAGGTATCCCTTACCATTCCAAAGGCAACTGGGGACAATCTGGCATCTGTATGTTAAATCTGTAGGCAGCTTCAAAAACATTTTCCCCTCATTCTTGCTTCTTTGTTGGCAATGCATGTAAATTATTCTGAAAATGCGAGGGGGAGTAGGATTGTGGCGTGATATTTGAATTCTGTGTCTGGGGATACAAAAGAGAGAAATATGTTGATGGCCATTCTGTGCAATTAACTATGTATGTACAATTGTATTTACATTTTTAAATAGCCAGTTAGATTAAAAAAGGAAACTTGTGTCCTTTCCCCACCTCATCTAATAAAATATATTAACTTTCTAGGTGGTTTACATAATACAAATTTATTTGGATTTCAACATATTCAAAACACTTTCAAAAACTGACTTCTTGATTTATCAGTAGCGTATTGTAAAAAAAAAGTATGACTTTTCAGTTTGACAGTGCAATCCTATTCATGTTGCACTGTGTTCAATGCGGCTTAATGTAGGAATGCAGTTTAAGTTTGCAAAGGGTTGCCTGATTACTGTGCAATCCTATGCATGGTAACAGTTTCATTGGTTTTATAATTGCATATTTTTATTACTGTAACCTTCTCTGGGACCTTATGGTGAGAAATCTCATAAATAAATTAATAACATTTCTACTCAAATTCTGTGCTGTCAAATTCAGTGGGAATGTCGGGAAATTGTGTCTTGGGTGGTGCATAGAAAGTTCCCTTACACTAGATCAGACTATTTAATGGCAGCTGCTCTTTAGTTCAGGCAGAGCTCCTCCTCATCACCTGCTTCTTGAGGCAGGCAGATGACCTTTTTATTGTTGAGGGCCACATTCCCTCAAGGATCATCGATTGGGGTCGCATGTCACAGTATACCTGAAGGAGCGTCTCCACTCCCATCGTTCTGCCCAGACACTGAGGTCCAGCTCTGAGGGCCTTCTGTTGGTTCCCTCGCTGCGAGAAGCCAAGTTACAGGGAACCAGGCAGAGGGCCTTCTTGGTAGTGGCACCCACCCTGTGGAACCTTCAGATGTGAAGGAAATAAGCAGCTACCTTCTCTTTAAAATATATCTGAAGGCAGCCCTGTTTAGGGAAGCTTTTGATGTTTAACAGACTACTGTATTTTGTTGGAAGCCGCCCAGAGTGGCTGGGGTAACCCAGCCAGATGGGTGGGGTATAAATTAATATTATTATTATTATTATTATTATTATTATTATTATTATTATTATGTTGATGTTGTATGGTGCCAGAAATGGTGATGGGTACAGAAAAGGCAAAGTACTGTCCTGCTTCAGTTTTTACCCTGAATGAGAGCTCCCAATCTTATAAAGGCCTATTGTGAAAGTAAGCCACACTGTGTTTGATGGAATTACTCTCAAATAAGGTTATGATTTTTTTTAAAAAAAACTACACTGGACCAAACTCTTCTGAAAAGCAAGTGAAAGTAGGTACTTTCTGACTTTAGTGTGCTGTACATGTTCGTAAAGACATAGCAGAAGTCCACCAGTTTCTTCTCAGATAGTTGTTAAAACTCCCCACACCTACTCTATCACCCAAGCCTTACACCCAGGCAAAGGCACTTTAGAAATCAGCTTATATTTGTTGAAATAAAACATTGCTCTTTCCAGATGTCCTGGAAATATGTAGAAAGAAGGGAGAACACTTTTGGAAACTAGGAAAAAGAAAAAGGAAGTGAATGGTAGGAACAAGTTTAAGGGCTGCTTGGGGGAGAGAAGAGGGATGGCAAGTTCTATGGCACAGCAGTAAGTCCTTGCACTAGCAGAATTGTTCAACTGGATGCCACCCTGTGTCATCTAGGATGTGAGGGCATATTAACACTTTGCACGATTTCCTAAGGCAACCCAAGTAGGCATGAGGATAATTTTCTGAGAATCCTCCGGAAACATAATCTCTCAAAGGACCTGTTGATGGCATTTTACCATTGTACTACTGAGAGTGTATTAACTTATGGTCTGTGTGTGTGGTTTGGGAGCTGCACAGTCAGGGGGAAAACAATGCTGTCCGGGGTTGTAAAGACTGCAGAGAGAATAATTGGGTGCACTCTTCCCACCTTGGATCAAATCTATGCTTCTAGGTGTCATAAGAAAGCTGCAAAGATAGTGAAGGATAGTGCACACCCTGGAAGTGATCTCTTTCAGTTTCTGCCTTCTGGAAGAAGGTACAGGGTTATAAAGACTAGGACTAGCCACCTGAGAAACAGTTTCTATCCAAATGCAATTTTGGTTTTAAACGCAGTGTAAGGTAGTCTCTGTGGGAGTATATTGTATTTAATTATGGGGTATCAGAGTTTTTATGGGGCTAACCAGGCTGGGATAGCTGGGATAGCAGGCTTGTTGGTTTCTGAATGTCTGATGTAGATTTTCAATTTCATTGTTCTGTATGGGACAATGACAATAAAGATTATCGTATCGTATCCCAGAAGCACCACTGTTTCCTAGAAAACATGGCCCTGTTTCCTGACTGGTTGGGGAGGAAGAGGCGATGCCAAGAGAAGCCCGCATTGCCAGGCATTATGATTGAGTGAGAGATTCACTCCCTGATATAATGGTAGAGGCCAGCAGCAATCATGGCACAGAGTTGGAGGCTGCAGAGACTCCAGCTAAAGAGCTGGATCAGGTTCAGGACTCTGAACCTACTTCTGGACATCAGCAATCCACTCATTCTAAGGCTGGCAGACAGAAGTTGACACACCAACCTGCCATAGCTCTAGGAAACATAGAATCAAAGCCTGAACCTTTGGAACCAAAAGCTTCTACAGGTGCTCTAGTGCAGTGTTTCCCAACCTTGGGCCTCCAGCTGTTTTTGGACTACAACTCCCATCATCCCTAGCTAGCAAGACCAGTGGTCAGGGATGATGGGAATTGTAGTCCAAAAACAGCTGGAGGCCCAAGGTTGGGGAACACTGCTCTAGTGGTTCAAAGAGTGCATAGGAACATGCTGTTGATTTGGAGCTCTCCGTGGTCCTGACCAGCTTTGCTGCCCCAGCATGAGATCCAAACATCTTCTCTGTCTTTGAATGCTGTGCAGCTCCTGGTGTAATATGCCACCTGTGCTACATCAATGTGATGGTGTATTAGTGTTTCAGGTTTTACATATTTGTTACTTTTTCATTATTGTAACAAAATTCTGGATCAATTCGTTAAGTAGCAGCATAATCAAAAGCTCGTTTTAAAACATAGGTAGGCAAACTAGGGCCCCGGGGGCCGGATCTGGCCCAATCGCCTTCTAAATCCGGCCCGCGGATGGTCTGAGAATCAGCATGTTCTTACATGAGTAGAATGTGTCCTTTTATTTAAAATGCATCTCTGGGTTATTTGTGGGGCCTGCCTGGTGTTCATACATGAGTAGAATGTGTGCTTTTATTTAAAATGCCTGGGTCAGACCACTGGTCTATGCAGTTCGGTATTGTCTACACTGACTGCCAGTGGCTGTTCGGGGCTTCAGTCAGAAGCCTTTCCCAGCCCTGCGGGGAAATGCTAGGGAAGATGATGATGATTAAATTTTTTTGCCCGCCCTTCCCCAGCAGGTCCTAGGGCAGGTTGCGAAAAATTAAAATGGAAATTTTAAAAACAGTTAAACCAGAGTACCACCGCAGGAATAGGCTGGGCTTCCCAAACACACATCTCGGGTCTCAAAGGCCAGGATAAAGAGATGAATCTTCAGCATTTGCCAAATGCTGTACAGTGGTACCTTGGCTTGGCTCCTGAATGTTGCAAACCCAGAATTCCAGTTTGCGAACGTTTTTCAGAAGCTGAATGTCCGATGTGTCTTCCGCTTGAGTGCAGGAAGCTCCTGCAGCCATTTGGAAGCCATGCATTCCTCCCTGAACGGTTTCGGGAGTCGAACGGACTCACGGAACAGATTAAGTTTGAGAACCAAGGTACCACTATATAGTGAAGAAGCTAGATGCACCTCTCTGGGGAGGGAATTCCACAACTTCCACAGAGAAGAACATCTTCTGAGGGCTTCTCTGCTGATCTTATCACCCAGGATGGTCTGTAGGGAAGGAGGTGGTCTTGCATATGTTTGGGGCCTAAGTTGCTTAAGGCTTTAAACACTAATGTGAGCACCTTGAATCGGGCCTGGGAGTGAACAGCAAACCAATGTTTTAGGACGGGAGTTCTGTGCATTCTGAATGGAAACCTTGCTGTCTTTTGGGCCAGCTGAGACCCTCTTCAAGGGAAGCCCCATGTAGAGCGCACTGCAGTAATCCAAGCTGGAAGTTAGCAGGACATGAAGTACTGTGGACAAGTAATATTTGTGCAAAAGGGGTTGCAGCTGGAGAACCAGCCCATAGGCCATGGGATTGATTCTGGGACCTTCTGCAAGCCAAGAAGATGCCCTAGCACTGAGCCATAGCCCTTCCCCAGGTAGCTGCACCCTTAGCTGTTTCAGGCTTGATAGGTCTTGTTGCATGGAGTCACTTTCCTCCTAGAGAAGAGAACTCACTTATCATCAGATCAGTATTCATTACTTTCCCTGGGCTACTTGGAAAGTTCCATAGCGAAGGAATAAAAATGGCACAGGCTCCCTCCCATGGCTTGCATCCAACCTCCACAGCCTGCTGCTAAATCACCTCCGCTGTAAAAACGAGCAATTCAAAGCATTGTGAGATCTATCAAAATGCTTTTTTTTCATTAGGCAGGATGGATAGAAGAGAGTGTGGGGGGGGTAGCACACTTTAAAAAACATTTGACACCACCCGGCTCCCGAGAGCTCTCGCGAGCGATTGCCAGGTGGGCTTTAGATAGTGTTTTTCTTCTTAATCTTTCTACTGCTCTGGCTCTTGTAGTCACAGACTGATATCAAATTGTGTTGTTCCCACTGGTGCGGCGTGTTTTCATTTCCTCATCCTAGCAACGTCTCTCTCCCAAGACGCTGCATTCACTTTTGAAATTTCAATTTCACTGGGAAGAATCGGCGAGCTTCTTGAGGCTCTAATCTGGGGGGGGGGGGTGGCGGAGGGGAAAGGAAACCGGCGGGATGTTTTCGCTTGTGTATATTCTCTGAGTAATCTGTGAAATGGTGAACACCTGGGGCCTTTTCTAGTTGCAGCACAGTTGTAACATGAAGCAGAAGCAGTTTGCTGTTGGTGTCATGACGGCGCCTTGATGGTTTAGTTAAAATGTTAAGCCAAGGAGCCTTAACAAATTAATGCAGGCTTCGTTTCACGAGCTGGAGATATCGTAATGACTTCTGCATGGCAACCTATGACAGGTGGGTATAAACTGGGGCCTTCCTAGATGTTGATGGACATCAACTCCTATCATCCCTGACCAGTGGCTGTGCTCTCTGGGCCTGATGGGGTCCAACAACATCTGGAGGGCCACAGGTTCCTCACCCATGCTCTGTGACCACAATGAAGCCCCAGTCCTGATGGCCAATAGGGTGGAGGCAGTTGTGGCAACATCTGGAAGGCTTCAGTTTCCCCATCCCTACTTTGTAATTAACTCAGTCCAGTGAAGGTGATGAATATTTAGGTCCCGTTTGAACCAGCGGGATGTTAAAAAGCCCAGTTTGCAATTTAAGTTTTCAGTCCTATATATGCACATACTTTGGAGTTAGCCCCACTGAAGTTATTGGGCTTTCCCCCCCATGAGAAGACATGCCTGAGATTTGACTGCAAGATCCATTCGTATCATTTCAGGGAGACTTACAGTAAGTAAGCCTAACTTTGTCTGGGTTGCATCCAATGTGTTTAGGAACTGGATGCCAGGCTAGTATCAGAGCAGAAGGTTATGTGATTGAGAAGACATATGTTTCTAAAATGATGGTTAATTGCAGGATATGCAAAATGCTGCAATCTGGCCTGCGGAATATGGGTACGATGTGCTGAATTATTTTTCAAGAGGCTTTCCAGACCTCATTTCTCAAGACACAAACTCTCTTCATTTCTGCTGAGCTCAAAATGTGAGAAAGGGGGAAATGGGGCGGTTTTTGGCACAAAGGGTTTAATGAGTAATTACCATGTCAGATGTGATGGTCTGTTAGTTTTTAAACTAAAATCCTCCTCAGAGAGTTTTGACATATCCAAGCAAAGCAAGATGGTTTTCTTTTGGCTCATGATGGAGATCTTATTTCATAAAACCAACAGGCTCCCCTACTGTTCAGAAACAACCCACCTTTAACATAGCAGCATGTGATATATAGGTAAAGGTAAAGGACCCCTGGACGGTTAAGTCCAGTCAAAGGCGACTATGGGGTTTCGGCGCTCATCTCGCTTTCTAGCCGAGGGAGCCAGCGTTTTTCCACAGACCGCTTTCCAGGTCATGTGGCCAGCATGACTAAACCACTTCTGGCACAACGGAACACCATGACAAGTGCCAGAGTGCACGGAAATGCCATTTACCTTCCCGACGCAGCGGTACCTATTTATCTGCTTGCACTGGTGTGCTTTCGAACTGCTAGGTTGGCAGGAGCTGGGACAGAGCAATGGGAGCTCACCTTGTCGCAGGGATTCGAACCGCCGACCTTCTGATCAGCAAGCCCAAGAGGCTCAGTGGTTTAGACTACAGCACCACCTGCATCCTGTATTTAATGTGATCCATATGCATTCACATTATATTGAGTGGCATCTAAGTCTTACTCAGAGCAGACCTATTGAAATCAATGCATTTAAGTTAGCCATGATGCTGCAAAGCTGGTGTAGGAGCTCTGCCCCACCAAGAAAGCCACTTCTGATCACTGCACATTAATGTATCTTGGGCGTTCCCTTTGGTCATCCTAATACAGCAGTTTGACTTCACCCCCGGAGATGCAATCCATTGTCTCTTTTGACAGACGGATGCCAACGACCCTACAGTATCATTATGTGGGTCCCTACTGCTCCACCCTTTCAAGGAACTATAGAAGAAGAAGAGTTTGGATTTGCTTTATCACTACCCTAAGGAGTCTCAATGCGGCTAACAATCTCCTTTCCCTTCCTCCCCAACAACAAACACTCTGTGAGGTGAGTGGGGCTGAGAGACTTCAGAGAAGTGTGACTGGCCGAAGGTCACCCAGCAGCTGCATGTGGAGGAGCAGGGAATCGAACCCGGTTCACCAGATTACAAGTCCACTGTTCTTAACCACTACACCACACTGGCTCTCACTATCAAGGGGTGCCTGTGCATTTTGGGCACATCATAGATGCTTATCCTCACATGTCTCCAACTTTTGCAGGTCAACAAAGGCTAAGGCTTTAACTCCTTCCATGCGCATCGTGCTCAGAGAACCTGGTGGATTTAATTGCTTCTGCCACAAAGATGAATGCCTCCCACACCACTCCCTGACAGTCAGCAGTGCCTCTTCATTAGTTGTCAGGAGCAGGAAACCTCAAGGGCATTGATGTTACTTCAGTTGAACTAATTTTGCCTGTGATGTCTCACACAGTGAGCAGGGAGGTTCTTATTGCGTGTCCATAGGACATTTTGTTGTATTACGGTCTCCATTTCCCATTATCAGAAATGGCCATAATTATGCCACCAGGTCCTTCTGTCATGAGCTATCGTTCTTTTTGCTGTTCTTCCTCCAGAAGTTCAAGGAAATCTGTGACTTCCAGACTGATGGCTCTATTTCTAAACCATGTCACTTTCATATGTGTCTGTAATGGTTCTAGGGGTTGCTTGTGCGTAAGCCGGTGCCAACACCTGGCTGGGTTGCCTGAGTGAACCTTTCCTGTCCGGACAGCCACTCACCCGTCGCTGCCTCAATCGCTGGCAGAATCCGTCAGTGGGCGTTTCTTAAACTTCTTCCAGCAAAGAAGTTCTTTCACGCCCAGTCTCCTCCTACTTTCCCTGCATGGAAGCCTTCTGCGCAAGGAAGGCGTAGGCAGCGGAGGACCCTTCCTCCCCCCGCTGGTCCCCGGCAAGGAGTCGTGTGACTCCCTCTCAGATTCCCCCATCTGCCCCCCTTCTCCACTGGAGCTGAGCTGATTCCCTTCCCCAGAAGATGGGCTGCCTCTCCCAATCCCGGGACGCTCTCTGGGATCCTTCTGGAGCCCTCTCTCTCCCTCCGGCACTGATGGCAGTTCCCCGACAGTGTCCATTCACAATTCTGTTACTTCCTTCTTCTGCATTAACTTGGGAAATAGATATGCATGAATCATAGAATCGTAGAATTATAGAGTTTGGAAGGGAACCCAAGGGTCATCCAGTCCAACCTTCTGCAATCCAGGAATCTCAACTAAAGCATCCATTACATGTGGCCATCAAACCTCTGCTTGGCTGGAGATCTGTACTGCAAAGTTTGGAGAAGTGAGAATTTCAAAGGATAGCTGTGTTTCAGTTGGCATATTGTTTCCGAAAGTGTGAATTAGGTAGGTTCACTTTTAAATGGAAAATTAATTTAATTTCCCTCCCCATCCCTTATGAATTTGTATCATCACCACCACCATCATTGCTCCTGATCAGGGTTCCAGCTAACCAGCCATGCTATTTTCCAGGATACCCTAGAACAGTGGTTCTCAACCTGTGAGTCCCCAGATGTTGTTGGACTACAACTCCCATCATCCCTGAACTCTGGCCTTGCTAGCTAGGGGTGATGGGAGTTGTAGTTCAACAACATCTGGGGACCCACATGTTGAGAAAGGCTGCCCTAGAATCATAGACTCTTAGAGCTGGAAGAGACCTCAAGGTTCATCTAGTCCAACCCTTTGCAATGGAGGAATCTCAGCTAAAGCATCCAAGACAGATGACCATCCAACCTCTGTTTGAAAACCTCCAAGGAAGTCCACAAACTCCTGAGGGAGACTGTTCCACTGTCAAACAGCTCTTACCGTCAGAAAGTTTTTCCTGATGTTTAGTTGGAATCTCCTTCCTTGCAACTTGAAGCCATTGGTTCAAGTCATACCCTGGAGAAAACAGGCTTGTTCCCTCTTCCACATGATAGCCCTTGAGATATTTGAAGATGGCCATCATATCTTCTCTTTTTGAGGCAAAACATACTCAGCTCCTTCAACCATTCCTCATAAGAGTTCCAAATCCTTGATCTTCTTGAAGAACCACATGAACCTTCATATCTATGTACTTTCGGTTATATTTTCGGTTATGTTCATGAATGGTGCCTTGCTCCTGCCTCACATCATTGACTTTCTACAATGGGGTGGGACAATGCACTGTGCACTGATTCTGCACCGCATGCCATGGTAAAATAGAGAGAAGAAAGATGGTAACAGCTCCATGTCTCTTGTAAGAGTGGCTCACTGGTAGAGTTAAACTGGGCTTCCTTCAACATAAGTAGGTGGTAGGATTGCATCCTGAAACCATGAATGGAAGTCAGATTCTCACTTCCTACAAGTTTTCACAATGCTGTGGACCATAAAGTCTCCTCATAACTAATGAGGTGAGCAAGCTTTTGATTGCATCTTGGAGCAGCACAGATTAAAACTCTGCGTGTGAATAGGTGGCTGGTGCTTTGCTTTTGGAAAAGAAAAGGCATGAATACTCTAGGCAGGTATTCATCTGAGAGAAGCAGAAGAAAGGATAGCGGGGGGGGGGGGAATTCTGTTAAGGATTCTGAAAAAGCATTCACAACAATAATTCTCATTTTTGCTACAAGAGCAGGCCAGACTGATAAAAATCCATATTGAGATATTCCCTGGTTTCTGTCCTCTCTGAGTGTGGACGGGGAAGAGATTTGAATCAGTTCACATTTAAAGAGGAACCTACCAAACATTGCGAAACAATGCAAAAACCAAAACACAGCAATCTTTCAGAATTCTCCAAATTTTACCAATATTTACAAAAATGCATACGTTAGGGGAAAGTGTGCATAAAAACAAATAGATTCATGAAAATGTCATCAAAAATGCATTATGTTCTGGAAAATGCTTCCAAAAATGTGTGCATTAGTCAAAGAGTGCATACAAAAAAATGTGTTTATTGGGAGAAATTCGTAGTAAAATGCAGGAAAATTTTCATGTCGTTTATTACTATTACTATTATTATTATTATTCAATTTGCTGCTGAAATGTGGAGACCCAAATTTAAGACTGAAAAAATGAGAAACTGAGACAATTTAAATCAGGCATCCCCAACCTTTGGTCCTCCAGATGTTTAGGACTACAATTCCCATCATCCCTGACCACTGGTCCTGTTAGCTAGGGATCATGGGAGTTGTAGCCAAAACATCTGGAGGGCCTCAGGTTGGGGATGCCTGATTTAAATCCACAGATTTGTCAATCCCTATCTCCTAGTGAAATAAATGGAAGCCTCTTTTTTTGCTATAGGATGGGTTTGGAGAGGAAAACGTTGTTGTCATTGTCATCATCAATTCTTTTTATTATATTATGGATTAGGCAGCTGGTGCTAGCAGGAGTACTGCTAACAGTCATACCTCTTGGTCATTCATTGATATGCAAGCACACTGTTTTCTTTCCTCCTTCTTTCCCTTTTTTAAACAACAAGGAATGGATCTGTGATGCTGTGCCTGGGCTCTCTTCACTGCATGGAGCCACTAATGTCCAGCTACCTGCTGAGCAAAGGCATGCAGATCAGCTGGTTTTCCCTGTATGTTGCCTACACTCTTGAAGTCCTAAACTGGGATATTTCAGCTGCCATTAACCTTCCCTGCAATCTGCTCAGCCCACCCCATACACACAGCTCATCTGATCGGAGATTACAAAGGGGACCAAGGAGAAGACATGAAACCTGGAGAAATGCCAGTGAACTAGATAGGGAGCTGCATCCAGCCCAACATCTGGAGGTTCCTCACCAACGGTACAGCCGGAATCCAACAAACCTGCCTTCAGAAAACACGAAAGACCAAACCTCAGCTATGGGCAACAAGGAATGGTCTTTTCTTCACCAGTCAGAATCTGGATTCCCATCTCTTTCCTAGGATTAAGGTTTAGTCTTCACATTATCTCGTATAGATGAGATCTAAGGGTAAGCTAAGCATTGCCTCACAAGCAGGCTGTGAGAAAGACCTTGTGTCCTTAGGATTTCTTGAAAACTGCAATGGCTAAAAATGCTTCTTGCAGAGTATGCAAGCTTATTTACAAGAACACAGCATATACTTGTGGTGGCAGTGCTGACAGGCAAACATTGCACAGCCTTGAGGTTGCATAGACCAGGGGTCGGCAAATTCTTTTGGCCGCAGGCTGTCCCTCAGACCCTGTGGCAGGCTGGAGAAGCAGCACCGGGGGGGAGGGGCTGGAAGAAGAGGCAAGGGGGGCAAGTAGTCCTCCTCCCCACCTCCCAGCCCCAGGGGCTGCCGCCACCACCGCTGCTGCTGCTTCTCCTCATGGGTAGGCAGAGCGAGCTCATCCGCCCCACTCTCTGGCTCACAGGAGCACCAGGGCGGCAGCGGAGGGAAGATGAGTGGTGCGAAAGGGTTGGCTCCGGAGAGGGGCTGCTTAAAATGGCGCTCAGCCAACTCAGCCCAGCCCCCTTCCTCCTCTAGGCAGGGCAGGGAGAAGCCAGGAGGAGGGAGGGAGGAGGCACCGCCACAGTGTGTATGTGTGTGTGTGGGGGGGACAGAATGGTGCAGGCGGGGGGGAAATGGTGCAGCCCAGCCCGAACGAACAGAATCCCCACACTGATCCACGGACTGTCTGCCGGCCGTATCCTGAAGGCAATTGGGCCTGATCCGGCCTACGGACCTTAGTTTGCTGACCCCTGGCATAGACAGTGAGGAACATAGTGTTAGAATTCCTGCTCCATGATTGCAGTCATGGGATTTTTGTCTATCACATGACGGTGTATGTTTTGACTCCACAGAGTGGGAAGTGATGGAGACAGGATGTTTGTGTTACTATGTTCTGTGAAGTGGGACTATTGTCCTTTGTTCTTTCTCTTTGCTGTCTGATGCTAGAGAGAGAGGGAGCCATGTTGCAGTGCTCCGTGTGTCTTTATATGTAAATAAAGTAGATTAGCCAAAATGCTGAGTTGCTGAGGTCTGTTACACAAGCTGCGAAGACTCTGTGGATCCCTAAGTGTGTCGATGTCTGTTGGCATCGATCACTGTGATGTTCGGGCAGAAGAAAGCTTTTGAAGCTCCTGAACGAAAGACCAGGAGGGAGAGAACATGCCAGTCGGGCATGTGTCTCTGCCAGGGTCCTACTCGAGTGTAGGAGGTGCCTTATACCAAGCCAGATGGCTGGTTCATCTAGCTCAGTATTGCCAACACTATTTGGCAGAGTCTTTCCCAGCCATACATAGAAATCCCAGGGATTGAAGCAAGAATCTTCTGCAAGCGAAACATGTACTCTACCGCTGAACTATGATCCTTCCTCTTGAAACGCTGCTTAGTCCACAGGTAATGTTGACATTCAAGTGACCTTTGCACGGGCCCAATGATGCCACAACTGGATCTGCCCAAACAGGGCATGCTTAGCTTTCAGTGGCACATGCCAGACCTTATCAACTGAAAAAGATGTGGTAAAGCTATCTTGTAGGCTCTTATGTTTTTTAAAAGTTATATAGATATAATATATATGCATTAAAAAAGGATGGATGCATACACACATTATTGCTGGCATCCATCTGACTCGGAAGACGATGGAGGAGCATGCCTTTGGGCTGAAGTCAAACTGTTGGGAGGTTGCAGCGCCTGCTGTGGCTGTAGAGACCGATACAGGAGAGAGATTTTTTTATCACAACTGGGGCAGATGAAGGCTTTTGGTTCTGCTGCTGCAGATGCACCATGGCGTTTCTTCTCTCTGTGGTCCTCCTAGTGGTCACTCCTCCTCTGGTCACTCCTGTGGATATACGACCCGTCTACATCCAGGCACTGTGGTCATCTGCAAGGGGTTCCCACATGGCAGGGTTAATGTTGCCAATCTTCATGTTGCATCTTGTGATGGCCTGGGACTCGGGCTCGGACTTGGAGCCAGAGGAGTCTCAGTCCGCACCGGATCCTTTGCCTCAGGCGGCAGCCGAACCTAGTCTGGGGCCTGATTCTGAAGAGCCCCAGTCTGCACAGGTTCCCCTGCAACAAGCACCAGCTGGGCCGAGTCAGGGGCCTGAGCCTGCCCTGGCTCCGGATCCGGTGATTACCTCATTGCCTTCAGCCGGGCAATCACTTACAGCTGCTCCACTACCAGTTGGGTCAGGAGAGGCTGAGACGGCCCCTGGGTCTAGTAACCCACCGACATCTCCTGAGCTGCAGAGACTGAGGTCTGAGAGAAGGAGAGACCTGAGTACTCGCAGGAGGAAGGTGAGTCATCGGGGGATCAGGACCGGCCATTACCCCGACAGAGATAAAAGGCTGCTGGACCCCATCCCAGGTTGCAGGAGCAACATTGCTGTTTCCCAGAACCTGCCTGTGATCCTGTGCCTGACCTTGCCTGGTTTCCTGCCTCACTGACTCCTCGCGGAACCCTTGGATTTGGGAGCAGACCTGGACCGCGTTGCTCGGGTTACCTCCAGGCCCAGCACACATCTGCAGGCATCTTTGTAACAGAGTTGGTCTGCCAATGGGCCCAGTGCCTGAAGCCAGCTCCCCGTAGAGCAGATCCTTGGGGATCCTGCCATTTTCCATTCTGTGTACATGACCAAGCCAGTGCATACCCAGTTAATCCAGGCAACCTTTTCTTCTGTTGAAAGCTTTTAGAGATCAATTTATCGGTTAAGCATTGCAGTCCCACTTGATTCAGGAATTTCATCTGTAAGGGATTTGAAAGGAGGAATGGAGAGTGATTTTATTTAAGACTGATCTTGTGTGCTGCAAGACTGGTTACCATGCTCTCTTATTGCCATGTCGTCGTCCTGATTAATCTGGAAAGTTGTTAGGAACACATAAATTCAGAACTCAGCACACGCACTTAGGCCACAGTCCAACATGTTCTTTAGTGTGCTCTGGGGCCCACGGCAATCAACTCTGCATTACCTTGTAGTCTCTGTCTAGTCCTAACAATTCAGTAGTACCTGCCGCCTTTGAAAACGAAAATGTGAGGGCAACTTTTTAAACCAAAAGCATAGAACGGGAGACATTTGCTGGAAGCATTTGAAGGTAATTGGAGCCCTACCAACCGCAGAGGGCCTGCAAAACTGGCGACTCTTCCTTTAAAAGGAACGATTTACTCCCTGGGAATAGGGAAGGAGCTATTGATTTTAGGCAGATGTCTGCTGCTCCCATGATCTGTAATTGTAAGTGCTACATACTTACTGAAGCAGCTTTCTCGCCGGCCCATACTCCATTTGTGGCCAAGGGGAGAGTCTGCTCTTGAAAACCTTCTCTCTGGGGGTAATTATGAAAAATGCCACAGACCCTTCAGCTCAGGTTCTGGCAGCCTAAGTGCGGAGACTGGAGGGAGGAAATTAACCAGGGAGGTCGATCTTTTCAGCTTGCCAATTGTGGCGCAATGACTACAGTATTGGACCCTGCCATCTGCTGCTATTTGGCACGGCTGCTCCACAGGAGGACAGAGCCGGCTATTGTCTTCGACCTTGGCAGAAGAACCTGGCACAGAGCCGGCAAGTCTGCTGCCTTCGAGGAGAGATAGGAAGGGATGGAGGGAGGTTGCGTCAAACTGACAGGAGTCCGCTCTCTCTGTTCTTTGATCTGACAGAACCACTCCGAAAGAAGCGAAGGAGAATTTCTAAGGCATTCAGTACCTATAAGAGCCAGCGTGGTGTAAGTGGTTAAGAGTAGTGGACTCGTAATCTGGTGAACTGGGTTCGATTCCCTGCTCCTCCACATGCAGCTGCTGGGTGACCTTGGGCTAGCCATACTTCTCTGAAGTCTCTCAGCCCCACTCACCTCACAGAGTGTTTGTTGTGGGGGAGGAAGGGAAAGGAGATTGTTAGCCGCTTTGAGACCCCTTAGGGTAGTGATAAAGTGGGATATCAAATCCAGACTCTTCTTCTTCTCTTCCTATAACCGGTTGGTTTAAAAACAACGGCACCAGATTTGGGCTGTGGGAGGAATTTGATTCTGTTTGCATTGAAAGATATGCTTGTCTCGTCCACACTTTCTGAACAAGGTTCGAACTGAAACAACCATCCCTTGAAATGTGCACTTCTCTGAATTTTGCGATGCAGTTCAAGTAATGGGTACAAAGATGCACATGGTGTGGTAGTGGAAATACCAAGGTATTTTATCAAGGTGAACTAAGCTTGGCAGGACAGCTTACTCTATGGCATTAACCCCTTCATGCATTAATTAGACTTAAGCATGTTGGCTTTATGAGGCAGGTT
Source organism: Podarcis muralis (assembly GCF_964188315.1). Lineage (NCBI taxonomy): Eukaryota > Metazoa > Chordata > Lepidosauria > Squamata > Lacertidae > Podarcis > Podarcis muralis. The sequence goes on from NC_135663.1 coordinate 14,779,870, forward strand.
ATCCCACGTTTAGTCAGTGTGAATTTGCTAGCGTTGTGATTCTTCATGTCCCCCCTGAAGTAGGAGGGTGAACGAATGAGGGGACATGCCCTGCCTCTCCATGCATATGTGAATGAAGAAATCCATGTTCATGTACACGGAAACATCACGTGTTGCACAGCCTCTCATTTGGCATACTGCAGCTGCTGCGATAAATCTTAATCCCCCCAATATAACTTTAATTAAAAGATCTTGTTACCCTCTTGGCTTTGACACTAGCAGAGCGCATGGCTGTCACTGAGTAAATAAATACAGCAGGCAGCAGGAGGTTAAGAGCCTCTGGCAAAGTTTAATAGTGGAGAGGGTGGAGCTTGCTATGATTTGAAATTAGGGATGGCTACAAGCATGTTATTTATTTGCGCGCGCGCACACACACACACACACACACACCTCTGGTAGCTTGCTTGCCTGAGCTTTGCCCTTGTGTATGCCTGTAGCTTTCATTCGCAAATGTCTGTACCACTAGACAAGTTGGGTCATGCCATTTTCCCTTTGCAATATTACGCAAGGCATTTTAAAGTCATGCGTATTAGGTCAAACAAATAGGCTGTTCACTTCCATCCTCCCCCAGCCCTCACTCTAGAGGTGCCAGAATATTTGCCTTATGCCAAACACGTCTCTGTCCATACATGCAGACCTCAGGAAGGAGGGTGGGGTGGGGGTGGAACGGGGAAGTCATTTTCCACTTGAAAGTGCCTCGCATCTCTTGAGACTCCTGTCTCTCTACAGCGATAAAAACCACAGTTCAAATATTTTTGGCAGTAAATTTCAATACTTTATGCTCACAGAGTGTCATTACTGGTTTAACCTTAAGGAATGTTTTACCTAGAGCCTAAAAAAAGGCAGGGGGGGGGGAGAGGGAAAGGAATACATTTTTAACTCCTCCCCCCACCATTCAAAGCCTACATTTCAGTGTATGGAATCCCAATGGAGAGACTTGTGCTACAATCCTATATGCATGAGTACAATGGGATTTACTTCCATTCCAAGTAAATGTTTCAATAACTGGTGCCCTGAGGATGCCTCTGAAATCACAGTGTAATGTTGAATGGTGTTTTTGAAATTAGGACTGAGGTTTATGAAGGCACAAGGAGCAGAATTAACCACTATTAAGACTGGTAGCAGGAGGGAATTGCAGGAAGCCCATTTAGGGGCGGAGGAAGGGGTGTGTGGTAGGTGCGGGCTGCCCCGGGTGTCACCACTGAGGGGGGTGACAAAATGCCAGGTGTGACGTTAACTTATGAGAGTGCTGGAGGTGCAATAGTTAAACAGGTTACCCAATCAGAACCCAGGGGGGTGGAGTCAGAGGGACTATAAAACCAGCTCTGGGAGGGGCGAAGGGGGGAATTCATTGGGAGTTGGGTGGTTGGTTGGAGTGGGAGAGAATTGGGATAGAGTCTGTGGGTAGGTTGAGTTAGTGTAGAGAAATAAGCTGAGTCAGGAACAGTTAGGAGCTAGGAAGACAAGTAAATATCTGAGAGGTGGTTTAGTGAGGGAGAGCAGGTAGCGGAAGTTATAGGTCTGGATAGGCACCCCATGATTGTAATTGACTGATACTGTTTATGAAACCACACGCTTGTTAAACTGCAATAAATAAACAGAAGTTTATGTTCCAATTTAACCCTGACTGGACTCAATATTGTCCCAGGTAGGGCCTGGGTGGGGGCAGCGAGAAATAAAGTGGTGGTACAGGGATCAATAGATGGTGAGATGTCCGGGGTCTCTGTGAGATCGCCACACCAGGCAGCACTCACCACGGGTCCTGCAGCCCGTCTGAGCCACACGTCTCTCCTGGGAGTGACGCGGTGGCTTGGGCGCCCTCAGGCTCTGCGCTACCCCAAACAGTCCACCCGCCGCCTCCCCCTCAGCTGTAGGGCGGCTGAGTGGGAGGAGGCAGGCAGACTCTGGAGGCCCCGCGGTGCACCCTGCACCTATGGGCAGCTTGCCCCACCCCTGGGTGCGCCATCCCAGGCACCCAAGAGGCTTCCGCTGCTGCTGAGCCCATCCTCAGGAGTTTAGATTTTGCACCCACTTCATCAATGCAAAATACTTTACTTTTTTCCATTGGTCAAAATCTGTATGATATAGATCCTTCTTCATGGCTAGCATTTCAGCTGCGTAACCCCCAGGCCCATTTGAGTTCCACTCTCTCATTTAAGAAAGGCTTTGGCCCATGCTAGAAGTGTGCACTTCAGTAAATGTCTTAATTTGTCGCAGCAAAAGCTGCAGAATTTTTCAGCGCCGCTAAAGACGCTGCCCATCTGAAATGTGTCTCTTTTTATGTACTAATTTTTGTTTATTCCATTTGTATCTCTGCCTCCTTCTAGGGAGCTTAATGCCTTACTAAAAGCTAACAGTAAAGTACTAAAAGCTAACAGTAAAGTTTGGAAATAATTCCAATTGTCTCGTCTTTGTTTTTGTTTTACAACTACACCGCAGACCTAAATGATCAGTTCCTCTTTCCCAGGAAATCTTGGGAACCTTAACCCTGCAGGAAATCTGTAGGAGAATAGCAAGGGAGAGGTTTGGGAGTGATCAAGGAGAGGTTTTTTTGGTGCAATCAAGCTCACATTAATGAATGAGGAGTAGCTTTAGCATTCCTGGTTACTTTGGAGGGGTTCCACAACTGGAATAAAACAACTATGTTTGTTGTCCTATAGATACGCCCTAAATGCTGGTTTTACACATCTAACTCACTCCGACTTCTTTCTTGTATTTGAGATGTGGGAGGGTTTGTTGGCTACATTTGGATATTGCTGAAGCTGTGAAATAGATCCCAACACTGAGAGCACGAAAAGAAAAGAAATAGCATATGGAATATTGAAAATCTCCCCTTGCGTGGGAGGAAAAGAAACCCCAGTTTGGTTAAGTGCTCATAAAGATGTTTCCTTGCGCCTTATGGCTGCCCTGTACAATTGCATACACTGAGGAAAGTGGGTGTCATTCTGAACAAACACGACCTATTACTACAGAAGGCTTTGTTGCTGATCATGCAAAAGAGGGGGCATTGAGAAAGGGCACTTAATAAGTGTGCCTATATCATATACTCTTTCCTAGTCTATAAAAGTAACATACCCAACACTGCCCCCTGCAGCTTTTTCAGCATCGAGCAATGGAGGGTTTTGCCTTCATAAGTGATTATTTTCTCTCCCAACATCTTAGGCACTCCTTCCCTTAAGTGACATCTCTCATAAACATTCCTTTCGTCCAACACCCTGTCATCATGGGAATATGTTCCAAGCAACCTTGGCTGCAGCTGGGAAAGGAGTGTTGTCTACTGTAAGCTCTTTAATAAATTTTATGTCGTAGGGTCAAACAAGCTTCAGCCTGAACTGATCGTGATCTTTAGGTATTCATGGAAGCAGTTTTCCTTGTACATGAAGCCTTTGGTTTTGGACTGCCTTGGACTCACTTGGATGGAATGGATGGGGCTGTGTGTGTGATGATTCTACACCTGTACAGCTTAGCCCTACAGTTTGAAGCACAATGTTGAAGTCCTTGCTGATGAGGGAGCCCTGTGGCTACAGCATCACTGAGAGCTGGTGTGTTGTAGCAGACAAAATTGTGTGCAGGAAAGTCCCCACTTTAGCTGTAAAATCACTTGGCAGCAAGGCACTATCCCCATATGCAACAGATGGAGATATCCTATGACTTCATCTTCATGCTGGCCAAGCTCCCACCTGTTGAATTTCAGCCTGCCATTCAGCTTTCTGTAGGGAGGGGGGAGGAAATGGATTCAGTTTGCATTTCGTAGAATCATAGCACTGTAGAGTTGGAAGGTACCCAAGGGGTCATCTAGTTCAACCCCTTGCAATGCAGGAATTACAACTGAAGAACCCTCGACAGGTGTCCATCCAACTTCTGTTGCGTGTTGAGTCCCACAAAGCCACCCCCACCAAAAAATTCACACTTCACGCATTATTTTTTGTTTAAGGTTTTTGGCATAATTTTGGCCACAACTTTATTCAATACAAAATATGTGAGTGGTTGCTTAGGCATTGGTTATGACTATCTGTCCATGCCCAGGGACAGAGCTGGACTTCCGGATTCCAGCGGAAGCCAGCATGGGAAACAAGTATTGGGTGAGAAAATATGAAGCTGGGTAACAGTCCCTCACTTCTCACCCTCATGTTCCTGTGGGGCTTACCCGGCCCAAGTCCGACTCCGGGGACAAGGACGAAAGGATGGTAAGCCCCTGGATTCCTTTAACGGAATTCCCTTTCCGCACCACCATTGGAGGGGTAGGCACTTACCCCTCCTTCCACCAATTTTAACCAATGCCTAACCGCCAACCTTACAAGTTGTGACTATTTGCTACGCAGTAGGCGAAACCCAAATGGCACCAGCCAATCCGCCATATGGTAAATTCCTACCAGGCCCCCGCACCAAGGCGGACGACCCCTAGACAGGCATAGCAAGGTCAAGCGTACCAGCAGAAACCCCCCCTTCATTAAAGGGAGGGTGGGCGGGTGATCCGTTGCAGAAGCCGAGAGGACGCTCCAGTGTTGGACGTCCTATATTTATAACCTCGACCCCCTCCTCCAAAATTTGCAACATCCAAAATTCCCCAGCAACTCAGTTTTAACCCCTTACTGGCTTGGTTACCCAAATCTGCCTAGTAACGATAGGGTGGCTTATATTTTCCCAACCGCAACACGTGCTCTCATTTTTTTAAAGGAGAACACGATTTGCGTGTTGAGTCCCACAAAGCCACCCCCACCAAAAAATTCACACTTCACGCATTATTTTTTGTTTAAGGTTTTTGGCATAATTTTGGCCACAACTTTATTCAATACAAAATATGTGAGTGGTTGCTTAGGCATTGGTTATGACTATCTGTCCATGCCCAGGGACAGAGCTGGACTTCCGGATTCCAGCGGAAGCCAGCATGGGAAACAAGTATTGGGTGAGAAAATATGAAGCTGGGTAACAGTCCCTCACTTCTCACCCTCATGTTCCTGTGGGGCTTACCCGGCCCAAGTCCGACTCCGGGGACAAGGACGAAAGGATGGTAAGCCCCTGGATTCCTTTAACGGAATTCCCTTTCCGCACCACCATTGGAGGGGTAGGCACTTACCCCTCCTTCCACCAATTTTAACCAATGCCTAACCGCCATGGAGCACTGAGCTCCCCGCCAAACCACTCACAAACCCAGCCAAGCCCTTAGCTTGGCCACTACTGCACCCAGCCACACCTTATTCCCTGAGGCCGAAAGGTGCACCCCATCATCCCTAAAGAGAGATGCAACCTGAAAACGAATCTCCGGATGTGCAATCACATCACCTCCCAGCTCAAAAATCTTTTTTGAGACAGCAGAATTGATCCGCTTTCTGGCTTTTTCGGTGGCATCCGGGCAACGACTTCCCCTCCAAACCCGTCGCTGCAAAAACTTAGACCAGAATATCTTAGCTGTCGGCACCATTGCTCGCAGCACATCCAGGTCGCCCAAAATTGCAGTGCGCAAGGATAAACAGTCCATGGACACCAGGTCGTTCTCACCCAGCTGAATCACAATGGCCGTGGGCGGCCGTTCCACGCCCAACTGCCTCCTCATCAGCGGCAGAAACTCTGGCCATAATATTCCCCTTCTGGTCAGCCAAGAAACTTGCACGTGCGGAGGAAGACCGAGACCTGGTCCCAATCCAAACTGTCGAGCCTCAACGCCAGCCCAATGAACGATGCTGTGCCCCACCATCCAGGTGCGGACAGCTGCTAAACCTGAGGTGGATACACAAACATATAAAATGTTAGCGAACATAGACCCTGAAAGCGTCAGATTTCCAACGGCCCAAATTCTTTATTCTGCTGGCTGACAATCCCCAGTGCGCTGCCGTCGTGGCAGCTCCAATCCTGAAAGAATGGGGGGCAAAATCATGTGCGGAGCCGCCACTAGCCTCAATGGCCTTTCGCATCACCATTGTAAATTGACGTCTGGATAAGGGCAAACCATTCTCATGCCTCAACAGTGGACCATCCCCTGGATTTCGGACGGCCAAGTACCTCCTAACATCCTTAACCGGGCAAGGTCCCGCCTCCCCCGTGGCCGGAAGCCTAATAAGGGCTCCCCTACCTTTTTGGTCTGTTTTAGAATTTCGAATTGTAAGTCTCAGCTCCGCCGGGGATAGCTGTGCGTCCTGTAGCAACAAACCCCTGGAACGGCCGTCCCTGTGAGCCTCCAACACGAGCTCACCAACCCTTAGGGCTCCAAAAAAGGCAATAGAAAACGCCGCAGAAAAAAGGCGAGCCTCATACCCTGACCAGCAAAGCTTTCTTAATTCCTTGCGCATCTTACACAGCAGGTCAAAGGATATCGGGTGTCGAGCGGCTGGTTGAGAAGGACAAATCCTACCCCACCCTTCCAGGGCCCTACGCACCACAAACTTCGCGCAAGGATCTTTGTCAAATAGGGATTTACAGAAAAATGCAATGGCGGCTGCCTGGATCCTTATAGTCTTAACTGCCCGTCCCAAGTGGAACAGGTGCGCCAAATATCTTAACACCTGTGATGAGGAAGGAGAAGCCCTCATTTCCTCCCCTACCGACTGATAAGTAAAGGCCACAAAATCGGTCCAAGCTTTGGTGTACGACCTGAGGGTGGAAGAGGAAACAGAAGCAGCTACTCCCTGAAAAACTAATTCCTGCCAAGGTTCCAGAGATGATCCGGGAAATATTCCGGACGTAATCGAGCCTCTGGAACCAGAAGTCTGAACCGCTCCATCTGAAAACGGGACAGAGCATCAGCAATTTCATTAGACACTCCAGGAATGAAACGCGCAGAAAACACTATATTATGGCGTAAACAATGCAATACAAAAGCGCGCAAAAGGGCCGACACCCTAGGAGAGCGGGACGACAGCTTGGCCAGCACGTTCACCACTGCCAGGTTATCGGTCCAGAAGCAAACGCGTCGGTCCCTGAACTCCTCAACCCACAAGTGCACCGCCACTGCAATGGGAAAGAACTCAAGAAAAGTTAGGTCGCGCGTAATGTCTTTCCCTTGCCAATCCGGTGGCCAACGCATGGCGCACCATCTGCCTTTCCAATATAGACCGAAACCTAGGGAACCTGCGGCATCAGATTGTACCTGAAAGTCATTATGCAAGTTCAACGTGTCTTGCCATAACGACACTCCATTGAATTCCTCCAAGAATTCAAGCCAAACGCTGAGATCGGCCCGCACCTCTCTAGATAAGCGAACGCGATGATGCGGTGCTTTCAAACCCACAGTAAGCCGTGCCAGGCGTGAGCAAAAAGGGCGCCCCGGAGCCACCACCCTGCACGCGAAATTCAGGTGACCCAACAGCGATTGGATCTGCCTAAGGGACACCTTTTCCAAAGGGATCAGTTCCTCTATGACCGTCTTCAAAGCAACCAGCTTATCCTTCGGCAAGCTGGACGTTTGGGACACCGTATCCAAGAGGATACCCAGGTAAGTAAGTCGGGTTGCAGGACCCTCCGTCTTGTCCGCTGCCAGCGGCACCCCCAGTTCCTGCGTAAGGTCAGCGAAAGCATGCAGCAACGCCGAACAATCGCCGGAATCACGATCTGAGGCCAACAAAAAATCATCCAAATAATGTGTGACCCCCCCCAGCCCGGTTTTTTGCTTGATAGCCCATTCTAAAAATGTACTGAATGATTCGAAGGCCGCACATGCTATTGAGCATCCCATAGGCATGGCCTTGTCAAAATAATATTTATCCTCAAACCGAAAACCTAGGAGCCAAAAATCCTCCGGGTGGATTGGCAATAATCGAAAAGCCGATTCGATATCGCATTTTGCCAACAAAGCAGCCCGTCCAAATTTACGTATCATCTTAATTGCGTGGTCCAGGGAGGCATACTTTACTGAGCAAAGTTCCTGAGGAATCACATCATTGACAGATGTACCCTCAGGATGCGATAAATTATGAATTAAACGAAATTCGCCAGGGGCCTTCTTTGGCACGATACCCAATGGAGATATGTGCAAATTATGAAAAGGCAGGGCACCAAAGGGGCCCGCCATCCGATGCATAGACACCTCCTTTGCAATCTTTTTCCTGGCGATTTCAGGTAATTCACGAACTGACTTTTGATTAGGAGGATTCCGTGCCACGGGAGGCATGGCTACCGGAATCCGAAAACCCATAGAAAAACCATCACTTAAGTAACGCGCAGCAGCCTTATTGGGGTACGATCGCAGCCAATTTTTTAGAGCCGGCAATCTTACCGGGGTGTAGGCCAATGATGTCAATGCACTACTTTGCTGCTCCTGAGGTTGAAGGGAGTGGAGGGGCCGCTTTGGGGGGTTGCTGAGAACCCCCTCTGCCTCCACGAAAGGGCCGCCTACCACCAAAGCAAGAGAAAGCAGGATGCGATCCATTACATTTCTCGCAATTGTGTGTAAATCTACATGCTGGGCGCTGGCAAGAACCCTTATTAAAGTCCCAACATAGCAAACGACGGCCAGATTTAAAAGCCGAAAACTTCGGCTTCTGCTGATCCGGCACTTTTTTATCTATAAGTGGAGCTACATGAGTAGTCCACACATCCAGATCCTTTCGATCCCACCGGGCTGAAGGGATCTTGGCAGCGCGGCGCCTGAAATTCTCATCATATTTTATTGCCGCCTTCTCTCCGGCCTTGGAGAATGCGGAACGCACAATGGATAGATAGACTAACAGATGAAGAGACCTCCGTGGATAGGCTGCCACCACCACACCAGCAAAGACTTGGAAACAGTCGAGCCAATGCTCGAAAGTCTTGACCACTGCAGAGGCCCCTGTACGTCTTCTGGCAGAAGAACTTTCCTTTTCTTGTTCCTCTGAGGGAGGGAGCAATCTGAACATATCTACGAAGCGGCCATTTAAGATTCTGGATCGCAGCTTTGAGGACAAATGCGATCCCGGTATAATGTCCCTGGCAGAGTTGGTTGAAACTTTAACGTCAGGAACCAAAGCGCCATCTTTACATTCTAGGACCGCTCCATATTGCGCCCTATGGGTGTTGGACCTTCGTTCCCAAGCCCACCTCGGAAGTCCCGAAGCCGACTCGCCAAAACCCCAGTAAAGCTGCATATTACTACCCTCATCATCAGAACTAGACGAAGACGTACCAGAATAAGAGGAAGAAGTGTCGTCCCTCCTCCTCTTGGCGCGCTTTCGAGATGACTTCTTCTGGCGACGTTTTCCTCCCAATGACTTCCTGGCAGGTACTGGGAGGCTGTCTTCCACAGACGACTCAGATTCAGGCTCCAGCTGAGATGGAACTGAAACAGACTGCACAGAGACAGTACGTGAGATGCCAGAACCCGAGGCCACCCCAGCCGGTTGCAGAGCGGACGCGCGCCTGCGAGCCGGCTCTACCAAAGGGGCACTTCTTCTTGAGGCCCTCCTAGTGGAGCGGCCTGACCTGCGAGGCTGACCCCGTCCTGCAGGTAAGACAAGGGATTGGGATAACTGGGGGTTCGAGATCAAACCACCGGACGATGACCCTTCTCCCCCATCTTCGCTAGATGATGGTGAAGCCGGAGACGCCGCCAACGCAGCAGGGCGCTGCCTTCCAGATGTGGACGGCTGGGTGGAGCGTTGCTGCAAGAAACCGTCCATGTCAGCTGCAAAGCGAGAAAGCGCTGCGGGGTCACCAGCCATGCTCTCCACCAATGATTGTACCCGCCCCACTGGGTGGCCTGCAGGAGGTGAGCGGAGCGCCTGGGATGGGCCTCTAATCGGCCGTTTTGCAGCGGTGGCTGGGCTGGAACGATTGGCGACCTTCTTTGGAGCCATACCTGCCAGCCGGAGATAAATCAAAACCAGTTAAACTTCACAAATCACCACGACCAATACTTAGCTTTAATTTATAAAATTTTATATATTATTAATTGTTTGTTTATTTATTTATTTATTCATTTATTATTTATTTATTGTTTATTTATTTATTATTATTTATATATTTATTTTAGCAGGCCTATAAGTAGGCTAGCTAGGCCGAACCTATAAAAGAAGGGCGCAATACAACTCAGAACCAGTGGAGGGAGTTTTTTATCTATCTATCTATCTATCTATCTATCTAGCTATCTATCGTTACTACAGTTAGTTAAGCAAACCAACAGATAGCGACACTTGAGCCAGGCTGCGAGGCCTCACAGCCAGCCCACCCACCTAGACAAGGCACGATGCCAGGCAAATGAATCAATAAGGATTAACCTATCTTATTTAGAATAAAAATGTGGGTGTAATAGCCAAAACGGCCAGCAGGGGGGGCCAGCTGGGCCAATCCTACAATGTGAGGGGCGCAGTACCTCCCTGAGCCACTGGAGGGAGCCCACGTCAGTAAGGCGCAATAGCAGAGAGCTGCCGCTAGAGGGCCCGCAGCAGCAATAGAGCCCCAGCAGGCACCCTCCCAATCACGATGTGCGCGGCCAAGATGGCGGGCTTCCCACGATTACCCAGCAAAATTTTACTGTCCCTGCGGGAGGACGCTAGGCCGCGCTGTGAAAGAGACCCCCAATCGCTGTGCTGGCCTTTTCGCTGCCGCAGGCAGGCAGGCCGTGCAGTCACTCAACAAAAGAGGGGGCTTACCAGTGCCCAAAACGGCGGACGCCCCCCCACGCCGGAGCTCCGCGAGTACGCGGACTAGGCCCCAGACGCCGAGAAGGAGAACAAACGCTGCCCCGGCCCTTGACTGGGAACAGGGCCCGAAGAACCGTCCACCACCCGGGGAGTTCAGGTGAGCTGAACTATAGAGGATTAAACTATAGAGGATTACACTATAGAGGATTAAACTATAGAGGATTACAAAAAACGGAAAGATAGGACAGCCAAGAAAAGGAGAAAAGGCAATGGGAAGCGAGGGAGGGAGAAGGAAATGAGAGGAAGAGAACGGATAAAGAAGGGTTAGAAGAAACGCGATAAATTAGGCCTAAATAAACTGGCCAATAAATTAGCTGAATACAACCAGCTCCCGACTCCAATGCTCCGTGATCCGTTGCAGAAGCCGAGAGGACGCTCCAGTGTTGGACGTCCTATATTTATAACCTCGACCCCCTCCTCCAAAATTTGCAACATCCAAAATTCCCCAGCAACTCAGTTTTAACCCCTTACTGGCTTGGTTACCCAAATCTGCCTAGTAACGATAGGGTGGCTTATATTTTCCCAACCGCAACACGTGCTCTCATTTTTTTAAAGGAGAACATGATTTTTAACACCTCCACTGAAGGAGAGTCCACCAGCTCCCGAAGTGCTGGATCTATCAAATTTGCAGTTTGCAAAATGAAAGGTGTAATTGCCTTGAGACAGTTCTTTAGAAGGCAATAAATAAACCAGTGGTGATGATTATAACCTCAGTTCCTTTCCTGGTCAGTCTCTGCCTGCTCAGAACCCATCTGTATATAACAGCAAAGCATCACTTTGCTGTTGTATTTATACCGCAGTTCATGTGCTATTTGATTTCATGGCTGCCCATTCACCCATTTGAGAGAGAACTTTTCTTCTGAAAGTTCAGCACCCTGCTCCCCTGCTGTAATGGAAATTGACTGAAAACATGCATGATGCTGACATTTTTATTTTTATCTTCACTCTGTATCCTAATTTCAAAACTGCTGTGTGGTTTTTATTCTGATTGGTGTCTTTAGTCTGAGGTCAGCTCTCTTATTTTGCATTAAAAGATACGAGAGAGCCAGCCGGTAGGCTCCCGGGTTAATAAAAAGGACGAAAATGAAGTCATTGATAAACACATTGTTCACGACACATAGATGCTCTCCTGTGAATTGCATCCAGGTCATGAGCAGCCTTAATACAAGCTGGCAGAATCAGGATCTTGAAGAAGGCAGACAATGTGAAGTCATGAAAAGGCAGACAATGTGAAGTTCAGGAAAAGGACAAAGGCACAGACTTGGCTAGAAACCAAGCCCACCAATCGGAGGCTAGATAATCTCTTTCTGGGTAACATGGAGCAGGCAAGAAACAGGGAGAAGGAGAACTTGGCAGCAACTGATGTTGGCAGGCTGAATTAGAAGGTGAGCAAAGATAAATTGCAGAGGGACATGACTGGCTGCTGGAACTCTCGGCCTCCCTTTTTTAGAGAGCCAACCTGCCTTAGCTATGTATCTATGGGAATGTGATGCACCACCCTGAGGCTGGATGCGACTCCCATAGAACAAAGGAGACTAGACTGATAAGCAGCTCTGAGCTTGAGATGCTGAATTGAGAAGCTGATGCTAAGGTAAGGGTGTCATGGGGTTAGGTGGGACTCGTGAATCTGGGAAGGGAGCCCATCCTGGAGAAGGAAAACTCTGATCCAAAACCTCCACTGCCTTGCAGGACAACTTCAGGAGGAGAAAAGGCTAAGGAGTAAACCTTACACAAATCTGGAGTGGAGTCTCTAAAATGGTTGGATGGTGCCTTGTATGCCTCCTTCCGGTAATTCCTGAAGCCAAGCTGAGGCCCAACGTATTGCTCTGCTTTCCTTTGGACCGCATCAGTGAGGCCAAGAGGGGGGTCTTGTTGTCTGGTCATCCTAGGACCTCCATACACAGTGCCCAGTCTTGCGCCCCAGGGAGGTCACTTTGGTGCTGTTTCACTTCATCCCTGGAGGTGCACTCCATTGTCTCTTGAGACCAGACCTGCCTAGAGTCAGCAAGGCATGTGTCTTCCCACCCTGGTATGATGTTAACAAGGCACCATCCCATGATACATTGCGTTTTCTTTCTTGCACTTTCCCCTTTTCCTTTTGGCATGACACTGAGTCGCCATATCAGGAGCATCAGGAGTTCCCGCGTAGAACATCATGCCTGTTGTTTTCTTGAAAACCATTTTCACCTGGAGGAGCCACCGAATTTTAGATATCTGTACCTCCTACGTGTGCCAGCCACAAACTGTAATGTGACTAGCTCACCCTAAGCGTAGTACACAGGTCATCAGGAAGGAATGGCGTTTAATTCTGCTATTTGTTATTGTTTGTTTCTCATATAACACATGCCCAAGAAGAGACCTGTCTGTATCTAATAGTGAACTCTGCCTCTAAAAATATGCCTTGTTGATCACCACGTTTATAAACCTTACATCTGCTTGACCTTTCTTCTTAGCCTGATGCTTCCTTTAATAAATCAGTTTTGTTTATTTCCCACTTGTCTGTCTGTGTGCTTCTGGACCCAGTCCTATTTGGCCTAGTTGCTATCTTGGCCTCATACCAGGCTAGACCATTGGTCAATTAACTCAGTACTGGCTACTCTGACTTGCATTAGCTTTCTGTGTTTCTAGCAAAAAACTTTTCCAGCTTCTTGGAGTTGGGCATGGTCTCTTCTGAATACAAACACATGCTCTGCCACTAACCTATGGTCCTTCCCACATCTTTTTTTGTGCGTGGGATGGGTGAACTTCATCCATATTGTTGTTTAGGGACATGGGAAGCTGCCTTGTACCAGGTCTGATTACAGTGGTGCCCCGCAAGACGAATTCCTCGCAAGACGGAAAACCCGCTAGACGAAAGGGTTTTCCGTTTTTGAGTTGCTTCACAAGACGAATTTCCCTATGGGCTTGCTTTGCAAGACGAAAATGTCTTGCAAGTCTTGCCATTTTTCCCCCGCTCCCCCCCTTTTTCTAAGCCGCTAAGCTGCTAATAGCCTTTTAGCAGCTCAGCCGCTAAGCCTTTAATAGCCGCTAAGCCGCTAAACCGCTAATAGCGCTAATCTGCTAAGCCGCTAATAGGGTTGCTTCGCAAGACGAAAAAACCGCTAGATGAAGAGAATCGCGGAACGGATTCTTTTCGTCTTGCGAGGCACCACTGTACCTGCTCTTCTAGCCCAATAATGTCTGGCAGCAACTCACATAATCTCACACGTGTCTTTCCTCACACTTGCTTACCTGATCTAGAGATGCCAGGATTGAACCTGGGATCTCCGGGTATAGGGCGGTATATAAATTCAATAAATCGGGTTCTCCCTTAAAGAGGGCACGTGTTGTGGTGAGACCTGGCAACCAAACTCTGTGTTGTGGGTGGGTAAGATTGGATAGCCACAACACCCAAATGGTAGGTGCCTTGATGCAGGGTTTAATCAGGCCAGTGGGATGCAGGCTAAACAGATCAAGGCACCTATATATACCTATGCATGTGACCCAGAGCTGCTTCTTTCGGTGCATGCATCAGAACACCCACCCACCTCTCCCTACTTTTAGGACTTGTGCGCTTGACCTTGCTATGCCGTCATGTGTCGTCTGTCATTGGGACAGGGGCACAGCAGGAATTTTCCCCACTTGGCTGATTGGCTGGTGCCATTTGGGTTTTGACTGCCACGTAGGAAATCGTCACAACTTGTAAGGTTGCGGATAGGCTCTGGTTCAGGTGATAGGGATGTGAGAACACTCTTGCCATCCCTATGTGAAGGGTATTCCGTTAAAGGAATCCAGGGACTCGGTGGTTTGGTCAACTCCTGAGAGGGGGTTGTGCCCGTGCCTGAGTCCAGAGGGGCATTTGGGTGGTGGAGATAGCCTGTTCCTGGATTCCACTTGGCTGACCTATGCTGGTGCCCTGGGTCAGCGCTACCTGCAACGGTGCAGGGAGCTAGTCGAGCCAGAGCCTACGTAACCACTCACTTGCTGTAATCAATAAAGGTGGTCTAAATTCTGCCAAAAACCAAACCAAAATTTGAGTATTGTTTGAATTTATTTAAGGGGGAGGTTTAAAGGTCTGAACACGCAAATAAAAAAACCCTGGGGCCTTGATTCCTTGATCCCTCCCTAACAGTAGTTGTCAAGGAGAAAAGTTCCAGCCTGTACTTTCCCCTGACATCACAGTACAGAGGTTTTCATTGTATTTTTGAGAATCCAGTTATCTGAGGTCCCCCAGCACCGTAGTCTAGAGTCTTCTCACCAGGTCTGCGCCTGACCCTGTTGCTATGTATCTTGCATGATAGATGCTCACATAAAACTCAGCCTCTGAAGCAAAACTGAATGCTGTAGACCCTGCGGCAAAAAATGTTCTCAGTATTTTAAAGGTTGGTGCCATGTCCAGAGCATGACAGTTCATGTTTATTTAGATAACCTAGTGAGTCTCATGAGGATTCAGTAAAACAGTGAAGGCCAAGACAGTGAAGGCAGGATCTCGCCAGTCCATGAGTTTCCACTAATTGTGGTAAAGGTCTGGTGTATCCCAGATAGAGTGGAAGGAGAAAGTGCAAAATGGCATTGTTGTGTCATGTTCTTTTTAAAGATTAATCTTGGGTGGCTAAGTTTCTTGCTTGTTTGTTTTGATTGCCAGCAGCTATAAAGCACAGAAATGTTGTCTCCTGCCAGCTCAGCCTGTTTGTGTATTTTCTACTCTTAACTGGCAGTGACTGTCAAGGGTCTTGTCCAAATGCAGTCTCCATCACCTGATCCCTTTCACCAGAGTTGCCCAGAATTGAGCCTGAGACCTTTTGGTATACAAAGGAGTTTCTCTGTTGCTGAGTCAGTTGGTGGCTTCCAGGGGTACCCTTAAAGGGAATCATAGGCACCCAGATTTTATGGCAGTTTAAGATAAAACCTGCCTGTAAAACTGACTGCTTGAGGAAGGGAAAGGAATCCCAGTGGGTCAGAGAGGTAAATAGTCACTGCCATTTGCATTTAAATTAAAAGCCTTGTTTTGAAATCAAGAACTACAGATCTGTGCAGGCACAGGGATATTATTAAAATGTCATTGCTTAAAATTAGGTCTCATTATGGCGATGACTTTTCCCAATTTAACTTGCTTACAAAAATATTTCCTATTAGTTTGTAGGTGTCCATTAAAACCCTCTTATTTGCAACATTTGCCACGCATCCTTTCTGAAAGCCAAAGAGAGTGGTGGTGATATTTCAGGCCCATTACAGCCTGAGGAAGTGTCTTCCTCAGAGTGTCAAGCAGGCTGCTGTAATCAGCCTCTCTGGAGAATAAGTCAAGCGAAGCTTCTTAGCAATTATATAATTTAAGTAGTCAAGCGAGGGCTCGGGGAGATTGCATTGCAATGAAACATTTCAGCAAACTTCAGGGCAGCCATTGTGTCCAAAGGAAACATTATTTCAGAAGGCTTTTTTTCATTCGAATGATCCCATTCAAACAGAGAGAGGGCTTCTTTTGAGAACCAGGCACATCAGTGTTCGGAGTCCGGGAGCAATGATGAGCCAGAGACAAGAGTGTGGGGTTAAAGAGAGCCACAGCTTTCATGGTAGCAACATCTCTCTGGTTTGATGTGGGATAGGGCATGGAACCATCCCACCTGCTGGCCGATACCAGTGCCCAGTCCTCCTGTGAGAGCCAGTGTGGTGTAGTGGTTAAGAGCGGTAGTCTCGTAATCTGGTGAACCGGGTTCGTGTCTCCGCTCCTCCACATGCAGCTGCTGGGTGACCTTGGGCCAGTCACACTTCTTTGAAGTCTCTCAGCCCCACTCACCTCACAGAGTGTTTGTTGTGGAGGAGGAAGGGAAAGGAGAATGTTAGCCACTTTGAGACTCTTTAGGGTAGTGATAAAGTGGGATATCAAATCCAAACTCCTCCTCCTCCTCCTCCTCCTCCTCCTCCTCCTCCTCCTCTTCTTCTTCCATTGAGATAACCAGAGGAGTTGGCAAGCAGGTAGGTCCCACAGCAGTGACCCTGGCTGAGCATGTGGGAAGCTTTGTGTGGCCAATAGTCAATGACCAAAGGGTTGTTGATTTGTTTTTCGTTCTTGTTTTTATAGTGTATCCGGTGTTTCAAATATTGTATTTTTATGTTGTGGACCACCCTGAGATCTGCAAATGAAGGGCAGCATACAAATTTAATAAAGAAGAAGTACAGTGGTACCTTGGTTCTCAAACGCCTTGCTACTCAAACAAATTGGAACCCAAACACTGCAAACCCGGAATTAAGTTTGCAAACTTTTTTCAGAAGCTGAACATGCTCCGTTTTGAGTGTTACGCTTCTGATTTGAGTATTCAACTTCCGATTTGAGTTTTATACTTCCAATTTGAGTGTAACGCTTCTGTTTTGAGTGCCACACTTCTGTTTTGAGTGTTACGCTGAGGTCTGTCTGTTTCTGCTATTTATTTTGCATTTTTGTTTTTTGCAGTGCTTTTTTGTTTTGTGACTATGACTGTGTGGAACCCAGTTCAGCTACTGATTGATTGACTGCAGTGCATTGTTTATTGCTTTCATTTTATGGATCAGTGGTCTCGTTAGATAGCACAATTCATGTTAAATTGCTGTTTTAGGGGTTGTTTTTAAAAGTCTGGAATGGATTTATCCATTTTGCATTACTTTCTATGGTAAAGAGCGCCTTGGTTTTGGAACAGACTTCTGGAACAGATTAAGTTTGAGAACCAACGTACCACTGTGATAATAATTATGGGAGTGGTAGTCCAACAACATCTGGATGGCTACATGTTCCCCTGCCCCTGTGTCACAAGGGCCACACTTGTTCCCCCATCCATAAGCTTTTTGGCACCATTGCAAGACCCCTTATGTGGGTCTCCTCATAAGCCATGGATCATGCCCAATTCCCTCACCCACCGCAAGAGATGGGGAATATTGCTGCACCTCTCATTGTTCAGTGTGATGTCCTGAGCCACAAGAGAACTAATATTATAACTTCTTTGAATTATTACTTTGGCTTTTCATTCCTATAGATATCTCAAACCACATGCTTGTTTTCATCAGTGAACTGCAGGAAACAGAGGTCCTACTAGTTTCTCGTAACCATTCGTAGGGCATAACTTTGTAACCCCCACAAGCTGGATTCGACATGAGTGTAGAAAAGTCTTAAGACTTGGAGCCATCTGATTAGCATCACATCAACACCTTTTAATTTCTGATCTCTTCGTTTTATAGACTATTGGCACAATGTGGGGTTGTTAAATGAAGCTGTGTGTGTGTGTGTGTGTGTGTGTGTGTGTGTGTGTGTCTGTGTCTTCAGAGGTCATCTCAGATGGTTGCTCTCTTTTAAAAGGGGGAAAGAACAGGGTAACAATTCTTGGAGGTATTTATGTCTTTGATTTTAAAGTCTTTAGTTTTTAAAATAATGACATCTGATCTGGGAATGCTGGCCTGCTTGGCGGTTTGTGTTGATGAAAGGCACAGCTGTGAGCAATGAATGGGATGTGAGGGTGCTTTTAAGGATAATGAATTTGTCTTATTACCATGATGGTTGGAACTCTGTAATAAGACCCATATTGGAGCAGCGCATGTCTGTAACGAAAGCCTTAGGGGTAAGGTTGGTTGGTTGGAAATGCAACCACATAAATACGTAGGAAAATGTTGATAGTCCCCCACACTGGAAGAATGGCACACGCAACTGATGGACTACATGGAATTGGCTGAAATGACCGGCAGAATCCGAGACCTGGGAGAAGAGGCAGTGGAAGAGGACTGGAAAAAATTTAAGGACTATTTACAAAAACATTTTAAGTTATATGAATGTTGAGAATTTGCTAAGTTTTGAGAAAAACATGCTTCAGTATTGAGATTCGGAAATGATCGAAACTAAGTTATGACTGAGAAAAGTTTAACCTTTAGAGTAAATATTTAGATGAAATTACAAAAACACATGAAACAAGGTATTAATTTGCTGTTGATTTTTATTGTAAAGAATGCAGGGATGGAGGATGTGGGGAAGTCCAGTTGATGATGAAAAAAAAAAAAGATTTGGAAAAGGGTATTTTTTTTTCTTTGTTGTTTTTTCTCATTTTGTAAAAAAAGCTTTGGTTGTGTTATCGACGATGTATTGACATTGTACTTTGAACCTGGAAAACAAAGCAATAAAAAATATTTTAAAAAAAAAAGGAAAATGTTGATAGTCCCCAGTGCTGGGTCTTCTGCTACAAGCTCAACAAGCATTCCCTAAATTATACGTCCATCTGTAGGTATATTAGCCCATTTTAATTAAAAGTACATTAGCCTATTTGCGGGGTGGGCAGCATGTTCAGCAATGAGGGACACACTGGAAATAGATATTTGGCTGGACAGCTGCAACTAGATTTGCATATGTAGTTGCAAATAATTGATCTTGTGTACAGGCCATTTGCATAAGCAAAGCTGATGCCAGCCGTGTTGTACTAAAATATTCGTCTTCTGAAACTGCTGTTGTCAAGGGTGAAAAAACTTCTATAGCCCTTGGGGGAGAGAAAATGGTGGTGTGTGTGGGGGGGAGAGACACCTTGATATATGGACTTGCAAGTAATGAGCATGGAGAAATGTAATTAATTGGGCTCCCTTTTACATTCTTGTTTCTCAGCTTTCAGTATTTGTGATATGTTTTCAAATTGAACTTTGCTGCTGTGTTGGCTATGGATTACCATTTAAAAAGCAGCAACTCCAAAACCCGAGGCTCTCAGAATTTTAAAATGTGCCCATTAGCTATCCAGACAACATGAAGCCTACCTTTCGCTCTGTGTTTTTCTGCATGGGTCTGGGTTACATCATGGTTCAGAGAGAGATTCAACAAACCAAAGCAGAGATGTGGGCATACCCACAGAGCAGCAGGCTAAAATCTCAGTGACCTCCATTGAATTGTATGGGATAAAGTTAACAAAATGTAACCCAGCTGCTTGACAGATACAGGGATATGTGAGATCACACAAATACCATATATAAGCCCCTTGCAAATTTGTTCACTAAAACAGATTGCCACGAGTAGAGAATATGCCATCCATCTTTTTGCCAGTCCTCTGCCACTAAAGATAGAAGCTCATTCTATGGTGTTGCTAACCTCAACAAATGCAGAAAAAATATTTTGTAATCTTTCCCCATAAAAGAATTGCTCCTTTCTTTCCCAATTTGATCCTTTTACATGGTTTTGTATGTTTTATGGTATTTTATGCTTTTGTGATTTGCTGTTACTTTTACTGATTATAGATTGGTAATTCTTTATTGTGGTTGAACTGTTTAATTATTATTTGCTGATGTTTAATTTTACTGTTTACTATTAGATACTCGTAGGCGAGTAAGATTGTCTTCCATAAACACGGTTTTAACAATGAGTCTGTAAGTAACTGTGGAGGCCAATTCTGGATCCACACGTCCTTCCATAGTGGGGACATAGGTTTCCAGGTGGGAGCTGATCACGGTGTGGATTTGCCAAGCATGCCGCCTTCTTAGCACATTTCTCCCTTGTGTCCTGAGTTTGAGTGTCTTCAAAGCCCATGACACCTTTGGTAAAGGCTGTTCTCCAACTGGAGCGCTCGCAGGCCAATGTTTCCCAATTGTTGGTGTTTATACTACATTTTTAAAGATTTGCCTTGAGACAGTCTTTAAACCTCTTTTGTTGACCACCAGCATTACGCTTTCCATTTTTAAGTTTGGAATAGAGTAGTTGCTTTAGAAGACGACCATCAGGCATCCGCACAACATGACCAGTCCAGTGAAGTTGATGTTGAAGAATCATTGCTTCAACACTGGTGATCTTTGCTTTTTCCAGTACACTGATAAAACTATGGGATTCACGGTCACAAGTTGTGGTGATGGCCAGTAGCTTGCACAACTTTTTAAGTGGCTTAGACACATTCACAGAGGTCCAAGCTACCAGCAACTACTAGCTAATATTGCTATGTGCAAACAATCATGCCTCTGAATATGAGTTACTGGGTGACATCAGTGTGAGAGAGCAGTTGCCTTCATGCCCTGATTTTGGACTTTTTATAGGCATCTGATTGGCTGCTACAGGAATTAGGGCACTGGACTAGACAGACCCTTTGACCTGATCCAGCCGACATTTAATATGAATGAAATGTAAATGCAAAAACATCTGATGAAGTTCCATTTGATGACGTGGGCTCTAGTTTGCAAAGGGTGATACTCGGAATAACAACTTTGTTAGTCTCAAGGTGCCGCGTGACTCTAGGTTGTTTTCGCTGCGACAGAATAACCCAGCTAAGCCTCTGACAATTGCTAAAGGCTGTTTTTTTTTGCAGTTCTGGGAAGGAAAACATTGATCAATTCTTATCCACCCAGTAAGGCCACAAATTACCGGGGCCTCCGCATGTGCTAAAATGACTGGCCTGCCGCTAAGCACATCCACTGATTGAATTAGAACTTCTTCCTAATGGCAGGAAACTGCCTGAAAGCAAGCACGCAATTTCTGCACACCACATTTCCCACACCTAAAGGGTCCTACCTTTTTACCATTTTTTAAGCAAAATGATTAAGTAGTAGCTGTTTAATGACTTCAAAAACCACTAAAATAAACAGCTGTTCCCGGTGCATCCTAGATGATAAAGCCTATTAGCTCAACGACTCATGGCAAAGTGATTAGATTCACTTGAGTACTAATGGAATAACCGGGGAGCCACAGACAGGCAGGGCTGTGCACCAATCCAGGCAGGAGGAAACCAATATAAGGGATGGCTTTTCCATTGCAGCAGACTCTGCTCAAAACCCATTAGGAGTTGTTGTCGTACCACTGGTAAGCTGCAGACGTGGCCATGTGACCCATTTGCTGCTTGACGCAGCTACCCCTGATCTTGGAGGTTGTCATGACTATAGCCCATGGCAGCCCTATCCTCCATGAATTTGTAGTCCTCTTTTTAAGCTATCTAAGCAAGCTATTGCCACGTCTTGTGGAATGAGTTTCACAGTTCTCCAAACTATGTGATTTTTGAAAAAGTATTTTTGTCAGCACTAAATATCCTACTCTTCAGTTTAATTAGATGGCCCTGGATTCTAGCATCATGAGAAAGGTGGGGAGGGTCTTCTCTCTATCCACCATAGAAACACCACATCTAATTCTTGTTTTTCCTGCATTTGTGTTGGAAGCTACCCAGAGTGGCTGGGGCAACCCAGTCAGATGGGAAGGTTGTAAGTGTGTGTGTGTTGGTGGGTGTGTAAGGACATGTGGGTCCAGAATTGGCCTCCACAGTCACTTACGGACTCATTGTAAAAACCGTGTTTATGGAAGACAATCTTATTCAGCTATGAGTGAAATAAGTGTGTGTGTGTGTGTGTGTGTGTGTGTGTAAGATATTAGGGGTGGAGAGGAGTCTGCATTATAAAGCATATTTATCTTAATTTGCCAACTCCTGGCATATATGTAGATTGGAACCCAGCTAACAGTAAGCTTATATTACATATCCAAATTTTGCGATGCAGTTTTGGCTCAAAAATTGCACACAAAAATGTGTATGTCACAGGGAAATACAAACAGAATTGGGCGTTTAGCAGCACAGTCCTAATCATGTCTACTGAAAAATAAGTTCGACTGAATTAAATGGTCCTTACTGTCAGGTAAATTGGGTTAGGATTGGAGACTATGGAGAAATGCATGCCCAAAGTGTGTATTTTAGGGGGGAAATGAGTACAAAATGTGTGTGCACAGTAATTTTGATACATTAAAAAAAAAGAAAAAAAGAAACCAGGATGGAAACTACATTTAATTAAGTATCTGTGAAACCAACACAGAATGAAAATAGGCTTATCTAGTCATCCCTTTATAATGCCTTTAACTTTTCTGAACATATATCACGCGGTTTTCTGTCTTTTTCCATTCTCTCTCACACAGCCAGCGTTGTGTTTTGTTTTAAAATCAAAGCTCTGGGATATTGCTTGCCCTCTGCAAACCTTGCTTAACAACTTCATTTCTAAGCACTGCCGAAGAAGACTTCTACTGTTGTTGCATTACATGATGAGCCGGTGGTATTAAAAGATACACAGAAGCTCATAAAAGGAAAATGTACACAATCGATGGAGTGCTTTCCCAGGCTGTGATGTTGCGATTGATCCGAAGTAATTTGATTTTGACCTTTTTCATCCTGCACTGAGATCAACCTTTCTGATACCATTAACCAGAGGCAGCAGTGGTTTGAGCCTAGCCCTTTTAGCAGTGGGCATGCTATTGATTCAGAGCAGAGAGCAAAGCTGCTGGCATCAAACTCTTTTTGCGCTCAAAAGTTGTGAGTTTTTAAATATATGTTCTTCTGTCGCTCATGAGATTCTTTCAGTTCTAGTCTGATTTCTGTTTTTACTAATAAGTGGACGCTTTGGTTCCAACCCCATTTCAGCACATCAGGCCACCACAAATCACCACACAAACAAGCTAAGCATGGGATGTACCGTATTTTTTGCTCTATAAGACTCACTTTTTCCCTCCTAAAAAGTAAGGGGAAATGTGTGTGCGTCTTATGGAGTGAATGCAGGCTGCACAGCTATCCTAGAAGCCAGAACAGCAAGAGGGATTGCTGCTTTCACTGTGCAGCGATCCCTCTTGCTGTTCTGGCTTCTCAGATTCAGAATATTTTTTTTCTTGTTTTCCTCCTCCAAAAACTAGGTGCGTCTTGTGGTCTGGTGCGTCTTATAGAGCAGAAAATATGGTACAGTGGTGCCTCGCAAGACGAAATTAATCCGTTCCGCGAGTCTCTTCGTCTTGCGGTTTTTTCGTCTTGCGAAGCACGGCTATTAGTGGCTTAGCGGCTTAGCGGCTATTAACGGCTTAGCGGCTTAGCGGCTTTAAGAAAAAGGAAAAGAACTCGCAAGAACTCGCAAGACATTTCGTCTTGCGAAGCAAGCCCATAGGGAAATTCGTCTTGCGGAACGACTCAAAAAACGGAAAACCCTTTCGTCTAGCGAGTTTTTCGTCTTGCGAGGCATTCGTCTTGCGGGGCACCACTGTAATTCGCTGGGAGCAGTCAAATACAACATTCCTTGTTTGCCTAGAGTGGACATGTTTGGTCCAGCCAGTCAAAACTTCCTGTTCCTCCTGGCCTGGAGCATCCTTCCTTGCATGTGACTAGTGGGTGGGCGTGTCCTTTCCAGACCTGGTAAAAGGCCAACTCTCCCCTCTCTTTTCCATCTTCCTTTATGTCCTGTGAACTGCCGGACTGCTAGCCTGCAGTCACTAGGTAAATCTCCCTTATGGGGTATACCTGTTTGTAGATGTTTGAAACTTTAAGCCTGAAGCCTGCCTTCAGGCATCACACTGTGCTCTGCCTGATTGTGAGTAAACTTTCTTTTTGTTACTTATGAATAAGACTGTGGTGTCTTTATTCTTTTAGGAGGGATTCAAGGGGTCTTACCAGGAAAATATTAGAACACATTTCAAACTGGACAAGCCAGATTGAATTGCGTATTGTCCTAAGAAACTCGCACACGAGTTTGCAACTAGTTTTCTGCCGTGTAAAAGGGAATGCAGTCTGCTAAGTACAGTCATCCCTTGAGTTAAAGTAGCTTCAGGTTGAGCATTTTCAGGCAACGGAATGGGTTACTTCCAGGTTTCGCCGCTTGCGCATGCTTAGACACTCAAAATGACGCAATGCGCAGAAGCGGCGAATCGCCAATCGCGCACGCGCAGACGCGGGTTGCGGTCTGCTCAGGATGCGAACGGGGCTCCGGAACGGATCCCGTTCGCATCCAGAGGTACCACTGTAAAGGAACCTGCTAGTGCAAGTTAGGAAGGATATTAATAGACAATATATCCTCTCCTGCCACCCTGAACATTCCCACACCACTGACCCTGTAAGGCGACTTATTGGAGGTTCCTAGCTTTGTTGCTTTTCTGGGGCTGAAGAGCAGAGACTTGCAAAGCACCTCATCCGCAAATTACCGGCTGACCTATGAGGCAAGGGAGGCACACTCTGTACATCTTTGAGGAAAGGGCTGGTACTGGGATGGTTTTTGTCTGGGTCATTGTCTTTGTTTATATGGTTCTTCTTTAGATCATATGGATATATTATATGGCTTCTTATATGGGCCTTTTAAAGATCATTTTAATTCTCATAGTGTTTTGTTACTTTTTAAAGATGGTCTTTTCTGTGTTGTTAGCTTTTTCTATTTTATCTTTGTACGCCGCACTGAGTCCTGGACTGGGAAAATAGTGGGGGAAAATAATAATAATGATAATAATAATAATAATAATAATAATAATAATAATAATAATAATACTGTGGTACCTCAGGTTACAGGTGCTTCAGGTTACAGACTCCACTAACCCAGAAATAGTACCTCGGGTTAAGAACTTTGCTTCAGGATGGGAACAGAAATTGCGTGACGGCAGCAGGAGGCCCCATTAGCTAAAGTGGTACCTCAAGTTAAGAACAGTTTTAGGTTAAGAATGGACCTCCAGAACAAATTAAGTTCTTAACCTGAGGTACCACTGTAATAATAATAATACACGGCCATGTCCTTCATTTTTGAGCCTCATAGTCCCTAATTAAACTTTTTGCACTTTATCTCATAAACTGATTTTCCACCCCAAAGACATTTCAGCTCCTTTTTGACACCCAGGTCTGTGTCCACTTCCTGCAGAGTCCCTCTGACCCCAACTGAGCCAACAGCAACCACTCTGGGAAACTCTGGCATGGGCAATACGGAGCTTGATAGACCCATGGACTGCCTTGGTAGAAGCCAGCTCCCTGTGTTCCTATGAATTCAGCTGAGTGTTTCTTTTTCCCTCCCTCCCTTTCTCTCTTGCAGACACACATTGCTCTGAGCTGCTGAGAGCACCAGCAGTCATTAAGACCAACAGAAAATGACAAATTGAGGTTGTCTGTGCCAAGCCACTTGAGTTGTGACAAGCCAAATAAACATTAGGAAGCTTTCCAAGAAATGAAAAACCAACACAACTGATTTTTATTTTTCTTCTAAGGAAAAGAGGAAAAATAAACTCGGTGCTGTGTTCTAGAATGCCTTGCTCACTTTCACACTTTGGAAAATTTCATTCTGGTGTTAAATCACGCGCACAGAACATTTCAGATGGGTTGGTTTAGTTTAAGGGAAAGGAGATGGGGAAGGGGGGGAGGTTATAAATATTTTAAGGGTGAGGATTCTGGTTCCATAGGCAAGATTTGTTTGCAAAAGCCTTGAAGAAAATCATTGCACCGCTGCCACCCCCATTTCACATTTTCCTTAATTAACTCTGGCTATGATAAGCAGCTGTGGTTGTGGGCAGTCACAACATCTTCCGCAGCAGTTGCTGACAAAGATAATTCAGGTTTTGATGGCGTTAGCCATTAGCTAAAATATTGCTGCCCATCCCCTGCACTACACCTCATAACAGGAAGACGAAAAAGATTGTCTCCATGTCATCTTAAAGATTGATCATCTTACAAGTAAACAGTTCAGTCTGCGGGGATGTCAAGCATCGCCAGTTTCTGTGGCTGTCTGATCAGCATCCCAATTCGACAAGCGAGCGCACTGTTTGAATCCCCAAGAATTAGGGAATTAGTATTGTCACTTTCATGGGAAGTGTCTGGAGACGTGTGTGGTAGTGCAAATTTGCAGCAGCTCAGATGCTAGCAGGAGACCATTTTGGCTGACATGTTGGGAGGGAGGAGGGTTAGACAATCCTCAACACACATTGAAAGAATGCTTGGGTGGGTGTTGTGGGACTTCACAGGCTAGCCATGTCTTCCCCCTAACTTGTGACACACACAGTGGCTGCACTGAGATCTCTTTCTGTCACACACACACACACACACACACACACACACATGGCTGTCTTACCCATAGGCACTAGGGGTGCAGGGCACACGGGTGCTGGGCTCTCAGGTGTGCCAGGCTGAGAGCCCGGGGCCCAAGAGTTGAGTCCGCGGAAGAGCCTGTCTGTTGGTTGGAGCGCTGCGGTGGGCTCTTCTGCTGTGGGCAGCTCTGTGCCACGAGTTCAGGGGCAACCAAGCCAGTGAGACGTTGAGGTGGGCGGGCGGCTCCAACCTCCTGCACGCCTGGGACTGACCAACCTGGGGGCACGCCGGGCGGATCTTTGCACCCCGGCGCCGCATATGCTTAAGACAGTCCTGTGCGCGCGCGCGCGCACACACACACACACACACACACACACACACACACTGCAGACTTTTCTCTGAATATTCTCTACCAATTTCTTGTGGCAACTGCCATTCTACTAACATCTGCAATATCCCAGAGTCATGTTGGGTCCCGGGCATTTTGGAGGATGCAAAATGCTGGCCAGGCTGCCAGCACAGTTGCTATTGACTGTGTTCCACCTCCACTTTTGGAGGCACTATGCCTCTGTAGGTGGGAATCTGAAGTTGCGAGAGTGCTGTTGTAATTGGGTCCTGTTTTCAGGCTTCCTGTATGCATCTGGGTGGCCATTATGTGTCATGGCCTGGCTGGATGCTGAGGAGCGGTGGGAGACACCAGCTGGTGGCTGGAGAGGAGGGAGACCAAGAGGCAGAGATGAGGCCGGCTGCTGAAGAATCCAGGGAGTCTTCCCATCCTGCTGCGGCCAGCTCCCCCCCCCCCCCCCGGTCTCCCAGTGAGGAATGAAGAGGGTGGAGCAATGAGAGACAAGACGAAGGAGCCTCAGGTTGCTGAGGCACCTGGGGAAAGAGCCCTAGAGAGTGATGGGAAATTGGGGACTTTCAATCTTCACAGCCACCTCACTGGGGCAAGACCTACTGGGAAGAGTTGTTGTGATCACTAGGCCTTTGCTGTTTTGGTTTCCTTGAATAAAGAAACTTCTCTGACACCGGGTGTTTTATTGCTGTCCTGCTCCTGACACTATGAGAACAGGATGCTGCTCTAGATGGGCCACTGGCCTTGATTCAGCAGGGATGCTTCTTATATTCTTGAACACAACCCCAGATGTGATATGATAGTCATCTTCAAGTATTCCATGGAAAATGGAGCAAGCTTGTTTTGTCCCCCACTGGAGGCTAGGACCTGAACCAATGGCTTCAAGTTACAAGAAAGGAGATTCTGCCTAAAGATCAGGCAGAACTTTCTGACCTTGAGAGCTGTTTGACAGTGGAATGGTCTCCCTTGGAAGGTTCTGGACGCTCCTTCCTTGGAGGTTTTTGAGCAGAGGTTGGACGGCCATCTGTCAGGAATTCTTTAGCTGAGATCCCTGCATTGCAGGAGGCTGGACTAGATCAGGCTTGGGGTCACTTCTAATTCTACAGTTCTGTGAAACCTCGGGAGTGGGTTACAGCTACAGCCACAGCTAATGGTGAGCCTCACCCTTAAGAAACAGTTGTGGAAACCTTCGAAACCTGCGAGATCAGAGATTCTTAGAAGACTGGAGTAAATATATGAACTATTTGAAAAGTAATAGTGACCAACAGATTACGCTAGTAGGACTGCAAGAAGCTTTGTAAGGTGGGTTATTTGAAATGCAAGAAAGACTAGGAAGAGATTTATTAGTTAAGGACAATTAAATGTAATATAAAATTAAGAAATGCAGAATAAGTGATAAAGAACGGAAAATCATCAGAGGTGTTGACAGAAGTCTAAAATATTGTATAAGATGAAAAATTACGTTGTATGACTGGTGGAACTTATTTTGTAAAAACCAATAAAAATACTAAAAAAAGAAGAAGAAAGAAACAGTTGTGGAGTTTATCCTCCTCCTGGAAATATTTGGTGAAATGATCCTCCCAGTTTCTTTGCCCCCAAATAAGAGTGGTCAATTTTGAGAGGCCACTTGAGCATTGGTTATTTTGCACTTTAAAAGTGCTGTACGAACAGTGCTGAGAATGAAAAAGCCTGCAAACCTTCTCCCCGGCTGTCATATAAACCATAACATCATGTCTGTGTTTATTTTAAATTGTTATACATATATACTGTGACTTTTTGTTGTGCATTGAGAAGCGGAGCCAAGCTCCACATTTTGAGCCAATGCTTCCCCAACTTCCCTTTGGAGAATTCAGGTTCCCCTTCCATCCTCCAGCCACCACAGATGCTGATCAACCGCAGGAGTGCAGGTGTGTCCATGGAGTTGAATGCAGGGACACTTCACATGTTCTGGCTTAGCACGGGTCTCCAGAGTGCTCTCTTTTCTCTAAGAATGCAGGTTCTAGCTATATGTGAACTACAGATGTTTGGACTGGGTTCTGGTTATGAAAGTGTGTGGGAATCAGCTAGATTTCTTTTATGGCTGAGAACTTGGATACATTCACCATTGTGTTTGGCAGGAATTGAGGAGAGGGAGTTCCAGCAGATGAAGGGGAAAGGGCTGTTTCCCATTATGAAGAATAATTAACACATCAGTAAAGGTACACTGGGATGCAAAAGCAACTTGTATATGAAGAAGCACTTGCTTTCCATCCAGCTACTTGGCAGACAAAATTAATAGCTAGGAGATACAAATGACATGGGCGTGGAAAGGTCCATAGTGGCAGAGCACATGAATATGCATAGACATAAGAAGAAGAAGAAGAGTTTGGATTTGATATCCCGCCTTTCACTCCCCTTCAGGAGTCTCAAAGCGGCTAACAATCTCCTTTCCCTTCCTCCCCCACAACAAACACTCTGTGAGGTGAGTGGGGCTGAGAGACTTCAAAGAAGTGTGACTGGCCCAAGGTCACCCAGCAGCTGCATGTGGAGGAGCGGAGACGCGAACCCGGTTCCCCAGATTACGTGACTACCACTCATAACCACTACACCACTCTAACAGTGTGGTGTAGTGGTTAAGAGCAGTAGTCTCCTAATGTGGTGAACCGGGTTCGTGTCTCCACTCCTCCACATGCAGCTGCTGGGTGACCTTGGGCTACTCACACTTCTCTGAAGTCTCTTAGCCTCACTCACCTCACAGAGTGTTTGTTGTGGGGGAGGAAGGGAAAGGAGATTGTTAGATTCCATAATTAAACTATGCACTATGTGAAGAAATCCAACCTTTTGTCTGCCCTGGATCTCGCCACATTCCCAACAATAACAAAAACTAAAAGACTCTTAGCCTCTGGGTCGTGGGTTCAAATCCCATGTTGGGTGAAAGATTCCTGCATTGCAGGGGGTTGAACTAGATGACCCTCACGGTCCCTTCTCACTTTACAAGT
This sequence comes from Podarcis muralis, assembly GCF_964188315.1. Lineage (NCBI taxonomy): Eukaryota > Metazoa > Chordata > Lepidosauria > Squamata > Lacertidae > Podarcis > Podarcis muralis. The sequence goes on from NC_135663.1 coordinate 14,809,589, forward strand.
TTGTTATTCTGTAATAAATGTTGCCAGGCTACAGCTCCCATCATCCCTAACCGCTAGACATGCTACCTTGAACTGGAGGGAATGTTCACCACCCATGCCCCATTCATGTGCTATGTCTGTGCCTAGATGTCCACAGATGCTCAGTGGCCACAGCAAGAGGATTTGATTTCACTTACCTATTGTCAGAAAACCATCTTGGTCATGGACATACGAGCAGATTTTTCTACAGGGGAAGGTAAAACAATGCATTTTCCAGAAGACAGGCCAAGAAATGTTATAATTTAGAATCCCACCAGCTAAGATGTCAGAGTAATAGCTGAACATGAGAAGTGGTATGATTTACAGCTCACTCGAGAACTCTGAATCAATGAAAATAATGGGCAAGTTGGATAATATAATTATCTACCATGCCGTCTATGCCAAAAAGAGAGAGAGGGTTGGTTTCACCTCCCATTTTATTTAGAAAACATATGTTCCAGATTCAAGCATATGATGACGAACTGGCAACTGAAATCAGTCTTTGAAAAACCTGCTGGACTGGACCGAACAAACGACAGCGAGTCTGCCGTTCAAACAAATATAACCTCTGTCGTTCAGTAAAAGCCAAAAAAGCTTGGACAAGTGCAATAAAACCAAGCGTCATTTAGTCTCTCTTAGAAGTCATTAAATTTTATGTAAATTCTGCAAAAGGCCCCAACTGTGCCTTTGCCATGTGAGCAGATTGCTGATTGGTCTCATTACGAAGTCCTAGGGAGCACTTGGAGAGCATCTCAGGCACATCTGCTTATGCCATAGATGTGGCTGGTCCACCGTTAGTAGAATGTGATTTGGGACATCTGATTCAGGGCATCTGCCAGGTTCTTTAGCATCTCGTATTCTTAAAAGAGCATCTTTCTCATCTTTGTGGCAGCAGGGAGAAGCTTAAAAATGCAAAGACCATTTTCATTCCCACTGCACACCCATGTGAAGTGTAATGTACCTTAGAAATTGTAACAAGCCCATTTAAAAAAACAACAAAAACCAACAACCAAAAAAATCAATCCACTTAAGTTCTGTGAATGAGCACTGAAAGATGATTGGGATTGACAACAGCTCCATTCAATTATACTAGCAAGATGGCCATCAAATAGGTGGAATTTGTGGGGTGGGGTGGGAAGAAACCAGTGATGTGCAAACTCCCTGTGGCCCAAATAGCATCATCATCAAACAATCGGGGGGGGGGGAATGAGGTTGCATTGTTTTGACAGTTCTAAACTGGCTCGTAATGCTTTTGCACACATGTGTCTTTGCCCTGCTTCTTGGGAATTGTTGCCTGCAGAGGTAGGCAACCTTGCAATCTTCCCTTTCTTTCTTTCCGTGGATGCTGATCGTCGCCGTACCAGGCTCCATGCCTGGCTGCTTGCATATGCTCCATATTTACAAACATGGAGCCCCATGTGGAGAAGGAGAAAGTGGAGCTAGCATGTCCCCTGACAGCAGGCAAAGCCATCTGCCAGATGGGTGACGACTGCTGCTTTTGAGGAGGCCCCTGTTGCTGCAGTTCGGCACTTTATTCCTAATCCTCCCTCCAAGAGGAGAAGCACTCCTTTGAAACTCGCAGTCAGCCAGCTTCCATTGCATCCTCCACGTCACAATACCTTAGGGACAGTAATGAACTAAAGATTGAGAACTCATCCAAGAAGCCTCTGGGTGTTCAGTTTCCACCCTCCTTCATCAGGACTTGGATTCATCAAAACAAAGGTCAATTAAAGATTTAGAGCAGGGGTAGCTCCAAGGGCCTGTTTTCCAGACCCCAAGCATTTCCCCCCCTGGGTCCCCAAACCTCTCCCAAAAATTGTCTGGAGAGTTTGTCATTCATGAGGATCCTACCCCATATAGTTGGGTTTGGGGTTGCTGTCTCCGCTCCCCTCCCATGTGTGTTTTCTTTTAGCAAGGTCACATTACCATGATTCATGCACCCTGCTATTTAAAGGTAAAGGACCCCTGGATGGTTAAGTCCAGTCAAAGGCGACTATGGGGTTGTGGCGCTCATCTTGCTTTCAGGCCAAGGGAGCTGGTGTTTGTCCACAGACAGCTTTTCAGGTCATGTGGCCAGCTTCTGGTGCAACGGAACACCGTGACGTAAGCCAGAGCGCACAGAAATGCTGTTTACCTTCCCGACACATTGATCTAGCTGCACTGGCATGCTTTCGAACTGCTAGATTGGAAGGAGCTGGGACAGAGCTCATGCCATCCCAGGGATTCAAACCGCCAACCTTCTGATCGGCAAGCCCAAGAGGCTCAGTGGTTTAGACCACAGCGCCCCTATTTGCTCTAACGGCTGTGGGTAAGGGCGCTCCATCCTTTTCTGTAACTTACATTCCTACTTACAAGAATATCAAGTCACTTACTGCAGTTGGGAGAAATCAATGGAGACCAAGTAAACAACTTCTTCGCATGCGCGGACAATGGCAGCTGCCTGGTCTGAGTGTTGGCCAGGCAGGTGCAAAGGCAAAAAAATGGGGAAAGGTCTTATTTTAAATTGTGAGGAATAATTTCAGGGCAAATGGCTCACCTCATGGTGTTGTATTGCAAGTAGGGAAAATTCTTAGCTGTTGTGTTGTGGTGGTCAGGGTGTCCCTGGGTGATATCAGGTCTGTCTCTCTCTGCCTGGCCCTACCTCACAGGGGTTAAGTGAGGGTGAAACCAGGATGGGAGGTTGAGAAACTATGCATGTCACCATAACCTCCTTGGAAGAATGGTGGGATATAAATGTAATTTAGAAAAGTAAAAATGTTAATTTTACAAACCATGGAGGTGCAGGTCACTTTTGTGTCCAGGGCATCTGTCTACCAACTCCACCTGGTACGCAGGCTGAGACCCTATCTGCCCGCAGACTGTCTCACCAGAGTGGTGCATGCTCTAGTTATCTCCTGCTTGGACTACTGCTCTACGTGGGGCTACCTTTGAAGGTAACTTGGAAACTGTAATTAATCAAGAATGCAACAGGTAGACTGGTGACTGGGAGTGGCCGCCGAGACCATATAACACCGGTCCTGAAAGATCTTCATTGGCTCCCAGTATGTTTCCGAGCACAATTCAAACTGATGGTGCTGACCTTTAAAGCTCTAAACGGCCTCGGTCCTGTATACCTGAAGGAGCGTCTCCACCCCCATCGTTCAGCCCGGACACTGAGGTCCAGCTCCGAGGGCCTTCTGGCGGTTCCCTCACTGCGAGAAGTGAGGTTACAGGGAACCAGGCAGAGGGCCTTCTTGGTAGTGGTGCCTGCCCTGTGGAACGCCCTTCCAGCAGATGTCAAGGCAATAAGCAGCTATTTTACATTTAAAAGACAACTGAAGGCGGCCCTGTTTAGGGAAGGTTTTAATGTTTGATGCTGTATTGTTTTTAATATTCGGTTGGCAGCCACCCAGATGGGCGGTGTATAAATAAATTATTATTATTATTATTATTATTATTATTATTATTATTATTATTATTATTATTAGAATACATAAAGGAACATAGGAAACCAGGTAATGCACCACTGAGCATCACCGGTAGAACTATAGCTAGAATGATAGGCAGGGAAGTTCACTATTTCATGCTATCAGTCCATGCACTTAGTGCTGCTCAACATCATGCATGCCTGGAGGTCATGTTTTCTTTTTTAAAAAGTTGCCGTTAGCCAAAGATGGAGAACCTGCGGCCCTCCAGATGTTGGACTCAAAAGACTATCCATTTCCAACCAATATCCAGAGATTCTGGGAGCTGTAGTTCAACATCTAGAAGCCACAAGTTTCCCATCCCTGCCCTAGGCTGTCAATCCCTGTGGCTGCTGTAACCCAAGCATAAGGGAAGGGGCTGCTGAAAAGGTCTCCTGGGCCAAGAAGGTCTGCAAGCTGCAAGCAAGAGCCTATTTTCTGCTCAGAAGAACTGGGTTTGTCTGCAGCTGGAGCTCCAGTAAAAGCCCTATAAAGTGCATTACTAAATTAGCAATATTTACTAACTTTCATGCATTCCTCTAATTTATTTATAGCACAAAATTCCTTCTGGTTCTTTCCCCCTTAAAGTCATGGGAGAGTAGATGTTGGCTCAGCCATAAGAGGAGGAAGAAATGGGTTATTTCCCCAACGGCCCCTCAGTGTTTAAAATAAATAGTAACTATAGTGGCTTAGATCCAACTACATTTTTTTAAGGAGGGAAAAACACACAGAGAGAGAGAGGGAGAGAGGGAGAGAGATTGCTATGCCCCAGCTTGTCAGTTCAGCAAATCAAGGCATTTCATTTGAGCTGAATGGCGATGTTTAGGTAAGCAAGACTCTGTGCTGGAGAAATATCTATGAAGAGACTGTCAGACCCATTAACATCAAGGTACCTTTATTTTATGTATTTATTGCCACTTAATCATATCAGGGAAGCCGTGATCAGGTTGAATTCTCATGCTGTTTTTCACCATCTCTCCTCGGTTTTATGAACGGCTATTCATGTTAGCTTCCTTATAGGCAGAAGACTTTTCTGTAGAATTGTGTGTGTGTTTGAAAGAGAGACAGAGTTGTGTGTGTGTTAAATGGGTGCCTGTTGGGTTTGGTTTTCATGCTGGATAAGCCTTGGGTGTGTGCAGAAACTGCACTCATCTGCAGGTGGTGAAAAAATTGACTTGCAAGTATGGTTGTCGCAAGACTTCTTCTTCTATCCTGCAGCATTCTTGAATCTGGGCAGGCATGCAAAGTTCATCTCTGTTAAGCCTGGATGTCTGGATGAACAACTGTGGACACAGAATGGCTAAGCAGATGTATGAACTACTTGCTATGTTAATTCCTTAACATTATGCATTACAGCTGCCCTTTATGTCATGCGTACCCTGAGACTCTGTTAAGGAGTTGTGCTTGAGAGACGATGATATGGGAATTCTAATTTGGCACACAGGTTCTGGCACTCACTGCAGCTTTGCAACACCTTGGCGTTGCCTTGCCTTTGCTGTGTTTCCCCCAGCCCAGGCATGCTGTTCAAAGAACTTTTTAAAATTGGCATAAAGGTAAAGGGACCCCTGACCATTAGGTCCAGTTGTGACCGACTCTGGGGTTGCGGCGCTCATCTCGCTTTATTGGCTGAGGGAGCCGGCGTACAGCTTCTGGGTCATGTGGCCAGCATGACTAAGCTGCTTCTGGCAAACCAGAGCAGCGCACGGAAACGCTGTTTACCTTCCCACCGGAGTGGTACCTATTTATCTACTTGCACTTTGACGTGCTTTCGAACTGCTAGGTCGGCAGGAGCAGGGACTGAGCAAAGCCATTTCCAACCTGGGAGGAGAGGGGGTTGTGGGCAGAAATCCCTATTTATCTACTTGCACTTTGACGTGCTTTCGAACTGCTAGGTCGGCAGGAGCAGGGACTGAGCAACGGGAGCTCACCCCGTCACGGGGATTCGAACCTCCGACCTTCTGATCGGCAAGTCCTAGGCTCTGTGGTTTAACCCACAGCGCCACCCATGTCCCAAAATCGGCATAGATCTCCATAAATTAGAACCATAGCTACATAGGGGAAGGAGAACCACCAGAGATGGCAATCCTCTAGAGCAAAATCGGGTGGTTCCATTTATCCCTCTTGCTGCCTACAGCTGCCATTTGCTCAGCTACCAGTTAACTTGCTCAGCTCCCACAAGAATTGATTATGTGCTCACTGCAAGGCTGTGTTTGTTTAGCCAGCAATGATAATGTACAGAGCACTTTTGGCTGCAGTCATAACTTATATTGCACATATCACCTACTTGCTCTTACACTTATTTTACAAAGATCACACTCCCCAGAACACTGCTTTGTATTTCTGAGGGTGTATTTACAAATCGATTTCTAAAAGTGTTTTAATCCTCGCTTGCTTCATTTTCTCCAATTAAGTGCCATTTGAATTCAATGCACTAAGTCAGAGAAAACTCTCTTTCCTCCTTTTTCTCATCTCTCTCTTTGCCCTTTGGAATTTTATATAATCATCTTAAATCCCAGAAGATACAGCTCAGTGCAGATTTCACCCAAATTTAACTGAACGTTGCCACTAAGTACATGGTGTGTTTCTTTAGACCTAAAGGTGTGCCATCTGATGCCATGATTTATTTGTTTTTTATGAGGTTGCAATGTGAACTTCCCAGCATCTGAATGCAAATTTGGCCACTGAGCTGTTGCCCACCTGTAACTCCATCCCACTCTATCATGCATGCTTCCTGAGCTTGTCGACAAGACTCCTGCTGGCAACTCACCTTGTTGCATATTGCAATAAATTTGCCTAGATAAACAATTCCCACCGGATTGCACACACACAATATTTTCTCATTTAAAGCAGCAGTGGAGGGAGGAGAACTTTTCATTTATTTTAAACATGCACGCCTGGCAATAGGTAACCTAAGGGGATGTTTGGTGCAGGCTGCACACACTCAGTGAATAGCACATGAATCATTAGGTCTTCTTCTTTAGCCTGAGACATCCATTGATGACATTGTTTCATTAACTTGCCTGTAAGGCATTACAGGATCAATCAACAAGTAAGCTAGTGGACCACAAAAAGGATGCTCATAAAATAGATACTGCAGGTATGCCAGACAAGTGGGATTTTTCTCTCTCCAGTGTACAGCACAGTATTCTTTGGATTCCAGTACAGTGGTACCTCTGGATGTGAACAGGATCTGTTCCGGAGCCCCGTTCTCATCCTGAAGCAAATGTAAGATGCGACTGTGCATCTGCACGTGCGCGGGTCATGTTTCGCCGCTTCTGCGCATGCACGTGACTTCATTTTGAGCGTCTGCGCATGCGCAAGTTGCAAAACCTGAAAATATTTAAGCTGAAGCATATTCGTCCCAAGGTATGACTGTTTTCCCAGAGGCACCTTCTGCAATCACAGATGTGTCCCACAAGACAATGATGCAAAATATTTCTTTCTTTTTTTAATATACATTTTTATTAGTTTTTACATATATTTTCCAAACAGAACATATCATCTCATCTTATGCAACATTTTGGCTATTTTAGCCTGAGACTTCCATCAACCACGTCTAATGATTTTCAAACCTCATCTCTTAACCTTACCTTTGTTATCCTAAATATTACTTTTAATAATCCATAACTTAAAATCCATTCTCATAAATATTTTCTGCAATATTTCATATAGTTCTCCTTACAAAACTTCTTCTAGTCCTACAAGCATAGTCATTTGGTTACAATTGGCTTTCAGATAACTCGTATATTTACTTCAATCTTTCAAGAATTTCTAGTCCCGCTAGTTTCAAATTCCCCCTGTCATCTTATCCAATTCTGTGTATTCCATCAATTTCATCTGCCATTCCTCTTTCGTCGGTAGTTCTTCCTGCTTCCATTTCTGTGCCGTGATGCAAAATATTTCATTTGGCATCCATATATTTTTTTTAATGGTAGCCCTAATGTTGTTCAGCTCTCAAGGAACTGCTATCCACATTCTGCATCAGCCCAGTATACCTGAAGAAGTGTCTCCACCCCCATCATTCTGCCCGGACACTGAGGTCCAGCTCCCAGGGCCTTCTAGCGGTTCCCTCGCTGCGAGAAGTGAGGTTACAGGGAAACAGGCAAAGGGTCTTCTCGGTAGTGGTGCTGGTAGTGTTCTCAAAGCTACCAACGTGAGTTTGACCAAACTGCAGGAGGCAGTGGAAGACAGGAGTGCCTGGCGTGCTCTGGTCCATGGGGTCACAAAGAGTCGGACACGACTAAATGACTAAACAACAACAACAACAATTGCTTTATTGCTTGTGTGTTTGCTGCCCTGAGCTCCTTTGGGAGGAAAGGCAGGATTTAAGTTTATTAAGAATAATAATCATAAATGCATGTGCCTTTAAGCATACCTCTGTAATCACAGCCCATTAGGGATCATCCAAACTTACCTTTTACCTTTTGCCCTGCACTTTTTAGGCACAGATCTGTGCTTTTCTTTTTTAAAATAAATTTTATTAGAGTTTATAAAGAGAGATACAAAACTTAATACCAAATATCTATTTTATTCAAAATAAATCTTTAAAAAAAATAGGAGGAAAGGGAAAGAGAAAAAAGAAGAGAAGAGAGGGAAATTTATTTTTGTTGAGGGAGGCAGAACCTCAGTTTTCTGTGTATTTTTATTTATTATTATTGATTTGGGGGGGCAGTTGCCCCCCTGCCCTCCCTCTTGGCTACGTCTATGGAAGACGATGAGAAGTAAAGAGCAGGTTTTCACAGTGAAAATACTAGGGCAAAAAAAGAGAAAAAAAAGTGCAGGCCTGTACCTAGAAGCAAAGCACAAAAGGAAGGCTGGATGAGGCCTTAGAGTGCCCAGCTGGATGAGGCCTTAGAGTGCCCAGGTGTCTGCAAGCACAAATTTACCAAACACAGCACACATGCAAGCATAATGTGAACGGCTGCCCTAATTTTGTGGTTTGTTTTAATGGTTTGTGAAGGAAATTCATTTCCTCTGCCTGCCTCCCCTGTTCCCTGACTCAAGAGACCATCAATAAAGATCAACTTGCCTTATTATGACCGATCTTCTTCAGCACCTCGATTCCCCACCCCATGCAAAGTAGCACTTGGCTGTCCATTTTCACCTGTTTATCTTTCAGCACCATCAGAGCTGAAAACCAGGGGAAAACCAGGTGCTTTTATAGCAACTGGAGAGCAATGGAACATGCATTTATGGCACCCACACTTCACTGAGCCATCGGCTAAGCAGTCATTAGCAACAGTGTTTTCTTTCCAGTGCCATCCTTCTTATCGTGCAAGCGGAAATGTTGAAGGTGAAGGTTTGCTCATTGGGATTTGGCAGCATCGCTTCTGCTCACTTCAAAATAGTGATTTTGTATGATTACGGTCGCACAAAAATGAAGCTTTGCACACCCTTTTCATGGAAGAAAGGGGCCTGAACAACCAATAGCAGAGTCAACTGAAAGCTCCATTTGCTACATAAAAGCCAATGGGGGGCGGCGGGGGGGAGACTGTTATTCCCCCACCACCCAATTTCTTTTTCTTTTATTTCAAGATTCAAAGTTACAGGTTATTACTCAACAGTTATAATCCCCATTCTGCAATACTAATGACTTCCGGCTCACCCATCCTCAATGTTTATAATCACAATTGCATCTTACAATTCCATCATATACAGTTTCATCCTCTTTAACAGGTTTCTCAATATATTCTGCTGTATTTTTCTTAAACTTCAAACTGTGGACTATGCATATGGGCAATTATTTTTTAAATAGACCAGCAAAGGTTTCCAGTCCACCTTGAAAAATTCTAGTTTTGTGTCACTTATCAAAGCTGTCAGTTTTGCCATCTCTGTATATCCCATGATTCATTTTTTAAAAAATGCCAAATAAAAGCCCAAGTTGCATGATTGCAGTTAATGTGCATGGTGGGTTTTTTCTTATATAAATAGTAGCCATCAGGGATCCTGAGTAGAACTGGGACTACAGGGAGCGGAGAGGGAAATTTTAAGCCTTCTTTATCCGCATGCAGTGATCCCAGTGAAAATCATCTTCTTAAGCTGCTGTTTGTATTCTCTCCTAATAAATATAAGCAGCTGGCAGAAGAGAGTTTTTTGTTGGAGCTGTAGCAGAGGAGAAAGGGTTAAGCTCTCCTTCTCCATCTCCTGAGGTCCTGAAGTTGCTCAGGATCCTTTTGTTACTGCTAGTTGCATAACAAAAGCCATATATTAATATCAAATCTAGTCTGGCACAGATATGCATTTCAAAGTAAAAAGGGAAAAGAAGCCAGACCATAGCTCCATCTGGTACGCAGGCTGAGACCCTACCTGCCCGCAGACTGTCTCACCAGAGTGGTGCACGCTCTGGTTATCTCTTGCTTGGACTACTGCAATGCGCAAATCCAGAATGCGGCAGCTAGACTGGTGACTGGGAGTGGCCACTGAGACCATATAACATCGGTCTTGAAAGACCTACACTGGCTCCCAGTATGTTTTCGAGGACAATTCGAAGTGTTGATGCTGACCTTTAAAGCCCTAAACGGCCTCGGTCCAGTATACTTGAAGGAGCATCTCCACCCCCATTGTTCTGCCCGGACACTGAGGTCCATTGCTGAGGGCCTTCTGGCAGTTCCCTCTCTGTGAGAAGCCAAGTTACAGGGAACCAGGCAGAGGGCCTTCTCGGTAGTGGCACACACCCTGTGGAATGCCCTCCCACCAGTTGTTAAAGAGAAAAAACAACTACCAGACTATTAGAAGACATCTGAAGGGAAGCTTTTAATGTTTAATAGGTTGTTGTATTTTAATATTCTGTTGGAAGCCGCCCAGAGTGGCTGGGGAAGCCCAGCCAGATGGGTGGGGTATAAATAAATTATTATTATTATTATTATTATTATTATTATTATTATTATTATTAAACTGAATCAGCCAGATCTATGCAGGATCCTTGCTTCTGTGGGACATAGAAAAGCAGGTACATTGGGCTCTGTCTGTCTGTTCCACACTGTGTTTCACCTTGCAAATATTTACCTACAAACAGATTCATAGAAATCATAGAAACATAAAGTTGGAAAAGTCACCTACACCAATACCCTGCATTACAGCAATCTCAACACACAGTCTCCCATCCAATTTGAAACCATACCAGACCCTGCTTAGCTTTGCAAATGTGCTAGTAGTTTTCATTCTGTACCACTAGGATTCCTGTATGCTTGATGTCTAGATTTGGTTTATAAACTGGGATGGTGGTGGAAGGGGTTATCCTCCACAGAAGACATGGGAAACGTTTTCCCTTGTCTTGGGAAATGCTCAATATAAATTAATGGAAATTACAACCAGTGTGTAAATAACGTTCATGTAATGCAATTAGGACCAGTATTTGGACAGTTATATTTTTCACTTGAACAAGCAACCTGTGTCCATCTGGAGCTTGGCACTAATTCTGAGTTTCTTGCACATAAGCCACTTCTCCACTGGCTAAAAATTCATTGGCTACCCTTCCATTCATGTTCTGCTTTGGAGAGATCACTTCCATTCGCACACAGAAAGACAGCTGCAGAGCTTTAGTAATAGTTAAAAGGGAACGTTGGTTTTTTTGTCAGCGCTGCTAGCAGTGTCCGAGTTTGCAGACTGGCGAGCACCAGGCACCCCAGATGGCGGGAATTGAAATCGTTTGAGCACTAAAAGTACTGTAAAGTGGAATTTTCACACACTGCAGTAATTCCCATATTTTTCATGGCTGGAAGCTGTTGCTTTTGCTGAAAAATAAACAGAATCGTTCAGGGGTTGAGGAGCTTTACACCGTGTATCAAGGCTGGCCTGAGAATTTTTGCTGAAGTGAAGAACAAGATGGCCCCTCCCCTGTTCCAGGTACAAAACCCAAGCAGCCTGCCAACTGAATCTTACTTCAGTCAACAATGGTAACAACACAGTGGCCTACACAGCATTTGTTTTTGTTTTTTAAATAATTTTTATTAAGTTTTACATTTTTGTATTCAACACAATCATCATCACAAGAAAAGAGAAAACATATGCAAATATCAATCTCCCTGGACTTTCCTCAACTTCCTCTTCTGGTTCTTTAAATATTGTTTCTTCTGCTTATTTTATTCTACCTTAATTTGTAGTCTTTTAACTATATCTTATTACACTCATATCATTCATATTTTCCATATTACTTACCGTATTTTTCGCTCCATAGGGTGCACCCGAGCTTCCCCCGACCCCAGCCCCCAGAACAGGTCCAGGAGCAGTGGCAAGATTGCGCGCAACCTCTTACCGTATTTTTCGCTCCATAGGGTGCACCCGAGCATCCCCTGACCCCATCCCCCAGAAAAGGCTGCTATCCGCAAGCCTTTGGAGCCTGAAGGCTTGCGGATAGCTGCCTGAAGCCCGAGGAGCACAGCAGGAGTTGGCGCTGCGCTCCCCGGGCTTCAGTCTTCAGGCTGCTATCTGCAAGCCTTCGGAGCCCGGTGGGAACTCCAGCCGTGCTCAGAAGGCTTGTGGATAGCTGCCTGAAGCCCGGGAGCGCAGCGCTGCGCTCCCTGGGCTGCAGGCTGCAGGCTGCTATCCGCAAGCCTTCGGAGTCCGGCGGGAACTCCCACCGTGCTCAGAAGGCTTGCGGATAGCTGCCTGAAGCCCAGGGAGTGCAGCGCTGCGCTCCCCGGTCTTCAGGCTGCAGGCTGCTATCCGTAAGCCTTCGGAGCCTGGCGGGAACTCCCGCCGGGCTCAGAAGGCTTGCGGATAGCTGCCTGCAGCCTGGTGAGCAAGAGGGATCGGTGCGCACTGACCCCTCTCGCTCTCCAGGCTTCAGCGAAAGCCTTCATTCGCTCCATGGGATGCACACACATTTCCCCTTCATTTTTGGAGGGGGGGAAGTGTGTCCTATAGGGCGGGAAGTACGGTAACTTTTATATTTGTTTTCTTAATTGTGTTTAGTCAAACCCTGCTAGTGAATCTACTTCTTTACAGTGTTTCTGTAGATACATCATAAACGATTCCCGATAATTTTTTTGAAATCTCTATTGTCTTTGTCTCTAAGTTTTCCAGTGAGCTTCGCCATTTCAGCATACTGTATTCCATCAGTTTTCCTTGCCATTCTTCTTTCGTTGGTATCTTGTCATCTTTCCATTTTGGGGCTAGTAATATCCTAGCCACTGTTGTAGCATACATGAATAGTTTATTCCACTCTTTTGGCAGGTCTTGGCCTGTAATGCCTAGCAAAACAGCTTCTGGTCTTTTAACAAAAGTGATCTTTCATTTTTCATTTCATTTCATTGTAAATCATTTCCCAATAGCTTTTGATTACGATTCCACCACATGTGATAAAACATGCCTTCTTTCTCTTTACACTTCCAACACTTATTGGAGTGGCATACACAGCATTTGGGGGCAGCAGGATAGCTTAGGAAGTGCACACCCAGCTCTGTCTACTTACAGCCCCTCAGAATCCGCTGCCTCTTCAATACTCTTCAATTGAATTGTAACCTGGTTTCTGTATTTCTGTCTTATTTCTGTAAAATAAGATAGTAAAAAGATTGTTCTCACTGATCCTCATCCCACACATGTAAGAACTTTTTTTAAAAAAGGAGAATTTAAAAAGTGGATATGTAACTGTATGAAATAGACTTCAGTGCCAAAACAAGGCCGTTCCTTTCTTTAAAAACACAAAGAAATAAACCTATAAAATATACCCAGCTATACACAGTGGCAAATATGTTTTCTATATCAGCTTTGAAGGCATTGTTTGATATCTGCTCAGCAAAAGGGATCAATTAATTTGAGCTGCTGTGAGTGGTTACAGAAGTCATCATATAGCCTTCGTATCTTGAAAGGCTAAATGAAGATGCCATTGATGTGAGAACTCGAAAGCCTGGATTTCATGCTGAACATGAAGAAAAGGGCTTTTAAAACTAACTGTTAAATATACGGCAAATAGAAGTGACATATTCAATTCTTAGCTTTGAATTTCATATGGAGATTATCAGCCCTCCAGAAAAGGCTACGTGGCTTGTTATTTGAATGTCTTAATTCACAATCTCACATTTTTCAAATTCCGCCTTCCTCTTCTCGGTCTGTTTCCCAGTTTCCAGCTCTTGTAATTTCCCCTACATTGAGCCTTCATATATCACAATAATCATAACAGAAACAGGGTCTCCTTGTTCACAGAGTGGGCAGCAGGCTTCTAAAAGCAGAAAATATCAGGCAAGGGAAGAATCTATCTTCCCACTACTCATTCTCCAGCTTGTTTGTTTATTGCTTTAACCATGTGATCAAGTGGACATCCAAATCGCTTTGAGTCTGATTCTAGAGCAAATGAAAGTCTTGAATGGCAAAGGACACCAGCACTGACTTTAAAAGCAAATGCTCAACGCTCTTGTGCACATAAATGTGATGGCCTAAGGTTCAAAATTATCAATCAAAACAAAGACCTGAGGACACTGAAGAGGGGAAGTCTATGTACAGGAATTGCCTCTAAATGAACCATGGAGAGGCAGAGGAATCCATGTGAGGAGAACCCTAGGATGTGTCCACATACATAGCTTGGTCACTCTTCCGTCCTCTTCTGACCATCTCCAGACTTTTGACCAAACGGTTTAAGCACCACAAATTTTCCCCTTGACATGCCTGCAGCCTGTATGAAACCCCAGTTGGCTCCTGACTTCTGCTGCAGCAACATCTGAGTCTGCTGCTCTTCAGTGCCTGTATCCAGCCTGAATTCTCTCAGTGCCATTGAGAGCTGTCCATGGTCCTGTAGACACCCCATGGAACAGCACAATAAAAATAGAAATCTTTTGAAGTCTGTGGAGGCAACATAACTGTTTGGCCATTCTTTGGTTCTCATAATTTTACGGATTATATATCCCCCCCCAATTTATATATCACATAGCACCATGACTACTAAGCAGCGTACAATGAGGTTACCAAAGAGATGCAAACGTAAAATCAGTTAAAATTAAGCATAAAATGACTGATTATTATTTTTTAAGTCATCACCAGTTGCCTGAAGTTCAACAGAGGGGGGGCCTGTTTGATCTCAGCTGGGAAGGAGTTCCACAGATTTGAGCCCACAGTACTGAGCACAGGTCCTGATGGATGCAAGGTGTGAAATTGGACCCATTGGAGAGCACTAACAGCAACACCTCCCCCAAGAACCCCCTTTGATTGGGCAGGGATATAATGAATTAAGTGGTCCTTAGTATCTGGACCCAAGTTGCTAAGGGTCTTGTAAATTAATGCAACAACCTTGAATTTGGCCAAGCACTAAATGGACATTAAGGATGTCTTCTTTAAACAACAGTTCTTAATGAGAAGAACTCTACTAAAAATAATATTTCAAAAGTCACAAAACAATACTAAGCAGGGAAGGAGGAGATTGACAAAGAAATAACTCCCCTCCGCCTTCCTTCATTGGCAGCTTCCAAGAGATCTCATTCCCTCCTGTGAAGGTTGGGAAGTAGCCATTCCATTCTCAGAAGGTGCCTTCTGGATCTAGCACATAAAGTCCTAGAACATTCATGGTTGAAGCTTCCAGATCTAGAACATAAGAAGAACCTGCTAGATCAGGCCAATGGCACTTCTAGTTCAGCATCCTGTTCTCACAGTGGCCAATCAGATGTCTGTGAGAAACCACCTACACACAAGAGCCCTCTTCCTTCCTGTGGTTTCCAGCAACTGGTATTCAGAAGCATTGCTTGCTTCAGCTGTGGGGGCAGAGCAGAGCCACCATGGCTGGTAGCAACTGATATAGCCATCTCCTCCATGAATCTGTCCAATCCTCTTTTAAAGCCTTCCAAGTTGGTGGCCATCACTGTCACCTGGGGGAACGAGTTCCATCGTTCAGCTATTTGCTGCAGAATGATAGGCACGAATCTGAATGTGTTCGGTGACTTTCAACCAGTTACGCTGTATACTTGTTCAGACGGGAATTCACACGGGATCAGAGGGACCATTGCTAGGAAGTTGTACGCCATCCATTTGAAGGTGTACCCATGCGGATGCCTACATAGAAAGCTCTGATGGCATGGAAGGATTTAGTGCCTTCCAGTGATCCAGCCATTTTTCAAGCTATTGTTTGAAAAACAGTAAATCAGCAATGGAGAATTATCAGCTCAGTGGCCCATATTTCTCCAGAAGACAGGAGGGTGTTGTGCTTTTAATGCCAATAATTTGAAACAAATAGTTTGTAGTCTGACCTGAAAAGTGTGTTGGGGGTTGTTGTCCTTTTTTACTGTGGGAAGAGGAAACTTTCTCTTTCTATCCTCTTTCGATGCTGCATATTAACCTAATCTCATTTCCTGGTTGGCCAGATTCATTGTCTGCAAGCAGCAGCTATGGAAATCTAAATGTATGTGCGTTTCTAATCTCCCCCCACCCCACCCTCCTCCGCCTCTCCCCACTATGGATGTTTTGTTAGCCTTTGTACTTGTTTGTAGTCTGCTTAAATTGGGTGTCAGATTCCAGCTGGAAGCCAGGCTGCTTGTTGCCATTATGGCTAATTGGGCATTCATAAGCAGGGAAAAGATACACCCCATTTGCATCTAAATTTTATTAGTATCCTACTGTTTGGCTCCTCTTTTGGGGGAGGTGATGGCTATTTGTCAATGTCTGCTTCCTTACATTTGGCGCTTCCCCAATATATATTTTTTTCTTTGGAAGAGTCACAATTGGATAGCTCTGTCGCTGCTGTTGTTTTTCCCCCAAGTGCTTTTACATAGTTTAAAAATTTATGTCCGGGAGAAGAGCCAAAGACCTTTTACAATTAATGCTACACTGGTGCAAATTTTAATCAGAGGGGAGACACGTCAGAAAGGCGGGCAGCCAAGGGACACATTTTGTTCCTTCCCAGGCTTTATGTAGCCCATTGGCCTTATAAAAATAAGCAATTAGGAAAATCGAGACTTTCCTGATTGCTTATGATTTAAATGGCAATCCTTCAACGATAAGGTCCACCCTTGCCCAACGAAAAAGGAATGGTAAGGTAAGACGAGGACTTTGGGCTTGGGTGGTCTGGCTTGGTGATTGAAGCCTGGGCAATTTTAGAGACCAGAACAAATTGTAGGGCAATGGGCTGGGGTCAAATAATAAATCAAAAGAGCAGCTGTAGAAATATAATTTAGGAGTTGCTCCAAGGTCAAAGCTGAACAGGGCAGTTCATAGGAGAAGGCAGTTTCTATCAGGGTTTGTTGGATATTTATCAGAATAACTCTTGGGCAGAAGATTCCTTCATTGCAGGGTGTTGGAATAGATGACTTTCATGGTCCCTTCCAATTCTACAATTCCATGATATTCATTCATTCATTATTTTACATTTTCAATAAGACTGAAGTACTGAGTTGGGATGAGCTCTTTTTAAATGACTCCCCAATGCTCTGGAGCTGGTGCTTACCTCCCCTGCAATCTCAAAAGAAACCTTATTTAGATGGTGTTAATACCTCCTACCTTCCAAAAGCCATCTTCTTTTGTTTTGTTTTGTTTCCCCATTGATTTCTATAAAGACTCAGATAGACTTCTGCTGCGTGTGAATTTCCATTCCAAGTGGCATGACATTTGCAGATATTCTGCTATCTCCAGAGCATC
Source organism: Podarcis muralis (assembly GCF_964188315.1). NCBI lineage: Eukaryota > Metazoa > Chordata > Lepidosauria > Squamata > Lacertidae > Podarcis > Podarcis muralis. Next base: position 14,826,604 of record NC_135663.1, read on the forward strand.
ACACCTGTCAGATTTCACATGTTGTTGTTGTTTAGTCGTTTAGTCGTGTCCGACTCTTCGTGACCCCATGGACCAGAGCACGCCAGGCACCTCTGTCCTCCACTACTTCCCGCAGTTTGGTCAGACTCATGCTGGTAACCTCGAAAACACTATCCAACCATCTCGTCCTCTGTCGCCCCCTTCTCCTTGTGCCCTCCATCTTTCCCAGCATCAGTGTCTTCTCCAGGGAGTCTTCTCTTCTCATGAGGTGGCCAAAGTACTGGAGCCTCAGCTTCACGATCTGTCCTTCCAGTGAGCACTCAGGGCTGATTTCCTTAAGAATGGATGCGTTTGATCTTCTTGCAGTCCATGGGACTCTCAAGAGTCTTCTCCAGCACCATAATTCAAAAGCATCAATTCTTCGGCGATCAGCCTTCTTGATGGTCCAGCTCTCACTTCCATACATCACTACTGGGAAAACCATGGCTTTAACTATAGGGACCTTTGTTGGCAAGGTGACGTCTCTACTTCTCAAGATGCTGTCTAGGCCTGTCATTGCCCTTCTCCCAAGAAGGAGGCGTCTTTTAATTTCATGGCTGCTGTCACCATCTGCAGTGATCATGGAGCCCAAGAAAGTAAAATCTCTCACTGCCTCCATTTCTTCCCCTTCTATTTGCCAGGAGGTGATGGGACCAGTGGCCATGATCTTCGTTTTTTTGATGTTGAGCTTCAGACCATATTTTGCGCTCTCCTCTTTCACCCTCATTAAAAGGTTCTTTAATTCCTCCTCACTTTCTGCCATCAAGGTTGTAGAAAGAGCAAAAGGGTCCCTGTTTTATACGCAATTAAAATAGGCATCCAGACACAGCCTAACTGCTGTTGAAACTAAAGAGCGCTTTCTTGCATGTCATGTTCGCTGCTCTGCAGTTTCTCTTCCCATGTTTGAAGTGCTGCATATAGTAATTGTGAAGAGGTTTTCGGGGTGCAGGTGTTTGCGATGGCAGTGGCAGTAGTTATCATGATAATAAAATATTTCAGAATGTCATTTTTTGGCACTCTTTGGGAGAAGTGTTATTTGATATGGACATTTCTTATCTCCCTTTGCATACATCCTGATTGCTTGGTTGTGAAATTGAATCTTCTTTGTGATGGTTTTTTACAGATGCAAATGTTGTTTCCATCTTCAAAAAAAAAAAAAGGGGGGGGGGGAGAGAAGACCCAGGTCTGACATTGACACCAGGAAAGATTCTAGATCGTATAATTAAACAGCCAGTTTGGGAGCGCTTAGAAAAGGATCTTATGATTACTAAGACCTGGCATAGGTTTCTCAAAAACAAGTCATGCCAGATGAATCTCATTTCTTCTTTTTTTTTTACGGAGTTACAAGCTTGGAGGACGGGGGGATGCTGTGGACATGGTGTATCTTGATTTCAGTAAGGCTTTTGACAAGGTACCCTATGGTATTCTTGTGGAGTAGCTGGTAAAATGTAGGCTTGACAATGTTACAGTGAGGTGGATTTGTAGCTGGTTGACTGACTGAGTGCTCTCTTATGGTTCCTCACCATCCTGGAAAAAAGAATGGCAAGTAGAATGTTGCAGGGTTCTGTTGTGGCGCCATTGTGGTTCAACAACTTTATAAATGACTTAGGTAAATGAACCCTGACCATTAGGTCCAGTCGTGTCCGACTCTGGGGTTGCGGCGCTCATCTCACTTTACCAGCCGAGGGAGCCGGTGTACAGCTTCTGGGACGTGTGGCCAGCATGACTAAGCCGCTTCTGGCGTACCAGAGCAACGCATGGAAACGCCATTTACCTTCCCGCCAGAGCGGTACCTATTTATCTGCTTGCACTTTGATGTGCTTTCGAACTGCTAGGTTGGCAGGAGCAGGGACTGAGCAACGGGAGCTCACCCCGTCGCAGGGATTCGAACCACCGACCTTCTGATCAGCAAGTCCTAAGCTCTGTGGTTTAACCCACAGCGCCACCCACATCCCATAAATGACTTGGATGAAGGCAAATCAAATTTGCAGATGACACCAAACTGGGGTAGCTAATATTTCCGAATAGAGAATTGAGATTCAGGACAACCCTAATAGATAGGAGAACTGGGCCAAAACTGACAATATGAATTCCATAGTAAAAATGTGAGGTTCTACACTTAGGTCAGAAAAAAACAGATGAACAAACATAGGATGGGAGATACCTGACTTGCCAGTAGTACAAGAGTTTTATCTAGGAGTTTTAGGAGACCACAAGCTCCACAAGCTTAACTTGAGACAACAGTCTGATGCAGCCGCAAAAAAAGCTAATGCAATTCTAGGCTGCATCAGCAGAAATATAGCGTCCAGATCAAGGAAAGTAACAGTACCACTCAATTCTACCTTGGTCCGATCATATTTGGAGTAGCATGTCCAGTTCTGGGTACCAGAATTGAAGAAGGATATTGCTAAGCTGGAACATGGGCAGAGGGAGGTAGGGCAACCAAGATGATCAAGGGTCTGGAAACCAAGACTTATGAGGAACGGTTGAGGGAGCTGGGTACATTTAGCATGGGAAAGAGAAATCTGAGAGAAGATGTGATAGCCATTTTCAAATATCAAAAGAGCTGGCACATGGAAGATGGAGCATGCTTGTTTTTTCCTGCTCTGGAGGCCAGGACCTGAACCAATGTCTTCAAGTTACAAGAAAGGATATTCCGGCTAAACATCTGGAAGAACTGACAGTAAGAGCTGTTAGACAGTGGAGTGGCAGTTGTGGACTCTCCTTCCTTGGAGGTCGGTTGCTTCCGACTCTACAATTCTATGATTATAAATAGAAAAATGGTGTGGTTGCAAAATGGCACAGTTAATGAGCGACAACAATATGTATGAATTATGCTAACTATATTGCTGGCAGTTTTGTGTACGAAATTGGCATCATTACTGCAATGGGCGGCGGCAGTGGGGCTTTGTGTACCAAGATCAAACTGCCTGTCTTTCCCAAAGATACTGAGATAGGAACCTTGATAAATTTAACCCCATGATGAAAAACTTCAGCGTTACAAAATATGCAGTTAAAATCACAATCAAGGGCAGTACATCCTGCCTAATGTTCAGCTCTAACCTATTGTTTTATTTTTAGGTTAGTTTATGGGTTCTAATAATGAGAAATAAGTGTGCTTTTCATATATATGAAGTACTAAATCTGAGACTGAAATCCTTAGTTGCAGATAAATCAGAAATATCTCATACATAGCCCTTTCCCCACTGGAAAGAAATTGTCTTTCTTCTTCCTCTTCTTCTTCCAGAAGTGTTAGTTTGCCAGAAGCCATGTAGAAAAAAATTGCATACTTCCCTACCAATCTGTAAAATAAATTCTGGGATTTATTTGACTGTGTCTTCTGTTTATCACTGTGAATTATCACCACCCAAAACTCTAGTCCTGGAAATAACACTTTAATACATATTAATACGTTGTAAATCTATGTCACCCACTAGAAGATGCTTCCTAAAATTTATTTTCATTTTAAAATAGTGGTTCGATTTGTCAGATGTATGGATAATTTGACCGTGTCATTTCTGCCCTTGCAAGAAGAGTCTAGGTACCAAATACTTTTATGCAAGACTGGGACTGGAGAAATCTGGGAAGTGTAATACTGTTTTTTTATTATTTAAAAGCATATATAATATATATTTTTATACAGCTGTACACTTTTTAGCTGCAATCCTGTACACAGTTACCTGAGAGTAAGTCCCATTGACATCAATATGACTGATTTCTGAGTAGACAGGTATAGTATTAGATTCACATTCTATCACATTAATTGCATGAGATATCTCAGGCAAAGTAATAAACTCAAATGAATATTGCCAGTTAAAACATTACCTACGATGTATTTCTTCCTTGCTATCTTACTAAGTTTTTCTAGGTAAGACAGAGGTAAGATGGATGGTTTGGCAATTGATTGTAGTGTTGCATTCTTAAGCTGGCTTTCTTCCTTAAGCGCGGAAGTTGCATTTTAGTGTGAATTTGCTTCGTAAAACATTACAAAATGGCTGCTGTGGGGGCATGGCACGACGCAAAATGTCCGCCATATCTAAAGGGCAGAAAAAGAGACAGAACTACAAAATGGTGCCAGCATGCCCACTATCAGTGGAATAAAGGCCACCACCATACTTGCGTATAGAGCACAACTCTTTGCACCTCTCCTCTGTTCAGAATCGAAGGGAGGGTGGGTGATCAGTCCTGGCATCCAATGAAATGTGGGCACATTTAGCGGGAGGCAGGCATGATAACTGTAGAAGAGGCCAAGCAACTGTAAGCAGGAACTGAGCAGAAAGAGCAAAGAATCTCTTTTACACTGTGATCTTTTTAGGGGATATTTTCTGAGGTCCTTTGCAGGAGGTAATGGTGGGCACACTGGTACACATGGGTGCCACACTGACAATCTCCCAAGCCAATGGGGAGCTTGTAAGGGGCTGAACCATACTGTCCATCTCTCCCAACTGAATGTCAACTGTGGCATGACCACTGAGCATGCTCAGTCCTCAGTCTTGTTTGTCCTCAGCTGTCAACTTTCCCTTTTTTTAAAGAGAAATTCCCTTATTCCGAATAGGATTCCTCGCAAGAAAAGGGAAAAGTTGAGAGCTATGCCTCAGTCCTGTTCTGTTGGTACTCTGTGTTTGCCATTAGAGGAAGTGATATGATGAAGGGCTACATTTAGATTGCTGTGCATGTATGTGAAAGGAAAAGTGTATTACCAATAACTTCATAAGCAACTTCTTCCCATTAGTTTTCTTTTTCTTTTTTTTAAAGTTTATTTCATGAAACAAGATAAAATGGATGAGGTGATTATCACAGCAGGGGGACGAAAACTGGCTGTAGTCAAGGAACCCACAGAAACATATGGTACTTTTAATTCACATCAGCTTTAATTACTTCTTGATTATATCACATACATTACCCAAAGAAATTGCTGTATAATACTGCCCGGCGAGTGGATTTTCTCCACAAAAGGAACTGTGATCTCTGAATCAAAAGTGGTGTAGCTGAGAGAATGATACACCAACTCCACATCTCTTTGATGATTAAATTATAAGCAAGAGTCCTAGACAGTTCTCATATCAAGTGCCGTATGTTTGGGCCAGAGCCCAGAATACCAGATATTGTTTGGGCTATCAATTGGGAACACTGTTTCAGACCAGCCACCCAACTTGAATGCTAATAAAAAAAAAATTAGTAATGAAATGACACATCCATTCATCTTTGCAGTGTCTTTTCCATTCACAGCAGCACTTAACAGCCAAATGTGTGAAAATATGTAAACTTAATAAGGCATATGGTCAAGATTTGTACTATTACACTGTTCAGCACACTGTGTTTCTTTAATGCACATTCTTTGGCATACATTGAAAGCACATTTCTGTGTTCGGCCTCTATGAAACGAATAGGCAAACTGTGGCACTCCAGATCTTTATGGACTTCATAAGAAGAGCTCTTCTGCACATGCCCAGTGACCCATTGAGTCCAGCATCCTGTTGTCACAGTAGCCAACCAGATGCTCAAGGGAAACTCAGTGCAGGACATGAGCCGCAACAGCACTCTCCCACTTACATTTCCTTTCAGCTGGTACTCAGAAACACAGTTCCCCCAATATTGGTTGCAATAAATAGCAACCTTGACTAGCAGACATTGATATCCTTACTGTATATGAATTTGGCTAATCTCCTCTGAAAGCTGTCCAACCTGGTGGCCATTGCACATTCTGCAGTGACAAATTCCATAAATTAACTATGTACTGTTAATATATCTTATTGGATGTCCTCAGTCTTGGTGTTGTTGTTTAGTCATTTAGTTGTGTCCGACTCTTCATGACCCCATGGACCAGAGCACGCCAGGCACTCCTGTCTTTTACTGCCTCCTGCAGTTTGATCAAACTCATGCTGGTAGCTTCGAGAACACTGTCCAACCATCTCGTCCTCTGCCGTCCCCTTCTCCTTGTGCCCTCCATCTTACCCAGCATCAGGGTCTTTCCCAGGGAGTCTTCTCTTCTCATGAGGTGGCCAAAGTATTGGAGCCTCAGCTTCAGGATCTGTCCTTCCAGTGAGCACTCAGGGCTGATTTCCTTAAGAATGGATAGGTTTGATCTTCTTGCAGTCCATGGGACTCTCAGGAGTCTCCTCCAGCACCATAATTCAAAGCTTACAACATTCAATTTCACTGGGTGATCTGGGATAAAAGCTTCTTGTTATTGCTACACATTATACCATAGGCTACAATATATCTAGGCAAAAAAACCCCCCAAAAACCAGGCCACGTGTCTTCCGGGCCATGCTCCCAGGCAAGTCATATGACCTGTGTGAGAGTATGGAGCCCAAAACTTGCATTTTGGGGGGCTCTGTGCTCTTGCGGGGCCAAGAAACATGTGTCCTGTCGGAATCAAGCCTTGTCAGAGGAATTGGCCACTCTCCAGGCACCCGGCTTGAGTTCCTTGTTGACCTCCCCGTCTGCGACTCCCGGCAAGATACAGGCGAGGCCTCTATCGGCGATCCTCCTCCACGTGAGAAGAACACACCACTCTTTCCCTCTCCTCCCTGCCATCCCCAGGGAGGGGAAAGAGACAGACAGAAATGTATTTACATGCCTTTATTTCTGTCTTTTGCAGCAGTACAGAGAAACATGTATGCACTCTCTTAACACCAACAGCAGAGAGAGAGAGAGACTCCTCCCCTGTACTTCCAGTACAGGTCAGATGACACTCTGAGCTAACATCCGGTGCTCAGCACAGTGAATAGACTGTCCCTTTGTTCCCACGGTACAGTCCCAAACATCAACATCCTGTCTGGCTTTCCAGCCATCTGCAGCTCGCTGCTGCATTGCTCCTTTTTCGTAACACCCCACCCCAAAATGCATGTTTTGGGTTGTCATGCTTTCAAGAGCACATCTCCTAAAAAACAGGATGCCCCAGTTTTTATCAGGACAGTCAAGGGTTATGCTATAGAGCTCTATCCCGTTCCCCTTGCTCCCCCCCCCCTTAACTAATAAGTCCCAAACACTTTTCCAGTTGCTCCTGTCTCTTGATCAATTGGGCTGCTCTTTTCTGCCCCCTTTCCAAATCCACAATATCCTTTTTGACTTGTGGTGACCAGAACGGTACACACTATTCCAAGTGTGGGCTTGTATGAGAGTACTTTGTTATTGGCAGTTTTGATTTCCTACCCCTTTCCTAATGATCTCCAACATGGATTTCACCTTTTTCACAATTACCACACACCTGTCCTGGTCAGTCACCACCAATTCTGACCCCATTAGCATAGCGGTCAACCTTCCCCTTTTTTGCGGGAAATCCCCTTATTCCAGCACCGTTTCCCGCTGCTTTCCACTGCTATCCCGGATTGTTAGATATCCCGTAGACTGTCCCCGGGACAGGTAAGGCTGCTGATACCTTATTTTCGAGGCTGCTGATCCCTTATTTCCAAATCTGAAAGTTGACAGCTATGCCCATTAGTGTATATGTGCACCTAAATTTTCTTGCCCCATTGCAGATCTTTGAGGAACACCATTTCTCACAATAGAGAGAGTCCTTGGTGAGGGGCTTTAGAAGAATTTTTTTGAAAGTCCAAGCAAAGAGTATCTACCCAACACCCCTATCCACGTGCTTGACACACTCAAAGACTCCTAAAGTGTTAGATAGATCTTAACTTTGCAAAAGCGTATTGAATCTTATTCTTCTATATGCTTGGTAATTTTCTCTTTAACGATGCTTTCTGTCAGTTTTCCCATGCTAACTAGCCAATAACTTCTTGGTTCCCCTTTTTAAAAATGGTTTTATATTGGCCACTTGCAAGTCCTCAGGCAAGGAGGGACAAATTACTTATGTACTTTTTTGTCAGAAGATCATAATTCAACTATGATAGCATGACTGGTCACCAGAGATAATGACAGCTGTAGTCTAGGAACACCTGAAAGGCCATAGGTTCCTCACCTCAGAGTTATGATTTTAATACTTTTCTTTGAAGCCAGACTTCTGGCTGAGGTTAGTTAACTGAAAAGAGCCCTATGCCTAGAAAAATAAGTTAGCAAATATTTTACAGGGATGCAGGCAAATTCTCTAGCTATAAAGCAAGCTGACGGGATATAATTCGTAAATAATGTATGGTTCAATATATGGAATTCAACAAGCTTAATCTAAAAAGTTTCCAGGGTACATATCTCCTCAAGTGAGACAGGTTTCATATTAAGACTTTTCCAGATTGCTTAATGGCTTTTATTGCAACAATTTGCAGAGAATCATAAACAGCCAGAAGATAAAGTTACTTTGAAAAAAAAAAAAACAAGCCAGTGCCTAATGTTTTAAAATCCTGGTTCCTAGAACTGTGGCCCATGTGGAAAAAAGATTGGTTATGGGCCGCTGCATCCTCCTATCTAACTAATAAAGTTAACTGCAAAGTGGCTAAAAATACCAAATGTTTCTCCTCCACATTAACAATTTACTGTTGCTGCTGCAACAATCATAAATCATCACAGGCATTGAAGGAATGGGCCTGGTAGGCATGGCTGTGTGAAAATATGTCCTGTGAGCAATTTAATCATTTCACCCTCAACTATTCCATGAAAGATGAAGATGGCTTACACGAGGCTCACTATGGTCTCCAGTCTAGACACCGGTTGGTAGACTGAAGATATACCCTCCAACATTTCTCCAGTGAAAATAGGGACATCCTATTCCATAATAATAACAGGAATTCAGTGGTACCTCTGGTTACAAACTTAATTCATCCTGGAGGTCTGCTCTTAACCTGAAACCATTCTTAACTTGAGGTACCACTTTAGCTAATGGGGCCTCCTGCTGCCGCCGCCACGCAATTTTCATTCTCATCCTGAGGTAAAGTTCTTAACCCGAGGTACTACTTCCAGGTTAGCGCAGTCTGTATCCCGAAGTGTTTGTAACCCGAGGTACCACTGTAATTTTATTATTTATACCTCACTCATCTGACTGGGTTGCCCCAACCACTCTGGGCGGCTACGTATAAAAGCATCATAAAACATTAAACATTAAAAAACTTCCCTAAACAGGGCTGCTTTCAGATGTCTTCTAAAGGTTGTACAGTTACTCATCTTCTTGGCTCGGTGTGTGTGTGTGTGTGTGTGTGTGTGTGTCACATAACTCCACACCCTCCCAACATTTATCTGATGAAAATAGGGACATCCTAAGGAAAAGCAGGACATTCTGGGATCAAACAGAAACCAGATGGCTTCTGTAAATCTGGAACTGTCCCTGGACAATAGGGACACTTGGAGGGTCTGCAAGCACAAGAACAGCAACTGCACAACAGAACAGCTGGCCTTCCTTTAGAGGCAAGATTAGGACCTTATGCTGCTTCTTGTTGAATGCTGTCTAAAAACTTCAACCATTCAGCATTACTGGGATGATCCCAGATTCTGGTATTATGAGAAAGAGGGGGAAAAACAAACTTCTTTTTGACCACTTTCAGCACGCATATTTTTTAAACACCTACCGGTATATCATGTGCCCTCCCCTTACTCACTATTTTCCTGAACTAAAAAGTGCAGCACGTTTTAAACTTTCCTCATGGAGCTTCCGGTTCCGGACGCGAGCAGTGAGGAAGCACAGAAAGCCAGCTCTCGGCTTTCTGGGCGCTGTGGGAACGTTGGGGAGAGACGCAAGGGCGCAGCGTACCCCGAAACCTCAGGGGGGAAACCCTTGAGGGAGAGGCCACCCGCAGCGTGGACGCGGTCGACCTACCCCCTCTGGGAAAGGGCAGAGTGGGGGAACGAGAGAACGGTGACCGCCAGCGCAAACTGGGAAGCGCCACCCCACAGCGAGACGCCCAGAGCTTCAACTGCGGGCAGCGTCGGGACCCCTTGGAGATTAGAACGGGGTCTCCAGCGTGGAAAACTTTCATTTTTGGTTGAAGTGCTTACTATATAAGCGCGAAGTTGGCGTGAAGCCAGGAGACGCCCAGGTTTTCTTTGTTTGTTTATCTACGGGATTGCCCTCGGCAGCGGAGACAAGATGGCGCAGAAGGGGAGCCGCAGGAGCGAGGAGGTTAGTGAATAGTCTGACTGAGTGAGCAAGAGCCGAATTGATAGTAAATACGGACTACAGTGCATTTTAATGATTCAATGATTAAACTTTATTAAAGAAGCATAACGCCAATTCTGGGATATAGACAGTGACGAACGCCCTTCCAAGCCCCCCGGTGAGGTCTAGGCTTGACTACGACGACTCTTCAACGTTACCCACTCCCTCCCACCCCCTTTAAAGACATCTATAAGAAAAATACAAATAAATAATAGACTGGTGAGAGCACGCTAAGGGAGGTGTGGTAGGGGCTCGATACTCGGACTGCAGCCTGAGGTAGATTAAAGACGCCCAATGCAGCGACAGCAACAACCGGTCAGGTCGCTATTTTAAGCAGCTGGCTCTTGTGGGCGGAAGCTAGATACGAAGCAAACCAACTATACAGAGCCCCTTTCTTTCTTTATTGGCCGGGCCCGACCTGTGAGGGGGCGAAAAGGGGGGTATGCAACTCTGAGTGGAAGCCTAGACGGTAACCGGGAACGCAACGGGGGACATCATTGGGACTGCAACCTCTTGGTGAGAGGAGACCATAGTGCGTAAAGTGTTAAAAGTGTCTGAGGCTCCTGAAGTGTTGGAAGTTCCGGAAGTTCCTGAAGTGTCGGGAGTAAACCAATTAGGACCAATTAAGACTGAATTTGAATGTATAGGATAAGAAGCTGTACAGGACAATTACGTCTCTAGTAGCCACACCACCCCTCTTTTACCTTCCACCTTCTATCCCTCCCCTTCCTCCACCCCCCCTTCGCCCGGAGCGGACTAATTGTTGCTTTTGGATTAAGACCACCCCCAGGGTTTTTTGTGCTTTTTTTTAAAGAGTATATTGTGGGACTGCTGCTCTCTTGGGGTTTATATGTGTTTGTATGGACATCAGAGTTAGCTAGATCAGTTATAATATACACTACCCCGGTAGGCGCTTGTTGAGAGGAAAGGAGGGAAAGGTCAGGAATATAGGACAAAAAGGACTACAAGAAGAAATTAACGGTGAATAAGGGGAGTGTGTCACAAATAACGATGGGGAAGGAGGGGAAGGACGCAAAGAGAGTGGGCGGGACCCCGGGGGAAAGAAAGACATCACGTCAAGAGGAGATCAAAGACCTAGATAGCTTATGGATTAAAATAAAGGAAGAATTTAAACAAAATGAAACATATATAGAAAATAAGCTAGGAGACATGCAAGACTTGATCGATAAAAAAATAGAAGAGGCAGTAGGAGAGCTCTCATCCAAAATTCAAGAATTGTCAGTAAAATCTAAGATAATTGAGGAGTCTAATAAGAAGCTACAGAAAGAAATGAGGGAACAGAAAAAAGAAACAGGGAGGATGAGGGAAGAGTTGGGTGAGTTAAACAAAGCACAGGACAGGATCTGGGATAACCTCGCCATGGCCGACATGCGACAAAAGCAGCTCCATTTAAAATTTAGAGGTGTGGCAGAAGAAAGAAATGAGGATGTTAGAAAGAAAATGATTAAGGAGCTCGCTAAATGGCTGGGTCTGGAAGAAGAAGAGATTGCACTAACAATAGACAATGCATTTAGAATGTCTAGACCACAACACCTCAAACCCAATAAATTTTTGGGAGACTGTCTCGTGATATTCAACTCCCTAGAAATGAGAAATCTAATTCTAAGGACGAGTTATCGTAATAAACTTAGAATTGAAGGCAGGCCCATCATTATTTACAAAGAGATTCCAATTAGATTATTACGAAAAAGAGAGGGATACAAACAAGTGGTTGCGGCTTTAAGGAGAAACGGAATACAATTTAGGTGGGAATTCCCCGAGGGGATTACCTTTTTTTACAAAGATAAGAAATTCAAACTGACGGACATACAGGAAACAGAGAAGTTTCTGAGGAGATATGAAAGAGAGCTGGGAAGGACAGAGTATAGACTGCGAGACAGGGAAGAGACAAAAGGGAATGGTCGAGAAAAGGAAGATGAGGGGGAGGGGAGCGTGAAAGATCAAGGAGAGAGGGGGTTAAACTCAGGAGACGAAGATGAGGAAGCCGCAGTGGGAGAAGGGGCGGCCGAAGAGGAGGGGCTCTCAGGAAACAAAGGCGCTAGTTTTTAATCCGAGTTTTGATTAGAGGTAGAGTAGTCAGAGAACTAGGATAATACTGGACACCTTAAAACTTTTATCATGGAACGTGAATGGGCTGAATGAGAAAGTTAAAAGGAATAAAATTCAAAAAGCTTTGAGAAATAAGAAATATGATGTAATCTGTTTTCAGGAAACTCATATTGCAAAGAGACATAGACATATATTGGTGAATAAAAAGCTGGGAGTAGAATTTGTAAATTCGGATGTAAACAAAAAAAGAGGAGTGGTAATATATGCCAAAGAAAGTTGGGAACCAATACAAATCTGTAAGGATGAGGAAGGTAGAATATTAGGTATTCAATTAAACTTTCGAGGGGAAAGAATCAACGTAGTGTCGGTATACGCACCGAACTCAAATAGAACAGAGTTCTTTGAAAAACTTGAAAGCCTGCTGATGGAATTGGAACCATATAAGTTAATTTTATTGGGAGACTGGAACGGGGTACCAACACCGAGTCTGGATAGAAGTGAGAACCAGAGGAACGTAAACAGGGGGAAGCTCCCTAATGCCTTTAATGAGTTAGTGGAAAATTTAGATTTAATTGATATCTGGAGATACCGAAATCCCACTACCAAACAGTTTACTCACTACTCAGAGCCTCACCAAAGCTGGGGCAGGATCGACCAGATATGGGTGACCAGGGCTATGGTATGGAGAGCTAAGAGATGTGAGATACTACCCAGGACCCTGTCAGATCATTGCCCCTTGACTTTGGAAATCAAAAATGAATTGAAAGGGCAACCTAGATGGAGGATGAATGAATATCTATTTGAGAATGAGGAAGTGCTGGATATGGCCAAAAAAACTTTGAGAGAGTACCTGGCGATAAATTTGAATAGAGATACCCCAACAGAGTTGGTATGGGATGCCGGTAAGGCAGTCTTAAGGGGCCTTTTGATACAACAAAATAGCTATAGAAAGAAGTTAAGGGAGAAAAAGAAGGAAGGTATTCTGGCCCAACTGAGAGACCTTGAAAGGAAACTGGCACTAAATCCGACAGATGAAACGATTAACCAAGCGGTGAGGGTGTTGCAATCCCAATACTCAGCTATTTTGAATCAAGAAGTAGAACAGAAAATTAAATTCACAAGACAGAAATATTTCGAGTCGGCTAACAAAATGGGGAAGCTACTTGCATGGCAGCTTAGGAAAAGAAAGAAACAAAATGCGATCAATAAACTTATTGTAGATGAGAGGGTGATAGAAGATCCAGGTGAAATTGAAAGCAGGTTTGTTACTTTTTTTGAAAAGCTGTATGAAAAAGGAGAAGAGAGCAGTGCAGAAATAGAGAACTACCTGAATAAAGAAGAAAGAAAATATTTTACAGAAGAAGATTGTACACAACTAAACAAAGTGGTGTCTGTAAAAGAGGTCAGGGACGCTATTAATAAGATGAAGAATGGGAAGTCCCCTGGTCCGGACGGTCTGCCTGCAAAATATTATAAAAAATTGGTAGATCTGCTAGCGCCGGTATTAACGGAGGTAATTAATAACACGCTCCAAGAGGGGAGGATACCTAGTTCCTGGAAGGAGGCGTATATCACGTTAATACCTAAGACCGAAAATGAAAAGACGGATTTAAAAAACTATAGGCCAATCTCACTTTTAAATTGTGACTATAAGGTTTTTGCAGACATCATGGCAAGCAGACTCAAAAAATTATTAAATAGATATATACATAGAGATCAAGTGGGATTTCTCCCAGGTAGGCAATTGAGGGATAACGTCCGGCATGTATTAGATATTATAGAGTACTTGGAGGCAAGACCAGACGTGCCAGCGGCCCTTATTTTCATTGATGCAGAAAAAGCTTTCGATCGTGTTTCTTGGGAATTTCTGCTACAAAATCTTGACAAGGTGGGAATAGGGGGCCCCTACTTGAAGGCCATCAGGGCGATCTACACAGAGCAGCAGGCTAGGCTGATCATTAATAACAACTTGACTAAATATTTCCCAATTATGAAAGGGACAAGGCAGGGTTGCCCTCTGTCACCTTTACTGTTCATATTGGTGCTAGAAACAGCCGCAAATAAAATAAGAGCGACCCCAAATATTAGGGGATTAAGAATCGGAGAGAAAGAATACAAACTAAAGGCCTACGCTGATGACTTGGTCCTTTTTTTAGAGAACCCAATTGAAAGCACCAGCAGAGCGGTAGAACTTTTGGAAGAGTTCGGCAAATTATCTGGATTCAAGTTAAATAGGGGGAAAACTAAAATATTAATAAAGAACTTGACAGTACAGGAGAAGTCACAGTTGGAACAACAGGTGGACATTAAAGTAGTAAATAAAGTGAAGTATTTGGGTATCTGGTTATCTCCAAAGAATATTAATTTAGTAGAGGATAATTACAATAAATTGTGGAAAGAAGTTAAGAAAGACATGGACACCTGGCGTAGACTGAATTTATCCTGGACCGGGAGGATGGCATCGATTAAGATGTGTATCCTCCCGAGATTGTTATTTCTGTTCCAGAACTTACCAGTGATAAAAGGTACCGCCTGCTTTAAAAACTGGCAAAGGACCTTGACCAAATATATTTGGCAGGAGAAGAAACCTAGAGTGAAACTTAAATATTTGACGGACCCCAGGGATAGAGGGGGCTTTGGTGTACCAAATTTAAGGCTTTACTATGAGGCGGCATGTCTACTCTGGATTAAAGAATGGGCCACCCTGAAAGATACTGACTTACTAGATCTAGAAGGATTTGACTTAAGATTTGGGTGGCATGCTTACCTCTGGCAGGAGAAAGATAAAGTCCACAGAGGTTTTTATAATCATATAGTCAGAGGGTCACTTTTAGAAGTGTGGAACAGGAAGAAAAGTGTGATTGAACAAAGTACCCCTTGGTGGCTTTCACCTGTGGATATTATTAAAATAAAGAAATTAAATATGACAGGTAGAAGGTGGACGTACGAGGACCTCCTAATCAAATCAGAAGAAGGGTGGAAACTAAGACAGCAGGATGAACTGAAAGAGAAAATTAAGGATTGGTTTCACCAACACCAAATTAGTGCACTATGGAGGGAACATAAGAGAATAGGTATGGGAGAAAACAAATCTAGATTCCAAGTAGAGATTATTGAGAGTAACAACAAACTACTGTCTAAAATGTATAGGCAACTGCTGGAAAACGAAAATAAGGAAGAGTTGATCAAAGGGGTGATGACTAAATGGAACAAAGACCTAGGATACGAGATAGGGTATGAGAAATGGCAAATTTTGTGGAAGAAAGGCATGAGATTTACTGCGTGCGCTGACTTAAGGGAGAATTTATACAAGATGATGTATCGCTGGTATCTGACCCCGGCCAGATTGGGGAGAATGTATAGAACAGCAGATAACACCTGCTGGAGGTGCAAAGATAAGGTGGGGACCTTTATCCATATTTGGTGGACCTGCGAGGGGGTGAAAGGTTTCTGGGGACAAATACACGAGGAGTTAAAGAAAATCTTGAAGTATAATTTACCCAGGAAACCTGAAGCTTTCCTCTTAGGGATGATTGGGGAGGAAATAAAAAAGACGGATCAGACTTTCTTCCAGTATGCTACCACTGCTGCAAGGATTCTAATAGCAAAGAAATGGAAATCCCCCGAAATACCAACAATGAGAGAGTGGCAGGTGAAATTGTACCAATATTTGGAATTGGCAAGACTTACACAATATATTAGGCGGGACAACCCCACTAAAAAGATAGAGGACTGGTCCAAATTCTTATGTTACCTTGAGACTAACTTGGGAATTAACAATTTAACAGTAGACGATGTTTAACTCCTACGACGTGGAGAGATAAATGAAAATAACTGCAGATGGTATATGTAAAATATTTAACCCAAAGCTGAGGTTATTGGAAGTCAAATGTGTGTAAGGGTGTGATTGGTTCTTTCTTTTCTTTGTTTTGTTTTTATTTTTCTTTTTTCTAGTTGTATGTGTCTGATTTTATAATTTTTTTTTTCTCTTTATTGTATGTGTAAGTTTATGTCTTTGTAATAAAGTTTGTATAAAAAAAAAAAAAATAATAAAAAAAAATAAACTTTCCTCATGGAGAAGTTGCTCCAGCCCCTCGATCAATTTGTTTGTTCCTTTCTGCACCCCCTTTCAGCTCTACATTATCCCCTTTTTAAAGTTGGCTGGCCAGAATTGTTCACAGAATTTCAAGACACTAGGCTATTAGCAATTTTAGTTTTGACTCCTTTCCTAATGATCCGTAACGCAGAATTTGCCTTTGACACAGCAGCTGTGTATCGGGTCATCACTGAAATATCCACCACAATCCCAAAATTCCTATCCTGCTCAGTCAGTGCCAGCTCAGATCTCATCGGTGTATAAATCGGGAAATTGAGATTTTAAGTCTCACTTGTTCACATTGAACCACATTTGCTAATTTAGCGTCCATCCCTCCACTTGCGAAAGATCCCTTTGAAGCTCTTCATTCCCATTTTTCTTTTTACCACCCCCAAAAATGTGGTGTTATCTACCAGCTTCACCAGTTTGCAGCTCAGTCCTAACTCCCAATCATTTATGATCAACTTTAAAAGCACTGGTTGCAATTACATACATTCATTTCAGAAACAGTCTGTTTTGAAGGTGACTCAGAAACTACAACTAATCCAGAATGCAGCAGCTAGACTGGTGACTGGGAGCGGCCGCTGAGACCACATAACACCAGTCTTGAGAGACCTACATTGGCTCCCAGTACGTTTCCGAGCACAATTCAAAGTGTTGGTACTGACCTTTAAAGCCCTAAATGGCCTCGGTCCCGTATATCTGAAGGAGCATCTCCACCCCCATTGTTCTGCCCAGACACTGAGGTCCAGTGCCGAGGGCCTTCTGGCAGTTCCCTCGCTGCGAGAAGCCAAGTTACAGGGAACCAGGCAGAGGGCCTTCTCGGTGGTGGCACCTGCCCTGTGGAACGCCCTCCCACTAGATGTCAAAGAGAAAAACAACTACCAGACTTTTAGAAGACATCTGAAGGCAGCCCTGTTTAGGGAAGCTTTTAATGCTTAACAGACCATTGTATTTTAATATTTCATTGAAAGCCACCCAGAGTGGCTGGGGAAACCAGCCAGATGGGTGGGGTATAAATTATTTTTATTATTGTTATTATTGTTGTTGTTGTTATTGTTGTTGCTGTTGTTGTTATTATTATATATTTTCATCTTCCAAAAAACATAAGGAGAGCCCTCCTACATCAGGCCAAGAGACCATTTAGTCCAACATGTTGGTAAATTTGATAAAAGTATAAATAAGTGTGGTAAAATAGAAAGGAGAATTCCCTGGATGGATATATCATAGTTTGGGACAAGCCCCAGCACAGCTTTAAAATCACAAAATATGTAGCAATGGAAATATAGGCTATTAGAACATTAAAATAGCCCCCTTTAAGTTGCTTCCAAAGGTCCCCACATCCCTTAGCATAAAAAGACCACACATCAGATAAGTTAAAAATGGTTTACTTGAAACTTCTCAAAGGTCAAGTTCATGTGCTTTTCCATACAGCATTCAAAAAAAGACATGCAGTATAACACAGGCTCAAAAGTGGTAATTGTTTTTTAAATTATTTGTGCAGCTACACAAAGATGGCTTGCTTAAGCCACATGATCTAAGTTTGGAGAACCCAGTTTAGACCTCCTTCTGGTAGGATGGAGAACATGGTGGATAACCCTTCCTTCCAAGGCAATGAGGAGACATAGCATCACAGAACTATGGAAGGGACCTCAAGGACCATCTAGTCCAACCCCCTGCAATGCAGGAATCTCAGCTTTAAGCAGATGACCATACAACATCTGCTTCAAAGCCTCCAAGGAAGGAGAGTGCACAACCTCCCAAGGGGGTCTGTTCCACTGTCAAACAGTGTTCCAGCTAAGCCTGGCAGGACATCTTACTCTATGGTCTTAACCCCTTCATGTATTAGTTAGAGTTAAGCATGTTGCTTATATGAGGCTGGCTATCCTGCACAACAGTTCCCAGCAACTGGTATTCAGAGGCATATTACATCCCACAGAAGAGGCAGAACATAGCAATTGTGGCTAGTAGCCATCCTGTTCTTCAACAGTTACTGATCTATACAAGGAGTTCTCCTCTTATCCTATAATTGCTAAGCTTATTCTGGAGCCTTTGATGAGGGACTTTATCAAAAGCTTTTGGGAAGCCCAAATACATACTGTCTACAGCAGTGTTTCTCAAACTTGGGTCTCCAGCCATTGTTGGACTGCAACACACATCATCCCTGACCGCTAGGGATGATAGGAATTGTAGTCCAATAACAGCTGTTTGAGAAACACAGGATCGTACTCCTTTCCACACACTTATTGACAGTCTAAAGATACTAAAAGGTTAGGGAGAGATGAGAGAGCAGACCTTGGAGAATCCAAGTTGCATAACTTTCTAATGCTGACGCTTCTAATGAAATAGCAACTTCTCATATATATATATTTAGCCTGAGGGTTAACAAAACAATCTTTATTATTGTCTCTTTCTAAATTAGTCCAATTGACTTTCCTCGTAGAGCAGTAATCCAGAAGAATGTATTGATCCTATCAATTTTTGAAGGGTTTTCTTTTTCTCCTCTAAAAATGGCAATGTGGTTTTTTAATAAAAAAAATCTCATACATTGATCTTACGTACATGGTACATTAATACAAGACATTTTATCAATCCACTGCTGGATTAGACCTAGTTGTTTATGACTGAGATACAGGTCTGTAAATAAGCACCTTTAACGGATTCAGAGGAAATCTTTATGCACTTTAATTGCATAGACAGGTTCAAATCCCCGGAAGGCCAAGAGAGAAATCAATGGGTAATTTTAATGCAAAATCAATTGGGATTATCTTTACCAAATGTGCTGATGCAGCTCCTTAAAGCAGCATCTCCTTCTGGAGAAGACGTGATGGGCTGGTACCCTAATGAATTGCATTTCTGCTGGGGTTTTTTTCTTCTTCTTCTCCCTTCCCCAATATAAATAGTATTCCCTAAGGTGAATTAAGTCTACTAGGCATTCCTATTACTATGCTGGCAATTATGAAAATGAATCTTTAAAGAAGCATTTAAGTTCAGGACACGATTGGGGGCACTTGAAGTTCTGTACATATATTAGATGTCCAGTTCAGCTCAGGTATTATTATTTTTTGCTGAGTGTGCGAGCAGAGGGAAGCTTTGAGGGGAAGCTCCCTCCTGAGGGAAAAAGCAGGGTACAGGCATACATGCATTTAATATAATCTAGTTTGGCCCTGACATGTCTTGTTTCTGATGCTGGCCCACCCCATCTTATTGTTGTTGTTGTTGTTTAGTTGTTTAGTCGTGTCCGACTCTTCGTGACCCCCTGGACCAGAGCACGCCAGGCACTCCTGTCTTCCACTGCCTCCCGCAGTTTGGTCAAACTCATGCTGGTAGCTTCGAGAACACTGTCCAACCATCTCGTCCTCTGTTGTCCCCTTCTCCTTGTGCCCTCCATCTTTCCCAACATCAGGGTCTTTTCCAGGGAGTCTTCTCCTCTCATGAAGTGACCAAAGTATTGGAGCCTCAGCTTCACGATCTGTCCTTCCAGTGAGCACTCAGGGCTGATTTCCTGAAGAATGGATATGTTTGATTTTCTTGCAGTCCATGGGACTCTCAAGAGTCTCCTCCAGCACCATAATTCAAAAGCATCAATTCTTCGGTGATCAGCCTTCTTTATGGTCCAGCTCTCACTTCCGTACATCACTCCTGGGAAAACCATAGCTTTAACTATACGGACCTTTGTTGGCAAGGTGATGTCTCTGCTTTTTAAGATGCTGTCTAGGTTTGTCATTGCTTTTCTCAATTCAAGTTGTTCTCCTTCCCCAACATCCACTTATTCACATGGAACGCAAACCAGGTGGCCGGTCTCCTGCTCAATCTCCACTGTTATGCATTTGAGCTGTGCAAAGAACACATTCCTTTACTTCAGCAAAAAAAAAAAGGGGGGGACTGTTTTGACTTGTGTTGATAATATTGCTATAGTTACCATGAAGGGAGGTATAAAATCAACCACAAAAATGCTCTTAAAATATAGTGCTTTTTTGGGAAATTCAATCTTGAATACATAAAAAAACAGGCCTTTGAACTAGGCTTACACAGAGGGAGATCATGTTCTTCACGCTACACTGATATCTAAAGCGGTGCTCCTCCTGTATATATTCAGATATTCCTGCCTTTGTCTTGTTTAGTGAACCAAAATCTGGGCAAATGCAAAAGGAAAATAAGATGGGTGTTGTGACCAGTTTTCAGATTTGGGCAAGGATTTCTAATGCCACCCCCATTTGTACAGTGGAAGCTCTACTTACGGACGTAATCAGTTCCAGAGGTCCGTCCGTAAGTCGATCTGGGTTGCTGGTAGAAGTGCCGTTGTGCGCAGGTGCGTTCGGCGGCAGCTGCTTCTGCGCATGTGCAAACGGCAGAAGCCGCTTCTGCGCATGCGTGAATCGTGGCAAACTCAGTATTTACCGTATTTTTCACCCTATAGGGTGCACCGGCCCATAGGGCACACATTTTTTTGGGGGGGGGGGGAATAAAGAAAAAAAATATCCTCCCCCAAGCCCCAAAGAGCAAAGAAGCCATGACAGCGAGCGGGATGGATCCCGCTCGCTTTCCTGGCTTCATTTTTAGCCTCGGGGCTGGGGGTCCGGGAGCGAAGGCGAGGTTGCGCAACCTCGCCATCGCTCCCAGAGCTTGCGGGGCTGGGGGCGGGGGAAGCCCGAGCTTCCCCTGACCCCAGCCCCCAGAACAGGCTGCTATCCGCAAGCCTTGGGAGCCCGGTGGGAACTCCCGCTGGGCTCTCCAGGCTTGCGGATATCTGCCCAAAGCCTGGGGCGCGCTGCTCAGCGGGCCCCAGGCTTCGGGGTGCAGGCTGCTATCCGCAAGCCTAGGGAGCCTGGCGGGAACTCCCGCCGGGCTCCCAAGGCTTGCGGATAGCTTCCTGAAGCCTGGAGAGCGAGAGGGGTCGGTGCGCACCGACCCCTCTCACTCTCCAGGCTTCAGCGAAAGCCTGCATTTGCCCCATAGGACACACACACATTTCCCCTTCATTTTTGGAGGGGGAAAAGTGCGTCCTATAGGGCGGGAAATACGGTATTTCCGCGTTTGCCGCATTCGCAACTTGGATCAGGGCCAAGTAGAGGCGGTCATAAGTAAAGATTCTACTGTATATCACGGGGTCAGCAAACTTTTCCAGCAGGGGGCCGGTCCACTGTCCCTCAGACCTTGTGGGGAGCTGGACTATATTTTGAAAGGGAAAAAAAATGAACGAATTCTTATGCCCCACAAATAACCCAGAGATGCATTTTAAATAAAAGGGACACATTCTACTCATGTAAAAACATGCTGATTCCTGGACCATCTGCGGGCCTGATTTAGAAGGCGACTGGGCCAGATCCGGCCCCCGGGCCTTAGTTTGCCTACCCATGGTATATCAGTTTAATATAAACAAGAAAGGCCTATCCTGAAGAGGCCAAAAGAGGCGAGACTTGGTTCAGAGAAAACAAACTAGATCTAGCAAATTTTTGTTTTTACTGAGCTAGGGAAAAGCACTGTGCCTGCACACTCGCTCCATGCCCCTCCCCTCTTCATTTTTCAAGTGTGTCCTAATTCAGTGCTTTCTGCTGTTTCAATAAACCACAGTTGCCCTATTAGGTCCAACCCAGGAAACTATGGTTTAAGTGATCCTCGCAAACCAATATATCAAACCAGTTTAATCCTGAGCTGATATCCAGGTTTGCGAGGATTACTGACATCACAAAAAGCTGTGATTTATCAAACCAGGAAAAATTGAATGAAGGCATGTAAGAAGACAAAGGAAGAAGAGGGAGCGACTGGGCACACAGCGCATTACTGTTTTCATAAAGTACGGTTTATAAGACAAAAATTGTTAAGCAGTGAACCAGTGCAGCAAAAAGGGAGAACTCCAGGCAAGGAAGAGGAAGAAAAGAGGTAGAAAGAAGGAAATTGTCAAAAGGAGGAGAGAGGAGAAAGTGCAGCAAAGACTGAACTGTATTTGAAGCTCTCTGAAGAAGGAACTGAGATGTCTGAAAGGCATTGGATGTGAAGATTTTATTTTACTACTGCTTTGCTTCCTGCTTTTATCCTGCATCTGAATCAGGCCTGTTTTTCATGGATTTCTTTTCTTGTGTGGTTTTCTAATAACATAATACAACATCTATTAAAACATTTGACAAAGAAGGAGAAAATAAAAGAGGAAGGAGTAGGAGGGGAGGTTAAGAAAGGGACACTCGGATTTTTCACGCTTCCAAATTTGCTTTAACGTAAACAAAGTCAACTCAGCTTATTTTACAAGCCGTCTTTGAATAACATTGCTGAACTGAAATAAACAGCGCTCTCTTTTAAAATCTGTTCTCCGCTCTCCTCCTTTTGGTCTGGAGCTAAGCCCACTCTCAGAAGCTTTCCCTGACTATATGAATTCAGGAGTTGTTTGTTTTCCTTTCCCAAAGGAAGAACAGGAGCCATATGTCAAGTGGCCCTTTTCAGGTGTGCAAGAATTAGAGTTTACATGCGGCAGGTGACATTTAAGTGCTATATCGCACATTGTGCAGAAAAGCTTTGGCAATGTTAACAGCCCATCGCTCTCACAGAAGCTCTGTGTATCTTTCCCTAAGGTCATCTCCTATTCATAATCCACTTTTTTATCCTGTAGGATATTCAAGGCCCCTTATGAAAGGAACTCAGGAAAGGACACACCATACATTTAAAACAACCCCCCTCCACAAAGGATGCTGGGGGCTGCAGTTTATCCCTCACAGAGATGCAGTTCACCACCCCATTATCCAAGCACAGCTACAGAACACTCCTTCCATGTGATCTATTCTAAACCATTCTGGAATGTGAAATTAAGTACAATGAAGGTTTTCTAATTAGCTCCCATTGAATGGCCCCTGGTAGACATAACTTCCCTAACGCATGCCTACTCTCCCTCAGAGTATGGACTGACATGGAAATTGAATCTAACATCTCTTGCACCCAAAGTGAAAATCACCCACTGTTGCACTAGATCAGGGGTCCCCAAACTAAGGCCCGTGGGACTCATTTATCCGGCCTGCGGCAACCCCCATCGCCTGCTCTTACTGGCACTACGCTGCATGGCTGCCCACTTCCGGGTTGGAAGAGCACCATAAATAGCTTGCGCACATGCACAAGTGTTATTTGCGCATGCGCAAGCATTATTTCCGGTGCACATCTGGGTCAGAGGAGGCCCGCGCACATGCACACAAGCTATTTCTGGTGCTCCTCCAACCTGGAAGTGCGCCAGAAATAACATGTGCGCACGCATATGGGCATGCGCTCCCCCACCCTCCAGCTCGCTGCACGATTGGCGCTGGAGACACCGGCCCAAGGCATGGTAAGTTTGCTGACCCCTGCACTAGATCCAAGGCCTTTATATTCATCATTTTTCCTTTTAGCAATTTGATGCATACATATATTTTATGTATGTTATTGCATTCATAAGTGAAATTAGTATTTCCACCCACACCTAAAATTTGCTTCCTCCAATACAAAACACATTTTGTTCGGTTTTGTAGAGGGGTCAGCATGGTTAAGCCCCGGAGGAGCTCTGCGCAAATGGTTTATTGATTAGAATTGGGTGCTACATTCATGAGCAAGAGAGAGCTCCTGTCACAGCAGGAAAAGGGATGGGGGTCATCTAAGGAGAGGGTTAAGCAACTACTTTCAGCTACCTGTCAAAGATCAACAAAGATAGAATACTACAAGTGTCACTGAACATATAATCTGTCATTCTTCGGACACACATGGTGGTATTCAACTTTTGCTCAGACTTGTTCAGATTAAGAAACCTAATTTAGTCATGTTCATGGGTTTTAGTGATACTTAGTTGAATACCACCCAAAGTACTTATTGATTTGAAATTACAAAATATAAGATCGCTATCATTCATATGAGAATATCAAATTTTGGACATTACTTGCCAAAAAAAATACACAAAGCCCAATGCTAAATTTTTGGGAATATCTTAATCTATTTCAGGTTTTGTATACTTATTATAGTGAATGTCTCAAGTTCATTCACACATGAATGATAAGAATCCCAGAGGAACTTTGTGAATTCCCCCGCCCCAATGGATATATCTAGAGAAATACAAGAGTTTTTCTTTATTCAGGCACGAGCAAGCGAATGAATGTTGTCAGTCTCATTTAAGTACCTGAGGCTGCAGTGCTAAACACACTTACCTGGGAATAAGTTCCCTGGAATCCAGAGAGCGTTGCATTGTGATTGTCAACATTCATGGATATATGAGTTTTGGGTAACTCACAAAATGCACCTAGGATTATTCGTGCATCCAAGCTGCAGTGAAGTTTCTAATTGCTTCCTTTCTCCTGCCTCTTCTTCTTTGACTGATTGACCTTGTCTGTGAGGTCTTCTCGAGGCAATGGCACTGTGACTGTAATGCCATTGGCTCGTCAGACGTGGGTCGCCGAGGGCACCCATCAAGAACAGTTAGCTGACCTGCTGCAGAAGCAACAGTGCAAAGCCTTAGAATCACATATACTCTCTCCTCTTTCCTGCGATTGCAAGGCTGGCATATGACAACCTTGCACCAGCAAATCTTGCAAATCAGCCTGTCAGGCTGCTGACACATGTAAAAACAATTCCATCCATTGCTGTTTCAAGCATGACACTCTGCCGGCATATGAAGAAGGCTCGGGACTGTTTTTAAGAGCACAGAAATTCAGCATACAGGGGCCGCGCAAAACTTGAGTCTTTGCACGTGTTTTAAACCTCTGCCACTCTGTGATGTGCCCTGGATCTGTAAGAATTCTGTGCATGAGAGACTTAAATTCTTTGCAAATATGCATAGGTTTGCATCAACTTTCTTTCTTGTGACACCAGCCACAATACAGTGGTACCTCAGGTTAAGAACTTAATTTATTCTGGAGGTTTGTTCTTAAACTGAAACTGTTCTTAACCTGAAACACCACTTTGGCTAATGGGGCCTCACGCTGCTGCTCCACCGCTGCTGCGTGATTTCTGTTCTCATCCTGAAGCAAAGTTCTTAACCCGAGGTACTATTTCTGGGTTAGTGGAGTCTGTAACCTGAAGCGTCTGTAACCTGAAGCATCTGTAACTTGAAGCATCTGTAACCTGAAGCGTCTGTAACCCGAGGTACCACTGTACTGACTCTTGCCTGCTCACATCAGGGAGGTGAGAAATCATCTGACACTTATTTCCAGCTCCAAAACAGAAAGCACACCATTGCCCTAGAGGCACGTTTGTGCTTAAATGTGTCTGTGCAGATATTCTGATTTTTTTAAAAAAATCTCATTTCCAACAAAGCCAGATATCAGAAACCTTTTGAAACAAATAGGTCTTCGCCACTCACTGGCAGAAACTAAGCCTGGAGCTTCTCTAGGAAGAGTGTTATATTACGTAGCCACCGGTGCTGAGAAAGATCTGTTTCATATGCTCATTATTCTTCATATCTGTAAGTGAGGAATGCAGAGCAGGACCTCCTATGAAGATCTTATTGACTAAGGAGGACTATATGGGACACATAAAAAAGGGTATTCAATAGCAGAGCAGGGAAAGATCCCTTCCTGAGACCACAGAGAGCTGCAGCAAAAGTAGACAGGATTGGGTTTAATGCAATAGTGGTCTTCCTCCATCTAAGATAGTGTCATATCACAGTTGTCCTTGTCTCACAATCTGTAAGTTAATTTGGCCAGTTCTGCATAATTCATCGATTTCTCTTGCCACCTCTCATGGGAGTCTGATCCACTGCCACACAACTCTTACTGTCAGGAAGTTTTTCCATAAGTTTAATCAGAATCTTGTAACTTGAAGAACTTGAAGCCATTGGTTCAAGTCCTGCCCTCCAGAGCAGGAGAAAACAAGTATACTCCCTCTTCCATGTGACAGCCCTTGAGATACTTGAAGATGGCTATCATATCTCCTCTAAGTCTTCTCTTTTCTAGGCTAAACATACCCAGCTCCTTCAAGTGTTCCTCATAAGGCTTAGTTTCCAGACCCTTGATCATCTTGGTTGCCCTCCTCTGCACACGTTCCAGCTTGTCAACATCCTTCTTAAATTGTGCTGCCCAGAATTGGACACATGTCAGGGAACTGCCATCAGTGCCGGAGGGAGAGAGCAAGCTCCAGAGGGATCCCAGAGAGCGTCCCGGGATTGGGAGAGGCATCCCATCTTCTGGGGAAGGGAATCGGCTTAGCTCCAGTGGAGAAGGGGGGCAGATGGGGGAATCAGAGAGGCGGTCACATGACTCCTTGCCGGGGGCCAGCGGGGAGAGGAAGGGTCCTCCGCTGCCTACGCCCTCCTTGCGCAGAAGGCTTCCACGCAGGGAGAGTAGGAGGAGACTGGGCGTCAAAGAACTTCTTTGCTGGAAGAAGTTTAAGAAACGGCCACTGACGGATTCTGCCAGCGATTGAGACAGCCACGGGTGAGTGGCTGTCCGGACAGGAAAGGTTCACTCAGGCAACCCAGCCAGGTGTTGGCACAGGCTTACGCACGAGCAACCCCTAGAACCATTACAACACAGTATACCAAGTGTGGTCTGACCAAGGCAGAATAGAGTGGTACTATTACTTTCCCTGATCTGGACGCTATACTTCTGTTGATTCAGCCTAGAGTAGCATTTTTTTTTCTGCTGCATCACACTGTTGACTCATGTTAAGCCTGTGGTCCACCAAGACCCCTAGATCCTTTTAACATGTACTGTTAATCTTCTCACTTGCTTCCCTGTGACCACTAGGCATGCTCAATCAGCACTTGGCTTTTTTGCCCACCCCATTTTTTATTCTTAAGAAAAATGGGGCGGGGAGTGCTTCTGGAACCCTTGGGTTCCTCCAAGCCTGTCGACATCTTCCTCATGTGCCAGTTTTTGCTACATAACAATGGACACTCGTAGAACGAGTTCACTATTAGTGTAGGATAGGTAGCTTTCAAAACAAAAGAAATTGGTTGTTTTAGTCAACATATTTGAGGAGCTGGCCACTGAGGGACCAGTTGCATCACCACCACCCCCGTCCAATCAATGGTAGCAATCTAATTGACTTCACAAGAATGAAGATGGAGGCCTCGGGAAACAGGCAGAAGGTGCAACTGCCTCTTAAAATGTCTTTTCAATGCTCTCTCATTAATAGCAACTAAGGGTCCTCTCACACAGGACAGCAGTAACAGATGGCTTCATGAAGCAAAATAGGGGCTCAGCTACAGTCCTAATAAATTACACAGAAAGAAGTTGGCGGGCTGCTAATATTCTGTCTCTGTTGAGCGAGCCAAACAGCAAGACTGTAAACTATCTCCCAGACATCCTTAAGTATAGATTAGAATGTGTGGCTTTTCACTGTGTTCAGTCAGCGAAGACTGGACAGGCCAAGCAGAGGTTGTAGCCCCCAAGGCTACATTTGTGAAAGCATCAAAAAAAATTCCACAGCCCCCACCCTAAAACAAGCCAAGGATGAAGATCTGTTCTAAGGCGCTATCCTGCTTTTAACAACCCAAATTAATAAATAATGACTTCCTACATTTCTTGGCTCTCTCTGAGGTAAAAGTAAACACAACTGTTATTAAAAATAGTATTTCTTTTCTTCCTGTGTTGCCTGAAAAAATGAACTATTTTTAAAACTGTCTGTCCCACATTTCATGAAGACTTACAGCCGCTTTCAAAACCCAGATTCAGATGGGTTTTTAAGCCAGTTTATGTCATGGACTTCCATTAAGGTGAAAAAGCATATTCCCCTGCCCTCCCCACCTACGTCCACCTACGGCAGGATACTTCTGAATACTGTGGGATAACCCACCTCATATAACCAACATGCTGAAGTTTAATTAATGCATGAAGGGTTTAAAACCATAGAGTAAGCTGTCTTGCCATGCTTAGCTGGGTTACACCCCCTCACATTGAGAGGAAGGTAATTAAGCATATTGTTATCCTTCAGTCTACCCAAGAAGATCAGGGTGTAAAGAGGTCTGAGCTGGTTGCTCAAAGCTCAGCCTGCATGGCTCTGACAAGCCATTCTTGTGTTCCTACACCAATAACTTGGGAACTTTCACCACTGTAATGAAGCCATTTTTTTTTGTTGCCTGTGTTTTCTGACTGATATATGGGAAAGCACATGAACCTGACCTTTGGAGAGTTTGTAAGTATACCATTTTAAACTTACCAAACGTGAGGTCTTTTCTATGCTAAGGCAAGAGGGAAGTTTTGGAACTCACAAGGGTATATTTTTAAGGGTCTAACAGCTTATATTTCCACATCTAACTTTGCTGCATGTTTTGTGATTTTAAATATCTGCTGGGGTTCTCTCATCAAAGAGTACTTGCCCCAAACCTGGATCTTGGCATCCAGGGGATTACCCTTTTAAAACTTACTTTTCCTTGCCACCAACAATTACCAGTTGCTGGAAACTACAGGAGGAAATAATGCTGTTGAAACCTGCTTGTGGACTTCCCATACTGGCTGCCAGTGTGGGAACAAGATGCTGAAGTAGATGGACCACTGGCCTCATCCAACAGTGCTCTTATGTCATTATCATCACCACCAAAGTCCACTCAGGTTTTTGTTGTTGAATATTAGCGTTATGATTGCTGGCGTGGTTGCTCGAGAGCAAACAGGCAAGACTCCCCATTGGTCTTTTCAAGGCTTTATTATTTGTCCAAAATGTTCACAATGCAGACCGACTCAATTCCATGTCTGCTCAGTCGCTAGCAGAATCTGGGAGAGGGCGGTCCTTAAACTTTCCCCAGCAAAGCAGTTTTCTGACCCCCATCCTACACCTCCCCTCTCTGCGCGCGAGCCTACTTCGCAGAAAGGGCGTGGGCAAAGGGGGACCTGCCTCCCCCCCCCCCCCGCTTTGCTCAGGTTCGGTGCTGTGGCTCTCACCTGCATCCTCCGATCCCTGCATCCCTTCCCCACTGGAGGCGTGGCTTCGCTCCTCCCCGGAGGACGAACTGCTTCTCAAGATCTTTGGCGGCTCCCTGTAACTCAATTGCCCTTCCACCTCCCGCCTCTGAGCTGATGGCAGTTCTCTGACAATTCGTATGTATTCAGTACTGTTTAGATGTTGCTATTTGCTGCTCAGAAATATATATTGCATTTGGTTTCTGTTTTGAACAGCTGCTTCTAATGTTTGATTTCATTTTCAATATTTAATAGTTGAACATTGATATCTGACACCCAGTGATATTTTGTTTTTGCTGATTAAGTGGTACATAAATCCTATTTTAAAGAAATACAGTGGTACCTCGAGTTACATACGCTTCAGGTTACATACGCTTCAGGTTACAGACTCCACTAACCCAGAAATATTACCTCGGGTTAAGAACTTTACCTCAGGATGAGAACAGAAATCGTGTTCCAGCGGCACGGCGGCAGCAGGAGGCCCCATTAGCTAAAGTAGTGCTTCAGGTTAAGAACAGTTTCAGGTTAAGAACAGACCTCTGGAATGAATTAAGTACTTAACCCGAGGTACCACTATAGTTGCTTCACAGATGGGATGCACAAACTGGCCACTATGCAACAGAGATTAAGCCCATTGACTTGAAGAGATTTAAGTGTTCCTAACTCTGATTACAAGGAAGATTTCAAACAGGGTTGCCAGTACAGTGGTACCTCAGGTTAAGTACTTAATTTGTTCCAGAGGTCCGTTCTTAACCTGAAACTGTTCTTAACCTGAAGCACCACTTTAGCTAATGGGGCCTCCTGCTGCTGCCGCACCGCCGGAGCCCGATTTCTGTTCTTATCCTGAAGCAAAGTTCTTAACCTGAAGCACTATTTCTGGGTTAGTGTAGTGTGTAACCTGAAGCGTATGTAACCTGAAGTGTATGTAACCTGAGGTAACACTGTATATCTTTTATAATTTGGATACTTATTTTTAATCACTTTCCAAATTATTTTAAATTTGCAACTCCCTTTTTCTGCCAGATAATAACATACATGTTTATTCCAGCTAAACCCAATAGAATAAAGACTGCAATCCTACATATTCAGAGGTAGCCATAGCTGAACACTGTCTGTCTGCCCTACTTCCAAGGAAATGCACAGAAGATTGGGCTGAAACTAGCTTAAATACAAGCAGCCTGGCATTTCGGTTCTGAATCGTGACTGTGTTTTAACAGCCAGCTTGTGCAGACACTGGAATGGAATCTAGCTCCCATTCCCATTGATTTGTTGGCATTGCAAGGCTAACAGGTGCTAAAACTATAAAAACTTTGTGACTCAACTGAGCACATCTGACACCCAAAACAAGCAATTGTCCATCCAATGTGACAGGCTAATGAGTGATTGCCAGGGTGATTGGAGAGAATGAAAGAGGCAGATATGAGCTGGATGTTGCTTGTTTTGTTGAGAGTGAACAGGACCTAGACGCCTGCCCCAAAAGATGATCTGTTTGTAGCCATCCTACTTACACAGTTGCTCTTCTAAGGTGATACACATTATCTCCATTTTACAAACAAACAAACATCACCACTGTGATGCAAGCTAATGAAAATTCTGCTTAGCACACCAACAGTAAGAGCAGCTTTCATTCATGGTAAATGGGGAAAACGTAATGTCATGAACATTTTGCTGTGGAAGCCTGAATACTACACACAAACAATTCTCAAAAAGCTATCAGGACTGTGCTCGTATCAGGTATCTTGGATTGTAAGCCATTATTGTAAAATAGGAACTGCTTGAGTACTTCAGTGGGAAGATGATATAGAAATGTTGCTAGTGAGGGCCAAGTTAGAAATTAATAATAATAATAATAATAATAATAATAATAATAATAATAATAATAATAATTTTATTTATACCATGCCCTCCCTGGCCAGAGCCAGGCTCAGGGTGGCTAACACTGATAAAATCACAGTAAAAACATAATAAGGGAAGGGAAAAAACCCCAATTTAAAATAAAGGTTAAAATGCAATTTAAAATGCAGCCTCATTTTAAAAGTAGCCGATAGAGCAAGACCATAAGGGGAGGGAAACATAAGGGTCAGACTGAGTCCAAACCAAAGGCCAGGTGGAACAGCTCTGTCTTGCAGGCCCTGCGGAAAGATGTCAAGTCCCTCAGGGCCCTAGTCTCTTGTGACAGAGCGTTCCACCAAGTCGGGGCCAGTACTGGAAAGGCCCTGGCCCTAGTTGAGCACCTTCGATGACTTTCTACCCTCCACAGCAATGTCTCAATCCAGATTTATGAAGGGCTGTAAATCCATGTTAAATCACCTGCTTACATCCAGAAGGTGCCAGATTCAATTCCCAGCATCTCCAGGTGGAGCTCAGAATCACAGTATCATAGAATTGTAGACTTGGAATGGAACAAGAGGATCATCGAATCCAACCCTTTGCAATGCAGGAATCTTTTTGCCCAAGTGGGGCTCAAACCCATGACCCTGAAGATTAAGAGTCTCATGCTTTACCGATTAAGCTATTTGGGAATGTCCTCTGTCTTAAACTCTGGACAGTCAACGTAGGCGATACTGAGCTAGATGGATCAATGGTCTGACTCAAAATAAAACTTCTGCTTACTATTTGGCCCCACTCTGCCTTAAATTTACTTTTAAAGAGCCATTCAAACAATTGATAATTGCAAGAACGTTGCCTTGTCTTGTTTTGCCACAAGTACAGTGGTACCTCAGGTTAAGTACTTAATTCGTTCCAGATGTCCGTACTTAACCTGAAACTGTTCTTAAGCTGAAGCACCACTTTAGCTAATGGGGCCTCCTGCTGCTGCCATGCCACCGGAGCCCAATTTCTGTTCTCATGCTGAAGCAAAGTTCTTAACCCGAGGTACTATTTCTGGGTTAGCGAAGTCTGTAACCTGAAGGGTATGTAACCCGAGGTACCACTGTAATTCCTCCACCCACCGTGTTTAGCATGGCGAACATAGGGGGAATGTGAGGGTGCTCACGCTGTGAACTTGACGATTTCAAAACTACTTAACCTTCATGATTCCCAAGTAAAGAACCTTGGGATTTATGGTTGAAGACTGGAATGGGAGACTGGTGGCCCTGAACTATAACTCCCATCATCCCAGTGGCCATTCTGGTTGGGGCTGATGGAGACCAGCATTGGAGGAGCACAGGTTCCCCCTACCTTATTTGAGGGGTGGGACTGCAGAGTGGTGAAGCATCTGTGTTGCATGCAGAAGGTCTTGAGTTTAATCCCTGCCATGTCTAGCTAAAAGAATGAGGTAGCCAGCAATGGGAAACAGCTGCTGCTGCCCATAAGTGTAGACATTACTGGACTGGATGGTAAAGGTAAAGGCACCCCTGACCGTTAGGTCCAGTTGTGGCCGACTCTGGGGTTCCGGCGCTCATCTCGCTTTATTGGCCAAGGGAGCCGGCGTACAGCTTCCGGGTCATGTGTCCAGCATGACTAAGCCACTTCTGGTGAACCAGTGCAGCGCACGGAAACGCCGTTTATCTTCCCGCCAGAGCGACACCTATTTATCTACTTGCACTCTGATGTGCTTTCGAACTGCTAGGTTGGCAGGAGCAGGGACCGAGCAACGGGAGCTCGCCCCGTCGCGGGGATTCGAACTGCCGACCTTCTGATCGGCAAGTCCTAGGCTCTGTAGTTTAACCCACAGCGCCACCCATGTCCCTTGACTGGATGGACAAATAGTCTATTTAAGAGGCAACTTCCTATGTTCTGTGAAATGACTCAGGGCCCCAAAAAATCATTCCCATGACCTTCAAGTGATGTATGATTCCCAAGGTCCTTTGGCAGAGGGGTGGGATGGGGAAATCATTCAACTTAATCCAACTAGTTTGTTATTATTTTATTAGTGAAGATGGGTCAAAATATGAAAAGATGCTCTCAGGGTATGTTTTTTTTTTGGGGGGGGGGTGAGTTTTAGGATGCAGTCATTTCGCTTCTTTTTGTGTTAGTCTCCAGTCCATTCCCCCCCTGCACATCTCTGCTGATCCCTTTCCACTTACAGATTAGCTTTCAGCCATGGTCTGAATGGCACTTTTTAGTGTCTCTTGTTGCTCTCTGATAGTTAACTAGCTGCCTGGTCACATGGCATTCAGCCCAAGGGTAACTCCGGCAAGTGCTTGAATAATAAGTATAATAATAATAGCTATTTTTAGTTCCTACACAATAAGCCACTTGATTTTGCAGCCTGTGGGAATGAACCGGGGTGGCTAGGAGAGAACTCTTGTACTGAAACTGTAACAGAGGGTCTTTTCAAAGAGATCAGTAAGTTAAGGGCAAACAATGCACATAAGTAAAACATCCTGACTCCAGAGAATTAATACTAGGTGTTCTTAATGTATGAGGGGGGAGTGTTTACATTTTTCTGCAGCACTTTCAGTGCACTGTTTCCCTTCTTTAAATCTTACCTTGCTTTGTATATAAATGCACAGAAACACACACACATTTTTATTGGTCTTTTCTCCAAAGTTGCACTCTTTTGAGTCGCTTGGGACACAATCCACTGCTTTGCCTTTCCCATGCAACCCCCCCACCCCCAATTGAAATCAGCTAACCCTGTATCCTGTGTCTGAGGAGGAGGAGAAAAAGTAGGAGTTTAAGTTTAGCACGCCGTCACTCGCAGCTACCATCTGATTAAGACTTTCAGGGTTTCATTCCACAAATTCCTTTCGCAACCATCAGCTATTAAATCTGGAAAAAAGCAGAGAGAGAGAGAGCTTCCTTCCAACATCCTCCTTTGCAGTCCTTCTGCAGGAACTGAGTCAAAACATCAAATAAGTATAAAGTCACTTATGTACGTGTCAAAAACAAGTTTTTCACGAAATGGTAGACTTTTTAATAAACAGCTGTATATGGGCATCTTTCATCTGATCTTTCTTTAATAGCTTAAGTGCTTTCTCCCACCTTTCTCTCCCCATTACAACAAGCACCTAACTTCCACCAAAACTCAATGGCTCTGGCCACACGGTACTTGAAGACAAATTCTGTAGTCTAAAAGTTTTTTTTCCCCTCTCCCCTGTTTTGTTTATGACTGGAGTCGGGAGAGGGTTCTTGTGTCTGCAGGCTGGCTCGGAGTCAGTGCCCCTTTTGGACTCTCTGATTCATTGCTCTCCTGACCTCCCGTTTGTCTCAAGCTGTGATTTATATAGCTCGGCGCTGCTTTCAAAGCCGAGCCTTTCCAAAGGCGTTTAGGGCGGGGGCGGGGGTCCCATTCCCCTCTTTGGGCTCCCACTGTTCACCTTGCAACCGCCCTTGCCTTCTTTCCCCACCTGACTCCCAACAGTTCTCTCTCTGTGTGTGTGTGTGTGTGTTGCCAGTGCCACACCGGTGTTAGTGAGAGAGAAGTTGTTGCCATTCCTGTGCGATGGAGTCATGGGAGAAATTGCAGCGAGCGCACAGATAGTGGGAGTGCAAGAGGCTGAGCTGGGAAGCAGCTCGTAGCAGCAGCAGCAGCAGCAGCAGCAGCTTGGGCTGGCAGCGCTGGAGGTGTCCTCATTTGTAGCTGGCTCTTCTCTCCCTGGAAATACTTGCTTGAGGAAGGTGAGAGTTCAGTCTTGCTTTTAATTTCTTGCATGTTTCCAGCTCCAGCTGCTTTGGGGCGTGTGTGTGTGTGGAGAGATGCTTGTTGTCTCAGCTCTAGCGACATCTCATATATTCCAAACCCTGCCAAAGTCTAGAAGACTTTTGTGTGTGGCTTTACTCGGAAATCTGTCTGTGCCCTAATCCTTCCTAACACACCAGATTCGATGCTGAGGATTGGGAGAGTCAAAGTGGGGAGGTGATGGGGCTTTGCTTCCTGATTTGTTTTCAAGCAAATTATATTTTGCAACAACTCTCTTTGCACATTCAAAACCTAGCAGATGCACTGCTCACCTGTGATTGCATCCCTGTGTTCATTTGGAGGGCATGTTGTGTTTAGGATTGTGCAGTGTTTATTACTGACCCAAACTTTAGAGGGAAACTTGCGGGATTCCCAAGCCCCCTTTTACTGCATTCAGGGTTTATTATTGTCGTTTCCCATTAGTAAAATTGAACTCTGTAAACTAGCAGTAACTTTGACACACACAGGTGAAGAATGTTTGGGTAGCCCTAGTAACAATTACCTTTTGTTTGAGATAATGTACCTGTGTAAACATAGCCGCTTGCTGCAGTGTTATATGCCGACATGAAAAAAGTCAGCTGATATATCTCTGCTTACATGTGCATTACCTTTACTAATAAGGCTGGTATGGCATATGCAAACTCTCCGTTTCGAAATTATGGCACAATGACCTAACTAACAGCACTTGAGATGTGTGTGAAATAGGATTCTAGCAAAGGTGATGGGCCTGGGACTCCCTAGTCCTTGAATCCTTCTAATAGGAAATCCAAACTTTGTAACTGGAATAAATCATGCAGCTTTAGGAAAATAGCACCCAGTTTTATTGCAACGTA
The DNA here is from genome assembly GCF_964188315.1 of Podarcis muralis. Classification (NCBI taxonomy): domain Eukaryota; kingdom Metazoa; phylum Chordata; class Lepidosauria; order Squamata; family Lacertidae; genus Podarcis; species Podarcis muralis. Next base: position 14,862,131 of record NC_135663.1, read on the forward strand.
ATTTTATTTCTCTGCTTTGGAATCTCCTTCTCCCAAATTTGGGATTTTCCCCAAGTGTTATTATTCATGGCATAAGTGAGGATGCTGTAGGCTCAAATATCAGCAGATGCTCTCAACAGGTGTACTGTATAAAGGCACAGAGATGAAGTGCTGGGCAGTATGAAAGGGAACTTATCTTTATGAAGAAGACCCATACCAGAACCCACATTCAGATAGCAACAACTTTCCACACATCTTCATGTGCCCTCCCTCCCTACAACCACAAGGGTTACTGATCTGCTCTTACATTTTAAACTAGCATAAATACTGGGAAGCAAGATAGGGAAGGGATTTGCACAGAGAGAGTTTGCATATCACAAGACCTCTTAGCACAGAGTACATCTTTGTGTGCTCGGTAAATAAAGGTATGTTGCACTCCACTCTAATAGTTTCCCTAAGTTTAGTACTTTACCTTTTTACGTTGGAATGAATGGAGAGGTGCATTCAGGAACACCACTGACAGGTGAGCTAAACCTACACACTGAATCTTGGCTGCACTAGCAGCATGGCAGAATATTGGGAGGCTGTCAGTGAACAATTGGCCATTACACAGACACACACACACACACACACAAATTCACACACACGTTATGTAGATGACTGAATATTGCCATACTCTACTGGGGATGCCAAAGCTGTTTGGTCCCAGCCTTCCTGAATACTCCTGCAAAAGGAATCGGAAACAGACTGCAAGCATGGTGGTTAACAGCTGATTTGTTTGCCATTTGACTATGTATCTTGTGATGACAGGCGCTTAGGGTAGGTGTAATTTGAAACTGCAAAATGAATAATTAAGGTACCCATCCTAGGGGCATCCCAGGTGCCTGAAATGTTTCTAGCTATAATTGCAGGTGTTGTGGAGCATGGCTGGAATGGCATCATCCCTACTATCCTCTTTTCTTAACTCAGAGAGTCATGGTACACAAAACCTGACTTTCTCTTGTTCTGTTGCAGTGTGCGAATTAGCAGACAGGGGATCCCTTAATGCAGTTGTGGGGAATCTTCGACCCTCCAGATGTTGTTGAACTACAACTCCCATCAGCCCCAGTAAACATGGCCAATGACCAGGGATGATGGGAGTTGTGCAAACATCTGGAGGACCAAACAGCTTCCGGGTCATGTGGCCAGCAGGACTAAGCTGCTTCTGGCAAACCAGAGCAGCACACAGAAACACCATTTACCTTCCCGCAGGAGCAGTAGTTATTTATCTACTTGCACTTTGACGTGCTTTCGAACTGCTAAGTGGGCAGGAGCTGGGACCGAGCAACGGGAGCTCACTCCACCGTGGGGATTTGAACCGCCAACCTTCTGATCGGCAAGTCCTAGGCTCTGTGGTTTAACCCACAGCGCCACCCACGTCCCTAACACCTGTCTTAATATAATCCACAAATCCCACTCCTCCTTGTCTTGGCCAAATCATTCTGCCCCAAAGCCTTCTGTAAACAGTAGCTAAGATGGCTGATATGAAAGATATGTGGATGCTTTCATTCCACCGCATTGTAATTTAAGCATGACTTTTTCCGAACTAAGTATATAGGATGCCTTGTCCCTATCCAAAGGGGGAGCTGAATTGCATCCCTAGACCATAGTTTTAGAGCTGCTGTGCTTAAGATACCCTTTCTCTGTTTGAACTGGCTGTCTTACACCTCACCAGGCAAAGCCTTTTGTCTAGGCCTAGTCCTCAAGGAATCCTTGGCTGGCTCCCATTATGTCTCCCCATGACTTAAGCCAGCTGATTCCATATATGGCAGAAGGTTCCAAAACAGACAGACCTGGATATGTGTGAGGTGTTGCTGCAGTTCATTTATTGTCCCGGAGCCCACCACTAAAGCAATAATACATACCCACTTTTGCAAATCATGCGAGTGCTTGAGAAGGGATTACTGTTATGTATCCACACTGCACAAACATCACCAAAACACTTCAGGAAAATAAAACCCAAGTAACAAGCTGAGAAGGTTAATTAGAATTGCTACGGCCCAAATGTCCCATCGCATTATGCATTGCCTAGTTACTGTAAATGTTTTCTGCCTTATTTATGTGCATGAATGATGCTTAGTCCTTAGTTTAAGAGTTATTAACCTCAAAGGGCACGTTTGTCCACTTTCCACTAATAAGAGCTGTTGCAGCTCTGCTGCTTGTGTCTTTGTTTGGAAAGCAAGAAAGGCTATTCTGCCATTTGTCACAGTTCTGCTCTGGCTTTGTGCAGCCTTGTTATGTTGAATGAATTTAGAGAATCCGCAAAGGGTGACTTTGCATTGCTCACCCTCTTCACAGTGTGGAAAGTCGGCTCAACCTTCCGAATGCAAAATAAAGTAGCAGTCCTCAACTGACAGCCGACAACTGAGTTTCCATCAAAGGATTCGGTCACGGACCAGTCTATCGGGTGCTAAGGGAAAAAGTAAACTTTGCAGCGAAATGTACCACGGCATAAAAGCTTCATTAGATGAATCCTTTTGGCATATTTGCGCACCAGTGGTTTCTGGTGCAGCTGTTTCAAACTGTGAAGCCACGGGGGCAGGGCAAATATTGTTCCCCTTGAGCGGGAATGATTGTGAAGAATGCCAGCGCTATACCTTTCTCGGGCGCAGTCTCTGCTAACTTCCTTGACTGCACAATGACACACTTTGGTCATGGGAGAGAAGCAACATTGGGCATGACATCTCAGAGCCAGATCAGTTAGAGATGCGATTCCCTTAGAATTTTTCTCAGAACAAACCTAGTTGGGATAGCATGAAGGGCACTGTTGCGATAGGACGAAGCGTTGTCTTCTTCCACCCAGTGGAAGTTCTGAATGGCACCGGAATACGCAAAGTAAACATGAGCTGGGAAACGCTGGACAGAGTTGAATAAAAAATATATGGTCAGGAGAGTGAAAAGGGATGGTTCAGAAGAAACACTTTTATTCCTTGGGGAAATAGATTTGAAAACTAGGGGGGAGTGAGAGAGCCTTTTGAAATATGTTGACATGGCTGTCACTGGAAGCTGGAAAGTTGGGCAAGGAACAGACTTCACTGAGGAGCAGGTGCAAGAAATACCTATTTTATTTTTATTTTTTTGCAGTTAAGGAAACTGGCAGCGTCTGTGATTGTGCAACTTCCTCCCTTCTATATTCCTCAGTGGCTTGGCCCATACAGAGCTTGTATGAGGCCCAGGGTGGGAGCCTTGTTAGAATAAAGTTATAAACCCAAACTGGCTTAGCCTTCTGAGGCCCAGGGCAAGTGTACCCGGCTTCCCCTCCCTTCTGCTTGGGCCTGCCAGTGACCAGACCTACTCTCTCCCTCTGCCCAAGTCCCCACAAAATCTTGGAAGATGGTCTAGAATGCAAAGGTTCTGAATGTGGAGGAGTAGGACATCTACCACAGCTTTAATCAAATTATTATCATGGGTGGTAGTCAACTGAGTGTTACTCAGAGCAGACCTATTGAAATTAATGGACTTAACTTAATCATGGCTATTCATTTCAATGGGTCTACTCTGAGTAAAACATAGTTGAATATTGCTCTGTGGTACAGTGTGGGATTTACATGGAGGAGGTCGCAGGTTGAGTCCCTCACAACCCCAGTGAAACGAATCTCCTGGCAATCAGAGCGGACTAGCTTTTCCTCAACTTGGTGCCCTCTGGATATTGTTGAGCTGGAACTCCAGCCAACCCCAGAGGAGCACAGCCACTGGTTGAGGATTATGGATTATGTCTAGAGGGCGCCAGGTTAGATAGGAGAGGCTAAGTAGACTGACACTGTGTCAAGCAGCTTATAATGAACCATTGTTCCAGCATTCAGGACTGCGCTGCTTGTTACATTTCTTATCTCCTTGACTTTGGAATGTCTAGAACACTCTTCTCACCCTTTTCTTTGCAAGTCTGTGCTGCTCATAGCTTGTTCGCCGGCTATGACCCATCTTGGTAACACGAGAAGAAAGCTGTCGTGGTGCAGTTTGGTGTACCTTAGTGACCTTTCCAGCTGTTCATCAAGTTCACAAACCTAACCCAGGGTTGCGGGAGGTTTAGCAAAGACATAGAACCTGGCCCCTTGCTGGGGCAATTTTAGTCTTGTAAAATAGATCCTGGGCATATTTGCTGCTGCTGCTCAAGTTATTTTTGCTGTCAAGTACTGGAAATAAAAAGGGATGCGGGTGGCGCTGTGGGTTAAACCACAGAGCCTAGGACTTGTCAATCAGAAGGTCAGTGGTTTGAATCCCCGCGATGGGGTGAGCTCCCGTTGCTCGGTCCCTGCTCTTGCCAACCTAGCAGTTCAAAAGCACATCAAAGTGCAAGTAGATAAATAGGTAAACGGTGTTTCCGTGCACTGCTCTGGTTTGCCAGAAGCGTCTTAGTCATGCTGGCCACATGACCTGGAAGCTGTACGCCGGCTCCCTCAGCCAGTAAAGCGAGATGAGCACCGCAACCCCAGAATCGGTCACGACTGGACCTAATGGTCAGGGGTCCCTTTACCTTACTTTTTACTGGAAATAAAAGTCACTTCCCTTTTTCTTTTCTATGTTATGAACGTTGTTTGCATCCTCTAGTGTTCTGGGGGGGTTGCAGTATTTGTATCCAACAAGAATTTTGACTGCCAGGTGGACTGCTTGATTTTCCCTACTGCAAGTTTTTGTAAAGATACCATCCATCTGAGCCATATACTGTGTGTGAAAGAAGTTCTAGGTTTGAATGCTTGGTCACTTCTGCAGTTGCACCCCAGAACTGCAGGGCAGAGGTGGTGCTGAGGTGGGTTCTACCTGAACCTTAGAGAGGTAGAAACTGTGGCCGGTGGCTAGTCAGACTTGACCTTAATAAACGATGTGGAGGGTTTTCAGAAATTCAGTATATAGATATACATGGATGATTTATATAAATACTACTAGCTTGTTTTGTGAAGCTGTTGGAAGGATCATTGAGATGATCTATGCATTTGATTCGGATGCTTTTAAGGTGCAGGGCCTATTGCTTAGTATATATAGGTGTTCAGCTTAAATGCTCTGTTACCTGTTCAGCATTAGCCACTAGGTGGCAAACCAAACAGAAAGGTGCTGTGTCACTTCCAGAGAGCATCTGAAGTCAGGCTTGGATAGGGAAATAAAGTTTCAATGCAGAAGTGAGTTGTTGCTCAAGGGCTCTGTCTGTGGGCTGCTCTGGGTGAAAGTGTTTCTTTGCTGCTTTCTCTTTGAAATTTTGCTAGGGGTTTTGGGTTCTCTTACTATTCATTTGCTGTACAGTGGTACCTCTGGATATGCACACCTCCGGTTGTGTATCCTTCAGGATGTGAACACGGCAAACCCAGAAGTATTTTTCTGGGTTTTGTTGCACACGCATGCACAGAAGCGGTCCCTCCAGTTGTGGAGACCTTGGGATCCAACCAGAGCTCCGGAATGGATCCCGTCTGCAACTGGAGCTACCACTGTATTTCCTTGGTGGTGAGAGAGGTTGAGGTGGCCTAGGGTATGCTTGATTGTCTTTGGTTGGCTGTAGTGAGATTTGTTTTTGTATGTGAGTGGGGTGTGTGTGTGTTTCTGAATCAGGTTAGCCAGATTGATTCGTATGCTGTCAGTGGATTCCTGTTGTTGTCTTGTTGGGCTATGTATGTGATAAAGGGGAGCCATACCCACACATACACTAAGTAGAAGAATACAGTGGACGCTCAGGTTGCAAACGTGATCTGTCCGGGATGCACGTTTGCAACCTGCGTCTGCGCATCAGCTGGCTGTAGGAAAGAATAGTGTGGCGGTTGGAAAGAATAAAAGGATTGTTTTTCTTTACTGATATTGTGAATGATGAGATCTTGAGTCAAGAACAAAGAAAGTAGATTCTATAGCAGTATACCTACTTTTGTGCCCAAAATTATCCATCAGGGCCAGTGCCGGATTTACATATAAGCTAAACAAGCTATAGCTTAAGGCCCCGCTCTCTTGCGGGCCCCAAAAAAATGTAAAGGGGAAAAAACCTGGATGTACTTTGATAAAATACATATTTTGTTATGTTCAAATGGCTTTCGATACCTATTAGGTCCATAAATTACCATATAGCATATATTCAACACAAAAAACAGCAGCAATTTGTTGTTGACAAAGGACAGCTGGACATATAAAGGGCCCCATTACCTTCAGTAGCTTAGGGCCTCATCAAACCTAATCAGGGCAACCAATGCGATTCAGGCCCATGACCAGGCATGAATCCAGATGGATATGGGCCAAGATAATATGTTTCAACCATAACCCTCACAAACCAATGGGTCCAGGGGTGGGCAACTCCAGGAAGAACCGAGGAAAGACCCCCAACCTGCAATGCTGGAGAGCTGTTTCCAGTGACAGCACTGTTGGGTGTGGTATTTAAGGCAACTCCCTGTGCTCCTGCTCAGGACTGGTTACGTATACTCTTTGTCATTTGGTTTAGAAAGAGGTGATGCTCTTGACTCTATTCCAAATAGGGGTCCCTGTTCTTCAGTCTTGCTATCACATGCCAAGGCTTTATACATGAACTCTGTGGCTGTCAGGTAGGTTACGGACAACGCAGTTAAGCGTTGACATGTGCAGTAGCGAATATTACTGCGCCAGGATGAAAAAGATACAGTTCATTTTGTTTCCATTGATTTCATTCCTCCCATCTCTTGCCACGTTGATCTCTGGGCTGGCGTGAAATAAAACAAAAAAAGATGATTGCTTGTTTTCTGATCTCCCATCAGTCTCTAGAAATAAAAGTACGGGTCACAGACTGGAAATATTTGGCAAAAATGAGATCCAAGATGGAAAGGGCAGCACTAAATATCTCTAAGTAGACAAGAAGTTGCCTGTACAGGGATCTGTAGAAAAGGCCCATTGAGAAACGGTGATGCGTGAACTTGGTATTTTCTTTTTAAAGCCATTCTTTTATGGAACAGGAAATGAAATGTGACCCCGTTCAACAGTCAAGAGTGAAATTAACTGGGTTGTAAAACTGATTCCTCTCCCTACACTGTCCATGCTTGCACCACAGACATCTCTCCTCTTTGGTTTCTGAAAAGTGCTGCAAGCCAGCTCATAGATCAGCAATGGAACGTATGCCACCCTTGGGTTTTACTGTCATTGAATGTGTCTTGGTGAGTGGCATGAGGTTTTTTTTTGGGGGGGGGGGAGTGAGCAGGTTGCCTTAAAACACTTCTTCTAAACCATACTGGGAAAACATTAGCACAAAAGCATAATTGCGTCACACAATTCACGGGCACAAGAAAACAAAGGTGGGGTTGGATGTTTGCTTGGTCAGCATCCCACACAGTAAAAGGTAAAGGTAAAGGTACCCCTGCCCGTACGGGCCAGTCTTGACAGACTCTAGGGTTGTGCGCCCATCTCACTCAAGAGGCCGGGGGCCAGCGCTGTCTGGAGACACTTCCGGGTCACGTGGCCAGTGTGACATCGCTGCTCTGGCGAGCCAGAGCCGCACACGGAAACACCGTTTACCTTCCCGCTAGTAAGCGGTCCCTATTTATCTACTTGCACCCGGGAGTGCTTTCGAACTGCTAGGTTGGCAGGCGCTGGGACCGAACAACGGGAGCGCACCCCGCCGCGGGGATTCGAACCGCCGACCTTTCGATCGGCAAGCCCTAGGCGCTGAGGCTTTTACCCACAGCGCCACCCGCGTCCCTATCCCACACAGTAGGGTGGGCTAATTTCACGCTGTTGAGGGAAGCCCCAAGGAAGAGAAGAAGAATGGGAGGAGGAAAATGGGGGCAGGGAGCAAAATGGATGGAGCAATGGAAGGAGATGGGAGGGGGAAGCCCTCCGCAAGCAGTTGATTGCAGGAGATTGCATTGTGGTGGAGCTCATTCTTATGGTTCCATAACACACACACCCTGTTTTGGGAACACCTTCACTTTAGAGATGCCACTGACCCTACAATGCTTTCCTCCCTAGGTCAAAGCTTTTCAGTCTGCCTTGCCCTAGACATTTTAAGTTGGTCAGTTTCTTCTGCTGTATCCCATACCATCCAACATTTCTCCAATAAAAATAGGGGCTAATAATAATAATAATAATACCCTGCCCATCTGACTGGGTTGCCCCAGCCACTCCATAATAAAACACAATAAAACATTAAACATTGTTTTTAAAACGTCCCAATATAGGGCTGCCTTCTGATGTCTTCTAGAGGTAATATAGTTACTTGTCTCTTTGGCTCAGGGATCGCATAACTCCATGCCCTCCAGCATTTCTCCTATGAAAATAGGGATGTCCTAAGGAAAACTGGGACATTCTGGGATCAGATCAGAAATTGGGATGGGCTTCTGTAAATCTGGAAAATAGAGACATTTGAAGAATCCGGCATCAATAATAATAATAATAATAATAATAATAATAATAATAATAATAATAATAATAATTTTTTATTTATATCCCACCCTCCCCATTCGAAGCCGGGCTCAGGGCGGCTAACAACAATAAAATAGTTACAGATAGGTAGCCGTGTTGGTCTGCCATAGTCAAAACAAAACAAAATTTCTTCCAGTAGCACCTTAAAGACCAACTAAGTTAGTTCTTGGTATGAGCTTTCGTGTGCATGCACACTTCTTCAGATGGTATCTGAAGAAGTGTGCATGCACACGAAAGCTCATACCAAGAACTAACTTAGTTGGTCTTTAAGGTGCTACTGGAAGGAATTTTTAACAATAAAATAATACAACAGTCTAAAATCATTTCATTATAAAATTAATTCAAATCAAATTAATGGCAACCATTGGGCTAGAGTTCTGTGAAGATTGCCAAAGGATGCCTTTTAATGTTGTTTGTTTGTGATGCCTTTTAATGCTGTTTGTTATTGCATTGCATTGCTTTCCCTATATTTTATGGTTCGCGACCATTTGTCATATCTTGATTGTTCACTGCCATGATATAAGAGCCGACGGTAAGCCTGGTGGATGAGGCTGATGGCCCATCTAATCCATCACCCATCACTCACTGCAGGTAGCCAGATGCCCGTGGGCAGCCGGAAAGCAGGGCCTGATTGCAGCAGCACTCTCTTCCTCTTGTTATTCACAGCAACTCGCATTCAGAGGCATCTTGGGGGTAAAACATAGCCATCATTCCAGCAGCCTTTGATAGCCTTATTCTCTTTGGAAGAAGGGTGGTTTATTCTTGATGAATAAAATAGAAAATAAAGTGACAAGGGTTAAGGGTTTTTACGCAGCACGAGCACCTTGGATTGTCCTTCTGGGAGCATCTTCTTCCCTTTCCAGTTTTATGCGCTTCTCTTGCGTTCCAGTCATTATACTCCGTGCGCTTTTTAGCACATTCAGTGTGCTTGCAACCTTGCTAGTAAGGCATCTGAATAACACATCTGGGCCCGGATTGTGCAGAGAGGCCAATGCGGAGAATTACTTGCACACACACACACACACTCACACACGTGTGCACACCCCAGCACCCCAAACCCAGCAAAAGACAGAGGAGACGGGGTCTTTCGCGTATGACGGGAGGGTAATGCTTGGTGTGATGTATAGCAAGGAGCCAATTCATTGCCATAAAGATAAATGGAAGCTTTAAAAAATATGGGGCAAAGCTATTGGGTAGCTTGCTAGATAAGCACTAAATATATTACAAGGCATAGCTGGTCGATATTTAAGAGATTAATTTTCAGCCTCTTAAATTACAGCTATTACAAGAAGACGTATATTAACTGTGCTGTCTTTCGCCCAACAGGCAGGTGATTTTTGTGTGTTTGTGCGATGTGCTTAGCGGTAATCTGCCCCAAGCCACGCAGTCAATTACAATTTAGAAGTAGAACAGAAAGATGAGGCAATTTTGATTGGGCTCCTATTGTTTAAATGGCTTTTTAACTTTCTCTCAGAGTAAATGTTTATTGGACATTGGAGAAGTATGAATATGAGGTGCTTTTCTGTTTTACAGTAGGATTTTAAGAGGATTAAGAACTCGCTTTCTCCCCAAAAGCATTTTTCTCAGGTCTAAGGTATGCTCCAGCTCCAGCAGTATCATGGAGGTACAGCCCTTAGAATATTTCTGGGTTGCAAGCATCTTAATATCTAACCAGGCACCTGCAGAGTGCACCATCTTAGCCCTGAACAGTAGCCTAGAATGGAGAATGCATGTGACTCTAGGCAGCTTTTTAGTGACAGAAGGTGGTAGGCCTTAACTGGAGGTTTTGAAACAGAGGTTGGATGGCCATCTGCCAGGGACCTTTTAGCTGAGATTCCTGCATAGCAGGGGGTTGAACTAGATGACCCGTTGAGTGTCTTCCAAATCTACAATTTTTTGATTCCATGATTAGTACCTGTGTAGGCTACAAGGACCCACAACACCATCATTGCAGCCCCAGGACCAGCTTTGTTTGCCACGCACCATAGGTGCTTTTGCTATCTCTTGATCCCATCCATGACTTATAGGTGTCAAATTCTGCAGAACCGGAGAGCCCTTGAGTTACGCCCCCAAAGTTCAATATGGTCAGACTTGCCTGGAACTCTGTTATTTCACTTTCATTTCTATTCCTGATTTCAAACCAGAAAAATTCCAAGATGGCTTGTATTAAACATAAATAAAATTCAAATACCCAGAGTCAGTTTTGGTTCTATCCATTTCTCATTTTTCCAGTCTAAATTACAGTTCCACACATTTTGGAGCAGTTTGCCATTCAAAATCAACTCATGAAAATTAATCAGCACTTTAGTGCAAATTTCTCCCAACAAACACATCTTTGTATGAAGTTTTGATTGGCGTAAACATTTTTTTGCAAGCCATTTTCTCTAAATGTTACAAGCAGTTTTTGCATGTTATTATCGCCAAAACCTTGATTTTTATGCACACTTTCCCCTAACTTATGTATTTTTTGAAACATTGCTTGGAGAGCTGCATTACAACACCCAGATCAGTGCAACTTTTGAAGGCTCTGTTTCAGTTTTCATCTTGGTTCAGAAAGTGCAAATTTGACAGGTTCGACTTTAAACGTGCACCGAATCATATTTCCTCTCCATTTTTGCTCCAGGGTGATATCACACCCCAACTCAATGAACCATGACATTATAGAGTTGGGAGTGATTTGGCGGTCATGCACACCAACCTCCTTAGCATATGAATCTTGCAACAGCAGCATCCTTGACAGGTGGTCATCTAGCCTCTTCTTAAATTCTACCGGTTAAGGAGAGCCCATTACCTCCTGCAGAGAGATCTGTTCCATTCTCATTAGGTCAGCGCAGCTGCTCCCAATTACTTTCATACCATCTCACTTCCCCATGTGCCGGCAATTGGATGGTCGGTCGCCAGCGGCACACTCTTTCCTCACTTCCTCTCAGGATTGCAGGTCTTTTTCACTGTCCAAAAAATGAGGGAAGGATGAGCCAGGTGGAGCAGCAGCTGGGCTTCAGGTGAGCTGCTGAGTGATAGCATTTAGATGTCTGAGAGGGGAGGGGAGCTTGCCGCCACAGGTAGTGGAAGCAACCTGGCTTCCTTCCTCACAAGCCTGACTTATCTCTGCCTCTTGGCCACCCTCCACTCCATCCTCTGCTTCTGCACCACTATCTGCCACAGACTCTTCCTGCTCACTAAATCCTGCTACCTCTTCCGCTTCCGTCACCTCCTCCTCCCAATCTGATTCCTTTTCTCCTTCTGACCACTCATCATTGTCCCACTACCAATCCTCTGGCTCTATGTGATCCCTAAATGACTGGGATGATGGAGGCTGTAAGGTGAAAATGTTGAGTTGCAAAGAAGGCCATTAAAAAAAAGATCAAGGAAGTATTTTTTTTCGGGGGGGGGGGTGAATAATCCCTCCTTTCTTTGTCCCCTGTTTCCTGTCTCTTTTTGCAGTTTATTGTCTTCAGCTTCTTGCTTGCTACATGGACACAAACTGGGTTTTGCCTCCCAGGTCTATTTGAAGGTTGCTCTGCCACTGTCTGAAAGGACTTTATGGATTTCTTAAGCCTATTAAGGAGCCTTTATATCTTATCTCTTCCTCTTTCCTTTGCCTCCTGTGGGATTTGAAGTGCTGCTGATTTAATACGTCTTTTGCCAGTTGCTCCCTATTGCTTTAAATAAGGTGCAAGTGCCACATTACAAACAGGGACTGCCTCGGAGGCAGTAATTTATGCTAACCATACAGGAAGCAGACCGTTTCAGAGATCTATGTGTTTACAGTTTTGAACCAGGGAGTCATTTGTACCACAAGGGCTGGCGGTTTTTCACATCCCAGGGGAGACTGAAGTGCTGACCAAACTGCTAATATAGTTAGTGGGGTTTGCGTTAGTTGAGAGCTCTGCTGGTGGAGGAATTTCCTTTTAAGAAAAGCATGCATTCACTGCCTTGGAAGGCAAAAGCAGGTGGAGATGAGTAATGTGGGCAGTGCTATTCTTCTCAAAAAAGAAGTGCCTGGACTCACCTTGTTCTCTTACCATGGCAATGGCGCACACCTGAGAGAGAGGTGCCGGGACTGCGTTCTGGCGAGTTCCAGCTGGAAAAAAGCTCTGGGTGAGGGAAATAAAAGTGGTTAGAGGAGAAAAAGCTCAGAACTGAAGAGGAACTAGTTGGATCTGTTGGTGCGTGAACAATCTACTCTTGGGGTTCCATTTCTTTCTGCAGCAGAGTTCCTTTTACAGAAAAGTCCTCCCTCATCTTTTACTGCTTTACAGCAGCAGCATTCTAGCTATCTCTTAGTGAAATTCCCATAGCAGGAAAAAAACACCGTTTGGTTCTGTTTCTCAGAGTCTTTATTATTTACAAAACTTTATACTGGTCATTAAAAACAACAACAACAACAACTTATTATTTATACCCTGCCCATCTGGCTGAGTATCTCCAGCTACTCTGGGCGGCTCACAAACGAGTGTTAAAAACAATACAGCATTTAAGATAAGATAGCTACTTATTTCCTTGACATCTGATGGGAGGGTGTTCCATAAGGTGGGCACCACTACTGAGAAGGCCCTCTGTCTGGTTCCCTGCAACCTCACTTCTTGCAATGAGGGAACCGCCAGAAGGCCCTCGGAGCTGGACCTCAGTGTCCAGGCTAAACGATGGGGGTGGAGACGCTCCTTCAGGTATACAGGGCCGAGGCCGTTTAGGGCTTTAGAGGTCAGCACCAACACTTTGAATTGTGCTCGGAAACGTACTGGGAGCCAATGCAGATCTTTCAGTACCGGTGTTATATGGTCCTGGCAGCCACTCCCAGTCACCAGTCTAGCTGCCACTTTCTGGATTAATTGCAGTTTCCGGGTCACCTTCAAAGGTAGCAAATAAAGCAACACCATCTTTTTCTTTTTTTAGCCATCCGGCCAGAGACCTAATGCCGACTCATTCACATTCTCATTTGCACTGACCCAGACTTAGTTGACCACAAGGACACCTGTTGCTGGGGAAATTTTCTGTTGCCTAGCAACTTCTTCAAGACCATTTTCAAGTTTCTTCTAGAATATTCCAACAGAATCAGGACAGTGTCCCAACCAGTACAGCAACCTGTTCTCACAGTGGCCAACAAGACGCCTTATGTAATTGCCGATAAAATAATCCGAGCAAAAAATGTGGTTTTGTACTAAAAGTGTCCAATGTGTTGTTTAGGGTAGCAAGTAGCAGAAGTTAATTTGGTCATTGGCTTTCCTAGAGGTTGTGGCATATTTGCAAATGTGAATTTCCTTAAATGTATGCCAATGTAGAATTAGCTATATTGATTAGTGGTGGAATTGAAGTTGTGTTTTTTTATATAAGGTGTAGGGGGGAAACAAACCAGTTTGGTTTAAGATGTCTCGTTTTCACAAGTGAAGTACTAAGTAAATAATATTGCATTATGGAATCTGCAGGCATTTGTCACTTGATAGCTTTCCTGATTCCTGTCATATCGCTGGGAAGGACACATAGGAGGTGCTGTCACCCATTTCAATTAGAACCACATGAAGCATTTTGGTGTTTGGCTTGGAACTAACCTAGCATTTATTCAGAAGGACCAGCTAATAGTGTTTTTAAGCTTCAGTACTCATGTTGTAAAGCACTTTCAAAGATCATGAAACAAAGGAACAAAATGCAACTTATCCACGAGATGAAAATCTAAAGATTGGCTTTAATTTTTAATGCTAGTGCCCATGAGAAGATACATATTGCCGAGGAGGGTAGAGAGGAGAAAAATTGCAAAAATATGCAGTTCTCTGTGAAAAATGTATTGTAAAAATTGATTTTTTTAAAAAAATAATGAAGGCAGGTAATCTAATGCAGCCCAAAATGGGGGATGGCTTCTCAACCAGGTTTTAAGTGAACAGGGTGCAAAAGATAAATTACAGAACAAGGGAGGGGTTTTTTATGGGAAATGGGAGGAATTGTTGAGAGCATGCTGAAATACTGCGGTGCATTGAGGCATTATGAAATATAGTTGGGGGATGGGATGATGGAGATGTATTGCAAGAAAGGATTTACAGTGATTATTTCTCAGGAAGCAACTAATAATATCCCCAAAACCTTACGGGTGGCATCTCTCTGTTGCAGCATCATACATCAGCCATCTGCCCTTGTATGCAAGGAGAACACTTTTCACATCTTGCTTGTCAGATAAATTAAGAGGCGATAGCTAAGTAACTGCCCAGATTAATAGTTAGTATTTCCTAGACCTACACAGACCACCTCTGAAGCTGAGCCCACTATTGATGGCTTCATTAAAGGAAGAGTATCAGTTATAACTAGACAACAATGAGTTTGGATGGGACAAAGTATCCTGGGGCTAAATTGACAATGAACTTCCAGTGACGGACCATCAGGTCTTGTTTTAATTCTTAACCGTGGTGGAATCAATATCAAATCCATAGTAATTTGCTGGCCCACAGGCAGGATGGCTTTATGAAAGGTGTTAAGAAGGCAGCTGGAAGTACAGTCTTACCTTGGAAGTCAAACAGCTTAGTTCCTGAAATGTTTTGGCACCTGAACATCGCAAACCCGGAAGTGACTGTTCCGGTTTGCGAACTATTTTTGGAAGCCGAACGTCCGACGGGGCTTCTGTGGCTTCCGATTGGCTGCAGGAGCTTCCTGCGGCCAATCAGAAGCTGTGCTTTGGTTTTTGAACATTTTGGAAGTTGAACAGACTTCCGGAATGAATTCTGACCTTTCTTCATCCTAGCTGTAGGAACCCTGAACTGTACTAATCCTGTTAGTGTTTCACACCTCTGATGCTGCAGATGAGATTGGTGTAAATCACATGCCTGTCTGGGAAGAGTGTGGGAATGGAAGACAGTCTTATCTCTTCCGCTGTATGTACTATTTGTACTGTACTTTTGCTTTTACTTGTTCCTGTTCTTCTCTCAGAGCTGGAGAGAAAGGACGCCATGACTCCTTTGGCTGTACATAGTGTGTAAATAAATACATAGATTAGCTCTACAATGTCTCACGCTTCTTGCTGTGTTATGCTAGAACAGGGGTCTGCAACCTTTAAGACAAAAAGAGCCACTTAGACCCGTTTCCGAAGGAAAAAAAAAACTGGGAGCCGCAAAACTCGTCATTATAAAAATAACTTTTTTGTCACTTTTTTATTATTTCTTTGTTTGACCCCTCAGAATTACTCCTCCTCATAGAAATAAACGTTAAATTAACAAGTTACCTTTGTGTGTGTGTGTTCTTCACTCCCCTTCAAAACAGTGACCAGCGTACATGCCCCTTACAATGTAGCGGTCGGGCGGGAAAGTGACGTCGGGACGGTGCGTGACTAACGCATGCACCGCCCCCATGCGATGTCACAGCCAGTACAGTGCCCACCACAGTGGTGAGTGTCGGGGCGCACAATGCGCCTCCTCCCCTCGGTAGTATCCACCCCGAGCCGTGGCAAAGGTGTAAAAGAGCCACATGCGGCTCCAGAGCCGCGGGTTGCAGACCCCTGTGCTAAAAGATTAGTGTGCATATATCATTTGATACAAGTTGCTGAAGCACACTGGAGAGGAAGGGAAATGCCTTTTCCAGAACTGCGCATACCGGAGGATGCTCGGAGTTCGGGGGCTGCAGGGGCACC
Source organism: Podarcis muralis (assembly GCF_964188315.1). Classification (NCBI taxonomy): domain Eukaryota; kingdom Metazoa; phylum Chordata; class Lepidosauria; order Squamata; family Lacertidae; genus Podarcis; species Podarcis muralis. Next base: position 14,878,113 of record NC_135663.1, read on the forward strand.
CCAGGGTGTTTTCCAACACACCGCAGCATGTGTTTGAGCAGTGATGTCTGACTGAAGCAAATAACTCAAGGGATTAACCTTTTGCAAAAAGTAAATTCCATAGAGCCAGATCCCATAGCTGGTGGGGGAGTGGGGAAACTTTCCATTATTCCTTTTGTACCTGTAAGTGTTCTTCAAGCACTGCAGAGCCACATCTGCTTCTGTTGGTATAAATGAAAGAAGCTCATTTTAATGAGATTCCTGAAGCTCCATATCCATTTCTCCTTCAAACCCTGCACTTATCCACGAGAGGATATTATTTTCAGAATTGCAGCTCTCCTGATCGATCCTTTGTTATTGTTTTAAAAAATGTGAACTGCCAGTAAAAAGTTGCAATTATAGTTGACTGGCATGTGCCACTCTCAAGGCCAGCACCTGATTTCACAGGGAAATATTTGAAGCTTAAAAACACTTGATGGTCTGGTAGCATCTGATACTGACATTATGCAGATATGGACCTCTTCAGCCCCTTGGATGGGAGATTACTAGGATCGTCAGGTACTAGATCACCATTCAGGGTGCTAATCCCCAGAGTGAATCTTCTTTATCAGTAAATTACTGTGTTTTCATATATCTGTACGTGTGCAGCTGTGTTTATCTTTCTGATTTGTTCATGTGTGTTATGTGTAATACACATATGTTCAGTTTTAGCTGTTTATCATTAGTGGTTCCTAGCCTGATCTAAAGCATGTTTTACTTAGAGGTAAATCTTCCAGAGATCAATGGAACTTACTTCCTGAAAGTACACACTCTGGATCCCACTACAGTGGTACTTCGGCTTACAGATGCTTCAGGTTACGGACTCCGCTAACCCAGAAATAGTACCTCGGGTTAAGAACCTTGCTTCAGGATGAGAACAGAAATTGTGCGGCGGCAGCAGGAGGCCCCATTAGATAAAGTGGTACCTCAGATTAAGAACAGTTTCAGGTTAAGAACGGACCTCCAGAACGAATTAAGTTCTTAACCAGAGGTACCACTGTATATTTGAAGGCCAATGGGATTTTAAGCAGCCCATTGTGGGATCACAGTAATTGTCACTGGTGTAACTAGACTGGTGTTTAAAGACACTTCGGGGTTCTGTCTTTGTGACTTACCTCTCCTCTCAAAGCTCCTCCCTTAATTCGGGATGTTAAAGGTCAACTGAACTTCACAGATGTGCCACATTGTAGGAAATTGAACCTTCGCTGAACAACACAGTGTGTCTTTTTCTCTTACTCCTGAAAGTTTGGTTCAGAGATCCCAAACGCCCCTGAAACAAGGTGCTATGTTTACACTGGCCTTTACAGAACTAGCAACAGAAAAACAATGTAAAATACTCCACTTCAAAGCTTGCCTTTTCAGCAGCTTAATCTGTTCATTGAGTAGTGCCTTCCGTTTCCAGAAGACAAGCTGCTTTGTGTGTTTTTAAATATCCTACCTTCAGTTTCTGTCCAGACTAGCAAAGGAAAGTCTTCTGCAAGAAGAATTTGGAGCTGTTAGATGTAGGTCACTGGTCTCTCATCTTACATTAACAACAAAAAACGTGAGAAAGAAAGCAGTCCTCAGTCTAGATTGCTTTTTCCATCATGCCTGTATGAAAATTCATACAGAAATGACGTTGAGTAAGGAGATTTCAGCTGGGGAAACAGCCAGGCTCTGGAATGATTAACTTCCTGCTCAGGAGCATGGAATGTAAAAACTGTTCTTGATTTAGGTTTCTTTTCCTGTACATGTCCTGCTTGGGCTCCCCAATGACAGTGTTGAATATTATACTTCTGCCTTTTATATTGGAATTATGTACATGCGTCCCAACAAACAAGGATTTGTTAGATTCAAAGCATTTGCCCTGAGGTGTACCCTTGAAATAGCATTTTTTTATATATATAAAAAAAGGAACACGGAATGGACTTAAAAGCATGTATGCATGTTGTAATTCTAAAAAGAACACTTACTTTCTTCTTCTAAGCAACTATCCTTCTTATCTAACCTCTGTTGTGAGAGTATTTCTGCCTGTTCTTTGGAAAGTTTATATATGAAAAGATGACAAGTTGGTCTTGTGGTTCATGAGATAATACTTTGAAGAGTGTGTTTGACTTAAGCCTGGCTTACAAAAAATACACGCTTCCATGCCTGTAAGTGGTTTCATTTTTCAGTTTTGCTTTCTTTTTCTCAGTCCCCCAAATGGGCAAATTCCATGAATTTGTGTCCATGAAATTTCACAATTAAATGATTTCATGTCAGATCCTGACACTAAAGGTAAGGGGTTTCATATTTCAAAAGGTAACAATTTGGACACAATTTGAGCTTTTCTTGACAAAGTTGTTGAGCTTCTGTTAGTTTCTCAGCTATTTTTAATCACATTCACCAAAATCTACACTTCCGACGTGGGTTGCCATATGTGCAGATTTCCCGAAACATTTCAGTGATTTCTGCTTGGACACTGCTTCCAACGACCAAATCCCAGCTATTCCGGACATATGGCAACCCTAAAGGTGATATCCAGTGGTAAGCTGACTCAGAGAAGATCTGTTGAAATGAATGGACCTAATTTAGTCACTTTTAGTAGTATTTATGGCTGTGCTCTGAATAAGACTAACATTGGATAGAACCCTCAGCTGGATAGTTCAGTTGGTTAGAGTGTGGTGCTGATATTGCCAAGGTTGCAGGATTGATACCCATTTAGCTTCATATTCCTGCATTGCAGGTGGTTTGGGTTTGATGATCATCATGGTCCCTTCCAAATCTATGACAAGGAAGAACAAGTTTAAAATGTTGGTCAATACATTGTGGATAGAATTCAATACCACATTACTCGTTCCATTTGTGCATGTGTTCCAGCTTGCCAGATGGAATGGGACCTAGAATCATAGAATCATAGAATCATAGAGTTGGAATAGACCACAAGGGCCATCGAGTCCAACCCCCTGCCAAGCAGGAAACACCATCAGAGCACTCCTGACATATGGTTGTCAAGCCTCTGCTTAAAGACCTCCAAAGAAGGAGACTCCACCACACTCCTTGGCAGCAAATTCCACTGTCGAACAGCTCTTACTGTCAGGAAGTTCTTCCTAATGTTTAGGTGGAATCTTCTTTCTTGTAGTTTGGATCCATTGCTCCGTGTCCGCTTCTCTGGAGCAGCAGAAAACAACCTTTCTCCCTCCTCTATATGACATCCTTTTATATATTTGAACATGGCTATCACCCCTTAACCTCCTCTTCTCCAGGCTAAACATGCCCAGCTCCCTTAGCCGTTCCTCATAAGGCATCGTTTCCAGGCCTTTGACCATTTGACCTCATCCCCTTCCCCACATGCTGTCTTGGGAGGTTTTCTCAACCCTGCACTGAACCAATTTTTGGGGAAAGGCCCTGTTGGGCAAGCAGAGGTCCTTAAGCAGGGCTTCCATTGATGGGGCTGGTTAGTTGAATCCTGCCCTGTGTGTCCTTTTCAAAAGGAGGCTACAGTGGTACCTTGGTTCTCAAACTTAATCCATTCCAGAAGTCCATTCCAAAACCAAAGCGTTCCAAAACCAAGGCACGCTTTCCCATAGAAAGTAATGCAAAATGGATTAATCCGTTCCAGACTTTTAAAAAGAATCCCTAAAACATCAATTTAACATGAATTTTACTATCTAACAAGACCATTGATCCATAAAATGAAAGCAATAATCAATTATAAAATAAATAAGAATGTATTTCAGATGATAAAAATTAAAATTATTATTTTTTCTTCCCTGCTCTGATGAAAGTCATTGTTTGGATGGGGGGTTTTATCCATTTTCTCAGTCACACAATCAATCAGTAGCTGAACTGGGTTCCACACAGTCACAAAAACAAATTAACCGAAAAAGCCTCAAAAACAAAAATGCAAAATAAATAGCAAAAACAAAAGCACCAAACTTAATCCGTTCCGGAAGTCCATTTGACTTCCAAAATGTTCGAAAACCGAGGAGAAGCTTCTGATTGGTGCAGGCGCCCCAGAAACAATAGCTGACAACTGCATTGGATGTTTGGCTTCCGAAAAACGTTTGAAAACTGGAACACTTACTTCTGGATTTTTGGCATTTGAGTACCAAGGCGTTTGAGAACCAAGGTACCACTGTACTTGAAAGCAGGATTGATCTACATTGAAGTCTCCTTGCCCTGTCATACTTCTTACAATTGCCCCCTCAGAACCCCCTACTAGCTCAACTTAGGAAGCATTCTGGCAACACTATGAGTTTCTGTGACTTTGTTGAATTCTATGAATTGTTTTGATGAATTTGTTGTTGTTTTTTTGCTTTATATGCTATTGTGATTGATGTTGTAATTATTGCAATGTTTTTCCATACTACTGTGATTATTGTGGGCCGCCTTCAGCTCAGCATTGGTTATTGGAAGAGCGAGATCCAAATATCAACTCAAGTTTAACTGATGACTAACATGTTTGCATTTATTTAACATTCTTTTAACAACAGCACTTTAAATTAATGCTGTAATGTTACCTTGGCGTTCAGCACTAGCCTGTACCACAGGCATTTTGTCACTGAAGATCTTCTGCTGAATTATAGATTTAATATGTGCAATAGGAGTTACATTATTCATTTATAAGTGCTGTAATCACGGCGTATTAATAAGACACTTGTCGTATTAATGTTCAGAGAAGCAGGGAGATACCTAAGGAAGGTAATTTGGAGACAACATAGTCTCTGTACTTGATTTTAATGTGGCATATACATTAATTAGTATCCGCATTTGGTCTTTATTAATTACTTTACCAACCGAAACACAGTTTTGGGTCTACACTATAAATTGGGCACGTGTGTAGTGAAGACTTGTGAAAGGATTAAATTAATAGCAGTTCGTATTACATTCAGCCGATTTGATTCTCATGTGTGCAAATGAAAATTACAGAACTGGTCTGTGTTAACCCTGTTTAGATGGATTTTGGCTGCAACCAACAGAATGTGGCAACATGTGAGCCTTTGCTGTTGTTGTTTATTAGCTTTATTTGCCATTTACTGCAAAAATGTCTCATAGTGACTTAAATTCTCCTTCCTTCCTTCCTTCCTTCCTTCCTTCCTTCCTTCCTTCCTTCCTTCCTTCCCCTCTGTGTGGGCTTCAAAAATTCCACAAAATGTGACTCCTAAGCAAGAAAGCATGCATGTTTACATGGGGTAAATGCACAAATGCACTTTTTTGGTGTGTGTAATATAAAGTTAAAGGGGCCCCTGACCATTAGGTCCAGTCGAGACCGACTCTGGGGTTGTGGCGCTCATCTCACTTTATTGGTCGAGGGAGCCGGCGTACAGCTTCTGGGTAATGTGGCCAGCAGGACTAAGCTGCTTCTGGCGAACCAGAGCAGTGCACGGAAACACCGTTTACCTTCCCGCCGGAGCGGTACCTATTTATCTACTTGCACTTTGAGGTGCTTTCGAACTGCTAGGTTGGCAGGAGCTGGGACCAAGCAACGGGAGCTCACCCCGTTGTGGGGATTCGAACCGCCGACCTTCTGATCGGAAAGCTCTGTGGTTTAACCCACAGCGTCACCAGCGTCCCTTGTGTATTATAGGGTTGCTGTATTTCAAAAAGTGAAAATCCAGACAGTTGAGCTTTTGTGGGCGGGGGGGGGGGGGGGCAAAGTTGTTGAGCCTGACATTTTTATTTTTTGAACTTTTTTAAAGGAAATTCGACCAAAATATCAACACTTTCGACATGAGTTGCCATACGCCTGGGTTTCCCCAGACATTTTGACACTCTTCAGACATAGGGTCTGGGAAATCCCGAACGTATGGCAGCCCTATTATGCCTATATACTACTGAGCACTTACTTTTCCCCCTCTAAAAAAGCACTGGAAGGGAATAGTTAGAATAAAAGTTATGGGGAATACTCTTGAGGCCTTTCCAGAAAACTCCTAGAAATCAGCATTTTAGAAGTTGGTAAGAGTGATGCGAGCATGTTACCTTTATTTACAGAGGCTGAAGGAAGTCTCATCTGATTAACTCAGTCACTATCATCTTCCACCTGGCTTCCCCTTTCCCCTAGAGGATAGCCATCTGCATTCTACCATTTGCTTCTAAATGTCTGCTTCACTCCATTCCCCTCCCTCTCCCCCCCCCCTCCGCCCCCACCGGTCCCCATGCATGACCAAGCAATCTGAAAGGTGTACGACATTTGACCTGTGAAATACCAGAGCATAAAAGGAATGGCAACTATTAGAAGAGGAAAAACTTTGCATGGCTCACTAATAGATTTCCAGCTGTAAGAAGAGCACCTCTCAGGCCTCCTCATCAAGATTAGGTCTATTCCATGGTCAGCTGAAATGTTCAGAAGCTCAGGCTCAGAAGTGCTTCGAGGAAAGAAAAAGGATAGTGTTTAGATATTCATTATCATCATCACCATAATTAAAAAGGTCAGGCGGAGAGGTGGTTGCTGACGAGTAACCAGGCAGGACTGTCTTTGGCAGGTTTTTATTTGTGCAAACTATTTACAGTGCAGGACCAGAAAGTTCATGTCCGTCTCAATCACTTCCAGATTCCGGGAGTGGCCCCTTCCGGTTTCCCCTCCAGCATAAGAACTTAGACAACCCAAATCTCCGCCTCCCCTCCTTGCATTTCACCCCTCGGCATAAACTGGGCGATGGAAACGACCGTGCTAGGTGAGGCGCTTGGGCTCTCAGTAGCATCTTTGAGCCCTCCCCTCGCTCGGCTTTCCCATTCCCCCTCTGCTCCATGGAGGTGTGGCTTTCCCCACTGTTGGACGAGGACCTGCTCCTCAGAAGCGTGGGTGGCTCTCTGTATACCCCAGCTTCCCTCCCCTATCCCGATGGCAGCCCCCGGACATATTTGTTGTTGTTGTTTAGTCGTTTGGTTGTGTCCGACTCTTCGTGACCCCATGGACCAGAGCACGCCAGGCACTCCTGTCTTCCACTGCCTCCCGCAGTTTGGTCAAACTCATGCTGGTAGCTTCGAGAACACTGTCCAACCATCTCGTCCTCTGTCGTCCCCTTCTCCTTGTGCCCTCCATCTTTCCCAACATGAGGGTCTTTTCCAGGGAGTCTTCTCTTCTCATGAGGTGGCCAAAGTATTGGAGCCTCAGCTTCACGATCTGTCCTTCCAGTGAGCACTCAGGGCTGGTTTCCTGGATAGGTTTGATCTCTTTGCAGTCCATGGGACTCTCAGGAGTTTCCCTGACATATACTAATAAAATATTTGACATTTGCGCTGACGTTATCTGCCAACTATGAAATGCAGCAGCGTGCGAGGGGTTTTTTTTTGCCACTAAATTCATTAGTTTTCCATGCAGGAAGGATACCACCCTTTCTTCTCAACCTCAGCCTTATGTATGTGAACTGCTATTTTTACATTATGGCGTTGCAATTCGTGCTCTTGTTTTCTGGCACCAGTGGGCCTCATTATGCTATACCATGTTTGACCAGAGCTGGTAGCAATCTCTGATTCCCCGTATTAAAACGACCTATGCTAGAGAAACAATAGGGGATTTCCAAAATAATTACTATAGAATTGTAACTGCCAGCCCCGACCCCACCAAGTTAAATCCCACCCATGCCTATATATCATTCTCAGAGTATGGCTGAACAGACAGGTCACTTCAGAGAAACTCCGCTCACTCACACTTTTGCCTTGACCCATATTTTGATCATGTTGTGTACCGATTAATTTCCCCCAGGTCCGAGAGCTTTTCTTGTTTCCACGGCTGTGCCTTGCAAAACTCCAAGCTTACCCACTGAATCGGATCTTACCCAATGTGCAGGAAACCCAAAAAGAGGTTTTGCTTAACCGAGCTTCTTCAGTTCAGCAGGTAAGATCGGCACAGCCACGGAACAACAAGGAAAGCTCTTGGATGTGGGGGGATGAATTGGTACGCAATATGATCCGAATACAGGTCAGATGAAAGTGCGGCTGAGCCCTTTATCTCCTCTCTACCCAGGACTTAGCAGAATCGATTGATGCGTGTACTAGGTTTAGATTGTAAGATTTGCTGTAACTAAATCTGTACCAAGACCTGCCCCTCAATTCCTGAAGTTTTCTTCCCTCGCCCCAAAAGAAACTTCTATTTTCCTGTCTCATTTGCAGAGTGCTTTAGAATTTTTTTTAGAAGTTGTTTATTGTTTTGGTGGCTGCAGAACTGAGTTTACTTGTTGAACCCGGGTGGCTGAAGGTGATGAGTGTTTCCATTAAACATATTGCCAGCACTCTGCAGCCTCCCCGGCTGCCTGAGATCAGCGGTGGAGCATATGCCCGCGCTGCCCAGGGCGGGCACAATCCCAAGGGGGGCAGGGCACAGAGGATGCCCTCCCATGTACAGGATAGCCGCTCACCCTGTGCCAGAGGTGGAGCAAGCCGCTGATGGCGGACATTCGGCCCACTGCCCACCCGCAACTCCCCAGCCTCTCCCAGCTGTCAAAACAAAGGGGGAAGGGGGGGATGCTGCTGGCAAAGCGGCACAGCTCCACCCTTCCCCCGATGGCTTGGAAGTTGCGGGCAGGTGGCTCACCGAATGTCACCCCCCCATAGGCATGCACCCAAGGAAACGGGTGCAATTGGCAGGCCCCCAGCTGGCTCCAGCCCACCAGCCGGTGTGCCGGGTGAACTCCGGTCCTTAGTGCAGCATAAATCTGCGGCCCGGGCTCCAGAAGACTGAGCACGCTATTCAGCAGAGAAAACGCTGCACAAACAGAAGTGGTACGAGAGGCTGTGTGAGCATATTTACAAGCAGGTTTATTCAGCGTTGTTGTTGTTGTTGTTGTTGTTGTTGTGTCCGACTCTTCGTGACCCCCTGGACCAGAGCACGCCAGGCACTCCTGTCTTCCTCTGCCTCCCGCAGTTTGGTCAAACTCATGCTGGTAGCTTTGAGAACAATGTCCAACCATCTCGTCCTCTGTCATCCCCTTCTCTTTGTGCCCTCCATCTTTCCCAACATCAGGGTCTTTTCCAGGGAATCTTCTCTTCTCATGAGGTGGCCAAAGTATTGGAGCCTCAGCTTCAGGATCTGTCCTTCCAGTGAGCACTCAGGGCTGATTTCCTTCAGAATGGAGAGGTTTGATCTTCTCAAGAGACTCTCAATAGTCTCCTCCAGCACCATAATTCAAAAGCATCAATTCTTCGGTGATCAGCCTATACGGACCTTTGTTGGCAAGGTGATGTCTCTGCTTTTTAAGATGCTTTTTATTCAGCTTAGATCAGGACAAAAGGAAACATGCCTGATCTCCTTCGTGTCCAAAGCAAAACAGAACAGCTATACACAAACGGAAGTTCCCAGCATACTGTGCTGGAATGTAAACAGACATGTGACATGCAACGATTCCACATGTCTGTCCCTTAAGGTGGAACGGAATTCACAACAGATGACACCCAGGGCAGTCCACACCCATCTTCCTCCGCCACTGCCTGAGATTAGTGTGCTCGCTCATTTTATTTTTAAGGGAAGTCCTTCCTTGACCTTAAAGCATAAAAATCTTTACACACTAATTTCTTTAAAAGTAAAACCCATTTCACTTCAAAAAAGTAAAAAAAAATCCATTTTTAAAAAAAGAATGATAAACAGTTGTCAGGTAGACGTATAGGAAAAACCCAGCTGAGGACATCATGGGGTTTTCAAAAAGCACTGATACCCTGGAAAGCTGCAGAATGCAGCCCATCAGAGACCTTTAGAATGAAAGGAAAGACACAGGAACACCATCAGCCACTTGGAAGGCAGGTGAGAGTAAAAAAAACCCCAAAACTTTGCATACCAAAATGAAAATTCCACCCACGTTTTCTCTCCCCTTTTATAATTTTCAAATGCAATTTCTGTTCCCATTAATTGATGGGAGAATGGTTGGGGGAAAATGCAGGAGAAATTTTCGGCACAGCATTAGCACTGGAGATGTTAAATGGACTGGCTGGAGTAATTTTCTTCTTTCCCTGCGTTGTATTTCGTTGTTTAAAAGCATCCTGCTAACATCCATTCTTTTGGAAGGGAAAGGAACATCTTACTCTGCCTACCAAAGTAAATTGTTGCCTTTAAAAACTGTTGGTTGTTGACGCTGCAGCTCGGCTGATGAAAGTCTCGACTTAATGAACAATAGCGTCCAAAGTCTTACCATTTATTTTTCCAGTCCCACAGAAATGAAATGCCTCTCTTGGTGGCTGATAACGGAGGCATTTGTTGTTGCTCCCATAGATCCTTACAACCTATGCAAACTCGACTGGCATTCCACTTCAGAGCTTTATGTGGGCTTATACTAAACAAATATAAGGCCTAGCACTCTAAACACAACAGTGACTAGCTTTAAGAACTGAGTTTGCTTGACTTCCTCCTCTCTCCTCATGCCTTTTTCCTTTTGTGTTGTGCCCTTTAGATTGGAAACCTGAGGGCAAGGGCTGTCTTGCTTTTATTGATCTTATGTAAGCCGCTCTGAGAGCTTTTTCAAATGAAGAGCAGAGTAAAAAGGCTATAAATAAATAAACTAAAACTAAAAAAACCCAAAACCCTCTGTTGCTGATTCGGGAGCTGTAGCCTTTTATTGAAAATATATCCTCTGGCGAAAGAATGTTGTACAAGATGCGGCAGCAAAGTAATCAGGCTAAAGCACATCCAGATAACAGCAAAATATTTGGCTGAACTTGATAGAGCTGCAAAGACTCTCTGAAATTATAGTCATTTGTAGTTAATTATAGCCAACGTCTTTGGTTTATTGTTTCCCAATCATATACCTACAATGTTCACACTTTACGAAAGACAACAGTTTCTAGCCATAAGCAGATTGGTGATGGATATGTCTAGAGATAAGGCCAGTGTGAATAAAACATGTGAACAAGCTTGATGATTTTATCCTCTACATCAGGCACAGGCAAACTCGGCCCTCCAGATGTTTTGGGACTACAACTCCCATCATCCCTAGCTAACAGGACCAGTGGTCAGGGATGATGGGAGTTGTAGTCCCAAAACACCTGGAGGACTGAGTTTGCCTATGCCTGCTCTACATTCATATTCCGGCTTTCTGCCAAGGAGCTCATAGCAACTTGCATAGTTCTTCCCCCATTCATTTTACTCTCAGCAACTACCCTGTGAGGTGGGTTAGACTCAGAGGTAGTGACTACATGGCCGGGGGTTAGACTCGATGACCCTTGGAGTGCCTTCCATCTCTACCAATCTACAGTTTTGTGATCCCATGGTTAGCCCAAGGTCACGCAGTGGAGCTCATGGCTGGGATTTGAACTTCTGAGTTAGTCCAACACTCCAATCAGCCTCATAGATAGCTAGATAGATCTCTCTCTCTCTCTCTCTCACACACACACACACACAACAACAACAATTATATCATCGCTTTACCTCTGTTGCTTGTTTTTTAATTAGGCACCAGGTCTGTGACAAAATTGGCTTGTTAAGAAAATGGATTCAGTGGACATATACAATAGAAAGTGTCCTTTCATACTGCATCACGGTGTGGTACGCTGGTTTGACATCAACTGATAGGAAGTGCCTACAGAGGGTGGTGAATACTGCACAAGATATTATGGGCTGTCCCGTGAATCCGCTGGATGACATTGCGGAAGAACGTTGCCTCAGGAGAGTGAGGAAAATTCTCAGGGATGATTCACACCCTGGCCGGCACTTTCTTGATCTCCTGCCCTCGGGCAGAATATATAGAAGCATGATTAGTCGCACCAACAGGGTAAAGAGCAGCTTCTATCTGTAGGCTGTTAGGCTGCTGAATGAAAAGATAACAACAGGACAACTGACTTTTGGGTTTGGTGTGTGTGTGTGTCAGTAAACGAGAGGAATTAAGACTAAGAGAGCTGACTGGGGGGTGCTTGTGTAATCTCACTGTATACAAGTTGTACAAGTGACAATAAAGTATTTCAGTTCAGTACACAGAATTCTGTGGGCGTTGAAGCAAATAGCTGGTCACTTTGCCATGTGTCCATCTCACTGTGTTGAATTGGCACCAAATATTTCCTCTAAATCAAACCTCAGAGCAAATTTGGGAGTTCTTCCCCATGCAAAATCCAATAAGGAATTTCAAAGAAAGCCAAAGGCTCAGTTCAGACACTGAACCAAACAATGCTTTGGAAAGTTTATCTATGGTTTGGTGTAATGTTTGAATTGATGAACCATGACTTTTGATCAGCTAGCAAACTAAGGTGGCTTATGAATCTGAGCACCAAGAGGACAGAAAATTGCCTTCCGTAATCCAAATCGTGACTTGGGTACCAAACTATGGGCACATGGTGTCTGAATTGAGCCAAAATAGTTTTGATAAAGTTAGTGAATTTTCTCCAGGAAGTCTCATCTATCCCCAGGTGGTCACCAGATTTTTATCTAAAGTGAAATTCAAATTGTGTGTTGGGGTTCCTTCTCAGATGAAACCATTGTGGGAATGTCAAGGGGAGCAAATGAGAATTTCAACAAAAATAGCAGAATTGTGCATGAGATGAGGGGGTGTCCTAGAGCCCAAAGTTACTAAGCTACTTTGGGAAATTTTGTGTGATGTGGTAAATGGGTTGCAAGCTGGGCAAGAGGATGAAGAACCACAACTTGCGTCTTCAACACTCTAGTTTGACAGTGAAGAATTCAGAATGCTACAAAATCCAGACGTCAAAAACAAATGTCTTGGCTCTACTGAATTACTTCTATTTAGTGTTGTGTTAGGGACACGGGTGGTGCTGTGGGTTAAACCACAGAGCCTAGGACTTGCTGATCAGAAGGTTGGTGGTTCAAATCCCCGCGACGGGGTGAGCTCCCGTTGCTCGGTCCCTGCACCTGCCAACCTAGCAGTTTGAAAGCACATCAAAGTGCAAGTAGATAAATAGTAGTGCAAGTAGATAAATAGGTACCGCTCCAGCGGGAAGGTAAACGGCGTTTCTGTGCGCTGCTCTGGTTCGCCAGAAGCGGCTTAGTCATGCTGGCCACATGACCCGGAAGCTGTACGCCAGCTCCCTCGGCCGGTAAAGCAAGATGAGCGCCGCAACCCCAGAGTCGGCCACGACTGGACCTAATGGTCAGGGGTCCCTTTACCTTTACCTTAGTGTTGTGTCTGGGCAGCTGAACAAGCCTCCTGTTCAGAATTCTGTGTATATATATATACACAATGGTGAATTTATCTCCACCTTTGCTTTGTGGACTGTGGTAGATCTGCAACCAACAAAGGCATTTCTATTTTAAAAAAACAACAAGTTAAGTGACCTTCCGGCTAATCAGCTGCCCATCCTGGGAAAGAGATAAGGAGCTACTTTGCTCTGACTTCTCCCAAGGTCAAGCCTATTGTTTATATTGGCTCAAGGAGACAGAGCCGCCTGCTGATACGCTTGTTTTACAATTGATTCCACGCGCTCCCTTGCCAAGCACACACACAAACACACAGTTATTTACTTGAGCCTTGCAAAATGCTTGGGCAATAAAAAGAGACCACTGGGAATCAGACTAGAGTATTATTGTTCGGGTTTTGAGAGGCCAGTTCTCTTTATTGCTGTCAGAGGTTTGATTCAGTGTGGATATTTCTCTCCCCTGCCATGTTTTTTTCTCAGCAGCCTTTAGCAGTGGTGCTGTGTTGTCTTGTTAAGGAAAAGTGTAGAGGTCTCAAGGGCCCTGGGGTTCAGCATCTGCATGGCATGCAGAAAGTTCCAGGTTCAGTCCCCAGCATCTCTAGGTAGGACTGGGAGAACAACCTGCCTGAAACCCCAGGGACCTGCTGCCAGCCAGCATAGACCAGAGCAGTCAAAGCTTTCATGCTGTTACAGGAATTTGGAGAAAGGGGGGGGCGGTTTGCCCCTACAGTGGACATCATACACCTCCCCCACTACCAAAACCAACACCATCACTGCTGCAAATGTCCCCACAAAAACACTTCGTCACACAGTCCCCCCCCCCCATCTCTATTCAAAGGGCCTCCATTGCACATTACCAAATTCACAGATATATGTATCTATGTACTGGCTCAATGGGAAAACTCTGTTGTTGTTGTTGTTGTTGTTGTTGTTGTTGTTGTTGTTGTTGTTGTTGTTTAGTCGTGTCCGACTCTATGTGACCCCATGGACCAGAGCACACCAGGCACTCCAGTCTTCCACTGCCCCCCGCAGTTTGGTCAGACTCATGTTGGTAGCTTCGAGAACAATGTCCAACCATCTTGTCCTCTGTCGTCCCCTTCTCCTTGTGCCCTCCATCTTTCCCAACATCAGGGTCTTTTCCAGGGAGCCTTCTCTTCTCATGAGGTGGCCAAAGTATTGAAGCCTCAGCTTCAGGTTCTGTCCTTCCAGTGAGCACTCAGGGCTGGTTTCCTTCAGAATGGATAGGTTTGATCTTCTTGCAGTCCATGGGACTCTCAAGAGTCTCCTCCAGCACCATACTTCAAAAGCGTCAATTCTTCAGCGATCAGCCTTCTTTATGGTCCAGCTCTCACTTCCAAGCATCACTACTGGGAAAACCATAGCTTGAACTATATGGACCTTTGTTGGCAAGGTGATGTCTCTGCTTTTTAAGATGCTGTCTAGGTCTGTCATTGCTTTCCTCCCAAGAAGCAAGCGTCTTTTAATTTCGTGACTGCTGGCACCATCTGCAGTGATCATGGAACACAAGAAAGTAAAATCTCTCACTGTCTCCATTTCTTCCCCTTCTATTTGCCAGGAGGTGATGGGACCAGTGGCCATGATCTTAGTTTTTTTTTATGTTGAGCTTCAGATCATATTTTGCGCTCTCCTCTTTCACCCTCATTAAATAGTTCTTTAATTCCTCCTCACTTTCTGCCATCAAGGTTGGGAAAACTCTAGAAAGTCCTATAAAATCGCTCTAGTATGGATTTGCACCATTCCAACTTGGTTCTGTTCAGGAATGTAATGGCTACCAAGGAGGGAGTCTGGGATGGGGCAGCCATAATCCATCCGCCTGAGATCACATACTCAGCATCCTCTTGCATGGGAGATAGCTGCTGGCATCCTGGCCCTGAGTGCCAGACAGGTAGACATTCCAGAGACAATAGTAAACCCAACCTCAGTTGATTAGGATCTTGGTCAAGACAGAAGGGGTGTGATTAACTTGACCAGGAGAACAGGAACACGTACATGCTCACCTTTTGTTTTACTTAATGGGTGTGAGGTGGAGGTCAAGGGAGGGATGGGGCAAACCCAATGAACAGGTTTCTGCCAGAAGACCCCTCCCAGATTATGACATAGTTGTGATGTATATATGATGTATGTATGATGCTTCGCTAAGGGTGTTGTGGGTAAAAAGGGAAACTTATATTTAAGAAAGGGAACCATCCTTTGTTCAGGGATTCTTCCTGCTTCTTCCATGTGGTCCTGTTGCAACAGTCTTTTGAATAAAGATCAGGCCTGCAGGCTGTTTTGCTTCTACTGTATATTCCTGGCTGGTGCCTTTGTTTGGCAATCCAAGTGAGCTCAAGGATTTTCCTGTAACAATGCCAAATGGACAACAACAAGAGCGTACCCCGCAAATGTCCTGGAAAACCAGGACATCCCATCCCCCCCCCCCCACAAAAGCATGGCGGCCATTTTGGTCACTGAGTTCTTGTGCCAAGATCTCACCTCAACAAACGTGCTTCTTTCAGGGCTGTGATCTCACACACTTGGGGGGGGGGGCTCCCTGAGAGCACGGCCTTCCAAAAAGTGGTTTGCAAAAAGATACAACAAGAAAACCAAGAAAAAGAACGATCGTGGCACACAAAATATTCCCCAGGTTAATTGTACGAAAAGGTCACAAAGCTCTCGATGTAAATGAGGTGCAAGTGAGTCTATACCATTTGGGGGGGGGAGTTAAATGTTCAGCCACCACTATATTAATTTGTGATGTTTCAACCTTGGGAATTAATGGGTCAACCCTTTTAAAATGCCATTGAGCAAGGCACCCATTACCATATGAGGTTTGTTGGCTTCCTTGCAAACAGATCATGTCTAATCCATTACTCCATGACTGCGCATCTAAATGAAATGCTTAATTTATATTCTGAATTTTTAAGCGCCATCTGCTTCATTTATTACAATCCAGCACTTTTGCTGACATAAGGCTGGAATTTGCTTCTACGGTAAAGCTGAGTCAGCTGTTTGCTTCCAAGCTGGAGCGTCTTCCAAACAAAGCAAGATAAATTCTCCTAGGAGATTGTAAAGCTCGGGCCACGAGGAGTTGGTGGAGAAGCAACTTTTCAAGCCTGCATGCAACTCAGGAGGGAGAGCAAACGAAAGTGCTCCTTCAGATTCCAGGCATGTTTTTTTTTATAGACTCCATACTGATAAGCACTTTCAGCTTCTCAACTGCAGTGGAGGGGAGCCACAAGAAACTGAATGAATGGGGGGGAAGGGAGCGTAGTTTGGACAGAAAGCTAAACCTCAGCCAGGAGGTGTAGGGAAGTCCTCACCCCCCCAAAAAAGGTCAGCATTTTAATATGTGTTTCTTCTACTATACTCTTTTATGTGTGTTCAACTTTGCCTAATATAAGCATAAAGGTAAAGGGACCCCTGATCATTAGGTCCAGTCGTGACCAACTCTGGGTTTGCGGCGCTCATCTCGCTTTATTGGCTGAGGGAGCCGGCGTACAGCTTCCAGGTCATGTGGCCAGCATGACTAAGCCGCTTCTGGCGAACCAGAGCAGCACACGGAAACGCCGTTTACCTTCCTGCTGGAGTGGTACCTATTTATCTACTTGCACTTTGACGTGCTTTTGAACTGCTAGGTTGAGTTGGGACAGAGCAACGGGAGCTCACCCCGTCACGGGGATTCGAACTGCCGACCTTTTGATCAGCAAGTCCTAGGCTCTGTATATATTATAATATAATATTATATATTATATTAGCGCCACCCGTGTCCCTAATATAAGCATATTCTCAAGCAATTTCCCTGAATGTAATGCATTCTTGTTTGCTATTTACACTAGTATATGCATTTTATGTGCATTTCCCTTTAATCATGGGATCGTAGTGCTGGAATAGACACCCCCCCCCAAAAGAGTCATCTAGTTCAACCCCCTGCCATTGCAGGAATCACAGCTAAAGCATCCATGACAGATGGCCATCCAGTCTCCATTTAAAAACCTCAAATGAAACATCCAAATGTGATCTTATACACATTTTTTGCACACATTTTTTGGTTGGAGCTATATTGCAAAAATCAGGAATGTGTGAATTACGAAGGATAGCTCTGTTTCCATTCATCTATGCTTTGGTGAAGTTCAAATTTGACAGATGTGCATTAAAATATAAACCAAAGCTAATTTCTTCTCCATCGCTATTGAAGAGGACCTTAGAAGCATTCCCTTTGAAGTTAACCAGAGTAAGGTTACCAGATTTTTTTCAATGAATCCGGGGACGCTTTTCAACTTCCTACTAAACAGATGGATGTTGTCAGGGGACTGATTTGTAAATCCGGGGACTGTCCCCGGGAAACGGGGACGCCTGGTAACCTTAAACCAGAGGCCTCCATTACGTCAAAATTCAGGAAACTGTGGTTGGTTTAAACTATGGTTAGCCAACAAACGAAACAATGGTTTGATCCTGACTCCTTTGATTTAACCAAAGTTTAAACCAAAGTTTCCACAGGTCTGGACACAGGTCTGGACACGAAATGGCTAGTTTAAAAGTGGTAGCGAAAAATTTCCAGTTCCCTATTTGTGGCTGTACTGCTGGAAATCACAACTGGGCACAGTGCTGCTTGTACTCAGCTCTTTCTTGCAGGTTCTCGCACAGGCATCTGGTTGGCCACTGTAAGAACAGGATGGTGGGCTAGATGAGCCATTGGCTTGATCCAGCAGGCATCTTCTTAGTTAGGCATCTTTGAGTTAGGTTAGGCTACAAAACAGTGACTGACTGGAGTTTTGAACCTGGGACTCCCAGGACTTAGTCCGGTGCTCAAACCACAACAATGCACTGACTCCTCCATCTGGATCCACAGAAGATGCCCTTTTCTAACTCTCCATCCCAGATCCTTTCCCCACCTCAATACAACACGGCGGGTGGCACTGTGGTATAAACCACCGAGTCCCTTGGGCTTGCTGATCAGAAGGTTGGCGGTTTGAATCCCCGTGATGGGGTGAGCTCCCGTTGCTGGGTCCCAGCTCCTGCCAACCTAGCAGTTTGAAAGCACATCAAAGTGCAAGTAGATAAATAAGTGCCACTCTGGTGGGAAGGTAAATGGCATTTCCGTGTGCTCTGGCTTCCGTCAGGGTGTCCTGTTGCACCAGAAGTGGTTTAGTCATGCTGGCCACATGGCCTGGAAAGCTGTTTATGGACAAACGTCGGCTCCCTTGGCCTGAAAGCGAGATGAGCACCGCAACCTTATAGTCGCCTTTGACTGGACTTAACCGTCCAGGGGTCCTTTACCTTTTACCCTACAACACATAGCCCCCATATGATTTTTTTTTTTTTTTTTTTTTTTTTTTTTTTTGTAATGAAAGAGAAAAATCTTGCAGGCTGCTGAGAGATTATAAAGCAAACTTGGCATAGATGGTGAGAAGCGTATAACTTCTTGTTTCTCATGTGGTAAAGGTAAAGGTACCCCTGCCTGTACGGGCCAGTCGTGTCCGACTCTAGGGTTGTGCGCCCATCTCACTTAAGAGGCCGGGGGCCAGCGCTGTCTGGAGACATGTGGCCAGCGTGACGAAGCTGCTCTGGCAAGCCAGCACCAGCGCAGCACACGGAAACGCCGTTTACCTTCCCGCTAGAAAGCGGTACCTATTTATCTGCTTGCACTTAAGAGTGCTTTCGAACTGCTAGGTGGGCAGGAGCTGGGACCGAGCAACGGGAGCTCACCCCGCCACGGGGATTCAAACCGCCGACCATGCGATCGGCAAGTCCTAGGCACTGAGGTTTAACCCACAGCGCCACCCACATCCCTGTTATTAGACTTTAAAGGTAAAGGTAAAGGTACCTCTGCCCGTATGGGCCAGTCTTGACAGACTCTGGGGTTGTGTGCCCATCTCACTCAAGAGGCCGGGGGCCAGCGCTGTCCGCAGACACTTCCGGGTCATGTGGCCAGCGTGACAAAGCTGCATCTGGCGAGCCAGCGCAGCACACGGAAACGCCGTGTACCTTCCCGCCAGTAAGCGGTCCCTATTTATCTACTTGCACCCGGGGGTGCTTTCGAACTGCTAGGTTGGCAGGCGCTGGGACCGAGCAACGGGAGCGCACCCCGCCGTGGGGATTCGAACCGCCGACCTTTCAATCGGCAAGTCTTAGGCACTGAGGCTTTTACCCACAGCGCCACCCGCGTCCCTTACTGTGGCTCCTTACTGACCAGTATAGACTCCTCAAATAGAACACCTGGTAGCTAATTATTGTTCCTCCAGTTGCATTTTCCTCCTGATCTTTTTAGGTGCAGATAATCTTTAATCTTGATGACATTCTGCTTGCGCTGCATTGGAAATGTGAATTCACGTGGGGTAATTTACCCTCGAGCAGAAAATCTGTTTTGGAATATACTGAGTGGATAATAGCTGACCTAAAATTCTATGAATTCTGCTTTTGATTTTCTCTCTTATGTGTTGTTAGAATACTGGGATTTATTTCATTTCATTAAAAAAAAACTTTTATGGAAACATTCTTCACTGTATTTTCTAAAGATGTTGTTTATTAGTCATAGCAACTTGGTGTATTTGTCTTCTACGATATAAAATATGCTTATTCCAGACAAAAATGTGGTAACAACTTGTCATGTTTAGTAGTTCAAAGTCTGATACCTTTATTTTGCACATATGTTCAACATCATGAGGTTGCATCAGTGCATCTATTCTGAGGAAAAGTACATTATTGGATGCTGGCAGTATAACCTAGGAAGATCTCTCTCCCCCCCAAAAAAAACAAACAACAACAACCCCAGGTTAATTAAATAATTTGTAGGTGCTTCATTAAAATGCTTCAAACAAATTATTGCTTCAGCTTTCATGCACTAATATTGTGCACATCTTCATTCTGTAATTTATTCAAATTCTTACACCTGCACTGCGCATATTTCCAAAATTTGCACCTAGTTGTGAATTCTGTAGCCATTGTTTGCTTTCGTGTCCTATCCGTCAGATTTCCAAACCCAAAATTTCCCCTCCACCATTATTTTGTATATAGGAGCTGAAAATTGCAGTTAGCAAAAGCACGGTCTGTTGATTGACTTATTACTCAACCTTTATTGTCTCTTGATTGACTGGGAAGCTGACACAGTGAATGGCTATTCATTGCATGCTTCACTTTGCCCCATGTAAAGGTTATCTTTTCTTGGCTTTGTAGCCTGACCTGCTGTTTCATGGTGTCTGCTCTTTAAGCACGTTTCCCAATAATATTAATTTTATGCGCACTTACTTTGTAGCAAACCCAACTGAACACAGAAATGCCTTTGAGCACACCTCTTGTACCTGTGTGCTGTTGCACTCAGAGTAAGTCAAAAATTAAAAGAAGTTGGGTTAATTAAAAATAGCATGCATCTAAAGTGACCAATGGTGAGTTGGTATCAGCAGAGACGGCCAAAGGCCTGGTGGAACAGCTCTGTCTTGCAGGCCCCGTGGAAAGATGTCAAGTCCCGCAGGGCCCTAGTCTCTTGTGACAGAGCGTTCCACCAGATCGGAGCCACAGCCGAAAAAGCCCTGGCTCTGGTTGAGGCCAGCCTAACCACTCTGTGGCCCAGGACCTCCAAAAGGTTTTTATTTGAAGACCTCCGTGTTGCATTTGCACAAAGTTGGCGGGATATAAATATTTTACATCAGGGGCACCAACTTGCCCCCCACATTGAGGAGGTGCATTCAAGTGGCGTGTCACATGACACGTCTCAAGAGCCCAGGAGCTGGGATGAGTGAAGCACAGATCGCCCACGCTCATCCCAGCCGTGCGGAGGCTGGGACAAGTGCAGGCGATCTTTGCTTCACTCATCCCAGCTGC
Organism: Podarcis muralis; assembly: GCF_964188315.1. Classification (NCBI taxonomy): domain Eukaryota; kingdom Metazoa; phylum Chordata; class Lepidosauria; order Squamata; family Lacertidae; genus Podarcis; species Podarcis muralis. Next base: position 14,898,978 of record NC_135663.1, read on the forward strand.
AGCCCAGCTCCCAGGCTACAGCTGGGATGAGCAAGCGCATAGATCATCCTCTGCTTTTGTCCCAGCTGCCGCCTGGCTGCTGGGCTGCTGGGCAGAAGCTGGGGCTTGGGCATTGCCCCCTGCCAAAAATATTGGGGAAGCTGAAACCCCCTCCGCCCCATATACCTGGCACCACTGTTTTAAGGTAAAGGTACTCCTGACCGTTGGGTCCAGTCACGGACGACTCTGGGGTTGCGCGCTCATCTCGCTCTATAGGCCAAGGGAGCTGGCATTTGTCCGCAGACACCTTCCGGGTAATGTGGCCAGCATGACTAAGCTGCTTCTGGCGAACCAGAGCAGTGCACGGAAACACCATTTACCTTCTCGCCGGAGCGGTACCTATTTATCTACTTGCACTGCATGCTTTTGAACTGCTAGGTTGTCAGGAGCAGGGACTGAGCAATGGGAGCTCACCCCGTCGCGGGGATTTGAACCACCAACCTTCTGATCGGCAAGCTCTGGGCTCTGTGGTTTAGACCACAGCACCACCCGTGTCCCTACCACTGTTTTACATAAATTGAAATAAATATAAATTGTGTGTTTCTGCCTAGCTGAAATGCATCCCTGAATTCTGACAGTGCTTCTTGTCTGGATGGAGGAGAGAGGTGTTTGTGGGAGTGCTATGTAGAAAGTAATTCACTGTACAGTTGTTTGGGGTGGAAACTGTTAAATAGTGGGTAGACATGGCAGACGACACAGCGATTTCTCCAGAGCAGCTCTTTATTTGTAAGCTGGACAGAACTGAACAGCAAACAGCTCAGCCGGCCTGCTTTTATAGGCAGCCGGCTGTCAACATTGTAGCAACAACAACCCAGGGTTTCCCACCTAAAATAACTGACGTGGACCTGAGTGAAAACTATCTACAGTATCCCCCTGCTGGCCCAGGGTGAGAACTTCAGTACATAACAGAAACCATTTTGTTCCCTGCCTCCACTGCTGGCATATGGCCCCTATAAGGTTATTTGGAAGGCAATGTGGCCCTCAGAATAAAAGGGGCTCCCCACTCCTGGGTTAAGGCCTCTGGTGCAGCTTTTAAAGGGAATAAAATGTGGAGTTGACAACATGGCGTGGAATTGTTTGGAAAGTTTGAAGAAAACAAGGCTTTTTGAGAACTTCATTAGAGAGAGAAGCAAAGCCCTGCCAGAGAAGTTAATGATACGTCAGGGGCAGTTACTCTTTCTGACCTGCTGTAAATTTTTGTTTGGCTTCTCAAGAGTTTCTGTGTCTTTGCACATTCCTTGCTTGAGTTCACAGCAGAACACTGTCTGCCAAAACCTCCTTCCACCTTCCCATCATCTGCTGCCTCTTTTCTGTGAGCATTCTGTGTAAGGGAAAAAGAAAAAGGTCCAGAGGTTTGCCCTGGATAAGCATCAAACAGCCTCTTATCTGAAATGCATCCTCAGTCTCTTATGTCTAGACATCAGACAGGGAATCTCACAAAAACTGCTTATCCTAGGAAACAGGGGTGGGCTGAGTGGAATTAGAGTCGGAAGCGGAAGCAAGAGATAATGTGAAGTCTAGCTCTATCTGACATGGGCTTAAACTCAGACTGAATGGACAGCTACTTTGTTGGCTGCAAGAAAGGGAGGAGGGATGAATGCACACTGTTTTGCTAGGTTGGTTGGTACACCAACATTGGTCATTGAGAGGGATGCCCAAGTTACCCCTGGATCTCTGAGGAACATCTCAATGACCCCAGGATAATCCGGTGGGCACAGTCATTGCTAAAAATATACAAAGCAAACAAGAACAAGGGAAGGAAGGAGCTGATGACAAAAGAGGAATGAGCTGTAACCCAAATCATACAAAATAAATCCAGGACATTTTGCTGTGTAGCCCATGAGCCCTGGACTCACACAGTCAACGTGAAAAGTTGTGGCACTCAACTAGACTTAGATGGCCCATCTTTTGATGTCAGATGCAAATGAAAATAGGACAGCGCCCAAAATGTATAGGTTCCTGATGTGTTCAGAGATTACTATTTTGTTTATTTATTTATCCTAGGCAGTTTCTTTCCCTTTCAACAGTGCTGTGGACAGTTTCTCATTCAACTCACCTAAACAGTTTTGAAATGGAAAGGCATTTCCTCAATAAGGAGGAATTATCAAAATGTATCAGCAGCCTAGACACCCATGCAACTGCCCTTTTTAGTCTCTGGCTTTTTCCACAGCTGCTTTTGATGCTTTCTTCCATGTGTCCATGTGCATCTCTGTCCAGGGACACTGCTTGTTACACTGTTGTGATCAACAAGAGTTAAACCGAAGCTGTTGTGTAAATGGGAGCTTTGTATTTGCATAACCTTTGGGCTCCCTTTGGGGAATTTCTGCTGGCATTTCCTGTGTTTTTCTCCCAAACTGAGGTTTGAGAGGGTTAATGGTTGTGCACAGGGCAGATGGGGTCACTGCACTGCTGGGGAATGTTTGCTGAATGTGATCTTGCGAGTTAATACACTTTCAGTGTTTCATGCTGTCACTGATTAACTTTGTCACTGACTGATTATTTTTCACATCATCTGGCTCCCAAAAAAGAAACAGCAGCTCCGAGGAATCACCACCGCCAAGGGCATTGTGTAACTTCTCACCCGCTCTGTTCTGAATTAGATGCTACTGGAAGGAATGAATCTCTCCCATCAAATTCTTTCTAGTTCATCATGTCTGTGATGAAATGTGGAGGGGTGTGTGTGTGTTCATTTTTAAAGGGCTGAGGTCGGGGTGGGAAATGTTAGAATTCCTGCTCTGTGATTGCAGTCATGGGATTTTTGTCTATCACATGACAGTATATGTTTTGACTCCACAAAGTGGGAAGTGACGGAGACAGGATGTTTGTGTTACTGTGTTCCGTGAAGTGGGACTATTGTCCTTTGTTCTCTCTCTTTGCTGTCTGATGCTAGAGAGAGAGAGGGAGCCATGTTGCAGTGCTCCGTGTGTGTTTATATGTAAATAAAGTAGATTAGCCAAAATGCTGAGTTGCTGAGGTCTGTCACGTGAGATGAGCAAACTCTGCGGATCCCAAAGTGTGCCGGTGTCTGTTGGAATAGGTCGCTGTGATGTTCGGGCAGAAGAAAGCTTTTGAAGCTCCTGAACGGGGAGAGAACATGCCAGTCAGGCATGTGTCTCTATCAGGGTCCTACTTGAGTGTAGGCTGAACTCCTGACAACGGTTATGGGCTCAGAGATCGGGGCCACAGACCCAGTGCCTGTAGCACTCCAGATATCACTGGACTATAACTCCGATCATCCCTGACCATTGTTCATGTTGGCTGGGGTTGATGGGAATCCAGCAACATTTGAAGGGACACTGGTTCTCAGCTCCTGACTGTAAGACATAGATGATTGTTGTCTGTAGATGTTTGCTGTTAATGGTGTCCTAGAACCTGTGTGTCAAAAGAGACAAAACTGGAAAAATGCCACCCAGCCTTTTTAGGATTGAGCGTAGAAATGTGCAAGGTTTGGAGTTACACCAATGTATCTGGTGGGACAGAGAGACACCTTTCAAACGATGCACACCTATGCATCTCCTTGCATCCCAGCAACCCCTATGATACCATGTACTGAGGTGATTAATATAAGATGCTAAATCAGCCACATTGTTAAGACGCGCATATCAATTCATAGGCAGGGATCCGGACAACTAATTCCGTGTTCCCAACAAGGCTTTGTGTTTCTCAAACATTAGCTCCCCCTGCTGCGTGGCCTACTGCTTTGAAAATAAATGCTGTCTGTATAGCACAGTAAGTGGGGCTTGCTGTTCAAAGCGGGAGAAAATGGCTTTTAAAACTCCTATCGAGCATCTCTAAGCCCTTGGGAAAGCCTAGAGTAGCTCTTTGGCTCCCAGTCATGCTTTTTAATAAGAAATCAATTGTCCCTGATAAGTTGACTATCATTTCTGATGAACTGTTCTCCTGCATAATTCAAGAGCATGCACATGGAGCCTGTGATGGTGGCTAAGGCTTGCATTTACTGTTCTAGTACTTTATCCCATTTTTTAAATTGCAAGTTTGTAGAGATTGAACAGCCGTGCTAGATCACAGGGAAGCTACCTATCTGTAACTAGATCACAGGGCTGTATCTAGTCCAGTCCCCTTTTCCCATATACGCTAATACAGGCATGGCCAAACTTGGCCCTCCAGCTGTTTTGGGACTACAACTCCCATCATCCCTAGCTAACAGGACCAGTGGTCAGGGATGATGGGAATTGTAGTCCCAAAACAGCTGGAGGGCCAAGTTTGGCCATGCCAGTGCTAATAGCAGGGTGTGAAGGCAATAGCCCTCCCCAGGTTGCTAGAGTGTAATATGGTGTGCTTTCCGCACATTAGTAGGGAAACCAAACCAATGTTTTTAGACCAGCTGCTAAACCTGCTGTCTGATTTTAAATGTGTAACTGCTTTAACTATCTTGGTTAACCATTGAAGCTGCAAGGAACCATTCCTATTTTAGTCTTGCCAAGGGAGATCTTTTTGAGAAATCTCTAGGGATCGTTTCACACCATTGATTCTCTCCCTCTCATTGTGTGTGCCGATGTATCCCTGAATGGAGAAAAGGAGGCGCACACTTGTTTTGTGATGGCAACTGTTGACAAAAGTGCAGCCACCACAGGGGTCAGAGGGAGGCTGACGGGTCATCGAGCGGGAAGGGATGTGCTTCGTCGCACGATTGCAAGGAGGGATTTGGCAATGTGATCCAGCCCCGAGAGCATATACTCAAAACACAAAATCACTGTGTTTTGAGAGCTACACTAGATGCTGCCGTAATCGTTCATTTAATTTGTTTCTCCTCCTTTGAAAGTTATGGTGGAACTTGCTTGTGAGCTTCCCATAGGCACTGAGAGAACAGGATGTAGATGGGCCATTTTCCTGATCCAACAGAATTCTTCTTGTGTTTGTCATTCCTGTCCTAAAGGTAAAAGGACCCCTGACTATTAAGTCCAGTCATGGATGACTCTGGGGTTGCGGCGCTCATCTCGCTTTGTTGGCCGCGGGAGCCGGCGTACTGCTTCTGGGTCATGTGGCCAGCATGACTAAGCCGCTTCTGGTGAACCAGAGCAGCGCACGGAAACACCGTTTACCTTCCCAGCAGAGTGGTACCTATTTATCTACTTGCACTTTGACGTGCTTTCGAATTGCTAGGTGGGCAGGAGCAGGGACCGAGCAACAGGAGCTCACCCCGTCGTGGGGATTCAAACCGCCAACCTTCTGATCAGGAAGCCCTAGGCTCTGTGGTTTAACCCACAGCACCACCCATGTCCTAGTACGCCACTGAATGCCAGCTTCTGGGTATCACAAGTGGGGAAAGTGCTGTTGAACTCAGGTTGAGCTTAATGATTTCTCAAAGGTACCTGGTTGGCCACAGGATGCTAGACTAGACGGGCCATTGGCCTGATCTGCCAGTGCTCTTCTTAATGTTCATACATGCTTATGTGATGGCATGTTGGTTGCATCTTTCCCTCCCATGCCATCTTATGGGATCCCAGTGGCAGCAGGCCAGGCAAGGAAACACATGCGATCATGATGCCAAAACCGATGGGTGAGCTCTACTGGACAGTACAGAGTGAGAAGGGAGAACTGCATAAATGGCTGCCATTTTGCTGTTTCTGCTTTTTAGTTCAGAACGTGCCATTTGTGAACGTTAATGTGGGTTGGAGGGGGCAGGACAGAAGGCACTGCTTGCTTACATAGGGATTGCATTTGAACTACAGCTCTAGGATATGCAAAACCTGATTAAGTGCCTACTCACCCTCGAGTAGCCTTGAAATTGCTTTGGAAAACGTTTATCTCTGTTCTGGCTCCTCATGCAAATGTTCCTGTTCATACTCAGCATTCCTGCAAACCTACCAAGCGGTTCAGGCACACTTGCTTTTAAGTCCACTATGCTTGGTGGGTATGAATTTTGCTACAAATATGCACCTCAGATCTTTCCTTGAGAGTAATTGATGCAGCCCCGCTATGTAATGCCTTCTATTAACTGGTGGTGGAAAAAATAAAATAAATAAAAGCATGGCTGATCTGAGGTTTCTTCAGGAGAGTGTTTACCTTTTCACATCAAACAAAAACTCAACAGGCACCTACAAGCTTAAGTAATAGAGACAAGCCTGTTGGTGCATGAACTGTAGTTGTCTAAACCTATGCACTTTATTTTCCTAGATTAAAAATAGAGACGTTGTCAAAAGTGAGCCATTTGCATCTCAGAAAACCTGAACTGAGGCACCAGAAGGGAGTCTGGTAGCAAGTGCAGCTGAAAGTTGTTCAATTGAAGTCTGTATATTGGCTTTCCTCTGTTATGTAATGGCAGAATGAATGATAGCAGGGGTGAAGGTGCTCATTGAGTTGGTGTTTGGAGGAATGTAGTTTGGGAGAGCACCAGATCAGGAAAAGAAACCTAGAGAAAGAGCCATTTTGGGTAAGAGTTTTATAAAGTAACTTTCCAGTCTTCGCTTTATGTGTTTGAGAAACAAAAGGAACTATAGTTTGAGTCAGAGACTGAGGCAGATTAAGGGAGACACTGAGAAAAGGGATCGGGGAGGCTCTGTGAAGTTATGGTGACTACTCATTCCTTAACCCTTTACATAAGTAAAACCAACTTTGACTAAAACAGATGTAGCAAATTTTTGTGCACTACAACGTATGCCGAGGGACGCGGGTAGCGCTGTGGGTTAAACCACAGAGCCTAGGACTTGCCGATCAGAAGGTCGGCAGTTCGAATCCCTGCGAAGGGGTGAGCTCCCGTTGCTCGGTCCCTGCTCCTGCCAACCTAGCAGTTCGAAAGCACGTCAAAGTGCAAGTAGATAAATAGGTACCGCTCTGGCGGGAAGGTAAACTGCGTTTCTGTGCGCTGCTCTGGTTCGCCAGAAGCGGTTTTGTCATGCTGGCCACATGACCCAGAAGCTGTACGTCGGCTCCCTCGGCCAAAAAAGCGAGATGAGTGCCGCAACCCCAGAGTTGGCCATGACTGGACCTAATGGTCAGGGGTCCCTTTACCTTTACCTTTACCTTTACAGCATATGCCTTAATACATTTTAGTCTTTAAGGTGCCACAGGACCTCTTTGTTGTTTTTGCTGCAACTAGCAAACACAGCTAGCACTATGGAAATTGTTTGCAAATTTCCATAGGGGATCAAGCATCTTGCTGCATAAGAAGAAACACACACACACACACACACACACACACACACACACACATATATATATATATATATATATATATATATATATATATATTTGCTTTCGTATTATATGCGTGCAGGAACCACAAAGCATTGGAACAGTCTATGGAATTCAGCGGTTTTCTGCACAGAGTGACTGAATCCCCATTTACTCAGATGAAAGAGGCTTGCAAATTTAGATAGGCAGGATGCAATTACCCAAGGCAGAATTTGTCCAAAGACTTGACAGTCACTGTCCACCTGGTTGTGAAAACTGACACGAGATCTTCAGTGACCAAGGCTGCAATCATAGGATGACTTAGGAGCTTGTAGTAGATGTCATCAAAGTGGCGAATTAGTTCAGTCAGCCCTGACTTAAAGGGAAGGGTGATGCTTTGTGAATGGCAAATGTGACTTGGGTGGCAGATTCCTTTGACTCCAGAGTATTCCTTTGGCTCTGGTTGTGAAATCCATCAAGTTTGGTCTATAGCTCTGCCTTGCAGAAAAGTCCACTGAATTACTAGTCCAAATTGCCACCAACCATCTGCCCCCAGATTCCTATTAAGCTGTCTGTGGCTAATGAAAGTGCTGAAGGAGTCAAAAAAAGGGGTCCCCATTATGTTTCTTTCTGAAACCTTCCCCACCTGGTACCTAAAAGGGATTCAGCACTTGTTATAGGCAACCAAGGTCCAAATCTACTTGCAAACCTGCCATAGTTCATTCTTACGACAGTTTCTAATTCAGTGGAGTGCTATATGGCATGCTGAACAAAGGGTTGGAGTCTAACCCTGCTGGCTGCTCTGAGGCTGGATCCTGCCACTGTGCCCCTGGCAAAATGGAAGAAAAAACTATGGGTGCCCAAACCTGCAAAGCGACTGAGTGCTTGCAAAACCTCAAGTCTTTATGTAAGTGCTTATAGAACTTTTGTAGATGATAACACTCCTTCTCCATCCACCTGCTCCAACTCAAACAACTTACCTTGGAGCCAGGACAGGGAAGAGCGATCGGTGGCCCTCCAGATGTTGTTGGACATACTGGCTGGGGGTGAAGGGAGTTGGAATCTTGAACCAGGGGGGAAACTGGCAGGCCTTCTCCAACAGCTGGCAGATCGTTTTCTGCGCCAAGAATCAAATTACCTCCTCCATCATCCCTGACAGCCCCATTCCCAGTGTGAAAACATCTTCCATCAAGGCCTCATGAGCCACTAACACTTGGCTACGTCCCCTTCCCCAAGCAAGCCGTTGGTCCCCAGTGGCTAGGACAGTGGAAACCACAGTGGTCGATGCTTATAGGTGTGAGGCAAAGAGGCTGCAAAGAGAGCTTTCTGTGCCTCATCTTCTCACAAGCATTTGAACAGCATCACCTGCTTTTCATTTGATCACTTAAGGCATCCCTAGAAGTAAACCCAAAGTCCTTGTAGAGCAGAGCCACTAGATGGAAGTAGAAACTAGAATGTCTTGATCTGCCAGTGCAAAAAGCAGAAACACCTCACCTCATGCAGTGGTTATTGCAGGTGCTTCTCCTCCCCACAAATCTGACAGGCCACCCCCTAAAGCACTTGTATGTATTTCAGGCTGCATCAAAATCATATTAGTTTTAAAAAATGTGATTAATACCCCCCCACATGCACCTTAATGTGAGCTAGGAGAACAGCTGTTTCCTAAGAAGGTGTGTGACACTGCCCTAGGAACAACTCATCTTTCTGGCCCAAGAACATCTCTCAGGGCACCTAGACTGATCTTTGTAATGTCCGCTCAGACCGTAGCATGTTCCACCGATCTCAGCCAATTCCCCACATTACAGCTCCATTACAAATCAGCAGGGGATGGGTTTGGGGTTTCCTTGAAATAGATTGCACCCAATGTATTCAAGATCCAGGTATTAAACTGTCATCTGACACACACAAAAATAGAATAAAAAATAAACCCTGCTTGTCATGTGGAGATAATAACTAAAGCATGAGGGCAGACAAGCAGAGACAATTAATAGAAGCCCGTCAGATTATTGCTGGCAGGAGTTTGATGCCAGCTAAATAGAAGGAAATAACCCCGCAATCATGCTGCCATTTTCATTTTTTGCTCCTTCTGTAGACAGCTATCACTAGAACACGGCTGTTCAGATTTGTTCTCGTGCGTCAGTTTATCTTCCCCTTTGCATCATTTGGACAGAATTACGGCTAGGCTTGCAAGCCGCAGAAATTCAGATGTATCAGCTGCTGGTTCAGTGTTTCACATTAATGAACCACAGATACCTTAATGAGGATTTGTTGATGGTTGAGATTATTAGGAGCCCCTAACTGCCTTCCTTGTTAGACGTGGCATTCATTACAGGTTACCTCAGGGCAAAAGCAGCTCTCTCTCCATTGAACAGGTTTAGCTTGCTGGTGAGTCTAATGAGACGGCTGAAGTTCATTTAACAGTGTATGCTGTGGCCAGGGAGATGGGGGCTGGGGAGGGTGATTGTAGTCTCCGCTGGCAAAGTTCACCCGTTCAGAAAGATTATTCTGTAAAGAAAGGGCATTTCCTTACTTTCTGTCTTTAGCTGTGCTCTCTCTGTCTGCCACCTGAAATGCAATACAAATACTCACTAAGGGGATGACATTTTAAGTTAATCCATTTCAAATTGGTTCTAGCGCTGGAGTGCAAAGCAAAGTGCTTTTGGTATGATGAAGAAGAAGAATGCAGCGGCTGCTCTGTAACAGTTGAGTATCGTTTCCAAGTTCCCATCCTTAAGAAAGGACGAGCCCAGTATCATATTCCGGCATTGCAAAAGCTGTTGGGAGTGGCAGAGCTGTACGCAAATGGCCTCTGAGAATTCTTCACCCTATTAGTAGGAAGAGGCATCAGAGAAACCATGCTTTCAGATCGGACCAGGAAGCAGAAAAATCCTCCAACATTTTCTCAGGGGTGGGGCTCACCATTACCAGTGGCAGTAAGACAGCTCCTCCTCATAATAAAGTTTTTCTCCTCCCCCCCCCCACTATAGTGGGAGCGGCCACAACAGTGTTGGCATCCTGGCCATGATGATTTTGTATCCCCCACAATGCCTTGGGCTCCGCATCATTCCAGGGCGTTGTTGGGTGGGGATGGTGGCCACCACAGAAATAATGGTGGAGGCTGTTCAGGGGGGGGGGGTCTGCAAAGTGGTCTTCTTTTGGGCAGGGGGCGGTGTCAGAAGTTTTCTCAGAAAAATATCTTTTGAGAAATTTCAGCTCAGCTCTAGGTAGACTATATCCATGCAGTGTTATACGGTAGCATTAAGCTTCATGGTGCAAAGCTGAAAAATATAGAATAGCCATGCCTTGAGTCAGCTGAGTAGGACATGAGCATTTAAATTGCTGCTTTTCTTTATGGAAATGGAGTGAGAGCCAAACCTTATCACCACTATTTGTGAACACCTGTTTGTTACATTCATATTTTACATTCTTTACACTTTATTTCCCAAACCCTGCCCTTTTATTATAAAAAGTACACGGCTTACATAAAATCAGAATAGCAAGGCAAGGTAGTTATGAGCAGAACTGTGGGGTGGGAAACAGAGACAAACTATGAAGAAAAGCCAAACAGCAGGCTCAGTCGAATTCTAAGAAGCTGTGTTAGTGAGTATTGTGGCTTTCATACGGTTGCTTAAATAAAATATGATACACTTGGTGAGGCAGTCCAAAGTGCTTCTTTTGTATCAGGTTTTTATTCTGCTGCAGTGCCTCTACCACCCACAGCAATTCGAGAGGCTAGCCAGGATTTTTATTTAGGTATCGCAATGGGTGCTGTTTCCCTTCATTGTATTTCTTTCTTCACGATGAACATGTGATGTGATTCCCTCCAGGGACTGAATTGAAATTACCAGGGTTCCCCCACTTTCCCTCCCTTCCATTAAGACACTTAGGAGAGGCTGCAGCCTTCAGATTTTCCAAGATGGTTGTGCCATCAAATGTATGGATCTCTTAAGTCAGAGTGCTTCTATTTGGAATGAGTGGCATGAAAGAACAGCAAACATTAGGGAGGTCAACAAAAGCAACTCTTCTCGCTAAAGCAGGTTGATGTAATTTCCGTTTCTTTCTAAATTACTTTTTTTTTTGTTCATAAGTTGAAAATAACGGGAACGCACTCTTATCCGAGGAACGTGCGCTGGGAACTGTAATGGCACTAACAGCAGTGCCAGCTAATCTAAAGTTACCAGATTTTTTTTCAATGAATCAGGGGACACTTTTCAACTTCAATAGGAATGCTAGGATTTTGTATGCGGACTGATTTGTAAATCTGGGGACTGTCCCTGGGAAACAGGGATGTCTGGTAACCTTAAGCTAATCTTCCTGTGGTGGTATGCTTCCCGACATCTTCTAATCAGTTCACGTCTTAGCAGACATTAGCAGAGGAAACATAATAAGAAGCTACTGGATCAGGCCAGTGGCCCATCTAGTCAAGCATCCTTTTCTCACAGTGGCCAACCAGTTGCCTATGTGAAGCCCCAAAGCAAGACTTTAATGCATCAACATTCCCACCTTCTGTAGTTTCTGGCAACTGGTATTCAGAAGCATACTACAGTGGTACCTCAGGTTACATACGCTTCAGGTTACATACGCTTCAGGTTACAGACTCTGCTAACCCAGAAATAGTGCTTCAGGTTAAGAACTTTGCTTCAGGATGAGAACAGAAATTGTGCTCCAGTGGCGTGGCAGCAGCAGGAGGCCCCATTAGCTAAAGTGGTGCTTCAGGTTAAGAACAGTTTCAGGTTAAGAACAGACCTTCGGAACGAATTAAGTACTTAACCCGAGGTACCACTGTACCTCGGATAGTGGAGGGGAGGACATAGACATCAGGGCTAGTAGCCATCGATAGACTTATCCTCCGTGACTTTGTCAAATTCATCCAAGTTAGTGGCCTTCATTACATCTTGTGGAATATCCTGGCATTGGTAAGCTACAGTAGATTATTGTAATGTATACCGTAAAGGTAAAGGTAAAGGACCTCTGACAGTTAAGTCCAGTTGCGAATGACTCTGGGGTGCTTTACTGGCCAAGGGAGCCGATGTCTGTCCGCAGACAGTTTTTCCAGGTCATGTGGTCAGCATGACTAAGCCATTTCTGGCGAAACCAGAGCAGTGCACGGAAACATCGTTTACCTTCCTGCTGGAGTGGTACCTATTTATCTACTTGCACTTTGATGTGTTTTCGAACTGCTAGGTTGGCAGGAGTGGGGACCGAGCAACAGGAGCTCACCCTGTTGCGGAGATTCGAACCGCCGACCTTCCGATCGGCAAGCCCTAGGCTCAGTGGTTTAGACCACAGCGCCATCCGCGTCCCTATAAATGTGTACTTTACGTGAACTAATAGCATAAATGGCTTTTTAAAATTTAACATTGGAGAACTCCACAGCACTGAGAGACAGAAGCACACATTCCATGTATATAGTTGACTGCAGTATTCGTCAATTAACTGGGGAATGGATAATGCTGTTGCCTCCTCCTTGTGAACTTCATATGCGCTTGGGTGACGACTATTAGAAGACAGAATGCTGAAAAAGATGGCTGGTTAATTGGATCCAGTATGACAAATCTCACATTCTCTCCCGGTAGGGTTCTTTGGTCATAATGAGCTACTGGTGGGTTACTAGAGCACAGAACAGTACTGCTGCATGCTAAGGGGAAGTCCTTGAGAGAGACATTGGGGGAACAGGCTCAGACCTCTGTTTTTGCATGTGAACACTCAAAGATGCTTCTTAAATGCACTGATTGAAACCACAGCCATCCTGACCAGCCAGGGCTATGTGCTGGTTTTCTCTGCTTCACTGGCAACATGCCACTGTGAGATTTTAACAGGCATAAGGGGTAAATAACACAATGAATCTGACGATGATAAGTGTCATGGTTAAGCTGTGTACCTGTCTTGGCTCAATGTATTACCTGTCATCGCAGATTTAGATGTGATTCAGTTTAATGGATCTCCAAATAACTGACTCCATTTGAAAATGATGTGCAGATATTACATCTGTTGTTGACGACACCAGCAACACAGGTGAGAACGCTGTTGTGATTGCTTGCTCATTCCCACCATAATCTCAAAGCTGTTAACCTAACTGTGTAAGAGTATGTTCTGCCCAACCTGCTCAAGGTGGGCAACCACATTTTTGTATAGGGCATCTGTGGAATTAAAATGCAGCTTGAGTTCTGCAAAGATCAAAATGTCCAGGACTTCCAAAACACAATGGTCTGTGGGTTGTTAAAAGTGTGCAAAGGGCAGAGAGGCATAAAATAAAATAAAATGCATGTTCATTGGTGCAGGGAAGCGTCCCAAGACAGCAAACAGGGATGTGCTTAGGTCTTGTTGATCCATGAAAAAAGAAAATCATTTGGTGAGAAATAGTCTGGAACAAACAGCAAAAGCTGGTCTGGAGAAGTAAGAGGACAAATAGTCTGGTATGCACAGTGAGTTGCTATGACTGAGCTTTGAACGGTGGAAGAGCAATTCCTAACTGAGACCACGCTTTGGATAAAGATGTGCACGAGTTTGATTGGTGGGAACAGGGTGCACAAAATAGGTGGCTACTCTCCACTTTGAATTTGGGTGCCTACCAATCCTGGGAAAATGCTTGGTGTTTGAAATCCCATTGTGTGTGGGGGGGGGGACACACATTAGAATGGTTTTCTCACATCCTTCGTGAACTGGATTCCATTTGCATCCTGAGATGCATGCAGCTTACAGTCTTGGATGCCGCTGCATGTCTTTTGTGGGATTCAACCTGTGTTAGATAGCAGACAGGGAGCCTAATACCGTTTCCCCACTGAAAATACCCCCTGCAAAGATATTTTCCCTCAAAGAATTTGTTTACTGCATGTATCATGTGGGGGAGGGGGAATAACAGCTGGGAAACAATTTTCAGTGGGGAGACAATGCAAGGAGGAAAGGAACCCCCTCCCCATTCACCGTCTGGATGGTGGGGGGAGGGATGGCTTCCAATTGGGGCGAGGAGTCACAGAATGCTAAGCACCATTTGGGCCCCATCTGCACTATACATTTACAGCAGTATCGTACCACTTTAAACAGTCATGGCTCCACCCTCCATAGGATCCTGGGAGCTGTAGTTTGTTAAGGGTGCTTAGAGTTGTCAGGAGACCCCACTACCTCTCACAGAAATACAATTCCCAGAGTTCCCTGTGCAGAAGGATTGGTTGTTAAACCGCTCTGCTGCAACACATAGGTAGGCCCTAAGAGGAGCCGGGGAGAAGATAAGGCAGTGATAAATTCCACCATGTGGTTCCCTCCCTAAGCTTGGCTTTGACTCTATTTATCATTGTGTTGCTTTTATTAGTGTCTTGTTAGCCGCCCCCACCTCTCCCTCTAGTGCAGAAGCTCAACTAACTCATCTGTAGTTAGTTTACAAAGACTTTTATGAATTGGTATAGGCACGGGGCACCTGACCTGGGCAGAATTATGGTCCAGCAGGAAAGCTCAGAAGCCATGGATTATATATGGTGTGTTGCATTGCCAGAAGGACTTGTGCATTAATCCCGAATCAGTGCCGCGGTAATGGAGTAGCATGGTAAAACAATATTCCTAAAGGGGGGGGGGTGGATACCTTGCTTTTTTATATAAGATAAACTCAAAGCAGCTTATGGAGTCTTTTATAACGTTCATGAAACACAGCAATTAAAAGAATTAGTAAAATGAATATGTTTAAATGTATGTACCGCCCTATACCCACAGGTTTCAGGGAGGTTCACAAGTTAAAGTTACAATATCAAAAGACAAAATAGATAATCAAAATATAAACAGAAACAGCTGAATTTCTGTTTCTGAATCACATAAAAACAGTTAAAAAAATAAAAATAAAAAGCACAATTAAAAAGCAGTCTAAAAGAAAGTAAATAGCATTCTCTTCTGGGCAACAGCAGTCCTTTTGTAGTCTGCCATGCCCTTCCCATGCAGTAATGTAATTTAGTTAGCTGCTAGGACAGTAGTGATAACCAGCCCCAGGTACAGCAATGGGATAAATTGGGCATTAAAGGCAGGGGTGGATGAGAAATTTGATTTTGTTTGCATTTTAATGACGAATGACCTAATTTATACTTCTCAAAACCAATAGGCAAACTGACACACAGTTATACTTTGAAAGCCACCCTTCTCTGAATTTTGCAAAACAGCTATCCAACTCAACAATACATACAGTAATGCATATTTCAAGGCAAAAAGGTGAACTTACTTAATTTACATGTTCCGAAACCATACATGGGTGGAAAAACAGCCATTGTTTAAAATTTACAGTTATCTGAATTTTGCAATGCAGTTATCCAGTGAAGGAAAGTGTTCAAAAATGCACATACTAGGGTAAAGCCCACATAAAAATGCACGTTTTGTTGAAAATAACATACCAAAAATGCATTATATTAGGAGAAATTGCTTGCAAAAAATGTGCATTAATCAAAATTGCACAGAAAAATGTGTTTACTGGGGCAATGGCTGGCACACATGCCAGAATTTAAGGGATGGAGCTAGACCATGTGTTTCTCAAGAGCCTCTTTATGTATTCAATCCCCTATGAATGGCAATGCCTAAATAGGGGTTCAAATCTGTAACAATTATTACATGCTTAATTGCATGATATATGGTATTTTAATTTTGGGAGGCAGCCAAAACGACATGAATATTTGCAGAACAGATCAATTATTTAGTTATCAGAAAAGGTGAAAAGAAGAAGCTACGAATCAAGGGAATGCATTTCGATAACTACTGGGAGTAAGAGAGTCATTCCATTAGTAACTGTTTGCAAAAGAAAGAGGGCTTAATTAGTTTAATTAGCACTGGAGCTAGTCCAGTGCAGCCACGAAACTCATGTTCCGCAGTCGAAATGACTTCTCTGGAAGCACAGAAATGCACACCATAGCACCAGTTCAGATTTAGCTGATTAAACACTCTTGCTTCCATACCATACTGATTATTACTCCCAGTTGACTGCAGACCCTTTGTGTCACAGTCATTTTTCTCAATGCTAATCACAGTGTGAATTATGCTTACCTTCTTTGCAGCTGTAAGACGCAAAGGGGCATGGAACGTCCCCCGTCCCCCCCAAGATCTGGGTATGGCAAGATAAGGCCACACAGTGTTATACTGGTGTTTGTAGTCATGCTAGCTCTGTTTGAGTGTTTAAGCCCACATGATTCCACCTGCACAAGGGGGAGAGTAGAGCCATAGTCACTGCCTCACTCACTCCAGCACATCCATGATAGCCCAGTCTTGTTGTCTTCTACATGTTGGTTGAGAAGATCTGAGAAATGATATACAGTCGTACCTTGGTTGCTGAACGCCTTGGAACTCGTACGTTTTGGCTCCCGAACAACCGAAAACTGGAAGTGAGTGTTCCGGTTTTCAAACCATTTTCGGAAGCTGCATGTCCGGCACGGCTTCTGCAGCTCCTGGTTGGCTGCAGGACATTCCTGCAGCCAATCGGAAGCTATGTCTTGGTTCTTGAACAGTTCCGGAAGTCGAATGGACTCCCAGAACACATTTTGTTTGAGAACCAAGGTACAACTCTACAATGAATTGGAAAGGGTGTTCAAAGTAACTTTTGTAAAACGAAAACAAAAAACCCCAGAAGTTTGTCTTTGGGGAATTTTAGGGACAGAACTACCTAAATTTTATAGAAATTTAATTATGTATGCTACTACAGCAGCAAGAATGCTACTTGCCCAAAAGTGGAAAGAAGCAGAAGTCCCAGCAAAGAAAGAATGGATACAAAAACTTATGGAAAATGCAGAAATGGCAAAACTTACTGGAAGAATAAGAAATCAAGATAACAAACTTTTTTTTATAAAAGAATGGAAATGGTTTATTGAATATTTACAGATAAATTGCAAACAGATGAAAACGTTGGAAGGATTAGTGTCATAACCTGCAGTTTCATAAAAGTATATATTTAAAGTAGATAATTAAATGAGCAGATTAAATGAATTTGGATATGCAGAAGATATTAAAAAAATAAATTTAAGGAACCGCAGAAAGAGGGGGAAGGAAGTTAAACTTTGAAATGTTAAATTGATTGTAAAACTAACAAAATGTATAAACTTGAAAAGTATATTAAAAAAACTTTTAAAAAAGAGAGAAGGTCGGACACAGGGAGCTTGCTTCACCATGGCAAGCACTCCATCTGGTTTAGCATACCCTCCAACATTTTGGCAATGAAAACAGGGACGCCCTATTCCATCATCATCATCATCATCATCATCATCATCATCATCATATCCCACCCATCTGACTGGGTTGCCCTAGCCACTCTGGGCGGTTTCCAACATATATAAAAACATAATAAAACACTCAACATTTTAAAAAATCTTCCTTATACAGGGCTGCCTTAAGATGTCTTCTAAACGTAATACAAAAGGTGGCGCTGTGGTCTAAACCACTGAGCCTCTTGGGCTTACTGATTAGAAGGTCGGCGGTTCAAATCCCTGCAACAGGGTGAGCTTCTGTCCCAGCTCCCACCAACTTAGCAGTTCAAAAGCCCGCCAGCGCAAGTAGATAAATAGGTACCAATGCGGCAGGAAGGTAATCGGTGTTTCTGTGCACTCTGGTTTCCATCCCGGTGTCCCGTTGTGCCAGAAGTGGTTTAGTCATGCTGACCACTTGACCCAGAAACCTGTCTGTGGACAAATGCCAGTTCAACTCGGCCTGAAAGCGAGATGAGCACCAAAACCCCATAGTCGCCTTTGACTGGACTTAACCGTCCAGGGGTCCTTTACCTTTTACCTTTACCAAACGTAATACAGTTACTTATCTCATTGGCTCAGGGGTTGCATAACTCAATCCTCTCCAACATTTCTCCAGTGAAAATAGGGGCGTCCTAAGGAAAAGCGGGACATTCAGATATCACATCAGAAACCAGGACAGCTTCTGTAAATCTGGGACTGTCTCTGGAAAATAGGGACACTTGGAGGGTCTGGTTTCAAATAGTAGTCCTGCAGGGTTCAAAATCTTATATGGGAGCCTACCCACAAAAAGCCTTCATAGCTACCTCTCCAATGTACAATATTGTGTACAGTTCTTATGGCCTCACCTCAGAAACGGTATTGTAGAGCAGGAAAAAGGCTATGGTAGAGGTTCAGAAAGGGGAACTGAAATGATTGAGGGGATGGAAAAACTCATGTGTGGGAAGGTTACAACAACTGAGAAGTTTTGTTTTGAAAGAGGTGAGTAAGAGGAGACGAGAGGTCTTTTCAAGACAGCATCTCCACAGGTCCTGAACAGTACTGCTGAAATTAAAAATAAACACTGCCAGAAATGGTAGCCATAAAATGACAAATCTGCCTTCTGCGTTGTGGATAGATATACATAGCTGTGTATATTTAAACGCATCATCAGTAACAACAGTTCAAACACTTTAATTATCAAATAGATTTGAACTACCAGAAAATTAGTTACAAGTAAAAACGTATTAGCAGAAGCTTTTAGCTAATTAGCAGGTATATTAGTGAAACCTGCATTCTCTTGGCAAACAAGGAGAATAAGGGGATTAACAGCAATTATAAATTACTTCACCAACTTTGTTTCCCTGGGGATAAACTGTGATTTTCTTTTGTTTTGTTTTAAAGGGTTCCTAGTCCCAAACTGGCCCTTATGTGCTTTGTAAGATCAAAGTTCTGGCATGAGATCCAAATGGAATTGAAAGTTAACCTGGGGAAAAATGTGATTTGGGTTTAGAATAACCGAGACATGGGGAAATCAACAGTCTTGCACATCTAAAACAACCTTTTGGGTTATTCTCTCTTCGCTGAAACCCTTAGTTTGCATCAGCTTTTGCTGCAATCCTAGCCTTCCTCACCTTTTAATTATCATTAACACTTTTATTAAAGTTTATAGGATTGAATACATTTGGACTAACCTACAACATAGTATTAAAATTCAGTAAAACATTTAAAACACATTTTCAGCTTCTATCACCTTCTTGTAAGTAATTTATTACAAGCCCATAACTTTAGAGACGTTCTCAAGGAGATAGTATGTTTGCAAATCAAAAGATACCAGAAAATATTCCAGTGGGATGAGGGGTTTTTTTTTTGGGGGGGGGTGTTCTTTTGTGTGTCTGGGGGACCGTCCCCATTTAAGAATGTATTTATTTTTAATTGTGCTCCAGAAATACTCCTGGCCTTTTCAGGGCTCCATCCCTCTCTCTTTGCCTTTCATTTATAAGGGCAAATTGCTGGCATTTGGGCCCCTGCTGACCTTATGAAATGTTTCTTGAATATTTTCTGCATGCTTAACACCTTGACTTTTTAATGCGCTTGTGGGCTCTGTTTTTCGGCACAATCCCTTCTCAAGTTGCCTGCTCTGAAAGGACGTCACTTTCTCCTTTCTGATGATAGCACAGTTGCAGTCTGGAACATGCCATCATCTGCAAGGGCAGGATATCGGGGGAACAGATGTGTTCATCGAGGACATGGTCTGAAGCCACACAATGCTGTCGCTTTGCCGAAGCGAAACAAGTCTGGGTCTGATATGTGGGCTGCTGCTTGGAAACCCCAGGGGTGAATCCCACAGCATGAAGTTGTTATTGTTAGTTTATGCAGGTGGAACTCTGCCACAAAATATACGTGGGGTGGGAACCTCCAAAGCGCTTCCTTCTCGTGCAGTAGGGTGCCCAGGCTGAGTGAATAGGTTGTCACCAGTCTGTCAAAGAGAAAGAGAACAGGTGGACACTAGCTGGCAAGAGAGTGAATGAATAGAGCCTTTAAATATTTATACTTCTGGCTCTGCCTTCATATTTGAGCCACTCTATCCCATTTCCTCTTCTGTCATGTTTTTGGTCTCCCCTCCTATCAAGTTCAGTCAACATGCCCAGGACATTGAGCACTGGGTTCCTACTGGGCTAGATTTTATGCAAATCTATGTCTTCTAATTTTTTGATGTTGCATTCCCACTTTTTTGGCTACATGGGTAAGTGGTTACAGTACTCTAAGCATCAGGGTATACCTAGAAACTGTTGATCAGATTTTCTTTCAGTGCTCCCCACCCCAGGCTTGATTCCAAGATAGGGTGGTCACTGAAAAGTCACCAAGGAAGCAACGCTAGACCCCAAATTCTATATTGATACCTCTCTGTAAGGGCGGCGCTGTGGGTTAAACCACAGAGCCTAGGACTTGCCGATAAGAA
The DNA here is from genome assembly GCF_964188315.1 of Podarcis muralis. Lineage (NCBI taxonomy): Eukaryota > Metazoa > Chordata > Lepidosauria > Squamata > Lacertidae > Podarcis > Podarcis muralis. The sequence goes on from NC_135663.1 coordinate 14,919,291, forward strand.
GGTTGGCGGTTCGAATCCCCACGACGGGGTGAGCTCCCGTTGCTTGGTCCCTGCTCCTGCCAACCTAGCAGTTCGAAAGCACGTCAAAGTGCAAGTAGATAAATAGGTACCGCTCCGGCAGGAAGGTAAACGGCATTTCCGTGCGCTATTCTGGTTTGCCAGAAGCAGCTTAGTCATGCTGGCCACATGATCTGGAAGCTGTACGCTGGCTCCCTTGGCCAATAAAGCGAGATGAGCACTGCAACCCCAGAGTCGTCCGCAACTGGACCTAATGGTCAGGGGTCCCTTTCCCTTTACCTCTCTGTAGCAGGTCTAATTTGCAACCCTGTCACAGACAGAGAAAACTCAAGCTGCAGAGGTGCATGTTGGAAGAAATAGCAGGTGAGCAGTTGTATTTCTCTAGAAGGTCTTGTTCAGCAGAGGCGATAGCTTGAGGGTCAGAACAGCAAAAGGCCTGAAAAATGAGCTATGGATTCTTGCTGCAACTATTGCGTCTGCGATGTCAAGAAAAATTAATCGTAGGCTTGCTCTGAAATGGTACAGCCCTGTTATCTTGGGCAAAATAATATTCCTGGGAAGCAGAAGGGCATGGCTGCCATGCAGAAGAAAGATAAAGGACAACGCATATTTGGGCGGGGGGGGGGGGGGGGCTGTTTCTTTAGGATTATGCAGCAATGGATGCAAGCCTATTGCCAGAAGGGGCAGGGTATTTCATCACCATTTTCTTAATTCATCTTCCTCAATTTCTCTCCCAAATTCTCCTCCGAGGGTTTCCCTAACACCGTAAAATCAGAAAAACAATATCAGTGTCAAAAACAATCCACCGGCAAAATTACAAGTGCAATAAATCAATAAAGCAGGCCGGGAACAGCGAGAGCCGCAAATGAAAATACCTTACAAAATTAACCAGATGAATTTCAGGACGCCTGCAGGAGCCGGTGTGCCTTCCAGGCGAAATGTTAAAGAGCTCTCTATTGGCATCAAAACTCACCTGATGGTGGAAGATGACACATTCTGAATGACCCTTCAGTCTTGATGGCTCAAGGTCATCACAATTAAGGTTATGTAAGGGGGGGGGGAGAATAGGGGTTCCTAGGGGGGCTCAGTGATGTGGAACAGTTCATGTGTAAGAAAACCTCAAAACTACAGTGGTGCCTCGCAAGACGAAATTAATCCGTTCCACGAGTCTCTTCATCTTGCGGTTTTTTCGTCTTGCGAAGCACGGCTATTAGCGGCTTAGCAGCTATTAGTGGCTTAGCGGCTATTAACGGCTTAGCGGCTTAGCGGCTATTAACAGCTTAGCGGCTATTAACAGCTTAGCGGCTTTAAGAAAAAGGAAACAAACTCGCAAGAACTCGCAAGACGGAAGCAAGCCCATAGGGAAATTTGTCTTGCGGAACGACTCAAAAAGCGGAAAACCCTTTTGTCTAGCGAGTTTTTCATCTTGCGAGGCATTCGTCTTGCGGGGCACCACTGTAAAGCCTGCTTCTTTGCTGCAAAGCAAACAGGGAGCAAGTGGAGCAGTGGCAGACGAGACTTCATCCCTTTCCTAGGCTTACTCAGCTTTCCCCTCTCATACAATATCTCAAAGTTTTCCCTACCCAATTCTAGATGCATGTTTTACCTTATATGCTTGGATCTGCTGAGCTTTAAAGCCCTAAACGGCCTTGGCCTAGTATACCCAAAGGAGCGTCTCCACCCCCATTGTTTATTTTTTTAAAAAAAATTATTAAGGGTTTTCTTGTTTTACAGTGTAAGTGTAATGCCTCGTGTGTGTTTTTTCATGTAACATTTTTACAAATCCGTTTCATTTGTTGAGGCATTAGGTTGAGAAGAAAAAAAAGGGGGGAAAGGGGGTGGAGGGAGGGGAGATGGATGGGGTGGGGTTGGGTAGCGGTGTTTCTATTATGCTTAATGTATGTAGAGTTTGGTGTCAGCGTTGTTTGTGTTGTTCACTTGTGTTCCTTTGGTGGTGAGAGAGGTTGGGGTTGGCCTAGGGTGTGATTGTTTGTTTGTGGTTGGCTGTGGTGATCTTTGTTTTCGTGTGTGAGTGAGGTGGGTGGGTGTTTTGGATCAGGTTAGCCATATTGATTTGCATGCTGTTGGTGGATTATTGTCATTGTCCTGTTGGGCTGTGTATGTGATAAAGGGGAGCCATACCGGGGGGAAGGTGTCTTCTTCTGTTTGTCCCCGTGTCAGTTTCAGTTTATTAGTTAATTTTTCTATTAGGGCTGTTTCCCATACTATTCAGCACAGACACTGAGGTCCAGCTCTGAGGGCCTTTTGGCAGTTCCCTCACTGCAAGAAGTGAGGTTACAGGGAAGCAGGCAGAGAGCCTTCTCGGTAGTGGCGCCTGCCCTGTGGAACACCCTCCCATCAGATGTCAAGGCAATAAGCAACTATCTGACTTTTAGAAGACATCTGAAAGCAGCCCTGTTTAGGGAAGTTTTTAATGTTTGATGCTTTATCGTATTTTTGATATTCTGTTGGGAGACACCCAGAGTGGCTGCGGAAACCCAGCCAGATGGGCAGGGTATAAATAATAAATACTTATTATATTATTATTGTTATCTGAAATACCTCAGAGGGGGAGCAGCTTTGGGTGAAGTGGTGGAGAGCAAGATGGGGCATCATCACCCATTTTTATATTAGCAAATGGTCACCGGGTCTATTTGAGCTTTGCCTAGAAATGCCAGCCTGTAATTCCACAGCCTTTTGGCTCTACTGTTTGCAATTTTCTTCCTCAATATTCCTGGATTCATATGCACAGGGATAGGTATATAATCTGCCAAGCCCTTTACAGTGGTACCTCGGGTTACATACGGTTCAGGTTAAATACGTTTCAGTTTACAGACTCCGCTAACCCAGAAATAGTGCTTCAGGTTAAGAACTTTGCTTCAGGATGAGAACAGAAATCGTGCTTCGTCGGCACGGCAGCAGCAGGAGGCCCCATTAGCTAAAATGGTGCTTCAGGTTAAGAACAGTTTCAGGTTAAGTTCGGACCTCCGGAACGAATTAAGTACAGTACTTAACCCAAGGTAAGCTGACGAAGTGGACTTCAGTTCACAAACAGCTTATGCAACAACAAATCACCTTTAAGTTGCCAGAAGACCCCTTTATTCCCTGTCAGTCCCTTCAAAGAACACACAAACATGTCCTTTTCAGGCAGGTAAAAATCACGCTTGAATTTGTTTTAAAAATTAGACAAGGATTTACTTTCTCCCTATGTGCGCTTAACAGCAGGAGGGAAAAATGCAAGGAAGCTGTTTGGGCTTGACAAATTGAGAAACAAGCCCATGCTCATTTCAACAAGTTCCTCTTGTTCAGTGCACAGGGTATCTAAAGTACAATATTGCGAATATTGTATCTAAAGTACAATACTGTGAATATTGTATCTAAAGTACAATATTGCGAATATTGTATCTAAAGTACAATATTGCGAATGCAGGTAAAGGTTTCTCCATGTCACCTTTGGAATTGTACTTCCATTGATGTCTATGGTTGTGCTTTTTCGTTTGCTTGGCAGGAGATCCTCAAATACTTTTGCTCACATCTGAGCGGCGCCAGCTGATTGCGCAAAAGTACGCCGAGCTGGTCAGAGTCAGCATTGCTCAAGAAGCACACCAGCTCTCCACTTGCTATTTACTGAACCATTGGAGTGCATCTGAGTTTGCAAGAGAGAGGATAAGCAGCTGGAATGAGTTACTTATAAACCAATTTGCAGGGTTAAGGGTGGGAGAAAGAATATAATTCCTCTTTGCAGAGAAGAGAGCAATAGAGGACAGGTCAGTTACGCCCCTTCATTCCAAATTTCTTAGTGACAGCTGCAGTTTTCTTTGAGGAATCCAAGCATTGTACCAAACAAGGCTTAACGGCACGGAGAACATAGAAATGTTTCTTTTCCTCGACCCCATCTTGGACCAAATTCTTATTGAAAGTAAAGATATGCAAGCATTTGGATTCCACAGAAGTCTTCAGCAGGAAAAATTATAGAAAGAGTTTTAGTAATGCCCAGCTCATAATAATAATAATAATTTATTATTTATACCCCGCTCATCTGGCTGGGTTTCCCCAGCCACTCTGGGCGGTTTCCAACAAAGTATTAAAATACAGTGGTCTCATGCACAGCTGTCCTTCAGTGGGATGGAAATTAGCAAAGAAATTGCACCCAATACCTCTCTTCATTTGCACTGTGCTGAAGGATCATTGTTGTAACCAAAAAAAGAGGCCCTGGATAAAGAGGCTGGGATTCTGGGAAGCAAAGAGGTTCTGGATGCATGAACTGAAACTGACCTAGCAACCAGGAAAAAAATAGTGTTTCAGGGTCAATTTTGACATCATGCGGGAAGAGCCATTAGCAACTACATTGTTAATAATAGGCACAGAGAGATGTTTTCACTGAAGCAGCAGCACACAGAGAGAGGAGCTTTAACTTTGTTGTTGTTTAGTCGTTTGGTTGTGTCCGACTTTTCGTGACCCCATGGACCAGAGCACGCCAGGCATTCCTGTCTTCTACTGCCTCCCGCAGTTTGGTCAAACTCATGCTGGTAGCTTCGAGAACACTGTCCAACCATCTCTTCCTCTGTCGTCCCCTTCTCCTTGTGCCCTCCATCTTTCCCAACATCAGGGTCTTTTCCAGGGAGTCTTCTCTTCTCATGAGGTGGCCAAAGTCTTGGAGCCTCAGCTTCAGGACCTGTCCTTCCAGTGAGCACTTAGGGCCAATTATGCATGGTCAAACAAAGAGGAGACACATCACCAAAAAAATGAAGACAGATGAGGTCACATATTTGCATTAAAACTGTGTGTGCTTATTTAGAAGTATATGGACATGATTGCTAAAATTTAAATAGACACCTGATGCATCTCACCATAACGGGGAAGACTGTAACCAGGTGACCTGTGTGCAACTGTTGATGTCCAACTTCCAGGCCCCTTCTTAGCAACTTTCCCTTTAAACTAGACTTGGACCAGACAGACCTTCAAATAGAGGACCCCCTTCAAACAGAGGACGGTCCTCTGTCAAGTTGAACACGTAGTCACACTTTCCTATCCAGCTGCAATACTTAAAAAAAGAAACCCTCCCAAGCTGCTATTAGCCACAAAAGTTTATTCATTCATTCCTTTTTATTTATTGAATTTATGTACTGCCCTATTGGTTGGACAGTGTTCTCGAAGCTACCAGCATGAGTTTGACCAAACTGCGGGAGGCAGTGGAAGACAGGAGTGCCTGGTGTGCTCTGGTCCATGGGGTCACGAAGAGTCGGACACGACTAAACGACTAAACAACAACAACTGCCCTATACCCAGAGGTCTCAGGGCAGTTCACAAAAAAAGATCACAATATATAAAATCAAAATAAAAACAATAATCCAGTAACACCAGCCCCCCAAAAGAGCCACGTTTTAAAGGGTATGGGATGTAGATCAGGTCAGGCAAAGGCCTGGTTAAAAGGGAACGTTTTTGCCTGGTGCCTAAAGGTGTATAATGAAGGCGCCAGGTGCATTCCACAGACGGGGAGCCACTGCAGAGAAGGCCCCGTTCTCGTGTTGCCACACTCCGGACCTCTCGAGGAGGAGGCACACAAAGGAGGGCCTCAGAAAATGATTTGAGGGTCCGAATAGGCTCATATGGAAAGAGGCGGTCCTTGAGGTATGCGGTCCTGAGCCAATGTGGGCTTTTCTCCTCAAGCAGAGAAATGGGATGTGCCATCCCTGAACAAGGCTCATGGGTCTGCATGCCACTTGTGGGCTCTGGTCTGCAATTTGGAGCACTACTTTGTTATGCCTTCTAGTTGTTTCACCACATTGCAGTGCCATAAGGAGTACTTGCTGTGTCCTGTGGTTTGAGCTACTAAACTGTGCATAACACCGCTGTCACAGCATCAAAAGGCATGGGCGCTGTTTCAGAAATTCTGCCAGGGATGATTGCATCTCCACATGGCTGTTCTCAGGGCTCATAGCCACACATGTACCTTTTTGTAGCTGTGTGAATACAACCGGCTTTTTGTAAGTGGAAGAAAGGGATATACAGGGTGCCTGGTAGGGATTTGCCAGAATCGTTGCGTTTCCTGCCCAGGTTATAAATATGAAGCGCCAGTACCATTCTGCTGCGTAGCACCCAACCAAACAGACATCAGAGGGTCGAAAAATTGGAGACCAGCTCCATTCGCGGAGATTAAGTGCTGAGTAAAAGGAGCCGTTTAGTGGCCAGTAGTGCTTTCCTCTTTGTCAGGAATGCATTTGAAGCAGCTATCATTTGGAGTCATTGCTGGCCGATGTTCCTGGCAGAACTGTAGGATGACAGAGCGCGATATTGCTGTAGAATCTGTAAATCACCCCTCAGGCAGGCCCCAGCCATTAATGGTTTATTCTTTTCTGGGAATGGCATTTGTTTACTAATTTCATGCAGCGCTTTTACGGTGAGTCTTAAGATGACTCTGAAACCAATTTCCTCAATATTGAGTGTGTCCCATGTATGGGACTTCAGTGAGTGCTTAGTTCCTGCTCATCGGTTGCTACCTTGTGCATGATGCTGGGACACAGATGTTAGCTAAATCACAAATACCTTTTGCAGTTTCAGTCATGGTGTAGTGGCAAATTCAGAAGTCACCACCATAAACTTTATTGCACTAGCCAAAGGACATGGCAAGTGGCCAGCGTCAAGTCTTCTAAAATGCTTTGTTACATAGGGTAAGAGGTAATTCTCATATAAAATATACAAATTAAATCTCTGAGTCCCCTTTGCAGGGGGTTTATCTAATTCTTTCGCCCTAATCTTCCTGGCTTCCAAGGCATAGAGAGCTGCTTTGTAAGTTACAAAATCCAAATTCAGAAGTGCAGGGTCTCTTCGTGGTCATTGCAGCCATGCCCCTTCCAAGATTATATAACTTTATAAGATTATACAATAATCCTATAATTATACAATAATAATTGTTTGGTTGTGCACTGCAATCTCCTTTCAAAAAGATCAGCTATTTTCTGTGCACATACATGGGCAAATGCTTGGGGTACTCCAATATCTTCCATTTAGGAGCGACCTAAATTATATGTAATAGAAGTTTCATTATATGCAACATCACTTTCACCACCACAATCACCACCCTTTTTCCACCTCCAGATTGAAACACACACACACACACACACACACACACACACACACACTAGTATTTAAGCCAAAGGGGGCTGAGAACCCCACTGATTTCATTTCCAGATAGGGCGCTGTGATAGCTTCTTGCAGCAAAACCAAAAGAGTTTTCTTGTTTGTTTGTTTGTTTTTACTGTTTTAAGTGTATTTATTTTTCATATTGTGAGAAGTTTAATATGTTCTTAATGGACTCTGCTATCTGAACCTGGGATTAGCTCAGTGGTTAGAACATGAGACTTTTAATCTCAAGGTTGTGGGTTCGAGCCCCACACTGGGCAAAAGATTTCTGCATTGCAAAGGGTTGAACTAGATAAATCTTGGGATGCTTTCCCAATTCTACAATTCTATTATTCTATCTGTGCTTCCTTATCTGCGATATTCTGCTTCTTTTATTTTTGTTTTTATTTATTACATTTATTTGTGCCAACCTAGCAGTTCGAAAGCACGAAGTGCAAGTAGATAAATAGGTACCGCTCCGGCGGGAAGGTAAACGGCGTTTCAGTGCGCTGCTCAGGTTCGCCAGAAGTGGCTCAGTCATGCTGGCCACATGACCCGGAAGCTGTACGCCGGCTCCCTCGGCCAGTAAAGCGAGATGAGCGCCGCAACCCCAGAGTTGTCCACGACTGGACCTAATGGTCAGGGGTCCCTTTACCTTTACCTTATTATATTTATATCCCACTCTCCCTCCAAGAAGCTCAAGGTGGTGTAAATGACTCTCCCCCTCCTCATTGCATTTTCACAACAACCCTGTGAGGTAGGTTAGACTGAGAGTCACTGACTGGCCCAGTGTCTCCCAGTGAGGTTCATGACTGAGGACTCATCTGCCCTGTAGGGAGCTACCATTCCCCACAGAGTGCAGATGGGGCCTGAGTGGGGATTTGGACACTGGTCTCCCAGGTTCTAGTCCAACACTCTAACCACTACACCATACTGCTACCCACTTTGGATTGCATGGGAGAATTTGGGTTGCAAAGTGCGAGTGTTCCTTAATGCAGGTTCCCTCTTCTCTCATAGGCGGAGACAGAGAGCGGATGACAGCAAACCATGAAACATACCTCCTTATGGCAAGCACTCAGAATGACATGGAGGACTGGGTGAAGTCTATCCGCAGGGTTATATGGGCACCTTTTGGAGGAGGTGAGTACATCTGTAACATATGCAAATTTATTCACTTGTTTTATATTATACACGTGGCTTATTCCCTGCATTGCATGGGGTTGGAATAGATGTCCCTTGGGTCCCTTCCAGCTCTAAGATTCTATGGTTCTATTTTGATGAGGAGCAGACAGACAGAGAGTCTCGCAGCAATGAGGAAGGGGAAGTGAAATGAATCAAATGGATTGCAGAACTCCAGCGTTTGGCAGAGAAAAATAGCTGCTCTCATTTGATTCCGTGTGTGCAAGAGGTTTGCGGTGCTGCAGCCAGTAAACCACTTCACTAGAGATTGCATTGCTACAGCTCACTTCTACACGTACAAATCTAGCTTCCAAGTATATATTCCTCTGCAATCTAGAAAATGGGGCATACTTATTTGGATGCCATGTATTTGCTTGTTCTATATTGCCGAGAGATGCTAGTGAAGTTGTAGATGGATGTTAATAAAGTTGTAGACATTTGCCAGCAAGCATAGCCTTTTTTCTTGCAATAGACCTTGGGCCGCTAACTGGCTGTTGTGGCAACATCTTCTGAGGCTGAATGTCACACGTGCGCATGCTTTTGAATGGTTTTAAGTGTTTTTGGTGCTTTTACTAGGGTTACTTGTTTAATTGCTTTTTCTTGTTTAGGTTTGTTGTGTGCTTTTAATTGTATCGTCAACTAAGGTGGCGCTGTGGTCTAAACCTCTGAGTCTCTTGGGCTTGCCGATCAGAAGGTCGGCGGTTCGAATCCCCGCAACGGGGTGAGCTCCCGTTGCTCGGTCCCAGCTCCTGCCCACCTAGCAGTTTGAAAGCACGCCAAAAAAGTGCAAGTAGATAAATAGGTACCACTCCGGCGGGAAGGTAAACGGCATTTCTGTGCGCTGCTCTGGTTTCGGTGTTGCGTTGCGCCAGAAGCGGCTTAGTCATGCTGGCCACATGACCCAGAAAAACTGTCTGTGGACAAACACTGGCTCCCTTGGCCTGTAAAGCGAGATGAGCGCTGCAACCCCAGAGTTGTCTGTGACTGGACTTAACTGTCAGGGGTCCTTTAGCTTTTACTTTTAATTGTATCTATTTTAATTTCTGCGGTGAGCCTCGTTGGTCCTTCACTGGGAGGAAGGCGGGATATAAATAAAACACATCCGTTTCCAGGGTTGTATGAGTATCATTTGGAAGAAGAGGTCTGCATCCGGCCATGTGGTTCTGCATTTTGCGACCTGACCTCCCAGTAGCAGCCAACTGGTTTCAAGAAGGAAGGACTCCCGCTTGCGTGCTGGCTATTCCACGAGGCTAGATAGAGCATCCGAGTCAAAGTAAATAAAACAGAGATTTCTGGCTTGCTCCCAGTGATGTTTAGCTGTGAAAATAAATGTCTGGCAGTTCAGCGGCTTTGCTTTGTATTGTTTTTGGAGCAGAGGAGGAGAGCAGAGTTGCAGCTGAAAAACTATGTTTACTGTTGGGAAATCACCCTCTCCACTTATCAGTTAGACCCCAGGGGGACTGTAGGAAATTATCATTGTTAACAGAGCCTCCATGGGGCTCAGCACAACATGCACACTCCCTACCCGGCGTTTAAAGGCTATGAAGTTTTGCTTAGGAAGGGGATTTCAGCCCTTGGCTGGTGGTCCTTTCCTATGGCACCGTTTCAACTGGAGCCCTGCCCAGTACTACCTTTCGATGTGTCTGCAGCTGTGTCTTGGATGCTCTCGGGAGGCAGAGGCGGGAAGACACCAGCTGAAGGAGGTCCAAAACACATTCAAAATACATTCCACTCTTCTGCTAGGAATCTGATGTCTGCACAGAAAAAGCCCCCACACCCCAAAGAATGTTACACTCCAGCAGCAATGACCTACAACTGAGAGTTTAATAACTCAAATTCTCCCCAGAAGGTCAGATTCTTGCTGTAGTTCTCAGGCTCAGTGGAAGCGATTCCTTTCTGGTTCGGTATGCAGTACGACTCGTTTCTTAGGGGGTATGTTGCTAGCAGCCCATTCTGCGTGTTTGGGGGGCCTCCAGACAGGCAGGATTTCGCAGGAGGGATTCTACGGCATTGAAATATACTCGGAGTCCTGTAGTGATTTCATGCTCTTTATTGCAGCTTGTAATACAGTGATTGAATTGCCCCCCAAACCTCAGGCTTTTATATACATTATTTACACAATGAGTTCCGTCTGACTGGCTGATTCTGCTTCCCTCCTGGAGCCTGACTGGTCTTTCCTTGCAGGCCAATCAGTTCTTGCATTCTACAATCCTAGCAGCCTAATACAGTGGTGCCCCGCAAGACGAACGCCTCACAAGACGGAAAACCCGCTAGACGAAAGGGTTTTCTGTTTTGGAGGCGCTTCGCAAAACGAATTTCCCTATGGGCTTCCTTCGCAAGACGAAAGCCCATAGGGAAATCTCCGGGACAGCGGGGAAGCGCAGCGCGTCTTCCCCACTGTCCTCGGACCTCCTCCGAAGGCTGGCGGCGGGGCGGAGAGACCTCCTCCCGCCGCCAGCCTTCGTTTCTCCGCTATCCCGGACGGCTTTTGAAGGCAGGCGGGGGGGGGAGCAAAGACTTTTGCCCACCGCCGGCCTTCAGAAGAGGTCCAGGACCTCTTCTGAAGGCCGGTGGGGGGCAAAAGTCTTTGCTCCCCCCCTGCCTGCCTTCCCGGGGGCTTTTAAATCGCCCCGGGACAGCGGAGAAGTCCTCCGCTGTCCCGGGGTTTTTTAAAATGCTGGGGGTGGGAAGAAAAGCCCTTGTCCCCCCCCCCCAGCCTTCAGAAGAGGTCGGGGGACAGACTGTCCCCGGACCTGGTCTGAAGTCGGTTTCCATAGGAACGCATTGATTGAAAAAACTTGCGGAAGGAATTAATTTCGTCTTGCGAGGCACCACTGTAGGCTGATTAACTTCCTCCTGGAGCCTGATTGGTCTTTTCCTGCAAGCCAATCAGTTGTTGCATTCTAGGATCCTGCTTGCCTATTGTTTTAGGATCCAAGCTTAGTACATAACAGGCATACTGGGAAATTTAGGCTTGTACAATTAAAGTGGATTAAAGCACAGTTTCCCTAGAGCAACGCATCCACGTTTAAGAAGAAATATACATTTTGCAGTTAGGAAAGTGACAGGGAAATGCATTGAAAAGTGAGGAATGAGCACATGATTTGCAGGATGGATAAACAGCCCCCACTCGAACCAGAAGGAGTGCTCAGTGTTGGATAAGCTCCAGCGCCGAGAGCCTTCTGGCGGTTCCCTCCCTGCGAGAAGTGAGGTTACAGGGAACCAGGTAGAGGGCCTTCTCAGTAGTGGTACCCACCTTGTGGAATGCCCTCCCATCAGCTGTCAAGGAAATAAACAACTATCTGACTTTTGGGTGACATCTGAAGGCAAACCTGTTTAGGGAAGTTTTTAATGTTTGATGTTTTATCGTGGTTTTAATATTCTGTTGGGAGCCGCCCAGAGTGGCTGGGGAAACCCAGCCAGATGGGTGGGATATAAATTATGAATTACTACTACTACTACTACTACTACTACTACTACTACTACTACTACTAGCTCCCTGCAAACACATCTGAGGGAAAGAGTGGATATAATCTAACCTCCATGTAAGCTTTGTGCGAGCAAATCAGGATTAATGTTTGATAAATAGGTTGTTTGGAGGAGCCCTTTGCTGACTTGGGTAGGTGTTTCATTGGGTTTTCTGGCCCTGGAAAATGAAGTTGCCGAGTCTCTTTTTTTTAATAAATAAATAAAGTAATTCAACAAAACATATTATCTTAAAACAGATCATCCTTAATTCCCCCCCATTTCCCCCCTCTCTCACATAAAACAACCCCCCACCCCGCCCCCCACCCCTGACTTCCCTCAGTTCCAATCTCTGGTTTCTCTATAAATGCTATTCTCTGCATGTTACAGAATTGTATAAGTCCTTAATATATCTAACTGATTCTTATCAATAAAGAGTTTGTGAGTGTTTATTCAAAGCCTGCCAAGGAGTCCAATTCACTTTGTTGCATCTTTAGATACTTTGTAAAAGGTTCCCAGGGGACGCAGGTGGTGCTGTGGGTTAAACCACAGAGCCTAGGACTTGCCGATCAGAAGGTCGGTGGTTCGAATCCCCACAACGGGGTGAGCTCCCGTTGCTCGGTCCCTGCTCCTGCCAACCTAGCAGTTCGAAAGCATATCAAAGTGCAAGTAGATAAATAGGTACCGCTCCGGCGGGAAGATAAATGGCATTTCTGTGTGCTGCTCTGGTTCACCAGAAGCAGCTCAGTCATGCTGGCCACATGACCCAGAAGCTGTACACTGGCTCCCTCGGCCAATAAAGCAAGATGAGCGCCGCAACCCCAGAGTCGGTCACGACTGGACCTAATGGTCAGGGGGTCCCTTTAGCTTTACCTTAAAAGGTTCCCATTCCTCTTTAAAGTCACAGTTATCCTTGTCCCGTAATTTATGTGTCAATTTTGCCAGTTCTGCATAGTCCATCAGTTTCTCTTGCCCTAATTCTTTAGTCGGGATTTCCATGAAGTTGCCGAGTCTCAGTGCAGTTCGTCAAGGCTGGCCTAAAGCATTTTTGCTGCCAGCAGCAAAGTACAAGATGGCATCCTCTTCGTTTCACACACGTAAGCCAACTGGATTGGCGGTTGAGTCTTAACACTATCAGTGCAGGGCAGTCCCCTCTTCCACCACATCTGAGGGCGTCAGGCTTGTTTTGCAAATAAAGCCTGGTGCACTGTCCTCCAGCAACTTGCTCCCCCTCCCTGCCCCCTTCCCGCATTTGGTGCCTTGCTCTGCCAGAAGGTACAGTAGATGCAGCGCTTCTGGCAGTCATTAAAACCAGGACGTCTTTGTTATATTTTTATCCCATTCTTCCACGAAGTAGTTCAGGGCAGCAGCATATGAAATCCTTTATGTATTTTTAAATATACTGCTTGCACGCCAAAATGCCTTCTAAGTGGTTTACAACTATATAAAATCGATTATAAAAACATGCATAATTGAAATGCGCAGTAATAAGTCCATCAGAGCACTAAAACATCCTCAATTAAAATATACAGTAAAACAAGCTGGTTGAAACACATGACAGTTAATACAGTTTTTTTATATATTAAAAAATGCAGTTAAAGCACTAAGACCAGAAGTTCACATTCCTTTGGGCCACTCGCTCTCAAGCTGACCTACCTTACAGGGTTGCTGTGTAATAATAATAATAATAATAATAATAATAATAATAATAATAATACAGTGGTACCTCAGGTTAAGTACTTAATTCGTTCCGGAGGTCCGTACTTAACCTGAAACTGTTCTTAACCTGAAGCACCACTTTAGCTAATGGGGCCTCCCGCTGCCGCCGTGCCACCAGAGCACGATTTCTGTTCTCATCCTGAAGCAAAGTTCTTAACCTGAAGCACAATTTCTGGGTTAGCGGAGTCTGTAACCTGAAACGTATGTAACCTGAAGCGTATGTAACCCGAGGTACCACTGTAAAGGGCTTGGCAGATTATATACCTATCCCTGTGCATATGAATCCAGGAATATTGAGGAAGAAAATTGCAAACAGTAGAGCCAAAAGGCTGTGGAATTACAGACTGGCATTTCTAGGCAAAGCTCAAATAGACCCAGTGACCATTTGCTAATATAAAAATGGGTGATGATGCCCCATCTTGCTCTCCACCACCTCACCCAAAGCTGCTCCCCCTCTGAGGTATTTCAGATAACAATAATAATATAATAAGTATTTATTATTTATACCCTGCCCATCTGGCTGGGTTTCCCCAGCCACTCTGGGTGTCTCCCAACAGAATATCAAAAATACGATAAAGCATCAAACATTAAAAACTTCCCTAAACAGGGCTGCTTTCAGATGTCTTCTAAAAGTCAGATAGTTGCTTATTGCCTTGACATCTGATGGGAGGGTGTTCCACAGGGCAGGCGCCACTACCGAGAAGGCTCTCTGCCTGGTTCCCTGTAACCTCACTTCTTGCAGTGAGGGAACTGCCAGAAGGCCCTCAGAGCTGGACCTCAGTGTCTGGGCTGAATAATGGGGCACGATTTCTGTTCTCATGCTGAAGCAAAGTTCTTAACCTGAAGCACTATTTCTGGATTAGCAGAGTCTGTAACCTGAAGTGTATGTAACCTGAGGTACCACTGTAATAATATATTATTTATACCCCGCCCATCTGGCTGGGCTTCCCCAGCCACTCTGGGAGGCTTCCAACAAAATATTAAAATACCGCAATACATCAAACATTAAAAGCTTCCCTAAACAGGGATACAATGGATGGGGGACCATGTGCGTCACATTGAACTCCTCCAAGGAAAGGTAGCAACAATGACGCATGGTGTGCTCTCACTCCCCATTTTATCATCAGTGAAATATTGGGATGTAGGTTAGGCTGACAAGAGAGCAACTCACCCACCCAGCGTCACCCCATAAGATTCATGGCTGAGCAGGAATTTGAATCTGAGTCTTTCCAGTTCAGTTCCAGTCCTATAGCCCAGAGGTTGGGAATAAGACTGGGCTGTTGGGTTAGATGGATCCTTAGCATCTACACACACACACACACACACAGAGAGAGAGAGAGAGAGAGAGAGAGAGAGAGAGAGATGGGGCTGTCTACCTGTCAGTCATCTGATTTCACAATGATGCCAGGTAAGCCATTTTACCTTGGCAGCATCGCTCGAAGATCCCATTTGATGCAAGCAGAGCTTGAAGATGCTGCCAATCAGCTGATTGGCACCAACTTCAAGCTCTGCCTTTTCGGCAGGAATCAGCTACTGTCTGGAGTTGCTAAGCAGGTCCAGCATACCTGAAGGAGCGTCTCCACCCCCATCGTTCTGCCTGAACACTGAGGTCCAGTGCCGAGGGCCTTCTGGCGGTTCCCTCATTGCGAGAAGTGAGGTTACAGTGAACCAGGCAGAGGGCCTTCTCAGTAGTGACACCCGCTCTGTGGAACGCCCTCCCACCAGATGTCAAAAAGAAAAACAACTACCAGACTTTTAGAAGACATCTGAAGGCAGCCCTGTTTAGGGAAGCTTTTAATGTGTCATAGATTATTGTATTTTAACATTCTGTTGAAAGCCACCCAGAGTGGCTGGGGAAACCCAGCCAGATGGGCGGGGTATAAATAAATTATTATTATTATTATTATTATTATTGTTGTTGTTGTTGTTGTTGTTGTTGTTGTTGTTGTTGTTGTTATTGTTATTATTCAGAGCGTAGCTGATGTTAGCTGGTTGACACTGACTTCAAGCCCAGCTTCGAGGATGGAACCTGCGACCTTATGCATGCAAAGCAAATGCTCTATCACTTTGCCTTTCCCTTATAATATATTGTCCCAAACAGCAATGCATAAAAGGGGCCACATTCTAAGTGGCTACTGCATGTTTGTGGCGGCTTTAACCCATCCTTTGAGGACCATAGATCTGTGGAAGCACAAGGTGCAATCGAGAAATTAATATTACATCTTCATGAAGGTAGGATTGTCTGGCACCACCTGTTGGTGAACTTGATTTGCTAGTAGTATTGAATTTTACGTCCAGAACACAAGGTGTCATAGGCAAAATGAACTTGCTGGGAGAAGCATCACAGAAGCAGGTTCCCCCACACCCATACATGTTTGTTTGGCCCTAGAATAATGTCTGAAAAGTCCAGGCTTATACGTCGCTTAGAATTAGGCCGACTCAATGTCTCAATGTATGGAAGTGAGAGCTGGACCATAAAGAAGACTGATCGCCGAAGAATTGATGCTTTTGAATTATGGTGCTGGAGGAGACTCTTGAGAGTCCCATGGACTGCAAGAAGATCAAACGCATCCATTCTTAAGGAAATCAGCCCTGAGTGCTCACTGGAAGGACAGGTCCTGAAGCTGAGGCTCCAATACTTTGGCCACCTCATGAGAAGAGAAGACTCCCTGGAAAAGACCCTGATGTTGGGAAAGATGGAGGGCCCAAGGAGAAGGGGACGACAGAGGACGAGATGGTTGGACAGTGTTCTCGAAGCTACCAGCATGAGTTTGACAAAACTGCGGGAGGCAGTGGAAGACAGGAGTGCCTGGCGTGCTCTGGTCCATGGGGTCACGATGAGTCAGACACGACTAAACGACTAAACAACAACAAATGTCTCTTCAAATGCCCAGAGCCCTTTTAGCAACTCACTGTGAGTCACCATCTTGGAGAAGTGTAGAGAAAAGCCATTGGTTGAGCACAATACAAATAGAGGTATTGAATCAAAAAGCTTTTAGTGGTTTTTAGAGTTCTGTTATAATGGGTAACTGTTGGCAGAAGGCCTGACTTTCATTAGGCACATTAAAAAGTATCCTAGCGCACAAGGAAAGTCTGCTTTGAAGTATTTGCTTATCTGTTCTTTGTGCGGTCCACTCCTTTTGAATTTGTGAGCATTGTTTGGGGCCGAGCTTGCTAACCTTGCTTACATGTTTTGTGTCTTGCCAAAAGCATTTTCCAATTCAGTTATCCTCAGCACTTGTTGCAAACAGATTCCAAGGCCACCTACTTGCATCCCCTGTCCTGGGTCTGGTGGCAGTGGAGACGGAGAGAGCCCAAAAAGGCCTGCTTGGGTCACAAGCTCACTTGTTCTGCAGGTCTGCCTGCACATGCCACCTGCCTGGGCCATCATCCTGCCGCCTAATAATAATAATAATAATAATAATAATATTTATACCCCACCCTCCCCAGCCAAGACTGGGCTCAGGGCGGCCAACACCAATTATGAAAACAATTGATTAAAATACAACTTAAAAACAAGATTAAAGTACAACATTAAAATGCAGCCTCATTTCAGTGGAAACTCAAATCAAAAACTTTTTGGGGATGAAAATGTCAAATCTTCACCAAGGCCAACTATCCAAACTGGTCCTACGTGGGCCAGAAAAAAAGCCAGGGAAGTCCCCAAACAGGGGTTCCATCACAGAAGGGAAAAAGGAAAGAGGGGGAGGGGATCAAGTTGATTCCAAGCCAAAGGCCAGGCAGAACAACTCTGTCTTACAGGCCCTGCGGAAAGAAATCAGATCCTGCAGGGCCCTGGTCTCATGAGACAGAGCGTTCCACCAGGCTGGAGCCAGTGCTGAAAAGGCCCTGGCTCTGGTTGAGGCTAATCTGACTTCCTTAGGGCCCAGGACCTCTAGGGTGTTGCTGTTTATGGACCTTAAGGTCCTCCGCGGGGCATACCGGGGCATCATTGTGGTCTGTTTGTGGCAATAACAGAGAAAGAGCAGGAAGGCCTGTGTGGCCTTCCCACTTGTCTGCTTGATACCTCTACTGCGCATGTGCATTTGTTTGACAGCGTGATTACGGCTGAAGACAAATCTGGTATGAAGACATTTTAACCCTAGCCTGACTTCATCGTTTTCAGCACTCCTTCTGCTGCGGTTCAGCTTCTGCTAAAACTTACTTTGTTCATCTCGCTGTCTGCAATGGCCAAGACTAACACAATTAATCGTGCAATTAATTTTAACGGAGGGGAAGCATCAAAAACAATGCAGAAAACGATGCCATTCATGTGGGCCAAATACATGTGAGAGTGCAAAGAGACATTTTATTCCCACTCTTGTGATCAAATGCAGCCTCCCTTAATTAAGTTGGTTGACAGTAGCATGAAGACAAAGAAAAGGAAGTTGTTCTTCCACACAACACATATTAAACATGCAAAATTCTCTACTATAGGATGCGTTGATGATCTTGATGGCTTTTTAAAACAACTGGGAAAATTCATGGAAGATAGATCAATTCATGGCGATTGCCCTTGAATGTTATATGCAACTTTTGCATACAGAGGCAGCAAGATTATTGCAGAGGCATTATTGGCATCTGTGGGGCTTTGGATCTTGATGTCAAGAGCCCTCCTTTCCTTCTGCTAGTTCCCCTCTTCTCCAGTTGTTTGCTTCCAAATAACAGATACTGAGAACAAACAACAGAGAAGGCCGTCTGTCCGTATGAGTGTCCAGAGGCATTTAGCTAATCATCTTTAGACTGCTGTCCTAGATGGACTTTGAGCTGATCCAGCAAGAAAATTCTTATTTTCTGTGTGTGCATGCATCAGAGTTTTTTAAGATGCCACTTTATCCTCTACAGGTTCTGCCTTTTGACCTTTTTTCACGTCTACAATTAAGCTGGAACTGTACGACTTGATCTGTTATGCTGGGGGTGGAAAACCAGTGGCCTTCTAGATGTTGTGAGACTGCAACTCCCATCATCCCTGACTTATTGTCCTTGCTGGTTGGGGTGTCTGGGAGTTGGGATCCAGCAAGACCTGGGGGAAGCACATCCTTGTCTTAAGGTGAACCGCCCATGTATTATTGGTTGCCTGACAGGAGCTAGCCAGCCTCTTCCATCACCCATTTTTACACAGCAAGCTTTCCGCTGTGGGTTGCCATCCATGGCTGTTTGGCGGACGGCACTTGACCTTGATGGGTCACGTGTTGTGCAGGTCACTTGTGAAATTGGGCTTGCAGCGGAAGGCTGAGGGAAGTGCTAGAAGAAATAATAAACTCAATGCATACATGTACCATCGTTTGGTATTCAAAGCACTACACACAAGATCTGTGTGTGCATGTTCTTTGGGCAATGTGATACTCTCTTGACATTTGTCAGACTACAGTTCCCATCAGCCTTATGGCCCGTGATCCTCAAAGTGGTAGTCCAACAGCATCTGAAGGGCACCATGTTGGCTACTCCTGCTCTAATATTTGGAGTCAGCTTTCTGGGAGGCCTTGTGCAGCGGCAGAGCTTACTGAACAGGCAGCTCTGCAAATTATTAACTGGTTTATTAAACTTGCAGTAGCACAGTGGGGGCAGGGGGTTGAGAGAGAAAAACTCTCCTGGGCTCACATTGCTTATGAAAAAAATTAAATAGCAAATGTACAGAGAAGTAAGCACAGCCCTTTTTTATTTTTAGTAAAAAACACACACAACAGAAACAAAATCCAATTCCCCAGATGTTTGTCGGTCAGTTAAACTCCTTTCCTGGTTGGATTTGAAAGGTGACTTTTTCTTCTTCTTTGCCATGGCTGTTGAAACAGGAGAGAAACAGGCTTTGATTACTCAGCATGAAAGTAGAAATAACATGGAACTGGAAGGGGCGAAGGAAAAGATTAATGGGGCTGGAGCGGGAGGGAAGAAAGACGCTCATGTGAGAGGCAGAAGGGCTCTTAAGCTGCCACACGTGACTGTTGTTTGAAGTCAACTCAAAGTCAACATTTAAAAAAGGGGGAAAGAGAGAGAGAAAGAAATCAACCTTGTAGAAACCATACAAGCTCCCTTTGCCTCCCTCACATTGTTTTGCTTGCACCTGCTGCATTCGTGCAAAGGGCTTGAGCAGAAGGCACTACGGCAGTAGTAAGAGAAGCAACAGCAGCAGCCTTTGAAACACTTGCACTGAGAACAGTTGGCACGGGCATATCTTGCGGGAGGCGTGTATTCCTCAGCAGATTCCCAGGAACTTGGTGGCTGTGCTGCTCGGCTGCTCAGCTGCTCAGCTGCTGATGCCGCCGGGGCTGATGCGTTTGCCGCGGGGAGCCGAGGGAACAGGAGGAAGGCAACAAATCATCCAGACTATCAGAAGGGGAGGCGTTTCCTTGCATAGTAATTGGGGAAAGAAGAAGCCCTTTGAAGAGCGTCCGTAATGGACAAATGTAGCCTTTTGGGAGATGCTGTCATTATTTTTGTCCCCCCCGCCACATTTGCAGAGATAAAAAGGAGTCGGCGAGGAACATCCAAGGCAATTCTTTGAAGCCCCTGTTTCTGGTCATTGTTCTCATCTTCTGCTCCCGCATTGCTATTTGCTGACCTATCCCAGTGGAATCTATGCCCTGCCTTCCGCATTTGCTCCACCCTATACGGTTCCAGCTGAGAAGAAGCACCGATTCCCCGTGCCAAACCCTGCCACGAGACCCCCCACGAGGCACCTTTCGTGGACGATACACCTTTACGTTGGAAGTCTTTTGTCGGGACGTGGCATTGCTGCCGTTCAACGGGAAATGACATTTTTTGCAGGCTGGAGGAGCAGGGAAGAAGGAAAGGAAACTACCGGAAATCACTAGCAAAGAAGGGGCGATCCCATATCTCCTTTAAAGAGCTCACTGGCCACATTCCACCAAGACCGGGAAGATCAGAATTTAGGAAGCTCGGGGAGGAGATGCCACTCAAAATAGTGATAACTGTAAACGATGGATTGCAGTGTGCCATCTAGAAGTGGGTTTTAGCACATGCTTTTGGGTTGCGACTATTTCTCTGGCCTGCATGATGCCCGAAGACAGGAATACGGGGGTCCGTGCCTCAGGTGCCTTAGCATCATCCCCCTTTGTTCCCAAAACTACATACAGGAGAATCAAGCGCTGTTTTAGTTTCCGCAAAGGTAGGTGCAGTTTGTCATTGTCATTGCCTTTTCTCTCCCCCCGCTCCCCGCTTCCAGAGCCTTTTCTGAAAGGTTTGGGGTTGCGAGGAAGAAGAGCTGTTGTGTTTTGAATAGAAATTCGGAAACAAAGGGCAAGCAACAATAAAAGACGCCAATGCTTGCTAGGCTGGTTTTATTTATCCTTGATTTGTTGTTGCACGGTTACTGAGTTTTTCCTTCTCCAGTCTGCAACCCGCAACTGGACATTTTTTAACGGCTCCTATAGGGTTAATTATTTTTAAATTACTGTGCACCAGTGCTAGCAAAATCCGTCAAGCACCAGGGATGCTGGCAAACCAGGAACACTTGGTTCCGCTTTAGCGTGGAAGAGGGCTAGAGGTCCAGCTGTTAGAATTGAAAGATGTCTGATGAGCTAAATAGGGCTTGCAGTACACACACCTGATTCTTTCCTTGTTAACATTTTGGTTTTTTTGCAGTGTGGCTTCTGCTTGCTTGCTCTTCTTCTGCGGCTCCATTTCACCTGCCGCAGAAAATGTCTTCAAACTTGTCCCCCCCACCCCTTTCCTGGAATGTAGTGCTTCTAATCAATGTGTAGGATTTTCGCTGGGCATGTGTGTGCATGCATGTGCGTCTCAGCTCAGCTGGTGGTCATGGAGGAGGGAAATTAGTGATACCAAAGAGAAGAAATGACAAGATTGCAGGGTATAAGAACATTAGCAGAGCCCTGCTGGACCAGACAAGGTTCTCTCTGCTCTATAGTATCCCGTTTCCTGTAACAGCCAGACAGATGTTTCCTGGAAACCCACAAGTGAGGTCTAAGGGCAAAAACCTCTGAATGTGGGAACCTTCCCACATTGATTGCCTCCAGCACCTGATATTCTGAGGCATCATGCTTTTGCATTCAGAGGTTTCACTTAGCTATGTTGGCTAATGAACCTTCAAGATCAGAGGCAATTCATCCTTGAGTGCGCAGTATTGTAAAATATTTATACGCATCAATTCTGAGAACAACAGGAGGTCTTTTCACCAGGATCCAGGAAACACTCGGTCATCAATATATGGAGTTGTGGGAGGTAGGGGGGAGATGTACATAGGAACCTGCCTCGGGTCAAGGGTGGCTTTGATGAATGCTTTACTGCTAACCGTATACTTCTCTCATTCAGTTTCTTGCCTTTGGGAACCTTTGAAGAGGTGAAGATAAATCAATGGCTGTGAGCCAGTTTCCTATGGCCGCTCGGCATGTGGCGAGGCATTTGGGAGGGGGTTGGGCAGATTGCATCATGCATGTCAATCATTTGTCAAAAGGACAAATTGTGCTTTTACATGCCACTGCAAACTGGCCTTCTGGGGCTTGGGCACATTGTGCAGGGTTGCAGTTGTGGGCTTGTGACGAACTATTCAGACAGGCCTCTTTGTCACACTTGTGGAAGAAACTAGAGATAAGTGAAACTCTCCCTCTCTGCCAAGAAATGTCGTGCATCTTCACAGCATTCCTTGACTGCCTTTGAAAAACCTGCAGGTATCCTTTGTCTTCCAAAGTTGCTTCCATTTTTGCTTCTCGGAAAATTCAGTGGTTACCTCTAAGGGTATGTGAAATCGCCATCAGAAATTTTAGCCTCATCAAGAATTATTTTTGTTTCCCGTAATTCATGTCCAACGTCATCTTAGGTGAAGTTTGTTTGTGGAATTGAAGTAAAAAGGTTCAGAGCAGCTGCATATCAGATTTCTAAGGATAGTTTTTGGTTGATGTTGCATGAGTGCATGGACCATATTCTTGGGAGATTTGCAGTCTACTGCATGGCACCTTGGGCACTGTCCATTGAGAACATTGGAGAACAACCAGTCAGCCTTAGGTTTGCTGGGCACAGTTGTAATAAATTACTCCTTGAAGCAGGGTATAATGCCAAGGTGACTTTCCAACCTCTCCTATGAAAAATGGCTTTTGATCTGCCATATCTGAACAATTATGGGTCTGTACTTAACCTGCCATCTCTCAGCAAGGTAGTATATGGCAACCCAACTTCTGAATTCTTTTGTGAAAACCGTTTATCTAGATCTACCTTTTATCTAGATAAATCAAGATTCAGAACAGAAAATTGAAGAAAGCAGAGAATAGGAATAAATGGACAGTTCTCTGAATGGAGAAGGGATGCAGGTGGCGCTGTGGGTTAAACCACAGAGCCTAGGACTTGCCGATCAGAAGGTTGGCAGTTCGAATCCCTGTGACGGGTTGAGCTCCCGTTGCTCGGTCCCTGCTCCTGCCAACCTAGCAGTTCAAAAGCACGTCAAAGTGCAAGTAGATAAATAGGAACCGCTCCGGCGGGGAGGTAAACGGCGTTTCTGTGCGCTGCTCTGGTTCGCCAGAAGCGGCTTAGTCATGCTGGCCACATGACCCGGAAGCTGTACGCCGGCTCCCTCGGCCAATAAAGCGAGATGAGCGCTGCAACCCCAGAGTTGGTCACGACTGGACCTAATGGTCAGGGGTCCCTTTACCTTTACCTGAATGGAGAGCTGTAGAAATTGGAAAACCCCCAAGAATCAGTATTGGGACCTGTGCTTTTTAACTTTGTTCATAAACAATCTGGGGTGAGCAATGAGGCAACCGTGTTTGCTGTTGATATGGAATTGTTCAAGGTCACTAAAACAAAAAGAGATTGCAAAAGGCTCCAAAAGGACATCTCCAAACTGAGCGAATGGGCGGGGAAATGGCAAATGTAATTTAGTGTAAGCAAGTGTAAAGTGATGCATGCCAGGGCAAAAAAATATATCTTAATTTCACATTTACACTCATGGGGTCTGAACTGGCAGTGACTGACTACGAAGGAGGCCTTGGGGTCATAGTGGACAGCCTGATGAAGGTGTCGACCAGGTGTGAAGCAGCTGTGAAAAGGGCAAATTGCATGTTAGGAATCATTGGGAAAGGAACTTGATTGTAAAACAGTCGATCTCATGACACTAGAATACAAATCTATGGTGTGACCACATCTGGAATACTATGTACAGTTCTGGTTGCCTTGGCTCGAAAAAGTTTATTGTAGAGTTTGAAAAGGTTCAGAAAAGGGGGACCAAAATGATCAAGGGGGTGGAGCCATTCTCCCATGAAGAAAGGTTGCAGCGTTCGGAGGTTGTTTGGTTTAGAAGAAAGACTGTGTGGTAGAAGTTTTACCATTGTGCATGGCACAGAGAAAGTGGAAGCTAGAGAAAAGTTGTTCTCTCTTTCTCATAAAACTAGGACTTGTTGGAATCTTCATGCAGATAAAATAAAGTACTTCTGCAAGCAGCCCATAGTTAAACTACAGAACTCTCTTTCACAGGAGGCAATGACGGCCACCAACCTGGATGGCTCTGAAAGAGGGTTAGACAAATTCATGGAGGACAAGGCTATCGATGGCTCCTAGCCATCATGGCTATAGTCTACATCCACTGTCGGAGGCAGTAGGTCTCTGAATACCATTTGCTACGAACCATAGGTGGGGAGAGTGTTGTTCGGCTGATGTCCTGCTTGCAAACATTCCACAGGCGTCTGGTTGGCCACTGTGAGAACAAGATGCTGGAACTGATGGACCACTTCTGATTCTCCAGACTCTTCTTAGGTTCTTATGTTAAGTGGCCACGGCTGGCATATATTTGTATCTTGCTTTTCCACCCAGGAGCTCAAGGATGTGTATATTTTCCCCACCTTCCCCTTTTAACAGCCCTGCAAGGTAGGCTAGGTTACGTTAATATATGTATATAAGCAGCAGTTCTTGTCAATAGGTACAGCGGACCCAATCCGTATACCGTGCACCAGGCCCAAGAAATCCTGTTAGCATCCCTTGCTATCCCTATGGGGTGGAGAAGGGCAATTCTGACAGTTTCCATTTCTCTCCATTTCTCCTTTTCCCAGGCTTCATTGCAATTCTCTTCTCCACATTTCCATATCACTTTGTGATTTATTTTTTTAAAAAATAAAGTCCTCATGAAAATTCAGTGGCGAATAATGTGAATTTCTCCTCCTAATATACGCATGTTGCGATCTTCTGCCTGATGTACACATTTTGGCTCTGCAGCTCCCCTGAAAGTACTGCATTTTTGTATTTTGTTTTTCACTAAAATCTTTTTATTGACGCTTTACCCCAGTATTTGCACTTCTTGGCTGGAGAACAGCTTTACAAAATTCAGAGAACTGCGAACTTCGAAGGGTGACTGTCTTTGGGTTCTTGTACCGTTTGGCGACGTGCAAATTGGCTGAGTTTGTCCTTAAATGCAAGCCAAATCCAAATTCTACCCCATCCCAAGTTTGAAATCCCCAGAGGGCAGCCTGCATGTTCCAACTTGTGGGGAGATGTGAAAGGAATAAGATGGGAATCTTCTCCGTATGGAAGCGTTTCAAGTGGCATTCTAGAAGCTTGGTAGACAGGTGAAATCTTAAAACCACAGCTGAACAAGAAGTGATGTTTACTTGTACCCGGGTTTCATAGCTTTTCACTTATTGCTGTCTATCCTCACGCTCTCTGTTCAGACCCATCTCCCGTTTCTGCTGCCTGAACTTCCCACACCCTCCTTTGTACTGTGCTAGTCCCAGGAGAGGTGAAAGCGGTTCTTAGGCAAGCATTACCTCTTCACTAGAAGTACACAGCAGAGATGTGGAGTGGTTGCTAGGCACCCACAGCGCCACGCAGTTTTTAATTCTTTCACCGCATGTGCCAGAGGTGCCACTAGCTTCAGCCAGCTGAGGGGAAATGATGGTAATGCCAGTGGACTCTCTTGCCAGCAGTAGGACACAGTTACCTGGCCAGGGCACCGGGCCCATTCATAATATATCTATTGGAGGAACAGTATGTGCTCTTGCCTTGCATCTGACGTGTTCTTGGCTTCTGTTATGCTCCGGCCATAACTATTCATGGAATGTTCAGAACTTGGTGAGAATATTAACTGTTTCATCTGCAGACAGTCAGTTCTGCGCTCACCCCCGCTTTTTAATTTAACCATCCCAGGCGTCTCAGGGAGGAAAAAATATGAGACTGTCAGCTGTTTTCACCCCTACATAGTTCAACACTGTGACCTTCTGTTCTGAAAGCAATAGGAGCGAATGAGGGCACCTTCCCTTGGGGCTCTCTCCTCTGTGGCTGTATAAGAGGAAGGTCAGGAGAGTGCAACCAATACACCTTCAGACCCCTTCAAGCCACAGTCAGCAGTGAGATTGCCTGCACTGGCCAATCACTCACCCATTACCCGGCCTGGAGCGATTGCAGGTTATGCAAGAAGGAAAAAAGATAAGATCCCTCCTTTTTTTCAGAAGTCCACTTCTAATTTTTTTGTATGTATGTGCTGAAATGACCCATTCACAAGTGTTCCATGAGCTCCAAGGTGGTTGTGTTTCTTTCATCAGCAAAGAAATGTCAAACAGCATGGACTAAAGCAACAGGGCTGCTTTGGAGCATTGGGCAGAGATGATAGCACAGGGCGATGAAAAGGAAAGCAAACACTCCATTCTAATCACTATAGTCTCATTTTCCTGGGATTAGGAACTGATAAGCAAAGGACTTTATGAAATGGAATTGGTAATTTGTTTTTTGTCTCTGGTAGGATTGGCATAAAATATTATTTAAAGTACAGTTGAGCCAAAGATTGTTGGAAGAGTTTCTTTGGAGAAAAATTCTGAGAAGATGCTCTCAAAAAGATGCTAATAATGATTGGTGGGGTGTGGATTCCCATTTTCCTCCACAACCCCCAGAATAACATTGTGCTCGGGGCATTGTGGGGTTTACAAAATGGCAGCCAGGCTCCAGAAATGGAAATTGCACTGTTGGTTCTTGCGGCAGTAGTAATGCAAACCAAAAGCATAAGAATAAAAGCAAATAAGTCATGCCATTGCTTGTGTGAGTCGTCCCCCGTGAAACTGTTTTGAAATTTGTCCCCTGCAAAAAGAGAAAGAAATATGCATTCATTGGAATGCAACTAGGAATACAATGCATTGCTACATTGGGTTAGATCAGTGGCTCAATGTAAGTAATGCAAGGGGAAACTGACCCTCCAAGTGTTCTTGGACAGCAGCTTCCATCAAGCTTCAGCCAGCATGACCAACAGTCAGAGATAGTGGGTGTTGTTATCCAACAACATCTGGATGGCCATAGGTACACCACCCTTGATTTATACCAGACCAGTTCAGGAGGAACCAATGGTTTTCCTGGAATACTTGGGACCTGTATTTTCTTCCTCCAATCTTCTGCTTTGACTGGATCACCATAAGCAATAAGAAAGTGACAGGAGGAGGGTATGTGGAGGACCACAGGCTCCCTAATGTACCTAAACATTGTCTTCCAACAATGGTTCCCCAGACTCAGGTACTTAGAGGCACGGAAATATAGGCGCAAACTCCTGGGAGTCCTGGATGCCTGAGCACCCACAAAAATTCCCCATGAAGGGGCCAGGCAACCACAAATTTCAGTGTCAGGGCCATGCACAGTGCGTGGCACCCACAGTTGCGGGGCCAATCTGGCACTCCAGCATGAAAATATGGCCTTCATGAATATTTTGCTATCCTCGGTGCCTCCGTCAAGTCTTTTTGAAAATCCGTTAATGCTAGTGGCCATAGCAACATCGTTGGCAAAATTAGTTCTGCAGATCAATTGTGCATTGTGCGACCATGTGCTTCCTTTTGTTTGTCACCTCTGCATTTAAGTGTTTGTGATTACTGTATCTGTACTATTTCTTAAGTACGGATAACCATTCTCTTATGGGAGGAAATAGCAATCAGGCTCTCTCCCCCCCCCCCCCGCTTCACTAGCTTCATCTCTCATTCCATCTCCACCTTTATCTGGATTGAGATAGCCTGGCCACTGTCAACCATGCCTTGATAACCTCAAGTCTGGATTAATGCAATGTGCTCCATGTGGGGCTGCCCTTAGGGCCTGGTCCAGAATCTCCAGCTAGTGCAGAATGATTGGGGGCAGATGACCATCACCATAGGACACCTCTGCCAAAAACTGGCTGTCCAAATGCTGTTGGTCTGAGTTCAAAGTTCTTATGTTGATATAGAAAGCCCTGAACAACATGGGCCCAGGGCGGGCACCTGAGCCCCTATACCCCAACTTGGTTCATCTGGAGGAGTGCTGTTCCTTGCTCCCCATGTTAGTGGACCAACTAGGCTGTCATGAGCTGGAGTCAGGTGTAGGTCAGCAATGAAACAAAAAAGCACCCAATGTCAGTGAAGTTGAGAGCCAGTGTGGTGTAGTGGTTAAGAGCGATAGACTTGTAATCTGGGGAACCGGGTTCGTGTCTCCGCTCCTCCACATGCAGCTGCTGGGTGACCTTGGGCCAGTCACACTTCTTTGAGGTCTCTCAGCCCCACTCACCTCACAGAGTGTTTGTTGTGGGGGAGGAAGGGAAAGGAGAATGTTAGCCGCTTTGAGACTCCTTAAAGGGAGTGAAAGGCGGGATATCAAATCCAAACTCTTCTTCTTCTTCTTCAAGTTAACTCTTTATTTAGAGAAACAAACCAGCTCATTCCTAGTGGTCACAGCAACCCTTTGCAGTAGGTCTTGCCCCGATGAAGCAGTTGCAAGGACTGAAGTTCCTACTACTCTCTAAGGCTCCTCCCCCACTTCCTTCCCCAGCAGTCTAGGACTCTGTTGTATTGTCTCTCTTTGCTCCCCGCCCACTTCATTTAACTGCATTTTCTGGGAGACCAAAATGGACCTAGGAGCTAGTCACAGCAGGTGGTGGAGACACCCTGGCTTCTTCACCAGTCTGACTCATCTTTGCCTCTTAGCCTCCCCCTCCTCTCCAGCCTTCTTTCTGCCTCTGATTCTGGACTGCCCTCTGCCATAGACTCCTCCTGCTCACTAAACCCTGTTTCCTCTTCAGCTTCCGACAACTCCTCCCTCCTCCTAGGCTGCTGCATCTTCTCCCTCTGACCACTCATCAATTGTGCCCTGGCTCTGAGCCATCTTCCCTTGGGAATTCCCCAGCTGGTGCCTCCCACCATCCCTCTGCTTCCAGCAATTCCATGACATAGGCTCAGTTAGAAGTAAGGCATTTAGTGTGGATGGTTCCATTCTATGGGACACCCTTCCAGCAGAGATTCGACAGACAATCCTCTCTTTTGACTTCCAGCTGACTTTTGAAGAAGGCATCTCTGAAAATAAAATGCTGAATTGAGAAACGTCCAGGAACGTTGGCATTTTCTTAATACTGGTCCATCTCCTTCAGTATGGTCTACACTGACTGGCAGTAGCTGTCCAGGTTTTCAGGCTGAAAGTCTTTCCCAGCCACACCTAGAGATGCCAAGGATTGAACCTAAGATCTTCAGCATGCAGAGCAGAAGCTCTGCCATGGAGCTACAGACCTTCCCTATCTGAGCCAAATCAAAGCTGGGAGCAAAAGAATGTTCTCCCAGAGCCTGGGAAGTCTAATTCAATATAGCTAATCTATAGTGCTAATACCACAATTAACTTCCACTCATGTTGCTGGCTGCTGCATCTTCTCAGTTGCAAAATATTATACTGCTTGTAGCATCTGTTAAGGGCTCGTTTCCTACCCCCATGCAGTAACACGGATGGTCTTCCTTGTGTGAGTGATGTTGTGTGTGTGTGTGTGTGTGTGTGTGTGTGTGTAGTTTGTTGTTGTTGTTTTGCTACGCTGCCCCCAAGCAGATGGTGTCAAGGAAGGAGTCTGTACTGTGCAAGAAATAATGCTGACACCTAATATTTCTTCCTTTCCCCCTTGCTTCTATTGGTTTTGCAAAAGAGAAGTTAAAAAGTGGTCTGCTAAGGGGGGGAGGAAGTCAAATATCTTCAGAAAAAAGTCCATGCACCTAGGGAGGAGGAGACAATAAAAACTCATGTAGACTTTTTGCTCTGTTGACTCACAGAACATGTACAGTGGTACCTAGGGTTACATACGCTTCAGGTTACAGACTCCGCTAACCCAGAAATAGTACCTCGGGCTAAGAACTTTGCTTCAGGATGTGAATAGAAATTGTGCTCCAGCAGCTCCTTCACATAGTATTCCATTAGCTAAAGTGGTGCTTCAGGTTAAGAACAGTTTCAGGTTAAGAATGGACCTCCAGGACGAATTAAGTACTTAACCTGAGGTACCTCTGTAATGTTCCTGCAGCCTTCTTACCTGAAAAATTCCAAAACCCTTTCATAAGCAGGTAGTCATAGAATTGTAGAGTTGGAAGGGACCCTGAAGATCATCTAGTCCAACCCCCTGCAATGCAGGAATATGCAGCGGTCCCATACGGGGATCGAACCTGCAACCCTGGCATTATCAGCACCAACTGAGCTATCCATTCAGCCTATGTTATAATACTTTATTATGAGAACATAAGAAGAGCCTACTGGATCAGGCCAATGTTCTATCTATCCAGTCTGGCAGTTTGTTTCACGGTGTCCAACCAGATCCCTGTGGGGTACACGCAAGTGGGACCTGAGAACAAAATCCCTCTTCCCTTCCCTGTGGTGTCCAGAAGTATTTCTGCCTCCAACCATGGAAGGTGATCATAACAATCATGGCCAGTAGTCATTGGCAGCCCTCTGCTCCATGAATTTGTCTAATCTTCTTTTAAAGCCATGTTGGCCATTTCTGCCTCCTAATTATTATTATTACTATTATTATTATTTATTCATTTATTTATACTCCGCCCATCTGGCTGGGTTTCCCTAGCCACTCTGGGCAGCTTCCAACAGAACACTAAAATACAATAACCTATTAAACATTAAAAGCTTCCTTTAACAGGGCTGCCTTCAGATGTCTTCTAAAAGTCTGTTAGTAGTTTTTCTCTTTGACACCTGGTGGGAGGGCATTCCACAGGGCAGGTGCCACTACCGAGAAGGCCCTCTGCCTGGTTCCCTGTAACCTCACTTCTCGCAATGAGGGAACCGCCAGAAGGCCCTCAGTGCTGGACCTCAGTGTCTGGGCAGAACGATGGAGGTCTTGAGAGAATGAGTTCCATAGTTCAACAGTTTCTGCATGAAGAAGCACTTTCTTCCAACATTCAGCTTCATTGGACGTCCCCAAGTTCTAGTGTTATGATAAGGTTGTAAAGACTGCGGAGAGAATAATTGGGTGTACTCTTCTCACCTTGGATCAAATCTATGCTTCCAGGTGCCGTAAGAAAGCTGCAGAGATAGTGCAGGATAGTGCGCACCCTGGAAATGATCTTTTTCAGCTTCTGCCTTCTGGAAGAAGGTTCAGGGGTATAAAGACCAGGACTAGCCGCCTGAGAAGCAGTTTCTATCCAAATGCGATTTTGGTTTTAAACACAGTTTAAGGTAGTCTCTATGTGAGTATATTGTATTCAATTATGGGATATCAGAGTTTTTAGGGGCTAACCAGGCTGGGATAGTTGGGATAGCAGGCGTGTTGGTTTTTGAATGTCTGATGTAGATTTTTTTTTTATTTCATTGTTCTGTATGGGACAATGACAATAAAGATTACCGTATCGTATCGTATCGTATAACAGGGTATTTACCAACCACGAACAGCTGGTATGGAGCTGCTGTCCCAACATTGGTTTTTCTCCATCTTATCTGACTGAAGTAGGGTGAAGGTGAGGTCATGCACCAACAGAGCCCTTCTGGTATTTCTGCCAGTACATCCATGCAGCTTTGACCTCACCGCCGCACTGCCACACCACAGCCCCCATCCAGGTATGATGAGAGTGCAGCTCCACAGTTACGGCCCACCACACTGGCCACTACTGGGACTTTATAGAATCATAGAATCATAGAGTTGGAAGAGACCACAAGGGCCATCGAGTCCAACCCCCTGCCAAGCAGGAAACACCATCAGAGCACTCCTGACATATGGTTGTCAAGCCTCTGCTTAAAGACCTCCAAAGAAGGAGACTCCACCAGAGTCTCCTATATGTAGCAGTCTTATATAGCAGTTATCCCATTTTTTCTCCATGGCAACCGTGTGAGATAAAGCAGCCTGAGAGTTTGAGACTCATCTCGTATGAGCGAGACTCTTAATCTCAGGCTTGTGGGTTCAAATCCCACGATGGACAAAAGAGTCCTGCATTGCAGGGGATTGGACTAGATGACCCTCGTGGTTCCCTTCTATGATTCTATGATTCTATGATTCCCTTCTATGATTCTATGAACCAGTGTGCTTTGTGGCCTAGCTTTACTTGGACTCCAGGTCTTCCCTCTAGAGGTCCAGTGTTGTAACCAGTGCTTTCCTTCTATAAAAACTGGTGCCGGCACTCACCATGAAGTTGTTACAGTAAGTGCTACACTTTTAACCAGGGGTTTTCTTTTGGGGGGAAAGGGGGGTGCTGGTACTGTGTACCCTTGAGTCCCGCCCCCCCCCCCAAGAAAGAAAAGCACAACTGCACCACACTAGCTCTCTCACTTTTGTTAAGAAGCAACTCCCTTCTAGAGGATTCTTGTGTGAAGCCAGTGTGCTGTTTGAGTGTATTCCATTGCATGCATTTGCAGCAGGAAATTTCCCCAAGGCTGTTTCCTCCTTCATGTACACATGGCAGATGAAGTTGCACAGTGACCCGCATGGCAGATTTACGTGATGTAGAAATTTCATTCTGCGCGAAGCCGAACTGACCTATGCAGGCACCCATTCATCCTTTGCAATGGATGAATTTTGCGCTCGTCCTTAGCGATGAGAGTCATTTGAAATCATCACTGTGGCAGTCTGCTATTGGGCGGTGTGTGTGTGTGTGTGTGTGTGTGTGTGTGTGTGGCAATTCTCTGCTTTATAACCCACAATCTTTCATCTTGCTTATGTAAGCGAAGGTTCCAATCTCCTGAGTTTGCGGCTGTCTTAGTGACAAGGAATCGTATTTCCCATTGCAACATCACAGAATTTTGTAGAGCTGAGCCAAAGTGAGGGGAGGGGCGAGTGCATTTTGTTAACATGCTTGCCCCCCCCCCCACCTCAAAAAAGCAACTTGTCTTTATTGAAAGAGAGCCCAGTTACACATTTGAGCTTTTTAGTATGCAGAGTGTGTAGCATATGGCCTGTGAATTTGACTAGACAATAGACTTTACCTGTTGTAATGGTACACAGAGATGCTTGTAGAATTCAAACAGAGTAGAAAGGACATAACTTGGGTAGAAAAGGCTTCCAGTTCTAACCTCACTAACTAGTCTAGAGAAGACAAAGGCAGCCATGCTTGCTCCTTTGTTCTCAGAGGGCAGATCCAAGGTGACTTCTCATCTTGAGGTTGAAAAGAAGAGTGTGAGGAGGAAGTTGTGAGTAGGATGCAACCAAAGACATTTTAAGCCTAATGCTAAAGAGATAGACGTGGGTGGCGCTGTGGGTAAAAGCCTCAGCGCCTAGGGCTTGCCGATCGAAAGGTCGGCGGTTCGAATCCCTGCGGCGGGGTGCGCTCCCGTTGCTCGGTCCCAGCGCCTGCCAACCTAGTAGTTCGAAAGCACCCCCAGGTGCAAGTAGATAAATAGGGACCGCTTACTAGCGGGAAGGTAAACGGCGTTTCCGTGTGCGGCTCTGGCTCGCCAGAGCAGCGATGTCACGCTGGCCACGTGACCCGGAAGTGTCTCCGGACAGCGCTGGCCCCCAGCCTCTTGAGTGAGATGGGCGCACAACCCTAGAGTCTGTCAAGACTGGCCCGTACGGGCAGGGGTACCATTAAAAAAAAATAATAATCTTTATTAAGATTTTACAAATAAAAGTTTAAAAACAAAAGCACAAAAACAGACAAAAAACAAAAACCAAAATTTAAAAAGAAAAAATCACTCTTTCAAATATTGTACCACTCATTAACTTATTTTCATGACTTCCTCACACCTCCCTTTTTTGTATTCCATTTATAGGTTTGTTCAGCAAATTCATACCCTCTTATTTTACCCTTAGTTATTTTCCTCACTTATTGTAACTTCTAATCATATTGCTAGAGCCACTTCGTTTCATTCCAACGTCATTCACATTCAAAAAATTTACAATATTTCTGTAAGTAAATTTTAAATTTCTTCCAATCTTCTTCCACCGACTCTTCTCCCTGATCTCGGATTCTGCCAGTCATTTCCACCATCTCCATATACTCCATTACTTGCATCTGCCATTCTTCCAGGGTGGGTAGGTCTTGTGTCTTCCAATGCTTTGCGATGAGTATTTTTGCTGCTGCTGTAGCGTACATAAAGAAAGTTCTATCCTTCTTTACCACCAATTGGCCGACTATGCCCAGGAGAAAGGCCTCTGGTTTCTTAAGAAAAGTGTACTTAAGTACTTTCTTCAATTCATGGGCAGGGGTACCTTTACCTTTACCTTAAAGAGATAGAAGGGCCGGCCAAGAGGGATAGTCTAGGAATCTGGAGGTCCCTCACTCTGTTTGCCTTAACCCTATGCCAACCACTCTTCTGGAAGCTGAGTTGCACTCTTTTTAGCCATCTTGGGAGGCTGTGCTCAAAAGGCCACAGATGTGTTTGCAGTGGGCAAAAGGGAATGTGTCCCCGTCACATTGGCAACCAGTGCCAATTCCATAGTTTTCCACACTGCACTGTGATTATCAAATGGCTGCCATACACAATGTGGCAGGTGGAGAGATGATGCACATCAGAATGTGCACCTGGGATTTATTGCCAGTGGTGCAAGCAGAAACTAAGCCTGGGACTTATCACGACAAATTATAAATATTGCTACACACAACCCGAATCTCTGAGCGATGCAAGACTCCCAGAGTTCCAGGCACTTACCCAGGGTTTGGTTTCCTCGGAATGAGGGACAGCAGAGACCGTGGTGTCTTTAGTATACATGGTTTATTTGCACATATATGCAACCTGAGCATGCGGTGGAAGGGCTCACAGCATTAACACCCCAAGAAGGTCTTGCCTCTCCCATAGCCACAACCTCGGATTCAGTCAGAAATCAGGCGTGGCTTTGTCTCTCAGCCGCCAAAAAACCCCTCACAGCACTATTTCATAAAGGCATTTTGGTTTGTGTTAGGTCATTTTGTGCCACATGGGATTCACCCACCTGACTTCACCCCATATGTGGCAGAGCAGCAGCTCATGAGGGACCCTAATGTGTTTTTCTGGGGGTGGGGGAGCATGCCAGTAACTGCAAAAACAAGAGATTTCAAGCACCCAGCTGGCCACGATGCCGAGTTGATGGTCACTGTTTGTTTAATTTATATACTGCCCTTCACCTGTGGACCACAGGTAGAAAAACAACACTGATGGAAGTGGAAGGCAAAATAGAAGAGTAATGAAATTCCCTCTATACAAGATTGGATCCAAAAGCTGACAGAATATGCTGAATTAGACGCTCTATCAGAAAAAAATAAAGAATAAATCAAAACAGGAATTTGCTTCAAAATGGGAGGTTTTCAAAGAATATTTGAAATATAAATATAGTAGTTTAAATTCGGTTGCAGCATTCGAGGAACTTCAGTAATAGTTGCAAGGCAGATATAAGAATTAAGATATAGTAAGAAAAAGTTTAATAATGATAAAAGAGTGTATTGACAATAAGTTACATGAAATTGAAATATGGAATAGACGGGAAGTTGGGTCTTTAGTGTTAAGACCAATTTGTGTCTTATTGTTTGTTAAGAAAATTCAGTATCTATTGTTATTCCTGTGTGTAATTTGGTGTTTGTGTTTTCACTTTTTTCTTTTCTTGCTGTATCAATAAAAAAGATAAAAAGGAAAACAGCAGCACAAAAATGCACCACGTAATAGCAAACTAAACAAAACACCTCCCCCGTTGATGGGTCAGCAATTGGGTGGGCACATCTTGGGTGTTGTTTGGGTACCCATCTATAGGGCAGTAACAAGTGTGCTCCCTGGTTTGTGGAAAGAAGGCTCTGAGTTACTTGCGAAAGAGAAGCAGGCCATTTTAACAGGATCACATCATTCACTGCGATGGAGCAGAGGAGCAACAAGGCATTGCGGGGGAATGAGCGTTCCGCATCATCAGATAAGGCTTGTCTATGACAAGCCACATACCTCCTTTGTGCCCTTGAACTGAATTGCACACAGGGAAGGACATGTCATGGCATAAGAGCATTAAGATCTTGCCTCTCCTTCTTTGATGCCACAGATACCATTCACACTGAGCCAACTCTCACTTCCAATCATGTTCAAGCCTACTGTTCCTGCAGATGTGCTGCGGTTTATGGGGGGGGGGGAATCTGTGTATTCAAGGGCTAGTGAAAGTTCACTGGACTCTATCAGAACTATGATGGTTTTCATGTCCTGGGGCTCCCATCTCTTGGGATGAATGGATTCCAAGTGGTTGGAGTTGCTGCACTTGGATCTGGGAGAATTAGGGTCAGATCCCACTTAGCCATGAAGCTGACCTTGGGCAAGTTACTGCCTCTCAGCCTACCCTACCTCACAGGGTTGTTGTGAGAATTAAAGGGGAGGGGGAGGTCCCCCAAAGCATAGTTTTTAAAAAGTGTACTAGGTTAATAATTTGGGAATAACAGCTAGCACGGGATAGATTACTCTATTCATAGTAAGCATACATTTAAAGATCGGTAAGAATTCACTAAAAGGGACGCGGGTGGTGCTGTGGTCTAAATCACTGAGCCAAGGGCTTGCCGATCAGAAGGTTAGCGGTTCGAATCCCCGCGACTGGGTGAGCTCCCGTTGCTTTTCCCAGCTCCTGCCATCCTAGCATTTCGAAAGCACATCAAAGTGCAAGTAGATACACGATGTTTCTATGCGCAGCTCAGGTTTTGCCAGAAGTGGCTTAGTCATGCTGGCAACATGACCAGGAAAAACTGTCTGCGGACAAACGCCGGCTCCCTCGGCCAGTAAAGTGAGATGAGCGGCGCAACCCCAGAGTCGTTCGCGACTGGACTTAACTGTCAGGGGTCCTTTACCTTTACCTTTTTAAGAATTCACTATTTTACTACACATTATTAGCCCCTTGGATTCCAGATATCTGAACAGGGCCGGCCCTACTGTTGAGCTGAGTGAGAGGACTGCCTCAGGTAATTAATGTTTGGGGGAGGAAGTTGCAGTGGGGTGTCGAAGGACTGAGTTCTGTGTGCCACTCTGCCTGCCTGCCCTGCTTCCCTTAGTCTGGCTGGCTTTTGCATGTGGAACAGCATGGGGCATTATCTTGTCCTTTGCCTCAGGCTGCAAAATGGCTTGGGCTGGCCCTGAAAGTAGGGAAATATTGATTCCACATTTTGATCATGAACATGTGCCTTGAATGTACAGAAATTGTGGGCTGCTAAGATTTGCTTTCCTCCTTATAACCCCATAGCTTTTAAAATAATTGGCTGGTATTACCAAATGAAATAAGTTCTTTAGCAATTTGTCCTGTGGATTACAAATGAAAATTTAATTACAGCTGGTGCAAATCTTTAGCCAGACAGAAGGGTTGAATGTATATAATTTCCCATAAGCTTTGCTGATAGCTCAATCAGGATTAGATTTGAAGTTCAGTAGAAATACAGATGTACAAAAAAAGAACCCAAAAAACTCACCTTGGATGTATTTGTACAACCTCTATGGTGGGAAATGATCCAGTTAATAAATAACTGTTCAGTGTTTCCTTTGTTAACCATGTGGCTCTACCACTTTGATCTTCTAAGTGACCTTAGTTCTTGTTGATAGATTTAAAGGGATAGAATTGCCAGAAAATAAAATACTCAATTTCTGCTGGATAATTTCACCGCTCACCTGGCAATTTCTTAAACACAAACAGAAAATTGGCAAACTTAAAACTCCTCGTTTTATGAAGCATTTGGATTTCAGGAAGGAACCTGTCTTTGATCATTCCAAAATATGTATTCAGGAACCATCCCCCCCCCCCGCCTCCTGTTGGCAGGTTAGGTTACGTGAAGGGATTTATCATACATAGGCTCATTTTAGACAGCTAAATCTTGCAAGGATCTTGTCTCATGCTGATTGCAAAAGGTTTTCTTTGCAAGCTATTCCATCAGGAGTTGCCTTTCCAACAGAAAGGAGGGCTGAAACTAAATCAAATGTACAAATTCAATTATGTAAAAGGCCATGCTCCAGAAACCCACAATGGTTACATGCTCCCGTTGTGATCTGCTCTTATTTAAAGCCCAAGGCTGCAGTTGTGAAAATCGTGTATGGTAGGCCTAACTCACTGCCAGGGCTGGCTAGGGGTGCGGGGCACCCGGGCGCCGGGCTCTCAGGGGCACCAGGCCGAGAGTCCAGGGCCGAGATTTGGAGTCCGGGGATTGAAGAGCCAGACCAGTCGACAGCCGCTGCCAAGCGGAGCAGAGTCCATTGGAGCGCCGCAGCCTTTTCTGCTGTGGGCGCTGAGGCAGCCTGCTGGCTCCGCCCTCCTGCACGCCTGGGATTGGCATTCGGCTCACACGAGGCATGCAGCTTCCCTCCCAAGCTTCTGCGGGGATTTCTCTCCTCCCTTCACCTGTGGCGGCATGGGAGAGAGTTGTGTGCCCCCCCAAAAAAACTCAACAACTTTGGCCTGCCCCCCCCAAATAACATTGGGAACTCTGGGCATATGCTAAAGGCGTCCCTGCTCACTGGTACCGCCTCTCCTGGTATGCCCCGCGGAGGACCTTAAGGTCCACAAATGACAACACTTTGGAGGTCCCAGGTCGCAAGGTGATTAGATTGGTCTCAACTAGGGCCAGGGCCTTTTCAGTACTGGCCCCGACTTGGTGGAACGCTCTGTCACAAGAGACTAGGGCCCTGTGGGACTTGATATCTTTCCGCAGGGCCTGCAAGACAGAGCTGTTCTGCCTGGCCTTTGGTTTGGACTCAGTCTGACCCTTATGTTTCCCTCCCCTTACGGTTGTGATCTATGGGCTACTATTAAAATGCGGCTGCATTTTAAATTATATTTTAACCCGTATTTTAAATTGGTTTTCCCCCTCCCCCCCCTTATGTTTTTATTGTAATTTTACTGGTGTTAGCCGCCCTGAGCCTGGCTCTGGCCAGGGAGGGTGGGCTATAAATAAAAAATTATTATTGTTGTTGTTATTATCATCATCATCATCACAAATTGGAGCACAGGAGTATTGGAAGCTGACTTATACTATTCCATCTAGCTCGAGTTTCAGGAAGAGGGAATCCCCAGCCCCACCTGGGAATGGCAGGGATTGAACCTGTGACTTCCTCAGTGGCGTAGCGTGGGGGGTGCAGGGGGGGCCGGCCGCACCGGGCGCAACATCTGGGGTTAGGGCAAATCCACAGGTTAGGGGGCGCAAATCCATGGGTTAGGGGGCGGAAATCCACGGGTTAGGGGGCGCAAATTACTTGCCTTGCCCCGGGTGCTGACAACCCATGCTACGCCACTGGACTTCCTGCATCCAAAGTTGTTGTTCTACCACTGAGATGCAGTTCTTCCCCTTATGTTGCTTGCTTGTCTTTTCAATGAATTCAAAAGCAGCTTGAAACGCAACGAGGAGAACACTACATCTCATAGACCCACAGAAGTAGAAGGGACTTTGCAAGTCAATGTAGCAACCTTGCCATTGCATCATCCCTGAGAATATATCCACTCAAATCTCTGCAGAAACATCTCCAGCAAAGGAGAACCCATCACCTTTTGAAGCAGTCTGTGTAGCAGCTTTTGCCATTAGGCTCTCTTAATATTTCACTGCAAATATGAACAGAACATTTGTGAAAACAATGGTTCCAAATGACAATTAACGACGCTCTTTGTGTTCCTGGATGGAATGATGTCCTGGGGAGGTCATTTCAGAGGGTGACCGTGCAGTACTGCATTTAACCATGGAACGTTGTTCTGTGTGAATAGGTCCTCTTGACTTGTGTTGTCATAGTGACTAAGATTAGAAGAAAGAGGGTAAATAATGAAGCAGGTGTGCCTTTCGGAACAGGAGCTGATTTGTCCTTGAGCCTTTGCCAAAGAGATAAAAGGAAGAAAAAGTAGCTACAATGCAATGCAAAATCGGTTGCTAATATAAATACATTGGAGGGAGAGGAGGGCATCCTTCCCTAAGGAATTAGCAAAAAAAAGTGCACAAATGAATGCGAGTTGAGTTTGTGATAGGTGATCAGGCCATGGCTGTGGTACATGCCATGTTCTCATGTTTCAGATTCTCTATGCAAAAAGAAACTTCCTAGAAGCTCAGTTCAGGTTACATACGCTTCAGGTTACAGACTCCGCTAACCCAGAAATTGTGCTTCAGGTTAAGAACTTTGCTTCAGGATGAGAACAGAAATCGTGCTCCAGCAGCATGGCGGCAGCAGGAGGCCCCATTAGCTAAAGTGGTGCTTCAGGTTAAGAACAGTTTCAGGTTAAGAACGGACCTCCGGAATGAATTAAGTACTTAACCCAAGGTACCACTGTACTTGCAAAGATGAAATTGCTAGCGAATGCTCTAGGAAAGGGACAAAACTGTTCATGTTCACTTTCCTTTTTTGCCAAGAATGAGAAACTCTGACATTTTAGTTTTAATTGTTCAAGGACTACTCTTGAAAATTTTGCTGAAGCAAAAATTCTTACGGCAAATTTCTGAAGGGGGGGCAACTGCACCCTAAAATGTTTGCAAACACCCCCCCCCCACACACACACACAAACAACAAGTTTCAATCAAGTCTCAAAGCCAAAATAAAAACTCAAGATAATTCAATTCCGCCCTTGCAATTCCATCTTTGGGGCTGAGAAACGGTTGCTGTCCTGTGTCCCGTACTGGAGCTGGAAATACTGATTGATTCATTATGGCCAATGATGCAATTACATTCCTTGGAGGACAAACTACTGCATAGAAATCCTATGACAGAATGCTAAGAGGCAAGTCTAGAGGTCTCATCCACAGAAAATGGGGGAGATTTGAATACTCAATCAGGTTTTTGACTCAGTGCCTATGATCTTAATGCACAAGGTGGTTCTGTAAATATTAGCTGCTCACCCTCCTGTTACCTAAACAACCACATAGCCAAAAAAGTAAGAGAGGAAGAATCCGTTCTCGGTCTACAAGAACCATCACAAATGTCTGAATGTTTTTACTGGGCGGTCTCTTTCCTTGAACACCCCTATAGCTCCTATCGTTGTCGTTCACAGGAATTTTTGGGCAGAAGCTGGAAGACACCGTCCGTTACGAGAAAAGATATGGAAATCACCTGGCGCCCATGTTGGTGGAACAGTGTGTGGATTTTATCCGGCTGCGGGGGCTGAAGGAGGAGGGGCTTTTCCGACTGCCTGGCCAGGCTAACCTCGTCAAAGAATTACAGGATGCTTTCGATTGCGGAGAAAAGCCATTGTTTGACAGGTAAGGTGGCGAACAAGAATCTTTTATGGTGGTATTTCCCAGGGCAATATGTTAACATTGGGGTCCCCAACATAGGATTGCAGACTTGGCCATCTGTTCCAATGTCCTGCAAGTCAGGGATATTTTGCCCAGCATGGGGCTCAAACCCCTGACCCTGAGCTTAAGAGTCTCATGCTTTATCAGCTGAGCTATTCCAGTATTTCTGGATGCCCTGGGTTTCAATCACAGCCCCCTGTTCCTTCTAATATTTTATTATAAGCTTTCTGCTTTATTATTTGTTTTCGGGTAGTTTGCCTGTTTTGTGAACCAGGTGTTTTGTGCTGCCTGTGACAGTTTCTCACATTGAAAGCTGACTGCTGAGATTAGAGCCAAGAGTGTTTAGTAAGTCAAGCAATTGATTGGGAAGTTCTGAGTTCAAATCCCAACTTCACCCTGAAGCGTTTTCTGCCCTGGACTTCTTGGGGAGGGGAAGGGTGGGATATAAATTTAATAAAGTAAAATAAAATGAATGAATGAATCTTCCATAATTCAGATGCAACATGTGTCACACAGCAATGTTTTCCCCATGAATATATGATTTTGAGCTTCTGTTATATGTACAAAGATCCATCCCATGAAGAATCTGAAGCTCTTTCATCTAACCTTCATTTTCATCCTAGGATAATTTATTAGGTAGACTAACTCAGTGGCAGTCAATATTTCCACTCCAATGGTTCCCCCTTTAAGTGCAGTCTGAGCATGGCATGCCTTGGAGCCCGATACATCTTGGGGTCTTTATAAAAAGTTGACTAAAGCAGGTGGATGATGGAGGTTTACTGGGGCAATAGATAGACAGATTTTTTTCTACCTCTCTCTAGGGATGGTTCACATTATCATTGCTTCCTGAACCAGTATGCCAGAGGTAGGGAATATTTATGGTTCTGGGGGCCAGATCAGGATTGGCCTTGCAGGCCAAATATGACATTGCATGATTGACAGGTGATCTCTTATTGTGGCTTTGCAAGTCTTCCCAAGCTTCCCATTTAAACCCAACATTGCCGAAACGCATCCATCCTTCAGAATTTGCACGTCTCCAAAGTTTGTAATTCAGTTCTCAGACCAAGCAATGTGTGTGAAAATGCATATATTGGGGCAAAGCGTGCATACTGCTGCGTATATTTAGTGGAAATAACATGCAAAAATGTGTTATATTAGGGCAATTGCTTGCAAAAATTTATTCTGTTGGGGAGCATATTAGGAGACTCACACTAAATTTGTGCTAACGTGTTGATGAATTTTCATGAGGATCTTTTTTTTTTTTTTTAAAAAAAAAGGCAATTGCAAATGGATGTGGAAATGTGGGAAACTAAATTTAACATGGAAAAAATGAGAAACGGGAATTGATGGATTTGCCGAACCCTTGTCATAATCTACCAGCTGAACGCCATTTTTTTTTTTTTTACACATTGCGGGGAGGTCTTGCAACTGAACATAAAACATGTGTTAACTGTTTTCTTCTGACAAATGTCAGACCTGCATAAGCAGTTGCTGGCTACCTTACCTTCTCAGGGATTCTTGTTTGTGTTCTAAGCTGTTTGCAGTGTGTTTATTCATTTCACAGGGAGAGGGTGTGTGTGTGTGTGTGTGTGTGAGAGAGAGAGAGAGAGAGAGAGAGAGAGAGAGAGAGAGAGAAGTCCGTTGATATAAGACCCTGCCCTTCAAACTCAAGCTGCCGTTTTTTGCCAGCAAGCACATTTTGCCTCTGCAATTTACTGAGGAGAGTCCGTGCTGTGAGGGATGGTGCCTCTGAGCTCCTGTGTTTGTGTAGCTTAAAGCGCATTTCTGCTGGCCTCAGCAACTGCGCTTCCTGCCGCTCAGTGAAGGCAGTCCGTCAAGATGGGCCCCTGCAGAATAGCCGTAGCCTGCAAAATGGCCTTGGAGGGACTTGGGTTTCCAGCCTATTTCTCACTCGCTGCCTTGAAGGCGCGACATGTTTAATTGGGACGGAGCTAACCCCGGTGTCCAAATAAGGCACAGCATGGGAAGATCAAAATTAAAACAGTGCTGCTCATTGCGAGTACTAATGGGGTTTCATGACCCTCCAGTTCCTAGAAAACATTGGGGGAAGGCTGTAGCTCAGCATCAGAGCCTGTGCTTTGGGCTCTGGAGGCCACAGGCTCAATCCTTGTCACCTCCATGGAGGGCTAGAACAGACTCCTGTCTAGATCCCTGGAGACCCACTGCCAGGTAGTGTTAGGTTGTGGGTGAACATATCAGACGACACAGTGATTCTCCAAACAGCTCTTGTTTATTCACAGGTCAGAAAAGAACTGAACTGAAGGGTTTAGCCAGCCTGCTTATATAGAGCTCCAGTACAACGTAACTGTAACAACTTTCTGTAACTATCCAATCACTGAACGTCACTTTCGATCCCTTATTTGCATATGTAGACCTGAACTATCTACAGTATTCCCCTGCTGGCCCAGGGTGAGAACTTCAGTACATAAC
Source organism: Podarcis muralis (assembly GCF_964188315.1). NCBI lineage: Eukaryota > Metazoa > Chordata > Lepidosauria > Squamata > Lacertidae > Podarcis > Podarcis muralis. Next base: position 14,962,565 of record NC_135663.1, read on the forward strand.
AGGTAGCACAGACCACAAGTGGGGAACATGTCACCCACTGGATATTTGTTTTGAACCCCACTCAGCCCCAGCCATGTCAGGCAGGGTGTGAGTTGTAATCCAATAAGATTCGAAGAGTCACAGGTTCCCCATTCCTGACATAGATAATATTTCGCTGGATGGGTCAGTGTTTGGGTATAAGGCCATTTCCTGTGCTTTCCGCAATCGAAACTCAGTGTGAGTTGACTACATAATGGTGTGCAAAATTTAAATTCAGGCTGTGTCTGCATGCCATGATAGCAGTGTTTTACTGTGGCGTGCATTCATTTTTCTGTGCATTTGCTCAGTGGGACATCTCTCAGGCAAATAGCAGCGGCATGTTACTTATCTGATGGGCTGAGCCTCCCTATAGACTTTTGGAAACTTACAACATTTTAAAAACGATTCTGTTCCTTGTTTTGTAGCACTCAGCACCACTGCTGTTGAAGGAACTTAAATCCCCATATACATTCTCTCCCTTTCTATTTTCCCCAAGACTGTTTTCCCCACCAAGTTACATAAATACGTGAAAGGTTCAGTGAAAGTGATAGCAGATGAAATGCATACAAATAGAGCTAAGTGACACCTGTCACAACTTTCATGAAAGCTATCAGTGGTGCCAAAAAAGATTCTTCCCCTTCTCTGTCATTTTTCAGTACTCCATGGAAAAGGTTTGCTTATTCAAACGTGGCCCTCACTCTCAGTTGCCTTCACTTGCCGTCAGTGATATCCTAATCTGATTGGCTACATATGTTGAGACATTCACTTTGTAATTCCTGATTGGAGGAAGAAACACAGCCAGAGAAAACAGTGATAACCAGGACTGGAAAAGCTGGATATTTGTACATCTCTTTGGAAATGAAAACGTGTTTCCTGCTGAAATTTATAATTTCTGCTCACAAATCGAAACTAGTAAATGTTTGGTTCGGTTATTTCAGCCACTTCAAACACAGCTCAAATACAATGTTAATCTATATCTATCTATCTATCTATCTATCTATCTATCTATCTATATCATCATCTATCATCATCTATCATCATCTATCATCATCTATCATCTATCTACAGTGGTACCTCAGGTTGAGAACTTAATTCGTTCTGGAGGTCCATTCTAAACCTGAAACTGTTCCTAAACTGAGGTACCACTTTAGCTAATGGGGCCTCCCACTGCCGCCGTGCCGCCAGAGCACGATTTCTGTTCTCATCCTGAAGCAAAGTGCTTAACCAGAGGTACTGTTCTCATTCTGAAGCAAAGTTCTAAACCCGAGGTACTATTTGTGGGTTAGCGGAGTCTGTAACCTGAAGCGTCTGTAACCTGAAGTGTCTGTAACCCAAGGTACCACTCTATCTATCTATCTATCTATCTATCATCTACCCATCCATCCATCCATCCAAAAAGCTTTCGGGCTTTCCCCCATCCTCTTTTTATTCTTGCAGCAACCTCATGAGGTACGTCAGGGTACTCAGCTGATCTTCATAGCTGAGCAGGGATTTGAACCCTTATTTGAACTGAAAGAAATGATCTTGTAATGCTGCGGTGCGCCTGTGAGAAAGCATTTGTAATCCATGTATAATAGAACTTCAATACAAGGTACAAGAGGCCAGCAGAGAGGCAATATGTAAACTTGGCTTTTGGTGGGACTTCAGGAAAAAACGAATGTTACTTCTGGGAAGGCAAGCAGACGCCAACAATGCTTCTTCGATCTGCATGCACAAAAACACGCAGAGTACCGAAGTAGGAAGACTGAGCACTGGGAAATCAAATGGGTAGAGGTCCCAGGATGTGCTTCCTTTATTAGGTTGGCCAAACTGCAACAATTGTTAACAGAACTAGGTTTTTGTGTATGCTCAGTGGGAAGTTGCATACAAGGTGGTGAGCTGTTTGAGAAGACGATGACATTTGTTTATCTTCAGATTCCCCCACCCCTGACCACAAATACACATTAAGAAAACAAAGCATTGGGTTCCATTAGTTGAACAATAAAAGGGAAAGGGGGGTTGAAATTTAGAGCAACAATACATGCTTGCTGCAAAATTGATTCAAAGCCATCTGTTACTTTATTGTGCTTTTACGGGGGGGGGGGCATTTATATATATACAGTAAATGTTATAGCTTTTTAATTGGAATTTGAAGAAGGTATGGGAGTACAGTGGTGCCTTGGGTTAAGAACTTAATTCGTTCCAGAGGTCCGTTCTTAACCTGAAACTGTTCTTAACGTGAAGCACCACTTTAGCTAATGAGGCCTCCCACTGCCGCTGCACGATTTCTGTTCTCATCCTGAAGCAAAGTTCTTAACCTGTGGTACTATTTCTGGGTTAGCAGAGTCTGTAACCTGAAGCGTATGTAACCTGAAGCGTATGTAACCCGAGGTACCACTGTATGCTCAAGCAAGCACTCATCATTTTGGAATTTTCTACTTTTGAACTAAATAGCCGTGACTCTGTGTGTTTGTTTGTGTGTGTGTGTGTGTGTGTGTGTGTGTGTGTGTGTGTGTCAGTGTGTGTGTGTGTGTGTGTGTGTGTGTGTCTGTGTGTCTGTGTGTAGATATCTTAGAGATAAATATTCTGAAGATATGTGTACACAATATGAATAGGGGTTCTTCAAGAAGATGTGATAGCATTAATCCACAAACCCAATTTATCTGGAGCATTTATCCAAATGACAATAATGAAATTACATTGGAAAGTCAGCGCAGTCCTTTGGCTGTGATCTCAAGAGGATCTTTGGCTGTGCACGCACAATGATATATTTATATGTTTCTTTCATATTCTCTAACAGCGTTACTTAGGCACAGCCCCTAGTTTCAAAAATGGCCAGTCAGACAACTAGACATGCCGCCAAAGCCCATATTTCCTGGCTCCAAAGAATAGAGTTTGGAGCTTGTAATGCACACCTCAAATCGGCATTGGGTGAGTAGGAAAGGAGGAGGAGTTGATGAGAAGGTAGGGGCAATTTGCTCTCCTCATCTGGTATTTTTTTTTGGGGGGGGGGAGCTCAGGAAACACTTGGATGAAAAATAAGCTTTTTCCAATGATGCTTTGAGAGTGTAATACTACAGGTTGTAAGGGGAGTGAGTTCTGGGTTCTATGGCCATGCACAAAGACTAGGGTGCCATAGAGTATGCTCTCCTAAGCAACTTCTGTAATGGTGGGGAGGAAACATTGTTCCTGTAAGTCTGATGAAAACACCAATAACAATACAGTAAAACCTAGGGACAGTAAAAAGCAGAGACATCACCTTGCCAACAAAGGTCCGTATTGTTAAAGCTATGGTTTTCCCAATAGTGATGTATGGAAGTGAGAGCTGGACCATAAAGAAGGCTGATCGTCGAAGAATTGGTGCTTTTGAATTATAGTGCTGGAGGAGACTCTTGAGAGTCCCATGAATTGCAAGAAGATCAAACTGATCCATTCCGAAGGAAATCAGCCCTGAGTGCTCACTGGAAGGACAGATCCTGAAGCTGAGGCTCCAAGACTTTGGCCACCTCATGAGAAGAGAAGACTCCCTGGAAAAGACCCTGATGTTGGGAAAGATGGAGGGCACAAGGAGAAGGGGATGACAGAGGACGAGATGGTTGGACAGTGTTCTCAAAGCTACCAGCATGAGTTTGACCAAACTGCGGGAGGCAGTGGAAGACAGGAGTGTCTGGCGTACTCTGGTCCATGGGGTCACGAAGAGTCGGAAACGACTAAACGACTAAACAACAACAAAGCAGCAGAAAATGTTAGAGCCCTTTCTTTATCCCCCTCCACAATATTTCAGGAGGGTTTCATTTCATCACCCAATGAACAGTCGCAGAAGAAAAGAGAATTCCAGAATTTCCAGCGCAGCTCTTAACTTCTCACCAATCAACATTGAAAGGACCTTGGACAATAGCTGCCTGCTGTCCAGGGTCCTGTCCCAGCCACCTTTCTATTGTTCTTCCTAGCAAGCATCTTTCCTGCGGAGGTTGAATTGTGCCCTGTGCATGCTAAATCAGGCACAACACAGAAAGGCTGACATGCAGGGCAAGCTGCCTGCTTAAGATACTCCCATTCTCAGCTCAGTTAATGGTTTCCGCCTTAGAGTTAATTACATAGTGGCTGGCACCTGTTTAGCAGTGCTATCCATCACGGAGTCTCGAAGCAATGTGCAGGCATTAATAAATAAAGCTGCTCAATTTTCGTGTGAGGAAGTATCATCATCTCTTTTTTCATAGAAGGGACACCCAGCCATCAATAAGGAAGTGGTGGTATGACAAAGTGCAAGAAGTAATCGCTCCACGTTATTCTGCACTAATCTGGGTTCATTTGGAGTTTTGTGTCCAGAATGCAACACCTTGCTTTAAGAAGCATAGCTTTGAAAAGAGTTCAGAGAAACACAATGGCCAGGAGCATGAAAAGCAAGTTCTATGAAGAAAGGCTGAAGGAACTGGGAATGTCTATCTTAGAGAGGAGTGAGGGGGAACACAGAGAAAATAATGATTTAGCTGAGGTATACTGAAGAAAAACAGCATATGATATACTGTATGGAGAAAATGGGGAAAATGAACTCTTTCTTAAGTTAGGCCTCTGCAGGGTGAAAACTCCTTCAGAACTATTCTTCCTCCCAAGTCCTCCAGTGGCCAAATCTTACTCATCTTCTTCACGGACAGCTAACTTCTAACTGATGAGGCTCCATCAGAGTCTCCTGTCATTGAGACCAATAGCAGAATTAACCCCTTAAGTCACACACCAAATGAACCCCATTCTTGGACTTCCAACATTCTGCTCAATGGAGATCTTAAATGTTGTACTAGTGGCCTTCAAGGCCCCTTCCCATTTTCCAATTCTATAACATGACTATTCCAAGCTGACTTGATAGATGCTAACAATCACCATAGATTGGGATATAATTATAGTAATGCAATTTAATTATTTACATAGCGTCTGGGGATATTCTGAATACTTCATATACAATCTCATTATTCCTTAAAACAGCTCCGTAAGGTAGGTTGGTATTATTATATCCCCATCTTGCAGATGATATAGACTTGTGCCACCTTGAGTGGTCTTGTCAAGGTGTGAACTGGGTATTTTCTGAACCCTAGATAGTCTGTTACAATGGAATGACAATGTGCAATGAATGTATGATTACTTACAGGCCAGATCTATGGGGGAACATAATTGTACGCACAACCCCAAGGACAAAAGACTACCCCACAAATAACCCAGAGGTGCATTATTCTAGCTGATTTTTATTATTATTATTTTTCCTTCTTCCAAGGAGTTCAGGGCAGTGTACATGCCCTCCCCTTTTAAATTCACAACATTCCTGTAAGGTGATTTAGGCTGAGAGGCAACAGTGAGTTGCCCAAGGTCATACACTTGACTTTGTGGCTGAGTGGAGATTCGAATATGTGCCTCCCCAGTTGAAGGCAATGCTATAACCACTATACCGCATTGTATTTCCCCAAGAACATACCCTTGAGTACATAATGAATAACATCCATATTTTTGACAGTCGTTCAACCCAAATTACCCCAATATTTCATTACACTCCAAAGTCAGGAGTTCGTTGCTTTTAGCTCCATTGCAATTTTGTTTGGACAGACTTGAAATTATACATTTGACTCTGACTGTATTTTAGGAACGAACCATCTTTTTTGACCTCTGCTTATGCAAACAGGCCTTCAATTATATAGACAAACAAGAAATTAAATGGAAAATGGAAATCTTTTAAAGGAAATTTTTAATGAAAGAAATTGAATTGGATTTCTCACCCCACCTCTCGCAACACACACCTTTTTTTTAAAAAAAGTAAATTATCTTTCTCATCATTTGTTCGCATTGCCATTGTTGTGCAATTACGAAGATCTGTTAGAGGAGGAAAATATTTGAAATGTCACAGAGATGGGTATTAATATTTATGTGGGAACATTTTCCTGGGCAATTTCCATAGGTAAACAAAGTCTAGGTATCAGAGGAATTTAAAAGTGGGTCAGCTGAGGTAGTATATGCATAACTGAGATGGTATAATGATATTGTGTATCACATAAACAGCATCGAGCGTGATCTTACGTATCTTTGTCTAAAGGGAACTGACTGCTGTTAATGTTATTTGTGCTGTCTGGGAAATAGTTATGCGATTTAGATTTTTAAGAGTTGGCCATGGACTTTGGAATTTATTTGTTAAAACCCCTTTTATCACTCAGTTGCATAAGCTTAGGCCCCCTACAGGGCCAGATTTAGGTTTGTTGAGGCCCTAAGCTACTGAAGGTAATGGGGCCCTTTATATGTCCAGCTGTCCTTTGTCAACAACAAATTTTCACTTTTTTTGTGTTGAATATATGCCAGATGGTAATTTATGGACCTAATAGGTATCTAAAGCCATTTGCACATTTTGCACTGCAACCAGTCCGTGCAGAATATAAGCACCCTATATATAGAAATGAGCAAACCAGTGATACAGTAGTACCTCGGCTTAAATACTTAATTCATTCCGGAGGTCCGTTCTTAACCTGAAACTGTTCTTAACCTGAAGCACCATTTTAGCTAATGGGGCCTCCTGCTGCCGCTGCGCCGCCAGAGCATGATTTCTGTTCTTATCCTGAAGCAAAGTTCTTAACCTGAAACACTATTTCTGGCTTAGTGGAGTGTGTAACCTGAAGCGTATGTAACCCGAGGTACCACTGTATTTTAGGGAGCAGACTAGCAGGTGGGGCCCATTACTTACATCCTAGGAGCCTACACAACACAAAACACTGTTGCTGTATGTAGGTTTTATTTTATTTGTTTTTTATCTTATATTTTGGAAATGTCCATCCAGGGTTTTTTCCCCCTCAAATTTTTGGGGGGCCTCCGAGAGTGGGGCCCTAAGCTATGGCTTGTTTAGCTTATATGTAAATCTGGCACTGGCCCCCTATGACATCAGAGCAACTACACCAATGGGAGCAGCAGTGTGACATCACTGTCTGAATGTCTGAAATGTCTCGCTGTGATGTCAGAGTCAATGTGGCAGCTGTATTAGTAGAAGCAGGGCAAGGCAAGGAAAGGGGTAAACAGGCAGGAAGACTGCAAGAGTCAGAAGAGGAGTGGAATGCCAGCCATATGCTGTGCTTTAAAACCAAAGCAAAAAAACACCATCCACAATTTATTCAGCACATTATATCCCAGGTTTCCACAACATTTCTCAGGCTGGGGTATATGACAGGTCTTTTGATTGAGCTGCGAGTTGGTGACTGGCCCAGGACTTAAATAAGGATATATTGTGCTCCTAGCACCAGATCTGGGCTAGTTCAAGCATACTGCTATTTCTTAGAAAAAACAATTTTTATTTAGAAAAACTTTCCCTCTCCTGGTTGCCTGGGAATCTCCTCGGAGACCAATGGGTGATGATGACAGATATAGGGAATGTATATCAAGCACACCTGGGAACTGGGGAGACTGTAATTTTGGCAAAGAGATTAATAAAACACAAGACAAGCAGAACACATGGTCACCAGAGGGCTGGGGCAGAATCACGTTGAAATGCAATGGTTTTATATAGCCCTCAGCTGGAGGTATTCATTTGTCACTGTTCCTCGCTGAGCGCCGCACTCCGAGTCATGCACACAGGTCAGTGGGGAAGTTGCTCCTTCAACAGCAAAAAGATCATTTCCCTTTGTGGAAAACAGCAAGAGATATTATGCTCATCAATACTGTTCAAGGGGTAGATTCCAAGCCCTTTGATGTTGCACAGATAACATGGACTTCAAAGATACAAGTCATTTCAGAGCCATCATTTCTGGCTGAACTCTTGCGGCCCGTTGGTTGGGCACAAAATGGTTAGGTGCTTTCATTTCATTTCATATACTTCTGCACCGTTCTTCAACCCTGAAGAGAAGATTTGTTTGGCTCATGTAGGCCCTTGCCCTACTGGCACATACAGGAGTTCATCCTGAAACAGCCATCCTTTGATATAACTCTGCTGTTCTTTGGCCTAATCTGTGCAGAGTAAGCCACATAGAGCAGTCGCTGGAACAATTTCCGTGCTTATATAGCAGCCATCATTGTATATAATTACCAAACATCCCAAGTTGGAAGGGACCCCAGAGGTCATCCAGTCCAAAGCCCTGAAATGCAGGAATCACAACTAAAGCATCCCTGACAGATGGTCGTTCAGCCTCTGTTTAAAAACCTTGAAGAAGAATCCACCACTTTCTGCGGAAGCCCGTTCCACTGATGCACAGCTCTTGCCACCAGAAAGTTTTTCCAAATATCTAGTTGCAATCTCCTTTCTTGTCATTTGGATCCATTGGTTCAGGTCTGGAGCAGTGGAAAACAAAATTGCTCCATCTTCCATGTGACAGCTCTTCAGATATTTGAAGGTGGCTAGCTTAATCACCTCTCGAGTCTTTTCCAAGCTAAACATACCCAACTCCCTCAATTGTTCCTCATAATGCTTGGTTTCCAGACCCTTGGTCATCTTGGTTACACTTCTGTACACATATTCTGTCTTGTCAATCTCCTCCTTACACTGTGGTGCCCAGAACTGGACACAGTACTCCAGGTGTGGTCTGACCAAGGCAGAACAGAGTGGTAAGGTAAAGGTAAACCTAACCATTAGGTCCAGTCGTGACCGACTCTGGGGTTGCAGTGCTCATCTTGCTTTATTGGCCGAGGGAGCCGGTGTACAGCTTCCGGGTCATGTGGCCAGCATGACTAAGCTGCTTCTGGCGAACCAGAGCAGCGCACGGAAACGCCGTTTACCTTCCCGCCGGAGTGGTACCTATTTATCTACTTGCACTTTGATGTACTTTCGAACTGCTAGGTTAGCAGGAGCAGGGACTGAGCAACGGGAGCTCACCCCGTCACGGGGATTCGAACCGCCGACCTTCTGATGGGCAAGTCTATGGTTTAACCCACAGCGCCACCTGTGTCCCTTAGAACAGGGTGGTACTATAGTGCTATTACTTCCCTTGATCTGGCCACTATACTTCTGTGGATGCAGCCAAGAATACCATTAGCAAAAAATTTTTGCTGCTGCATCACATTAAACTTGTTGGTCTACTAAGACGCTAAGATCCTAAGCCATTGTGGGGTTCATTATAAAATGTGTTCCCCTTTCCAAAAGCATGGTGAACCAGGGTACTAGATAGCCCATTTTGAGTGAATGATTTACCACAACAGATATACTAACAGGTGCATCCAACTAATTCTCAATCACAGTACCGCCACTGAAATTAATGGGTCTGTGTTGGCCATTAGTAAGGTTGCCATACGTCCAGAATTTCCTGGACATATCCAGAATACTGCTGTCTCTAGCAGCGTCCTGGCAGAAATCGATGAAATCTGGACGTATAGCAGCTCAGCAACTTTTCTGTCCAGATTTTCACTGTTTGAAATATGGCAGTCCTAGCTGGCTACAGCACTTCCATTGCAGGTGAATGTTTCAGAAAAGACCCCCTGCTAGTGATTGGGTCAGGCCTTGGGCAAGAACAAGCCATACTACCTCTTGGCATCCCACTGCATAGCAAGGAAGGAAGGAAGTGATGGAGGCAGAAAGAGAGACAAAAGGGCATTGAAAAGTCCCTCACCAGCATAGAAACCAGGGCAGTCTTGGATACAAGTGTTAGAATTCCTTCTCCATGATTGCAGTCATGGGATTTTTATCTATTACATGACGGTGTATGTTTTGACTCCACAAAGTGGGAAGTGATGGAGACAGGATTTTTTCTTACTATGTTCCGTGAAGTGAGACTATTGTCCTTTGTTTTTTTCTCTTTGCTGTCTGATGCTAGAGAGAGAGAGGGAGCCATGTTGCAGTGCTCTGTGTGTGTTTATATGTAAATAAAGTAGATTAGCCAAAATGCTGAGTTGCTGAGGTCTGTCATGCGAACTGCACAGACTCTGCGGATCCCTAAGTGTGCCGTTGTCTGTTGGCATCGGTTGCTGTGATGTTCAGGCAGAAGAAAGCTTTTGAAGCTCCCGAACGATCGACCAGGAGGGAGGGAACATGCCAGTTGGGCATGTGTCTCTGCCAAGGTCCTACTTGAGTGTAGGCTGAGCTCCTGACAACAAGATCCAGAAGAAATCCCAGATTCATGCAACACAGAGCCTGCATGTGATCCATGCCAGTTCCTGAGGCATCATGACCACAATATTGCCAACCTCCTGGACAAATCATGTGGAAGATCCCACACACATGAACCAGCTTTAGATTCACTTCCTTTTGGAACTACCTTTATTGCATCTTCAATTCCCACCTGAGGTCAGAACCTTTGCTTTCTTGAAGTTCTGACAATAGTACCACAGACACATTTCAGTCTTCACATGTGTTTGGCTATGACTATAAATGTTACATATGTGTTCATGGTGACCTGCTGTGCTTCCATGTTTCTTGTTTATGGAGTGGAGGAAGGGACAACCCCAGGCTGTGTAATCAGCCTGACAGCCGTTTCCACAAGGTCTGCCATACCACAAAGCAAAAAATGTTGTTGACGCAGCAACTGCTGGAAAGGAAGTCAATGACAACGAGGGGCTGGAATGAAAAGAGCTCTGGATCTGGGCTGCCTAATTGCAAAGGAAAGGATTTGTGACTGTTTGCAGTATTTAAAGCCTTTGTATTATATTCCTAGGGGCAGCTTAGAGACCAGTAGTGGTGGCTATTCTGCTGGACAATCAAATGAACAATTAACTCATCTCTGTCTCACTCTTGTCTGTACACGGCTATGCCAGCATACCGTATTTAAAGGGGGAGAAGAGAATGGGAAGTGGGGAAGAGTTAATACAGAGGGGCCAGGAATTTAGAAAATCCTCAGGGTATGTACTCTCTAATTAAATTCTGTGCTAATCACTCCAAATAGCAGGCTTGCTGCTTGCCATAGTTACAGGGAGGGATTTAGATATGGCTGCCTTTGAGAGGCAAGCAAAATTGTGATACAGACGTCCTGAAGGTTTCTGAGCGGGATCGTCTCTTTCGCAGAAGCATTTCTTTACCTGCCGCAGCAGGATTGCACACTACTGAGTGGTGGTTTGTTTTCTTACACTGGGGTCCAGTTGGGCTGCAATGGGGTTTTAAAAGCGACTGTTTACATGACCAGCTGACCTGGGATAAGGGGTAGCTGCTGTTAGAAAGAAACAAAACAACGAATACTTCAGAAAACAGAGAAGAAAGCAATCCCAGTTTACAAAACAGTTAATACCAGTGGCAGCCTTGTGGAAGGATTAGCAAGCTGGGAGTTGCTTCCATTTTCCATGTGATTCATAGAAAAACTCAACGTTGACTTAACTAGGACATGGGGCACAGTGAAGCAGCTGTCCCGGGCAATTGATTTGGGGCATCAGGAAAGTCCAGCAACTGGTTAGTTGCTTAATATATAATTGAGAGCCAGTTTGGTAATGTAGTTAATGTTGGGACTATGGCCTAGCAGATCAGGGATCAGTCCCCTCTTAGCCATGAAGCTCAATGGGGCCGTCACTGCCTCTCCACCTAATCTACTTCATGGGTTTGTTGTGGAGATTAAATGAGGAGGAGGAGAACCATGTATGTCACCTTGAGTTCTTTGGAGAAAAATATGGGATACAGGTGAAATAAAGAAAGAATACGTATTTTTTACTGCCAGGAAATGGTTGTGGGATATTCCGGTGCTGAAATGGTTGAAATGGTTGTGGGATATTCCGGTGCTGAAATAGCTTGCAAATTTATACAATATTTGAAAGAATATTATAAGCAATTAGCATCACTAGTAGGGTTGTCTGAAGACTTGCAATGGGGAAATTTCTCCCTTTTCTTATTTATTTAAATTTTGAGGTATTTTGTAATGAGTGTAATCAGAACTGGAAAAGGTATAAAATGCAATGATATAAAGGTTAATTTTGAAAGCCGTGAGATGGGAGGGAATGAAGTCGACAGGCTCTAGAGAGCCAGAGAGGTAAAGTGGATAGTAATGATGTGATTATATATTGTTAAATGGAAAACTAATAAAAATTATAAATTATTTTTATAAATTATTAAAGAAAAAAATAAAATGGTGTATTGTGTGAAACGGAAGGTGAGACTTAGTCAATATTTGTTTCCCTCAGGCTTCACCAAGAATTAGGACAGGGGTGCCAAATGAACAGGTGTGTGCCAAATTTTAAAGGGGTTCAGTTTTCACTGTTTCCTCTTAAAGAGCATGGCGCAGAGTTCAATCCAAAAGAGCAAAGCTCTCCTAAGGCAAAGGTGTTGCAAAACTGGGATCCATTTCGCCTACTTTGCCAAAGTACTTGCCAAGAGAGATAGAGGGATTCCCTGAGGGGACCACACTTTGCATTACTTCCTTTAGAGTGATTGCAACGTCTTCATGACTCCCTCCCAATTTCCCTTGCAAAGAGATTTGGAGCATCATACTCTGTGTTGTGGTTCAGATCATCTCTTTCAAAGTGGTTCTCGCTGCACTTGAATGGAAGCAATGCGCAGTGCAATGCCCACCGCAGATGAGGACAGTGCTTTCAATGTCGAGGAACTCGCCATGTTAGAAGGGGAACGTTTTTGCTCCTGTTTGTATGTGTGGGAATGTTCAGGGATGCAGGAGAGGATATATTATTTGATTATATCCTTTCCAACTTGTGTTAACAAGTTCTACAGTTTAGCAGAGTAACATTCCCCTTTTTACACTTGCACAGTGTCTGCGTCTGCTCAGGCTCGCTAAAGCCTCTAAAAGAAGTTTTGTTGGTAATTCCCCATTTAAAGGTAAAGGGTAAAGGGTAAAGGGACCCCTGACCATTAGGTCCAGTCGTGGATGACTCTGGGGTTGCAGCGCTCATCTCGCTTTACTGGCTGAGGGAGCCAGCATACAGCTTCCGGGTCATGTGGCCAGCATGACTAAGCTGCTTCTGGCGAACCAGAGCAGCACACCAAAATGCCGTTTACCTTCCTGCTGGAGCGGTACCTATTTATCTACTTGCACTTTGACGTGCTTTCGAACTGATAGGTTGGCAGGAGCAGGGACCGAGCAACGCGAGCTCACCCCATCACACGGATTCAAACTGCCGACCTTCTGATCGGCAAGCCCTAGACTCTGTGGTTTAACCCACAGCACTACCCGTGTCCCAATTCTCCCTTTAGTCCCTCATAAAAAGATAGACACGACAAAGTCTTCTATAAAAGTATATAAAAAAGAGTTTACTCGCACATTCTGTTCACAATTGGATCCCAGAAGGCAGACTTAAGTTACAAAAGTAATATACCTGGACTCTATCCTATAAAGAGACAGTTCCTTTGTCCTCTCTTGGCTAGAAGCCAAGGGAGCATCTATGGCTAAGCAGATGTTTCTTCTTCAATGAATGTAGTCAGAGAGAGAGAGATGGCTGACCAGTCATGCTCTTTTGTTACCTGGGCAGGTGAGGTCACACCCACCTCTAGTCACATGCAGAGGAAGTCTGTCCCAGCCTAGGAGGAAACAAGACGTTCCGACTGGCTGGTCCAGACATCCCCTGTTTATGTCCACTCTAGGGATGTTGTACTTGACTGCTCTGTGTCTCACATCCCACAGTATGCTCCCCAAAACACTGTCAAAATAGGTAGGTGGGGATTTTTTCTGGGGGAAAGTAGTCCCCAATTTCTGTGCCGCCCTGAGAGCCTCTGTGCTCCTAGTAATCATAGATGGCTCAGAGATTAGCAGGAAGGCTCCCCAGTTCAAATATGTGATATTTGAAACGCCAGATATTTGAAAACCTGGTATCTCTCTCATTTTAGAAATTATGCTCTGGTGCAGGAGCAGCTCACATCTCATTAGGCAGGCTCACCATCCACCTCTAGAATAGTTATTAAGGCCAATACCGCAATAATACTCTGCAACAAACGGGAGCTGCTTTGGCCTGAGGAAGTATTCTGTATAAATCTTATTTTACAACATCACCACCTAGTGGTAATATATAGATATGCAGAGCAATTTTCAAAGCCTTCCACCTGCTGAGCTCATTAAAAATATTGCAACCTGAAGAGTGCAGGGTGCCGGGGTTTAGTTTGAGCTACAAACAATGGCAAAGAAATATGCATGGTTTAGAAATAAATGGATAGAGATAATTTTTCTCACTCTTTTATAATTTGGTAAAACTCAGGGGTTATCTTATCAAGTCAATTAGGAGTAGCTTCCAGACAGACCTAAGACAAAAAAGAGAAAGCATTCATTTTGCGCACAGAAATTAAGTGACTTACAGAATTTGCTGCCTTAGGATGTGGCAATGGTGGCTGGCTTAGCTGGGTTTAGACCAGTTCTTAGAGGAGAATAACTGTCAAGAGTAGGAGTTCTTGATGAATTTACTTTCTTTGAACTGCAATGAGAAGTGACCTAAGCCACACCTCTTGGACAAATGTGCAGATTGCAGCATACAAATTGTTAAGTTGTGGATGAACATATCAGACGACACAGGGATTCTTCAAACAGCTCTTATTTATTCACAGGCCAGAACAGAACTGAACTGAAGGGTTCAGCCAGCCTGCTTATATAGAGCTCCACTAGAACGCAACAGTAACCATTTTCTGTAACTATCCAATCACTGAACGTCACTTTCAATCCCTTATTTGCATATGTGGACCTGAGTGAAAACTATCTGCAGTATCCCCCTGCTGGCCCAGGGTGAGAACTTCAGTACATAACACAAATCCTTCAGATGACAAACGTCTCAAAATTTACAGTCCTTTTGCGTATTTCAGGATGAAACGCATTTAGAAATGTGTGCGTTGAAATAGAATATGTACCTAAACACATTTTTTGTGATAAAATACATAATAAAATATGTATTTAGATCTGCACGAAAACAGCGATAGCTTTCTAGGTGCCTTGTGCTACATTTCCAGCAGTAATCTCATCCCTTCCCTCCCGACAGAAACACAGATGTACACACAGTGGCGTCGCTTTTGAAGCTGTACCTCAGAGAGCTCCCAGAGCCAGTCATTCCGTACGCCAAATATGAAGACTTTCTCGCCTGTGCCAAACTACTCAGCAAGGAAGAGGAAACGGTGAGTTTGCGGCCTTGATTCCACTGCGTGAAATTATCAGGTGTTTGGCAGGCTTACTGAGGGATTTTGAGTGAAGAGATTTAAATTCCTGTTTGGTCGCCTTCATTTTATGTTGGCTGTTTCTATGATATACCTTAGAAACTTGGGAAGCTGCCTGGAAAAAAGATATTGGAGATACACTTCAGAGGTCCAGACTGTGGACCTCTGAAGCCCGGGGAGCTATGGGGAGCCCGGGGGAAAATAATAATAATTAATAATTTGGATTGTAATCTGGTTGTTTTTTAATTTTAGTTTATTGTTTTTAATTGGATTATGATATGGATATGTTGGGACGCGGGTGGCGCTGTGGGTAAAAGCCTCAGCGCCTAGGACTTGCCGATCGCATGGTTGGCGGTTCGAATCCCCGCGGCAGGGTGCGCTCCCGCTGCTCGGTCCCAGCGCCTGCCAACCTAGCAGTTCGAAAGCACCCCTGGGTGCAAGTAGATAAATAGGGACCGCTTACCAGCGGGAAGGAAAACGGCGTTTCCGTGTGCTGTGCTGGCTCGCCAGATGCAGCTTGTCACGCTGGCCACGTGACCCGGAAGTGTCTCCAGACAGCACTGGCCCCCGGCCTCTTGAGTGAGATGGGCGCACAACCCCAGAGTCTGTCAAGACTGGCCCGTACGGGCAGGGGTACCTTTACCTTTATGGATATGTTAATTGGCTGTTTTTATTGGAAAATCAATAAAAATGATAAAAAAGGAACTTGGTAAGCTGCCTTATACCAACCAGTTCAGACTATTTGTCCACGTAGCTCAGTATTGTCTCCTGACAGTGCCTCTCCAAGGTCTCAGGCAGAGCTCTTTCTGGCTCCTTTTTTCATTGGAGATGCTAGAGATTCAACTTGTGACCTCGTTCTTGCTCTACCACTGAGCTCTGGTCCCTTCCCATACACCTGAGAATGGGACAAAGGCCACATCCATACTGTCCATTTAAAACACCATGATACCACTTTAAACAGTCATGGCTTCTCCCTGAGAATTCTGGGAGCTGTAGTTTTTGCTAAGGGTTTTGCTGAGAGTTATAAGGAGATCCATTCTCCACTCTCAGAGCTACAGAAGAACCAGACGTGCTTAGAAGCTGCTCCATCATGGGCCTTGAAATATACTCAGAGTTGAGAGTGGATTTCATGATCTTTATTCAGCTCATAGCGGTGAGGAGGAATGAAAGTGCCCCCAAAGTATCTGCTTTATATACATTATTTACACAATGGGCTGCATGTGATTGGCTAATTCCGGAATTCTCCTGTAGGCCAATCAGGCTGTGGATTCACTTCCATCTGGAGCTGGATTGGGTGGCTCCTGCAGACCAATCATACTGCTGCATTGTTCTAGGACCAATCAGACTGCTGCATTCTGAATCCTGTTGTTCTAGGACCAATCAGACTGCTGCATTTTGGATCCTATTCAACTCAGTACATAACAGGCCTTCTAACCATCTCCTGGAACCAAACATGCTAAGCCAACCAGCGCTTTCCTTTTGCAATCGGAAATGGGTGTTTGTAGGTGGCAGCTGTGAATTGTCTCAACACATGTGAGCAGCTGCAATTGCCCATCACAGTCTGTATGGGTAGTTTTTAAAGGAAAGTGGGAAGTATTATGTTTTGGTCGATTTCTTTGGGGTTTCTAACGCTGCAGATCTCATCTTCACACAGGGGCTGAACGAACTGGTGAAGCAAGTGAAGAGTTTGCCGCCTGTCAACTTCAACCTGCTGAAGTATATTTGCAGGTAAATATCCCGACAAGAATCGCAAAGCACCGATTGCCTTACCACTCCCAAAGACATCATTAGATAGAACAGTTTTCTGTGAACAGCTCTTTAAGGAGTAACAACAGAACAGTTAAATTTTAACTTCTACTACATCTTCTTGTTGTTGCTGCTGCTGTTATCATTATTGATTTATTACCTGCCCTTTGCTGTAAGGTCCCAGGGCAAACGTTTAAAGCAGCTTAAAGTAAATTAGAATTATGAGAGCGGGCCCTACAATATCTCTCTCTCAAAGGTCAGAGTAAAAAAGTGTGTCTGTGAAAGCTGTATAATGAAGACACCAAATTCACCTCTGTGGGGAAAGAATGTACTACTACCAATAATAATAATAATTAATATGCCACCCATCTGACTGGGTTACCTCAGGTACTCTGGGTGGCTTCCAACAAATTAAAACACAGTAAGACATCAAACATTAAAATCTTCTCTGAACAGGGCTGCCTTCAGATGTCTTCTGAAAGTCAGATAGTTGTTTATTTCCTTTACATCTGATGGGAGGGCATTGCACAGGGCAGCTGGCACTATCAAGTAGGCTCTCTGCCTAGTTCCCCTGTAACTTCACTTCTCACAGTGAGGGAACTGTCAGAAGGCCCTCAGAGTTGGACCTCAGTGTCCTGGCTGAACGATGGGGGTGGAGACGCTCCTTCAGATACGCAGGGCCAAAGCCATTTAGAGCTTTCAAGATTAGCACCAGCACTTTGAATTATGCTTAGAAATGTACTGGGAGCCAATGTAGGTCTTTCAGGACTGGTGTTATTATATGGCCCCAGCGACCACTCCCAGTAACCAGTCTGGTAGTGCCACTCAAAACAAGACACTCCCTATCTGCAGACTTGCATTAAAACAACAACAACAACAACAACAACACACACACACACACACACACACACACACACGAAAAGAGACAAGGGGGGAATTGTATTAGGGGTAGGGTGGGGTGAGGGAGCATGTCTCCTTTGCACATTTATGCATAATTGCTAATTGCATGAATAGCATCTCACCTGGTTTGGCCCTGTCATTTATAGTTGACTGAATCCTGATTCTGGACTCCCCTCCCCTCTGCTTTTTTGGATGCATTAACAGATTCCTCGATGAAGTTCAGTCCTATTCCGGAGTCAACAAAATGAGTGTGCAAAATCTGGCTACTGTGTTTGGTCCCAACATCCTGCGTCCCAAAGTGGAGGATCCCTTGACCATCATGGAAGGTGAGTGAGAAAGCAAAACCCACCGCAAAGGTTCAGTTAGCTGGTCTGAGGATCCTGGCAAGAACATTGATGCAACAGTAGGGTTTAATTTAATATAGTAAAAACGCTTTGTGGGACTTGAAAACAACCAAATAGCAGCATGTGCAGGTGTGCAAAATACAAGAGGGCCAGATCTGATGTAACAGGCTGTATTTACGCAAGACTTGGAGGGGACGCAGGTGGCGCTGTGGTCTAAACCACAGAGCCTAGGGCTTGCTGATCTGAAGGTCGGCAGTTCGAATCCCCGCGACGGGGTGAGCTCCCGTTGCTCAGTCCCTGCTCCTGCCAACCTAGCAGTTCGAAAGCATGTCAACGTGCAAGTAGATAAATAGGTACTGCTCCGGTGGGAAGGTAAACGGCGTTTCTGTGCGCTGCTCTGGTTCGCCAGAAGTGGCTTAGTCATGCTGGCCACATGACCCAGAAGCTGTCTGTGGACAAACACCAGCTCCCTCGGCCAGTAAAGTGAGATGAGCGCCACAACCCGAGAGTCGTCCGCGACTGGACCTAAAGGTCAGGGGTACCTTTACCTTTACCTAGTTGCTTGGAGCAGAACCGTGGCATCTATATTGGAAGCATCCATCAAGTAAAATTAAGAATCAAGTGTAATAAAAAGAATAGCCTCCTGGACCAGGCCAGTGTTCTCACAAGCCAACCAAGATTTTAGTTTAGCTATGATTTGGGACCCGTGTGTGGACACAAAAAATAGCAGCAAAGTAATTTATTTGTTTGAGTATTTGCTTTGCACTGGAAAACCGTGCAAACGTTTCTATGTGCAAATATCGTAACTCAAAATATTTAAAAATATATATAATTATACTAGTAGTTTTTAAAGGAAAGGGCTCTTGGCAGAACTGTGCTTCTCTACTGCCTGAATTTCAGCAGATTTGCCTTTTTTATATATAGTTTTAATTCTATTCGATATTAATTACTTTTAAACTTCTCTTTCATGTTTTCAGCTTTTTGCAATTTGTCTGTTTGAATTTGTGAAAGCTGCTTTGAGTTACAGTCTTACAAGAAGGCAGGTGTCAGGGCCGCCTCAGGTCCCAGCTCACAAGAGACCAACGCCAAGTCCACTTTATTTACAAAAGTCTTTATTGAAGTACATTGTTCGTTCCACAGCCGAGGCGCGCAGCCCCACGTCTGTTACGCTTAGACCGCTGAAGTCCCCTCTGAATCAGTCCCGCCTCTACACCAGTTTAAGAGGCTTGTGCTAGTCCACCTCTTCCTGTCCTTCCTTTTCCGTAGGGTCTTTCTGCCCCCCTAGGTTCCTTCCCTCCTGCTTTCCCCTGACGCTGAGTCCCCAGACGCCTGCTCCCCCCTCCTCCGTGCTTTGGGACCAGGCTCCTCCTCCGGGCTCTCCGCATTTCCGCGCGCCTCCACATTTGAACTTGGCGCGCGTTCGCTACCCCTGACCTTCCTCTTGACAGTTATACTACTCTCTGTACTACTCTCCGCCCCTTCCGGCAGGACGTCTTGCCCCGATCTCCTTCCCCTGTCTGCTTCCTGCTCTGCTCCGTGTGTCACACTGGGAACTCCAGCCTCTTCACTCCGTTCTGGCTGGGAAGCCTGCCCCGATCTCCCACTCCCACTCGGGGTTTCCCTGCTGCTCCCCTGCTCCTGACGAGTCCCCCCTGTGGCTCCCCTTGGCCTGACCAGGGGCGCCCCCTTTTGGGAATCCTCCGATTCACTTGAGAGACTCATGGAAGCCCTCAAGTCATTGTCATCCTCCTCCTCCTTGTTCCTGGATTCTTCCCCCTCGCTCTCAGTCTCCTCCCTCATCTGTGCCTCTCTCCCTGAACCCCTGACAGCAGGATATAAATATTTTTTTTGTTGTTTAGTTGTTTAGTCATGGCCGACTCTTTGTGACCCCATGGACCAGAGCACGCCAGGCACTCCTGTCTTCCACTGCCTCCCACAGTTTGGTCAAACTCATGTTCGTAGCTTCGAGAACATTGTCCAACCATCTCGTCCTCTGTCATCCCCTTCTCCTTGTGCCCTCAATCTTCCGCAACATCAGGATCTTTCCAGGGAGTCTTCTCTTCTCATGAGGCGGCCAAAGTATTGGAGCCTCAGCTTCACGATCTGTCCTTCCAGTGAGCACTCAGGGCTGATTTCCTTCAGAATGGATAGGTTTGATCTTCTTGCAGTCCATGGGACTCTCAAGCACCATAATTCAAAAGCATCAATTCTTTGGCGACCACCTTCTTTATGGTCCAGCTTTCACTTCCATACATCACTACTGGGAAAACCATAGCTTTTACTGTACGGACCTTTGTTGGCAAGGTGATGTCTCTACTTTTTAAGATGCTGTCTAGGTTTGTCGATATATATATAGCAATAATAATTTAAAAAGTTGAGCGACCGCTGCTGGGAAATACAGCGGTGGACGACATAAACTTCTGATCTTTCCAGGGCCTTGCCCTATCAAGGGAAGCTGCCTTCTACCGAGTCCATGATCATCGATGATTGGTGCATCTTGTTTCATATTGTCTTCACTGACTGGCTGCCGCTCTCCAGAGTTTCAGACAGGAATCATCTTCAACCCTGCCTGCAAATCCCTGAAATTTAACTTAGAATAATGTGCTGTAAAACTGAACTATGAACCTTACCCTGATCCAGCGAAGGAGACCCTTAAGTTCCTAACAAGGCAATAATGCCCAGCTGCAAAAATAAAAATTAAAAAATCCAGATATCAGGTTCTTAGCTTCTTCCTCTTCTTCGGTGGATTTACATCCCTCTCATCAACAGATGATTTATTTTGCTAATTAGAGAGCGGAGGGAGAACAGCCTGCAAATGAAAGTGCTCCCTTGATTGCAGATGCTCATATTTCAGCTGCAATAATAATTTGTGCTTCCCCCCCATAACTCATTAAGTATGAGAAGTGAGATCACTGTTTGTGTAACTCATTTAGAAGGGCGCAAGAAACATCCATGCATGCTTTTGTTCCATAGCCCTGTGATGAGCATTGGGGGTGAGGGGAGGTCGGAATCATCCTGATCAGAAGGGGAAAAATTCCAATCTCTGGAGCTGCAATCCTGCGCACACTTACTAGGTAGCAAGTATCACTGAACTCGGTAAGGATCAAGTCTCTGTAGGCACGTAAATCTGTATCAGGCTTTAGCTTTGACAGGCGTTTGGTGTGTTTTGAGAATATTTTGGTTGATTGCTTTTTGAAAAGGGATGAAACGTTTGCTTTGCCCGTCAAGAAAATATTCCCATCACTCTGAATGACTTCATTTGCCCTCAGTGACATCAGCAAGCAGCCAAGCCTGATTGGCTACAAAGTGTCATGGGGTCATCTTCACTCCCAGTTATTGCTCAGAAGCATCCGGCACATCAAAGAATTATGCCTGGAAATGTGATTAGGTAAAGGGTAAAGGGACCCCTGACCATTAGGTCCAGTCGTGACTGACTCTGGGATTGCAGCGCTCATCTCGCTTTATTGGCCGAGGGAGCCGGCGTACAGCTTCTGGGTCATGTGACCAGCATGACTAAGCCACTTCTGGCAAACCGGAGCAGCGCACAGAAACGCCGTTTACCTTCCCACTGGAGCGGTACCTATTTATCTACTTGCACTTTGACGTGCTTTCGAACTGCTAGGTTGGCAGGAGCAGGGACCAAGCAACTGGAGCTCACCCCGTTGCGGGATTTGAACCGCCAACCTTCTGATTGGCAAGTCCTAGGCTCTGTGGCTTAACCCACAGCGCCACCCACGTCCCTTGGAAATGTGATTATAGCCTCCCAAAAAAATGCCATTTCAGGAAGGATCAGATCAGAGGAAAGTTCCACTTCTTGCCATATGCCCAAGAGTCAGCAAACTTTTTCAGCAGGGGGCCGGTCCACTGTCCCTCAGACCTTGTGGGGGGGCCGGACTATATTTTTGGGGGGAGGAATGAAAAAATTCCTATGCCCCACAAATAACCCAGAGATGCATTTTAAATAAAATCACTCATTCTACTCATGTAAAAACAGGCTGATTCCTGGACCGTCCGCGGGCTGGATTTAGAAAGTGATTGGGCCGGATCCACCCCCCGGGCCTTAGTTTGCCTACCCATGGCCTAGCATCAAAGACACGCTCCAAAAATTACCAAGGAAGTCGTACTGCTTGTGCGCTATGGCCTTCTACAGAAGGAAACATGGTCATTCATTTTAATGCATTTCAAAACAATCTCTCTCCTGGCTTAAGGGAGCACGCTTTGATTTATAACATAAGCAGAATCATACTCAGCACTGAAGAACTGTGCGATGCACTCTGGCGGCTGCACCCAGTCTCATTTTGGAGCGCTTAATGACATTTATATTAAATTGATTTAACATCCCTTCTCATTATGATGTGCGGCTCCAGTCGGCACAACTAAACATTGCAGAAATGGGGGGGATGAGGAGATAACTCAACTGCTCACTGCTGCAGGTTTCTGAATCCAGCCAGCTACACTCTGTTCAAAACCTTGAGTAAAACTGAAGGGAACCTCAGAAATTGTAATTAGACCATTCATCTTTTGATTCTTTATTTCTTTCCACCATGATTGTTGTTGTTGTTATGGTTGTTGTGTTCCTGAAGCCGCTGGCTATTGTGCTTAGATATTTGTCTTGCTCTGACATGACAAACTCAACCTTATCAGTATTCTGGAAACCACAGAAGAGTCACGTGTCCAAACCGGCATGAGGGAAGAAGAGGGATGGAGAGGGCCCTGTTTGATGGGCCACCTACAGTTGTGTGATTGGTTCATGGCAGCTGCTGATGTGATTGGGAAGAGGAGCCAACCTGTATGGAGTTCGGCACATAAGTAAAATTTGGTGCAGGGTTGTTAAAAAACATGGATGGTGCCCCATTGCTCTTCTGATGCAGCTGGAGCTGCAAGAATGGAACTATCCTGAGCTTGGAAGAGAAAGATCCCTTTATATAGGCTAGAAAATCTACAGGCTAATATAAAAGCCAAAGCATTGCAGGAGGACTTCTTTCTTATTTATTTTTTTTAAATATATGTATAGCCCTTTTTACAACACAGAACACAGCAAACAATAAACGTCAATATCCCATTAAAAAAAAGTTTTGTAAGTGCAGATATAATCATGAGAAAATACAGATTTCTATTAAGTTATGGGGCAACTTGATCACCCTCCTCTGCACGCATTCCAACTTGTCAATTTCCTTCTTAAACTGGTGTCCAGAATTGGACACAGCACTCCTTGTTGAGATCATCCCATCTTTTGCAGGTTGGCAACTACAAAGATGGGGAGGAAGCGAGGCATTGGCCCAAACCTGCAAAATGAGTGCAATGCAGTGGTCGGTTTCCTTCGTGCTTTACTAACAACATTTAAGAGAGAAAAACAAATGATGAGTGACAAAAACTGGAGGGTCTCCTTCGCATTCAGTTTTCACTAGAAAATTGATCATGTAGTTACCAAATCTTACAACAGATAGGCTTTGATACAAGCCTTCTTCTTCTTCAGTGGTTACCTGCCATTTAAATGTCGGTTGTGTTTATGTGGTCTTCTTCTAGGTACTGTTGTTGTCCAGCAGCTGATGTCCATGATGATAAGTGAGCACGAGCTGCTGTTTCCCAAGGATGGGGACGTCCAAAGCGGGCAGGAGGTGAGCAACAACAACAACGAGGTCCAAAAGAAAGTGATCATTGGTCAGCTCCAGAACAAAGAAAACAACAACACCAAGGATTCCTCACCACTGAGACACTGTTCTTGGGATAAACCAGAGTCTCCCCAAAGAACCATTGTGGAGAACGGCTCTCCTACAGCTCAGCCTGGGAGCAAGTCAAATAGCCCAAGGAACAGCATTCACAAACTGGACATCACCAGAAGCCCACCCCTTATGGTGAAAAAAAACCCAGCGTTCAATAAAGGCAGTGGCATCGTCACCAACGGATCCTTCAGCAGCTCTGTGGAGGGTCAAGAGAAGACATCGCCAGCCTTGCCCAATGGTACCTTGCAGAGCAGAAGAACATCTTCCCTGAAAGGGCCAGTCACCAAAATGGGCACCCACAGCGTGCAGAACGGAGGGGTGCGAATGGGCATCTCCAGCACAGATGCCCACAGCAACTCTTTGAACAGCCGGAACCAGGGCTGGATGTCCAATGGGTACGTGACGCTGCGGGACAACAAGCAGAAGGACCCCACGGGGGACTCTGGCCAGCACAACAGACTCTCTACCTACGACAACGTGCACCAGCAGTTCTCCATACTGAATGCCGAAGACAAGCAGAGCGTCGACAGTGCGACTTGGTCCACTTCCTCTTGCGAAATTTCCCTCCCCGAACATTCCAACTCCTGCCGCTCCTCCACCACCACTTGCCCCGAGCAAGACTTTTACGGGGCCAATTTCGAAGACCCCGTCCTCCTGGATGAGCCCCAGCACGAAGACCTCTCCAACCAAGGAGATTATGAGAACAAAGGCGACCGCAGAAGCGTCGGGGGGCGCAGCAGCCGAGCGACGAGCAGCAGCGACAACAGCGAAACGTTTGTGGTCAACAACACAGGCAACCACAGTGCTTTGCACAGCCTTGTGTCAAGCTTAAAGCAGGAAATGGCAAAACAGAAGCTGGAGTATGAAACAAGGATAAGAAGGTAAGCTGCCAGGGTCAGAGCTCCCATTCTTTACGGTGCAGTCCTATGCATGCCTACCCACCAGTAAGCCCCATTGCGTTCAATGGGACTTTCCCCCAGGTAATAAGTGCACACAGAGGATGGTAGCCTAAAGCATTTATGTGCCAGTGCAATGAGGACTGCATTATTCATCGGCTTAAATCCAACTAACCCAGTTCAAGAAGTATTCAGGTTGGCCAGCTCATGCTCCCCTCCAGATGAGAAAAGCCATACATTATTTGCTAGTCAGGTGAGCTAAGATCATTACACTGGGGCCCTTCAGTCAGATCCCAAGGAAAAATCATTTAAATTATATATGCTCTGACATGAAGTGTTGCATTAACAATGAGCAAGAAAAAAGGTCAGGAGACGTCTTAGCACTCAGCTTAATTTATCTCATAGGGGATTATATATGGCTGGCATCTTCCCGTCTGAACCAAGTGATCAAAAAGTCCAGCCGTAAATGCCAACGAGTATCACAAAATTTATTTCGCTGCATGCCAGGGGACACTCAAAAAGGAAAATGTGTTTCTCAGCGGCTGCAAGTGCAAAAGTTCTCTGCTGTTTTTAGATTCATAGCATGGATTTTAATGAGCTCAAGAGGCTTTGATTCCATTATAAAAAAATTGCAAATGAGCCTTAGAAATGGCTTCAACCTTTCAGAGCCCTAGGCCGGTTAAGTGCTGGACCAAGCCTAGTAAAGGCTCATATTTTGGGGCTGGGTGTTCATCAATATGCGGATGATACCCAGCTCTACCTCTCTTTTAAATCAGAACCAGTGAAGGCGGTGAAGGTCCTGTGTCAGTGTCTGGAGGCGGTTGGAGGATGGATGGCAGCTAACAGATTGAGGTTGAATCCTGACAAGACAGAAGTACTGTCCTTGGGGGAGAGGGGGGCTGGTGTGGAGGACTCCCTGGTCCTGAATGGGCTAACTGTGCCCCTGAAGGACCAGGTGTGCAGCCTGGGAGTCATTCTGGACTCACAGCTGTCCATGGAGGCACAGGTTAATTCTGTGTCCAGGGCAGCTGTTTATCAGCTCAACCTGGTATGCAGGCTTAGACCCTACCTGCCCGCAGACTGTCTCGCCAGAGTTGTGCATGCTCTAGTTATCTCCCACTTGGACTACTGCAATGCGCTCTATGTGGGGCTACCTTTGAAGGTGACTCGGAAACTGCAATTAATCCAGAATGCGGCAGCTAGACGGATGACTGGGAGTGGCTGCCGAGACCATATAACACCGGGTCCTGAAAGATCTTCATTGGCTCCCAGTACATTTCCGAGCACAATTCAAAGTGTTGGTGCTGACCTTTAAAGCCCTAAACGGCCTCAGTCCTGTATACCTGAAGGAGCGTCTCCACCCCCAATATCCAGCCTGGACACTGAGGTCCAGCTCCAAGGGCCTTCTGACAGTTCCCTCTCTGTGAGAAGTGAGGTTACAGGGAACCAGGCAGAGGCCCTTCTTGGTAGTGGCACCCACTCTGTGGAATGCCCTCCCATCAGATGTCAAGGCAATAAACAACTATTTTACTTTTAAAAGACAACTGAAGGTGGCCCTGTTTAGGGAAGTTTTTAATGTCTGATGCTGTATTGGTTTTAATATTAGGTTGGAAGCCGCCCAGAGTGGCTGGGGAAACCCAGCCAGATGGGCGGGGTATAAATAAATTAACTACTACTACTACTACTACTACTACTACTACTACTATTATAAAATGTTGGGAGAGTTTCAGTCTTGAAAGTCTGAGATTTTCAGACCATCAGCCTTTGCAATGTCGGCAGGGGGAAGGTGCTAAAAATTCTGGGCACCATAAATTTAATAAATAACCGATAGACAAGAGTTTCCAGACATCTAGCAATTGGTAACACTGGCTTTCTATTAAGCATAAGAACATATGCAGAGCCCTGCTGGATCAGGCCCAAGGCCCCTCTGGTTCTGCACTCTGTTCTCACAGTGGCCAACCAGGTGGGAAGCCCTTGAGTTTCAGCACTCTCCGTATCTGCAACTTCTCGGCAATGGTGCCCACCCTATGGAACACCTCCCTTTAGAGGTCAAGGAAGTAAACAACTATCTGACTTTTAGAAGACATCTGAAGGCAGCCCTGTTTAGGGAAGTTTTTAATGTTTGATAATTTTTATAGTGTTTTTAATATTCTGTTGGGAGCCGCCCAGAGTGGCTGGGGAAACCCAGTCAGATGGGTGGGGTATAAATAATTTTTAAAGTATTTATATTATTATTATTATTATTATTAAGCTTCTACACATGCAATGTGCAAGGTACTTCATCCTTTGACTCAAGCAGCAAAAAGTCCCTGCCTGTGCAATTATTCCTCCCATCCAAGTACCTTGAGGAAGGAGGGGAGCGGAAAGAGATTAGTGAAGCAGCCAGTAAAAAAAGTACCATTCCTTGCCTCTCCTCTGTTCTAAATAACCCCACCCTGAAATGGTTTTTTTATATTATTGTAACTTTTTGTTTACCTCCCTTCCCCACAATGGCTCGCATAAACTTCCAAAGCAGGCATGCATAGCTTCAAGAGTACAACTGTCTATCATGTGCCCCTAGAACATTCTCTGGGCCTTTTCACATGTAGGTTGTCAACTGGCTAATTAGATCCATCCCTGGAGAAGGGTGTTGTCAGGCTTTGGGGAATCGGCTTCCTCCCCCATGGCAGTAAACAAAGATAAAACGAAAGATGTGTCTTACCAGTTAGAAACTTTAATAATCACAGCAAGAGAACAAAGAACATGTTTCCTAGAAATTGTGGTGCTCCCAATTAAGGATCACCCCCCCTCCATCCCTTTTAATCTACGTCACTCCTACATAATCTAAGCTTGTACCCTCTGCGCTTTCTGTTCTGAGACTTTCTGAGCTCTCCATGTGTCTTTGGAGAAGAGAGCTGAAAGCTGTCCAACAACTGTGAATCAGTTAACCCTCTCTCTTCCACTGTTTCTTCTCCTAGCTGTATTTCCCAGCTTCTGCCTTCTGAACTATGCCCCTCTGCAAACCACTTTTCCAAATCTATACTGTCCTCCTGCTCCTGGGAGAGCTCTTAGTGCAGCCCTCCTCAGCACGGTCCCTGACAGGTGTCTCCAGTTCTCTTTGTTTTTCTCTCACCCATAACATCACAACTTTGCCACATGTCTTTGTGTATGCCGAGTTCTGTGGGGCTTACTTCTATGTAACTGACACCCTGTGTTATCTAGAATTGTAGAGTTGGATGGGGCCTCATCTATTACGGTCCAACCCCCTGCAATGCAGGATACTTTTGCCCAACACGGGGCTCAAACCCACAACCTTGAGATTAAGAGCCTCATTCTCTACTGACTGAGCTATCACAGCTGTTACTGAACTATCCTTCTTTCGGTGCCCATGAGCGTTGAGTTGTACCAAAGTATACTAAGCCCTTTGTCTACTTTTGCTCCTCCAGTCTTGAACAAAGGAATCTCTCCCTGGAGACAGAAATGCTTGGCTTGCATGATGAACTGGAACAGGAGAAGAAAAAGTTCACCATGGTGGAGATTAAAATGCGCAATGCTGAGCGGGCCAAAGAGGACGCAGAGAAGAGGAACGACATGCTGCAGAAGGAGATGGAGCAGTTCTTCTCGACATTTGGGGAGCTGACAGTCGAGACACGTCGGCCAGAAAGAGGGAACACCATATGGATCCAGTGAGCACTGCTGCTGCTGCCGACCAAGACTGTGGGATTCTGGGAAGAGGGTTGTTGGGATATTATATTGTAACAGGTGACTGGTCACCTGACTGAGGCTAGCACTCAACGTAACGTCGACCCTCAGAAGAAGACGCCATGCCTATGTCAACCAACCACATCCGCCATGTGTACTTTTTAATTGAGAAATCATATTCCTTGAATGCATCGTAATGCAACCGTTAAGTGTTACAACTGGATTTGTGTATATAGATTTTAAATAGGTCATCCGAGGGAAGGGGGGATAGAAAGAGACAAGAAGAAATATTTTAATGCAAGTCTTATATTTAAACTGGCAAACGGAACCTTCATTGCAATTAAGCTTTATATTGAGGCTTTTTTCCCCTTGCACTTAATTAACATAATAAGCTATTTTTGGCATTGTGTCACCATCAGCTTATTTTGTATATTACTTTTTTTTCTCCTTTGGTTGCCCCTCTCGCTGGGGAATTAAGACACACATCTATCTATATATATAGATATCTATATATATAATGTTAGCTATTAAACAAAACAAAAAGGATATTGTGTGACTGTGCTGTTTGTGCCAATGGATTTGCCCATGACCAAAAAAAAAAAAAAAGTGTAAATAATTTTATAAAAATATAACATGAGCATCTAAGTTGGAACTCTTTTTTCCTTTCTTTTTCTTTGGGATCTATCAGTTAGAAAACACAATACAATATTTCCTGTACATGTGCGGTGATGCAATTAGCCCTCCCTCGAAGACAGTGCATCCTGTTTTGGATCAAACTGCACATTATATCCAACATGTAATTTGGGAATGCATGCTTGTTTTTCAAAAAGCAGCCACTGGGGGAGGAGGGATGGAGAGTCAGGATCAGGCCTGCAGCACTTGTTACCATCCTTCCAACAGCCCTGCCATATATGCCAATAGCTGTGTCCCTCCAGTGTCATATAGCAGCTTCAAGGGATATTTGGGGTGGACCACAGTGTCTGATTTGGTTGGTAGTGGAGATATGGAGTTAACTTCTCCATACACCATTGTCCCAGTCTTGGTTGCTTCCTTCCCCAAGGCTGCTTTTTAAAGTGGTTGAAAAAAAGAAGATATGCAATCTAAATTATGTTTGGCCCCTGGGAGAGCCATCATTGATGGGGGTTTAGCAGAAGGGGGTGCAGACAGAAAGTAGATGTCAGAAGAGGATGCAGTAGGAGACAAGATTGTCCCTGTGCTTAGGAGAACCATTATGTTATTGTTGTTGCTCTTTAAGGGTAAAGGTACCCCTGCCCGTACGGGCCAGTCCTGACAGACTCTAGGGTTGTGCGCTCATCTCACTCTAGAGGCCGGGAGCCAGCGCTGTCCGCAGACACTTCCGGGTCACGTGGCCAGCGTGACAAAGCTGCTCTGGTGAGCCAGAGCCGCACATGAAAACGCCGTTTACCTTCCCGCTAGTAAGCAGTCCCTATTTATCTACTTGCACCCGGGGGTGCTTTCGAACTGCTAGGTTGGCAGGCGCTGGGACCAAGCAACGGGAGCGCACCCCGCCGCAGGGATTCGAACCGCCAACCATGCAATCGGCAAGTCCTAGGCGCTGAGGTTTTACGCACAGCGCCACCCG
Source organism: Podarcis muralis (assembly GCF_964188315.1). Taxonomy (NCBI): domain Eukaryota; kingdom Metazoa; phylum Chordata; class Lepidosauria; order Squamata; family Lacertidae; genus Podarcis; species Podarcis muralis. The sequence continues at coordinate 14,992,459 of NC_135663.1, forward strand.
CGTCCCAATTGTTGCTCTTTATATTATGATTATTTGGGTTTTGCAAAATAGGTTGGGTCAAACATACTCGTGAAACTCTCTTTCCCAATACCTCATTATAGTTTTTTCTCACCCCTCTTGCCCTTGTTGAGTTCCTTGTAGTTGCCACCACATTGCTCCCGGGTCATCTCCTGAGTGTCAGTATTCGTAAGAGGGATTAAGTTGCATACTATTAAGCCTCGTGTGTGAAGGTGATTCATGATCAGTTGAGAGCACCCTCTGGAGTGTCTCATTTGCATGCTCAGGACAAGAGAAGCATGAGCAAGAACATGCCCATTGTCTGCCCTGTGTGTGGAATTATATTCCCAGGGCAATTAACTCACCCAAGCTCTGGGGATTAGTCAGAAGCAATGCACGACCAGTCTATGTAGGGTGAATTGATCAGGATTCAACCAGGACTGGAGTGGCATTTTAAGATTCCTTACACCTCTCCCCCACCTTCAAACCAGCTAGTTCTAATGCCTTATTTCCTGCAATGAGACTTTTGGGCAACAAATTTTAAGAGCAGGCTCATGTTACTCAAGCACCACTTGGTTATTCAAAACGTGTTGACTCTCAGATGCAATATAGTATAAACTCGCCCACTGGAAAGGTGGGGGAGGAATTGCCATGGGTACAGCACCAGTTTTAGGGTGGTGTGGGCTGTTCCCTTGACTGGGGCACTAGGCCAAGGGGGTGCAAAATCATCAACGTCATTTATACATGTAACTACCAAGAAGATCCATAAAAAGCAACCATACAAAAAATGAATTATTTTGAAAATAAAAGGGGGGGGGATTTTGTCCTCAGGGCATCATATTATTTAAGTCCCTGATGGCTATTTTGCCCACATAAACCATCACTTGATGTCAAACTCAAACAATGCAAACAAAGCCCCATAATATAAACGAAGCTCAGAATGGTGAGTTTGAGTAAGGCCCCACCTAGCTCTCAAACCATCATCATTAGTATTGTAGGGCAGCCATCCATGCAGGTGAATCACACATTTTGCCCCATCTCCCATGGCATTTCCCTCATACTCTGAAACTCGCACTGGCTATGTTGTGGCAGAAGACTCAGAGTCAGCAAACAGCAGCTTCAGGCAGCTACCAAAGCACCAGCACCCTAGCTGGGCCCACGACCAACGACTCCCATGAATCAATTCTCTGATCTGTGCCAACTGACACAAACCAACATTTTAAATTCCCACAATGCCTTGCAGCAACAATTATATTTGGAGCATTGTGGGAAATTTAAATAGTGGGGTGGCACTGTGGATTAAACCACAGAGCCTAGGACTTGCCGATCAGAAGGTCGGCGGTTCAAATCCCCGCGGCGGGGTGAGCTCCTGTTGCTCGGTCCCTGCTCCTGCCAACCTAGCAGTTCAAAAGCACATCAAAGTGCAAGTAGATAAATAGGTACCACTCCGGCAGGAAGGTAAACGGCGCTTCCGTGTGCTGCTCTGGTTCGCCAGAAGCGGCTTAGTCATGCTAGCCACATGACCTGGAAGCTGTACGCCGGCTCCCTCGGCCAATAAAGCGAGATGAGCGCCGCAACCCTAGAGTCGGTCACGACTGGACCTAATAGTCAGGGGTCCCTTTACCTTTACCAGAGGGCTCACTAATATCAGAGAGGGGGGCACCAGATAGGAAGTTGCCACGGGAACCCTCAAACCTGCAGCCAGACTTACTTGTGAGAGCTGTGATCGTATATTTTGCCCTGAAACAGCGGCAAGGAGCCCCATATTTAATCAGGGACCCATTAGCTTGGGGGCTGAAGTTAACCCTTTCTCTTGTGACATTTCTCTGGTGGAATGAGGTCTGTGACTGTTTCTGACCTCTCAAAGGAAGCCCCATCTGATGTGTCTCTGGAGGCATAGTTGAAACCACGCATGGGAAACTCAGTCCAAAAGTCATACGCAACAGACCAGCTTTACACTGTGGTCCAGTACAAGCCCTTGCTTTGCAATCCATCAGCACATAGCAGGTTCAGTTCACTTCTCTCCCCAGGTTTTCATGACCAGAAGCCCATGTTGTATACAGAATATCCAATACACCACCGAGTGTCACTGTGTGTCATGAACGATTTTTCCAGGAAAAACAAGGTTAGCATTGTCTGCTCTGTTCAGCTATAAGAAACTAGTGTTATGAAGCAAGTGCTCTTGTCAGGCATGAGCTATGAGCCCATAATATTGCGAAAGGGGCCTGGAAAGTTAAGTCATGACTCTTGCATCCTTCATCCAGGAATTACACTGCTTGGTTTAGGATGTGCCATGTGACATTAGGAGGCCTGTCGGTATGTAAGCATGTAGCTATAGGAACATCTAAGCAGCTGAGCTCCCCCCCCCCCCCGTTTCTATTCCTAAGCTTTGTTCCCTCTCACCCTACAGGGAGATCTGGGCTGAGCCAAGATGGGATTAGTAGTGTGCAACAGCTTAACAGGATCATCACCATCCATGGAACTGCAGCTATGTGCTTAAGCTTGCAGCGCTAGACCAGAGTACTGAACAGCTCAATCACTTCTTGCAAGCATAGCCCCGTTCATCTCTACACAAAGCTTACCACCTTCAGACAACTCTATACAACATGTTTTGTGACTGGTGCCCAATGGGATCGGTAGGGCAAAAGGCAGGGAGACCAACAGTAGCAGGTAGAAGAAGAGGCAAAGAAGAGTTTGGATTTGATATCCCGCTTTATCACTACCCGAAGGAGTCTCAAAGCAGCTAACAATCTCCTTTCCCTTCCTCCCCCACAACAAACACTCTGTGAGGTGAGTGGGGCTGTGAGACTTCAGAGAAGTGTGACTAGCCTAAGGTCACCCAGCAGCTGCATGTGGAGGAGCGGAGACGCGAACCCGGTTCACCAGATTACAAGTCTACCACTCTTAACCACCACACCACAGGGAACTAGTTCCCTGACTGGTTGTAAGTACAATGGCAGGCAGGGTTTGGGGTAGACTGGGTGAGGGCAGACTAAGGTTGGCAGAGCAGTGCCCAGTTAGAATGAATGGACCACACTCTACTGCCTGTTCTGCCTTGTCAAGTGGTAAGATTGGTACTTTAATCTAGAGTAGTTCCTTGTGCAGCCAACTTCCATGATTTTGGCCAATAGGGAAGTTGGTTGAGGGTTGGGCATCTAGCCTGTTTTTGTCATGATACTAGAGTTAGGCTCCCCTTCTCTAGGGGATGAAGTCAAGGAATCTGTAGAGCCAGCTCTAAATATGCTTCCAGCAGAGGAGCCTGTGGTGCTGGTGGTCCTCTGGGCTGAGGAAGTGGCACAACCATCACTGTGTTCCAATGCAGAAGACCAAAGGCGACCCTGCTTTGTTGCAATAGGAGACCAGAAGAACTGGTTGGAGCTCTACCTGAAAAAGCACATTCCAGTGTGGGCAGGACTAACAGCTGGAATACAGCAGCTACCACGATATAGGGCTGTGTCTCAGTATATTTATTGCTGAAAAGAAGCACCAGAGCTCTGTGTTCCTATAGCGCAGCCTGAACCTTGAAACCAGACTGAACCTTGCCTCACTTTGCACCCAACTTGAGCCACAACTTGTAATGCATCGAGCCCCAGCCTTGCCTCACTGCAAAGTGGGACAGTTTTGGACAGGGGTGCACTGCCACTGAAGGATGAGCCCCACAGCCTGAAGTCTGGCTTTGCTCCTGTGTGATTAGATTGTGGCTGGGAGCATTTATCCACAACTTCTTTTGGTGAACCACCTGTGCCTTTCCATGGAGAAGCCAGATCTGGTCATTATCACACATCCAGGTCGGACTACCATAATGCTCGTTGAAAAATGTGTAAAAATTGAAGCGGGTACAGAATGCTGCGGCAACTGCTATTAAGAGTCATGTGTTGTATTATTCCCAGTTCATTTAACACTCATACAGTGGTACCTCAGGTTAAGTACTTAATTTGTTCTGGAGGTCCGTTCTTAACCTGAAACTGTTCTTAACCTGAAGCACCATTTTAGCTAATGGGGCCTCCTGCTGCTGCCACGCCGCCGGAGCACGATTTCTGTTATCCTCCTGAAGAACAAGCTCTTAACCCGAGGTAATATTTCTGGGTTAGTGGAGTCTGTAACCTGAAGCGTATGTAACCCGAGGTACCACTGTAATGCTGTTTATAACTTTTAGAGACCCATACATTTTGAAACCAGAATATCTAAACATCTGCCTCCTACTGTGAATGAGTTAGCTTGCCCACTGAATCTTCCGTGGAGGCTCTCCTCCATGTCCCATCACCACCAGAAGTATGATTGACAGTAATATATGAGCTAGGGCATTTTTTCTTCATTGCAGTGCCTAGGCTTCCTCAATTTGATGTTCTCCAGATGTTTTGGACTCCAACTCTCATCAGTTCCAGCCAGCATGGACAATTATCAGGGATGACCAGAGTCGGAGTGCAAAACATATACAGGGAACCATATTTGGGAAAGCTGGCCTAGGCCACAGAACTCCTTCACCATGCTACAGCTATTACAACACTTGTTGAAAATCATTTTGTTTCATCAGTTGTTTGGTTTAAAGTGATGGTTGGTTTCTCTGGTTTTATTGCTGCTTTCTTTGTTGCTGTGCTTCTGGTGTCTGTTGCTGTACTTTGTATTTTTATATTTATATGTGTAGTTTTTTCATTTTACTTAAGTTTTTTATGTTGTAAGTCAATCTCTCTCTCTCTCTCTCTCTCTCTCTCTCTCTCTCTCTGTGTGTGTGTGTGTGTGTGTGTGTGTTAATGTTTAATGTTTTATTATGTTTCTATATATTTCAGAAGCAGTCCAGGGTTGCTGGGGCAACCCAGTCAGATGGGCAGGGTAGAAATAATTATTATAATAAAATTCTATTATTATTGTTGTTGTTGTTGTTGTGTGGCCAAAAGTGATGCTCCCCTGTGCTCCACAGATTTGTTGGAAAAGCTGTACATTTGAATCTCTATTGAAAATTGTGTATATTTAAACCTGTGAACAGAACATGACCCCAAAGAATCAAAACGAGACAAAGTATTTAGACAAGAACTCCAAAAGGTGTTTTTTTTTCTTTTTTTGGCACAAAGGGGAAAATAGATTCCCTTCTGCTTTTAATAACTCAAAACAAACAGAAGTCAGAATGCATCGACTCAACATTGATCCACAAAAGGTTGATGAACAAAGCCAAGACCCCTCCGTTCCCCCTCGTACCACCCACAGGAAACAATGAAAGGTAGAAAGTAAAAACGACTGAAGAAGTAAACAAAATGTAATGAGGTTCATTTCCTTATCAAATGTAACATTTGTCAGTTCATCCATACTCACAGGTTGTTTACTTATCACGTTCAAAACTAAGACCTTGCAATGGAGTTGGACACTTCTTCCTCTTCCATTCTTGATGCTGAACAGTGGCTCTTTGTTTTGTGTGTGTTTTTTCTCCGCATATATATAGAGATATAAAAACTACTTTTATCAACACTGAGAAGTTACACTCCTGGTCATTGTGAATTATATTTGGAAGTCCAATCATGCAGAACTACAGGCGGGTGCAACTTAGGTCTTATTACAAGATGGACATGGCAAGGTGAACAGTTTGGTTTCGCTAGTTGGGTTGGGAAGATCCTGGTACCATTGTTGCAAAATGTATTACTGGCCGTAAGTCCCACTTACTCAAATTTACTAAATATACATAATTCTCTATATACATATTGAAGCCCCCAACCCTTTTCCTTATTGGCCGAATGCCAACAGAGGAAACGATTGGAGGAAACATATGGAGGTGTACAGTGGTCTTTGAGAAATACAGACAGAGTGATGGATTGTTACAGACAAGTTACGAAGAGAGAGGGAGAAAAATCAGTATGGATATTTACATACTATGAATCTTACTATGTAGGAGAAATGTACAGCCCTGCTCAACCAAAAGCAACTGATTTGTTGCATTTAGTGAATCTCGTTTTCTCAGGGACAAATTTTTAAAGCTGCTCAAAGGTCGTCTAGTTCCACTGAAGCCAGTATCAGAGAGCTGCCTTAAACTGAATTGGGTTATCTGTCTGCTTCAGGGAGACCTACTCTGACTAGCTGTTGTCTAGGACCTCAGGCCAGCTCCTGCTATTATCTGAAGACGCTGGGAACCAAGCCTTGAAAATGCAAGTCTTTTGTTCTTTCTTTGAGCTTCATTATGCTAAAGCACATTGTAAGACTCAAGAGTCAAGGGTTGGAAGACTCAAGACAGGGTTACAAAAGGTGGCACATTTGCCCTGGAGGGCTACCTGTGTGTATACACGATTGCTGATATTCACCTTGGGAAAGCATCCATAAACGTTTCAGGGATAAAGGACTATCCTTACAAAATTCATACACCCCAATCCAGTAGGAGATATCCATGCACATTGACAGAACGCAGCTGTATATTTTATGAGTGTACGCACTGCAGTGCACATGCCTGCACTCTCTCTTGGACTACCAGTCACACGCAACATGTTATTGTATACAACCACAGCCGGAATTTTTTGGGGTGTGTGGGGAGGTGTCCCTGTTTCCTAATTATAGTCCCAAAGCAATGCCAAGACAAAACTGTAATGTCAATCCAGGAATTAAAGGGTGGGCAAATGGATTTTTTAAAGGGATGGAAAGAAAGAGTAATTTGCTACTCCAAAACACAAAACTCGCTTTTTGCATTTCCCACGCCTGAAATCGAAATTAAGTCTTGCATTTGCTTGAATGGACATGGATTTAATAACTAGCTCGTGCCCCTGCCCTACTTTGCATTAAAAACACCAGCACAAATGATCAACTTGGGAGTAAAGGGGTGTCACATAAAAATGCCCTAAATTTTGAAATTATTAGAAGGAACACCTTTGGATATTTTGACTCTCCTTTTCTTCAGAGGTGTCTCAATGTGTCTTTTGATTTATAATATTCCTTCTCAAGGCAATTTTACCCCCTTCCCTATTCTTTTCAAGATGGGAAACCCAATCCACAAACCAGGGTACATAAATTGAAAATATTTTAGAGCCATGAAAGCTTAATCGAAGAAGACTTGGCTAAAAGTTGTCCGTCTGTCCCCCCCATGCCAACAAACATACTCTTTTACAGAGTCATTTGTCTCCTGTGAAACTGGGGTGGAGGGTTCTGGGTGAATTGGAGAAATTGCCAGGGGACTTACCATAACATGTATGAAGGGGCGGGAGTGGGGGGCAAACGTTTTAGAAACAGTAACAAAGAATTGTCCCCCTGGGAACAGTGCGCCAGATCTTCAAGCAATGGCAAAACTTTTAACAATGAAAAAGAAACCCCCCAAAAGAAAGGGGGGGGGGACTGAGACAACTCTCTGCCATATGCACATATGCCATGTAGAAATTTCTCTTGGCCACTGAAGATCACAAAAATCTGGGGAGGGGGATTCTTCTCCCCACAAATGCCACCCAAATAAGATATGAAAGTAATTCTTTAATTGCAAAGAAACAAGGGGGAAGAGAGCAGATTCCGTGTGTGTCGTCTTCATTGGGACTGCCACACAGGCAGATAGGGTTAACCCCCTGAATTTGACACAGTGCCAAATTCACCCCCTCCCTATTTCCCACCACCCTGGCTGCTATTTAAAAATTCTCAAACCAGGCACGTTAAATCTAATCATGCAATTACAGTCATGTCTAGTTTGGTCTTTAGACAAGCACATTCTCACCGTTCTTTAAATTAAGAATCTCACCACCAATCTCACAGGGTCTGCTGAGCTCAGACTATTACTTTCAACATATAAAAGGTGCCTTAAATTGCTAATAATTATATAAGATGGGAATAAGCTGTTTCAAATCAAAGTTCTCCCGTTTAAGGCAGCGCTCCAGAAACTAGTTAAGCCTCAATCTGTGCAGCTCTTTGGAGTTATTGACTTTACAGAAGCTATTCCTAAAGTAGATGGACCATTGACTACAGGCTCCCATTTTTCATTTCTGAACAGAAATGAAGTTTGAATAACACAGCCCAAGCATTCTTTTTATAAGAAAATGAGATCTAGTAGATCATATGAGCAGGGCTATTTTTCTCCAGCTCATCAGTTGGAAAAAGACACATTTCTTCCCTAACCTTGGCCCAAAAAGCTTTTTCCTCATTAAGTTCTTACACATCTGTGAAATAATTCAAGTCCACTGTGTTACCCTCCCTTTATTAAAACCATCCTTTGAAATTCAAACCAGCTCAACTATCAGACTCTTGACAGTGCAGGGTTCTAGTCAATATAATATGGACAATTTCCAGGCTAAAACAAAATGCAAACTCATATTAAATTTAGCAGCCCATCAAGAGACCAAACATTTGCACATACCTAGCAAAACTACCGGCTTCCTTTTCTTAAAAATAAGCCATACTAAACCAGTATGCTTCCCCAAACTAGCCATACAAAATCTAATTCTTCCTTGTAAAATACATACTTGGCCAGTAGCACTCTCTACAAGACCATTCAAGTCAGACACACCTGAGAACAGAGCTTCCAGAACAATTCCAATGAGCTAAGAAAGCAGGTTAAATTTTCTTACTGTGAGGCTGCAGAGGTGGTAAAAGTTTCATCTGCTACTTCTGCAAAGCTGGGACAAATATAGGAACCCTTGTCCTCTTGAAAGAGTCCTCTATTTCAGGAATGAACAAAGGCCTGGAGAATTGGCTTTCCTTTTACCAGAACCTGAGAGACTCCAACTGTAGCCAGGTGCAAAAGATAAACACTTAGAATCAAAGCATTCTAAGGCACCTGATCTCACAGTTGCTCCTCACAATGATACTCCTCACCCACCCATTCCTTCATTCCAGCAGTATAATTTAGGGGGAGTTATTTGGTAAATCTACTCCAAACCACCTGGAGATCTGCAAGAAGTTCCCAAAACTACTTTCCTTAGCCCTGTTTCATCATTTTCACCTCCAAGTCTGTGAACTAGACCCAACCACTGCATACAAATGATAAAATTCCCTACACATAGAAAATGAATATTTTAGTGGAAGAGTTTCGCTGTACTTATTACATCCATATCCCACCTTTCCTCATGATTTTGCCCTCCCAATTTTCTTCTCAGAATGGCAGGTAAGGTAGCTTAGGCTGGGCATTCGTGGCTGGCCCAAAGTCAAAAACTGTGATTCATGGGAAGTTGAACTTGTATCTCCTTGATGCTAGTCTGAGACTCTAACCCATTGCACTACGTAGCTGCCTTATAGGCAGAGATTTCTTTACAGATGGTGGACTTTCGCAAGAGCCAGGCCTACACTCAAGTGACAAAGCCTGGGCAGGTAAATGCCACGTCTCCAGCAGTTTGTGAGAAATACACAAATAAGATCGTGGTGGTTGCATTTTCAAAATGCCCTAAAACCACTGGTGGGAACTCTGTTTTCTACAAAGCTTTACCCGAGAGCTGAGAGTAGATTTGCCACCTTCTTCCTTGCAGGGGGGGGGGGGGCCTTTGCGCCCTTAATAGCTGCACAACAGCCTGAAATTTAAATAGTGCAGCTTTCACCAGCACATGGTAATGCACAGTGCTTTTTTTCTGAGGGGACGCGGGGGTAAATGTTTTCTGAATCTAAGTTTGGCCTCATTGAGGGGCAGTATTTCAATATGAGTAGGAAAATGAAAGTACCCCTAAACATTTTTTTTTTGGGGGGGGAGCACTGGTAACGAAGCAAAGGAAAAGCGGCTCTTAGATGGCAGCAGGCAGCTGACTTATAGCCCAGTCTCAGTTTTCCTTTAGTTCAGTGGGACATTATTATTATTTTTGTTTCAGATGGGATTTTAATGGGCTTCGTAAAGCCAAAACTCAGTACAGGAACTTCCTTATCCACTTCAAATACAATGTCAATTGAATTATGCACGTTTCTTCCAGTAAAAAAAAAGACAATATAAACAAACATTTTCAAGAACCTCTCAAAGCGTTCAGTTTTGATTTCTGGGTTTACTTTTTACAGTAAAATAGCTTTTTACTAAACCAGCGTGAATCATTTAATTCTTTTACTAATACCAAGGTGGTTTGCATTTGTTGCCCTCCCTTACTATGCTAAGAGTTGAACTCAAGTGCATTGCACTATTTCAGAAAAAAAGGGTTTGCTGTTTAAAGCTGTAGGGCCCCATGTGTCACTTAACGTGAGTTCAGTGGGACATTAAGGGCCACCAAAGCTTCTTGGGTTGAGCAGCCTTGGGAAAAATGTATACTTAGTGGACGCTTATTAAGGCAACTTTGAGTCTAGCTTAGTCGTAGAGCATGAGACTCTCAGGGCTGTGGGTTCAAGCCCCCATGTTGGACAAAGGATTCCTGAATTGTAGGGAGTTGATCTAGACAACCCCCATGGTCCCTGCCAACTCTACAGTTCTGTGATACTAAGTTGTTTTTCTGTAATAACGCCTCCTGCACAATAACCGAAAACCCTGTAGGAGATGTCAAGCACCACTGTTGGACCTTTATTTTATTCAGCCCACCAACTTTTAAAATGTTTCTAAATATTTGGAGGGAGAAAACGGGGGAGGGATGGCGGCTGCGTGGGCTTAAGTCTTGCGCCAAATTTCACCTAAAGCGTTCAAGATGAATTGGGAGGTTGCCACCTGACTAAAAGCTGAAACCCCTGAGTATTCTGAGGAAATGAAATACAACATCAATAACACTAGCAAAACGTATTTCTGATTGGCTGAGGTTCAAGATCTTGCTGCTATGAGCCATACATCGAATGTGCCTAGCCCTGCCTTCTGAGAGAGCAACTCTTAGGTTTTGATGCAAATATCAGGATATCTTCTAGAGCACCACATCTTTGAACAGGGGTGAGGAACCCTTTTCTGTTTGAGGGTCACATTTCCTTTCAGGAAACCTAGTGGTTAGTGCTAGTGGTGATTGGGGGGAGGGATGGCAATATATGTGCCTCTTACCATTGCTAAGAAGGCTACATTGCAGCCATGCAGAAGTCATGAGGCTATTCCACCCCACCCCATTCTCCATCCAGCCAAGCAAGATGGATTATCACAATTCAAAGATGCAATTCAGGCAGGCCAAAGCACTTGAGGAAGGTATGCTAGGGCCAGCAAGACTTAGAAGAACAGATATGAGAGTGTGGCCTGAAAGTCAAAGGGCAGATGTGCCATGGGAAGGATATTAATTTCTCAGCTCCCATTTTGTCTCAGCACTCCACACACACACACACACACACACACACACACACACACACACACATATATATATATATATATGCATTAACAGGGCTATTTACGGCCTCCCTTCCAGGCTGGACCTGCTACAACAGCACTGACAGGGTTGCTATCTTTCAACGGGCGAATTATGGGTGGCTCAATCATCTGCCACTTGTAAAGGCAGGACCAAATTTACAGAACTGTGTCTTACAGACAAAATGTCAGAAGCTAAATTTAAGGCAAGGCAGCAGACTCCCGCTAACAGACAATCCCTTCCTTTCATCATCTTTTGATCTGACCTACATACACTAGAATGTCTGAAATGGCAACGAGACAGATGAACAGTGATGGACAATTCTCTTGAATTGTGTTTAAAGCCTTTTAAAAAGCAGTCCTGTGTATGTTAGTTATGTGTGGTGAAATGTTTATTTTTCTTTGGCTGGAATCATTGCCAATCAGTTTCCCTGGATGCCGTCGGACAACCTTCCTCAAGCACCAGTATTTAGAAAGAGATACTTTCTCTCTTTAAATGCTTATTCCAAAGTGTTAATTGGTTCATACGTCTCTGTCAGACCCGTGCTACATTTTCTGTTCCCTAAGCCAAGCCACTTTTTAGACATGTCACCCTAAGGCCCTTGAAAATATTTTAGATCCCCTCATTCTTTTCTATATTCTGATTAAATTGTTTTTGTTATGTCAGTCGGCCAGAATGACACCTCTAAATGAGGGTGGGCCACAGATTTCTGTAACAGTTTCAGGATCTGTGCTTTCTTGGTTTCCAGCTTCTTGCCTAATAATTCCTAACACCACATCTGCCCTTTTCACAGCTGCAGTACAGTCAACTGATGTTTTCGGTAAACACTCTATAATCTCAAGGTTATCTGTCTTTCCTTGCTGGCTGCAGATTACTGACTTTCGTTTTATCTTTTCCCAATGAACATGGCTTGGCACTTACATGGAACTTCATCTGCCATTCTATCCCCCAGCCACGCATTCAGGAGAGTTTTCTCAAACTCTCTGATGGGATTTCGCCCCCCGCCCCTGAGTAACTTAGCATCACCAGCGAGTCTGGATGCTTCAACGCTGTTATGGATTGTGGCTTCTGATATTGACAAGCTAATGGTCTTCAGTTCCAAAAGGTTCCCTGTTACCTGTGGTCTCAGCACCAAAACAGTGGACAGTGGAAAGTGGCTTTTTTTAAAAAATTGCCCATTATATCTGGGCAACAAAATACACAGCTAGCAGATGCCATTATTGCCATTATTGCTTAGAGCGTCATTTCTCTGTTATTGCCTTCGTGGCATCCTCAGTGCACTACTGTGTCCCATTAAAGTACTGCCATTTCTTGTGCATTGGGATTTCATGTGGGCTGAGTTAAGGTTAGTGCCGCACATGGATATCTTTTCATGGCTTTCAGAAAGAATACGCGGGAAATCAATCAAAGCTGCTTTGTGGCTTCCATTTCAATGGAAGATGCATGTGGTAACTGTGATGCGCCGGCAGCAATTAATAGATTGCCCCCTATATTGCTATTTATTTTTATTTAGTTATTATTATTTTTTGCAGTAGTGACTTTTTGCTTATTGCTGCTATACATACTGCACTAACGAAAAGTGTTCCATTCCTTTTTATTTAAGGAAAATTCTACCTGCCCTACATCTTTATTTAGTAAGTGGAAATGAAATTGTCTGGTCATAACTATTTCAGGAAGGATATGCTTCTAAATTTGTTTATGGCCACCTTTCAGAAGAGAAAGAATGTGTGGTTCAGTCTAGGCCAGGCATGGCCAAACTTGGCCCTCCAGGTGTTTTGGGACTACAACTCCTATCATCCCTAGCTAACAGGACCAGTGGTCAGGGATGATGGGAACTGTAGTCCCAAAACAGCTGGAGGGCCAAGTTTGGCCATGACTGGTCTAGCTGGTGTCACTCAAAGGGCTTAGATTGTGGCCACTGTGGGTTGTTGGTTTTTTATACATCTGTTTGTTTATTTATTTGCCTTCATGAAAACATTATTAGCACTTGCTTTAAAAAGTAAAAAAAAGAATCAGTTTAGTTTCACACTATTCAACCATGTTAGAAATGGCTGGTTTCACATCTGACCAAAAATAAATGTTAAGAGTTGTGTTCAAGGCTGACTCTTAGAGGTTTATCCCTAAAGTTTTGACTCCTAGTCTCCTGGACAAATTTCAACATAGTGTAGTACATGACACCTCAGATTCTCAACAATAAAAAAAAAATAAATGGTTGACATCCATTCATGCACACAAGTATCTGTAGTATCTGTATATCTGATTTCCGGGGGGAGCGGAGGTTGGGGGCGAGTCAGGTCACTGCTTGTGTAACCACTTTTGGTGTAGGCCTGGGGAATTTTCAGATAATGTGTTGCAATGAAAAGATAGCAAAGAGGGAAATTGTAAAGCTGAAAGCAGCTAGCCGTTCACTGTCCTTCCAATTAATGTTGGGAATGGTTAAGATGCATTTAAAAAAAAGAAAGAAAGAAAAGAGAGAGAGAGAGAATTGGAGTTGTTCACAGCCTAGGTTGGTGCTGCTCCAAACCTCCTTTCTTTGATGCACTAAACAGCTATACACGTAATAAATATACATTAGAAACACCCCTTTCTTTTAATCTGACTCCCTTGCCTTGTCGCTCCAACTGGAGCATTCTACATGCACAGAGAGGCAGTCCCAATGAGAAGCCTATCTGCCAATAAGCAACAGTTCTGGTTATGGAGAACCTCTCTCTAGTGAAGGTCTTCCAGACTGCGACCACCTCGAGGTCCTTCATCGTGAACAAATAAATGATAGGGTTTGGGAACAACAAACGCAGGTGTTCTATTTGCCTCCACTCAATATCATTCATCTTTCGCTTCTGCCTTGATTCAGGAGCCAGCTCCCCAACATCAGCATGAGTTCTACTACAAAGGAAGAAGTCTACAACCTTTCTCGCCTAATAGATGCCCAGGACCATATCAGATGAAGAAGCAGAACTTCTACAAGCTGACTTCCCCTCATTTAGGGAACTACTTGCCAGCCTCTGCTTGACCCTGGCCAACCCAGTTTGATCCATTTCTGACAGCCTTTATCTAAAAAACGAGCGCAGTCACACAAGGCAGTGGAAGTTCCTGCAAATATGGTGCCCAAGAAACCCCTGGTGTTCCAAGGGAACATCTAGTCCAGAATCCTGCATCCACACAAACAGGCCTCTCTCCTGACAACTCCCCTAGCTCAACATACATATTCATTCAAAACAACAACAACAACTCGAAATCCATCAGCATTTAACAAGGACAATCCCATTGAACTTCCTCTATTATTCCTCCAAACAAACCGCTATTAAAAACAGTGCCGAAATATAGGACTCTACATCATCAAGATTCTGAGAGAGCTTCGGTTTGACTTTTTCCCTACTTATTTAAATTAACCCAAGGACCAACTAAACAGGCTGTACAATGAGAATTATATTACAGATGAAATTTGCATTTAAAAAACCCCCCAGGAGGTTCAGTTGTCTACTTGCGGGCTGTGTGCACACATATGGACTTCTGCTCTTTAGATACATGTACACACACAGCTGCATATATATCCTCAAATGCATATTTGCATGTATGTACACCGAGATACATGTGCAGTTTTCTGTACATCTGCTGAAAACAGAAGCAGAAAGGGTTAGATATGCACACATGTATACACATAAAGGGTTGGGGTTCTGGCCACCTTGTCATGCCAACGTGAAAAAGGACAGTTGCAGTTGCTGGTTTTGCAGCCATTAAAGTTTTGCAAAATTTATGAAAAAAGGCTCCTTTCCCCCGTTTTTTCTCATTTTGCAGTAAGCATCATCGGAAGAAGACCAAAGCAGAGCAACTATTAAGTTAAATATACACTTGAGCTTAGCTGCATTTACATAACTCTTTTAAGAGAAGCAGGCTGAAAGGGTTTTGTTTTATTTAATCATTATGTGTGTTTGTTTTTCCTTTAATTTTTTTTTCTCTTCCTTGCCATCATCGAATTCTTTTATGACCACAATGATTCTTCCCCCCCTCCCCTAAATTACATCATCTCCTGAAGAACGTCGGGTTTCGCAGGCAGGCGGCTAGTCACCTGCAACAACCGAGGGGCCCTGCAGAAGCTTCCAAACTGCTGTCAGTGTCCGACGCCAGGGTCTGGTCTGTGGACATGGAGGAAATGTCATTGACGGATGAGGATGGAGGGAGGCTTTCGCTGCTGTTCACTGCTGCACCTGTGCTAAGAAAATGAACACCGGCGTGATTCAACCTGAAAGCCCTGGGAATGTTTGAGAGATAACAAGAGAAGTTGCTTCAGCTCCAGCACAATTCAGTATTTATGTATGTATGTCTGTATTATGATCAGGTTCCAAAGAAGTGTGAATGGAAGGAAAACAATTGCTAATCGTGTTCAGTGGCATAGCGTGGGTTGCCAGAGCCTGGGGCCACACGGCGGGGGGGGGGGGGACAGATGGAGGATGCATGCACATTCAACTGCCTAATGGCGTCCATGTCAAACAGAGGTCACTTCCTGGTTCACATGGAGAAGCCATTTTCAACAGAGCCCAGCAACGGAAGACACGCAGCTGTATTGAGGCAGCAACGGGCATTGAAATTTTGCACCCCTAACAATTTTGCACCTGGGGCAATCGCTCCCATGCTACACCACTGATCCCGTGCAAACCCCACATCTATATTGTCAGGATGGTTTCTTTTTAAATAAATAAAAATATATGCACATTTAAACGCACATGCCCCACTCTTGAAAGTTGCACAGCCTACCCATTTTGTATCTGAGAATCCTCCAGACAGAAATACAAAATCTTACATGACAAACCAGCCTGTTGTTTTCAGAGGCATGGCCTCAGTATGGCTTCTCCTCCGATGATTATCAGAGGATGATTGTCAGTGGAGCCACCACTAGGGGGAGGCACCACAGGAAATCTCCCCTTCTGGGATGCTACTTGGTGGGAGGACCTTGAGTGAGAGGTGGGGAAGTGAAGATCTCCAAGGATGAGAGATTGGGAGGGAAGAGGCTTCCCAGGTGAGAGCTGGGTCTGTCATTTTCTATGGTGGCTGAGATTAAGAGCTACGGTAAATTACATAGAGAGAAGATTTTGTATTTGTGCACTGTTTGGGATTTATACCTTTGTATAGGTTTATTTTTCTAATACAACCAGTGAACCCTTAAAAAAATATCCAAGTGCCTTTTATATTATACATTTTTGCAATTCTCCCATAGTCCTCAGGGAACCACAGATATGTGACTGTTTCTTGCAATGTTGGCACAGACTGCTGCAGGAATGGGCTGCATATCCAAACTTGTATTACTCTTCTCCAATGTACCAGTAGATCATTCCTTCACTGTCCCATGCTCCCACCATCGTTAATTTTAATTGACTGCATGGAGCATTCTCATGTTTTCCACTGATAACATTCCCTCCTACTCACCCCCATTAGAGAAATAAAGTAGCCCAGAAAAAAATATCGCTTCATCAAATAGCTGGTTTCCCCATCCCTTATTAAAATTTACGACAACCCAAACCATCAAATTGCATGGAGCTGAAGATGAAAATGTAAATGGAAGGAAAACACTGGAATATATCAAGATTGAGGAAATAAAATGAAAAAAGGGTGATATTCCAACATCACACAAGCAGACTTTCGCTTGTTCAGTGAGGCTTCCTCTTCTTCCCCTGCAGCCCCCAGCTCCCACCCCGATCTTGTCTAGAGGCCCCACCCTCAACCCACAATGCTCCATTTTAGGCGATGATCCATTTTAGATGAAAGCCAATACTTAATTAGTCCTTGCAAATTACTTCCCCATGCAAGCAAACTCTGTTATTGTTACACATAAATCACCCAACACACACAGCTCTGTGTGACAGATGTGCTTGTGGACCATGATTTATTCTGATACCCACTCCATCTTGAAGAAAGATGACGCCGGGCACATGCAGGAAGCTCTTAAATCAAGCCTGCATGCTTTGCTTTTCACTTTCTGCTCTACGAGAATCTGTTGAATCGCCTTTCTGTCACCAGAACTGAAATCAATGCGCGTAGCACTGAAAAACTCCATTGGGCCCATTGCTAATCTGGCAACCTATCATCAAATTTTCTTTGTGCCTTGTCCTTGCCAATTGCTTGCACAGTTTGGAGGGTGCTTTGCACCTGTGACTGTACCTAGGTGGAGTCAGGCGAGGCAAATGTTTAGTGGGCTTTATGAGAACACAAGAACAGCACTGCTAGGTCAGCCCAAAGGCCCATCTGGTCCAGAATCCTGTTCTCACAATGGTTCCTAAACTCTGGTTCAAAGGGGACCTAGCGACCATTAAGTAAGCCCAGAAAAACCTGGCGACTTAATAGTCCACCAGCTATGGGCTGCAGCTTATCCGGTCTTTGACAATCCCCCTGTCCCAGGCAGGCAGCACAAAAACTGAGATTTATTAGTTTCTCAGCTGGCAAGCAGATTTCCGACTGGAGGTTCAGAACTGGAGCAGGACTGGCATTAATCACAATTAAGGTAAGTGCAAAGATAATCTTTAGCCGTGGTTATTCTTGGCAGGGTGAATTTGCAGTTTGGGGTGAGATGCAGTTGAAAGGGAGCGGCTCACCCTTAAATCATGGTTAAGGATCTGGCTGGCTACAAGTACACCAACCCAAGTGATTTATCTATGGATGCAGTAACATGCTGGTCATTGGCCATAATAAAGAAATGGATGGGTGGATAAATGGATGGATGGAACCAGTATAGAGACTTGAAATAACTGTGTTCATCCATCCAAAGTCCTGACAGTAACCTAGACTCTCATGCCGCCTTTCCCCAAAAAAGAAAAATAAGAATCTGGAGTTCAATTAATGCAATTCATCTTCAGTTCCATGTACCAAATTGTCTAAAAGTAATGTTCAGCCTCAAAGCTGTGGCTGCTTACGTCTGAATTAATAGCAGCAGATTAAGACACTTTGGTGAGAATCCATCACTGTACGATGGAGCCTGCAGCGAGCACAAAATGGTCATTCACTGGGAATGAGTACCTGAGGGAGAAGGCTGTCCTTTTACTACACCATTTTTAGTCTTTTCTTCGGAATTCATTACTTCCTTGTAGATTAATTCTGCAAGAGACAACGGAGCCAGTTACAAAGGTGGAGAGGAGTTGCTAGCTTCCCCCCCCCCCAGCACCATTCAAAGAAAGCGCAAATAGAAGACCTCAATAAATTATCAGCCTTGTAAAGGAGTCTGTGAAAGTTACTAGTCCACATCCATTTTTACCAATTTATCTGATGATGGAGCCATGAAAGAAGAAGGGGGAGAGAGGGGAAGGCCTCCGCAAGTGATCAGAAGTCCAGACCTCTAGCAAGAGTAATCTGTCCCTACTCTTTTGGCCTGGTGGGTGGGGAGGAAAAGGAAGAAAGAGAAAAAGGAAAAGGTAAAGGGACCCCTGACCATTAGGTCCAGTCGTGGCCGACTCTGGGGTTGCGGCGCTCATCTCGCTTTATTGGCCAAGGGAGCCAGGGTACAGATTCTGGGTCATGTGGCCAGCATGACTAAGCCGCTTCTGGTGAACCAGAGCAGCGCACAGAAACACTGTTTACCTTCCTGCCGGAGCGGTACCTATTTATCTACTTTCTCTTTGACGTGCTTTGGAACTGCTAGGTTGGCAGGAGCAGGGACCAAGCAACAGGAGCTCACCCCACCGCGGGGATTCGAACCGCCGACCTTCTGATCAGCAAGTCCTAGGCTCTGTGGTTTAACCCACAGTGCCACCCGCGTCCCTTAAGAAAGAGAAAATTTGGTGGCAAAAGGAAATAAAAGGGTGACCCCGCCCACTTTTGGCTCTGGACCTGCCCCCCACTGGCTTCGGCTCCACCCATCACCAGTTCCTGCCCCACCTACATGTGTCTTCCAGCAGAGTGAACAAGGGGATGGGGCCCTCAACAGAAAAATGAGGGAAGAAACAGAGAAGGACATTCAGAGAAGTACCTTTTTGAAAAAAATGAGATTACCTTTCCACTCTTCGATTGTGTGTTCTCTTTCATCCAGCTGCTTATCGTATATCTGTGGAGGTGGCTGTTGATTTAAAAAACACAAGAGAGGTCAGATGAATAGGAGCACAAAATGAAATTAAGCCCAGACGTAATGGGACAGTTTCAACGCCAAAACATCGAGGAAATGGAAAAAGGGACCCGTTTCTGTCACAGCAGTCCTCTCCGCACTGCAATATGAGGGAGCTCCAAGGGACAAGAGTCATTACGGGCAAGCCATTCATCGACTTGATGCCAGGATTAAAGCACATAAATGTTAAATCGGGTTGTTACACCCCTACTCAAAGGGTGTGACAAGGAACTTCCATACAAATGTCTAACACGCCACCTCCTGGCGGCTGCGATTATGGAAATAGCACTTTCCTGGAAAGAAACAGATGACTGCACTAATCAGTCCCATTACCGTAGTGGAAAAACTGTGCAAAGTATTCTGCTGGTGTAACAGCGCTTCCCTCCTCTCCTCCCCCTGCAAGCCCCTCTTGCCCCATAATTTGGCTTTTGGGGAAGAGGAGAACCCCCAGAACAACATAAGCAGGGAGGAGAGGGTAGCTCATTCCACCAGGAATGCACTGGTGGAGCAATATTCTTAGTGAATTTCTCTCATGCTCCATATGCAGCCATAAATTCGTCCTATTGTTACTAAAGCCCCAACTTTTGATTTCCTCGTGAACTTGTGCCCCTTCCTTCCTGCAAACCAGCCCAGCAGTCTGAGTCTTGTGTCGTGCCAAGCCTTTGAAATCCCAGCCAGAGTCTTCTTTTTCCTGCCGGTTCTGGTATCACGAAGCTCTCTCGCTCAAGCTAAGAGCAGAGCGCAGAAGTAGCCTATTATGTACTGAGTTGAATAGGATCCAAAAGGCAGCCGTCTAATTGGTCCTAGAACAATAGGATTCAGAATGCAGCAGTCTGATTAGTCCTAGAACAATAGGATTCAGAATGCAGCAGTCTGATTGGTCCTAGAACAATAGGACCCAGAATGCAGCAGTTTGAGTGGTCCACAGGGGCCACCCAATCCAGCTCCAGGTGGAAGTGAATCCGCAACCTGATTGGCCTACAGGTGAATCCTGGAATTAGCCAATCACGTGGGGCCCATAGTGTAAGTAATGTATATAAAGCAGACATTCTGGGGGAACTTCCATTCCTCCTCACCACTATGAGCTGAATAAAGAGCATGAAATCCATTCTCGACTCCGAGTATATTTCATAGCCCATGACAACAGAGAGGCAGTGAGCCTGGGTCATCCAGATGAGCGAGTCTGACAGCCTGTCACTCAGCAAATCTGCCAGGCCTAGAGCTTGCATTTGCTAATGAGGGGCAAAGCAAAGAGCACAGGCCGTGGGGTTGGGGTGGGGGGAGGCAGGCGAGGAGGAAAACCCAAGGGGACCGAGGGTTGTGGCTTTGCACAAGAGCGGCTGCTGTTGTCTGCTTCATTAGGCAGCCTACTCTAGAGATCAGAGAGGGCTGAGCTGCATTTTATGCCATGTAAGCTGGACCACTATGGCTGACATCAAAGAGGAGGTAAGGCAAAGGATAAGAATTCAGAACTCAAGAACGATCATTTCCTCCCCTCTCCCCATAGAAAGTCTCATCCAGCTAAAAAACAAAACAACAGCACTAAGTTGAGAGAGGCTTTTCCTTCAGATGTAGTTTTCATTGGAGATGTTAGGAAAAGATTGTCTTTAAAGCATGTGTAGATGTGTAAAATGGGTGGCGCAGTGGGTTGAACCACACACTTGCCTAGGACTTGCCGATCAGAAGGTCGGTGGTTCGAATCCCCGCGACGGGGTGAGCTCCCATTGCTCAGTCTCTGCTCCTACCAACCTAGCAATTTGAAAGCATGTCAAAGTGCAAGTAGATAAACAGGTACCACTCCAGTGGGAAGGTAAACGGTGTTTCCATGTGCTGCTCTGGTTCATCAGAAGTGGCTTAGTCATGCTGGCCACATAACCCGGAAGCTGTATGCCAGCTCCCTTGGCCAATAAAGCGAGATGAGCGTCGCAACCCCAGAGTCGGTCACGACTGGACCTCATGGTCAGGAGTCCCTTTACCTTTTAGAGTTGTACACATAGAAGGAGGAGGAGGAGGAGAGAGCAATTTCCTCCTTCAGTAACCCAGGTTTCCATCAACAGGACCCATTTTTCTATCTCCATGTGCACCTATTGTTTCGTTCCAAATCTAAGATGTATGGGATTATGTGGCACACTTGGTTGGAGATATAAAGGTAAAAGTAAAGGACCCCTGATAGTTAAGTTCAGTCTCAGACGACTTTGGGGTTGCAGCGCTCATCTCGCTTTACAGGCCAAGGGAGCTGGCATTTGTCCGCAGACAGTTTTTCCGGATCATGTGGCCAGCATGACTAAGCAGCTTCTGGTGCAACGGAACACCGAAACAAGAGCAGCACACGGAAACACCATTTACCTTCCAGCCAGAGAAGTACCTATTTATCTACTTGCACTTTTTGGCATGCTTTCAAACTGCTAGGTTGGCAGGAGCTCACCCTGTTGCGGGGATTCAAACCACCAACCTTCTGATTGGCAAGCGCAAGAGGCTCAGTGGTTTAGACCACAGCGCCACCCGCTGTGTATTCTCTTTTAAGTTCTATTTTATGTGTAAGTTCTATTTTAGGAATTCCCAATCCTCACTCTGAGGAAGAGAGGTGCAGGAATTTGTGGCTTTTTGTGTGAGAAAATGAATGAGTGTAGTTTTTTCTGCCACTTATGGAGTTGGGTTGGGGGAATTCAGTTTGCTATATGTACCTTTCCTTGCTTATTTGTTTGTTTCACACACAAAAATCTTCAATAAAAGCTAATTTAAAAAACAACAACACCAGGACCCATTTCTAAGTTATGACTTTTGATGAAGTACCTTAATTTGTCCACCCATAGATAGTTCTTTACCACACTCATTTTTATCGGAGAATCTTCTAGCTTAAAATTGGAGTCCACAGACTCGGACAAATGCTTTCTAGCTAAGAAGGAAATTGCACACCATGTTCAGAGAATCGCTTCATTTGCACAGGAGCTTGAACATGCTTGCCCCTTACAGCTCCAAACAGATGCTGGTAGCCATGGTTACGGTTGCCACGGAAACAAAAAGTCCTGAGGCAGCACCGACTTCCAGCTTGACCAGTTCCCTTCAGCTGGAAGCCTACAGAGATTATTTCGATATAGCAAAGATTAATTAAAACTACAAACAAATCTCCAAGGCAAAAATACTCACAAAATGTGGCACAGTTTTAGCTTGGGGTTTCCTGACTGCTTTTTTCTGTTGTGTCTGTATACAGCAACAGGTCATTGATGCATTAAAGCTGCGCAGTGATGGATTGCATGGTAGAGTGCCACCACTCACCTGAACCCTGATCTGTGCAAACACACCAGCAGAGCCAATCCACTACATCTGCTGGTGTGTTTGCACTGCACCAACCTTGCTGCTGAATCACCTTCTCCTCTTCTTCCTCCAAATAAGCAGCTGCCATGAGACTGGTGTCAGGTGCAGAGTGGCACACCACCAAACTACTTTATCAGTTGTTCTGTGGCACTTCCTCAATGTTCCTGCATTATTCCACCCAACTCTGCCTGTTCCATTGTATGTAAATGGAAGCCTTGAGGATGTATTGGGCAATGAACGGGGGGGGGGGGGGGTTGCAGAAAGTGACAGCGGATCCACTCACCCCAAAACACTGAAACAAATTGTCTTTGACCTCAAGTGAAGTGGTTTGGAGCCCCATTTTCCCTAATTTATTGGATTGTTCCCATATCGGGTAAACCTGAATTTACAGGGGAAAGCATGGAGTTGTTTGAGGGCAATGTCATTTAGACTACGCAGATTAAATGGGAATGCAAACAGTTGCAAACACACAGTAAACTCTGGTGTGGACAAACCCAAAGAGGCCACTTCTGATTACAATGGCAGATAGCTACCGTGGAACACAATAGAACTTCATGGATCTGTAATGCTGACACGTGTAAAATTCTAACGTGAGATCAACCTTAAGGAGGATGAGGAAAATATACATTCTTGGAGGAAGAGGTTCAGGAAAGGTTTTGCTGATCCATTAGAAAAGGGATTATCTAGAAGGTTTTCGTAGAATCATTGTGAATACAGTGGTACCTCGGGTTACATAGGTTCAGGTTACATACACTTCAGGTTACAGACTCCGCTAACCCAGAAATAGTACCTCGGGTTAAGAACTTTGCTTCAGGATGAGAACAGAAATCATGCAGCGGCGCGGCAGCAGCAGGAAGCCCCATTAGCTAAAGTGGTGCTTCAGGTTAAGAACAGTTTCAGGTTAAGAACAGACCTCCAGAACGAATTAAGTTCTTAACCCGAGGTACTACTGTACTGGCTACTACAGAAAATGGAGATTGAGGGTGAGAATGCAGATATCTGCAAGATGGAACAGAATATACAATTTTACAGATCCGTATAAAGCTGCTACGTTTAAAGCATTTTCCTGGGACATAAACAAGACCTTAGTAGGGTAAAATGAAAATGCATTTACACACTCATGGATGGCTCAAAGGCTGAGCGACAGATGACCTAGCTGGGGCCTCCACTGTCCAGAGCTATCTCAAATACCAAGATGCCCAAGCAGGAATCATCAGTCAAGCAAAGAACCCAGATGCTACACCAAAGAGCGCTGGCAAAGGGGCTTTGAATGTCAAAGTTTAGTGTGCCGTGGCACTCCTACACACAGAAAAGAAAACAGTGCAGGAGGAAGGCATACCAAGCAGGTCTGAAAGTTCAGGGGCCAAGATATTTATCGATCACATTTCTATGCTGACCTTACTTCACCCAGGGAGTTCAGAGTAGTGCCCTGCCCTTACAACAGCCATCTGTGGTAAATTTGGCTGAGAGACACTGGCTGGACCAAGGCCACCCAGTGAGCTTCATGGCAGAGATAGATTCAAATTCAGAAATCAGTGGTCCTAATTCCACATGCTGCCCACTGGATTACATGCATATCCCTCCCCAGTAACTTTTGGGGAAGTGGCAATTTAAACGAAAACAGTCAACAGGCCCCGAAGGAAGCGGGTTTCTAAAGCTTTCTGAACCCATCTTGAAGAGCCTTATCAGTCCAGTCCATTTCAGGACCAGACTATCTTCCCAACCATGTTTAAAGAGGTCTCTGCATGTTTCAGCTGCATGTAAGAGACTTCCTCCCGTCTGTTGCCGCTCCCTGCAATGCACATTCATAATTATGTAACCTCAAAGAATTAGTGTTCCCAGCTACCTGCCTCCTGGCCTTTGGAAGCCTTAATGCCACCTTAATGGGTGACACCCAAGAGGCACTGAAGCCCTGGAGAAGCTGAGGCCGTGATAATTGACCAGGCTAATTTGATTCTTGGTTAATTTGTCGTACGCACGGAAGGAATGACTAGAATTTCCAGGACCAAGGTAAAACCAAACTCCCCTGTTTCTTTTTGGGTTTTCTAGCACCTGTTGCCATTAATAGTACCATAATGTTGTTTCTTTTTATGCCGTTTTTCTACATGCTCTTACGTTGCTGTTTTATTATTGCCACTATTCTGAGTTATCCTAATTGTTGATGTTCTGGTGTTTTGTGGTGAAGGGGAAGTTTTGTTTGTGGTGTTTTGTTTGTGTTTAGGGAAGTTTTTAATGACTGATGTTTTAATGTACTTTTAATCTTTTGCTGGAAGCCACCCAGAGTGACTGGGGAAACCCAAACAAATAGAGGGATGAGGAGGAGGAGGAGGAGGAGGAGGAGGAGGAGGAGGAGGAGGAGGAGGAGGAGGAGGCTTGGGTTTTGAATTACTTGCAGAGGGTTTCTATGAGTGATTTACCACTTTGTTGCTTTATCAGCTTGTTTGGATAGGAAAGACAGGAGGCCGATTGAGCAGTCAAGCAACCATCTTGAATACTTCAGTTCATTCAAACCACATCTGGCCATTTGCAGGGTGTCATGTGAATCAGCCCCAAACAACGTGGAGCCATGCCACGTAAAAACCTAAGAGCCTTGCCATATCAGAATAAGACATCCTGTATTCCACCATCTTTCCCCCAAAGTAGCCAAGCCAGATGCTTCCTGGTAGCCCTCATGCAAGAAGTCAAGAACTCTCCTCCATCACAAAAACAGCCGGGCACAAATATGGAAAGTCAGTATCTTCCTAAAGCATGGCGACAATTCTTCTATTTCCATAAAATATTAGTTGCTGTTCTACAAATGCATTTGAAGCATCTTGGATTGTACAGTGCTACCTCGGGTTAAATACTTAATTCGTTCCGGAGGTCTGTTCTTAACCTGAAACTGTTCTCAACCTGAAGCACCACTTTAGCTAATGGGGCCTCCTGCTGCCGCCACACCACCAGAGCACAATTTCTGTTCTCATCCTGAAGCAAAGTTCTTAACCTGAAGCACTATTTCTGGGTTAGCAGAGTCTGTAACCTGAAGCGTATGTAACCTGAAGCGTATGTAACCCGAGGTACCACTGTAATGTCAACCTGGGAACCCTAATCCTAAAATATAATGAATGTTAAGAAAACGTGTAGTACAGCCAATATTTCAAAAATGGCGGCCTGTAGTCAATCAGTAAGGTGTAAGTGTGTGGAATAAGTAAGGCTTTCTACCACACATCGCAAACACTCCGATCAGTAGGAGTCAAAAGTCAATATATTCCTAAATGGCAGCACAAGGGAAGCAATTGTTTACTAGTACTCAGAGGTCAAAAAAGTCAGGTTGGCGTTTGGTTGCATTTTCCTACAATCCGTCTCCAGCTTGTCCTTCATTCATTGTGAATGAACAGCCTTCGCCGGAGTAATAATATACATTTCCCTCTAGTTAGAAGCAGGTCACAGCCTGGCATTTAAAGAAAGACCACCAGCATCTACAACTTTTTAAACCTGTCAGAGAGAGAGAGAGAGAAAAGAAGACTTTTGCCTTCCTTCTGCCATTTCCCAAATGCGTTACACTCCCTGCCATTTGAACAAGGCATCATAATTTTATTGCTCTTCTGTAGCCTATGAAAAGATCGTGAACTTTTTAAAATGGGCTTATAAAATGAGAGTTTAACTGGCTCTGGTTTCTGCACC
Organism: Podarcis muralis; assembly: GCF_964188315.1. Taxonomy (NCBI): domain Eukaryota; kingdom Metazoa; phylum Chordata; class Lepidosauria; order Squamata; family Lacertidae; genus Podarcis; species Podarcis muralis. The sequence continues at coordinate 15,018,682 of NC_135663.1, forward strand.
TTGGCTGGAATGTCATCCCCTTTCCTTTGTCCTCAACTTGCAAGCTCAACCTGTAAATCCCAGGAAGATGTTCGGGGTCATTACCTCTAGGTTAATCTCTTGACACAAAACCATTGCCATTTGCTACAAAGACCAAGATACAGATATATATTTAAATGCTCCCTGTTCCCCTCTGCTGTGCTTCAGCCAATTATTCAGATGCTCCCTTGTGTGAATCTGATACTTTGGGCTTTATTTCCTTTTTCCTCCCACAGCCACGTTTAGTAGGCCAAGTGGTGGGGTGGATATTTTTCTTCCAGGGACATTAAATTCCCAGTTTGGGGTTTTGCAGCTTTTGAGAAGAACAGAACAAAGGGGGGGGAACCCTGCAGAAAATTAGAAAAACAAAAATATCAACGTGTGTGATCATTAATAAATGTCAATATGTGTGTTCATCAATTGATGTGAGCAGTAGTCAGATAAAAGCACATGTAAAGCACATTTAAACCGTATGGTTTGCCCCCAGAGAATCCTGCAAACTGTAGTTTGTTAAGAGTGCTGGGAATTTTAATACTGAGGTCCAGCGCCGAGGGCCTTCTGGCGGTTCCCTCACTGTGAGAAGTGAGGTTACAGGGAACCAGGCAGAGGGCCTTCTTGGTAGTGGCACCCGCCCTGTGGAACGCCCTCCCACCAGATGTCAAAGAGAAAAACAACTACCAGACTTTTAGAAGACATCTGAAGGCAGCCCTGTTTAGGGAAGCTTTTAATGTTTGATGCATTACTGTATCTTAATATTTTGTTGAAAGCCAACCAGAGTGGCTGGGGAAGCCCAGCCAGATGGGCGGGGTATAAATAATAATAATAATAATAATTATTATTATTATTATTATTATTATTATTATTATTAACAACTACAGGCTTGGTGAGGTCAATGGGGAGAAGAGTGGGAGTCTCAGTGAGGACGGAAGGAAGCGAGGCTTGGAGAGACCTTGAGGGCAGTGAAAGCTTTGGTGAAGGCGTAGAGAGGCTGGCATTCCTTTGCATCACCAGCACTGGGCAGGAGGCAAAGGAAAAGCAGGGGAAGACTGTAAAATGTTGACAGGATCAGCTCAGGGCAGGCTATGCGGCCCTTCACATGCTCCCTCTTTCTGCCTCTTATTTTGAGAATTAAACAGGTGTGGGGGCAATCCACCAGCCAATCATGTGACAGCGCGATTACATCACCTGATTGACATGTGGATTGCCCTGCCCCCCGTCAAACTTGGCCCACAATGTTCCCCACCCCTGGTCTAATGGGTTGGTGGGGAGGGTGAGGTCTGTGAGAATTAACTGGTAAGGAAAAGTCAGGAAGATGGAATAGGGCACCATCTAAATGTAACCTGTAACACAACAGCTTCCATTGCAGCAATGTTCATTATCGCTACAGCACTTTTTGGGGAGACTGTCACTGCAAAGGGCATCTGTGTTTACCACTGGTTCACACGGCGCGTTTCTACAGGTAATTACATCCCTGGGGATGGTTTGCCCAGAGGAAAGACAGCTGCAATTGACTGCATAAATGTTTCAGCGGCTGCACCAGTCTTTTTGGATATCTTTGCCCCAAGAGACACAGATGACTCCCTATCTCTGGTCGTCTTTCACAACAGACATTTCGATTTCAGACAACTTTCACCTGCTAGGGTCATTCTTACCCACAATCACAGCCATGGTTGCTTATGAATGGATTTTTAGATATAAATTGTAGCTCGTTTTAAGTATTTTAATGAAGAGCGCAGAACAGAGGCAGCTGGAAGGAAGAGGACACAAACACTGTACCAGAGGGAAACCTTTGAGTGAGTTTGTGCTCCCATAGAGCTAGCTATTAGCATATCTTTAAATACTAGGCACTGGTGTATCCTTGTGTGACAAAGAGAGTGCTGTAAATTCAAAACAAAAGTTGTGGAATTATTCCCCTTGCAATGTATTGGAATAAATGACTGCAAACTTCTGATAATTACTGATTAGCATTACGCAGTCATGTGGGGTTGATGCCTTTGGCCATATGCACCTCCAAAGTTCTCAGGTCCCGTTGTCAAAGCAGAAAAGGACACAGGCTTGCAGACGGTGACCCGTCTCTCCATATGGTACCTCATCGCTATGGTAACTGAGCACCTCGCAAACGCTAATGAATTTACTCCCACAGCAACACTGGCATTGGGAAGGATTATGAGATGCTCTCTAGGGCGCATTGTGAAGCTTGCTAGGATTGATTATACCTCCTGTAACTGCATACTAACACCTGACCTCTTCCCCCAGAGGGCAAATGGAGAACTAATGACACTTATGGTACTGTACTACTATGGCTTGCTATTCTCGTTCTCCTTTCTACTAACTACCAACATCAAAACTACAGATTGTGACTGGAAAGAAAATCTTCCATTTCCTCCAACATTCCACTCCAGTTAACCTCTTAATGATTCATTTATTTCTTATTTAATTTCATTTCACTTATTAACTACATTTCTCTGCTGGCCAACAGCCAAAGCTCTCTGAGCTCTTCAGCAAACCGAGGATAAAAATATAAAATACAATAACATAACAATAAGACTGTGGTGCAAGCTGCGAAAGAAATTAAAAAGACCTCAAGGTAAAATCAACAGCAGAGGAAAACAGGAGTGCACCAACACATTTTCAAAATAGAGGGTGAAAAAGGGAGAACAAGGCGTTTGCTGGCTACGGAAAAAATCACAATGTAGACACCAGTCAGACTTCTCTAGGGAGGGCATTCCAGACTCAGTGGTAGTTACTATATTCTGTAGCGGCGGCTACGTTTGGTGAAACGTGTGAAACATGGACAAACGTATGTAAAATACTCCACATATGAACCATAAAGAAAATTATTACAAAACTGATATTCAGATAGTAAAGGTAAAGGTAAAGGGACCCCTGACCATTAGGTCCAGTTGTGGCCGACTCTGGGGTTGCGGCGCTCATCTCGCTTTATTGGCCGAGGGAGCCGGCGTACAGCTTCCGGGTCATGTGGCCAGCATGACTTAGCCGCTTCTGGTGAACCAGAGCAGTGCACGGAAACGCCGTTTACCTTCCCACTGGAGTGGTACCTATTTATCTACTTGCACTTTGACATGCTTTCGAACTGCTAGGTTGGCAGGAGCAGGGACCGAGCAATGGGAGCTCACCCTGTGGCGGGGATTCAAACCGCCGACCTTCAGATCGGCAAGCCCTAGGCTCTGTGGTTTAACCCACAGCGCCACCCGCATCCCTTTCAGACTCAGTGGTAGTTACTATATTCTGTAGCGGCAGCTAAGTTTGGTGAAATGTGTGAAACATGGACAAATATATGTACAATACTCCACATATGAACCATAAAGAAAATTATTACAAAACTGATATTCAGGTAGTAGTTGACACCTAATGGGATGAGTCAAATAGTGTTGGCAAAGTCACTTAAATAATGCAGATAAAATAGTCCGAAGATAAAAGAAATCCTGATAAACACTTTACTAAGCAAACCGGACAAAAAATGGATTCATGAATAGCTTTTAAGATTGTGGAATATGGTTTATGTGATCAAATTCACAGACATAACCAAAACTTGAGCAACAAAACGATCAACTGAGAGAGAAACGAAGCCCATTTATTCATTTTTCAAAGAATAAAGTTCAGGATATCATTTTTAAGTTATGAGGCATAATCTACTTGGTTGCTGTCTTACATATTACTTGTTACCAGATTATATTCCACATTTATTATTCTATTTAATACAACTAGGCAATACTGCCATCTCTCCTTAACTATTATTATTACAACGAACCCTTTTCTACATTCTGCCATTATTGTTTTTTTATTCGTTTTAAAGCAATTGTTTCACCATGACAGTTTTATCTTCTTGAACTTGCTATTACTGTTGAGGAAGGAAATTGTAGGGAAAATAATTATATTCATAAATAGCATCATGTTTTTACTTATTATTATCATCATCATATTGTAAAAAAGATTATTTCATTTTGTCCTATTGCTTATCAACGGCATTGGGTATTATGGGAAGGATAAAAACAGTATCTCTTCCAACTTTTTACCATGTTCTAGCTTCTTCATCATGATTAGAATTAGAATTACAGAGCTAAAAGGAGTCACAAAGGGACAAAATCCAGGCAAGGAGTCTATGCAAAGATTTGCATTGGCAAGTGCTGTGGACTCTGGCCAAATAAAACAAAGGGCAGAACCAGAGGACTGGAGAAGCTTCTGAGTTGGGGGAAATCAATAGGATGGAAAAGAAAAACAGGGGAGAGCATACTGTTGCCTGACGAGTGACACAGGACAAATAGATTTCAGTCTGCTTTTAAGCTCCCTCCAGTGTCTTATACTTGTAGTCCAGGAGAGCCACAAACCCCAGGAACTTCTGCCCTCCCCATGTCACACTTTAGTCACCCACTTAAAAAAGGTAAAGGTAAAGGTACCCCTGCCGGTACGGGCCAGTCTTGACAGACTCTAGGGTTGTGCGCTCATCTCACTCTAGAGGCCGGGAGCCAGCGTGACAAAGCTGCTCTGGCGAGTCAGCGCAGCACACGGAAACGCCGTTTACCTTCCCGCTAGTAAGCGGTCCCTATTTATCTACTTGCACCCGGGGGTGCTTTCGAACTGCTAGGTTGGCAGGCGCTGGGACCGAGCAACGGGAGCGCACCCCGCCGCGGGGATTCGAACCGCCGACCATGCGATCAGCAAGTCCTAGTCGCTGAGGTTTTACCCACAGCGCCACCCGCGTCCCCTAGTCACCCACTTTAGTCACCTACTAAAAATAGAATAATGCAACAGAAGTGATTTAGAATATAAAGACATCAGTTGCACGTTATCCAGGGAGTTGGAAAAACTTGTTCCTATTCAAATCAGAATTAGGAAACTGTCTGTTTCAGTTTCTCACAGTTTCTCATTTTTGCAGTCTTTAAGCTCAGGTCAATCCATTTCCGCATCTGTAACTTTTTTTTAAAAAAAAAAAAAGATGGCACAGAAAATTTGCCCACATTTTTGTGTGTGTCTATCTTATATTTATTATTACTCGTATTTATAGGTAAAGGTACCCCTGCCTGTACAGGCCAGTCTTGCCAGACTCTAGGGTTGTGCGCCCATCTCACTCAAGAGGCCGGGGGCCAGCGCTGTCCGGAGACACTTCCGGGTCACGTGGCCAGCGTGACATTGCTGCTCTGGCAAGCCAGAGCCGCACACGGAAACGCCGTTTACCTTCCCGCTAGTAAGCGGTCCCTATTTATCTACTTGCACCCGGGGGTGCTTTCGAACTGCTAGGTTGGCAGGCGCTGGGACCGAACAACGGGAGCGCACCCCGCCGCAGGGATTCGAACCGCCAACCTTTCGATCGGCAAGCCCTAGGCACTGAGGCTTTTACCCACAGCGCCACCTGCGTCCCACTCGTATTTATAGCCCATCCTTTATCAAACGGCCTCAGGCTGTTTTACAAAAGTATAATTGAAATAAGTACAATTTAAATGATCACCCAAAAAAAGCAGACAATTTTGGAATAATGAAACAGCAGCAGAAAATCCAAGTGTGCATAATACTTTTCTCTTTTTTTTTTTTTTTTTGCAAATACTTTCCCCTAAAATGCAAACTGAACAAATTCCTTCCGCATTGCTAGCTGAACGCTGGTTTGTGATAACCGGAAAAGCTTAGTGTAAAGGACAATGTTTCACTTACCGCCTCCACTTCTGCTGGGTCATACCAGACATTAATGTACGGATGCTGTAAGGCCTCATCCACTGATATCCGTTTGGCTGGGTCAATCACTAGCATCTTTGACAAAAGGTCCCTGGCTTGGCTAGCTGGAGCAAGGAAACCAAGAGAGAAAATGTGTCAGAGCAGGAATCTCCACGCCGGGAAGGGAGTGAAGAGACAATCAACGTGCTATCAAATTCAGACAAGATAAAGCCAGGCAATGCGCTAAATTATTGCACAGCAAAATGCTCTTTAACGGGCAAAGAGAGAGCTAGAACATGGATAGATGTCTCCGGTAGATGTCTCTGGTAAACCTTGTTGTCATTCATAGTAACCATTCCAAGATGAAGTTTATCGTTTTCATTTATAAAAATGGAATTAGATTAACACATCCACTTTCCCCTTCTATGCTCTTTATAATGAGTCAATATTCTTTGTATTAAAAAAAAAATTCATTGCAATGAGCACTCATACTATATTGTGGGTGCCTTTTGCGGGATCGCGTGTGGTGCTGCAGTTCCACACTTTTTCTGGGTCTGCAATCTCACGCAGGTCACATGACTTGTGCAGGATTTCAGACCTGGAAGATGGTGTCCTAGATTTGGGTCACATCACCTTGAAGAGTATGCAGTTCTCAGCAATTGGCATTCTGGGGCCTAGAGTGCCTCAGACAGTCGAGGCAGAACACAACACTTTTTGCCAACATCTGCATTCCTTTACGTTCCCTTCATTTGAACAATCTCTCTTCTCTGCAAAGTTGTCATTTCTACTGACTGTTCTCAAGTTTAAGAAGTAGGAATTTAGCATATCCCTTAGCTACAATGCTGATAAGGCTGATGGGATGGTAATTAGCTGTGAGGTGCCTATCCTTCTTCTAACAGAAGAACAGTCCCTGATAGAATCACACTGGCAGCATTCCCAAAATGGAATAATTTATAAATAGTTTAACCCTACTGCATTTAAAACCCCTCTCTAGGGATTATATCCCCCTCAGAAGGGTAATTACTAGACAAGTAATCAACAAATCCAATCATATTGGAGTCTGAAGCAGGAGACCACAATTCAGAATCACAAAAATACCTTCCAGGTCTCTGGGAATACACCGGTGAAAATTGGAGAAATAATATTATTATTCCATAATGATAATTTTACTATTTATGCCCCGTCCATCTGACTGCATTGCCCCAGCCACTCTGGGCAGCTTCCAACATATATAAAAAAACCTAGTGAAACATTAAAAATTTTAAAAACTTCCTGATACAGGGCTGTTTTCAGATGGCTTGGGGGTCAGGTAACATACCCTCCAACATTTCTCCAAAGAAAATAAGGATGTCCTAAGGAAAAGCCAGATATTCCTGGGTCAAATAAAATACTGGGATGGCTTCTGTAAATTTGGGACTGTCCCCAGAAAATAGGGCCACTTGGAGGGTCTGCTGGACTTGAGACACTGGTTATTAATGGTTTGGAGGCCTAATAATAATATGTAATATTGATTTATTTCTTACCTGCCCTTCACCCTAAGGTCTTAGGGCGGGTTACAGTATTACAAAACAATATTAAAACAACTTACAACCATAAAAATAAGGTGGGTCCTAAAGAACGTTAAATGGGACGCGGTTGGCACTGTGGTCTAAACCACTGAGCCTAGGGCTTGCCGATCGGAAGGTTGGCAGTTCAAATCCCCCTGATGGGGTGAGTTCCCATTGTTCAGTCCCTGCTCCTGCCAGCCTAGCAGTTCGACAGCACATCAAAGTGCAAGTAGATAAATAGGCGAGAAGCTAAACGGCGTTTCCGTGCGCTGGTCTGGTTTCGCCAGAAGCACCTTAGTCATGCTGGCCACATGACCCGGAAAAACTGTCTGCGGACAAACGTCAGCGCCCTCGGCCAGTAAAGTGAGATGAGCGCTGCAACCCCAGAGTCATTTGTGACTAGACTTAACTGTCAGAGGTCCTTTACCTTTACCTTTAAAGAACGTAAACCTCAAGTGATGAAAGCTATGGTAAAGAGGTGCACCTTTAGCATTCTTCAACAGTAGTATAATGAAGCATCTCTGTGGGGAGCGAGTTCCACAGCTTAGGGGCCACCACAGAGAATGCCCTGCCAACTGCCCCCAAACCTCTGAGGGTGTAGGAACAAACAAGAGGGTCTCCTCTACTGATCTCAGGAGGGTCTGTATGGAAGGAGGCAGTCTTTCAGATATTTGGGACCTGAGTTCGTTTAGGGCTTTAAAGAGCAACCTTGAATTCGGCCTGGAAACAAACTGGCAACGAATGCAGCTGTTTTAAAACAGGGGTTATAGGAGATTTAAACGGAGGAAGGATAGAAGAAAAACAGGAACTGGTGGAGCTGGTTTAATAATGAGTGCCCTGGCTTACATTTATCTATTTCTATTATTTCTATGCCATCCTTTACCCAGTGATCTCAGGATTTGTTTTAATTGCCCTCGCTGGATGAAATCCAATAACTGTTTTCAAAAAGTAAGCTTGTCCATGGTTGAAAACCACTTAAATATGGCATCTATTTCTCAACAAGGAGTTTAATTGCAGGATGAGAGTCGTCTGATAAACTGACCTTTTTTTCCTTTCCAGCACACCCTCAACCAGCGCTATGATTTTTACACTCAACTGTCCTTAATTAAAATCAGCACTTATTTGCAGGAAAAAGAACTAATGGATTAGGGGATAAAGGCTCGCAATTCTAACAAAGAGCCTCTGTTGCGTAAAGACGTATGAATTAGAAACATCTCCAGTTCATTGTAAAAGTATTTACTTCTGACAGTCCAGGGTGGGTATATTTTAGGCAATTTGGACAGGATTAAAAAATGGACCCTTGTCTTCTTTCTTTGGCAATCCCTCGTAGGCGAGTAAGATTGTCTTCCATAAACACAGTTTTAACAATGAGTTCATAAGTGACTGTGGAGGCCAGTTCTGGATCCACACATCCTTCCACAGTGGGGACATTGGTTTCCGGGCGGGAGTTGATCACGGTGTGGATTTGCCAAGCGTGCCTTCTTCTTAGCACACTTCTCCCTTGTGTCCTGAGTTCGAGCATCTTCAAAGCCCATGACACCTTTGGTAAAGGCTGTTCTCCAATTGGAGCGCTCGCAGGCAAGTGTTTCTGTTGGTGTTTATACTACATTTTTTAAAAATTTGCCTTGAGGCAGTCTTTAAACCTCTTTTGTTGACCACCAGCATTACGCTTTCCATTTTTAAGTTTGGAATAGAGTAGTTGCTTTGGAAGACGATCATCAGGCATCCGTTGGTGGCCGCTAGCAATGCAGAGCACCATCAGAATTCTACAGAATCATCAGATGAAACGTTATCTCCAGTGCTTTCTCTGCAGACAGCAATGTAGGTAAAAAAATACCCATCTGAAGCACGGGACCCATTCCGTTCAAGGATTTCAAATTTAAGTTGCACATCGATTCTGACATAGCTACTTCTGCAATGTTAATATGGCCATCTTAAGACTGCCTGGAGGGATAAAAAAATAGCCATCCAGCTTGATCCCTATTTTGATGGCAATAACTACACCTCTGTTCCTGATATGAAGAAGCAATAATATCAGCATCAGAACCCAAACCTGTCAGATTACTGCAGCATCACTTGCCTAAATCCACTCTATTTTCAGCGAAGTAATTGCCTCTGTGTTACAGAAAGCCACTGAGCAGCAAGCCGACAAAGAGATGGCTATTCGTATCTCCTAGGAAATGTTGAGCCTCTGGGAGTCGCCAGTTAAACATGGAATCTGGCCAAGAGAGGCCAACCCTTGAGCCACGCTGACAGAAGGAGCTTCATTAATTTCCCAGATGAAAGCTCATTTGAATGACGGACAAGCAGGAGGAACGGCAGAATTTTCTCTCTCGTTCTCCTGTATCTGTCAATCAAAGCACTCATACAGTCACACCAAATGTGGGTGTGAATCCAGTTCTGTTTTCCTCGTGGAAAAGGATTTGTGCCATCAAAATATTGTTAATGTTAATTTTTTAAAAGCTATCCATATGCTAAGTGCTCCGTGCACGATAGTATCCTTCTTAATTATTGGCACATTAATTCCATATCTGACATACAAAAACCTCCACTCGGTCACCGTTCACTGGGTGTTTTTAAAGAAGCAACCAAACTGCATGAATACGGGTAGCAAAAATATTCTGATGGTATGCCTTTCTTCCAAGTACAACGGAGTATTTATAGCCGTGCACATTTATTCTGGATGAATCCAGAATAAATACCATCTTCTGGGCCCGTACTTCTAAAAGCTTAATGCAGGTTAGAAGTATATGTGCACACATTTATTGAAGGGGGGGCAGGGGCGAAGCTGCATGCTCCGGTACCAGGGGCGGAGAGCAGACGGGGGCATGGCTGGCGCATGCCCCGGGGGCATGACGTGCATGCCGGGGGTGTGGTGCACTGCCCGCGGGGCATGACATGCGTCCTGGGGCGTGGCACCCGGCATGGTGGTGGGGTACGTGGTGCATGTCCGGGGAGGCAGCCACAATGGTACCCCCTCCCCAATGGTGCCAGGGTCAGTGCACTCCCCCTACCCCCACTTTCCTCTGCCAGTGTGTGTGGGGGGGGAAGCCACCCACGTCCCACACTTTCTGCTCATGAAGCAGAGGCTCACCTACAAATTACACTGATGCAAATTAAGAACAGGGCAACTCCAGCCCTCCAGATGTTGCTGAGATCCCATTCTCATCACTGAAGATGCTTCCTATGGCTGGTGGAAGTTGTAGTTTAGCAACATCTGGAGGACCAAAGGTTCCCCACCCACAGGTAAAATAAACCTAATTTGGATATTTGGGCTGGACCCAGATTTCAAGGTGTCTACTAACTCCCCCAGAGCTGCAATTTACCCCTTCCAGAGATTCTCCCAAACTTCGACAGAAGCTTTTCAAGGGGTACCAGGAGGTGCAGCAGAAAGTAGAAGAGGTCCTTTGCACAAGGTGAACACCGCACACAAAATCTTGCTGTCTATACTTGGGGGTTCTGTTTAATTTTGGTCTTTGTTTTATTTTTCAAATGTCAGGGGAGGGGAAGAATGGAAAGTGGAACAGAGAAAAGGAAGAAATCAGAGGTGTCATACATCAAAAAGAAAATGGATCTGTGGGGTAGCTTAGTAAAACTAACAGCTGGAACTGATAGAAAATTTGCTCAAAGGGGCAGCACCCATGAGCTGTGTCATGTGAATCCCCATTTAACCAACATGTCATGGGGTGTCTTGTATCATCACCCGCAAAGCATACATTAAAGCAGTTGGAATAGTTCTGCTACAATTGTTCTTGTAATCACCTTTTTTTTTTGTACCCACAAGTGAAAGAAAGAGCGAGGGGCTTTGAAAATTATTGCACTTAAACAGATGATAGGTTGAGCAGCTTATGAATTCTGCTGAAAAAGTAATGAACATAAGGAACTTCATGACCATAAAGGAGGTTCCATAAATTGCTTCCACAGGTGACAGCCAAATGTCAAAATATCACCTTCTGCTACAGGATGGAGCAGTTTTGGTTTCCAGCATGCCAAACACCTTCTTTAAAAGGTTTGAGGGCATTTCGTCAAGAGAATATATTTTTAGGAAATAGATCAGGGCAGGAAATCAGGACTGGGGATGGGGGAGCCATATCTGCATGCGTGCAAAAATATGTTTGCTTTCATCCAGGGAGTGAAAGAAGATCTTAATTATCTTTCTCTCTGCATCTGCTTCAAATCCCTTGTAAGTCCATTATTGTGCTTCGTTATTGTGGTGGGCTGGGGCGGGGAAGGGAGGGTGGGATAATAGAGTGCTTCTGAAGCCATTTGGCCAGACCTTCAATCACCCCCCAGAGTGCAGACAAACAGCCTGGCTGTATGATGGGAAAAGGCATTCTGGGTAATGAAATGCAAATTGCCGCAGATTAAAAAACATTATGCATCACCGTTACAGGCAACCTTGGGAATCCATGTGTGCAAAACTGATACACACTTTTGGAAGGTTCCAAAACGCTAATCGGAAACCTTTTCTGTACAAAACACACACATCACTCGCTGTTTTCTCGGAAAAGCTTGGCGTCCCTGTTGAAGTTAACCGCGGCCTCCGCTGATGTTTAAAATCATCTTGTCACTGCAGACAATGGCATCTGCTCATCTAGTGCCACTGTAATCAAGGCAGGACTGGGCTTCCAGTGTCAGACTTTGGCTGAATGTGGCACTGTGTGCTTCTCAACTGACAAAAGCCTGAAACCAGAGCAATTTGAACCAGCAGCCCTCCCAATTTAATTCTTCCCAGGAAGGTCTCGTGCGTTTTTGTACACAGCTTACGGGGATTTGCTTCAAACAAAGGATGGGGAGGTGCTGGGACCTAATCCAGTCCCTTCCCCACGCGCAGCATTGGGCACAAGAATATGGTTACCAGATTTTTTTCAATGAATCCGGGGACATTTTATTTTATTTTTTGAAGCTGAGTAGCAACAGGGAGTCAGTAGTGGGGATGGTGAGGCAAAAGGCCCTGGGTCCAAGCACACATGCATATTGTATAAAGGTGCAAAGCCCTTCTTTCGCACCCTATGAAACATAAATGCGCAGGTTTTTTAAAAACTGAGCAACGGCGCGCTGCCCGCCCATGACTCCCCCATCTCCTTCCCCCTTCCCCCTTTGTTTTGACTGATCAGGGGAAGTTTAGGAGTCATGGGTGGGTGGCCGTTGCCCAGGAGGGGCCAGCCTGGTAGTGCAGTTGGCTCTGGCTGGTTTCAGGAGCTGCTTGCTGCCGTGGCGCAGGAAAAATGGTGGGCACCACGGCAGCGAGCAGCTCCTGAAGCCAGCCAGAGCCAACTGAGCTACCAGGCTGGCTCCGAGCTGCGTAGGCTGCCACTGCCACGTTTCCCGGGGACAGATTTGCACATCTGGGGACATTCCAGGGACAGAATTTGTCCAGGGACAGATTTGCAAATCCAGGACTGTCCCCAGGAACCAGAGACTTCTGGTAATCCTACACAAGAAGGCTGCTGAGAGCATGGAGGAAATTGGTAATGGACAATTCATCTATGCAGGTGGGGAAGATGTTGGCAGAAGGCTTAATTAACCCTACAGTGCTTTCCTTGGTGCGCAGGAAGTTGCCTTGTGATGATTCAAGGCTTTGATTCCTCTAGCTCAGCACTGTTTACATTGACCTGGAAGCAGCCCTCCAGGCTTCCAAGCAGGAGACAGTGCTATTTGGGGTGTCTGGAACTAGACCTGCCTGAGCTGACACTGGTGGTCCCAGAGGTGGTGTTGATGACTCACAGACCGCTGGTCCTGAGGGACATCAACATCCATGCTGAGGCCCCTCACTCAGGGCATGCCATGGCACTATCTGCAACATGTCACCAGCCCAAGGTGCTGGCTGGGCAAGAAGAGCATGATCTGAGAACAGGAGATATTCATATCAGCCCCTTATCATGGTTGGATCACCTCCTGTTTAGGTGTTCAGCAGTTTTCCCCTCCTGCAGAGGAGGAGAGGGACCTATTCAGATGGTCTGCCTTCAAGGCTGGCAGATCCCTTTGGTTTCCAGATGGCTCTAGAGAACTTTACGGCTAATACAACTGGTTCTCCTGCTGAGGCCCTGGCTGATCCGTGGAATATACAGATGGCCCAGGCTGTTGAAACAATCGCCCTGGAGTGCCCTCTTCCACTTGATGGAGCCCAGCTGGCTCCTTGGTATACAACAGAGCTGAGGGCAATAATATGAGCCAGGAGAGGAGCTTGAACACAAGTGGAGAAAAACTCCAGATGAATGCAAGCAGACCCTTGTGAGTGCTGATCACCGAGCCTGCTCAATGGTGGTGAAAACAGCAAATAAGGCATACTTTGCTGTTTCCACTGCAGCTTCACTGTGTTGTAGTGGAAGGGCCTTTTACAGTTTGGCCTGAAGGAGGTGCTAGAATGGGTAGTGGTGCCCATTGTGACCTGTTTGCAAAACACGTCAAAGATAAAATCGCTTGCATCTTCCAGGACTTCCGATTCCACTGTGATTCTTCAAATCTGTTTTTATATTGTAAACTGCCCTGTGATCCTCGGGTGGAGGGCGGTACAGAAATTAATAATAAATAAAATTGCTTCGCTGTTTGTTAATGGGACAGCGGCAGAGACTGAACAAAAAATAGTTGGCAACTTTTCCTTTGAAATGTGGAGATTTGACCACAACCTTCTAGCAGGCTACTGTCCCTGTGACATTTTTGGTAGCACGGTTAGTAAACGTGTCACTTTGCAGTGTTTTCATGTAGGTACTTTAAAATACCTATGAGCTTGTCTCCAGCTACTTGTGTGCATGGGTTAATGGAGGACACATTTTCCAAGGCATGGTCTAAAGAGAAACATGATGCAGTAACATTGCTGAAGCTATACATAGATTTAGGTCTGGTCAGTGTCTGGAAGGCTGACCGCTACGTATGCTGCCTTGAGTTCCATGATGGAAGAAAGAGGAGAAATAAACGTAATCAAGACATTTCAAATGCAAGGCATGCCTAATCTCATAGAACTTGTTCATGCATGGTTCATACCCCTCCTTTACTCTTACCTTTGAGTTTGTTGTGTTCTGAATCGGCTGGGAAGAGAGAGTCTGGGAAGAGTTTGGGGAAAGTGAGGCCAGCGTATTTAGGTCGGTTTTCCACATAGTTCCGCACTGTGGGCTGGAGTTTCTTCATGAATTCTGGGCAGGGGGTTCCGAGCTGTTCAATTACCTTATTCCACTGGTCAATATCTGAGCAGAGCTAGTTAAGGAAAGAAGAGGTGCAGATTCCCCAACCCCATCCTCAAGCAATCCAAGGCATTTCTCCCAGTTTCCAAGTGATTGGCACATTTGCTGTCTGAAGAAGACCGATGTGGAAACTCGAAACTAGTGGTTCACTTTGGGAGCAATATCACGTTAAAGCAATACCATCTGCCACCCACATAATCCCAACATATTCTATTAAAGCATGATTTTGCCTCACTGGTTTGGATGGGATTATGCCGAAATTTGTACTCACTTTGTGGTTCAGCGCCCATCACAAACCTGCACTGCTCACAACTCCCTGCCTTTCCATTCTCGCCCCATCACTAGCTTAGAGGTGCTTTATTACAATCATGTGGAGTACTTTTCATGCCACCATTGGCAGCCCTAATGGGGAAGGACAACCAACATGAATTATCCACATGACCGATCCATCCATGTGATCAGATCATCCAGACATTGCCAAGATGGTGTGGGAGCCACCGACGAGGCAATAACTTTGCAGTGGCAACTATATCAACAACTGAACCACAAAGGTAATGCATAAATTGGCTTAAATAAGGCTTAGCATCAGGATCCCATATCGACCACGAGTTTCCTCATGAGGTATCCAACTTTCTCAAAGCCTATTATTCGAGCAAAGTAGTTCTGCTTGTTGTTACACTCAGAGAACTCAACAAAGACAATGGAAGTACATTGCATGAATGCATCAGGGAATGAATGTAGTGCCAGCTTGCTCTATTCCTCAGAACTGAATTGAACAGAAGTGAATTGAAAGTCCAGAGGTATACAAAATTGTGTGACCTCTTTGCAAGACCTCTCTGCCAAGGTAATTTCACCTCTCTTTTTTGCACCTAATTATTCATGAGGCACCTTGTATTATTTAAAAGCACAGGTTCTTCTAGGAAATAAGATGCTGCATAATGGAAGACACTTACCCAGAATAAGTAGGTAAGGTAGGTAAGGTAGAAATACAGGTGATTTGTACACATGCACGAAGGTACATGCATTCTGTCTGTCAATTACATGTAGCAACCACTACTGGGGGAGAGATATAATTCTTGCTCCACTGTGTGCAAGCTAAACCCAAATGTTCCAGCTTCATCTTCTTTGTACAATTTTTAAAATACAGTTTGGCTTCCCCATGACAGAAAATGAACCACGATGACCTTTTTTTTTCAAGCCCAAGTACTTCCACATGGAAATGTGTTGCAACCACTCTCCAGCTCCTTGGGCAACCATCACTACTCCTTGCTGCAATGAATTTGTGGTTGTTAATAAAGCCCTAAATGGCCTTCCAGGTACATTCCAGAACACAGAAGTCAGATATGGGCAAATCAGGTGAAAATAGGGGCATTGCTGTATACATTTTATATCCTGATTCTCACACCAAGCAGCGTCGTTTGAAGTGCCCTGCTCACATATGCATCACTGCTCATAGCTGAAGTGTCTTATTTCTTCCTGTTTCCTAATACTAGAACCCGGGGCCATGCAATGGAGCTGAATGGCACAAAATTCAGAATAGACCAAAGGAAGAATGTCTTCAGGCAGTGCATAAAACAATATAATCTGCTGCCACAAGAGGTAATGATGGGAGCCAATTTCAACAAGTGGATTAGACAAATGCATGGAAAGTGAGGCTATCAATAGCTACTAGTCACAGTGGCTAAATGCTAGGACAAGAGGCAACATGCCTCTTCATACCACTGGGGAAGAACAGCAGGACAGGGCTATCCACCCTGGGCTTCCCAGAGGCACCTGGGTAGCCACTGGGCAAACCAGGATGCTGAACTGGACAGGCCTTTGGTTTGATCCATTAGGGCTGCTCCTCTGTTTTCTTAGGTTCTTACTCTGCCATAGTTTGTCCTGATTTGAAACAAAGAGGGTGATAGTTCTTTGGTTAAACATATACTAGAAAACAAAACAAAACTATCCGTTGTTCAAAATGAAACTCACCAGCGCAGTCCATGAAATGGCAAGCTGCGCACTGCACATCATTCTGCACTTATGAGTCTGCATTGGCATGCATATGCTCTAGGAGCAAGAGTAGGCTTCCTCAAACTCAGCCCTCCAGATGTTTTTGGCCCACAACTCCCATGGTCCCTAGCTAGCAGGACCAGTGGTCAGGGATGATGGGAATTGAAGTCTCAAAATATCTGGGGGGCTGAGTTTGAGGAAGCCTGAGCAGGAGTGAGATCTGCCCAGCCCCAACTCAGATATTTGACGTCTAGTGACCAGGGAACCAGGAGATAGAACCTTGGCAACTTTAACAACTAACCCTAATGCTTCTTAAAGATGCCCGCAACCATCCTCACCAAAAAAGGCAAAAGTGATTCACTAGTGAGATATACCAGGAAAATTAGGAATGTCCCACCAGTGTGTGAGATTGGGATGGAAGTGGGGAGGAAGAGGCCAAGAATTCAGCAGATATTGAGTGGAACATACTGCTCACATTCCACTGGGTAGAGTAGGGTAGGGTGAAGTTGAGAAGCAACAGATTGATAAAGCTAAACTAGGGTAGTTTAACAGAGCTCTTGTTAAAAAGCTGTAGACAGGTAGGAAAGATGTTGGGGACTATTGTTAAGTATGGATGGGTACCTGCCAACATCTACACCCCATCAGGAAGCCCAGTGTTGACCCACCCCCATACCCCTCACTTTGATCATCTAGCTGGTCATTACTGCAAGTGGATGCCCTCTCCAAGCATGTGAAGAGTGACAAGCAAAGAGGCGGAGGAAGAGAAAGGCATCCACTTGCCTTGGTCGCTACTTGTTGGAAGTGATATGGATTGGCCCAGAGGAGCGGGCAAGCAAACAGGAAGTGGTGACCATGGGAAGGAAGCAGGGGGAGACCCAAAGGCCTCTTGACTAAGTGCCAACTCCGCCCCCCATAAACCTGGAACTGACACTAGACAGTTCTTTTGGGCACAGAAATCAGCATGTTGGAAGCCACAGAGATGAATGCCAGACATGTTGGGCTCATTTCATATAAATCACATGGATGAGGAAATAATATTTTTTAATACTCGGAGAAAATAGGCTGAGTTATTGCCACTGGCTTAGCTACTTTCCAGTTAAGACTGCTCTCCGAGGACACCACCTCTTTCCCAACACAAGAAGACCCTTCTTCCGTCAATTTTGTGGCATCACTAACTTCTAATTCTTTTCACAATGAGAGTGGGAGAGACACATAAAACCGGCGCCCAATCTCAACTTCATATAAAGTACCTGAAGCCCCACTAATACTGAGAGGAATGGAGAAACTGGCAGAAATATAACCACCCTCACAATCACGATAAGAAAATCATCTACTCAAGGACAGGTACAACAAGTAGCTTGATACCTTTGATTGGGCCACTCCTGCCAGTACAGCAGTGGGAAAGGACTTTTGATTGTAACATACGGAAATGAAAGCACAACGGGAATATTAGGTTATTATAGAGCAATCCGCAACCCATATCAGTATATACAGCCCAAAGATTAGATCCACTGAGATTAGGTGAAGGGATGAAATGCTTTAATAACAGGCTGGGTACATGCAGGTTGGCTCAAAAACAAACCAATACTTAAAGCAGCTGCAAATATGGGTCACAGCACAGCACAAATTCTAAGCATTTTGTCTCCTTGGGGAGTTCACAGCACAAATACCCATGCTGTTGGGCCACCCAGAAGGCTCACTGTGCTTTATAAAATGCCCAGGGAATTACAGGATCACCAGCCAATGAGACATATACTACTCACAGAGGGGGAAATACAAATGCAGTCATTTAGGTTCATTCCAGCTTGCGGTTTCTGATTCGCTGACGTTACTAACAGTGTAGCGCTAATAGACACTGTTCTAGCACACAGATACGGAATCAGGAACATGGCGTGCTAAGACTATGTAGCATCACAGTCCAGGGCACTGCAAGCAGTACTCAAATTATTAGGGTGGAGGGAGGAGGGATGGCAAGCTTTCATGAAGTTCACCTGTTCCAACCTGCCCGTCCCTTCCAATTTTAGCCACGCCCCCTCCATTTTTGCATTCTAATAACAGTATCTAAGGGGAGCATCAAAAAATGCCAGGGGCCTTCTTTCGCACTCTGTGAAACTTAAATGCGCAGGGGAGAATTAAGATTAGTAGGTGTATGGTGTAATGTTAAAAAAAAACAACCCAAAAAACTAACCTTCCAGCCATTGCATTTATTACCAGTATTCTTTTAAGTAAACAGTGTGTTCTTCTGTTAATCCCACCCTCTTCCCATCCCTACGGAATCTAGCATTTGAGATTTCTGAAAGCATGAACAAGCACAGATCCACGAAGGAACATCTGCACTGGTGCCAGCACTTCTTGGATCTGTCTAGATTACCTGACTGTTTGTGTACGTCTGACAGGGTAAGTAACGAAAGCTGCTACCAAATTAGAGTTAGCCATGAATTTCAACATCCTGTTATGCTTTGCCCTACCTGGTTATTGGTGGGCATGGTGGATCTTGTTATGGCACAACCTGGTTATTGGTGGGCATAGGAGCCAACTCCTAGAGGCTGAGGTCCCTTTGGGCTCCCCAATAAAATATTTGAACCCCACTGATGGACATTGCTATTCAAATGGTATATGCCACATCTTCTGCCCACCCAGAAATATCTTATTCAAGTTGGTACCCCTGTAGGTGTCTCTGCTTTTTAAGATGCTGTCACCTTGCCAACAAAGGTCTGTATAGTTAAAGCTATGGTTTTCCCAGTAGTGATGTATGGAAATGAGAGCTGGACCATAAAGAAGAATTGATGCTTTTGAATTATGGTGCTGGAGGAGACTCTTGAGAGTCCCATGGACTGCAAGAAGATCAAACCTCTCCATTCTGAAGGAAATCAGCCCTGAGTGCTCACTGGAAGGACAGATTGTGAAGCTGAGGCTCCAATACTTTGGCCACCTCATGAGAAGAGAAGACTCCCTGGAAAAGACCCTGATGTTGGGAAAGATTGAGGGCACAAGGAGAAGGGAAGACAGAGGACGAGATGGTTGGGCAGTGTTCTCGAAGCTACCAGCATGAGTTTGACCAAATTGCAGGAGGCAGTGGAAGACAGGAGTGCCTGGCGTGCTCTGGTCCATGGGGTCACGAAGAGTCCGACATGACTAAATGACTAAACAACAACAAGCACCCCTGTAGGTGGGGAATAATGGACATGAATGGGACATGGAGCTGTTCCAGGTACCAGGGATGTGAGCTACAGCCGCCTGAAGGGAGCAGAGAGCAGCTATGCATGCAGAGTGCAAAGTGGGGGGGGGGATGATGACTGCTGAGAAGATCTGTGTCTTGCTAAGGAAAGATGCCCTGCAAATGAGAACAAAGGGACTAGAGAAAATGTTGCACAGCCTTACAGGAAATGGAGTGCACAGCTAATAGCATCTCTCCCTATTTGTTTAAGAATACCAACACAATTAAGGGCGAATTTCAAACAAATCATCAGCTGCTAGTGGCTGGTTTCTAGGGAGATATTTCTATAGCAAAATGCTTTTAATGGTTTAATTATAGTGGTTCTGTGAACAAATTTTAATAAGTATGCAGCTGTTTGAAAGAAACTGGGCTTTTAAAAAATGCATTATATAGGACATCTTTGGTGAGGTTTATCTTTTCTTTTCCTTCTGGTAGTTTATTTGAAAGAGGTTTTTTAAAAAATAAAATCCATGTTTCTACGCACATATGGGCTATGATGAGTTGAATCCGTGACATGTAAGGAAGGCCAATTAGTAACTTTTTAGTATAAACAGATGAAGGAGTAGAAGAAGAAAAGCAGGGGAAGTGTGCAATACGAGGAGGAATCCTCATATTTCTGTTGCGGGTAGTTGTTCTAAACCATGCGCTAGATGGTGAAAGAAAGAAAGATAACTATGGGAAGGAAAGATGCTGATAATTTTCAACAAAAGGTAACACACATTGTGCCAGGGACTGTGCTGAGGAGAGCAGCACTGGAGAAGAATGGTGGGAGCCACCCCTCCCCCTCCCCCTGATCCTGAATCTTCCCAGAAGCAGGACGACAATATAGATTTAGAACAGTGGTTTGCAGAGGGGCATAATTCAGAAAGCAGAAGCTGGGAAATACTGGATGGGGAACAGCTAGGAGAAGAAACACTGGAAGAGAGAGTTGACAGATTCACACTCTCTGGACAGCATGCACCCACCCATCCCCTTCTCCAAAGACACAGAGAGCTCAGAAAGTCTCAGAACAGAAAGCGCAGAGGGTACAAACTCAGATTACAAGATGTAGGAGTGACGTAGATTAACAGGGATGGAGGAGGGGGGAGTGAGCCTTAATTGGGAGCACCGCCATTTCTAGGGAGACATGTTCTTTTTTCTCTCACTGTGATTATTAAAGAATCTAACTGGTAAGACATTTCTTTCGTTTGATCTTCTTATTTAGTGTCATGGGGGAGGAAGCCAATTTCCCAAAGCCTGACACATTGTTATGGTGTAACTCTGCCACAAGCCTGCAAATCTTATGGTCCACCAAGCCAAACACAGCACAATAGCTACACAGGGTGCTTGAGATCTCCCCTCCTGATATTTTTGCAGTCCCAGGTTAGAAGCAATAAGAAGGCATTTATCAAGCCCAAGTTGGACCACCAGATATGGTTGGTGGGTTGAGTTTGGCTTGGTGGGTCACAAGTAGAATAGACCAGGCCCTCTTCTGGGGAATGAAAAAAAATGGATCATTTGGAAAATTTGGATAACAAACATTATTGGGTAGATCCACTACCCTGATCTGATTTCTCCAAGCCTCTCATGACATACCTTACTGAGTGTGGGTGACTGAAATGCTGCCATTTTAAATTGCTCACAAACGGCCCAGAGCTACAATTTGTCATTCTCACTTCCTGAAACAATACACAGACCAAAATGCAGTTGCCCTTCGGAAAATGAGTTTGTTCAAATCCTGCAATGCAGTTCCCCATCCGAAAAAATATGTACAAAAATGCATATAATATTAGGAGGGCATGTGTATAAGAATTCATGTATTTGTGGAAACAAATGCATTTTATCTGGGGAAATTGCTTGCAAAAATGTGTCTATTAGGAGACTCTAAACAGTTGCTGAATTTTCACCAGGACTCCCGGCCCTGCACACAATCTGATGTGGAAATGTGATGAACTACAGTTCAGATTGGATCAGTTCAGTTCATCATCTGTCCCTGAATGCGAGTACTTGCATTTGGTGATGTTTTGGCCTTAATTATAGTCTATGGGATTGAAATGCTTAATTTTCCTTCAGCTTTTTCCACCATCCTGTTCTCTCTGCAAGGTGAGGAGCAGCCAAGTTGCATTTAAAATAAAAAGTTGGTAGTTACAGACTGCAGAACTGCAGCTGCTGGTAAATCCATCAGGAGGGTCCACTGATGCAGCAAGGATGGAGGCATCAAACAGCACCTTGCTTCACACCTGGAGTCAACCCTGCAGATGTGCACCATGCAAACAACTTGGTGGCCAAGCTGCTATACTGGCTTCACTTCAGGGATGGTTGTGGCATTGGCAGAATCCCACATACATTACAATCCTTTGCCCATTCCCCACTTCCCCTGCCCCCTAACCAGGCTTTCTTCACCACTGAGTACCCAAAATATGCTGCCGTATATCAAATACTTCTTCTTGTTGTTTAGTCGTTTAGTCGTGTCCGACTCTTCGTGACCCCATGGACCAGAGCACGCCAGGCACTCCTGTCTTCCACTGCCTCCCGCAGTTTGGTCAAACTCATGCTGGTAGCTTTGAGAACACTGTCCAACCATCTCATCCTCTGTTGTCCCCTTCTCCTTGTGCCCTCCATCTTTCCCAACATCAGGGTCTTTTCCAGGGAGTCTTCTCTTCTCATGAGGTGGCCAAAGTCTTGGAGCCTCAGCTTCAGGATCTGTCCTTCCAGTGAGCACTCAGGGCTGATTTCCTTCAGAATGGAAATACTTCTAACCATTCTCAAAAATGGTGACAATTCTGCACAACTAAACTGGGCGCCAAGCCTACGAAGTGTGTTGGCTGGAAGAGGTTCAACATGTTGGTGGAGAAATCACTGAATGTGATATTAAGCATGAACAAACGTAAAGAGAAAGCCAGACAGATGAATACATAGCTATGAACCCGTGAATGAAATTCACATTATGACTCAGGATTTTATCCTCTCCTTTCCCTTCCTTTGCATTCAGTAGGTACTACAGATCTTACGGGAATACGATCCCCCGCCATAATTCCTTTAACTTGAAGGAAACGAAACTGTACTAGCGATAAGGGAGGCTCAGCTTAGTATATGTTTACATGTGTTGATTGGGTATATATATAGCGTAAGAACACCAATCAGAAAAATGCCACTGAGCAGCAAATATGGAAAGTAACTAGTCTGCAAAGTGGAACACTATGGCCATGGATTAAAAATGAAGAATGGGGAAAGGGCAGAAAAGGGTGATGTTGCAGAAAAGGCTTGCTCCCATGAGTATTATGTGAAGAGGCTAATCCTTTTTGTTTGAAATCTGTTTTTTTTGTTGTTGCTTTTTTTTAATGTAGGAAAAAATAGTTAGTTAGCCCTGTGCACACTCACATTTTTAGGGATGTACTTAAGTGTCTGCTTAACAATCTTAAACATGTGTCTGCCCAATGCTATCAACGTATGAGCTCAGAGGAACATACACCCAGGCGAATGTGCAAAGGTTTGGAAAACTTCGGCAAAACACATATTTGTAAACATGTGCATCATATAGATCCAACCAGGGGTTTGAGGGGCAAATTGTCCCTGGTGAGGTCCTCTAGGTAGTGACCCTCAACCACCCATCCACTATCTCAAAAGCCCACAATGTCTCAGAGCAAAGCTAAATTGGGTACTTGAAGGGATGCAGTTTTCTAGACCCACCAACTCACAGAAAGGTAACTAGCCCAAAAGGGCATCAGTGCCAATGGGGCCAAAACACATGTCAACAGCACCCTAAAGTGCCAGGGAGATTGGGGCAAGATGGAGGGTGCTGGATCAGAAAGCTGGGATTAGCCATGGCTCTCTGTTTAGTCAACACTCGGTAACATACATGGGTTTTTGGGTGAAAGCTGTTATTAAAATCAGCTTCCAGAACATCTGACTCACCCAGTAAATATAAATTTGAAATTACTCCCAGTTATGAAACCCAGTGAAGATATTGCTATAGAAGCACTGCAGTCCATATGTAATTCATTCCTTTGTATTATCACACTGACTCATCTCCTTCTGAGTCACCCATCTAAGATACAATATCCTCAGGTGTATCATTCTGTGCCATGATGTGCTGGTAAGAATTTCAGATTTCTTTGTCTGTGTTTGCTGTTCCAGTGTTACCGCACCATCAATGAGATCCATTATGACACAGATGGAGTGGGAACCTTCAGCGCTCCAGATGGATTACAACTCGCATCATCCCTGATCACTGGCTGGGGCTGATGGGAGTTGTAGTCCAACAAGATCTGGAAGGCCACAGCTTCCCCATGCTTGCTTCACAAGAAAGGGAGTGCTGCTGCAGTGCTCAGTATTAAATACGAAACCTGCCCCACTCTGAGGAATCAGGGTAGATACTGAGGAATAAACTATCAGAACTCCTTGGAAGACCTGGAGTAGCTCAGTAAGTAGAGTACGGAACACTTAATCTCAGGGCCCCACGTTGGTCCCTTCCAATTCTACATTTCTATGAGTCTATGAATCTTATGTGCTGCAAAAGCTGAAGATGACCTAGGAAACCATCTATAAGAATACAGCAGCCTCCCATTTATTCAACCTCAGTGAACTGCATGTCATCTGCATTCCCTCTCTCTTTCATATGTTTGCATTTTCATTCTTCTACCTATATTGGGAGAGTTCCTTAGGCCAAAAGAGAAGATAAAAGTGCATGGAGGGGAATCAATATATTCATTAAAAATGGAAATAAATGATCTCCCAGACTAACCCTTGTTGATCTCTTTAGCAATTGTTTTCCTGGAAATGCTTCAGGCCTGTTTGGATACAGGAGGTTCTATTATAACAATGAAAATTTATAGAACGGTGTCTAAGCCAGGAGGAGGTTACTAGCCTCTAAAAAAATTCTATGGCACACATTTTGTTCCATAAGTGGGGGACCTTTGGCCCTTCAGATGTTGCTGCACTAGAACTCCCATAATCCCAGGCCATTTGATATCCTAGTTAGGGCTGACAGTTCAGCATCATCTGGAGGGACAGAGATTCTTCATCCCTGTTCTGTTGCATCACACATAACTTTTCAAGTAAAGGTGTCATGTTGATTGTGAGGCATCCTTGTACTGTCCATTCCATTCCTCGAGGTACAACAAAAGCCTGCAAGAATTATAGCACTCCAAATGGGCAGAAGGTAATAAAGGGGAGTGGGGAATGGTGCCTAGAGAGGCCCACCACCTAGGAAGGATACGATCCGTGCCAGGAAACAACACAGCACCTTTAATCATTTCTCCCATGATGCACCCTACTGACCACATGTCAACTGAAAACAAAAATGAAATGAAGGTAAACAAGAACAACAACAAGAACAACAACAACAGAACAACAAATAAATGAGAAGACTTATCTGGTTGGGTCAACAGAACAGGCATGATTCCTTGCTTCTATGACTCCGGGGAAGAATCAAGTACGGCTGATTCTGGAGCTCTGGAGCTCCTCTCCTTAGAAAGCAGAGCCAGAAAGTCACAGAGCACCTCCTGCCCACTGTTGCATCCATCTATTCCTGTCCTCTTACAACCTCCTTGTAAGATAACCAGCAGGAAACAGCTGCTGCAGATACAAGTTGTATTGGACAAGACGCCAAGGGAGCAGCAGGTGGAGGAGGAGCCAATCTCTTCTCTTGCCCCTGTGAGACCCAAACTGAAAGCTCTCCGACTGTGATGTGAACACAACCCTACAGCTCTGGTGCTTAGATTTCACTCTCCTGAATAAAAGCTTCCCCAACGTTTATGCCTGCAAATAAGCAGCATACTGATGGAACAACCTTTCAAGGAGCATTTCCATGCATATCCCCACGGAGTGATTAGTTGCATCTGGTAGATACAAGTGTGTGGACAATTCAGCCTTTTCCCCATCCTTCCTGCCCCCCATCAAGGCCTGATTTCCATCCGTATCTCAGCAGTGAGAAAGGAAGGAGGGGGATATTTCATTTCCCAAGCAAATGTCCTTCTGAGTGCCAAGGTCTCATTTTTTTTTGCTTTTTAGAAATGGAATGTCCTTTGGGCAATCACTTCTTTGAGTACAAAAGATGGCTTACATTAAACTTTCCAGTTGGGGGAAGGAGTTGGGCAGAACAGAGAGAGGGGGAGTAGGTAGCTAGGGGTAGAACGGTTAATCTTTATTGCTAAATATGTCTATACTTGCCTATGTGCACGAGAGTGATGCAGCAAGAAAGAAAGAAAGAAAGAAAGAAAGAAAGAAAGAAAGAAAGAAAGAAAGAAAGAAAGAAAGAAAGAAAGAAAATTCAGTGAACAGTGTAAGACCTAAGGCTAGCTACTGTTTGTCACCATAGCTTTGTGACCATAATTAAATAACTAATTTAAAAATATAGGTCTCATCTGCATCCTTATAAGCATATTGGTTTCTATCCTAAAGAGATCTTATTTTCTGGAGACATATGCAAATCAACTTGCCTTTAGCCTGTAGCAAAGGAGCTACAGTTTCCCCCTTATAAGTTGAAATCCCAGCAGCTAAATGACCAAGGCTTCTAACATAGCATTGCTTAGAAATGTGATTCAGTTGTCTGGGGAATCCACTTATTTGCTGCAGTATAACACCTTTTGGGATTCGTGAACAGCCAAATTCAAAATAAAGGTTGCAGGATGGTTTTGCATGGCATGTAGGATAGCACTGCAAACATACATTCCCAGTAGGTTGGGGAAGGAGGGGGAAAAACAGCCTCTCTGCTTTCGAAATGGGAAAGTAGAGCAGGTGACACCCTTCCCAGTTAATCAAGAGGTGAACTGCTGGCCTGAAGGTGACTAACCAGGAAAGAGATCTTGGGGTTGTGCAGATATCTCGAGTATGCAGTGGCAGGAAAAATAGCAAACTCCATACTAGGCGTTATTACAAAAAGAACTGATAGCAAAGCAGGCAACATTGTGGTGCCTTTGCATTTAAAGTGCAACCACACCTGGAATGCTGTGTACAATCTCAAAAAAGGGTACCACTGAAGTGGGAGCAGTGCAGAAAAGAGCAACAAAAATTATCGAAAGGTTGCAACACATTTCGTATGTGGGAAAGCTGAAGCAATTGGAGATGTTAAAAAAATCACTAAGTGGAGATACAATAAAGCAGAGGTAACCAACACTGTGTTGGTCTACAGCTTCCATCATCCTGAGACAACACTGTCAGTAGTTGGTATGATAGGAGCTGAGATCAACTGACATCTGGAAGGCACCCCATTGACTTCATGAGCGGGTTTCTAAACAGATGTATGGTGTGGCCAAAAGTGTATGGAAAAATGTGTTCTCTCTCATAACATTAGAAGCCAGAGATTATCCAGTGAAAACCGACTGGAAGTCGGTTCCCGGCAAGCTAAAGAAGGCACTGCTTCACGGGCGTATTCAGTTTCTGGGATTCAATACCGCAGGATGTGGTGGCAGCTGCTAACCTTCAAAAGCCATTCAAAAAATTAAAGGAATACCCATCTAGGACCAGGGACACTAATACTGGTTGATGGGCACAAGATGGAAAAGAACAGACCAATGGGAACATCATCTGGACCTACAACCTGCCATCAAACCCACTTATTCCATTTTGTAGCATTTAATCCATCACAGAACTTGAGCTAACATTGTCATGGTTTGGGAGGCAGGTGGACAGGCCCCCTCTTCCAGACCACCACGTTGTCTACTTTCACTCAATATGATGTATAAAAGATTAGCCACAATAACGCTGTAAAAGACACTGTGCTATGCAGAGCATGGCTACCCATGTTTTGCAGGCTCGTAGTGGATAGCTCCTGTAAACGACTCAGGTAACAAGTGATATCACTCCAGGTGTGTAACATTTTGTGATGTTTAAGGACATTTTACTCTCATTAAAATAGTCCTCACACTTTTCCTTCCTCAGCAATGCCCACCATTTTGGGGTGCCCCCCCCACATTTATTTCCCTAACTCCAGCCTTTAATCCATTCTTCCCTGCACAACCTCTCCTTTACACACACCCCGGCCGGCGGTTCGAATGCCCGTGACGGGGTGAGCTCCCGTTGCTTGGTCCCTGCTCCTGCCAACCTAGCAGTTCGAAAGCACACCAGTGCAAGTAGATAAATAGGTACCACTCTGGCGGGAAGGTAAACGGCATTTCTGTGTGCTGCTCTGGTTCGCCAGAAGCGGCTTAGTCATGCTGGCCACATGACCTGGAAGCTGTATGCCGGCTCCCTTGGCCAATAAAGCAAGATGAGCGCTGCAACCCCAGAGTCGGGCACGACTGGACCTAATGGTCAGGGGTCCCTTTACCTTTTTATTGTTGAAAACAGAAACGGGCTGGGGGCTGGAAACCCAGGGAAACAAGAATCTTGCAAAACTTGCCAGACTCTCCTGTTAACAGTGAAACCCTATACCTGCCTTCTCAGAAGTAAGGTCCACTGAGTTCAGTGGGGCTTACTCCCAGGTGAGTATAGGATTGCAGCCTATGTCATGCAGCATGATCTACAAGGAGGATGGGTGTAGAAGAAGGCTGTAAGGCTCTGGGATGTTAGCCGAAGCGCTCCCTTTCTCCTCTGCCTCTGCAACCTCCTCTGCAAACTGGCCTTGAGTGAGCAATGGTCTGAAGCACATGCTACATTGATATGGGGATGCCACAGAAATGGAGAGTAGACACATATGTGGAAATAAAGAGGAATCATTTTGTTTTGAAATGTATGAGTAGGATGCTTGTGTTTATAGGGTGGAATTGCACACCCAGGACCTTGTTGGCAAAAACATCTGCGTGAAACCTCTCTCACTGCTTCCTTCAATGAGAGACTATCCTATACTGGGGACATCTTGAGAAACAAATCTCCAGTTCTACCAAAAAGAATATTGAATTATGGTATCAATATGTGTGCGTGCACATGTCATGCTTCCCTATCTTTTGAGCAATGCCATGGTCCACCTTTGCTGAGAAGAATACAGTGGTAGCCAGATTTTCCAGGACATTTTTCTGCAGCACGTGGGACATTCTTATGCATTTTGCATAGTGAGAGATGTATGACAAGTGTCACCCAAATGAGCATTATCTTCCTCAGAAACTTGGCTTGTT
The DNA here is from genome assembly GCF_964188315.1 of Podarcis muralis. Taxonomy (NCBI): domain Eukaryota; kingdom Metazoa; phylum Chordata; class Lepidosauria; order Squamata; family Lacertidae; genus Podarcis; species Podarcis muralis. The sequence goes on from NC_135663.1 coordinate 15,047,336, forward strand.
GAAACCAGAGCTTTACAGGTGCTTCATTACACGCTCCCAAAAACTACATGGGCAGGCTCTCTCCCACCTCAATGTGAGAAGCAGAAGCCCTGCACATAGAAAAGAATCTGTGTATGGAGTTTCGCCTCCCATGGAAGTCAATGGGGGGCAGAATTCTGCAGAGTGAATATAGTAATAATAATAATAATTTATTATTTATACCCTGCCCATCTGGCTGATTTTCCCCAGCCACTCTGGGAGGCTCCCAATCGAGTGTTAAAAACAATACAGCATTAAATATTAAAAACTTCCCTAAACAGGGCTGCCTTCAGATGTCTTCTAAAGATAAGATAGCTGCTTATTTCCTTCACATCTGAAGGGAGGGCATTCCACAGGGTGGGCGCCACTACCGAGAAGGCCCTCTGAACTGTATGCACACACTGGCTGAGCAACTGAGATGGGTCACAACAGAACTCAACTTTAATCATCATGTGTGAAAGTTTTGATAAATTCCCCTCACATAAGTGCTAGTGCAGGTGGCCCTCCATATACCTTTTTATGCATGTGCTGGGTTCTGCAGATGTGTGGCTGTAGGGTCGTTCATCTGCTAACCTCTTCAACTGGTTTCCATATGCAAACTGTTGCAAACTATCCTCCTATCTTTCCATAACATCCTATATTCCCAACGTTTGAGAGAAAATGACCACAGCTTGTTGGAAAGGCTGACCCTATGTTAATCACCAAGAAGCGCCAAATATTAATCAGTGCTCATGACCTTATGTGTATCTGAAGAAGTGTGCATGCACACGAAAGCTCATACCAAGAACTAACTTAGTTGGTCTTTAAGGTGCTACTGGAAGGAATTTTTTTTGTTTTGACTATGGCAGACCAACACGGCTACCCATCTGTAACATGACCTTATGCTTATCGCACCAGCTGTCAAAAGATTTCTCAAGCCAATTTACCCTCCTCCTAGCATGCTGGTGGAAGTCTTTTACAGCAAAGAAGATGTAAATATGTGTGTTTTGTTAATATAAATGTGTTTTTATTCCTTGCCTACAAGAGATGAACTAGAAAGCTTCTTTCTTTCTTTCTTTCTTTCTTTCTTTCTTTCTTTCTTTCTTTCTTTCTTTCTTTCTCTCTCTCTCTCTCTCTCTCTCTCTCTCTCTCTCTTTCCTTCTTTCTTAGATTGCAGTTGTTTTCATTTTCTAATATTACTTTCACCACCTTAAGAGATGGCAAAAAGAATATCACCGAAGCTCAAAATGAACAGGGCAAGAGAAGGGTGTGGGTGGGGTGAGCAGAGCTTTTGGGGGGGGGGCAGGGGTTGTGCAGACCTCATGCACACACAAAAAAGGAAAGTTCATTCTGGAAATCTGGTTCGGAGTTCCATTTCTAGGAAGCGCCGAAGGACTGCCGGATCCCTTCTAGGCAACAAACGGGTAAGTCAACACATTCAGAACAAAATGTTGTATCGACTCACCTCCGGAGTCTATACAGCATCATGGTGGACCCAGACTAACGATGCATTAGCAAGCAAAAGATTATGATGTCACCACAAACATCAAAAAAATTACAATTTTCAAAACATTCAGCCAAAAGAGGGAAGGGGGGGAGGAAACAAAGTTTAAAGGAACAAATGGGCCGTTTTCTTTAAAATGCAATCAATAAGAAAAAGCTTACAAGTCTGTCATCAGTGGCTGGTTCGTCTATAACCCCCCAAAAGGCGTTAACAAATATAAGGGTAAAAGCATGAAGAGCTGCTTGATAGCATTTGTCATATAGCTGGCGGTTCGGGTTTTTGTTTTGTTTTGTTTGTTTTGTTTTGCTGCTGATTCCCAAGTGACTCCAATCATAATTACACACACCCCTAAGATTCAGCTTTTTTCGCTTCTGTCTTTGTATCCTCCTCTCATATATTGCTTGCTTAATAGGAAAAAGTCAAGGATGAGGCTGCGGGGGATGAAAGAGAAATAATTCGATGAAGGTTGCAGCAAATGGCATAAGGATACAATCCCTTCCTGGAAAGAGGATTTTGTGGCGCACCATTTCTCCCATAATGCATCCTACTGACCATATATCCACTAGAACAGCAGAGACAAGGAAATGAAGAGAGAAAGGGAGGGGGGAAGGCAAAGTTAACTAAGACACTTTGGCTCCTACAGGAGGGTAAAAAGAGCAGATTGATCAGAGAAAGCACAGATTTATGCACCTTCCACCGAACAATTTTTTAAAACACACACACACAAAGATGTCATAAACAGAAGAAGCATTAATACCCAGCAAACATTAATTTTATCACTTTTATTCCACCTTTTCAAAATGTATATATATGCAAAAATCCTGACCTTTTTCTGTTTAAATTGTCCCAATTTAAACGTGTGGTGATCCCCGGATAATGCTCTTCAGGGCTGCAACCCTATACATATTTACTAGGGAGTAAGGTAAGGCCCATGGAACTCAACAGGGCTTACACTTGTGTAGATATACATAGGATTCCACCCTACAAATTGCACCATGTATCCCCTGTCATTTTTAATTGCTCCTGTGCAAGCTAGCCCATTTGTGTGGTCATAGGCCAGAGCAGCGTGTTAAATCTGGGCTGCTCTCATTTGACAAGACCAAGTGGGGAAAGTTGCATGCGTTTGCTTCTCGCTTCTGTTGTCACAGGAGAAAATGCCAGGTTCTAGAACAAAGTAGGCAAATCTGGAGAGAAGGGAAAGGATGGCACCTAATTATTCCAAGTTAGATCTAGTTCAGGGATGGGGAACCTGCGTCCCTCCAGGTGTTGCTGGACTGAGAATCCTATCATGCCTGACCATTGGCCACACTGCCTGGGACCATCTAGAGAGCCACAACTCCCCGTCCCTGGCCTAAGTCATACCAAATGCACCCAGGAGGCTTTGGATCATGGACGTTAGGGCTGCCATATTGTGAGTGAAAAAGGAAACCGGCTCTGAGGGCAGACGGATGCACTGTCTCCCATCTTCCCTTGCTCGCAAGTTCTCTTTGGGCATGTTCATACAAGATTTCTCCCAGAAGCAACATCCACATTGCACATTGCACTTAAAACACACACAAAACGTTTTAGTTGAAGCTCTATAGCTGAGCTCCAAGTCTATAATGGGCAGGATTCAATGTGAGCTGCACAGCAGCATATGCAGGAGGGGGAACACAGGTGACAGAGGTGGAAGGAGCAGGAAAACCTGCAGTGGCCACGTTGCCAGATTTACTAGTAATTATTATTTATTTATTCATTCATTCATTCATTCATTCATACCCTGCCCATCTGGCTGAGCCACCCCAGCCACTCTGGGCGGCTTCCAATCAAGTGTTAAAAACAATACAGAATTAAATATTAAAAACTTCCCTAAACAGGGCTGCCTTCAGATGTCTTTTAAAGAGAAGATAGCTGCTTATTTCCTTCACATCTGAAGGTAGGGCGTTCCACAGGGCAGGCGCCACTACCGAGAAGGCCCTCTGTCTGGTTCCCTGTAACCTCACTTCTCGCAATGAGGGAACCGCCAGGCAGTGTACAGGTCTGTACAGCAGCCTTCACCACTGGGGCAGATGGGAGCTGTAGTCCAACAACATCTGGAGGGCACCTGGTTGCAGTCTGGCAACTTTAGTAGCACAGAGTCCCAACATGAGGATGGGGCAGCCACACCCCTCCGGTACCGAATATTCAGAGGCCCAGCAGTTATAGCTGGCGATAACCGGTTGGTCTATCCAAGGCCTCACTTACACCATACATTTAAAGTGCAGTGATACCACTTTAAATGTCCATGGATTACCCCAGAGAATTATGGGAGCTGTAGTTTGTTAAGGGTGCTGAGAGTCTCTAGGAGACTCCCCTCTCCCAGAGCTACAATTCCTAGAGTTCTCAGTGAAGAGGGATTGATTGTTAAACCACTCTGGGAATTGTAGCTCTTGGAGGGGAATAAGGGTTCCCTCATGACTCTCTCTTAACAAACCGCAACTCCCAGAATTCTTTGGGGAAAGCCGTGACTGTTAAAAGTGGCATCATAGTGTGTTAAATGTATGGTGTGAACATGGCCCAACAGTGTTCACTTTTTCTGTCCCACCTTCTTTTTCTCTCTCCTTTTAACAGAAACAAAAACGAACACCAGTCGAGTCATTTCTTTTGACAGAGGTGAAATGCTTCGTTTTGGGGTGGGGGAAGGGAAGGGGTGGTACTGGGTGCACAGGGCAGCAAAAGCATGCCTGAAACACTGGAGTCCCTTTTAAAGGGGGCGGCAACAGGGCAATTTGGGGACTTTGGGAACAGAGTGCATCAAAACAGTGGGGAAATATAGCATCCATAAAGTCGGGTGCCAAGAGAAAATGAAAGCACGGAACTGGCCTTAAACAGGCAAGATTGCATGGGTGGAGAGAGATTAAATCCAAATGTACCAAAATATCTGCCTCCCCGAATTTGTGCTGAATAGTCAAATAGAGAGGAAAGCTGAAAATTAAGTGCTCTCTCTTTACAGATACTGAACTGCACCATGCACTTCTGCAGATTCAAAAATTAGATGTCACGAAGAGTCAAACACGACTAAACGACTAAGCAACAACAAACAGCCAAATCATAATAGGCACTAGTCCAGTGTTTCCCAAACTTGAGACTCCAGCTGTTGTTGGACTACAACTCCCATCAACCCTAGCTAGCAGGACCAGTGGTACTTGTAATCCAAAAACAACTGGAGACCCAATTGGAAAACCCTGCGCTAGTCAAAAGCTTTCCCCCTCTCGGCTTGGCTTCTATTGCTAGGTAAATGCATGTACTGCTATGAAGCAATAACTCAGCGGTTCACAACCTGTGGGTACCCAGATGTTGTTGGACTACAACTCCCATCATCCCCAGCTAGCAATGCCAGAGCTCAGGGATGATTGGAGTTGTAGTCCAACAACATCTGGGGACCCACAGGTTGAGAACTGCTACAATAACTGGATTGCTCATTCTACGATAACCAATTCTGCCATTTGCAGATGCTCAGGTAATTAGAATTATTGGTAGAATACCATAACTGCCCTGATTGTGTGATTCCTTGAGGGAACTGCCAAGTCCGTCAGTTCAATGAAAAAATGGACACAGGGATCTAACTCAGGCTTCCTCAACCTCGGCCCTCCAGATGTTTTTGGCCTACAACTCTCATGATCCCTAGCTAGCAGGACCAGTGGCCAGGGATGCTGGGAATTGAAGTCTCAAAACATCTGGAGGACCGAGGTTAAGGAAGCCTGATCTAACTCCACCTATCAAAGGCTACTCATGCAGAGCACCTTGAGCTCACCTGAGGACAAATAGAGCTCTGGATCAAAGGCAACATCTAAGCTCAGCTTAGCTTTTCTGGAAGCTGCTATAGCAATCTTGATTAAGAAGGTTTCAAAAGCATTTGCCGCTTCATTATTACTACAGTGAGGAAACCTTCACTTTAAGCTGATAACTAGTACTAGAATCACCTTCCGCTCTGGCTTCTAAACTGAAAAACACAAGGTGTGCTGGAAATGCAGCCCAATCATTACCAAATTTAAATAACAAAGAAATCAGGCTGAAATAGCTATCTAATTGCCAGCTTGCAGATTGCAGTCAAATGTTAGTTAAAGCGCTGCAGTATGCTAATTAGACTCCACAAATTAAAAATGGAACAATCTGGAAGTTACCTGTTACATTTAACATCAAAAGGGAACCTTTGTTTTCAGATTACTTGGGAAAGATTACTTGGGCAGCAGAAACAGACGAATGGATTTATCTCCATGGTGTTACTTGCTCATCCTTCTGCAAAATTGGTCGCCTAATATTTATGAAGCACGGATTTAATACTGTACTACCGATAGGGCTTTTTTTTTTAAGCACACAAATAAATGATGGTTGATGTGACAAGATTATTGAGCACAACAAAATAACATTCCCCCCCTTTTCCTAGAAGGTCAATTTGATCAGAATTATTCCTTTGCTATGGGGGGGGGGCGGGCTGTTGGGTTATTGTTTTTATTTCTATTATGTATTTTGTGGTTTTATATCTTGATTTTATTCTGTGAATCACCCTCAGACCCCTGGGAACAGGGTGGTATATAAATTCAATAAACAAAATAAAATAAAAAGAGTGCCCCACATCTAGATTACAGCACTGCAATAGCGCTGTAACCTCCCTTGGAAACTTGAGATTGTGTTTTCAGGACCCACAACTAGGATTTGTGGTAAATAATATCATCATAATCAGGGCTTCTTCTTCTTCAGTTGGAACTTACGGCACCTCTCAGCTGGGCCCCGGAAGAAGTAGGGGGAAGAGACCTGACCAGCCTCAGCAAAGCCCCTCTACATCTCTGGCTCATGAGGAGACCCTCCCCAGAGCCTAAAGGTGATATCCTCTAGGCCTAGGGCAGCGGTTCTCAACCTGTGGGTCCCCAGATGTTGTTGGACTACAACTCCCATCATCCCTGAGCTCTGGCCTTGCTAGCTAGGGGTGATGGGAGTTGCAGTTCAGCAACATCTGGGGACCCACAGGTTGAGAAAGGCTGCTCTAGGGCTCCGGAGAGGTGCGCGTGAGCTGGAGGTGCAGCGGGAGCTTGCTGAGGCTCTTAGGCCTTCCAGCTAACAGCTGACATGCAGGAAAGCTGCACCTCAGCTGCTCCAGCTCTCATGGAGCCTGGCAGGATCCGTTGCGGGGCTGCTGCCGCCACCGCCACCTTCACACAGGCAGGCCACCTCTTCCTCCCCAGGGAAAAAGTAAGCACAGGGTCTGACTCTATAAGGCAGGTGCAGACAACTCTAGCTCATATAATCACCGAGCTTGTCAGTGACGCTCATTGCCTTTTGATGAAAACTGTTTCCCCTTGTTATTTGGTGGAAAGTCTGTAGCAGCCTCAGCTAGGTGAAAATGAAAAAACAGCAGCAACCAATAGAGGTGTTAATTTTGTGCCATCCCAAGTTCTTAAAGGCTTCTTCTATGAGCTAGACCCTGGATTCCTGAGAGATGAGGTTTATGGGATTGTTCCAGAACATAAATATTTTCATATGTTTTTATCGAAAGTAATAATGCCAAGGCCATCCATCCCTTGGATAAGCTGAGTTACATTTGAAGCAGCCTTGCATTCCTGTCTAGAGGTGAGTTGTAATGTTAAAAATAGGTATGTTTCCAAAGCTTCTTAAAGCCCCAGATATGGGATACTTGGGCGAGTGTGTCCCCTGCCCCTGCCCCCGAAAGGTGGCATAAAACATTTTAAAGAAACAAAATGTTTGTCTACTGCCTTCGTGTGGTTGAAGTATCAGCCCCTACCCTCAGGCTTACCTCGAAAATAAATTCCCCAAAACTACTTTGGATTAGTGCTGATGTGCACAGTTAAGATTTAAGTACTGGCTTAAATCTTAACTAAGATGCCTTTGGCACTCAAAAGTCTGCTGTTGCAGGTTGGGGACCTTCCAGTGGTGCAAAGAGAAATGGAGAAAAAAAATAGAGGTGCCTTGCCCTCAATCTGGAGACTCCATTGGACCCCACTAGATCCTTGAATGGAAGGAGCCCTGACATTGGCAGAGGACAAATTGGCGATCCAAGCCATTGCCTACTTTTTGCTATAGAACCCTGCCTAGAGCTAGATTCTTGTCTGCTTGCCTTGTTGATTTTGTGATACCAATGTTTTCTCCTATGCAACCAGAATAACTATATCACTTAGAGAACCTCCCTATTTGCAGTGCCGTGGGCAGCAAATAAAATGATGCGAATACATGCAATCTAATACTCCTAGGCTGGAGATAATTTGATTTAAGTTTTTGTTGTTGTAGTTGCAATCATAATTTTGTTACAGTTTCCCTGTGTTTTGATTTTATAATACGATTTCTCAGCCACAGGGCTGGATGTTGTTCACCCGTTTTTTTATTAGTTTTATGGCAACCCATGGTTTTATGCACCAAAATTGAACTGAAATGAATACAGGTCTGAGTTCCTTTGTTTTAAAGGATGTGCGTTCCTAGGGAAACAATTTATTAACAGGGACCATATTTGGAATTGAGGAAAGCTGGAAATATTTGGGTCACACCCATCGCCCGCCCAAAGAGCTTTTTAATATTTTAATTCCCAGCGTGGTGATGAAAAGGTCTGTTTAGATTCCCTCCTTATCAACATGCCTCCAATGATACAGACTGGATGCAATGAGATACTGCGTCGTATCCAATTTGGGTGTTTCTTAACTTCAGTAATATCTGCATCATCCTCTATGTTGCTTTAGTGCCTATAATAATCAGGCGGACATCCCTAGGATTGTCAGTGTTTCAACCAGCCATTGTAGTAGGTGATTGTGTTGTTCGTTTCATGCTGGTGAAAAGTTTCACCAGGTGATATCTGTGCAATAAGGTTTTGTTAAAGGTAGTTGAGCCGCCCAGGTCATTCCTGCCCATCCAGCTGGCACTCCCAGCTTTGCTCCATCCCATATGCTCACATCACATGTATATCCTACCATTCTCCTTGTAGCCCATTCCCAAGATGACCTCTGGTGCTCTGTAATAACGTGTGACCACATAAGGAGTCATCATGAAGCTAGTGCCTGCGGTCCTGGCCAGTCCAAAATCCAGGATCTTCAATGTGCAGTCAGATTTTACCACAATATTACTTGGTTTTAAATCCTGAAAGAGATGAGGGAGCAGGGGGAGAACAGGAATGATGAGTTCTACCTACAAGACTCAGTAGGTGCTTTATATCACAAATGCCACAATGGCGCGGCTGTCCCTCTTCTGTGGAACAGTATTTCCGTGAAGATAAAACAGGCACTCATTATCTGCACTTTACAGAAACAACCGAGGACATTTTTTTGTTCCAAAAGCCTGGATGAATTGGTCTCTGACACGGCTGCTGCGTACTCGGTATTGTTTTCAGCTGTTTTTATTGCGTTCTGTGCATTGCCTTAAGACGCACGTGGAAGGCGATTTGTTAAATTATTATATCTGCTTAGGTGGTCCCGCAGAGCTGAGAGAGATGAATGATCCAAGAGGGGGCAAAGGGGTGCAGTATGTGATGATGATGATGATCTACTATTACTACTACTACTACTAAAGGTAAAGGGACCCCTGACCATTAGGTCCAGTCGTGGTCGACTTGGGGTTGCGGCGCTCATCTCGCTTTATTGGCCGAGGGAGCCGGCGTACAGCTTCCGGGTCATGTGGCCAGATTGACTAAGCCGCTTCTGACGAACCAGAGCAGTGCACAGAAACGCCATCTACCTTCCCGCCGGAGCGGTACCTATTTATCTACTTGCACTGTGTGCTTTCGAACTGCTAGGTTGGCAGGAGCAGGGACTGAGCAATGGGAGCTCATCCCGTTGCGGAGATTTGAACCGCCGACCTTCTGATCGGCAAGCTCTAGGCTCTCTGGTTTAACCCACAGTGCCACCTGTGTCCCCTACTACTACTACTACTAATAATAATAATAATAATAATTTATTATTTATAACCTGCCCATCTGGCTGGGTTTCCCCAGCCACTCTGGGTGGCTTCCAACAAAATATTAAAATACAATAGTCCTTCAGAGATTAAAAGCTTCCCTAAACAGGGCTGCCTTCAGATGCCTTCAGAGGTTGGTCACCCAAAGAGACAAGGGAGGTGGTGTTTGTTATAAAAACAGCACTGCTCCTAAGGTCCCTAGGTATGGGTATAATAGTATAACAGAAGCTAAAACTGGGCATGCTCCAAATAACAGAGATTTTTCTTTCTTTCCCGTAGAAGGACATTTGTCCTTTTTTTGTGGTGGTGGTGAGGGGGTGAGATGGACACCTGGCTTACCCTGTGAATGATTCCTGCAGAGTGAAGGTGCTTGATGCCGCAAAGCATTTGGTAGAGCAGGTAAGACATTCGCTCGTGGTCTAGCTCCATCTGAATCACCTGGCACAAGTTGGCATCCATCAGCTCCATTACTAAATACCTAAAGAGGAGAACAGAGCCACGTAATAATCAGCACTCATCATGGATCAGATACAGCAGGCATAAGCAAACTCGTCCCTCCAGATGTTTTGGGACTACAACACCCATCATCCCTAGCTACATCATCCCTGTACATCGGGGAGGGCTGTGTGGAGAGAGTCTCTTCCTTTAAATCCCTAGGAGTTTATCTCAGTGAAGACCTTACTTGGAAAATCAGTACAACCTCAGAGTATTGCGAAAGAACGATGTCAATCAACATTTGATGATCTCCTTCTACCGGTCCACAATAGAAAGTGTCCTTTCATACTGCATCATGGTGTGGTACGCTGGTTTGACATCAACTGATAAGGGTGGTGAATACAGCACAAGATATTATGGGCTGTCCCGTGAATCCGCTGGATGAAATAGTGGAAGAATGTTGCCTCAGGAGAGTGAGGAAAATTCTCAGGGATGATTCACACACTGGCCGGCACTTTCTTGATCTCCTGCCCTCAGGCAGAAGATACAGAAGCATGATTAGTCGCACCAACAGGGTAAAGAACAGCTTCTATCCGTGGGCTGTTAGGCTGCTGAATGCAAAGATAACAACAGGGCAACTGACTTTCGGGTTTGGTGGGCGTGCGTCAGTAAACGAGGGGAATTAAGAGTAAGAGAGCTGAGTGGGGGGTGCTCGTGTAACCTCACTGTATACAAGCTGTACAAGTGACAATAAAGTATTTCAATTTCAATAACAGGACCAGTGGTCAGGGATAATGGGAGCTGTAGTCTCAAAACATCTAGAGGGCCGAGTTTGCCCATGCCTGAGATACAGCAATGCTCTTGTATCTGATGTGTCCATCAGAATTCATTTTGCTGGACACCCCCCCCCCAAAAAAAAAAAAAAATTGTAGAATCGTGATGCAGCTGAGAGTAGGGAGTGGGTGAGATGTCACTAAATGACACATTTAATGTAAGCATCCTTTTTCTCTCTCACCAGCATCATTTCATTCTTCAGTAACTAGCGTGGTAAGGGGCATACATTCTGCATGTAGACCACAGCCTTGCACACTCTTGTCAGGAGGCCTCTCTTTCTCCTGCCCCTCCTGAAGACCTCTTTGTGTGATGGCGTGCTGCCTGCCTTCATATTTGGGGGCAGCTATGCTTCTGAAGACCAGTTTCTAGAAACCGCAGGTGGGGAGAGTGCCCTTGAGCTAAGGTCCTGCTTCTGGTTCGCCCCTGTATGAACAGGAAGCTGGACTATATGTGCTATTGGTTCCTCTTCTGTTCTAAGGAGGTCACCATGCAGTATGTCAGACCAGAATTCAGTACAGTCTTCTCTGACCTTCATGGGTTCCGCTACCGGCAATCCTTTTGATTGCAGATGCCAGAGATCGCAGGGTGTGTGTTCTGCCACTGAGCTTTGTCTACATCCGAAACAAAGGCTTTTCCTGGACCACCCTAGCTCCAACTTAGCCGCTCCTCTTTCACTATGTCTTTTATTTGCTTATCCTCAGCTCCATATTAGGAGTGTCTGACCCATCCTCCATCTTGCCTGCCTGTTGTAAATTGCCAGCCTTGCAGAGAGGGACTGCATATCGCACTGATTGCACTGCAGACAGTCAAGAAACCTTCAATAAATAATTGCAGAGGGGGAGTTGATCGATAATTATTATGCAGATACAACAAAATGAAATAAAAACAGTGCTGGCTTGTTATGCCAACACTGGAAATCCTGGAATGGGATTGGCTAGGGAATTCTAAATTCTAAACTTTGCTGGACCTTTCATTTGCATCCCAGTGGTAGCTGCTACTAGCTATGGGGGAAACCTCTGAAATTTGCCTCACATTAGCTTGGAAATTACTCAAAATGCTCCCCCCCCCAATCAAATATCCCATTGTAATTTTTCTTAGCCAATTTGAAAGACTTTGAGGAATTGCTCACCCATTTCTGCTGCTCTCCCTCATCCCCCAAATCCATCCCCTGCCATGCCCCAAACAACTCCTCTTTCCTCACAGGGAACTGGATGGTGAAAAGAAGAGTAGAAGGAGCATAGCAAGAGTTTTCTTCTCCATCCCTGCCCTCCATTGCCTCACCACACTGAGTAACTGTGTGCCAAGGCACAAGGGATTATGGGAGATTTAGTTTTCCCAGGGGCTTCTGCAATTGCCAAGGGCATCGCAGAAGAGAGTTTCAAAAACACTGACATATCACAGTGTGACGAGGACAGTTGGTTCCCCTGCCAAGATTTTGCCCTTGCGTTATAGGACACAAACTGTGTATAGTGTATAGTGAAGGAAATTGTTAAAGGGGGGGCAGAATGAGGAGAGTTTGGCCAACTACAAACACTTCTGATTACCTTAAATATTATTCAGGTCAGGTTCTCCTTACATGCCAAGCAACAGCGGACAATGCTCAGTGGAAATACTAGCAATTCTCTGCTTTGCCCCCAGGCAAATAATTTTTACAGAGTCATAGGTTATCGGAAAATAAATATGGAAGAGGGAGGAAATGTTTCGCCTCCTTAAAAAAAAAACCCCACAAAAATAAGGAGATGATTTCAGTGTTTTACGCACCTTTCAGAAGCCTGCACACCTCAGGGAGTTCTGAGGTAACAGGTGCTGCTTGAGAAAGCTATCAACCCAAAGGAATCAAAAGGAGCTGCTTAGAGCCGTTCAGATTCCTTTGCATGTCTGAACATGTTCAGACCCTCCTCACGACCACAACCCCACATCCTGCATTTTCTCAAGCACCTCCGTTATGATGCTCTGCGTATACTTTCGGTTTCTACACTTCTAAATTGAGGTGGGAAGTGCTTTCTGACATACCTAAAAGCAGTAGGCAGATAGTCGTGAGTTTTCTGATCTTGACTTTTTCTGATTCTTTTTTTTAAATCATTTGCACCTTTTTTCAAAACACATTATTTCATTTTATTTTTTCCATAATATAAAACCAGCACACATAATTGCTGGTCATTCGCTTCTTCTTTTCTCCCCTGCTCCCCTTGTAGGTACAAAATACAGGAATGACACAAAGAAATGGGGGAAAAGGTTGGTTCCATCAGGTCACTGCCTTATGGAGTGCTGGACATGAGGCAATTTCTGAGGAGAAGGAGCACTTTCCATTCAGCTATTCCAGAGTTTTAGTTGCACCCCCAAGGCACCCGAGCCACAAAGTTCTCAGGAGAACAATAAATCACACTGACAGGGAATATTTGGTTTATGGGTTCAAATAGGCCACAACTTTATTGCTTGCAGATGTGAGCGGTTTGGCTTAGGCATTGGGGTGAAGCCAGGCTATATCTTGACTCCTGGCAGGGAGTCCACGGAAGGGTAAACCACTGACAGGGGTGCCCTACAACTTACGTCAGATAGTGGCACCCCGAGGGGTCCCCGTAGGGGCTGTGACATGGCCCCAGCCCACGCCCAGGCTTCAGACAGTATTCACACCCCGGATGCCTATAACAGGATACCCTTACTGAGGAGGGGCAGGTGAGGCAACAACCTCCCTTCCAGCCAAATGAAGGCTTAAAGGTACCCCTGGCCATTAGGTCCAGTCACGGACGACTCTGGGGTTGCGGTGCTCACCTCGCTTTATTGGCCAAGGGAGCCGGCGTACAGCTTCCGGGTCATGTGGCCAGCATGACTAAGCCGCTTCTGGCGAACCAGAGCAGCGCACAGAAACGCCGTTTACCTTCCTGCCAGAGTGGTACCTATTGATCTACTTGCACTTTGACGTGCTTTCGAACTGCTAGGTTGGCAGGAGCAGGGACTGAGCAACGGGAGCTCACCCCATCGCGGGGATTCGAACCGCTGACCTTCTGATTGGCAAGCCCTAGGCTCAGTGGTTTAACCCACAACGCCACCTGCGTCCCTCAAACGAAGGCTTACCCAATACCAAAGAGGCAAGGAAGAGGGAGCCAGCTGGCCACACCAAGTTTAAATGGCCCGTGGCCATACCCGCTTTGCCAGCTGATAGGCTGGGGCTGCCTCGCATCACCGCTGATGCAGCCGGCAATGGCATGGGGGGAGGTAGCGTACCTCTCCCCACCCCCACGCCGGAAGACTATGAGGCTCGGCTGCCCGTGCGCAACATCGCCCTCTGATATAGAGGAGAGCAGATTGTTCACTAGAGAGTACAATGCCCACTTCTCCCTCAATCCTCTCCCCCTCCCGCAAATGGCAAAGATTTAGGTTTTGCTTTTGTCCACGTTACTTACACATCCTGGAACTCCTCCAGAGATTTCTGTGGTGTGAAGACATTTAATAAACTGATAATCTGAAAAGCAGGGAGGGAGAGAAGGAGAGAGCGGGAAAGAATGATAATGAAACATTAGCAGTTGATCAGATTATGACAGATTGCTCTACTGAAATTGCTCTTTAAAACTGTTCAGTTTACACCAATCCATCTTGCTACAAGTGTGCATATATATATATATATATATATATATATATATATATATATATATATAACACAACAACAACCCATAAGCAGCAGATCACGAAGGCATATGTTGCAAAGAAAGACATTGTTTTGAGAAGACTGTGATTGCCTGCGTTTGATTCAAACAAAAGCGGAGCAAATTCTCCCTCTAAACTGGGAGTTCACAGCTGAATGTTCAGCCTCGCTGGAAACAAACATGTAAAATTTGCTAAGCCACGAGGCGTCAGTGGTATATTAATGATGCTTGCCAGGGAAGGACAGACAGGTGTTGAGGCTTCAGAGAAACAACAACTTACATATTAAAAGCAAATGGTTTCTTTGTTTTTGCTTTTTTAGGGGTGCAGGATGTTACTGTGATCCACTGCTACTGCTGCCACTCTTTGGCAGTTGTATAGGTTGCACTTAAAAGCTGCTATTGTCCCTCCCTTTAGTTAGTGCCTCCTGCAAGGCTGAAGGATGTACCCCAGCCCAACTAAATGTATTCTGCACACACCAGCCCTTTAGAGATGCAGTTGTCAAAATGAAGCTGATCATTGGCAGTGCTAGAGGCTGGGAGTAACTTTGAATTAATACAGGATATGGTTCAAATACAGCCGTCTGCGTTCTTGCTTTGCTCTATTGAACAGTTGGCGGAAACTGCTCTGAACTGGCTTCGCACACCGGTGTAAACTCATGGAAGAAGAAGAAGAAGAAGAAGAAGAAGAAGAAGAAGAAGAAGAAGAAGAAGAAGAGGAGGAGTTTGGATTTGATATCCCGCCTTTCACTCCCCTTCAGGAGTCTCAAAGCGGCTAACATTCTCCTTTCCCTTCTTCCCCCACAACAAACACTCTGTGAGGTGAGTGGGGCTGAGAGACTTCACAGAAGTGTGACTGGCCCAAGGTCACCCAGCAGCTGCATGTGGAGGAGCGGAGACGCGAACCCGGTTACCCAGATTACGTGACTACCGCTCTTAACCACTACACCACACTGGCTCCCATAGGCATTTTAAAAAGTGCCACAAGATGTCTATTTTGCAATATATTTCATGAATGCTTTATCTTCTGCCATCTCATTGGTGGACAGCTACCTGTTAGGATATAGTTCCGTTCCACCTTAAAAGGAACAGGCATGACTGTTGTGTGTCACATGCCTGTTTACATTCCAGCACAGCTTGCTGGGAACTTCCATTTGTATATTGCTTTTGCTATACTGCTGTTGTGCTTGGACACAAAGGGAAGCAGACATGTTTTTCCTTTGGCCTGCTGCCGAATAAATGTTGTAAATATGCTTACACATGTCTCTGCCCACTACTTCTGCTGCAAAGAGTTCCATCCCTCTCCTGTTATGGGTTCCCACTGCTCTCTTGCCCTAACTTTATCTAGAAAATCGAGTCTTCCTTTCATTCCTTCATCTCCCCATCTGCAGCACTACCCCTCTTCCTACATTGCAAGGGGGATTGGAGTAGATGGCCTTCCAACTCTGCGATTCTTTCCAGCTTTGCTCCTTTCTCTTTTCAAGATTGCTGAATAATCCATTGCTGCCAAGGATCCTGGCGCTACAAGGTCCCCCTGCCTCCTGGCTCAGTTCAATAAGCCAATAAGTGTTAGGGAGTAGGTGGAACCCATTTTTTACAGCCAGAGGGCCACGTAGTAGTGAGCGTGGCAAAAGTCGGTGTGGCCAGACACACCTCACACTCTCCATCCTGGCGAGAAAGTGGAATTATCCTAGTTCAAGGTCACATTCCAGCCTGGCAAAAATCATGAGAGGAGAGTGCAGAGCAATGATGGGGCTTAGCACAGTTCTGAGGGCTGGGCAGAGAGGCCAGGAGAGACACGTTGGGGCCTCAGACCTGCAGTTCCTCACCACATTACAGTGGATGCTCAGGTTGCAAACGTTATCCGTGTGGGATGCACATTCGCAACCTGTGTCTGCGCATCTGCGCACACGCGGGTTGCGATTTGGTGCTTCTGCACATGCGCAAAGCGTGATTTAGCACTTCTGCGCATGCACAACCACCAAAACCCAGAAGTATCCCATTCCAGTACTTCCGGGTTTCGGCGGTCCCTAACCCGAAAAAATGCAACCTGAAGCATCTGTAACCCGAGGTATGACTGTACTTAGGGAATCTGTTTCCCAGCCTTCCCTGTGGGAAGCTGAGCATACATGGAAGGAAGTCGAAAACCACCATTTTAAATAACTATTGCCAATGTGAACCAAATTATCTGCAGCTATGACATATATATATTTGATTCACTGTAAATGTTAGCCTCTTAGGCACTCTGTGGTAATTACAAGTGAAGGGGGGAAATGCGGACTTAAGCGTCTGAAATGTATAAAATTTGAAAGCACGTTATTAAAACGTTAATTGAAAGAACAAACTGGCAACATCTGAGCCTGGAAGATGAGAGAGCATCTTTGACGGCCCTTCAGACAAGGTAGCACATTGCTACCCTCTGACTCTTCTGATCTCTGTTTGCTCTTGATTTCTCCCTGAACTGGACTACATGCTTGCTTCTGATCCTTCCAACTGACCCAGGTCACATTCACACCATATATTTAAAGCACTGTGATTCTACTTTAAACAGTCATGGCTTCCCCTAAAGAATTCTGGGAACTGCAGTTCTTTGAAGGATGCTGAGAGTTTTTAGCAGACCTCTAGTCCCCACGCAGAGCTAAAATTCCCGCTCTGAGGAGTTTCTGACATTTCCTGTTTGGCAGCTTCTAAAATGATGAAGCCTGAAGAATTCAGAACTGAGGTTCATTTTCAAAACCTAAATTTTAAATTTTGTATTTGGGATTTAAATGGGAAATGAACAACAACTACCAGGCTTTTAGAAGACATCTGAAGGCAGCCCTGTTTCGGGAAGCTTTTAATGTTTGATGTATTATAGTATTTTAATATTCTTTTGGAAGTCACCCAGAGTGGCTGGGGAAGCCCAGCCAGATGGGCTGGGTATTAATAATAATAACAATAATAATAATAATAATAATAATAATAATAATAATAATAATAATAATAATTTGTATTTTATTTTAATGTTAATTTCTACCCCGCCACAACTAAAAGCACCTCATGCTTTGCTACACTAAGAATAGCTGCGTGAACCAATCTTGTAGGAAAATGTCTTGTGGAGGGAGGGGGAAGAGAGATGGTCTGATCTGTGCTGGAAGAGAACTGTGCCGTTCACCATTTGGCGAGGAGGCTGCAAAAAGAAAAGTGTACGAAAGAAAAGGATAAAACTAAAAATAAAAAAAATCCACTTGAAAGAGAACACAAGGTTCATTCCTCTACTGCTTTACCCCACGTCACTGAGTTCCGACCTTGACCTTAATCCTGATGCTATTCACATAAGCACAAATGTTATCCAGTATTAGCATATACCAGTTATGTCGCTGTGGACGGGATAATAAGCACACAATTGATCTATTGCTGCACAAGAGAATGGAAACTGAATTGGTTTTCCACTCTTCCTCCACAGGACTTTCATGGGATTTAAATAGGAGGAGATCTCCATAGTGACAGCATAATCAAATATGCTGATCCGAGGCTCAGAGACTCAACTCTCTTTTGCCAGCAAATAGCGAGCGCAGCTAAACTTTTGCCCTTTCCCTGACACCTACTTTTGGGAAGGGAATAATCCAGCTCTGATCACACCCACACCTCCCAAATTCATGCAGACGCTGCACAACTATCAATGGAGTAATTCCCTGGAACGACAAGCAAAACATAATCTTGTTTTTAAATTAACCAGGGCATAACACTCTCTCTCTCTCGGTTTGCAGTGTCAAATGTTCATGCTTTTCAATCCCACCACCGAAAGAAAAACTCACATTTTTGTGATTCACACACTTCATGAGGACTAGCTCCCTGTAAGCTCGCTTCGCATGTGTCTGGTTTTGAAACGGCCTGCTGAGCTTCTTAATGGCCACATTTCTGTCGAGAACAGCATCATATGCAGCACTGGGAAAATGAAAAGGACAAGAATACAACTATTACATCATTAAGTTCATTGCTAGTGTTAATTTGTTTCAAAGATTCTTCTTTTGTTTCAGTCAAAGTATGCATTTCTTAAATGGCCCTAATCTCTTTCCAGCAATCTTTTAGCTTTAGCGTAATAAATATTAAGGAATCCAGCTTATGAGAGTCAAGCACAAGCAACATTGTTCACAGAAGCTGGAATCAACAGTTGATTTCAGTGGTTACACTAGTTAAGCCCGAGTACTTGTGATTTACTTCACAAGAAGGTAAAGGCATCATGACCAGCCACCACGATTCTGAGTAGGAGCAGTGTCTTCTCGGTGGTGGCTCCTCTTCTGTCAAACTTCCTTTCTAGAGGAACCCACTTGATCCATTTCTTTGACTCAGCTAGAATACATTTTTTAAAAAACCAAATCTGCCATGTCTTTTAAGCTATTGACCTCTGTGTGCACGTTTTCTGTTCTCTCCTTCTACTTTTAATATACCACTTGTTCTTATTTTATTTTTAATATTATTTTATTGTGCTAATTGTTTTAACTTTCCTTTAGGCTGCTTACGGTGGTGCAAGTAAATGGTGCCTCATAAAGGGAAAGAAGGAATAAACTTTATTGGTATAGCACCTGAGAATATTTCTCCTTGATGGTCCTTCTTTAGCCCCAGATCTAGCTACTTTTAATTTATCTGCTCCTAAATTCAGTCTCGCCGGAGAGCTTATCTGCTTTTGCATGCCGTATCTGGAAGTACACATGAGTCACAGCTTAGTTTAACAAAACTGGGAGGCTGTTTCTACCTGCTCCATGCCACGATTGCTTCATGTCTTTGATTTTTTTTGCAAAGCAATATAATGCAATAATAATAGAGGCTTTTACCTACTCTGCAGAAGCACGGTTGGGATTAATTGAATAATGTGTCTCCCCCCCCCTTCATTGCAGATTCCATCATGATGAAAAGAGCATGCCAGCTATGTTTAATAATTAATTTGCACCAGGAGGGAGGGGGAAATGAGTGAATAAGGCACCTCTAAAATAAAAATTACACAAACCTGACAGCTCTGTTTGCTAGAAACAGGGGTGGTGAACCTTTTCTGCCTGGACAGCCAGATTTCAACATCCCTAACCCATCTGTGGGCCATTTTGACAGGTGGGTAGGACTTGCTTTTGGTGCTGACAGCAAGCCCCTGCCCCCTTCCACTGCCCTAAGGAACTCACGTTAAGTTTCTGGTTGCTCCTCCGCAGCTACATCAGATATAGGGCAGGTGGTGCGGTTTGAGGAGAAAGGTCTCAAACTAGTACTTATGTCAGATCTAATTAGGGGAGGGGGCAATGATTCCCTACCCCTGCTTAAAAAGAAGCTGATTATGGTATGTTTGTGTCTGAGAAAGATTAAGTCCCCCCCACAAGTGGTTTTATTCAGATCCTCCCTGCAGACAAGCTATGTACCATTTTCATTCAAATTCCTACAAATTCGTGGAGGATGAGGCTATCAATAGCTACCTGCCATGCTGGCTCTGCTGTACTTGCACTGGGGGAGGTAAATGCCTCTGAATGTCAGTTTGCTATGGACCAAAAGTCAGTAGAGATGCTCAGGTCCTTTTGGGCTTCCCATAGGCATCAGGATGGCCACTGCATGGACAGGTTGCTGGACCAGTGTCCAGAGGCAGTGATGAGCTGGGTGAGGGCCAATAAACTTAGGGCTCATCCATACTATCACTTGTTCCATGACTAGAAAGCATGGGTCCAAGCAATTTAGCCTTTGCCCTGCCCCTTTCCCGCATAAAACCAGCTGTTTAGTACTAAATTGGAGCAAATGTCAATCTGGAGAAAACCCAACTGATGTTTGCTCTGATTCAAAGGTAAGCAATTGGTTTTCCTGGCAGGGCAAGCAGAAGTATGGATGAGCCCTGAATCCCAGCAAGACAGAGGCAATGTCGGGAGGTGGTTTTCAGATCCAGGGAGGCAGCCTGGTGTGGATGGGGTTGCACTTCCCCTAAAGGAACAAATGCACAGCTTGGGGTTATTCATTCAGTGCATTCACCGGAGGCCCAGGTAATTAATGCTCTAGTAACCTTACAGTTACAGCAGGTGGCGCTGTGGGTTAAAGCCTCAGCACCTAGGACTTGCTGATCGAAAGGTCGGCGGTTCGAATCCCCGCGGCGGGGTGCGCTCCCGTTGTTCGGTCCCAGCGCCTGCCAACCTAGCAGTTCGAAAGCACCTTCGGGTACAAGTAGATAAATAGGGACCGCTTACTGCCGGGAAGGTAAACAGCGTTCCGTATGCTGCGCTGGCTCGCCAGATGCAGCTTGTCACGCTGGCCACGTGACCCGGAAGTGTCTTCGGACAGCGCTGGCCCCCGGCCTATAGAGTGAGATGGGCGCACAACCCTAGAGTCTGTCAAGACTGGCCCGTACGGGCAGGGGTACCTTAACCTTACAGTAGAAGGGACGTGGGTGGCGCTGTGGGTTAAACCACAGAGCCTAGGACTTGCCAATCAGAAGGTCGGCGGTTCAATTCCCTGCAACAGGGTGAGCTCCCGTTGCTCGGTCCCTGCTCCTGCCAACCTAGCAGTTCAAAAGCACGTCAAAGTGCAAGTAGATAAATAGGTACCGCTCCGGCAGGAAGGTAAACAGCGTTTCTGTGCGCTGCTGTGGTTCGCCAGAAGCGGCTTAGTCATGCTGGCCACATGACCCAGAAGCTGTATGCCGGCTCCCTTGGCCAATAAAGCGAGATGAGCGCCGCAACCCCAGAGTCAGCCACGACTGGACCTAATGGTCAGGGGTCCCTTTACCTTTACCCTTACAGTTGGACTGCAATGCGCTTTACATGGCGCTACCTTTGAAGGTATCCTGGAAGCTGCTAATCTTAGGAAGTGAGATACAGCACTGAATATTATCTCCTCTGACTGACAAGAGCTCCCCAAGGTCTTGGGCAGAAATCTTCACTCACCAGCAGCTAGAGAGGGAAGGACTGACGTGCTAATGCTTGAAGGAAGTGGGTGAGTTTGTGTTGCCTCTCCATTCCTCTAGGTACTTGGTTAGGGAGCTGCCTGGCCAGAGGTACAAACCAGCCTCTGGCTTGTGGGATGTGATATGTAAGTGGCAGTCAAGCACAACATTCCTTGTTTTCCTAGAGTGGACATGTGGGGGGATGTTTGGTCCAGCCAATCAAAAACTTCCTGTTTCCTCCTGGCTGGGGCATACTTCCTTTGCATGTGACTAGAGGTGGGCATGAGCTTACCTGTCCAGGTAACAAAAGTGACAAGGCACACAGAACACTCTCTCTCTCTCTCTCTCTCTCTCTCTCTCTCTCTCTCTGACTTCCTCGGTCATTGGAGCAGCTTTTCACTAGAGATGCTCTGTTGGCTTCCAGCCAATGGAGAACACTGGGATTATCCCCATATGGGACAGCTCAACATGTATATACTTGTAAATAAGTCTGCCTTCAGGGATCCATCTGTGAACTGAATGTGAGTAAACTACTTTTATATACACAAGATTGTGCGGTGTTTATTCTTTAAGAGGGATATAAGGGAACTTACCAGGAACCTAATAGTGAGAGGCTTACACAAGCCTGCAACGAGCTACTCACTGTGCATTTAAAGGGGGAATGTGAAACTCTGCTACGTCAAGGAACTTACTAGTGCAAGGTAGAAGGATACTAATAAACAATATATCCTCTCCTGCCTCCCTGAACATTCCCACATGTCTCTTAGCCAGTGCACAAGGATGAGAGGCCCATGCTACCCTTTGATGAATCATCTAGTGAATACATCCAGTACAAAGATGCAGATGCTGTGAAAGCTAAGAAGCAGAACATTTATAAAACAGCTGGGGCAGGAGGAGAGGATGAAGAAAGAGCTGTGAATGATGGGTGGGGGCCTTTCCCCATCCTTTGGACACCCTGGAAAACTCATCAAACCTGGCATACCTGGAAATGGGTGTGAAGAGCATAGCTGAATGAGACACAGCTGAGAACTGACAGCTGAATCCTGGAACTGACTTCTGCTGGTAAGAAGAGGAGCTGCAAGGAGGTCAGCTATTGGTAGGATGGGGGTTCAGTGCCCCTCACCAGAATGTCCATTTTGTTGCCAAGGTCAGACACCCCTGCCTCCCCACTTTCTACTTTATTGGAATTCCCCCGTGCCTAAAATAATCAGAATAGCTGCTATCGCTTCCCCTCCTCTCCTTCCTTTGGCCCTCTCCACTTGCCCACATTGGTTCATTTTGATTTTGCTGCAGTTTGCCTGCAGGCTGCCGGGGGAATCTTCTACCACACGCACACACACACGATCCCTGCTGTGTGAGTACACAGCTGAAGACAAATATCGGAAACCAAATAACAAAGCCAATAGAAAACCGGTGGGGACGCCTAATGAATTCTGACAGCTCCTGCCGGCAACTGGCAACTTCTAAGATTTTCTTTTCCCTGCTTATAAATTGGTTTTTTATCCCAACCACATACCCCAAGAATACTTTGTCCATATAGCATCCATATTAACATGTAACACAATGGGTGGGTGTGTACCTTTATATAGTTATATCTATCTATCTATCTATCTATCTATCTATCATCTATCTATCATCTATCCTTTTTTGGACTATATTATTTTGCTCAGGTATCTAATCATTAGATACATAAAGTATTTGAGACAATATTACTCTTGACAATGAACTCTTATCATCCTCCTCATTGCACATAGCATCACCTCTCTTCCTTTAAACCAACATCAAAATTCACTTTCCCATCAAGGCTTTGGCACAAACACTAAGTAATGAGACCCCACTATACTTGCACCTGAAATCAATACATATCAAATGTACCCCTGTCTACATTTCCCTCATCTCCCTTCGTATTCTGCATTCCTTTGTACAGGGGTCTGTCCACACATCATATTTGCACATAGTTGAACAGAAATGAGTGGAGCAATTTAAAATAGATTCTAAATACAATATTGTGAGTCACTATGTTAGTTGATCAAGATTTATGAAATCTGCCTTCTCATATGTTATGTTTCAAAACGAGCTAAGCAAACAATGTGTTAAAATTGATTTTTCTGTTGTTCTGCTGCTTCGTTTTTGGCTTAAGATTTCCATTATCTGAGGAAGGATGCCAGAACTGTTTAATTGCCAGATAATTAAACAGTCGGTCTGTGAGCAGTTAGAAAAGGATGCTGTGATTACTAGGACCCAGCATGGGTTTCACAAAAACAAGTCATGCCAGATGAAATCTCATTTCTTTTCTTTTTTTCTTTTTTTTTGATAGAGTTACAAGCTTGGTGGATCAGGGGAATGCTGTGGATGTAGTGTATCTTGATTTCAGTAAGGCTTTTGGCAAAGTCCCCCATACAGTGGCGTAGCGTGGGTTGTCAGCACCCGGGGCAAAGCAAGTAATTTGCGCCCCCTAACCCGTGGATTTGCGCCCCTAACCCTAACCCCCAGATGTTGTGCCCGGTGCAGCCGGCCCCCCCTGCACCCCCCACGCTATGCCACTGCCCCCATAATATTCTTGCGAAGAAGCTGATAAAATGTGGACTGGATGAGATAACTTGTTAGGTGGATTTGTAGCTGGTTGACTGACTGACTCCAAAGTGTGCTCACTAATGGTTCCTCATCATCCTGGAAAAAAAGTGACATGTGGGAGGGCTATAGAGTTCTGTCCTGGGCCCATTGTTGTTCAATGTCTTTAGCGAATCTAGCTGTGCTCTGATGTCCATCCAATCCCACCTTTGTCACCAGTATTAAGTTGTGGGTGGACAGAGCAGACAACACAGAGATTTCTCCAAGTAGTTCTTTATAAGTAAGCTGGAACTGAACTGAACTGAACTGAACAGCTCAGCCGGCCTGCTTTTATAGGCAGCCGGCTGTCAACATTGTAACAATAACAACCCAGGGTTTCCTGCCTAAATTAACTTACGTGGACCTGAGTGAAAACTATATACACACAATACCCCTGGTGGCCAGGGTGAGAACTTCAATACATAACATAGAGAAAGGAACCGAGGGGATGCTCATGTCATGAGACAAAGGTTCTTGAGATCAGAAGCAGGCAAGGCCTAAGCACGGCCTACAAGGCCTACACAATCATTTCAAGCCTGCTAGCTGTAACAGTTAACAGCAAACGGCCACATCACTGTGACTCATGACTCATCTTGGATTCCCTATAAATGTAACCAGCCATCTCTCTGGGGCTCAGTCTGTCTTCAGAGTCTGAGTCAGTCTCAGCTCAGTATGTGAATGTATAGCTTGTTGCAGACAGAGTGGCTCCAGGACTCCAGTTAATCAGTAACTAAGATCTGTGCCTCTGTGAAGACTAAGATCACTGCTATGAGCACTCTGTGTATGCTCTTTAACTATGTTGTTTATGGACAAGTTTATTTTCTTCAGTAAAGTTATATTCTGTTTATAAAGAAGACTCTGCTTGATTAATTTACCGCTGCGCGACTGCTCATCCAATTTGCAGATGACGCCAAACTGGGAGGGGTAGCTAATGTCGCAGAGGACAGAATCGGGATTCAAGATGACCTTAACCAATTGGAGAACTGGGCCCAAACTAACAAAATGAATTTCAATAGGGACAAGTGTAAGGTTCTGTAGTTAAGCAGGAATAACCATATAAGATGAGGGACATGTGACTTGTCAGTAGTAAATGTGAAAAGGATTTAGGGGTCTTAGTAGACCACAATCTTCACATGAATCAACTGTGTAATGCAACAGCAAAAAAAAGAAAAAAAGAAAAAAGCTAATGCTACTCTAGGCTTCATCAACAGAAGTATAATGTCCAGATCAAGAGAAGTTATAGTACCGCTCTATTCTGCCTTGGTCAGACCACACCTGAAATACTGTGCCCAGTTCTGGGCACCAAAATTTAAGAAGGATATTGACCAGCTGGAAGGTGTGCAGAGGAGGGCGACCAAGATGATCAAGGGTCTGGAAACAAAGCTTGATGAGGAACGGTTGAAGGAGTTGGGTATGTTTAGCCTGGTAAAGTTGAGAGAGAGGAGATATGATAGCCATATTCAAATACCTGAAGGGCTGTCATGTGGAAGATGGAGCAAGTTTGTTTTCTCCTGCTCTGGAGGGGTAAGACTTAAGAATCAATAGCTTCAAGTTACAAGAAAGGAGATTCTGAGTAAACATCAAGAAGAACATTCTGACAGTGAGAGCTGAAACAGGCTCCCTTGGAAGGTAGTGGAATCTCCTTCCTTGGAGGTTTGAAAGCAGAGGTTGGATGGCCATCTGTCATGGATGTTCTAGTTGAGATTCCTGCAATGCAGAGGGTTGGACTAGATGACCCTTGGGCTCCCTTTCAACTGAAAAATCTACAAAGTAACCCAGGAATTGAATAAAGTGTTGGTCTCCAATGGCCTGAACAATTGTCATGCTGGCTGGGACAGATGGGTGTAGAAGTCCCAACATCTGGAGGGCCACAGTTTCTCCAACCCCGAAATAATCACTCTGCTACACATCTGTGCTCATCCACCAAAACATCATATGATGTGCACAACTTATGGTGTCCATTCAGCTTGCTTTAGCCACATCTAGTCCATCTAACCCAGTATTATGAACTCTGCTTAGCAGTGGTTTTCCATACAACTAGGAAAAAATGGTTCACCTGGAGATACCAAGGATTGAATTTGAGACCTTCAGCGTGGATTCTTCCACAGAGCTATGGCTCCTTCCCTGTGGATGGTGGATGGGTGTCACAATCTCACCATGGGCCTGTAGTAACTAAAAGTCAACACAGGCAAGGATTCGCCCACGGTCACCACATGCTGAAATTGCTAGGTGAGTAGACCCTTACCGTGCTATCATCATATGCTGAACTCTGCATGGATCTATGCAACCCAGCCTCTGATATATGTTTGTGCTAAAGTTGAATTCAATAGATAATAATCAAAAGCTGCCTTTTGATTCCATAGGCATTAACAGCCCATCCAAATGACTAGCTGGCCTGCAGCTAGATACATACATGCGCAGAACAGCTCAAAATAAAACAGAGAACCACTTCTTGTCCACTTGCCCATCTTCCAATTCTATCCTTGACTGGAGGCATTCTTACATGCAATCCTAGACACGTTTACTCAGAAGTCCCTCCATGTTCAATGGGGCTTACTCCCAAGTAAGTGTAGCTAGGATTGCAGCCCTGCTTATTGCAAGTAGCTATTTACACACCTGTTCAAAGGGAACTGGGAAGATTGAAAATACCAAAAGAAAAAATATAGCTTGCAGATAAAATTGTGCAACAATTTCTTTGGAAGGGTTATTGTAGATACTCTTGCTAAACTGTGACTTTATCCGAGCATCTGTATAGCTGCTGATTTTTTTTAACAGCAAGAACTATAACTCAGTCAGTTTTATCATAAAAACTGTAGCTTTACTATGATATGAACTGTAAAAAATATCCTTTAAGTTTACTATCAAACACTAGCAGCTGGGGGACACTAAAAATGCTGTAAATAAACTGGCACCCAATAAATTATGCTTATGGTTGGCTCGATGAGGTAAATGTTAGCTTTCCAATTGTCTTTTTTAAAAACAACAACAACAGTAAATAACTATTGAAATGGCCCTGTTTAATGGGGACAAATATTACTTTCAACTAAACACCTAACTTGCCCAATCCAACAACAAATGGGATGTATATACATAGCATTATCACCCTTTAACAATGTGCAAGAAGCTAATTTCACTGGTAGGACAGAAATTACCTTAGCTACACTATGTTGTAGGAATCAAAGCAGATCATTTAGAGGGTAAACAGAGAACACCAAAACCACAAACTTGCAAGGTGCCAGCTCTGGGGTATCCATCTTGCCATCCTTGATGGATGAAACAGAATGAGGAAGGTGTCCTCTAAATTTCGGGGCACCTTCGGTTACACTCAAAACTCAGGCTTTCAATATTTACCCAGGTCTCAGACCAAGATCATAACCTGGCCATACAATGCAGAGGTTTAGTTAGGTAATGCTCAGACCCAAAGGTGTGAAGATAGGCATTTCAGGGAGTGACGGCATTATTGTGGCAGCTCCTTTGAGTTCAACTACCCTCTATGTCAGGTGTCAGCAAACGTTTTCATCAAGGGGCCGGTCCACTGTCCCTCAGACTTTGGGGGGGGACTATATTTTGAAAAATATAAATACACTGCAAGCCAGTCCCACAGCTGCCTCTGAACCTGGAGGAGGAACACACTCTGCACGTGCTCAGGTGTGCGTCTCGGCTGCACCCACTCACCGGCATTGTTGATGAGCAGCAGCCGCTACATCGACCAATCCCCACAGAGCTGCCAGGCGGTGTGCACCATGCGCTGCGGCCCATTGTCCAAAGCCAGGTCGGTGGGCAGGCCGCACATGCGGAGCGCTGGTCAGGTGGTGCACAGCTCACCCTCCAGCTGCTTCAGCATGGCCACCGAGCGCGCCACCAGCAGCAGCACCAAGCTGTGCATCAGCAGGCGCACTAAGCTCCGGCTGAAGCTCCGTGACGCACCTGTCATGATGCCCATGGCCGCACTGGGTTTACCTCAGCCGCAGCCAATCCAAAGCCGCACCAGTGTCGCCGCCCGCCCAGAAGCCATGCCAGTGTTGCGGAAGTCAGTCCCCATGTGGCGAGGCGTCTGTAGCACGTGGGGACTGATCAAGCAGGTGGCAGGGTCCATGGGCTGGATTTCCGAGACTGGGGGCCCGCATCCGGCCCCCAGGCCATAGTTTGTCGACCCCTGCTTTATGTATAATGACCCTAGAGCAGTGGGATCTGCTTGCTAGACCCATAGTAGGGAGAGGGAAACCATGATTCAAGGGGGTGAAGGTTGAGGTGAATGAGTCCCATTTGGCCATCATATGTGGGTCAATTCACTGAATGGGTAGGTCTTTTGTGATTTTGCTACCTTATTTTGTTTTGATGATTTATTTACTGCAATTTATTATACTTTTACAAAATAATAATAGTACCTTTGAGGTTTTATTATAATCAAGCTGTGTTTCATGAAATAAATGACTTGCTCCCTGCAGAGACAACATCTCCTGAAGCTGTTTAACGTGCAGCTGTCCAAGGTCCTGAATTTTCTCAACTTTGGGTTGTAGTCAACAAAGTTTTACGTACTCAGAATAGACCCATTGAAATTAACAGACATAACTTAGTCATGTGCATTTGTTTCAGTGGGTCTTCCGTGAGTAGAGGACTATTGCCAATAGGTTTCAGTCCTATGAGTCCCCACTGTCTGATGCAGTCCAGATCCAGGGCTGACACCTTAGCATGAACATTAAATAACTTTAGTGGGGAGAGATGTAGCCCAGGAAATGGTCTCAAGGGAAGTGCTGAAGACAATGCCATGATTCACTTGAAGAGAGGCTACCTAAGCCCATGTAAAGCACTTTGGGTTCTGTGGAGGAAAATAAGATGTAACTATATGTAGGACTGCCATATATCCTGGACTTTACCGGGATTTCAAATGCAGAAGAGACATCAGAATGTGTTTTCATGGTGTCCTGGTTTTTACTTTTTGAAATATGGCAACCCTAACTATATGCAACTAACAAACTAATGTTATCTGCAAGACTCATGAAAACTGTGCTGTGAACCCACCCAGCCAGGTCATTGATTCTGTATATTTTGCTGAGAAAAGCAGCAGTTTAAATGGATCTGCAGCATTCACAAGATGTGTGTACTTGGTTACTGTACTCAAAATGTCAGACTGAGAAATGTGGCTATTGTCACTGAAAAACTCTTTTAAAATTCCTTGTAAAGGTCTCAGGTGTTCTGTGCAAGCTGGAACCATCAAATCCGCACCAAATTTCACTCAGTGCTGTAAGTTTTAGTTGATTCATCAATTAGATTAATCAGCTAAAAACCTAATTTGCTAGAAATATGTCATTGATTCATTAGGCATCTGTTTTAAAACACACATTTACACATATTTCCAAAAATATCAGGAAGCAGGAAGTTACCATAGAAGAAGCATGAAGGGCAAAAGCTGCAGTCACTACATCCACTTCTTAGGCTTGATGCTTTCATGGTGATGACCAGAGTGTAATTTTATAACCAGCTCGTGCTGTGGCTCAGAGGTTCAGGTGTTCATCTGCTCTTCAATCAGCACAGAGATTCCTGCAACCCTCTTGAAACTGCTGGGTGAGGATTTGCAATCAAGCCCACCTGCTGTCTGTGGCACAGTCGTCGTGTGCATTTTTTTTTTTTATTGCCTATGCAGCTGTTTCTAGGATTAAAGGAATCCATTCCTGGTCCTCGTTTGGTATTTTGCAAAGATTACAGGATCAGGCTGAGCCTTAACATACAGCATGGAAATGCATGGAGCAATATCTCTTCAGCCTCCTTATCTGCAATATGGGGATTAAATAAATACTGAACTAACTTCAATACTGTTTTAATAGTAACAGTGGGGTATTGGTGCACACAGGGGAACATTCGCAGAAGTAGAAAAATATTTAGGGGGACACACTTCATTTTTGTTTGGGTCCGAATCAGAATACCAGTTCAGAAATATAACTAACTCAATAACTATTATGGGAATTTTTTTTTGAAGGCTGTAACTTTCTGCCTTTTAACTGAACTGAGTGATATTTTCAAGCATAGTAGCCCATTCTGAGTGGATAAAGTCTGCCATATTGCAGACAAATCGGTTCAGGATTTTTGTGTGTGTGCTGGGAACCTTTAAACATTTTAAAAAATAAATTGCATTTCCTTCTTTTCCTGGTGTTTTTTTTTGGGGGGCGTGGGCAGAAATGGATGTAATTTGCAGGCATAGAAGCCCGCTCTGAGAGGATAAAGGTAAAGGTAAAGGTACCCCTGCCCGTACGGGCCAGTCTTGACAGACTCTAGGGTTGTGCGCCCATCTCACTCTAGAGGCCGGGGGCCAGCGCTGTCCGCAGACACTTCCAGGTCACATGGCCAGCGTGACATCGCTGCTCTGGCGAGCCAGAGCCGCACACGGAAACGCTGTTTACCTTCCCGCTAGTAAGCGGTCCCTATTTATCTACTTGCACCCGGGGGTGCTTTCGAACTGCTAGGTTGGCAGGCACTGGGACCGAACAACGGGAGCGCACCCCGCCGCGGGGATTCGAACCGCTGACCTTTCGATCGGCAAGCCCTAGGCGCTGAGGTTTTACCCACAGCGCCACCCGCGTCCCTGAGAGGATACATCCTGCCAATTTCAGAAGAATGACTGCAGTAGTGTTCCTGCAAGGGCAGTCTTTACCATTTTGGAATAAGTTAAAAACAGGCCCACTTAATTTCCGAGTTCTTTTGCAGGCAATCTGCATGAAAATAAGATACAACGTAAAGATGCTCCTAGGTAAGAAAAGTAGAAGAATAGATCCATGTTTCTTGCTCTAGATGCCTTTAAAGTTGTTTGATGGGAAACTGAAAGTGATTTGCTTCCCTCCCTGTGGTTTTACGAGCAATGGTTTTAACAAGAAAATGGCAAGTATTGTTGAGGCGCCTACAAAATGTCAGAAGGATAGGTGCAGGGGCTAGGAAAGTTAAGATGAATGAAAAAATAACTTCAGGCTTGTTCTGTGCTTAATTGGCACCAAAAGTCACATAAACCAACTGCAAAGCTGATTTGACAGGAGTGGGTGTGCAGGCATGTGGCAGTGGCAAAGGGACTTGAATATTCAGCATTTTCCAAGCAAACACTACTAGGACAACCAGCAGGAACATGTAACAGAGAAGATCAAGGTGATACAATACTCTAGCAAATTTCCCACAAACCACTGTGATTAGAGATCCCCGATAAGATCATTCTTTCTGATTAAAAAGATAGACCAGTCAGTCACAAAAAAGCTCTCCCTTCCCATGCCAGCATTTCCCTTATATTGCAAACAATGCTTTTGCAGGCACCGTGTCTGCAGTGTTCTTTGATGTCTGAATCTCTGGGGGTCCCTGCTTCCGTCTGAGGAATTTCAGAGAGATCCTGCTGCAGCCTGGACAAGTCTGGCATCTACCTGAAGCAAACTGCTTTGGTCCAAGATTCAGGATTAGTCTGATTCTGCTATACACCTCTCATAAGGTCCATAAATAGCAATACTCTAGAGGTCCTGGGCGCCAAGGAAGCCAAGGATTAGCTTCAACCAGGGCCAGGGCCTTCTCAACACTGGCTCCGGCCTGGTGGAATGCTCTGTCTCATGAGACCAGGGCCTGCGGGATCTGATTTCTTTCCCCAGGGCCTGTAAGACAGAGTTGTTCTGCCTGGCAGAAGAAGAAGAGGAGGAGGAGGAGTTTGGATATTATGAGTCTACCGCTCTTAACCACTACACCACACTGGCTCTCAATTTGTCCCTCCTATATAGCAGTGCTTTAAATATTTGAGGATGGCTGTTGTATTTCCTCTTAAGATGTCTCTTCTCCAGGCTAAGCACCCAAGTGCTTCAACTTTTCCTCACGGGGCCACACTGATAGCAAATGAACAAACAGGAATTTGTGAACTATGAAAATAAGCAAACAAACAAAAAGCCGATGCCGTTTGCAAACTTTATTGTAAAATGTGTAAATGTAGTTTGAGCGCTGAAGTACACTTTGCCAATGAATACTATAAAATCTGTCTACTCCAGTGCAATATTAACATCAAATATCCATTCCCATTCTCATCTATATGCATAGTAGTCAACATTAAAATGTTATATTGCAGCTCCCACTAATTCAGTGGTGGAATAGTCTGGAGAGGAGAACTTTAACAGCATTTTGTGGTTTATTTGTTTTGCGGCAAATCATTTACTGGAAGCACTGGAGTGTTTATTTACCTGGGTAAGTTTTTTCCAAACTTTGAAGATACAGAACTACATTCAATTCCACCTGAAATATGTTCTTTCTAAAGTGCATATAGAAAGAAAGGCTTAAATAGATGGATAAAAGGTAGTTTTGATAGCTACACTTTGTCATGGAGAAACAAGAAAATATGAAAGCTCTGAAATTCATTTTTCTTCACATCACTCTCTCTGTCTCCCCACACACCACTTTTTTTAAAGAGAGTTCTATGCTTAGCAAAGGTGAGTCTGCCCCACCTGGTACAACTCGCCTTCAGTCTTACTTTAACGCCATCCAAACGGGTGGCCATCACCACACCTTGTGGAAGTGCTGTGTAAACAAGTACCGTATTTTTCGCTCTATAGGACGCACAAGACGCACCTAGTTTTTGGAGGAGGAAAACAAGAAAAAAAAATATTCTGAATCTCAGAAGCCAGAACAGCAAGACGGATCGCTGCGCAGTGAAAGCAGCAATCCCTCTTGCTGTTCTGGCTTCTGGGATAACTGTGCAGCCTGCATTCGCTTCATAAGACGCACACACATTTCCCCTTACTTTTTAGGAGGGAAAAAGTGAGTCTTACAGAGCAAAAAATACGGTACTTCTTTCAGTCTGTCCTGAATCTTGCAACATTCAGCTTCATTGGATAGCTCCAAGTCATTTGGGGTTGCTTTCAAAATGAAGGAGCTAAACTATAAATAGTTAAAGATACAAAATGCAGAGAAAAATACCAGATGAACTTGGACAAACTGTGGCACGAGAGCTTGAGCTAATGGAAGGCTATTTGTGGCTCTCAGTTCACTTTCCTCACACAATGCATTTTCATTAAGTCAGAAATAGCTCTCCATTAGGAGAAGCACCATGGGAGGTCACCTTAGGATCAGAACCATTAAATTCACGTTATGCCAAAAGTCCTTTCTGTGGACCCCGTGATTTTGATGGCGTTTGAGTCGAAGGTGTGGGTTAAACCACAGAGACTAGGACTTGCCGATCGGAAGGTTGGCGGTTTGAATCCCCGCGACAGGGTGAGCGCCCGTTGCTCGGTCCCTGCTCCTGCCAACCTAGCAGTTCAAAAGCACATCAAAGTGCAAGTAGATAAATAGGTACCACTCCAGCAGGAAGGTAAACGGTGTTTCTGTGCGCTGCTCTGGTTCGCCAGAAGCGGCTTAGTCATGCTGGCCACATGACCCGGAAGCTGTACGCTGGCTCCCTCAGCCAATAAAGCAAGATGAGCGCCGCAACCCGAGAGCCGGTCACAACTGGACCTAATGGTCAGGGGTCCCTTTACCTAAGTCTAGGGAATGAACATAGATTTCTGGCCCTGTCTGTAAAGATGCCATGCATCCTCACACTGCAGCAGTATTCTGACAGAACACAAGTTTTGTACTCAAAATGGTAATAGGACAGGGCAAGATTCAAACAGATTGGAAAGGGTCTCAAGCTTTGAAGGCATTTGTGGCAGAAAACATCACCTTTTTAAAATTTCAGTCAGAATTTATTGCTACAAACACACAGAAAACTGGAAACAGATCAGAAAGCAGTGGGCTAGCTTGGCAAAGAGCTGAGTCCCTGCTACATCCAGCTTTTACACTAACAAATTTATTATTATTATTATTATTATTATTATTTACCAGATTTGCTTGTCTCCAAATGACTTACCAAACTTAAAAGCACAAGTTTGTTTGTTTGTTTGTTTGTTTATTTAAATTAATACGCTGCTTGATTTAAAAAAAAAAAACCCTCGAAGTAGTTATATTGCATATTACACCGCAAAACAAAATTAAAAATAGATGCCCCTCATAACAGCCACAGGATGCGTTGGCTGCACACTAATAATAAACAATATCATATTAATCAGAAACCTGGTGGGAAAGGTAAGTCTTTATCTGACTCCAAATGTAAATGAAGGCACTAGGTGGACTTCACTGGGGAGTGCATTCCACAGATAGAGAGCCACAACTGAAAACAAGGCCTCTCCCATGTCACTTTCCCTCAGAGGAGGGACCTGGAAAATCACCTCAGCAAAGATCTAAGGATCTGGGAAGGGCATTTCAGAAGATACTGGAGTTCTGAGCTGAAAGATCTTTAAAAGTCGAAACAAGCCCAGATGCATACAAGCAGCCACTGTACAGTGGAACCTCAGTTGTCAAACGTAATCCGTTCCAGAAGACTGTTCAACTTCCAAAACTTTTGACAACCAACGCACAATTGCCGGTTGGCAAAATCCATTGGGGGGGAAATGGAGACACGGGCCTCAGAAGCCGTTCAAATTCTAAGACGCATTCGACAACAGAAGCATTCACTTCCGGGTTATCAGCATTCGAAAGCCAAAGCGTTCGATTTCTGAAGTGTTCGACAACCAAGGTTCCACTGTAGTTGGAACAGGATTTGTGTTATATCACCTGTTGACTTTGAAACAGCCAGCCAGCCACATTCCACATTAACTGAGGCTTCCGAACCTGTCAGGGAACTGCCATCGGCTCAGGGGCGAGAGGGGAAAGGCTGGATGGATTACAGAGAGCCCCCAAAGATTGTGGGAAGCAGCACCTCCTCAGCAGAGGAGAGTAACCACGCCTCCAGTGGAGAGGAGCTTCAGGGCTCGGAGGAGGCGAGGTGGTGCCAGGACACTTGCCTGAGCAAAGCGGGGAGGAGAGAGGTCCTCCGTTACCCACGCCCTCCCTGCGCAGTAGGCTTCCGCGCCGAGAGGGGAGGCGCAGATTGGGCGTCAAGAAACTACTCTGCTGGGGAAGGTTTAAGGACCGCCCACTCACAGATTCTGCCAGTGAATGAGCCAGCCACGGAATAGTGGCGCTCCACATGGTGAAGGGTTTTTGGCACCTATAATGAGGCTTTACAGCCGACCAGGGAGGCATTTGCCTGATTGCTCTCGAGTAACCCCCTGATATCCTTATAGAACCATTTCCAAACGTAGCCCACAGAAAGCACGTCTGAGGTCACTGAAGCATAGATTACTGAAGCCAAGTTATCCCTGTCCAGATAATGTTGTGGTTGGGCCACCAGTCTAAGCTGATAGAAGATACTCGGCACGACTGCGAGTACACGCAGCGCAAATGACAGCAATGGATCCAGGAAAAAAACTAGAAACTACTTACAAAACTAGTGCAACAATTTGGAGAAAATCTCAAGAATATAAAAAGAACATGGATTCTGACAAATGCCAAGAATTAGTCAGCACATTTCTTCATTCGTGACTTTCTATATATAATTCCTGTATATATAATTCGCTTCTGACCCGATGTTATCATTGCTCTTTCTCTTTTTGCTCTTCTCCTACTTTCACATTGCTCTCAGATTCTGTCTGATAACAGTTATTACAGAACTACAGTGAACTCTGATTATTAACAATCCTGGCAACCGGAAAGCAAAGTTTCTTTTAAAAGAGAGAGCATTCAGCTGAGCACCCGCAAGATTACCACTGAGTGGAAGCATTCTCCTTTCATTTCACCTTTTGCCACATCGCTCAGCTAAAAACAGTGGGGAAGGGGTGATATCAGGTATCCCACATCCCCCACAAGGCCATTCCTAATTCTAAAAGGTCCAAAGATGACTTTATTTATTAGACAATTTAAGTGACTATTGCTGGAAACTTTATTTTAAACCAGCGTGATTTGGTCACTGGAGAGCCTGAGGAAATTACTGAGCTTCAGATAGCATTTGATACATGCTTTGTTGTTATGAACAGCAGGATTACAGCGAAGAGAAAATGGATTGCCAAACGAAGATGGTAGGTTCCCACAGAAACCTCACATTATCCACTTACTGCCGGCTAGTAACGAATAGGCAAGCGGAAACAACATTTTGTGTTGGATGCCTAAGCTAATGTGCTTGGAGCCACTGGATCATCACCCATATTGTACCGCGGATGGAAGGAAGCTTAAGAATATCAGCATGAAACAGAGCATGAAACGAGGGCCGATCACTTTCTGAAGTCCCTCCAGTCTTTGTTGTTGTTGTTGTTTAGTTGTTTAGTCATGTCCGACTCTTCGTGACCCCATGGACAAGAGCACGCCAGGCACTCCTGTCTCCCACTGTGTGCTGCAGTTTGGTCAAACTCATGCTGGTAGCTTCGAGAACACTATCCAACCATCTCATCCTCTGTCGTCCCCTTCTCCTTGTGCCCTCCATCTTTCCCAACATCAGTGTCTTTTCCAGGGAGTCTTCTCTTCTCATGAGGTGGCCAAAGTATTGGAGTACAAGGATGGGGACCAAGCCTCCAATCTTGGTCCCCATCAAATAAGGAGGAAGAAATTTGTAATCGGTTTACTCAACAACACAGCTATTTTCAAAATATTCTTTGTTTCAGATTCTACATAGAATTATGCTTCAAGTCAAATGTATAATTGACATGTTTAATAAACTGATGGACAGCTGTCAGGATGCAGTCAGTGGCTCCCAGCTGGTTGCCCAGGAAAGTATAAAGACAAGGAAAAGTTTATTACAGTCCCTTTTTATTTCAGTCTTTACAGAAAAAGGCTATAGAACCCAGCCTCTTGGATAATGGCGTTGTCCCAAGTGAATCTCCACACCCCTTCTCTCCCACTTCCTCATTCATCATTCTCATCGCCTCCTCTATGGGTGCCTTTAAGTGCCCTCTGTCTTTGAGCTCTTTGCTCTCCTACTTTTAAGGCTCACCGGGTTCTGGGAGATGGAGGGTCTGGAATGCTTTCTAATGACAACGTGTCAGCCGGGTGCTGCTCTGCCTCTCCCATGATTTCCCGACTTTCCCCCTCATCTGCCTCTGAGCTGTGACCTCCCTCAAACCCCTGTTGTAAATCTATACTGTCTTCTTCCTCCTCCTTGGAAGGGTCAGGCTGGCGAGATGGTCTCCACCATTCCTCCTGTGCCGAGTCCCCGACAGCAACTCAATGAAGGCAAGACACCTTGGTGGCAGTCAAATCCCAAGCTCAGCTGGGGAAATTAGTATGCCAACTCCAGTGCTCATATAACATACTTTTCCTTCTAAGACGTGGTTCTGGAATAAGAGGGATTTGGACCCAGCACAACCAAAATCTCCCCTGATCTGTGCCCAGCATGTCCCCAGGATGTCCTCATTTGCCATCACTGCCAACAGAAGAGGGGGGGCAATGGTGGTGAACCACTGGGAGAAGGGGCTTCTGAGAGTGGATCTCCCTCTCAACCCTGTGGTCCCTGGGGAGCCCTCCTGAGATCAATCATGTGTGCCATGAATGTTAATCATATGTTATTTGTTTATTATATTTCACTTACAATGCAGAATACAAAAAAAGCTTATTTTAAAAGTTTTTTCATCATCATCATCATCATCATTTTTAAATTATTTCTACCCCGCCCATCTGGCTGAGTTTCCCCAGCCACTCTTGACAACAAATATTCCCCAAATTAAATGGTTCTGGAAAAATGTGATGGCCGCCCTTTGGTCCCTTTCATTGACTGTTGCATTGGCCAATCTTTCTTGGAAAGGAGACAGTGGAGAGATATTTGCTGCAAAAGCTGTGGTCCATGTGCTGAGAGCCTGTGTCTCTGCCACTAGGAAGGGCCGGTTTGAGACACGTGGAAACTGTTCCTCTCCTTCTGGAGCAACTAATATCATAGACCAAGAGAAGGATCTTCCTCCCAAAGGATTTGGAAACCCCCCCTCCTCCCCCTAAGAAAATAGGGGAAGAAAGTTGTTTTTATCCATATGCAAATTTAATCAGCAGATTGGTTGATGACTTCATTAAAATTTCTTTAATCGAGCTGCAATCCTACTTATAAAAACCTGTGCATTTAGATAACTAAATAATGTCAAAGATGGGGTAGTTATGAAACGTTTTGCCATTTAATCCTGTGAAAATTGTGACCCACAGTCCCTTTTCCCCAGGTCAGAGAGGAGGCTGGAGCAAAGTCCTTCCCATCTGTGCAAAGTACATTCTGGACCCACTCACGTATGTTCCTATTTTTGTAATACAGATACCGCTTCCTTGCCCAAGAATAGTTTCTTTGCAATTTACAATATTATCCGATAATACAGCTGTGCTGTACCCCAAGCAAGAGCAAGTCAATATCACCTTGCAAAAGGTGATATTGCATAAGGAATGCAGAATTAACAGAGGGAATTCCCTACCAACAGATGTGGCAAAAAAAACACCCACTAGTTTAGATAGCCAGGGATTTCTCTAATTCTTTTAAAAAGCTACCTGACAAATTTGTGCAAAACTCAGAACTTGAACCTGACATGCAACTTGAAACTGAAACTGTTAAATTACTTTTCTTTCCATCACAGTTCCGATGCATCAACAGAAACTATAAATGCAAGCAACATAATTCTTTATTTTTGCCTGTGCCAGACAAGGCTGCAAGGATGGAAAGTTATTCCCAGAGAGATTGTGTTCCCCAAATGCTATATTTCACAGAGCTGCATCCTGATCCCAAATCTTGCCGTTTCCCAGAGAAAAAAAGGGTATGAAACATTAAGGCATAAATATGAAATATGTGTCCACTTCTTCTACCCCTTGATCACATCAGCAACAGCTGGAAAAGAGGCTTCATCAAATGGAAGGAAACATCTGTCAAATAATTACAGGTCAACCTTTTCCTTTTATTGCTCTACAAGTCAGTCTTAAGAGATCCAGCCATAACTCTTGTTTCAGTGTTTCTGTTTCATATAAAGATGGGCCTTTTCCCTGCCCTTGGTTACTCTTTACCACATCAGGTCAGGTAGTTGTCATAGTTGTTGTCACTGATGTGTCTGGTACAACTTCTGTCCCTCTAGGGCAGATGTGCTGGACTTTTGGCTGATGCTGAACTGAAACTCCTATCAGGCCCAGCAAGCATGGCCAAGAGCAAGGGATGGTGGGAGCTGTAGTTCAGAAATATCTGTAGGGGCAAAGGTGCCCTACACCTGCTCTGTTAAGTGCAATTGTTTATTTGACACTGAAATGGTGAATGCCTGGATGTGTATTGCTAACATTGGGGATTTTCCATGGCAGCACACTAAGTGCTCTCTGAGCTCTAATTGAGTTATTGATTAAATGAAAAAGTTCTCTGCTCCAGCTCTTGAGTGTTTAACCTTAGATCACATGATTGAAGCATTCAATTGCAAATCACCCTCTTGAAGGG
The DNA here is from genome assembly GCF_964188315.1 of Podarcis muralis. Classification (NCBI taxonomy): domain Eukaryota; kingdom Metazoa; phylum Chordata; class Lepidosauria; order Squamata; family Lacertidae; genus Podarcis; species Podarcis muralis. The sequence continues at coordinate 15,086,446 of NC_135663.1, forward strand.
AGCTCAGTGTTCCTTTTTCTCTGGAGCCTCAGAGACGACAAAGGATGTAATAATGGCTTTCCAAGAGCTGCATAAGCCTTAGGCAGGATGCAAGCTAACACAGGCTGGAATGGCAGAGACATAGTTTTTATTTCTGGAAGAAGTAAAGCTATTTCTTATAGGATGCTGAGCCTGAGATGAACATGCACAAGATATTGTATGGAATTATTTGGATGAATCTTTGATGTTCTGTTTTGAAGAAAGTCCTGCAAGTAAAGTTTTGAACAATACTTATGGGTTTGGAACAATGTATTGTTCCAAAGAGAGTTTCCCTGCTGGATTCTTTTTCAGGATTGACTTTTAGTGACTTGCATTTTTACTGCAACCACTAACCCTGATAACAACATTCAAACTCCATTGTTGGGAGTCAGCATGCCTCTGAATACCAATTGCTGAGAATCACAAGTGGGGAGAATGCTGTTGCGCTCATGTTCTGCTTGCAAGCTCCCTATAGGAGAGAAGGATGCTGGAACAGATGATCCAGCAAGCTCTTCTTATGCTCTTATGCTCAAAGCTTGCACAATTTTTATTTTTATTTTTTTTAGAAATAAAGCTTAAAGGGGCAGCCCAGTGAGGACTGAGTGTGCCCAATAGTGATAGAATGCGGAAATATTGTTTGCGAAGGGGAATGTAATAGTGGGGCTGGAATCCTGAACAGGGTGCACTCCACACTGCAATGTTTTGTCGCACCTCCCTTGAAACATTTATAAACATCTGCATTTTTATGGGATTTGTAAAGAGCACATCACAGGGTATCCCTGAAAACATGCCACCACCACTTTTAGCATTGTTCTGAACTCAAAACATGATGAGGATAGCAAAGCGGCGTTTCTCCACACACACACACACACACACACATACCAGAACCAGCTGCCCCAATTAACACTTGATGCCCAGTGCCATTCAAACAACACTGTATTTGATCATCTTCCAATTGGGGAGGAGGGTGGGAGAAATGATTGGAGAGGAAAGCAGCTGTTCACTATCTCTTGGCACAAAAACTGCATCGCTGCTGAACTGAGAAAGCAAGAAAGGCTATCCTATTCTAGAGGACACCGCTTTTTCATACTGCTTGGTCAGTGTTAACAAATGGTAATCTTGCTGATGCTAAATCCACCATCAGCAACTAATTTCAACATGAGTTTACATTTTGAACTGAGCAAGGACTATAGAGCCAGCCCCATTGGCTCTGTATTCTCAATGCCTTCTATCTATCTACATGCAAGTGCATGCAGAAAGCACCACACTACACATTTAAAGTTTTGAATTATGGTGTTGGAGGAGACTCTTGAGAGTCCCATGGACTGCAAGAAGATCAAACCTATCCATTCTGAAGGAAATCAGCCCTGAGTGCTCACTGGAAGGACAGGTCGTGAAGCTGAGGCTCCAATACTTTGGCCACCTCATGAGAAGAGAAGACTCCCTGGAAAAGACCCTGATGTTGGGAAAGATGGAGGGCACAAGGAGAAGGGGACGACAGAGGATGAGATGGTTGGACGGTGTTCTCGAAGCTACCAGCATGAGTTTGACCAAACTGCGGGAGGCAGTGGAAGACAGGAGTGCCTGGCGTGCTCTGGTCCATGGGGTCACGAAGAGTTGGACAGGACTAAACGACTAAACAACAACAACACCGCCACACATTTAAAGTGTGTTACTTCCTCCAAAGAACCCCGGGAACAGTACTTTCCCCCTCAAAGAGCTACAATTCCCAGTACCCTTCACAAACTACAGTTCCCGAGATTCTTTGGGGGAAAGTCACGTACTTCAAATATCTGCTGTGTGTGCTTTTAATGTACGGTGTGGCTTCCACACACCCCTCTCCACCCTACTTTAAGGGAAATGATTGTGTTACAGTACTATTAGTCAGAAAAATTTGGTTGGGTTGGGTTTGCATTGCAAACTAAAGAACCTAGTTCAGAATCTAAACTGCAAAATGTAGTATTTGGGTATATGAAAGCATCTGGAATATTTCTGCACCAGTCTTCCAGGATTTGGGGTATTGTGGTGTTTCGGCAGGACTTTTATCTCTGGACTCTTGCCTCAGCAGAACCTCCTAGTGTTTTTTTTAAAAGTAGAAAGCTTTCATATGGCACTTTGCTAAACATAATTTGCTGCTTTTTTGGATCTCTATTTGGGCACAAATTTGTGGTGCCTCTGCCAGAAGGATGCAGCCAAGCATCTAAGAAACAGATGGTATAATTAGTGGTCAGTGTACTTGATTCTTAGGCCGTACTCCTGCAAGCTGCTCCCTTTCTCTCCAATGTTCCCTTGGAATCATAGAATTGTAAACTTGAAAGGGACTCCGAGGGTCATCTAGTCCAACCCCCTGCAATGCAGGAATCTCAACTAGAGGTGGCAGCTGTAGCTCAAGAGAAGGCCAGCATGTAGGAAAGAAGTCCTAGAGCTGAGTGCCTGAGACAGAAACGGTGCAATATCCTACCTTGCAATGGGCAAGGACAGTGTGCTGTAGCACAGAAGCCCCCAAGTGGAATCCCAGCAGTGGCGGAGCTTCACTGGGGGGGTGGAGAGCAGGTGGGGGAGGGGCTGGTGCATGTACCAGGGGCGTGGCATGGTGCCCCAGGGGCGTGGCGTGCCTCCTGGGGGCATGGTGCCCAGCATGGGGGGGCAGCCACGATGGAAACCCCCCGGGATGGCACTGCCAGGGGTGGTGCACTCCTCTTCCTCCGCCTGTGAATCCCAGATATCTCCATTTAAAAGGATCAGGAAGCAGGAGATAAAAGGACACCTCTATTTTTTCTGTGCCCAAGACCCTAGGAAGCTGGTGACAGTCAGAGGAGACAACATAGCCTGAGCTGGGAAATGTCGCTAAGCAACTGTGTGGTGGGTCATTCCCCAAAAGGAGAGGAGGAGGAGGAGGAGGAGGAGGAGGAGGAGATGCAACATTTAGCAGACCAGCCATCATGTTGGTTGGATTTGAGCTTCCACCACCACCGATATCATTTCAAATGCCTTTTCCTGTCTATATATATTTACCTCCATATTGCAATGAATTAAATGGGGCACGAGGAGAAAGAATTTCAGGAAAGCCAGCATGGCATGTACAACGTGTGAGGTGGAAGAAGAGGGGGAGATTAGGGTTACCAGACGTCCCTGGTTCCCGGGGACAGTCTCCAGATTTGCAAATCTGTCCCCAGACAAATTCCGTCCCCAGATTTGCAAATCTGTCCCTGGGAAATGTGGCAGTGGCAGCCTCAGCAGCCCGGAGCCAGCCTGGTGGTGCAGTTGGCTCTGGCTGGCTTCAGGAGCTGCTCGCTGCCATGGCACCCGCCATTTTTCCTGTGCCAGGGCAGCGAGCAGCTCCTGGAGCCAGCCAGAGCCAACTGCGCTACCAGGTTGGCCCCTCCTGTGCCTTCCCTGATCTGTCAAAACAAAGGGGGGAAGGAGATCGGGGAAGGCTTGCAAGTCATGGGTGGGTGGCGCGCCATTGCTCAGTTTTTTAAAAAACTTTGCATTTATGTTTCACAGGGTGCGAAAGAAGGACTTTGCACCTTCATACAATATGCGTGTGTGCTTGGGCCCAGGGTCTTTTGCCTCGCCATCCCCACTACTGACTCCCTGTTGCTACTCAGCTTCCAAATTCATTGAAAACAATCTGGTAACCATAGGGGAGATGGGATTAAGTCTGCAGGCTGGGTCCTTGATTTCCACACAAATGTTCTGTGGAGGTCAAGGGGAAGCCATCAAGCATGAGCTAGGCACATGCGAGCACACACTCATTGTACACATGATGTTCCGGGGGTTTTCTCCAAACTCTACAGACTCAATCATCTGAGGGGTGGAGAGAGGACTCCCTGAGGAGAGAGTGGGAAAGTGGCATCGCACAGGCAGAAAATCCTGCACTAACAGGATTACTTCTTTGGATACAACCCAATGTCTTTTGGTGGCCCCCAGTCACATAGCTCCCAGTCGCATAACAGATTGAGGTTGAATCCTGACAAGACAGAAGTGCTGTTTTTGGGGGACAGGGGCAGGCGTGTGTGGGGGATTCCCTGGCCCTGAATGGGGTAACTGTACCCCTGAAGGACCAGGTGCGCAGCCTGGGAGTCATTTTAGACTCACAGCTGTCCATGGAGCGCAGGTAATTCTGTGTCCAGGGCAGCTGTTTACCAGCTCCATCTGGTACGCAGGCTGACACCCTACCTGCCCGCAGACTTGTCTCGCCCGAGTGGTGCATGCTCTAGTCATCTCCCGCTTGGACTACTGCAATGCGCTCTACGTGGGGCTACCTTTGAAGGTGACTGGGAGTGGGTGCCCGGACCACATAACACCAGTCCTGAGAGATCTGCATTGGCTCCCAGTACGTTTCCGAGCACGATTCAAAGTGTTGTTGCTGACCTTTAAAGCCCTAAACGGCCTCGGTCCTGTATACCTGAAGGAGTGTCTCAGCCCGGACACTGAGATCCAGCACCGAGGGCCTTCTGGCAGTTCCCTCATTACGAGAAGTGAGGTTACAGGGAACCAGGCAGAGGGCCTTCTCGGTAGTGGCGCCCCCCTGTGGAACGCCCTCTCTTCAGTTGTGAAGGAAATAAGCAGCTATCTTCTCTTTAAAAGACAGCTGAAGGCAGCCCTGTTTAGGGAAGTTTTTAACATTTAATGCTGTATTGTTTTTAACACTTGATTGGAAGCCGCCCAGAGTGGCTGGGGTATAAATAATAACTTATTATTATTTTATATTATTATAGCTCCCAGTCGCATAGCTCCCAGTTGCATGGCATTTCCATTAAATTAATGGTGATGTGGAGGTCAGGATGGGCAAGGGTATTTATAATGAAACAGTAGAAAGGGAGGGGCACAAACCAAAATAACCGAGATCTACCAAGAAAAGAAATGAAGAAAAAAGCCTACAAGGATTTAAAAACAGTATCTAGAGCATGGAGAAAGGAAAAGGCAACCTATACAGCGACAAACAATAAATCAAAGAAAGACTTACATAAACCACAAAAGATCTGATTATTTACACTGCAAGATTTATTAGCTCTCCGTGCTTTATAATGCTGCCCTTATGATATTCATATGTTTTCACTGAAATGTCAGGGTTTCTTTCTTGTTTTCTTGTTTTTATGTGAGAGAGGATTAATGGTCACATCAGCTCAGGAACCTTGCAATTTTGACAGCTTCAAAATGATACAGGATGAGACTTATTGCTTGGCAGATCTGAGGTCCCTTTTTGGAACACCAGGAGGAGAAATTACTAGTTCCGCTTGAGATGCTCTTTGCACTGCTACTGCAGAGAAACCATACTCTGTGCTGTTTCCAGATGCCACGTGCAGGAGAATCCATTGCTGCTATTCACAGGAGTAAGAATATTTATTGAAAAGACCAGGAATGTGTTTCAAAATGGGGCTGGAACTGTCCACATTTGGACAATTCTTTCTGATCTCACAACGAAGACATGGATGCCTCCTTCCAGTCATGTTCAATTGGTCATGTTCCCTATATAGCCCCTGCAAAAGGGGGGGGGGCAGGGCACAGATTAGGTTCCCCAAACACAATTGATTTACCTTCCTCCGTTTTTGAGTGGTACCACTCCGACCAGCTCCAAGAAAAGCTGGTTAGGAGAAAGCTGTACTAGGACCACAGAGATGTAGGATATTATCTACCAAGCCTTCCGGTCATTTCCTGTTTCCCTGCTAATTACCATAGCCTTGAGCAACATTCATGGGTAGCAAATCATGGAGAACAACAGACGGCGTAACCCACTCACAACCAGAGGGGAAAGAAAACACGCAAATCAATAAATATGCACGGACAACGCTTCCTGCAGAAACTTACCAAACTATTCCCTGAGCCCCAGAGCCGATTGGTTTTAAGTTCTGGTAGCGCTTGAGAACTGTGAAGGTCGAGTCACCCACTTCCACGCTGTAGAACTGGTTGTCAACTTTGCTTTTACTCATGTTGTAATATTTGGCAATATATGACACATCCACTTGTTTCCCGAATCCCTGTCGCAGAGACAAAGTGGGGAGGGGGGGGCAGCGGAGGAGAAGAAAGAAAACAGAATGCCAGTAAACTATCAGCATAGCAATGAGGCAAAACAGGCACCCAAGACTCTAAAATGTGACCTGCCCTGTCATTTCAAACTTGTTGTCAAAGAATTTCACATTGACAGCCAGCTTTCTTAATGACTTTCGTGTGATCTTTCTCAAACCTTATTTCAGATAAGAAATGGCCCTTCAGATCATATCAAGCCATCCAAAAAGACTAGAGGATTCAACATTGAAACCCAGAGGAAGTTTTGCCCCACTTTTAGCAGTCACAAAATATAATGGGATTATGTTTCTATTTTCCCAGTTCCCTTAATATATTCCTGTTTTAAAATATGTGTATTAGTCTGATAAATTAATATCCCATCCTTCTCCACATAAATGTTTCCAGGGTGACACACAAAATTAAAAGAACAAAATCAATCTGCAAAAATAATTATAACCAAGAACTGGAAAAGGAGTAATCTAATCCTTATTAGACTGGATTGAGAAAACATGGTCTGTTTTAACCATGATAAAATTAACTTACTTGAAGAGAACTCATATAAATCAGCCAAAGAGATTTATGAATAAACGAGCTGTTTTCATTATGTTTTGGAATGATAAATACCAAAGCAATATACAAACATATGATGCTTTTAATTTATGGTAATCTTATACAAATTATTTGCAAGCATTTCTGTATTGTACAATTAAAAAATAATAATAATAATAATAGCAAAGTGAGCTTCTTAAACACAGCAAGTAAGACAAGCTCAACAGCAGTTTTCAGCCGTGGGAAATAAGGTACAGTATTTGGTGCTGATATGAGCTGGGAAGCACATTCAAAAAGGAGAGCACCACAGCCGAGAAGCCCTCTCCCCAGTTGCCACCGGCTCCGTAACACTGGATGGTGATCCAGTGAAGATCTTGGTTTGCAAGTAGGCTGAAGAGGGGATAGGTAGTCCTTCAGGGGCCCTGGTCCCTGAGCTTTATAGTCCAGTCTAATATGTTCACACCTGAGTATCTCCTAGAACCAAAGGATGGACTTCTCTGTGGGGCAAACAAAGGAGTTGCTTTGATTCTCTTAGTTTTTCAGTTGTTATGCACAGAATGAAAACTATAATTAGAATCATAGAATTGTAGATTTGGAAGGGACCCTGAATCTAGCCCCCTGCAATACAGGAATATGCAGCTGTCCCAGATGGGGATCAAACCTACAACCTTGGTGTTATCAACACTACACTCTAGCCAACTGAGCAATCCAGGAACTCTCCAGCATGAACACACAGAAGCCCTAGGGCTGCTGTTTCTGGGGCTGGCCCTCTCCCTTTTCTCTGACCTAGCACCCTGACAATGCCAGGTGGCTGGAAGTAACCACCCTTTAAATTCTCCACATTGTCCCTCACTTACAGTCACTCTGGAGCATGGTGAGAAATTTAAAAGGTGTCTAGATATGGTGCAGATGACACCAAACTGGGAGGGGTGGCTAACACCCCAGAGGACAGGATCACACTTCAAAACGACCTTGACAGATTAGAGAACTGGGCCAAAACAAACAAGATGAACTTTAACAGGGAGAAATGTAAAGTATTGCACTTGGACAAAAAAAAAAGAGAGAGGCACAAATACAAGATGGGGGACACCTGGCTTGAGAGCAGTACATGTGAAAAGGATCTAGGAGTCTTGGTTGACCACAAACTTGACATGAGCCAACAGTGTGACGCGGCAGCTAAAAAAGCCAATGCAATTCTGGGCTGCATCAATAGGAGTATAGCATCTAGATCAAGGGAAGTAATAGTGCCACTGTATTCTGCTCTGGTCAGACCTCACCTGGAGTACTGTGTCCAGTTCTGGGCACCACAGTTCAAGAAGGACACTGACAAACTGGAACGTGTCCAGAGGAGGGCAACCAAAATGGTCAAAGGCCTGGAAACGAAGCCTTATGAGGAACGGCTAAGGGAGCTGGGCATGTTTAGCCTGGAGAAGAGGAGGTTAAGGGGTGATATGATAGCCATGTTCAAATATATAAAAGGATGTCACATAGAGGAGGGAGAAAGGTTGTTTTCTGCTGCTCCAGAGAAGCGGACACAGAGCAATGGATCCAAACTACAAGAAAGAAGATTCCACCTAAACATTAGGAAGAACTTCCTGACAGTAAGAGCTGTTCGACAGTGGAATTTGCTGCCAAGGAGTGTGGTGGAGTCTCCTTCTTTGGAGGTCTTTAAGCAGAGGCTTGACAACCATATGTCAGGAGTGCTCTGATGGTGTTTCCTGCTTGGCAGGGGGTTGGACTCGATGGCCCTTATGGTCTCTTCCAACTCTATGATTCTATGATATGATTCTATGATATTAGTGCCCAGCACTGCTGAGAACTAGACCATTGCAAGCAGGTAAGCATACCAGAGCCTATCAGATGTCAACTGTGTCCAGATCCCCCTCAAACCTGAAACCAAACCAGATATATGTGTGTATGCATACTTAAGAAGTCCATTTTCTGTCTCTCCTGGACCTCTCAGACTGTCCATTTCCCCAGTTCAGGATGGCTGGAACTTGGAAGAGAGGCCTTGCTCAAATGAAGCAGGTCAGACTGGGACCTTATGTAGAAACTGGACAGTCTACTCTTTCCTGCATGTCAGCCCAGCCCTGATCTGGCAGGTCCTTCCATGGACTTCCCTCTCCTCTCAGGTGGCCTCGCATGCAACTGGCCAAGCACTTTGGAAACTGCTGCCTGGTTCCTTCTTCCTGCTTGGTTCTGAGAGAAGGTCTGGAATGCAGAAAGCTGGTGTCCAGGTTCAACAGATCTTCGAGGATCTGGGGGAATCCAGCTCCCACTGTTCTACCTCTGAGGAGACCTCAGATTTGAGGTATGGGTAGGGCTGAACCAGTGCTTTCCCCCCCAAGAAAAATAGGCACTGGAACTCAACATGAATTTGTTACAGTAAGTCACTGGGCAACTTGGGGCAGTCCTGAACAGATGCCAGTTTGACAAGCGCTGTGTTCACAGAGGTGCTAAAAACTCCGGCAAGCTGTCTCCCTAGCTGGTTTAGGGGGCTGCCCCTGGTTCAAATAAATAAATAAGGTCAAATAAATGCATCCCTCCCCACCTGCCATTGTGTTGGTATTCTATTTCTTTACAGTCATACAGTTACAGACACTTCAGGTTGCGTTTTTTCGGGTTGCGGACCGCCAAAACCCAGAAGTACCAGAAAGGGTTACTTCCGAGTTTCGGCAATCGCGATTTGCGCGTGCGCAGAAGTGCCGAATTGCAACCTGCGTGTGCGCAGACGTGGGTTGCGAAGGCTGCGGGTTGCAAACGTGCATCCTGCACGGATGACATTCGCAACCCAAGCGCCCACTGTATATGCATTAGGAATGTTCAGTGTTCAACCAACTGTTTATTAAACAGCACAGAAACTACACACCAGCCGTGCTTTTCCCCTTGTCTCCTTCCCAAGACTCTGGCTTAGTATTCTTTAGGATAAAAGCAGTGCTGAGTAATGAAACAGAATGCAAACGGTAGCATATGGAGATGCCTGTCATTACACCCAGGGAGGGAGGGGCAGAGAGAAGAGGGGCTTCTGTCATTTGCAATAGTGCTTCAGGGGGCAAGGGGAGGGGGGCCACTCTACCCGCGACCAGACTGAGCGCAGCATGTTAATACATTCCTGGCTAATTGCCAAAATTAGCTTCCTCTTAATTACATTAGAGTTTCTGAATGTATTTATTTTTGCAAGCCACCCAGCAGGAATATGTATTTACAAGGGAGAGAAGGGAGGAGGGAGGGGGGTGGCGGGTGGAGAGGAACCATCCACGAATGCCAGGAGGACAAAAGAGGCCGAGAAAAAGCAAATTTGCAGAGCAAATTGAATCGTACTACTTTAATGCCCTGTGAGTTTTCCTCTATTGTTTTCCCGGAAAGCACCCAGAGCACCCTTTATTTGTGTTATCGGTACTATTAGCAGCAGTTGCAGGTTGGTGGGCAGCCAAAAGCGCATTCTGAGGCTGTGCCTTGCAGGTGCCAGGAGCCAGGTTGCCATCTGTTCATTATGGGCTGCTCATATTTGGGAAGCTTTGATCGTAATAAGGAGAGCTCTGCTTGCAGGCACGGTTTCTCTGTATTATCTCCTAGCTAGCTAATGAAATCTCAGAGACGCCGGTGGACTCGCTCCACCATGAAAGAGGTGTCAGACACCCGTTTGAGAGGCTGAGCTAAACCATGAGTCAATGCAGTATACTGTACTCTTTGATGGAAGGATCAAAGACAATGTATGATTCAAGGGCCACGTCCAGTCCAGAAAAGTCCTTCCTTCTCCCTGAGCAGTCCTGCACTGCCACATTATGGTGAATCTTATTTGGGGAAGGAGGAAGTTTTGCAGGGTCCTGGATAAGCCACCTGCCCTGATCTAGGCCAACAGCCTTCTGTAAGACACAGCCAATAACCTGCTCGTTCCCCGCCCTGCCTTGCTTTGATACAGATTAGTCTACTCGATCCATAATACAACATGATATAAGCAGAGAATCAATGCACTGAATGAAAGTTATGAGCAGATGGAAAGCTTTAAACATTTGAGCCAAGTGACATGGTGCACCAAGAAAGGAGGATAACTGTGCAACCCTAAGCCAAGATTCACCAGGATTGGAAGGTTTCGATTCAGCAGATCTTGGGCTTTCTCAGGATCTGTCCCTCACCTCAGTGGAGCTCAAGATATCCCCGACCCTGGCTCAACTAGAACTCAGCAAGTGGGATTTACACCGGTATAAGTCCTCAGAAAGGGGCATGGCAGGACAGGACAAAGTTACACCTGTTCCAAACCACTTTCATCTCAGTCATGTTACATAGCAAACCAGGAAAATTTAGCCTGCAAAAATGGTGGTGTAAGTCAAATTCCACCTGAAGAGAGTTTGGAATAGGGGTAGTTGACCCCAGTGTGATTTATATTGGTATAAGTTATACCAAGGGACGCAGGTGGCGCTGTGGGTTAAAGCCTCAGCGCCTAGGACTTGCCGATCGAAAGGTCAGCGGTTCGAATCCCTGCAGCGGGGTGCGCTCCCGTCGTTCGGTCCCAGCGCCTGCCAACCTAGCAGTTCGAAAGCACCTTCGGGTGCAAGTAGATAAATAGGGACCGCTTACCAGCAGGAAGGTAAACGGCGTTCCGTGTGCTGCGCTGGCTTGCCAGATGCAGCTTCGTCACGCTGGCCACGTGACCCGGAAGTGTCTGCGGACAGCGCTGGCTCCCGGCCTATAGAGTGAGATGAGTGCACAACCCTAGAGTCTGGCAAGACTGGCCCGTACGGGCAGGAGTACCTTTACCTTTACCTTTAAGTTATACCAGCTTTCCATAGTTAAGACTGCTCTGCAAGTCATGATGTCAGGAGCAAGCCAGCAATAAATCACACTGAGTTAGTAAAGTTAACTCTTTATTAGAAGCAGCAAGGTCTGCTCAGGAGTGCCAGGCCTAATGAGCACAGCAAATCTTCTTTGATAGGTCTTGCCCCTATGAAGCAGTTGCAGAGACCGAAGGTCCCTGCCTTCTCACAGCTGCCTATGTCTCCTCCTCTCCCGGGTCTTTCCCAAAGCAATCTGAAACTGCACCTACATGATGCTAACTTCTTCTCCACTCTCTTCATGCCTCTCCTGGTTCTGGGAGGAGGGGAGCTTGTCACAGCCGGAGGGAAAGACATCCATGACTCTGCACCAGCCTGGCTAATCTCTGCCTCTTGGCCCCCCTAGGCCTTGGCAAAGTTTGTTATTTTATCTGAATTGGGTCCATCTTTGATGGAGAAGGTAAAAGGTAAAGGTAAAGGGACCCTTGACCATTAGGTCCAGTCAACTCTGGGGTTGCGGCGCTCATCTCGCTTTATTGGCCGAGGGAGTCGGCGTACAGCTTCCGGGTCATGTGGCCAGTATGGCTAAGCCGCTTCTGGCGAACCAGAGCAGCGCACGGAAACGCCGTTTACCTTCCCGCCGGAGCGGTACCTATTTATCTACTTGCACTCTGATGTGCTTTCGAACTGCTAGGTTGGCAGGATGAGGGAGAAGGATGGGGTAGTAATAAATTACAAGTTTGCGCTCTCAACTGACAACGTTCAGAAAAGGACCTTCCATGTCAAGGAGGCTATTCCCATCACCCAATAACATCAGCCGTGTGGGAGAGTGAGTTACCCAAGGAAATAAATTGCTGTATCAATAATAATGAATGAGATACAGACAGCAAAGTATATCACACTAACCAGGCTATAGAAGTGATTAATAAGGATAATTATTCCGCAGCAACAGCAGTTGTTAAATAATTAAAACCACATAGTTGTGGTGATCTCTAACATTTCTGTCTTCCTAATGTGCTTTAGAGCCTAAATGAGAACTTTATTCATAAAGTTTAAGTCGGTGGAGGCCAACCTGTTTGGGAAATTGTGCCACCAGGTCGGTTGCTTTATCTGTATCTTGTCAATGGGGCTCTCACTGGGCGGCGTTGAAGAAGCCATTATCTCTCAGCCTAGCTTTCAAACTCTCACACACATGTACTCAAAAACACAGTTGCCTTTACACGATATTGTTGGGCCTGGAGCCTAGCTTTGTGGCAATCTACAGCTAGGATCTGTAGGGTCAAATGGGCCAGAGGCAGGAGATGTGGATAAAGACAGCCTGGACCAGATCAGAAAAACACGGACCAAGGTTAGGCAACAGAGACATAGACAATGGGCTGGTGGCTGGTTACTGAGTTGGATAGGTGAGAAGCAAAGGGCCAGTGGCAAGAATATACCAGTAGTAAAAAGCAGACCACAGGTCTTGTAACAGATGAAGTCAGGTCAGACCATCTGTATTGTTACCATCAGACAAGCCGCTCAGGCTGTACTCAGAAGCAGGACTTGCATTCAGTCAGGAGGGGCCCCTATTGGTCCCTTGAGACCCTTGGTCATGGCTGGAATGAAGAACCCATATGGGTGATGCAGCAACATGGCAGAGATTTGGCAAGTATTGCCTAAGCATGAAAGTTGTCCCAGTGTCATGGACTGGCTGGATGCTGAGGTACCATTATAGAAGGTACCAGCTGGGAAACCCACAAGGGAAGAAGGCTCATGACCAGGGGTTGGTGGTGATCAGAGGGAGAAAGGGGAGGAGACTGGGAGGAAGAGGTGTTGGAAGCTAACAGGGTTTCGTGAGCAGGAAGAGGCTGTGGCAAAGAGCAGTCCAGAAGCAGAGGCAGAAGCAGAGGCTGGAGAGGAGGGGGGACGAAAAGGCAGAGATGATGCAGGCTGCTGAAGAAACCCTGGTGTCTCCCCCTCCTGCTGAGACCAGCTTCCCTCCACCCTGGTCTCCCAGAACCCAGGGAGGTAGGAAGAGGGCAGAGCAAAGACAGACAAGGCAGAGAAGTCTCAGGTTCCTTGGGAAGGGCCTGGGCTAGGAGGAGACTTACAGAGCTGTGGGAAAGCGAGGACCTTCAGTCCTCATTGAGGCAAGACCTACCGGGAAGAGTTGCTGTGATCACTAAACCTGCACTGTTTTGTTTCTTTGAATAAAGAGTTAACTTCATTGATACCTTGTGAGTCACTGATGCTGTTTAGTCGTTTAGTCGTGTCCGACTCTTCGTGACCCCATGGACCAGAGCACGCCAGGCACTCCTGTCTTCCACTGCCTCAGGCAGTTTGGTCAGACTCATGTTTGTAGCTTCGAGAACACTGTCCAACCATCTCATCCTCTGTCGTCCCCTTCTCCTTGTGCCCCCCATCTTTCCCAACATCAGGGTCTTTTCCAGGGAGTCTTCTCTTCTCATGAGGTGGCCAAAGTATTGGAGCCTCAGCTTCAGGATCTGTCCTTCCAGTGAGCACTCAGGGCTGATTTCCTTAAGAATGGATACGTTTGATCTTCTTGCAGTCCATGGGACTCTCAAGAGTCTCCTCCAGCACCATAATTCAAAAGCATCAATTGAATTCAATTCAAAAGAGTCACTGATAACCTACTCCCAACTCCTGCCTTGGCATCTGGTCGCACAGAGAGTAAGGCATCTAGGCTCTGTTGCCTGATTGCCCTGACATCTTACAAGCATGAAGGTAGAATGTTGCATGTCCCATTGTCATGTACACCAAGAATGGAGGGAGCCTCTGCACTCTGCCCTCTGCACATAGAAAGCAGGCTTGCACCCTGAGGAGGGTGGGGGAGAATTACAAGTTCTTTGTTCACCATGTGACTCTTAATTTACCATAATATTTTTAATTGCTTCTTGGAAATCATATTCTCTGTTTGAACGGTCACATTTATTTGGGAGTTTCAAACACATCCTCTAAACGAGTTACCTATAATTAAGCGGAAATATCCTGCAGAGGATGGTCATTCTCAGGAGATAACGGCCACTCATAGCAGACAGAATGTACTCAAGCAAAACAAAGACCAAGTGACCTTGACAAGGTCAATTTAAACATTTTAATGGCTAACTTCACGGAGCATTGATGTTAAACTATTAAAAACATCAATGGTTTTTAGAGACCTTCCGCCCATTTTCATTGAATTGTCTCCATTTGTGGCTTGAGAGAATTGGTATACGTTACAAAGGAAGATTGTCAACATGACCAAAGATAAAGAATTGCTGAGAGAAGCAAATAGAAGAAGAAAAAGAAGAAGAAGAAGAAGCTTTATCCCTGTCTCAAAGAAATTGAGCTTCCTGTATGATTTAATGAGACAGAGATATACTGAAAGGCCTTGAGGCCACTTAAATAGTGGGCCCAATGGTCAAGAAGAAGAAGAAGAGTTTGGATTTGATATCCCGCCTTTCACTCCCTTTCAGGAGTCTCAAAGCGGCTAACAATCTCCTTTCCCTTCCTCCCCCACAACAAACACTCTGTGAGGTGAGTGGGGCTGAGAGACTTCAAAGAAGTGTGACTGGCCCAAGGTCACCCAGCAGCCGCATGTGGAGGAGCGGAGACGCGAACCCGGTTCCCCAGATTACGAGACTACCGCTCTTAACCACTACACTACACTGGCTCTCGTTTTCTGCACATACTGTAGACGAGGAAAGTGAGCGACAGATGGGGCTCATCAGCCTGAGAAGGTAGCCCATCTAGGAGAAGGAAAACACTAAACCTCTGACACTAAACCTCTGTTGCCTTCTGGGATATTTTCGGGAGAAGAAAAGGCTAAGCCGTAAACCCTACACAAATCCAGGGTGGAGTCCCTAAGACTGTTGAATGGAGCCTCCTTCCTGCAGCTAAGCTCATGCCAAACATATTAATCTGCTTTCCTTTGGACAACAACAGTGAGGCTGGGGGGGGGGGGGCGGGATGTCTTACCTTCTGGGCAACCCAGGAGCTTCATACACACTGCCCAGACTTGTGCTCTGGGGAAGTCACTTCAGTACGGCTGCTGCTGCTGCTTGTGTGAGTGTTGGAAAGACTGCTCCCTCCTCTGCCAACTCCATCCGGCCTAGGGGGCAGGACCTGCACTCACTGCCAGGGCCTCCATCAAGGCCTCCGGGAGACGGCTGCTGCTGCTGCTGCTTGTGTGAGTGTTGGGAGGACCGCTCCCTCTTCTGCCAACTCCATCCGGCCTAGGGGGCGGGGCCTGCACTCACCGCCACAGCATAAGAGGCCTGAGAGAGGCCCCCGGGACACGGCTGCTGCTGCTTGTGTGAGTGTTGGGAAGACTGCTCCCTCCTCTGCCAACTCCATCCGGCCTAGGGGGCAGGACCTGCACTCACTGCCAGGGCCTCCATCAAGGCCTCCGGGAGATGGCTGCTGCTGCTTGTGTGAGTGTTGGGAGGACCGCTCCCTCTTCTGCCAACTCCATCTGGCCTAGGGGCGGGGCCTGCACTCACCGTCACAGCATAAGAGGCCTGAGAGAGGCCTCCGGGACACGGCTGCTGTTGCTGCTTGTGTGAGTGTTGGGAAGACTGCTCCCTCCTCTGCCAACTCCATCCGGCCTAGGGGGCGGGGCCTGCACTACCACTACAGTTTAGAGGCCTGAGCAGCTACCGGCAGCAATGGACAAAATGGTTTTAAATGTTTTAATTGATTTTAATTTGCAGCACCTTAAATGGTGGTTGTTGTTTTTTATAATATTATATTATTTTATTATTTTATTTTTGCTTGGGGAGGGATAAGCATTTAGTCAGCGTTATTGTTTCTTGTTTTGTTTTGTTCTGTTCTGTTTTGTTTTATTATTATTATTATTATTATTATTATTATTATTATTATTATTATTCTGTTAAATTATTATATAATTTGTATTTTGCTTTTTAAGGGGTGGGGTCAGGGCTGCCTGGGAGTGGGTCCCAGCAAACAAAATGGCTGGGGCATGTTCCACAGGGGGGGATGCACTGGGACAACCGATCTCAGTGATCATGGGTAGGAGGAGGAGTTACGCTAAGACCAGACCATGTCATTACCAAGGAGGCAGGTTTAGTCGTTGTCTGAGGACTATCCCTGCCTCCAGGTCTGGTCCTGACTGGAATGATACTGGAATCAGCAAGGGAAACCCACATGACCTGAAAGTGTTGCTGTGCAATGCCAGGTCAATGATGAATAAAACCACTGCCATCCACGACCTGATTGTGGATGGAGGATTTGACCTGGCATGTGTGACAGAGACCTGGTTGGATGAAGCACATGGGCCTGTCCTTGCCGCTGCTTGCCCACCAGGTTTCTCTTACACACAGCAACCCAGGTCATGTGGGCGGGGAGGGGGGGTTGCAGTGATTTTTAGGAAGTCATTAGTCTGCACCAGGCGTCCTATTGGGAAGACCCAGTTCTCTGAGTGCATGTTCTGGAAGTTGGGCAATAGGGGCAGTACAGGATTCCTACTGGTGTACCGACCTCCCCGCTGCACCAAGGATTCCCTGCCCGAGCTGCTTCAGGTCGTGGCGGATATGCTCCTGGAGACACCTAGCTTGGTTGTCCTGGGGGATTTTAACATTCATGCCGACACGACCTTACAAGGGGCCGCTCGGGACTTCGTGGAAAGCATGGCCTCCATGGGGCTGTCCCTGAATAAGTTTGGCCCAACTCATAGCCATGGACATGCCTTAGACTTGGTTTTCACCTCTATGGATGTTGGTGATCTGACACTAACTAAAAGCGAAACAAAAGAAGTGCCATGGTCAGATCACTTCCTGGTGCAACTGGACTTCTCCGCAACCCTTCCCCTTTGCAGGGAGGTGGGACCGATTCGGATGGTCCGCCCCTGCCACTTAATGGATCCAATTGGCTTCCAGAGAGTGGTAGGGGATGCTTTATCCCAAGCTGATGGCCTTTCAGCTGATTCCCTGGTGGCACGCTGGAATGCAGAGTTAACCAGGGCTATTGACTGCCTGGCTCCGAAGCGCCCTCTCCGATTGCATGGAGCCCGGACAGCCCCGTGGTTTTCCCCGGAGCTGAGGGTGATGAAACAATCGTTGAGACGGCTAGAGCGCCGGTGGCAGAAAACTCATTCTGAATCAGACCGGACACGGGTTAGAGCTCAACGTTGAGCCTACCAAGTGGCAATGGCGACGGCGAAGAGGGCCTTCTTCGCCGCCTCCATTGCATCTGCAGAAAACAGCAGCAGGAGACTTTTTCAGGTGGTTCGCAATCTATCGGAACCACCTGTACCACCGGGGCCTGGTAGGGACCCCAAGATCTCCTGCAATGCTTTTGCAAAGTTTTTTGCAGATAAAATCGCTCAGATTCAGAAGGAGGCAGACTCCACCGTGGGAGCAGGGCCAGGGCGGGAGAGTGCTAGAGTTCTGTCTGGTCCTGTTACATGGGATCAATTCCAGTCTGTTACCTCCGAGGATGTGGACAGGCTGCTTGGAAAAGTGAAACCGACCACCTGTCTCCTTGATCCTTGCCCATCCTGGCTGATAAAAGCGAGCCGGGAAGGGCTGGGCGATGGGCTCCGCGGGGTGGTGAATGCTTCCCTCTGTGAGGGAGCCTTCCCAGACCCGCTGAAAGAGGCGGTTATTAAACCGCTTCTTAAAAAAAACATCTTTAGACCCGGCCAATTTGGCCAACTATCGCCCAGTCTCAAATCTGCCATTCTTGGGCAAGGTGATTGAGCGGGTGGTTGCTGAACAACTCCAAGCACGCCTGGAGGAAACAGACCATTTGGATCCCTTCCAATCGGGATTCAGGTCTCACCATGGGACTGAAACTGCCTTGGTCGCGCTGGTTGATGATCTCCGGCGGGCTAGGGACAAAGGTGAGAGCTGTTTCCTAGTTCTGCTGGATCTCTCAGCGGCCTTTGACACCATCGATCATAACATCCTTCTGGACCGTCTAGAGGGGCTGGGAGCTGGGGGCACTGTCATACAGTGGTTCCGCTCCTTCTGGGCCGTGTCCAGAAAGTGGTGGTGGGGGATGAGTGTTCAGACCCCTGGGCTCTCACTTGTGGGGTGCCTCAGGGTTCTGTCCTCTCCCCCATGCTTTTTAATATCTATATGAAGCCGCTGGGGGAGATCATCAGGGGGTTTGGACTGGGTGTTCATCAGTACGCAGATGACACCCAGCTCTACCTCTCCTTTAAATCAGAACCAGTGAAGGCGGTGAAGGTCCTGTGTGAGTGCCTGGAGGCGGTTGGAGGATGGATGGCGGCTAACAGACTGAGGTTGAATCCTGACAAGACAGAAGTACTGTTTTTGGGGAACAGGGAGCGGGTTGGTGTGGGGGATTCCCTGGTCTTGAATGGGGTAACTGTGCCCCTAAAGGACCAGGTGCGTAGCCTGGGAGTCATTTTGGACTCACAGCTGTCCATGGAGGCGCAGGTTAACTCTGTGTCCAGGGCAGCTGTCTACCAGCTCCACCTGGTACGCAGGCTAAGACCCTACCTGCCCGCGAACTGTCTCGCCAGAGTGGTGCATGCTCTAGTTATCTCACGCTTGGACTACTGCAACGCGCTCTACGTGGGGCTACCTTTGAAGGTGACCCGGAAACTGCAATTAATCCAGAACGCGGCAGCTAGACTGGTGACTGGGAGTGGCCGCCGGGACCATTTAACACCGGTTCTGAGAGACCTGCATTGGCTCCCAGTACGTTTCCGAGCACGATTCAAAGTGTTGGTGCTGACCTTTAAAGCCCTAAACGGCCTCGGTCCTGTATACCTGAAGGAGCGTCTCCACCCCCATCATTCAGCCCGGACACTGAGATCCAGCGCCGAGGGCCTTCTGGCGGTTCCCTCATTGCGAGAAGTGAGGCTACAGGGAACCAGACAGAGGGCCTTCTCGGTAGTGGCGCCCGCCCTGTGGAACGCCCTCCCATTAGATGTCAAAGAGATAAATAATTACCTGATATTCAGAAGACATCTTAAGGCAGCCCTGTTCAGGGAAGTTTTTAATATGTAACGCTGTACTGTTTTTAACACTGATTGGGAGCCGCCCAGAGTGGCTGGGGAAACTCAGCCAGATGGGCGGGGTATAAATAATAAATTATTATTATTATTATTATTATTAGTAGTAGTAGTAGTAGTAGTAGTACTGCTAATGCAGTGGTTCGACTTCACCCCTGGAGACGTACTCCACTGTCTCTTGAGACAGATGGATGCCAACAAGTACTAGCATATAAAGGCCCAAATGGCTTGGGACCCAAGCACCTAAAATAGCAGTACCAACTACCTAGGGACACGGGTGGCGCTGTGGTCTAAACCACGGAGCCTCTTGGGCTTGCCGATCGGTAGGTTGGCAGTTTGAATCCCCGCGACGGGGTAAGCTTCTGTTGCTCTGTCCCAACTCCTGCCAACATAGCAGTTCGAAAGCATGCCAGTGCAAGTACAGTGGATGCTCGGGTTGCGAACGTGATCCGTGCAGAAGGCACGTTCGCAACCCTCAGTGTTCACAACCCACAGTGCCGCGTCTGCACATGCATGGGTTGTGATTCGGCACTTCTGCGCATGCCCAAAATTTAGCGCTTCTGCACATGTGTGACCGCCGAAACCCAGAAGTAACCTGTTCCGGTACTTCCGGGTTTTGGCACGTCTGTAACCCAAAAAAACGCAACCTGAAGCGTCTGTAACCCGAGGTATGACTGCAGATAAATAGGCACCACTGCGGCTTGAAGGTAAACAGTGTTTCCGCGTGCCCTGGTTTCCATCATGGTGTCCTGTTGTGCCAGAAGTGGTTTAGTCATGCTGGCCACATGACCTGGAAAGCTGTCTGCAGACATACGCCAGCTTCCACAGCCTGAAAGCAAGATGAGCGCCACAACCCCATAGTCAACTTTGACTGGACTTAACAGTCCAGGAGTCCTTTACCTTACCAACTACCTCAGACCTTGTAATCAGCAGGCAAGGCCTTATTAGTGGTGCCACCACTGGGCAGCTGCCCAACTTGCACTGACCCAAGACAAGGCCATTTCAGTGCTGGTTCCTCAGCTGTGGAATGCCCCCCCTCCATCCAAAAGAGTGCACCTCTCTCCATCATTAACAACTTTCAGGAAGAATCTGAAAACTTCCCTATTTGCCCAGGTATTTGGTGGCTGAAGAACGCTGTTCCTGAGAAGCTCAAGATCACTGAATGGAAGAATGTTTTTTTTAACTGTAATTGTTTTCAGAATGTTTTAATCTGTTGTAGAATGGTTTTGCTTTGGTTTTGGTTTTAATTTGTATATCAGTTTGCCAGTCTTAGGGAGGAAGGGCAGAATACAAAAATAAAAAATAACCTGGGGCAATAGTTTCCAAGTCAAAGGACATGTTATCCAAATATCTATTAAAGGCCAAACCTTCCTTATTTTTGAATTTTATTTTTTTCTTAGTTTACACTTCTTTGAGTATTAAATTCTCCATCCTTACAGCAAGAGGAGAATAGGAAAAGTTTGTCAACATTTACAACAGTCCACGAGCGGGAGAAACTACGGCTGACTGAATTCAGTGGGGTTAAAGTCGGAAAGAATGGTCTTTATCGGAGTGAAAGGCACGTTTTACAGCCCATCATGTAGCTTTGGGAATTCAATCATCTCCTTTATGATTATATGAAATCTTTCAGAGCTGGTGCAGGAAGTGTGGAGAAGGCATAATGGAGCATGGAGACCTATAAACATTCTAGAGTGCTTGATGGAAATTCTGGTGCTCTTCACTTACAGCAAATGACACATGTGTACTGGGAATTTTGACACCTCCCCCCCTGGATTTTTTTTTTTTAAATTAAACGTATCATAGGGCAAAAGCTAAAGAAAATATTAATGGAATGTTTATGGGGTTTGCTTTCTGCAGGTTTATCAGAAAATGAATGCATTAAAAGCAAACTTGGGGAGAAGGTCACAGCGTTGCGGTAGATGCTGTCTTTGCATGCAAAAAGAACAAGATCTGTCCCATCGCAACTCCAGCTAAAAAGATCACGTAGCAGACTGTGGGAATGACTGGAGATCCTGAAGCAGGGCTGTTCCCATTTCCTTAAAAAAATAAAATGGGGCACTGGCCATGACACAAATTAATTCATTCATTCATTCCACCTTTTTCTTCAAGGACCTCAGGGTGGCAGACATGGTTCTTCCCTTACTCCTTTAATCCCCACAACTCTGTGAGGCAGGTTAGGCTGAGAGGCAGTGACTGGCCCAAGGTCATCCAGTGAGCTTTGTGGCTGAGCAAGTGATTTGAATCCTGGTCTCCCAAAGTCCTGGTCCTAATCCCTGACTTTCACAGGCAAAGCAAACTGTCAGAGCAGGGAATATAGGACTAGATACAGAACAAAACACGGGTGGTGCTGTGGTCTAAACCACCGAGCCTCTTGGACTTGCCGATCAGAAGGTCGGTGGTTCAAATCCCCGCAACGGGGTGAGCTCCCATTGCTCGGTCCCTGCTCCTGCTTACCTAGCAGTTTGAAAGCACGTCAAAGTGCAAGTAGATAAATAGGTACTGCTCTGGCGGGAAGGTAAACGGTGTTTCCGTGTGCTGCTCTGGTTCACCAGAAGCGGCTTAGTCATGCTGGCCACATGTACGTCGGCTCCCTCAGCCAGTAAAGTGAGATGAGCGCCGCAACCCCAGAGTCATCCCCTTACGGTCAGGGGTCACTTTACCTTTACAGAACAAAATGGACAAAAGGTGTGGCAGCTTCACTGTGGGGCAGGGTAGATGATCTTGTGAACTGTTTGATCTTGGAGAACACTAGAGGAATGTTAGTTAAGGCAGGTTCGACAGCAACCTAATCACAAAAAGAACCAAAACAGAAGGCATGAGGAAGCCTGCACACGCATGAAGGATGTGGAGGTTCCATGTGTACAAAATGGCTTCGGAAACAGAGTGAAAATCACCGTGACTTCCTCAGACAGCTCCTCGGAGAATCTAGAATTGCCCAAGCATGGCATTTTCCAGCTAAGGCCACAATCTTATTAAGTTTCTGGAAAGAAGGCAGATCCTCTTGGAGCCTATCTTCTTAACTTAAAAAAGAAAGGAAGAAAAAGAAGGGAGGGGGAAAGAGTTTGGTTTTGTTGTTTCTCCTTTGTTGCAATTATTCTGCCTGGAAAACTTCCATAAAGTGTCCCATTCGCCAGATGAGTAATTGTTTTTTTCTCTGAGTAGCAAATTATTTTTCAGCACACTAAACTATCATTTTTTATGTTGTTGTTTTTACAGTGCCCAGTGTGCTGCCGATATCAGAGTAGCCTTATGGGAGAAAGTAGTAATAGGTGCCTAAGAAGATGATTGATGAAGCAGCCAGATGGCAAAGTACGCAGGACAATATTTCTGAATCTGGGACAATGTCACTGTTTAATGCAGTAGGAGAGGAACAGCCAGATGATATTCTTTGGGCCAAAGCAATTTTATCTGGCCCCTGGTGGTGCTACTGGATTTTAATCAAGGCCTGGAAGTTTGCTTGAAGTTTTGCTTTTGCGGAAACCTTGTTTCCAAAATTGCACTACTCTACACATTTCTCTGTGGATTTTATACGCGATGCTCCAGCTGATACCGTATTGGCCCGAATATAAGCAGCATCCGAATATAAGCCGCACCTTTAACGCCCGGGACAGGCACTGCTTTGCCATGCTCCTGGCTGTATACAGTAAAGTCGTGAATATAAGATGCACTTTAACTTTTCACAGTCGGAATTTGGGGGGAAAGTGAGGCTTATATTCAAGCCAATACGGTAATTGCCTAGAGACATTTTTCAGGGCCTATCCACCTGCAAGTGGGTCAGTTTGTGAAGCAGTTCCACACAAATTAGTGACATTTTTGCAACAGGATGAATGGCCAGAGAGAGGGGCTCTAATGACAGAGTGGTAGAAAAAAATTTGGGGAAGATGTGCATTGGCATAGTGTTGATTTACAACCACATCACGGAAACATGGAAGAATAATTGAATATGCTTTTTTTAAAAAAATAAAAACATTTACAGAAGGAACAATGGTCTCCCTTTATATAATAACAAGATTCAGGCAATCAAGGTATTGGATAATGGAGTTGCTTGTTTGCTTAGCATTTTCACTGCACATCTCCATCGTCTCCATCCTTAAAACAGCAATGCAGAGCATGAGCCATATGGTTTTTGCAACCAAGCCAGCTCTTCAAAACAAATACCTATCCTAAGAATTCTTCCAGCAAATGCTCTGAAATTTATATTTGACTGCATACCAGACAGCTGGTTATTTTTAATCAACGGATGTTAAAATCAATTATATGAACTTAGAGAATGAAACCGACCCATATTACCGCAGCCCTCTGGACAATTAATGTATGCAATTCACCTCAGTCAATTTCAATAGCCATTAAGCTGATGTTGATAGACTGGAGGCAGAGGATGCAAAATGAAAGACCTGGTTCTAACACGGAAGAGTACTGATAAGTTAATGCACTTTGCTTGAATAATGTGCAACATTACGCAAGACTCTTCCGTCTTAATGGAGCCTGGACAGAAGGGCCAGACCTAACAGGTCTTTCTCTAGTTAGTTAGTGGTTAAAGAAACACTCAGGGGAATGAAGCCATTTGTTTGCATGTCTGCATACAGAGGAAGTACATGGTCAGGAGAAAATTATCCGGTTACCATTGTGATCATCATATGTACAGAGGTGAAAAGCCTCTCTGAAATGCCACCGCTCTTACTGGAAATCGTTTTGCTTCCCTAAAAAACCCTACGGTGGCCTTCCCAGGCAAGGTTCTCCAAACTCGCCTTGGAATTTCAATTTGGAGACATTTAAAGGTAACTTCCAAGTCTTAAAAAAAATATTGACAG
This sequence comes from Podarcis muralis, assembly GCF_964188315.1. Taxonomy (NCBI): domain Eukaryota; kingdom Metazoa; phylum Chordata; class Lepidosauria; order Squamata; family Lacertidae; genus Podarcis; species Podarcis muralis. Next base: position 15,110,592 of record NC_135663.1, read on the forward strand.
CGTGTGAATATCTGTTTGCTAAACAAACAGAAACACGTGGAAACAAAGTGGACATGCCTCATTCAGCTCCGTCTCATGTGGAACGGGGATGGGATGGACATGGGCTGGTGCAGTCATCCTTAAATTCAGCATCCTTCAGTGCCACTCCTGAGATGCACATTACATGGCTATCTGAATTCCATGTTCTTCCTGCAGGTGCAAAGTTAGCACCTAAGGGAAGTCACTTTAGCCTTTTTCCTACTGGGCTAGATTTCAAGTTGCAGAATAATGTTAACATGGGAAGGCGCTTAAAATGGTGACCCATAATATGCACATCCAAGTTATCTTCTTGTGAGCTTCACAGGAAGGAAGGAAATTAATCTGTGCCATATTAACTTGTCCAAGGGTACCAAGTAATCTTCAGAGCTGAGAAGGGTTTTTAATCTGCATCTCACACATTTTATCCACTGAACCAGGGAGTATTGTGACTGCGTGATTTACAATCATCCCTAAATTGCAAGAATGAGAAGCTCGCAGAAAAATTTAGTAACTTTAACTCACAACGCTTAATACAGATTTTTAAACATGCCTACATCTTCTCTTGCCTAATATGAAATAACTGCTTCAGAGCAATTACTATTTGCATTTTGATATTTTTTTCCCACCTTTCTGTTACCTGTACCTGGTAAGGTATTAAATTGGGGTCACATCTTGAGATGCAACCCTACTTTCAAGGTGATTTCTTTGAAAGCCAAGTTTACTGGCTGCACATCAAACGACAGAAATCAATGATGAGACTGAAAGGTCCTATGCTGTTCATTGGGTATCAAAACAAACAGCACAACCCAATTTCACTTTGATAATGGAAATTCTCTACACTGATAGGTTGTCGCTAGGCTAGACACATATGAATGCTAACAGGCAGCCCCTTGACTAACAAGCACATCTAAGACCTGATCAACTTAATACTTGTTCCGTAACTGCTTAGCTTATTGAGATTCATTTCAGTCTCCCAACTTTAAATTATTAGGGCTTCTATATTCAAGGGCAATTTAGTTCCAGAAGACTAGCTGTGTCAGAGCTACTTCAAATTATATTCCCACCCCTCAAAGAGATAGCCAGCAAACACTTTTTTGATGTTGTAACACTCAGTGCTGATGAGCATAATAGACTACTATTTGTACCAGCTAGTGGCATGAAAAGTCTCTGCACCAGGCTGCCATGAACTTGTGGTATTAACATGTAAACTCTCTAGGCATTTTAAGTCAATTAAAATGTATTTGGGAGGAAAGAGGCTGGAGATAACAGAAACCCTCTTTACAGCAAAGAAATGCAGGTTGTTTACACAATACTATGAGAGAGTCTACACGCTGGCTGATGGCATGACTCACAATCAGGGGTGGTGGAAGACTCAGATGAGGACAAGGTTCAAGCTACGTCCTCAGGGCTCAGGACATCAGAAGATGAGTCCCTTCTACCTCCCCAACCCTGCAGAAGCCAAAGACTAAAAAAATTAATGGAAGCCCTTTAACCAGTTGTCCAGCTCCTCCAGTGAGGCAGAGCCCACCATACTCTTGGCCTGCTCAGCCTACACGTTGCTTCATTTTACTATGAGATAAGCCACTTTGATTACAGCTCCCTGCAGAGACAACATCACTTGAAGCAGTTTAAGCAAGAGGCCTCTTGGAGCTGTCCATGGTCCTATATGCTTTCTACTCGATTTGGGGTTGTATTCGACTAACAGGACCTAAGTTAGTCATGGCCATTAATTTTAATGGGTCTACTCTGAGCGAAGGTTAGTTGACTAAAATCCTTGGACTCTGGACTGGGCACTGCCAGCCTTCCCTGCCAATCTCATGCTCAAACAGGACAGAACAGCTGATTCTTTATGCCTATGAAATGTGACAGAGCAATAAAATACATTAAAAAGAAAATAATCGGCTGTCTTGTTCTGTGGGAGCATGAGATTTAATTTAAAAGGCAACAAACATCAACAATGTCAGCTAGCCTGTCATTCCTTTGAAAAAGTGAGAACCGCTACTTAGAACCCGTTTGTAATGCATATTAAAAACTCTAATACAATAGGTCTCTCTAGCTCAGCGGTTCTTAACCTGTGGGTCCCCAGTTGTTGTTGGACTACAACTCCCATCATCCCTAAGCTCTGGGCTTGCTAGCTAGGGATGATGGGAGTTGTAGTCCAACAACATCTGGGGACCCACAGGTTGAGAACCGCTGCTAGCTGTTTCCATGGGTCTGGGGAGGTTGTCGCAACTGATCATTGCTTCTCTTATGTGAGATGAATGGATGGCAGGTGTTCTAGAAGGATAAAGGACTTGTGTTGCCTTTGGCCACCGTGACTTGACAGGTCAATTTCTCGGCCAGAGCAACAGGCCACACCTGAGCACACCATGAGCGTACTGACAGTCTTCTTGCAGAGCACCAACATTTAGCAATTTCTAAGCCAGCATCTCCCAATGAGATAAAGCTTGACTTGATTCATCTGTTTGTTCCTAGCAAGGCTAACAAAGGAGTTGGGTTTATCTTTATATTACAGATTAATCCCGTTTCTTCGAAGACTGCTGACCAAAAGCAATACACCTTGTCACACTGCCACCAAAGATATAGAAATGTTCCTGTGGCATTGCATCCCTCTCACGGCAACACTGAGGGCTTAATCTAAAAGGTAAAGGTAAAGGTACCCCTGCCCGTATGGGCCAGTCTTGACAGACTCTAGGGTTGTGCGCTCATCTCACTCTATAGGCCGGGAGCAAGCGCTGTCCGCAGACACTTCCGGGTCACGTGGCCAGCGTGACAAGCTGCATCTGGCGAGCCAGCGCAGCACACGGAAACGCCGTTTACCTTTCCGCCAGTAAGCGGTCCCTATTTATCTACTTGCACCCGGGGGTGCTTTCGAACTGCTAGGTTGGCAGGCACTGGGACCGAGCAACGGGAGCGCACCCTGCCGCGGGGATTCGAACCGCCGACCTTTCGATCAGCAAGTCCTAGGCACTGAGGCTTTAACCCACAGCGCCATCCACGTCCCTGAGGGCTTAATCTACTTGGATTCAAATTGCAGTAAGATAAAATGCAATATATAATAAATAAAAGAAGCAATTGAAGATATAAATAGAGATTACACAACATCTAGCACAGTGCACTACAACTACTGGAACGGGAAGAAAAATCACTAAGTGGTCCACAAAAGACCTTCAGCAATTTTCAAGTGGCCCACAGGGGGGAAAGTTTGGGAACTGCTGCAATACATCCTAAGGCTTCCAGCAGGCAGATCTTGTGTATAGCCTATATATGTAAAACATCCTCATATTTCTCTCAGTTTTATGCTGGAGACTCCCTTCATCCAGTTTTGCTGTGAGTTATTACTCCTGCTGAATCTACCATAATACTGACAGCAAAGTATGAAAGTACAAGTATATACTGTACCTTGTTTTACCTGTAAGGAACACACACCTGACAAAAGGCAATCTTCACATCCAGGGTAGGTTCACTGCAGTAGTATAAGAAATGGCGGCTCATAAATACCTGCAATTCAAAGAACAGCAGTATGAGTGCTGGGCATCTATTTCACATGTGGAATTATGTAGATATTTAAACATTTATACATAAATTGCATCTGTTGGAGCTGCTTGGGCAGGCTTGGTAGTAAGAGAAGCGCAGCCTCAGAAAATGAATGATATTCATTTGGGTACTATATTCTAGGATAGCTTAGTTGGTGCTACATGAGACTTTTAATCTCGAAGTCGTGGGTTCGAGCCCCACGTAGGGTAAAAGATTCCTGCCTGGCCAGGGGTTGGACTAGATGAGCCTTGGGGTTCCTTCCAACTCTACAATTCTAGGATTCTAATTTTCCCCAAAAAAAGTAGGTGATCTGTTTCCACAACAGCACGGACATGGAGCGCTCTCTCTCTCTCTCTCTCTCTCTCTCACACACACACACACACAGAGAGAGAGAGTTTATGAGAGAGAGCTGGGCAACCCTTGCAACTTGATGGGGGCACTGGCCAGACTGAGCTGGCTCATCTAATGTCCTTAGGTTTTTATCTGGCTGGCCACTGTGAGAACAGAATGCTTGACTATACAGTGGTACCTCAGGTTAAGTACTTAATTCGTTCCGGAGGTCCGTTCTTAACCTGAAACTGTTCTTAACCTGAAGCACCACTTTAGCTAATGGGGCCTCCCGCTGCCGCCGGCATGCAATTTCTGTTCTCATCCTGAAGCAAAGTTCTTAACCCGAGGTACTATTCCTGGGTTAGCGGAGTCTGTAACCTGAAGCATATGTAACCTGAAGCGTATGTAACCTGAAGCATCTGTACCCTGAAGCGTATGTAACCTGAAGCGTCTGTAACCTGAGGTACCACTGTATAGGCCTTTGGTCTCCTCCAGCAGGGCTCTTCTTATGTTCTTAGTGAAAAGTGTGCATCTACAAGTTTAAGCAGATTGCCTCCAAAGAAGAAGATACAGTGGTACCTCGGGTTAAGAACTTAATTCGTTCTGGAGGTCCATTCTTAACCTGAAACTGTTGTTAACCTGAAGCACCACTTTAGCTAACGGGGCCTCCTGCTGCTGCCACACCACCGCTGCTCAATTTCTGTTCTCATCCTGAAGCAAAGTTCTTAACCCGAGGTACTATTTCTGGGTTAGTGGAGTCTGTAACCTGAAGTGTATGTAACCTGAAGCATCTGTAACCCAAGGTACCACTGTACTCCCCAAAGTCTACCACACAAAAAAACACCCACATTCAAAATGGCAGCCAAGCAGGTATTGTAGTGCCTTGTGATTTAATTTGTAAAAGGAAAGAAAAACCCACGTGACCCAAAACAACCACGGAGATCATCTGAGGGAGAATTAGTGGTTCCCCCAAGGACTGGAAACACAACTCATTTCAGCAAGGAGTCACACTCTGTGGAAAAACCTTCCTCCCTTCAGAAGCAGATACCGTACCATCCCTGATAAGTTTCAGATGACAGGTTAAAACCACTGTTTCAGGAGGTTTTTGCACCATGAATGTTGGTGTAATGTTCCTATCTCTGATGTTTTAGTCTATGTTTTTAATTTTTTATATTGGGGGGAGGGGGTTAGCCGCTTTGAGACATATAATGAAAAGTAGGGAATAAATGCCTTAAAATAAACAAGTAAAATAAAATATTCCTAACAGGATACCATGTTATTTTGCTGCAGCAAATATGACACACTCTTTCTTGTTTTAACAAAAAATGTTGAGATTTTGTTTGTTTGTTTGTTTGTTTGTTATTATTAATTGAATCTACACCCCACCCTTCCTCTTGATGGAGCCCAGGGCAGAAAACAAATCTACAAAACAATTTTTAAAGCATTCTAAAAAGTTAAAACATTCTAACAACAGTTAACAGCTAAAAACATTTGAACAACCTGCAACACCTAACATTTGTGCAAAAGTTAAGTGGTTTAGACGCAAAATCCAAAATTGAATCCGCACTGATAATCTGCCATTTCTTTTAAAAATTATTTAGCTACCTTTGCATTTTCTATTCTAAAATAGAGCAGATTCAGAGAGCAAAGAAACGGTTTTAAAAAATAAATCCCACCACAATTTCCTACAATATGCATAACAAGTCCAACCCTGATCCTTCACAAAATGAACACTGAGGCTGCTCTCCAAAACATACTGGCTAGGAAGAAAGCGCCATTAAACCAAGTGGAGGGATTCATAGCTCAGCTGTAGAGCTCCTACTTAACATGCAGAAGGTCAAAGGTTCAGTCCCTGGCAGCTCCAGTTAAAACGATCAGATAGGAGATGATGAGCAAGACCTCTTTCTGCCTGAGATGATGATGATGATAATAATAAAAATGTTATTTATACCCTGCCCTCCCCAGTGAAGACCAGGCTTAGGGCGGCTAACAACCAATAATAAAAACAAGTTGATTAAAATACAATTTAAAAGATTAAGATACAATGTTTAAACAATTAGGGAGCATCTCATCATAGGAGGAGAAAGGAAAAAGAAAAAGGGGGAGGGAATCTCACTGATTCTGAGCCAAAGGCCAGGTGGAACAACTCCGTCTTACAGGCCCTGCGGAAAGAGATCAGATCCCGCAGGGCCCTGGTCTCATGAGACAGAGCATTCCACCAGGCCGGAGCCAGTGTTGAGAAGGCCCTGGCTATGGTTGAGGCTAATCTAACTTCTTTAGGGCCCGGGACCTCTAGGGTGTTGCTATATATGGACCTTAAGGTCCTCCATGGGGCATACCAGGAGAGGCGGTCCCGTAGGTACGAGATCCCAAAGAGATGCTACTAGTTGCAGTAAGCTATACTGGGCAAAATGGGGCAAGTTACATTTGGAATTCCTACCTTAATCCTGACATTTTAATTCACAGTCGTGTACATTTTTATTTCTATTTGGTAGAAGACGCTGCACAAATATCCCGCTGCAAACACAACAATTTCTGTGGCTGGAGATCCATTGCACAGAAACAACAGAATGCAAAAGCTTCCCACCGTGATCTCGGCCTAAAATGCGAGCGTGCTAAATTTTTAATGAATGAATTATAACTGCGTTCCGAAAAAGAAAGTATTTGACCTTTTCTCAGCGTTGTGTTGCAATGGCTCAGATTGCTGCCTCATCTCTCGGTGACTCATTACAGAAGGTTTCTATCCCATAGATGCTTTGATTATTTCCCCCTGCCTTGTTTTTGCTAAAAGCCTTTAATATTAATCATAATCTCACCGGTTTCTGGAAACCTAGCCGATAATTATGTCCTCTCACTACAGGGGCGTTTAGCAACTAAGTGCCATCAAGCAGCCCTAGGATGGTGTTATTGAAGCATTATTGTGATATCAAAAGGCTATGACTCACATGTAGGGTCTTTCAAAACACACTTGGCTTGGAGTATAGTGGAACAGGGAAGGGAAGGCACCCCCCCCCCAAATAAATCCTCTTAATGACATGAATAAATTAGTGCACATCTCCCCATTGGTTTTTAAAGTAGCCCTTTAAATTATACTCGAAATAAGTGGACAAAACGAAAATGAGCATGAGGTAATAATTCAAGGAGGTAAAACACCAATTTAATCGGAGCAGAAAAGGTTTATCTTCCTCCAGGAAACCTCACATTACCAGAAAGAGAAATCAAGGAAGCAAATTAAAGCTATTCTAACAAATCACATGTTATTCATCTTAAAACTCCTCAACCGGAGAAGGGAAATGAAATGGTAGAAGTCATGGAAAGGGGCAGGAAAGAGGAAGGGGGGAGGCCTCCAAGAAATTAAACAGAAAACTTTCAATAGCTTTGCTTAGTAGCATTTGAATAAATGTAGGAGATAGAAGATCCTGCATTCTTATTTTAAATATAAGGAGACCTAAACATTAAAACCGGAGTCACCCTGAAAATTCTTAACTAAAGCTGAATTAAGAGTGGACTTGAAGATTCTTCCTCAGATGAAAACAGAGAAGAGCCCAAAGAATTTTAATAAGGCACCTCAGGTTTCTCTAGAACAGGGCAGTCCAACTTTTCGTACCAGTGGGCTGCAAGAGTACTTCGACACAGAACCTGTGGGCTGCACACGGTCTTGTCACATGGAGGGTGGGGAGCAAGGCCAAAATTTCACACAAACCCACCCACACATCCACACCCACCCACCAGCATTCATGCTGCCCTCACAAAGATGGGTGAGGTGCCAGGATTGGAGAAGGGGGTACCAGATTCTGGAAGGGTCTAAGAGCCCTCCCACTTCCTTCCCTGAGCTGGGAAAGCACTAACTAGGCTTTGGAAGGGAGGCTGGAGGACTCTAGGCCCCTGTCAGAGCCCTCACGCCTCCTTCCCAACTTTTCCCTTTTCTTGCGAGGAATCCTATTCGGAATAAGGGAATTTCCCTTAAAAAACGGGAAAGGTTGACAGCTATACTCCTTCCAAAGACCAGCACCTCACATACCTGGCTTTGGGAAAGCAGCATGAGGGCTGCAGGCATCAAATGTTGTTGAGGGCCGCCAAAAAAGGCCTCAAGGGCTGTGTGCGGCCCTTGGGCCATACATTGGATCACCCTGCTCTAGAATGTTCCACACACCTCTAAAGGTTCATGTATGGGCCAAATTTCATGAGCGGATTTAATGAGGAGTTTCAAGGGAGGATGAAAGTATTTTGATATGGCTAGCTGAAAAATGTTTCACACATCCATTATTAAAACCAGAAATGAATGATCTGATTAAAATATGTGTTATTAATATCTCAAGCGTATTGGTCCTCATTCTGTCACAGTATTGACATGTCACATATATTAATACATAATGCCATTAAAATTACTAATAAAAACACAAATCAATAACCATCAGTGGCCCCAGAAATAAGATCCCCCCCCCCAATGGTGCCTCCCATTCTATGAATTCAAAAACAGATTTGCCAGGTTCATTTTATTGATCATGGACAGTCACGGAGAAGCTTTCATCTGGCCTCTGTGACAAAAACTGTCATTAGTTGACGTTCTGCCACCAGTCATGTATGCATTGTGTATATCTGGTTGATTAACTGTGTTTTTTATTCATTTCTAAACATGCTTAGGATTATGCAGCAAGTATGTTTAGGGCTGCAACCCTAGCAACAGCTGACATTTACCGGTATTTTTAAAATTCACACACAGGAAGAGGAAGAAGGAAACATATCTTTCACAGAGTTGCACTGCCATAGTATTTTCAAACTAAATCCAACCATCACAGAGGAGATCGTTCTGCCTCATGTTTGATTCTCCTACTCCTAGTTATTAGCACAGATCTTCCTTCTGCTCCTTTCAGATAAGGTTTTCCTCTTATTTCTATAGGACAATGGTCTGGGTACCTACTAGTATTGTCAGTCAGTTCTTAGTCTCTGCAGCACACTCTGCAGAGAGCACAATGATAAGCCATCCCTTATGTTGCAACTCCACCACACTCCCAATCTAAACACAGTGGGAGGTCATGAGTCGGTATTGGAGGGAAATGTTTATCACTTCCAAGAAGCCATTGTATGACACCCATTGTAAACTTCAGACTACAGGCTAAAAAGCCACGGATTTCTCACAAATCACCTGAACATTCGTTCCCGTTGCTCACAGTAAATTAGCTTCGTGATTAAAAAGTTGTGACGGAGGCTTTCATAATTTCATACGCCTACCTGCTGAGTAAATATGTATCATCATGAGAAAATAAAATAAATTGTAAAAAAAGAACCTGTTCTTTAGCTAGAGTCACCTGGAGGTATGTAATAAGCCACGTCAACAGCTGTGTTTATGTGTCTAAAATGACTTTAGCGTCATTTGCCTCCAAAGTATGGACATATCCCTAGAACTTTATGACAGATGGAAATGGAACGCATATTGACAAACCACGCTATTACAGATATGAGAAACTTTCCCTTTAGGCATGCAGTGTTACAGAGAAGTAACCTTTATGCACTTATTTCGGCAAATATCCCCCACCTCCAAATTAAAACATTATGCCAAATATTACTCTATCCTGTAAGTATCTATCTTGCTTGGTTCCATTGATCTTTAACTGGCAATCCAACATATGTGAGCCATACTATTTTAAAAGGTGCCCCCTCTTAACTGGGAACACACACCCTCTACCATGATGCCATACTAGGGGGCAACAGAAGGACATTATCAGGAGGCCAGCCAAAGATGTTGCAGTCCATGCCATGCCTCAAAGCCTCCTTTCACTGATGGTTGGTTCCCTAAACTACTAGCTTTTGTATGATTAAGAGCTCAGAGAACAGCTAACGTTCATTGAAGATGTTGCAGGATGCTTTGCTGCTGGCCTTGGTCCTGAACCCAGCAATCCATAGTTGGGTGTTCTTAGACCCATTCTCTGCTTCTGCCCACTTATTACAGCGACCAACTCATTAAGGTAAAAGGAAAAGGACCCCTGGACAGTTAAGTCCAGTCAAAGGCAACTATCTACATGCTGACTGTGCCTAGTAGATGACAACTGTACACAACACAAGCTAACTACCTTGAAATCCACCAGCAAATACCCCTCCTCATGAACTCTGAGGCTAAGCAATTATCAGTCCAATAACCACAGTGGGATTTCGGGACTAAGAATGGAATGGGCCTTTTGTCATATCATACATTCAGATCTGACTCATTCTGCTGCCAGTTTCCTTTGGCCTTGAACAACCATTCAGTTTGGAGAACTCCTAAGGCTTAAAAGCCTCATTGCTTGTTCCAGCTGCATTGCAATATTTTGTAAAACGATCTTGAGAATAATTATTTGCTGAGTAGTCACAGGTAACTTGGTAACTTAAGGAGGTTTCCAGTACATTGGTGATATAATGCAGCAGAACAAATAGATTAAGGGGTGGAATCCAGAGCTATTAGTGGTTGTTCTGCAACATTGACTTCAATGGGATAGAGAACTGCACCTTAAGTATTACTTAATGAGGGGCTGGAATTGGACTCTTTTGCAGGAAATGGGCGTGTGCATACTTATCTCAAGGTCAGCTACTATTTTTTGGTACAAAGCAGATAATTCATAAGGTGCCACATGGACGCCACAAATGCAGGCTTCAACAAGAGCGTACACTTCCCAATGGAAAGGCTGGGGGCTGGACTGAATAACTATTTAGCATGGCCACCAAGGTCAACCATCAAATTCTGTTTTACCAACAGGGAATCTCTTTCCTGCCTGTGGATAGCAGAAGGTAGACAGACAGATATATAGAGGAACATTTTTATCCCAAACTCAAAGCAAGGAACATACCATTCTCCAATTCCATCCTCACAACAAACCTATGAGACAGATTAAGGGGACCCATGGCTGAGTGAGGATTTGAATCCACAGTTCAGCATTCTAAGTCCAACACACTGTCCACTAAACATTATGCTCACAGATTCATTCTAACACATTATTGTTGTTGTTGTTGTTTAGTCATTTAGTCATGTCCGACTCTTCATGACCCCATGGACCAGAGCATGTAGTCTTCACATAATATTTTCCACATCAATTTGTCTGTTGAGGAACCTCTTGTGGAGGATTCTGTGGCATATTCAGGAGCTTTTGGGGCTGGAACTAGGAGCCCACATCTGTGTACATTGCTGAAGTTAGCTCAGCAACATCTGGAGGGTCACAAATGAGTAATCTCTAGCCGATGCTGACTGGCAGTGGCTTTCCAAGGTTTCAAGCAGGAGACATTCTCAGTCCTACCTGAAGATGCCAGGGATTGAACCTGGGACCTTCTGCATACAAAGCAGATGCTCTAACCACTAAGCTATGGCCCTTCCCCAAAGATGGCTCCCACTAAATGGAGCAACATAGTAACCTCCCTTAGAACCATAGAGTTTGAAGGGACACAGAGGATCAATGCAGGAACCTCAACTACTGTAGTTTGTTAAGGGTGCTGGGAATTACAGCTCTGTGAGGGGTAAATTACAGTTCCCAGGATTCGGAGGGGAAGGAGAGATGATTTTGACCTATAAAACCTTAAACAGTTCAGGACTGCAATACCTCAAGGACCGCCTCTTTCCATATGAACCCACCCGGACCCTGAGATCATCTTCTGAGGCCCTCCTTCGTGTGCCTCCTCCTCAAGAGCTCTGGAGGGTGGCAACACGAGAACGGGGCCTTCTCTGCAGTGGCTCCCCGTCTGTGGAATGCTCTCCCCAGGGAAGTTCTCCTGGTGCCTTCATTATACACCTTTAGACGCCAGGCAAAAACGTTCCCTTTGGTTGATCTGATTGACATCCTGTACCCTTTTAAAATGTGGCTCTTTTGGGGGGGGGTGTTATTGGGTTATTGTTTTTATTTTCATTTTATATATTATGGTCTTTTCTGTGAACCGCCCTGAGACCTCCAGGTATAGGGTGGTATATAAATTCAATAAATTAAATAAAATAAATACTTTACTTGTATGGTCCATTGGTCAATCTAGCTCAGTAATGTCCAGACCCTTCACGGACTGGGATTTGCAGACAGGGGTCTCTCCTATCTCTGCCTGCAGGACTGAACTTTCTGCATGCAAAGCAGACACCATCCTACTGAGTTGCAGCCCCATCCCCATCTTCCTTAACTGAACTCAAGCATGTCAAACTTGTCCAAAAAAAAGGTCTCCAATAGATAGTCCCCAGCAGTTTTTCAATAGATAGTGCTGAGATAATGTGTTCTTTGGAGATGAATTTTTTCTTGTTGTTTGAACTGCAAAATAATGAAAGAAACGGGGGGAAGTAATGGTAGGCGAGCCGCCTTTCACAGAGGCTTGTCCATCATTATTGATCTTCCCATTGAAGAACCCGTCTTAAGATATCAACACCGTTACAAAAAATATAACAACAACAAGGTTTCGGCTTATGAATCTTCTTTAGTGCCAGGCTGCTGGATGAGGCCAATTTAGGAAAGCATCCAGTGTGTCAAATTAGGTTCTTTAAAACAGACAACACTGCATGAGGAAAAAACAAAAGGCAAGCATTAGGTCGAAAGAAAATTTGTTTTGCAATCCAAGCTGGCCAGCTATTAATTATTTTCCAAAATATCATTAATTTTTTAAAATAAAAAAACAGCTCTCTTTGACCATGAACTGACCTGATTATTTTCTCAACCTGCTTTATCATCTCAGCATTATTAATCCAACCTAAACACGGCTGGCTCCAGGTTTTGAGGAGTCCCTCCACAAAGCATCCTCCGGTGGGCTCCCAGTTACACACTTACCTGGTGTGGCCATAAGTCATCACTTTGAGACTTCTTAGGGTAGTGATACAGGGGGATATCAAATCCAAACTCTTCTTCCCTGCACCCACAGATCCTAGCAAGCATTGTGCTAGTTCTCCTTAGCCAGTAGCTTGATAGTAAAGGTAAGGGGACCCCTGACCATTAGGTCCAGTCGTGACCGACTCTGGGGTTGCGGCGCTCATCTCGCTTTATTGGCCGAGGGAGCCGGCATACAGCTTCTGGGTCATGTGGCCCAGAAACTTGCAGATTCTAGCTTCGCACAATTAACTCAGGCTGGTGTCAATTTACTCTTGGCAGAAAGCCCAGGTCTGCTTGACCTAGAAACTACTTACTCTGATTGGTTAACGACCAGCACTCACATGCTGTTATCAAGGGTTTGCTAGCTCAGTTTGAAGTGAGGTGTTGTTAGGAGTAGAAGTGCTGTGTATGGTTTAGAGAGAGAGAAAGAGAGGATTTATTTTGCTTTGTTTTGTATGCAGAAACTCTGCTGGTTTTATTTCTCCTTTTTAATAAATCCTGTAAATAGTTATTCTGAGTCTAGCTGACTTGTCATTACTGCCGCAACTAGCTTCTTCGCTGTGCAGGAAAACTCTGCTACGTTTGGGCTAAAGCCAGTAGGGCTATGCCTGACACTCCAAAGTTCCATGAGGTTATGGGCATTGTGCTGCCAGCCTGAGTTGCGGTGGTGTCAGCATCAACGGCGTTGGTTCCAGTAGTTCCAGAAGTTGTTGTTCCTGCTGGTGCAGCAGATGGACTCTGGCTGGTTCCTGACTGTGGTGAGCTGGTGACGCAGCGGACACAAGGACAACAGCTGCAGCGTGTGAGTGCTGGGTGCTGTGGTTCCTGTTCTCTCTCTCGGTGGTCGTGAGTAGCTGGTTCCGGGTTCCAGGGACATCGCTCTCAAGATGGCCTCACAACCAGTTCAGATGGCTTTTGAGCGTCTGAATGACTCCAATTACTTGCTGTGGTCGGAACGCATGCAGGCAGTGCTGCAGAGGGATCGTCTCTGGCAAGTGGTGAGTAAGTTTCCTGCGAAGCCTGATGATGAAGACCTCGATAAAGACCAAAGAGCAAGGGCCACAATTGTCTTGGGGCTGGAAGATTCCCAGTTGCCGTATGTGAGGGGAATCAAGACAGCTAGAGGTGTGTGGCAAGCACTTAAAGAACTCCATGTGCGTGAGACAGCGGTTTCCAAGCTGTTCATTCGCAAGGCATTGTACAAGGCAATGTTACAGCCTGGGGTTACAATGCAGGAACACCTACACAGTTTACAGTTAAAGTTTGTTGCGCTACAGGAAAGAGACTGTGCGTTAGACCAGCAGGAGAAGGTGGCTATTATTTTGAGTTCTCTCCCGGAAAGCTGGGATAATTTAGTTTTGTCTCTAGAAGGCATGCAGGAGCATGATTTATCAGTCAGTTACGTTACTGGGCGTTTGATTGAAGAATGGCAGAAGAGGCAAGAAAGGTCGTTGGCTGCAGAGGCTTCTACAGGTGGGCGGTTTGGAAGGAGTTCTCATGCCGTGCCAGAGGTGGAGCGAAAGCAGCGTGCCGGTGAGGAGTCAGCGTTTGCTGTTAGGCGTTGTTTCCGATGTGGGTCTTCAGCACATCTAAAACGACAATGTCCGGAGTTGGTCAAGTCTCAGTTGCCGGTGCAGGAGCAGAGACGAGATCAGCAGCAGCAGCGTAAAAAGAAATTCTTCAAACAAAAACAGTCGGCTCAGCTGGTGACCGGCGAGGTCAAGATTGCTGATGAGAAACAAGCGGTCTGGGTGGTCGATTCAGGAGCATCTCGCCACATCGTAAATTCAGATGAATTGTTTGTTTCCAAGAACTCAGCACAGCGCAGCCAGGTGGCTCTAGCAGATGGAAGTACTTCCGAAGTGATTTCGGGGGGTGCAGTTTTTGTTCCTTGTCTTCGTGAATGCCTGCAAAATGTACTTTGTGTGCCGTTCATTAAGGAGCAATCTGATGTCTGTAGATTGTTTGCTAAAAGCTGGGTTTAAAGTGCATTTTGAAGGAGACAGTTGCATTATTAAGAAGGCTGGTGAGATTTTAGGCACTGCTAAGTCAGAGGGAGGCTTGTTTTGGCTTAAAGCAGGATCTCAAGTTGCAGCAGTAGTCAGTAAATCTCAGCCTGCAGTGAATAACAAAGCTATACATGACAACTGTGTGCACTTATTGCATAGGAAAATGGGGCATGCTTGCTGGAAAAGTGTACTAAAAATGTCTGAATTGGCTGATGGGGTAATTTAAAGAGTTGTAACAAGTACCTTGATTGTAATGTGTGTAAAAAGGTCAAAACCCACAGAGTCTCTTACCCCAGAAGTGACAGAGTTAGTGAGGCACCGCTACAGCTGGTTCACATGGACGTAATTGGTCCATTTGCTGTAAGCAGGGGTGGATCACGCTTTTCATTAACAATTGTGGATGACGCCACGCGTTACTCCTGGGTTTTTCCCATGAAGAATAAGGGTGACGTGTTCACTAAGTTTAAAGGCTGGGTGGCATCTGTGGAAAGATTTCTGTCCATTAAACTTAAAAGGATTCAGACGGACAGAGGTGGCGAATTTATGTCAAATGCCTTTAAAGATTGGTTACAAAAGCGTGGCATTGGGCATAGAAAAACGAACGGTTTTTCCCCAGAGGAGAATGGCGTTGCAGAGCGGAAAAACAGATCTTTACAAGATATGATGTTTGCCATGCTTGAGGATGCTGATTTGCCCATGTCTTATTGGGGGGAGAGCATGCTCACCGCGTGTTATCTCCAAAACAGGCTCTTTCATCAAACAATAGGTACAACCCCGTACTTTAAATTGTTTCAGAAAAAAACCCAAAATTGACCATTTGCATGTGTTTGGATCAAAAGCCTGGGTATTAATTCCGAAACAAATGAGGAAGAAGGGAGATCCTAAGACCAAACAGTTAGTGTTTGTGGGTTACCAGGAGCTGGGAAAAGGTTTCCGTTTTGCTGAAGGGACAAATGGCATTGTGATCTCCAGGAATGCCAGTTTTTGTGAACATAATGGCTGGGAGAGACTACATGCCAATACTGAGGTTTGGTTTGAACCTTCCCAGGAGCTTCATGACTCTGAAGGTAAACACAGGGAGTCAGAGTCTGAGGGGGAGGAAAGTTCAGATAAGAGCTCTCAGGAAAGTGAAGTTAGCCAGAGACCAGTGGCTAAGCAACAAAAGAGAGGTCGCAGTTCTGAAGAGGAAAGTGGGTCAGAAGAAAAATTTTCTCCCAGAAGATCTAAAAGACAAAACAAAGGAGTGCCTCCAGTGCGTTTTTCTCCTGATACTGCAAATGTGTTTAGTGTGATTGCAGAACCCAAGAGTTTTCAGGAGGTGTTAAAGTTACCAAAAGAGGAGGCAGAGCTCTGGAAACAGGCAATGGAGGAAGAGATGTCCTCTCTGAATGAGCACAAGGTTTTTACACCAGTAGCAGCGCCTGAGGGGGCAAAGATTGTAGGCTGCAGGTGGGTGTACAAACTTAAACCTCTGGTGACAGGAGAGTACAAGTACAAAGCTCGTTTAGTGGCTCAAGGATATTCTCAGAGGCCTGGAAAAGATTATGACGAGACTTTTCCCCCTACTGCTAAGGGAGACAGTGTAAGGCTGATTTTAACGCTTGGAGCAAAGAGAAAACTCCTGTTAAACCATTTTGACATTCAGACTGCATATTTACATGCGTCAATATCAGAAGACCTGTATCTTGCCGAACCGCCTGGTTATGAGACAGGTTCCAATAGAGTGTTGAAATTAAACAAAGCTCTATACGGTCTCAAACAGGCTGCAAGATCTTGGAACAAATGTTTCCATGAGGCCTTAGTGTCATTTGGTTTCAAGCAGAGTACAGCTGACAATTGTGTTTATGTACGTGGTACAGGCAGTGATCAAGAGTTTTGTCTGATTTATGTAGATGATGTTTTGTATGCCTGCAAAACAGATAAACAAACTAAAAGGTTTGCCAAGCAATTGTCCAGTAAGTTCAAAGTGAAAGACTTAGGCCCGGTTAGGACATATCTAGGGTTGGAAGTGTGCTGGGCCCAAGATGGCAGCTGCCTAATTAGTCAGCAGAACAAAGTTAAACAACTACTGACTACATACAGGATGCAGGATTGCAAAGGGGCAGTGGTGCCTATGGATCCAGGTTTCATAAAAACACTTCATACAGATGAGGGTCCTGAATTTGAACATCCTGATGTATATCACTCTGTAATTGGAAGTTTATTGTATCTAGCACAGTGGTCCAGACCTGATATTAGCTATGCAGTAGGCATATTAAGTAGATTGGTCTCAAAACCCACACTAAATGCCTGGAAAGGGGTAAAACAAGTTCTGAGGTATCTCAAACAGACAATTGGCTATATGTTACAATTAAATTCTTCAGAGGATGAAATGTTGAGTTGCTACTGTGATAGTGATTGGGGAAATTTGCCGGATAGAAAATCTGTCACAGGACTAGTCATAATGGTCGGTGGAGCTTTAATCAGCTGGCGGTCACGCAAGCAAGACGTTGTAAGTGTGTCATCAACGGAATCAGAGTACGCCGCAATGAGTGAATTGTGCAACGAGGTGATTTATTTCAAGCATTTGTTAGCAGATTTAAATGTAAATTGTGGAGAACCAGTACAAGTTTACATTGATAATCAAGCTTGTATAACCTTAAGTAAAACAGAGGGTTTCAAATCGCGTTCCAAACATATCTCTGTAAAATACCAAAATGTACGTTGCTGTGTACAAGACAATGTAATCACCTGTACTTATGTATCAAGTGAAGAAAATGTAGCAGATGTATTAACTAAACCATTGGCAAAGATAAAGAACAAGCGAATGTGCAAGGGTTTAGGTTTGCTGGAAAAATGATCTCCTACATAGGTGTATTTGATGTTAATTGTTCAGCAGAATCTGTGAGGGGGTGTTCAGTTTCTGTTAATTGGTTCTCGTGGGAAACTTGCAGATTCTAGCTTCGCACAATTAACTCAGGCTGGTGTCAATTTACTCTTGGCAGAAAGCCCAGGTCTGCTTGACCTAGAAACTACTTACTCTGATTGGTTAACGACCAGCACTCACATGCTGTTATCAAGGGTTTGCTAGCTCAGTTTGAAGTGAGGTGTTGTTAGGAGTAGAAGTGCTGTGTATGGTTTAGAGAGAGAGAAAGAGAGGATTTATTTTGCTTTGTTTTGTATGCAGAAACTCTGCTGGTTTTATTTCTCCTTTTTAATAAATCCTGTAAATAGTTATTCTGAGTCTAGCTGACTTGTCATTACTGCCGCAACTAGCTTCTTCGCTGTGCAGGAAAACTCTGCTACGTTTGGGCTAAAGCCAGTAGGGCTATGCCTGACACTCCAAAGTTCCATGATAAGCCACTTCTGGAGAACCAGAGCAGCGCATGGAAATGCCGTTTACCTTCCCGCTGGAGCGGTACCTATTTATCTACTTGCACTTTGACGTGCTTTTGAACTGCTAGGTTGGCAGGAGCAGGGACCGAGCAATGGAAGCTCACTCCGTCATGGGGATTCGAACCGCCGACCTTCTGATCGGCAAGTCCTAGGCTCTGTGGTTTAACCCACAGCGCCACCTGCGTCCCTAGCATGATAGTACATCACTATAAACCAAAGGACTAATCCTCTCTAGACCCTTCCCCTCACTGATCATCTATTTTCCTCAAATATTTCCTCCTCATTACGATTCTACTGAAATCTCAACTATTTAATTGATGCTATAAGTATATGTATAATTAGTATATGAATACTTTTACACTAATATATGTTACATCGGAATAATAATCATAACCACTACTATATATTGCTGTGTTTTAATACTGTAGTCATTCATTTTCGTAAAATCTCCCCCCAATGCCACAAGGCAGTTTTACTGCTGGAATAAATACTTTATGTTTAATTGTGGAATATCTTGTATTTAGGCCAAGCGCTGAGGAATAAAACTTTTTCTGAACTACAAAATTAGCAATTGTTCACAATGAAATCATGCTACCCTCTGAACATAAATTGTGTAAACACATAAAATATGCATTGTTTATTAATACACATACATTTGTACACATTAATATATAATGTGTGTGTGTATAGCCCAAAAGATACTTATTAAAATTGCAATTTTCCATATATTTCCTTGAGAGGAAGGTCCACTGATTCTCAGCGGAGGGCTTATTCCTTCACAGAAAATCCCAGTCTAAAACAATCGGAAGGATATAGCACCCATAGCTATGAATATACATTATCTCCGGTTGCACATTTACATAAACATCCAAAGGAACACGCCAAATATCATAGTTTAGACACACATCTATATTGGTGCAGACATGTAAAAAGAATTATAATGATTAATAACATACAAGAGATCAATAGATGCAAGTTTAATCTGTCATTAGCTGTTTCTTTTCTCAAGCGAATATCTTTTTAATTGGGAAATTGAGATTTCCTCACCACTGAGCTTCGTTTTATTGCAGAAACATAAACTGAAAGCCTCACTATTTACAATCTAACTCCAAGCTGGTTGGTTCATTCTGATGTGAAGGGGAACTTGCCACAGTCCCTGGGAATAATTCAAGAAAACCCAGGAAAATATAAAGAAGAAACATTATGGGTTGGCTCATTCTTTATTGTTTTTAAAATTAGTAATTTTCAGCAGAACTGTTAGCACCAAATGATATGTGCAAGTTTAACGGCTTGGTCGTCCTGTAGCTAACACGGAAGGGGCAACTGAGGCAGAGGTAAATTCCCATTCTTGCTTCTGTGTTTTATCAGAAAGAAACCTAACCCAGTAAAAACACACACTGGCAAGGACTCTTGTGGCTTGGACTAGTAACCAAAGCAGCTGAGTCTGAGGCCTAGTAAACTTCAATGAATTAAAATGTACTTATGCCTCAGAGCCCAAATCAGACATGGAATGAAATTGGGGCATCAGCATCAGATTGTCAGGCACCGTGGAGCCTCTGGATTGGCCAATTTTAGTACAGTACAAACACACTAGAAGCCCAGTCAACAGAGCAATACCGTCTGGTTACTTTACTTTAGGCTCAAGCCACTGGCTTCAGGAACAAGAATTAGGCCTCGTTGGGTGTCAACAATCTCAGTTGAATTAACCATGGTTTAGCTGATTCTGAGAACGTCTTGCATATCCTGCAAGTGTCCTGGAAAAACCAGGACATCCTGTTTTTTATTGTGAGAGAACGGCGGCCATTTTTATTGCCATGATTTCATGCGATCTGGGGAAGATGGCGTCCCAGATTTTGGCATTGAAGTGTTGGCAGGTATGGGGTTGTGCTTACATATTCCCTCTGACCTCCTCTGTTTCCTGCGCTCCTTTCTCTTGCACACCATAAAGCAAAATGTCTGGAGTCTGTTAAACCACCAAATGCCATGGGAACGTTAAACCATTTATTGTTAACCCGAACTGAGAAACTGTGGTTTAATCTCTGACTGCAAACCATCTACCAGCAAGACCAGGTTGGTTACATCTGGCATGGGCCACAATGTCCTCATGCACTCTTTTACAAACTCCACCTGAACCTCCTTCTTCATATAACGATTTAATGATGCTGTAGCTTTAACAGGGGACGTGTCCCTTTACCTTTACCTTTACCTTTACCTTTACCTTTACCTTTACAACAGTTAGTTCGGGACGCGGGTGGCGCTGTGGGTTAAACCACAGAGCCTAGGACTTGCCGATCAGAAGGTTGGCGGTTCGAATCCCGGCGACGGGCTGAGCTCCCATTGCTCGATCCCTGCTCCTGCCAACCTAGC
This sequence comes from Podarcis muralis, assembly GCF_964188315.1. Taxonomy (NCBI): domain Eukaryota; kingdom Metazoa; phylum Chordata; class Lepidosauria; order Squamata; family Lacertidae; genus Podarcis; species Podarcis muralis. The sequence continues at coordinate 15,131,029 of NC_135663.1, forward strand.
AGTTCGAAAGCAGGTCAAAGTGCAAGTAGATTAATAGGTACCGCTCTGGCGGGAAGGTAAATGGCGTTTCCATGCACTACTCTGGTTCGCCAGAAGTGGTTTAGTCATGCTGGCCACATGACCTGAAAGCTGTATGCCGGCTCCCTCGGCCAATAAAGCAAGATGAGCACCGTAACCCCAGAGTCGGCCACGACTGGAGCTAATGGTCAGGGGTCCCTTTACCGTTACCTTTAGCTTTAACATCTGCACTGGTGCTACCCTTGGATAATATTGACCAGAATGTGAAATCAGGCAGCAGTATTCAGCATGAGTAGAACCAATGCAGTTTTAACACCATCCCATAGCTAAAGCAAACTGTGAAATGGAGAAGAAATTCATGCTGGTGAAGGAAGGAAGAAGGGAGGCTCAAATCATGGTCCTGGTTTCTTGACCATGGTCAGGAGACCAGCAATATTATAGCTCCACCAGTGCACTCTCTGGCTTTCTCCAGGATTTCACCGGCCATTTATTTGCCTAACATGAACACAGCTAACTGTAATCAATTCCTGGAAGGCAGGATGCCTTACCAGTGCTGCAAAACTGCAAAGGTTATCCATCATCTCTACTCAGCTTGAGAGCTAGCAATATATAGCAAGGATTATACCATGAGAATACATGAAAGCCAAAGCAGTTCCACCTGGTGCAGAATTTTTATGCTACGCAAAGATGCTGTATTAAGGATGCTATTTTGTGTTACAAGCATGTTTGAAGGTTATTTACTAAATACGAACAAATACCCTGGGAGCCTGATGCGGCTGTCCCTTAACATTTTGAGATATCGCATCAAACCGTTATGGGATCCTTGTGTAAGACAAATCAATTTAAATCCAATTTCTCTGGTCCCACTTGCTAGGGCTCTCCCTAGTGAGGGAATGTGGATTGCCTCCCTCCCTTCCTTTAGAAGTGATATTAAGATCTATAACAGGACTCTGTAAATGTCACAGCAGCTGCATCAAACGCCCTGGCAAAGATTATCCCATGCCAACCTCCAGCATTTAAAAGGGTAGTGTTGACAGGATACATTCTGCATTCTAAGCTGTATAAATTCTGTCTGAATTCAGACATCATGCCAAACAGCTAAAGAAGCATCATTATGATCCTGTGTGGTATCCGAACTTACAAATTGTGGTTTAGGAATGGTCGGCAAGCCAGAATCCATATTTTCAAGTGGCTTGTGCTAACTATGCCTTTGAAGTGATATCTGTATTGACAAACTATAGTTTAAACTGCTTTTTTTTACCTTCAGGTGTTACTGTACTTCAGAGCTGGAGAGCTGACAGAAAATGAAAACGGGGGAAAGGCTGTAACCATGGTTTATTTTTAAGCTTGGAAGCTCAAATCAGAGTTTGCATTCTAAACCATGGCTATCCAAAGCCATGGTTTGGTGTGATGTCTGAGTTGAGTATTCAGCAATTGTAACTTATCTTAACAAACTGAGATATGAGCACATCTTATGCCAGGACACACAGCTCCTTTTCTCCTCCCTTCGTGCCATGCTTGAATACAGTCTCCAGTTAACCATAGATTAAACTGAAATATAATTATCCAATTTGGGTGGGCCACTTTGCACAGGGTTCCGCTGTTGCTGAAATATTTTTTGTCTGTGAAGCCAAATTTAGATAAAATGTCATCACCTTAAAGGCCGGAGCTGCTATTTATAATCTTGAAATCTACAGATGCAGTTCTACCAATATCTCCTTCAAACCTGCTGTGAAAAGTGAGGATTGCATGAGCTGTATTAATTCTAGGAATATTTGTACAGTGGTACCTCAGTTTACGAACTTAATCCGTTCCGGAAGTCCGTTCTTAAACCAAAGCATTCGTAAACCAAGGTGTGCTTTCCCATAGCAGCGAGGGACTCAATTTCCAAATGGAACACACTCAACAGGAAGTGGAACATGTTCTGCTTCCAAGGCAAAGATCACAAACCAAGACAGCTACTTCCAGGTTTGCAGCGTTCTTAATCCAAGTTGTTCATAAACTAAGCTGTTCTTAAACCAAGGTACCACTGTATAAACTTTTTGAATCTGTACCAGTTTAGATTCCAGATGTGGTATCGCATTGTTGAGTGCTCTGCTAGGGTTGGTAAAATTTGTTCGTTCTGCATTTTAAAGCAAATGTGAGGACCTGGGACACGTAATACCTCTGACTTTTCTGGTTTCAGCCTCAGCTGGGCTGAATCCACAGTTTCAGGGTTCAGCACCCACCTGTCTGCATTCGTGCTTGCAACCTGACCTGGGGGTGGTATTGCCTATTGGTTTAGTCGCCTCAGTCTCAATATTGCTCTTGTAGAACTCAGCAGGGAGCGAGTTCAGGATAAAACTATTATTAGTTGGATCTGGTTCCATTTACTGTTGACCTCCCTGCCTTCTGCCCAGCCAGATCCAATGGACACCAGCTGCCACATCACTGGGCAAGTTTTTTATCCTTCCCTAAAGCATGGGAATAAATGAGTAGGAAAGTGTAAAAGATAGCACTTCATCAAAGAGAAATTGCTTGTAATTACTGTGATCCTCTAAATCTGCCCGTGATTCTTAAAGCATTAGTGGAGGCCCCAATGCAACCATGCAAGGCTTTACTTAGAATTATAGTGAGGTTTTGGGGAGTCTGAATTACCACATAGAACAAAATCACCAAACAAACCTGGCCTAGCCTAGATTTTGGCCTCTGACCCCCCAATCATAATCTTCCTAGGAGAAATAGCTTTTTACAAATCACTGGTCAGCATTTTTATAAGCCTTTGTTTTATCAGTGATAGTAAAGTTCTCCATTTTGGTCTAAATTCCGGCTATAGGAAGGATTATTTTTATGTGCCCTAATATGATGGGCAGGTTAACAGTGCTGAGAAAGTGACCTTAGAGGCCAGCGCCTATTAAAATTGTAATAGGCAGGCTGAGAAGAAGGGAGGAGTGGAAAGATCCCTTCTTTCAGTAGAACCCTGGACTTTTTAATTAGAAAGGGATTCAGAAATACGGCAGAGAGAAGCTTCCAAGTAAATCAGAATATACTAGACCAGAGATGATGTGAAATAGAATCTTTTTCAATAAACTTCAGCGGCCTGCTTCCACATCTACTTGCTAAATTAGAGAAACAGGATTGTAGAGTTTGAAGGGAGCCTGAGGGTCATCTAGTCCAACCCCCTGCAATGCAGGGATCTTAACTAAAGCATCCATGGCAGACGGCCATCCAATCTCTGCTTAAACACCTCCAAGGGTCAGAGATTATATGAGTTGCCATCTAAAACACAAGCTGGGAGAAAGCTGTTCTAGGGCGTCTGCAGATGCTACTTTTGGCTTTGCCTGTTATGAGATTTGAAGCAGACTTCTAACTTGTGTATTCATTTCCTTGACCAAGATCATCCACATTTTATACAGAAGGTAAAGAGTAAAGAAGGGAGTGAACCATGTCAATTGCAACACAGGATTGACTCAGTTCACTTGTTAAAGGTAAAGGGACCCCTGACCATTAGGTCCAGTCGTGACCGACTCTGGGGTTGCGGCACTCATCTCGCTTTATTGGCCGAGGGAGGCGGCGTACAGCTTCTGGGTCATGTGGGCGGCATGACTAAGCCGCTTCTGGCGAACCAGAGCAGCACATGGAAACGCCGTTTACCTTCCCGCTGGAGCAGTACCTATTTATCTACTTGCACTTTGATGTGCTTTCGAACTGCTAGGTTGGCAGGAGCAGGGACCGAGCAATGGGAGCTCACCCCATCGCGGGGATTCAAACCGCCAACCTTCTGATCGGCAAATCCTAGGCTCTGTGGTTTAACCCACAGCACCACCCACGCCCCTTAGTTCACTTGTTACCTTTTGTCTATTGTGAATGGAAGGGAGAACAGATGTTTGAGCTAGTGGTGACACCGTCCTCTGCAGTGGTTCTCAACCTGTGGGTCCTCAGATGTTGTTGGACTACAACTCCCATCATCCGTGAGCTCTGGCCTTGCTAGCTAGGGGTGATGGAAGTTGTAGTTCAACAACATCTGGGGACCCACAAGTTGAGAAAGGCTGGTCTACTGCCAAGCAAGCAGCCCATTATGCAGTGGGCTACTTGATCCAGAACTCTATGGTGGCTTACACCTGATCACTCCCAAAATTTGCCACCAAATTCCCTCCTTCCTTCCTTCCTTCCTTCCTTCCTTCCTTCCTTCCTGTAATTCAGATTCAGTCCTGTAGATGACAGTCCGGTCACTCAAAGCTACCAGCTTGGACCGCCATGCAACAATATTTTCACCTTCTAAAATACAATATAGGAAAGCTTCCCTCTTATTTATTTACCATCACTTGAACTGGATGCCAATACCTTATCTGAATGCACCGAAAATTGCATGCGTCCCAGTTTAGGTCTCACCAGGTGAGATTTCTGAATGCAGTTCTGTTAGTGCAGTGCAGATAAGTATGCTAGATACTCCTTATGCCCATGCAGAGAGAGGACACAGACACCAAAGGGAAGACCACAAGCAAAGCACAGAGACAACAGGGGTTTTTTCCAGTCATGGCTCCATGGTGACAAGTATTCATACTGCCACTGGATTTGCAGGTTCCAACCCAATAGCAGACATGAATAGAAGTACCCTCCACGAACTTGTCTGATCCCTCTTTAAAGCCGTCTAAGCTTGAGGACACTGCCGCAAATGGCAGCATGAGCTACTAACACTGTGCATACATTTGCAAACATAAAATACCAATATACCAACACCGTCCCCTCTGCAAAAATTCAGGTCAGGTCAGTCTGCACATCTGCTCTTTCAAGGTGGGCAAGCTGGGGGAAATAGATCTGCAGAAGTTGGTCAGAAAACAAGGATATCCACATAATTCTCTTGGGTATCTGAGAAAGTGGGGCAGAGCAGGGCAAGTGGAAATCATGGCACTGACTGAGGCAGGCCCCACTGATGTTCCCCTCCACACTGTTTTCTCCTCTCCCCTCACACCAGTCAATTGCTTTGCTATGCCACAGCATCAACAACAGCAAAGAAAATGGCATGGGATGAGCTAAGCAAACAAGACAAAGCAATGGAGAAGAGGAGAGTCAGAGATAGTTCTGGGGAGCCATTTACAATCTAGGTGGGAGAGAGAGAGAGAGCCTGTGATGGGCTTCATGGACTGCAGAAGCAAGGGAGCACGGGGCTTCGAGTTCCATTGTAAATCTGCAAGACCACTGCACCTCCTTCCTGAACCAATCACCTTATTTTGCCTCATAATAGGGTCCAATCCCGGTGCAAAATGTCTACACAAGCAGCCATGCGAATTTCATCCATTCCACAGCCCCAGTTGAGAGAACGGGATGGCAAAATCAAAACTTCATCACAAATGCAAGCAAGTAACCAATCTGCACAGAACTACAGTCTGAAAAAGAAGTTTAAAACAAAACACCTTCCACATCGCCGTTTGCTAAAAATTATTTCCTCCTCCGCCCCCATCCCTGCAAACATATATATATTGGTTTCTTATCTGTACAGCAGCAATATAGAAGTGTCAGAGTTATTTCATGGCCATCTGTCTTTGTTTTTTGCTCACCCACTCCACCAAATCCCATGTGACCGTGCAATTTACGTACATGAAGAGGACACTTTGGGAGAGAAACAGAGACATTGCAACACAGCCATAATGGAAAAGGTTGTATGGTTGACCTGCCGCAAGTCATAATCGTAGGAATCTGTCATGTCTCTGCCCAGCCCAAATAAGTATTGGCTTACGGGAGTGTACCAAATTGGCATACCTGATCGTGGCAAGCAAGACACATTCACCCCCAAATGAGGAGCCATCATGGACAGGTACGTTTTATGTATTTTATCTGTGCCCTCAACAAACACAATTCCAAGCTTTTCCTCTCATCCCTCATGAGAGCTAGAAACTTTGTTTCAAACCCCAGCTACCAGATTCCTGTTATGATATGAGTACTATGCAGCTGTGAACAAGCAGTTCGATGTTTACATCACATGATGGGACTAAGCATGGGACAGGATGTTCCAGGCGATTCTCAGGGTTATGTTCTGTGTGTAACATGAGACCTTCCTGTTGTTTGTGTCCAGGAGGAATCAGTGAGTTGCTCGGAGGTTTCTGAGTGAGAAGACATGCTTTTGTACAGTGTATAGTCAGGAATAAAAGTAGAAATGAAATAGACTACTTTCTGACTGTCTTCTTTCTCCTGCTGCTATGCAAGGGGGAAGGGGGTGTACACCTTTCATCAGGGAGGTGTTGCCTATTCCACATCTCCCTAGTCTGCCAGGATACCAGCCAGGGTAGATCACCGGCAACAGGCCCCGACAAGCCTGGGAAGAGCCAGCCTTTCCCGAGGGGGCCAGTTTCCAACAATTCCATGCTGGCACAAGGGATTAATACAAAATACCTGCTGCTGCTCCAATTCCACTCTATCCATCATTTCATTCCCTCTCCAAGGCAGCATGCATCTCTTGAATAATTTGTCTTTCTGGTGTGTGGTTGTTGTTTTTTAACTTCTCCCCTTCAATCTACAAAAAAAATTGCTGATTCTCCCATGTTGTTGGGGAGAAAGCCCATTAAATTCTTTTCATTTAAAAATGTATTTACAGCCAGCCCATTCTTGCCCTGACAGTGATGAATTATCTCACTCATACGAAACCACACTTTGGTAGATATTCACAGTGACAGGCCAATGAAAGACTTGCGTCTCCCACCCTCACTAATAGTTTAACAGCATCGGATCCCAGAAAGAAAATGAATCAATAAGAATGCACACGAAGGAAGCGGATCGTACGTCACATGGGTGACAAACGTTCAGCGAGATTGCCACGTATGCAAAAGACCAGATTGCTATATGCAAACTCTCAAGGTGGCTCTCCATCAATGTAGTTCAGCATCAGATATTGCACTGAACAGCAACAGTGAACACAGCTGGAATCAAAGGCCCGGGAGAAGGTCATTATGATCTTTCCTGTATTTCAGGGGTGAGGAAACTCAGGCCCAACAGCCAGATGCAGACCTGCAGGACTCTTCATCCAGTCCTTGAGAAGTCTGTCTTTGATCAATCTAAATCAAATGTTGGAAATGTAAAGAGAAAGAAGGTTCTTTTTTATCATATGTGGTGGTCTTGTAGTAAGGTTAAAGCTTGTTGTTGTTTTAGTAGCTTAGTCGTGTCCAACTCTTCATGGCCCCATGGACCAGGGCACGCCAGGCACTTCTGTCTTCCACTGCCTCCCGCAGTTTGGTCAAACTCATGCTGGTAGCTTCAAGAACACTATCCAACCATCTCGTCCTCTGTCGTCACCTTCTCCTTGTACCCTCCATCTTTCCCAACATCAGGGTCTTTTCCAGGGAGTCTTCTCTTCTCATGAGGTGGCCAAAATATTGGAGCCTCAGCTTCACGATCTGTCCTTCCAGTGGGCACTCAGGGCTGATTTCCTTCAGAATGGATAGGTTTTATCTTCTTGCAGTCCATGGGTCTCTCAAGAGTCTCCTCCAGCACCATAATTCAAAAGCATCAATTCTTCGGCGATCAGCCTTCTTTATAGTCCAGCTCTCACTTCCATACATCACTACAGTGGTGCCTCGCAAGACGAAAAGAATCCGTTCCGCGATTCTCTTCGTCTAGCGGTTTTTTCGTCTTGCGAAGCAACCCTATTAGCGGCTAAGCAAGCCCATAGGGAAAATCGTCTTGCGAAGCAACTCAAAAACGGAAAACCCTTTCGTCTAGCGGGTTTTCCGTCTTGCGAGGCATTCGTCTTGCAGGGCACCACTGTACTGGGAAAACCATAGCTGTAAGTATATGGCCCTTTGTTGGCAAGGTGATGTCTCTACTTTTTAAGATGCTGTCTAGGTTTGTCATTGCTTTTCTCCCAAGAAGGGAGAAGGTTAAAGCTTACTGGGAAATATATAATGAATTGAAAAGGATGTTTAAAATGATGTTTGTAAAACAAAACAAAACCAGAAGCTTTTCTTTTGGGAATTATAGGGACGGAACTACCAAAACTGTATAGAAACTTATTCATGTGCGCTACTACAGTGGCAAGAATGTTATGGAAACGGTTTGTTGAATATTTACAGATAGATTGTAAGCAGATAAGAACACTGGCAGGGTTATTGTAATAACCTGCAGTTTGATAAGAGTATATATTTAAAGTAGATGAATAAATGAGCATATTAAGTTAATTTGGATATGCAGAAGATACTAAAAATAAATTGAAGGAACTGCAGAAAGAGGGGGAAGGAAGACAAGTTTGAAATGTTACGATTGTAATATTAGGGAAATTTATCCATCTGGAAAGCATAAATAAAATTTAAAATTTGGAAGTCCCTTCCTATTGACACCAGAGAGGCACCTTCTCTGTCCTTTTCTTGTTGACTGCTGAAAATAATTTTGTTTTGGGAAGCCTGCCCAGTCACGTAGATTTTGATGTGTCTTAATCTCTTTTGTTGTTCATTTTAATTATTTCCAAACGTTTTAAGCACATGCTTTTTTATTGATATTTTTAGTATTTCCTGTAAATCGCTTGGAGGTGTTATTGAGAGGATATATACCTTTTGTTAAATAAAAATGCAGTGAATTTATTCCTTGGGGACTCACCCATACAACTCACTCGACTATCATGAGCAAGGGCAGAACAAGGTGCCATGACCACAGAGATTTCCAAATAACACAAGCAAGCGATCCAAGGACTAGACTTGCTACGTAATAGCTTAGACTGGAGCATATGAACAGATACATGGGCACAGCGCAGCAAAACAGCACCATGTAAACATCGCGGTTGATGTTTTAAGGGCACCACGAACAAATGTTGAGGGGAAGGGGTGTCAGCTTCGAGACAGGTGGCCGGTTCTCTCTGCCAAGAACTGTTCCACATTTAGATGAATTCCTCATTAGTTTGAAATACTGATTTGGGGACGGGCGGTGGGGAGAGAGAGAGAAAGCCTTCACAATATTTGAAGCACTCAGGTAGCTAATTAGCTGGATTTACCAGAACCAGATGTCCTTCATTTGGAGAACCGTCTATTATTCTGTGCCTTCACAACACTAAAATGCAATGGGCACACACACACACACACACACACACACACACACACACGCCTGTGATTCCTGAATAGTTTAGGGGACAGATTTTGCAGCCCTACTTTTTAGCAGCCCTTATTTCATCAGCAGCAACGTCTGTGTTTATGTGATATGGAGGCAAATGAAGATCTACCCTAACAGATCGAATGAAGTCCACCAGTCAGGCATTGTGAGTTGGCAGGCCCTTGCCAAACACACACCCCAGTTTGTGGCTCTCCAAAGCATAGATAGATAGATAGATAGATAGATAGATAGATAGATAGATATGACAAGAAAACATGTTTACTGTTCCTGGGGCAAAGGGCTGCACTACATGGTTGTGTAAATTGTGTTGTGCTACCCTGTAAGCTGGTCATCTGCATACTGCTTATTTACAGACTCTTAGGGGCAAATCCTCAATAAAATTTCAGGGCTACCAGCTGCTGCCCAGGTTATTACCAAGTGTTACCAACATGGCACCTGCAGACAGCAGCATGCTTCTCATTATGTCCTAGGGCACCTGTGAAAGGTCTCAGTAGTATCCCCTCAGAAATCCACAGTACATGAGAGATTGTTTACTCTTCCTACTCAGTTCCTGTTTCCACTATCTCAGCCACTTCTGCCAGGAAGGGACACCCAGGCTCCCTCCTCTTTTGAACAGAGTTGGGCTGTGAAGAGCTTTGCTTTGTGTCTAAGTGCAGCAGTGGCCTTTTCCCCGGGGGTGCGGGAAGGCCATGCCCACATCATTTTGTGCTCCTGTCTCTTTTCCTGTTCTTTTAAATGCAACAGCCATTTTGTGTTAGGCCATGCCCTCATGGCAGCCATTTTGTGACTGGTGCCCAAGGCATTGCCTCAAAACTCAAAGTATGTACACTGGCCCAAAAAGACTGGCAACCCAGAACCGTGATCTTTTTTGTTGTGCAATAAGATCCCCGACACAACACCAATGGCGACACTGTTCGCTTGGGCAGCCACCAAGATCAATCTCAGGGGCAGAAAAAGGAGACCTCTGACATAATGTTGACTCAAAATATATTGATCTCTGCAGTCTGTGTTTCGTGTTTATGAGGGGATGAAACATTATAATATTGATATATGTTTTATATGTACTGGTGTAACGTTTTACATGCATTCTATAGCCAAATTGAATTGACCTATGGTAGGTGTCATAAAATAGGTATTTATGAACACTTTGTAGTACAGGGAAGCCTCTTGGAGAAGAAAATATGGTTATCAAAGAGAAAATGTGCTCATTCACATATCAATTCATGTAAATGTGTGCAAACTTTGAATGGTTGTTCATTCAAAATAAAATGTGAAGCTGGCAGAAAAATTGTTTATATTTATTCATTTTACCCCACCTAACCTCCAAAGGCCATCCAGGTCTGTTAAGATACGAAAATTTACACAGCCAATAAAAGGCTTTCCCCCCCAAATATAACCGCAGTGCAGGGACAATTGTGGGTGTTCTAGCTGGGGTGTGGAAAGTTAGCTCTCCCCAGTTGGGACTCTCCCTGCCAAAAATGCCCCCCATATCACAATTAGACTTAAATTCATATTTCTGTGGGCAACAATAAAGGATTGCTTTCAGTCCTATTTACAGTGGAGTGCAGGTGATTTCCAGGAGGTCAAAGCTGTGGAGGGAGGAGCCCCTCCTCTCCCCAGTTGTACCCACCCCCAGCCAAAAATGCCTTCGGTGTCACAATAAGGCTTGAAAGAACCCCTCTGATAAAACCAATAAAAGACTAATTACAACAGGAGAAGGGTGGAGGAGCATCAATTGTGGACATAAGGGTTAACTTTTTGTCTCCACCCCCAAAAATCACCCCTCGTCCACTACTATTGGGCTTAGGCTTGAGGCCAATCAAAAGGTTTCTCCTCCTCTCCCAAGCCTAGCTGTTAAAGGAGGGGAATTATTGTTCTGGATATTGCAGCTGGGGTGGGAAGGTATACTGTCCAGGAAGATGAACACACACACACACACACACACACACACACACACACACACCGGGGGGGGGGCAGGTTTGAATAAAAGCAAGTGAGTGGAATTAGCTTCATGAAATAAAAAATAAAAAAGAGTTGTTCTGCTGCTCCACAATCAATGACCTTGCTGAAAAACAGAGAACTGGAGCTGGGCCAATAATTAAGTCTCCTGCATCCAAAGATTTTTTGGGGAAAAACAAAACCATAGGATAATTTGCAGCCTCCTTCAAAGGGGCAGGCATACAGCCCACAAGCAAGGAGTTTATTTATTAATAGATTTCTACGCTGCCCTTCACTGAAAACAGCCACAGGACAGTTTACGAAAAATAATATGATATAATATAATCCACAGCATAATCCACAGCAAAAGCGTTAAAATAAAGCTCATAAGGTAAATAAATGGCATAATGAATGTTGTTGATGAAGACATGGAATAATTAAGAGTTGGTTGGGATGGTCATAACGCAAAGAGTTGATCTCTCCTGGGAGCTTCTCAGAAGGCTCCAATGTGTGCAACCTGTGGCCTGAACCATGCCCATCACCTTGTCTTACCTCCGCAGGTGAAACCAGCTATAAACTGGTCCCAGCAGCCGAGTGCTCTCCCAGCACAAGACACTTCCCCCATCAGAGCCTACACCAGCGGTTCTCAACCTGTGGGTCCCCGGGTGTTGTTGGACTACAACTCCCATCATCCCTGAGCTCTGGCCTTGCTAGCTAGGGGTGATGGGAGTTGTAGTTCAACATCTGGGGACCCACAGGTTGAGAAAGACCGGCCTACACTGAAGCAGCATCTAACCCAGGGAGAGGTTGACAGTGGTCACCCATATTTTGTTGTGCTGGGGCTCCCATCATCCCTGTTGGCTGGCAGGGCAACCCGAGCCACTAGGTGGGTGAAGATGGCATCTCAGGTGGTGGAAGCCCCAAGGTGGCACCCTGCCAGCCCCAACACCTCCACTGCTGACAGAGAAGTGGCACTGGCAGGACCTGGCCAAAAGAATGCCCTCCTATTTCAATCCCCTCCTAGTTCTGGGAGACAGTGGCACAGGAGAGGGTGGCGAAGCACCCAACACTTCGCTGGCCTGACCTGCCTCTTCTTCCAATCCATCCTGTGTGCCACCTTTCATCTCTGAAACTTCCCCTGACTCTGCCTCCTGGCTAGGGCAGTTCCCCACAAATCACTGGCCTGCTCTCCTGGGTCCGACTCCAGCCCCTTCCTGCCAGTCCTTGACAGCTGGGATAATGGGAGTTGCATTTTGGCAATATGCTCCCCACACCCGTCTTGGGACAGGAGTGGTTAAGCATTTTAGGCCTGAGAGTCACATTAACCTCCAGGAGCCGCAGGCCAGCAGTGCATTTGACCATCCCCCAGTCTCACATGTGCACCCATGTGCACACAGACAAGCACTAGGTCCAATTTCCCCCCTTTGCCATCATTGCCACAATCAGCAGATTCTTGGGGGCCCCTATGGAATTAGTCTCCATTCCTAGGAGAATATATTATCCTAGACCACTGTAAAGCAGCAACTGAAGTCTGAGTGGACATGGGAGTGGCAGTGGCAGGGTAGGCAAAGCAGAAAGGGAAGAAGGATTGGCGCATGTACGTGCAGCTACTTTGGGTGGGGCAAGAAATCAGGGTCAGCAAACTTTTCAGCAGGGGGCCGGTCCACTGTCCCTCAGACCTTGTAGGGGGCCAGACTATATTTTGAAGGGGGGGAAATGAACGAATTCCTATGCCCCACAAATAACCCAGAGATGCAATTTAAATAAAAACACACATTCTACTCATGTAAAAACACAAGGAAGGCCCCGCAAATAACCCAGAGATGCGTTTTAAATAAAAGGACACATTCTACTCATGTAAAAACATGCTGATTCCTGGACCGTCCGCGGGCCAGTTTTAGAAGGCGATTGGGCCTGATCTGGCCCCCGGGCCTTAGTTTACCCGTGTGCACGATTCTCTGGAGCCAATAAATCTTCTTGGCTCCATAGACTGTGCAACCGACATCGATCACAGCAGGGTGGGCTCACCAGATATACTTCCTAAGGTTTGCCTTAGCTCTCTGACGGCAAGTCATCCTCTTCTCTGTCACAATTATGCATCGCTAAAGGACCAGAGTTTAAGCCATTAGCTTGCGATCCATCTTGGAAAGGTTTGGAGGGAGGGAGAGGTGAATGGGCCTCTGCTGAAGCATTAGCAAAACAGAGCTATTACTTCCATAGGCTGAAGCAGATGCCATATAAATGAAGTTCCTGCCATTAGAAGGAATGAGCAGAGCGATCAAGGGCAGGCTCTCTCCTCCGGTTCTCAATCAGACCTTTGCATTGAGCCAGCCACAGAGACACATTTCCACACTCCATGGTTTCATGACTCGCCTTGGCTGCACTTCAATGGAGATAAAAATAAAGCAAGCAGCTCAACGGGGAGGGCCACTTCCCATTGTTAAAGAACGGCGCAGTTTCCGAAGCAGCACTCTGGCTCTTCAAAGGCATGCAGCGTCAGCAGAGCATAAAGCAGCTGTTGTTGCTGATGGGAAGAAAGCAGAACCGGGAGGAAGCTGTACAAAAGGCTATTAAAGGGAGCAGAGAATGGGGACATGGTGGTCTGACAAACGGTTTCAGTGGCCTGAAAGGCCCGGGTCTTTGCATGCAGATTTCAGAACGGATCCTGAGCAAATGTTTCCTAAAACTAGAACCGCTCTTGTGTACTAAACAGCCTTCCTAATCACGAAACTGGTGTAATGCAGCCTCGCCGCGCTGGGTCTGAACAGCAGTCTGTCAGCTTGGTCTTCTGACTATCGGCAGCAGCCCACCCAGGTGCATTAGGATGGTATCCTTCCACTGTTACTAGTCCTCAAGAAGGAGGCTGACAGTGTAATCCTGTGCAGGTATAATGAGAAGAAGGCTCCATACTTTTCAATGGAAACTGCACCCAGTTAAAGTAGGTATAAGATTGCAGCCTGAGAATTATGCTTTTTGCTTAATCGTCCCAAATAGTATGCCTGTTGTGAGCCAAGGTGGGAGGAATTCCTGTGATTAATAAATAAAGACAAGAATAGGGGTGGGGAGTTGGGTCTAGGAAACAAAAGAATAACTGGGTGTGCTGTGTACAAATGGGAGATTTCAGATGAGTTTTTCCTTCCAATACAGAGAGCTGCTAAGGCCTGGTCTGCATGCAATGAAAAATTAAGAAGACTACATTATTATTTTTTGAAAAAGAACTCCTTGCAGGTAAAAAAATAATTAGTGGAACAGGTAGCTGAAGGGACCAGGTTTTTTTTCTTTCTGATGTGCTAGGGTTTTGTTTTGTTCTACTTGCTGGTTTGCTTTTTCATGAGAGAGCACTCCAAAATGCCATTCCCCCATCTGCAGTCTGAAATGGTTCACCCCACTCAATCACCTCTGGATTCTCCCTTATTCTACTGCATTGAGGGCCAGGCCTAAGAGGCTAGGCATTGCCTGAGGGTCCTCTTGTCTAAAAGCCTTCCCCCACAGTCATTCTAAGCTCCTACCTTGCCTCAGTGTGGGTGAAGGTCCATGGAGACCTCTGCAAGCTTCTGCCATGTGGAATAAATCAGGTGTAATAATAATAATAATAATGTTTTATTTATACCCCGCCCTCCCCAGCCAAGACCGGGCTCAGGGTGGCTAACAACCAATAATAAAAACAAGTTGATTAAATTACAATTTAAAAGATCAAGATACAGCATTAAAACATTAGGGTGCAATCTCTTCATAGGAGGAGAAAGGAAAAAGAAAGAGGGGGAGGGAATCAAACTGATTCTAAGCCAAAGGCCTGGTGGAACAACTCTGTTGAGCTAATCTAACTTCCTTAGGGCCCGGGACCTCTAGGGTGTTGCTATTTATGGACCTTAAGGTCCTCTGTGAGGCATACCAGGAGAGGCAGTCCCATAGGTACGAGGGTCCTAGGCCGTGAAGGGCTTTAAAGGTCAAAACCAGCACCTTAAATCTGACCCTGTACTCCACCGGGAGCCAATGCAGCTGGAAAAGCACTGGGTGAATATGCTCCCATGGCAGAGACCCTGTGAGGAGCCTCGCTGCAGCATTCTGCACCCGCTGGAGTTTCTGGGACAGCTTCAAGGGCAGCCCCGCGTAGAGCAACTCCTGGTTGCTGGCATTCTGTTTCCCCAATAGGATGTAAGAAGGGATCGCTTTCAATTCCACCCTGCAGCGCTGTTTCCATTCCTCTGCAGTTCCATTTCCACCAAAAATGACGTTATCTGTCTTACTCTCCGTGATGGAAGAATAATGCAACTTACATTATGTACATATATAATGTACATAATGAATGTATAGATTACGTAACTTACGTTATAATTATGTGATTCCACCCCATTCATTTAAATGCAAAGGAAATGCAACGCGAATGGGCTGAGGGCGCATAATCAAACTGTGTATCGTTTGCAGACTGAAAATGAATGCCGTTACAGTGGTACCTGGGGTTACATATGCTTCAGGTTACATACGCTTCAGGTTACAGACTCCGCTAACCCAGAAATTGTGCTTCAGGTTAAGAACTTTGCTTCAGGATGAGAACAGAAATCATGCTCCGGCAGCACGGCGGCAGCAAGAGGCCCCATTAGCTAAAGTGGTGCTTCAAGTTAAGAACAGTTTCAGGTTAAGAACGGACCTCCAGAACGAATTAAGTACTTAACCCGAGGTACCACTGTATTATTCGCTGGCTTGGTTTCTGCTCCAGGCGTAGGAAGAGTAATTGAACACTGGCAATTTCCATGCCCATTTCTGCTTTTACCTGTATCCTCCGACATCCCAACTGGACAGTCACAAGAAGAAATCAGCAACACACAATGACACAAGGGCCTTCACATAAACAGTCTAGATGACTTCCCACGTGGTCCTTTTATTGGCAGCATCCCACTACTCAGAAGAGTTAAAGATCTACAGCGGGTTCAACATTGGCTTCTTGGGTCATTACAAAAGGCTGAACCCCACCCACCCCTCAAAGGAACCATAAAACCTATCACTCTGCCCATTTGAATATCTGATGTGACTAGGGCTTTCAAAGCCACCCAGAGAGTACCCTACAGCCATTTCACAGCATCCTCTGAATTCTGCCATGAAATTACATTAAAGCAGGCAGGTGTAAGACCATCTACGCAACCACTAGGAACTATAAAGCATCTTGTAGCCCAAGTTATAAAACACCTATTAAGATTAAAGGATTGTGCAAAACCTTTATGAGAATCTTTACAATTCCAAAGGGTGTGTTTATAAATCAGCAAATGCTGGAATTCAGTGGCAAGGTGAGAGGAACTAGATTTAACTCTCAGGCTGCCTGGAGGAGATGGGCAGGACTTTTGTTTTGTTTGGTTCAGCTCATGGAAATACTGACTAAAGCGACAATCCTATACACAGGTAGCTGCAGTAAGTCCTATTGATCGCAGCAGGGTGGGCTTCTGTATGAATGGAGAATTGTACTGCATAAGACTGTGACGGAAACCAGAAAGTGTCCAGTGCAAAGTCAACTCAGCCATGAAGTCAAATGGCCTTAGGCAAGCCCCCAAGAAGAAGGGCTGCAGCTCAGTGCTAGAAGGGCAGAGGTTTAACCCCCAACTTCTCTAGGTAGAGCTGGGAATGCCCTTACCTAAAATCTGGAGAGCTACTACCAGTCAGTTGAGAACTTGTCCCTATTTTACATAGGAAGGGAGGACTTCGAGACTTTGATTATGTCTTGCAGCCTGAAAACATGCTACTTCCCCTAGATCATAATTTAAAGATACAGAGGTGGGTGCTCCCCACCCCCACCCCAACACCCATGTTCCTTTCTTTGGACATGAAGGTCTTATGTCAGCAAGAGCTCTGGTATGCCTACAACCCTCATACCTACGGGACCACCTCTCCTGGTATGCCCCACGGAGGACCTTAAGGTCCATAGATAGCAACACCCTAGAGCTCCCAGGCCATAAGGAAGTAGATTAGCCTCAACCAGAGCCAGGGCCTTCTCAACACTGGCTCCGGCCTGGTGAAACGCTCTGTCTCATAAGACCAGGGCCCTGTAGAATATGATTTCTTTCCACAGGGCCTGTAAGACAGAGTTGTTCTGCCTGGCCTTTGGCTTGGAATCAACTTGATCCCCTCCCCCTCTTTCTTTCTTTCTTTCTTTCTTTCTTTCTTTCTTTCTTTCTTTTTTTCCTTTCTCCTTCTGTGATGGAACTCCTATTTGGGGACTTCCCTGGCTTTTTTCTAGCCCACGTAGGACCAGTCTGGATAGTTAGCCTTGGTGAAAACTTAACATTTTCATCCCAAAAAAAGTTTTTTATTTGAGTTTCTACTGAAATGAGACTGCATTTTAATGTTGTATTTTAATCTTGTTTTGTAAGTTGTATTTCAATCAATTGTTTTTATACCTGGTATTAGCCGCCCTGAGCCCGGTCTTGGCTGGGGTATAAATAAAATTATTATTAATTATTATTATTATTATTATTATTATTATTATTATTATTATTATGATGCTTGCATTTCCTTTAGTGCAGGCAGGTGCTGTCAAGCCAAACGTTGCATTTTGTCAAAGAATGGCCCCAAAGAAAAGTTTCTGGAGGTGGTCAAAAGGTGTTGCACCGCAACTATGGGTCCTGCCCACATATCTCAAAGGAAAGGAAAGGAAAGAAAAATGTGCGATGACGACAGATCTGGTTACAAGGAGACTTCTTCTTTATACCTCCAGGCAGCATTAAATACTTGAGCTGCCTTAAGTCATTTGGACAGGATAAGCATTTAAAGATGCTTTGACTCATTAAACTGTCATAATCTTCTAAGCCACTTTAAAGCCCAAATCTGCCAAGCATATCGAGACTTGCAGTTAAAGGAAAGGTGGGGTGGAAATAAATAAATAAATAAAATTAGCCAGAAGATAAGAACAGACTAAAGGTCTCATCGGAGAGCAGCAAGCTAACCCAGGAAAGGTTGAAATCCCGTGCAGATTGTGAAGAGCTCCAGAAGCATCTCTCCAAACTGACTGAATAGGAAACAAAATGGCTGATGAACATGGATGAAAGGAATGACACTTTCTTTCACAATACAGTGGTACCTTGGGTTAAGAACTTAATTCGTTCCAGAGGTCCATTCTTAACCTGAAACTGTACTTAACCTGAAGCACCACTTTAGCTAATGGAGCCTCTCGCTGCTGTCATGCCGCCGGAGCACGATTTCTGTTCTCATCCTGAAGCAAAGTTCTTAACCTGAGGTACTATTTCTGGGTTAGCGGAGTCTGTAACCTGATGCGTCTGTAACCTGGAGCATCTGTAACCCGAGGTACCACTGTATCAGCAGATGGAGTATAAGGCAACTGCAGCTACTCAGAAAAAAGATGACGTCATATCTATACATTCAAAGCACTCTTACGCCACTTTAACAGTCATGACTTCCTTCTGAATCATGGGAACTGTAGTTGAGAATTTTCAGGAAACACACATCCAGCACCCTTTAGAAATTACAGCCCCCAGAATTATTTAGGGGAAGCCGTGGTGGTTAAATTGTTGCTTTAAATATATGGCGTGGATCTTTCTCATGTGATCATGATGGATAGTTGGTGTGAAATTGCACACACACACACACACACACCCAAAAAAGAGGAAGATTCAGTGTTAGGAATTCAGAACAGAGGGACTAAAACCAGAAAGTATAACCAGGTCACTACATCAATTCACACCCTAACCACATTTAATGCACTAGTGCAGTTCTGGATGCTCCCAAATCAAAAAGGGTGCTGCGGAGTTAGAAAAAGTACAGAAGGAGGAACAAAAGGAAGACTAGGGGTAGGAATCATGCCTGAAGCCCCTGCCTTGCCAAAGACTACCACAGAGACAGGGAGTCACAGGGCCAGCACTACTGATATCAGTCCAACCCACTCTCCACCTCCTTGGAACCCTGTGCAGTGCAGGAAAACATCCCGCCATGACCAAGGAACAATCAGAGAAGTAGGAAACCACCCAGTTTGACAAGAGCCAACATTTATGAGTTATGCATGGGCTCTTGATGCTTGGGAAAGAGGTTGCTAGAGAGAACAACTTGGGACCATGACTACTGAAGCCTACAGTCAGCTCCAAATAATTGCTGGAGCACCATTCCAAGCTCACTGTCTTCTGTCCCTGAGACTTGCTCAACAGAGAGCTGACCAAGGTCCTGATATTGTGCTACCAACCTACAGGGTATCCGCCTGGAATGGAGAACAGCATTTTCCCGTCTATAAAATGAGGGGTTTTTGCCCTATTTTTTAGGTCCAAAAATGTGGGTCGTCTTATCCAAGGAATATAGCAATTAAATATATAAATAAATACAGTGGTACCTCGGGTTAAGAACTTAATTTGTTCTGGAGGTCTGTTCTTAACCTGAAACTTTTCTTAACCTGAGGTATCACTTTAGCTAATGGGGCCTCCCACCACCGCCGCGCGATTTCTGTTCTCATCCTGAAGCAAAGTTCTTAACCCGAGGTACTATTTCTGGTTTAGCGGAGTCTGTAACCTGAAGCGCCTGTAACCCGAGGTACCACTGTATGGAACTTGCTCTAGCTGTCACAGCTCCTGGCAGTGGCGAGTTGCGAGGCCTCCGTAGTCAGCTTGCCTCCTCCCACTCTGCCTGGCCACAGCGGGGAGGGAGGCTGTAGGCAGTCTGTTTTTGCCGTGCAGTGTCTTCACGCGGCTCTATTTGTGTGAGGGCGGTGCAACATTACACATGAGGAGCGCGGCAATTGAATTAATACCCCCCAGGCCTTTAACATTGCGCCCCATGGGAGAGGCGTCGCCTCTGCAGTTGGCTGTGGCAATCGAAGATATCTCTCCCCTCTGCGCCCTTCCTGTGGGGCATTCTCAGTCTGCTTGCTCCTCCCACACTGCCCGCCCTACAGGCAGAGGCTGCGTGGTGCAGGCTGCGTGCATCCTGTTTTTTCTGCGCAGCGTCTTCGCGTGGCTCCATTTGTGTGAGGGCGGCGCAACGTTACACAGGAGGAGCGCAAGGCGCAATGTTTCGCTGGTGTTAAAGGCGAAGAGTATTACTTCAATTGCCATGCTCCTCCTGTGTTACGTTGCACCGCCCGTGCACAAATGGAGCTGCGCAAAGACACCACACGGCAAAAACGGACTGCCTACAGCCTGCCTCCCAGCCGTAGGGCGGGCAGAGTGGGAGGAGGCAAGAAGAATACTGTTCAGAGGTTCCGCAGGAAAGGCAAAAAGTGCTAAAAGTAAATGAAAGAAAAGCTTCACCACTCTCCCCCCCCAAAAAAAAGCTCAACTCTGCCCCCCAAAAGCTCAGCAATTGCCAACAAGGGAACAGGTGATAGGCAGCCTGTTAGACGTGTGGGGTTCTTAGCCTCTGGACAACCCTCCACCACAAAATTTCAACAAGTCAGGGCAATTTCCCCCCATTTTCTTAATTTGGGGACCCGAAAAATAGGGGGTGTCCTATACATGGAGGCATCCAATACACGGAAAAATACAGTACTCTATTGTCCTCTGTGTCCTACTAAGCTCTTCAGCAGATCCTTGTAACTGTGGGGTAGGAATACCCAGGAAGGTAACTGGAAATTCAGCTAACACAGTCCTGCCGCCAAAACATTGCCAGATTCTGAGAGCCAAAGCAACCACCTGTAGATAGGAAGCCCTCAAAGGGGTGTAAGGGTCTGAGAAACCCCTGAAAAATTACTGTTTTGGTAAATTTATTCTTTCTAAACTATTTCATCACTGAAACTTTGACCAAAATGTACGTAAACTAAAAAGCTTCCAACAAGGGGCAAGAGGGAGATGGAGAATCAGGACTAGGAAATACAAGATTTCCTTCTTTCTCTGTACGGTATGCAGTGCCTTTGCCATTAGAGGGTGACAAAGATCTTAATTCTTCCTGTATGTTCTGTCAGTAAAATGACACTGTCTTCCACATGTCCTTAATGCCTGCCTCTAGATCCAATAAGGGTTGCCATTAAAAAGGAGCATTTGTCAGCAACAGCACAATATTGGCAGTATTTCTTAGATAATTCAGGGTGGCATATTGGGAGCTTCCAGCTTTTCAGCTCTAAGTATTATTTATTTTTGCTGGCTTGCTCTTAATCCAGTGTCATCAATATCATGTAACAGAAGCAACAACAAAAAGGACAGGCACTTGCCCCCAGAAACTTGCAGTCTAAATTCTGACACTGGAAGAGATAGCAAAAGGAGAGGCCAGTAGTAGCAAGGAAGGAAATATGAGTAGGACCAGAATCAGCACCTGGTATCCTGGGGCAGATGCCAGCATCGCAGGGCCCCAGTAGGGCCTATTCATAATTCATAAGGCTCTCCTTAATTTGTTTTTCCTGGTCCAGAATTCTGACGAGTGCCAGCAATCTGGATCTATCCACTCCTTATATTTCCAAAATTCATCTGACCAAGCATTATTCAGTGGCATTGTGGAAGTGGCAAGACCAGCTGCCTAGGGCTGTTGAACCACTACAGACAAGTAAGCCCACTAGGGTCCACTAGGTTTGCCCAGGAACTCCTAAAACCTGGAGCCAGCCTTGCATATCAGCAAGTAGGTAAAGGTAAAGGTACCCCTGCCCGTATGGGCCAGTCTTGACAGACTCTGGGGTTGTGCGCCCATCTCACTCAAGAGGCCGGGGGCCAGCGCTGTCCGAAGACACTTCCGGGTCACGTGGCCAGCGTGATATCGCTGCTCTGGCAAGCCAGAACCGCACACAGAAACGCCGTTTACCTTCCCGCCAGTAAGCGGTCCCTATTTATCTACTTGCACCCGGGGGTGCTTTCGAACTGCTAGGTTGGCAGGCGCTGGGACCGAGCAACGGGAGCGCACCCCGCCGCGGGGATTCGAACCACCGACCTTTCGATCGGCAAGCCCTAGGCACTGAGGCTTTTACCCACAGCGCCACCCGCGTCCCTATATCAGCAAGTACAGCCACATATAATTAGACTTTGTTTCAGTTGGATGTAAACTAAGGAGCTGAGATAGAGGCTTTACAGCAAATACTGGTTTTTGAGGAGGGATTTGAAGCAAGAGGGAGGTGGCATCTCATAGGTGTTTATTCTGGGAGTTCCCAGGAGGAGGACAGAAAGAGAGAATTGTAAGGAGTCATCTAAGACATCACAAGCAGGAATATAAAGGTTGTTATACATTGTTAATTGCTTTAGCAGAGCAAAATGTGTGGGACAATTAAGTGACAAATTGTGACAAGGCTTGACACTGATTGAAAATCTGCTGTCATTCACGACTTGCCAACACATGTACACATAGTGGATTGGGCCCAAGTACGCTAATTATAAATGACTAGGTGCATAGATGTACATGTCGTCTTCTCCAGCGATTTGACTTCATCCTCAGAGGTGCACTCAATTGTTTCTCAATACACACGGGTGCCAACAACAACATTTAAGCAGCCTTTGGGCACTGCTTTGTATGAGCCCGTGGTGTTCTTCAAAGTTTCTGAATGGTGAGACATCCAGACTCCCAAATTCATGTGATGGTTTTAGTAATATAAGCAGCTGCCATGATTTCATATCATGGTTATGGACTCATCTAGTCCAGGCCTTTCATATCACGTACTACATGATTCCTGTTTAAACTGGAAATGTCAAGGACTGAACTGGTAGCTTTTGCATATAAAGCTACCACTGAGCTATGAGTTCTCCTTCACAATATGACCAAGAATCAACAGAGCCTCTTTCATGATGCCCTGAGATTACAGAGATCAGAGTATACTCTTAATGGTGTTAAAGCTAAGTACATCTTAGATTGACCAGTGAGCAGACTAGAGAACACATGAGAATCCCACACAGGTTCTTTGAACCCCACCCCCAGAAGGAAGACTGCCACAGGTGTGTATACATATACATACATACATACATACATACATACATATATATGGCCTTCAATTTAGCCTTTCTTACGCCATTCCATGACTGACACTCAATGGAGCCTGACAATCAGTTCTATGTGGTGGTTCTGAGAAAGATGGTCCCCTCCCACACCTGAGAAGTAAGCATGGAAGACAATGAGTGCAGCTCTGCTGGTGCGCAGCAAGGGCACCATCGTGACATCAATCTTCAGGAGGCCATCAGAAACTGCAACATCACTTCACCTCATCAAACCGTGCCTCTTCCTCAAAGATGTATTGCTCATCTCGTACCTGTTTTCACTTGAGCTCCCTTTGCCCCCGTCTCTCAGACTTCGAACGAACCTGTCAAAACCTGTCAAGTGCACTCAGTGTGTTTATATCTCACAGTCACTGGGAAGGTGCAGGTACCCTGGGCGATTTGCAATCCCACACTAACCAAGCAGTGGGGTGGGGGTGGGGAGCTAAGATGAGATGGACACTGTACACTCAGAACAACTTTTTAAAAGTCTGCTGGAAATAGTCAGTGTGGAAATGTTCTTAGCGGCTGCATTTTATCTGTCTAAAGCAGGATTTCCCAAACTGAGTCTCCAGCTGCTTTTGGACTACAACTCCCATCATCCCTAGCTAGCACCCCAAGGATGATGGGAACTGTAGTCCAAAACCAGCTGGAGACCCAGATTTGGGAAACCCTGGTCTAAAGGCCAGTTTGAGAAAGGACAATATAATGCCTTTCCATTCCACATAAATGAGATGACTGGGGTGGCAGTTAAATCTTTCTTTGACACTGACAATGGGAACTGCATATGAGAGTGGCATGCTAACTTAGAGGTGCAGGGTAGGTCATGTGACACACACAGGTCTGTACACTGAGAAAGGGGAATGGCCAGCGGGGTTCAAGAAGAGGAGAGGAGAAGAAGGGGCAGCTACCTGCCCCCACCACTTTGTATCTGCCACCTGAGGCTCTCTGCCATTCTGCCTAACAATAGGGCCTGTCTTGATCAGAAGTCTTGCCTGAGAAGCGATGGGCAGAGTGCTGCAGTGTTCAGAGCCTGCTTCTGTGCTTCCCACAGGGATCTGATTGGCCACTGTGAGAACAGGATCCTAGACTAGATAGGCCACTGGCCAGATCAAGGCTTTTATCATGTTCAACCAGCAAGTAGAAGGGCCGTAGATTGTTCGATTATCAAGCCTGAGAGGCACAATACATCTGGCCAGCACAGAGATGGGAAATCTATTACGATGACCTGTCCAAATTTCAGGTGGTGCAAAATTCAGTTACTAGAGGCTAGTAGGTAGTTTGATTGTATTATACTAACTTTTCATCATTGGATTGGTTATTTATTCATTTCTGGACTCAACTCTAAGTCATGGTATTAACCTTGAAAGTTAACAGACTGGTGAGGGCTTGCTCTAAAAGGCAAGCAAGCAAGAAAAAAAATTTAAACTACGAATTTCACATGAAACTACATGAAAGAAAGATCAGTTTTCTATGGGGGCCATCACAGCAGATGAAGTAGCCTTAAAATAAAGGGTCACTACAACAGATTTCTGAGCCGGGTTGGCCAAATGCCTGGTGGAATAGCAACACTGAGAGCAGATCACAGAATACCTCTAGAGATAAGGTCAAACGAGAGCTGCCCTTGCTATGGAGTCCCACAGCCTAGCCATAGCAGAAAACCCACCATGAGTAGGACATGGAAAAGACCTTCCCCTACAAATATAAGGAAACTGCAGTGTTTCATCAGTGTTTGTGTATGGGGTGGGGGTTTGCAAGATGCAAAGGAAATGAAAGCTACAGCCCATGCTCCAATTGTGGAATTAATTTTAGAAATCCTCCTGGTTACACAAGAATTTTAACCCATGGAGCAATCACCTACTTATCATTCTGTCTAAGCCATAGTGTTGTTGTTTAGTCTTTTAGTCGTGTCCGACTCTTCGTGACCCCATAGACCAGAGCACACCAGGCACTCCTGTCTTCCACTGCCTCCCGCAGTTTGGTCAAACTCATGCTGGTAGCTTTGAGAACACTGTCCAACCATCTCATCCTCTGTCGTCTCCTTCTCCTTGTGCCCTCCATCTTCCCCAACATCAGGGTCATTTCCAAGGAGTCTTCTCATGAGGTGGCCAAAGTATTGGAGCCTCAGCTTCACGATCTGTCCTTCCAGTGAGCACTCAGGGCTGATTTCCTTCAGAATGGATCGGTTTGATCTTCTTGCAGTCCATGGGACTCTCAAGCGTCTCCTCCAGCACCATAATTCAAAAGCATCAATTCTTCGGCGACCAGCCTTCTTTATGGTCCAGCTCTCACTTCCATACATCACTACTGGGAAAACCATAGCTTTAACTATATGGACCTAAGCCATAGTAGGTCTCTGCATTTCCTAAAGTCCATCATTTCCTTCTTTAAAAAAAAAAATATTGCAAAAGCCTCCTATGCGTTGCTAGCTCCTCTTCTGTGCTTCCTTTCCTTCCGCTTTGCCACGTCACCTCTCAGTACTAGTGCAAGTATAGCTCTAGCAGAGGCAGTCTTTGGATTTCATGAGCAACTGGAAGAAAGGGGTGTGGCTGCTTGTGCAGGACAGGGCTGCTCGCTGTTGTACTGCAACGCTCCCGACATTTTACTCCACGCATGGGCTATATATAAAATGTGCTGGCTTGTTTTGCAATATATTCTGTAAGCCTGAAAAACTTGCGCACACAGTTGGCATTTACATTCCGGAGTGCAGGGAGTTATTAATGAGAATTAAATAAAGGCTTGGGAATTACTGTGCACAGCTATAATTAAATATGGGGTATATGTATGTATATTTAGTGATATTGATGTCTTGTTTCTCACACTGGTTCTCAAATACTGTTTGTTCAAGGACCTGGAGTAACGATTAGGCAATTAATGAATGACACTCCAACTTTACTGCAAGAGTAATATTGATATTCTATTAGCAGTTACTCAAGAAGCTGCCACAGAGCAAACTTCCCTAATCCATGTCATCCATACGCAACCACTACTCTGACCAAGAAAGACTACAATAAACTGTGCATTATTGGAGATACTCAGATGAAAGTGGTGCAGTGCTCAATTTCTAAAATAAGGTAGCGTCAAAACAGGAGATACCAGCAACTGATGAGGTGGGTGAGAGCCAGTGTGGTGTAGTGGTTAAGAGCGTTAGACTCGTAATCTGGTGAACCGGGATTGCATCTCCACTCCTCCACATGCAGCCGCTGGGTGACCTTGGGCTAGTCACACTTCTTTGAAGTCTCTCAGCCTCACTCACCTCACAGAGTGTTTGTTGTGGGGGAGGAAGGGAAAGGAGATTGTTGGCCTCTTTGAGAATCCTTCGGGTAGTGATAAAGCGGGATATCAAATCCAAACTCTTCTATTGTCACCTAGAACCAGGTGCTACTTCCACACAGGTGGGAGCAGGCCCATCCACCCAGAAGGAAGGTGCAGTTGCAATCCTGACATCCCCGCAAAACAAGCAAGTCGAGTGAGTGAGTGAGCGTGCCATGCCTCATGGTTAAAAGCTTCAGAGGCAGAGTGTGGAAGCTGTTGGGACATCTTCATTGCTTCCGTCCATTTGAAACTTCTTGCCTGATTTGCTCACCTGACGAACTGCAACTCCAGAACCCTACGTCTGCTGCCGAACCTGTACCATTACTTTCCTCAATAAAGATCTCTTTTTTACTTACATGTAAGAGTCTCTGTCTCCATATCAGTGGTGTAGCGTGGGTTGTCAGCACCCGGGGCAAGGCAAGTAATTTGCGCCCCCTAACCCGTGGATTTGCGCCCCCTAACCCGTGGATTTCCATTACCCCAGATGTTGCGCCCAGTGTGGCCGGCCCCCCCTGCACCCCCCCCCACGCTACGCCACTGCTCCATATGCTGGGCAGAAGTCAGGACACATATTGAGATTTCCCAGGGAAGAGGAGTTGAGATAAAGTTTGTCTATGTCCAACTAGCAAGTTCACAGCACAGGCAAGATCTGAACTAGACAGTTCCTCTTTTGCAGCCTACTCACTTAACAAGTGTTATATGCTACTGTGAATACTGGCACCTCCTTTCTGGAACCAACAGAACTGTGTAGTTGAGGACTGGGAATTTTCAGCACCATCAGGAGGTTTGTGGAGCCCTCCATTAACTCCTACTTCAGTGGGTCTTCACAGGCTTACCAGTGATTATAGGTGGCACCAGCTATTTTAACTTTCTTCAATGTCCCAGCATTGTGAAAAAATCAAAATGGTAGCTCCTCACGCATTGAGTGCTAAGCGAAGCCCTGGACAGATTATCAGTGGTAGGCTCTGAGGAGCCAATTGCTGTCCAGTGAGGCCATTTGATGATTCCAGTCCTGGGGGGTTCACTTACAAAACTTTATGGTTTTAGTTCTAAAGATGATTAGTTATTGAAGGGAATTCTGCCTCAGTAAATTCTAGCCAGCTTCTCCATCAAGGCAACTTAACTTGACAGCTTTCACAATGCATTGTTTCTCCAAAACATAAAAAGCTGTATTTTTGTAGAGCTGCCAAGATATTTGGCACAGTTTCCAGTCTGGATTATAAAGGACTGGACCTCTGGAACAGACAGCTGGCCCAGAGTACAGTTGTCTCTCAGGCAAAGAGTTGACAAAAACAAGGACACTCAGAAGTGTGGAAAAGATAACAGCTGCTATAGAAATAGTTGCTGATATACTTCCGTTTGGGAACTGCAGTTAGATTTGCCTTCCAGATTAATAGAATATTTATTCATTTTATTTTATGAAATTTGACAGATTTGAGCACAGGTTTTTCAAGTCCAAGTAAAACTTACCACACATAAACTGACTGCATTCACACATAACACTATGTCATGGTTTCTTTTAACCACAATTTGTTC
Source organism: Podarcis muralis (assembly GCF_964188315.1). Classification (NCBI taxonomy): domain Eukaryota; kingdom Metazoa; phylum Chordata; class Lepidosauria; order Squamata; family Lacertidae; genus Podarcis; species Podarcis muralis. Next base: position 15,158,772 of record NC_135663.1, read on the forward strand.
AACAAACCACAAGTCGCCTTCTCCAAAGCCTGGTTCATTTTCCAGCTACTCTTGCCTCATGCCTTTGTTTGGTGATCCCATCCCTAATGCTCAACAAACTACAACTGTGATTAAGCAAAGATGTGTGGTTCAACTATAAAGCAAGCCTTGGCTCATAGGCCAAGAACAAACCATGGCTTTGTTGGTAGAAAACATACCATGGTTAGTCACGGGGTTGGGTTCACATAATCAAACAAACCTAGACAGCATCTTAAAAAGCAGAGACATCACCTTGCCAACAAAGGTCCATATAGTAAAAGCTATGGTTTTGCCAGTAGTGATGTAGGGAAGTGAGAGCTGGACCATAAAGAAGGCTGGTCGCCAAAGAATTGATGCTTTTGAATTATGGTGCTGGAGGAGACTCTTGAGAGTCCCATGGACTGCAAGAAGATCAAACGCATCCATTCTTAAGGAAATCAGCCCTGAGTACTCACTGGAAGGACAGATCGTGAAGCTGAGGCTCCAATACTTTGGCCACCTCATGAGAAGAGAAGACTCCCTGGAAAAGACCCTGATGTTGGGGAAGATGGAGGGCACAAGGAGAAGGGGACGACAGAGGATGAGATGGTTGGACAGTGTTCTCGAAGCTACCAGCATGAGTTTGACCAAACTGCGGGAGGCAGTGGAAGACAGGAGTACCTGGCGTGCTCTGGTTCATGGGGTCACGTAGAGTCAGACACGACTAAACGACTAAACAACAACAACATAGGGTAAACATGCTTCCCATATACATCTTGCAATCACACAGAGGAGAGACTTCAGTGTTACAGCTCCATTTTGTGGAACTTCCTCTAGATAGTAAGACAGGCACCAACCACATTGTGTTTTTGACACCTTCTTATGCATTCCTGGATTGCTAATACCAGCAACAAATATAGCTGATTGCTGTGCAATCTGTTTACTGTGATTATGCTGTTTTCATTTGCTGTAGACCCCTCTTTAAATATCAAGCTGCTTTGCAAATTTCCTAAATAAAGTGAACTATGGATTAGTGTTAAGGGCGAATGGGCCAAGTGTCAGATGCAAACGTGGCCACTGGCTCTCAGTAACATTAGGCTGTAATTCCTTGCACTTCTCTGTGAGAAACCATCTATTTAATCTGCTTCATCTTACACATTCCCTGCACCTCACCCCTCTTGATCCAGAGGAGCTAGCTGGATGCATAACAGGTCATTTGTCTCATCTTCCCATGTCACATATACAATAGTCCTGACATGCAATAAGAAAATGCTCAAAGGGATGTATCTATTTTGGCCACACTGATGTATCAGCAAAGTTAAAGCAATCAGGAGGGTTTGGACACAAAGCATCTCTGCTTGCCCTTGAAGAGAAAGAAAAACACATCCTTCCTCTGTAAACACAATGCCACAGTGTTGGCTGGCACCAGCCAAAGTTAAGCCAGTCTGTAAGATATTTAGCCTCTATTGTTCCTCAAGCTCAGCTAAGCACAAGGTTGATAGTAAGGTGTTCAACACTGACCTAACATATTGACATGCTGAGGTTACCTTGCATTTCATCGTGTGTGTGTGTGAACTTTATGGTACATCAGTGCTCTGTTGCATCATTTTATACTGTTTGTGCAACTGTATCTGTGTATTTCACGTACCACACATTTCTTGCCCTGTGTGTATCATTGTTGTCTCTCAACTCAACTCTCATTTTGCTTATGATTAAATACAGTGGTACCTCGGGTTACCACAGTGGTTCTCGGCTTACAAGAAGACTCCCTGGAAAAGACCCTGATGTTGGGAAAGATGGAGGGCACAAGGAGAAGGGGATGACAGAGGACGAGATGGTTGGACAGTGTTCTCGAAGCTACCAGCATGAGTTTGACCAAACTGCAGGAGGCAGTGGGAGACAGGAGTGCCTGGCGTGCTCTGGTCCATGGGGTCACGAAGAGTCGGACGCGACTAAACGACTAAACAACAACACCCCGGGTTACAGACGCTTCAGTTTACAGACTCCGCTAACCCAGAAATAGTACCTCAAGTTAAGAACTTTGCTTCAGGATGAGAACAGAAATCGCGCGGCAGCAGTGGGAGGCCCCATTAGCTAAAGTGGTACCTCGGGTTAAGAACAGTTTCAGGTTAAGAATGGACCTCCAGAACAAATTAAGTTCTTAACCCGAGATACCACTGTAATCACTAGCTGAGCTTCTCAACAGAGGGAATAACGAATCCCCAGTCGCTGAGGCCACAAATCCAGAGGCCAAATGGGAGGTACCTGAACCAACCTGGACGCTGCGATCATCATCTGAGGCCCTTCTTTGTGTGCCTCCTACATGAGGGGCCAGAGGGTGGCAACACAAGAATGGACCTTTTCTGCAGTGGCTCCCCATTTGTGCAATGGGGAAATTTCACCTGGCGTCTTCATTGCACATCTTTAGGTCGCCAGGAGAAGACACCATAACAACCACCCTCATAAAATTACTGCGCCAGCTAATAAATGGGAGAACCCAACAAAGTCCATCTTTCCTGGCACTCTGCAGCTGACCAAATGCCTCTCAGCATGACAAAAAATGTCTCAGACTGGGAAGGCCCATGGCTCAGTGGTAGAGATGGGATAGCTCAAATATCTAAAGGGCTGTCACATGAGGGATAGAGCAACCTCGTTTTCTCCTGCTCTGGAGGGTAGGACCTGAACCAATGGCTTCAAGTTACAAGAAAGGAGATTACAACTAACCACCAGGAAGAGCTTTCTGACAGTAAGAGCTGTTTGACAGACTCCGACAAGAAGTGGTGGACTCTGTATTAAGATGGTGGCTATCCTTGCCCGAATCTCAACATGGCAGCATGAGATGTGGATATAATAACTACTGCAGTGTAGCGATGGGAAAAGACAGGTCCTGAGTTCAAGTCATTCCTTCAAACTATGACCTTTGCCAAGCTACCTTTTATTTGCTGGAACACAACCTGCCCTATGCCGTTGGGTGGTTTCAGCGGTGACCGAGATAGGTGAAGCATTTTACACACAGTGAAGCTTTATTAGCAATAACCATGCTTGGTATTGAGACCCCATGCTCAACTCTGCAAGTTATTTGATGCAGTGAAGGGCTCTGAGGGGTTAGCTCACTGCAACAAAGGTTTGGTACCACCACTGAAGCTTTTTCGTATGTGGGGGGAAATATAATATTGTTGGAAGTCCCTGGGCTCATGTGTATTCCCATACTGAAGAGAAATTGCCCTGTGAGTACAATTCTGATAAGGGTGGTTGAAACTAGGGACTCTTTCCCAGCCTATCTGGAGAGACCGCCTGAGACCTTTTTGTTGCAAACCATGTGCTCTAACACTGAGCATTTCCCTTGCCCTAATTTGCCATTTTCTGCCTTGCTTGTCTGCCTCTAGTTCCCCCATATTCATTAGTTCTTTACGTTCTATTTTTAGTTTATTCCAGCCCACCTCCAAATATGTTTTGAGGCCAAAACCTTGCTGTGCGAAATAAAACCTTGTGTATGGAATAATCTGTTCTGCAACATTAATGCCCTGAGCTATGATACTTAATTCTATTTAGTGAAGTGTCTCTGCTGGCATCAAACGTGACTTGTGGAAATAGCCTTCCTTTCGCTCTGTGAGAAAAACCGCCAAAAAATGCCCTCACACTTTCATAAACAAAAACCTAATTGCCTTTATGAACTATATCCCCAAGGATGCCACAGAATACATTTGAAGGAGGAGAAAATTGTGTTGGAAATGTGCACGAGGGAAACAGAGAATAGAATTGCAGGTGAAATGTGAGGAGATGCTCTTACTTGGTGCTAGTGCGGCAGCCTTCAGCACAATGTTGCAAAGCTTCCTAACCATACGCCCTACACCCCATGGCTATAAAATGCATCCTTCAGTTTCTGAGTATGCTTGTTTTCGACTGGTTGAAACCTTATTTATTTTAGAAGTGCTGTTGTATCCTTTAAAAAGAAAATCCAAACACTGGCCCAAACCCAGCTCTACACACCAGTCATGGTAGTCACACAGAACAACTGATGTTGTGTGCACATCAAGAGACACACCATTCTCATTCCGTGAGGCCTCGATGAGCACTGCCAGCATCCTGGCTGGAGATATAGATGCTGGGACACAGCTACATCTCCACTGATGGTGCCCACAGAAGGTTGCCTCTGCCCATAAACTGCCTTTGTTCCATCAGGATTATCATTACAGTGGTGCCCCGCAAGACGAATGCCTCGCAAGACGAAAAACTCGCTAGACGAAAGGGTTTTCCGTTTTTTGAGTCGTTATGCAAGACGAATTTCCCTATGGGCTTGCTTTGCAAGACGAAACGTCTTGCGAGTTCTTGCGAGTTCGTTTCCTTTCTTAAAGCTGCTAAGCCGCTAAGCCGTTAATAGCCGCTAAGCCGTTAATAGCCGCTAAGCCGCTAATAGCCGTGCTTCGCAAGACGAAAAAACCGCAAGACGAAGAGACTCGCGGAACGGATTAATTTCGTCTTGCGAGGCACCACTGTATTTTTCTAAGTTCAAAGAAAGTGGGGAGAGAGATTTAAAGAGGGATGGATCTTTGCAGAAGAGCTGGATGTCAGAACTTGACCAGTGCTTTCCCCCACAACATCTTTTTCTTGATTAAATTTCTGTCTTGAACGAAACAGAAGAATCTTTCTTTCTAGTATTAGAGATTTGGCTGGTGAGGGAACAGAAGCTGAGAGAAAAGTCTGGCTTTTAGAGATATTAGCTTTTTTTTTTTTTTTTTTTTGGCATACAGAATGGTTTGGAGAAATGACTAGACAGTCTTTCTCCCCAAATCAAGCCCCCCTTTTAACATGCAAGACTTATAACTCGGTCTTATAACTTACAAGACTTATAACTTAGGTCTCGCTAATCTCTATAAATTTATTAAAATATTGTTAAATATTTACTGGCATATATACATAGCCCATGTGGGTGTTATTCAATGTTGTCTCAGCGATCAAAGTCTACTGCCATCCAGACCAATAGCAGAATTAGCTCCTCAAGTCACACACTGAATGCTCCCTGCTGCTGTACTCCCAACATGATCTCAATCATATGCTTATATATGGCTGCATCAATTCAATCTGTAAGAAACACTGAGCTTTAGCAACAACAAATGAATCTTTAGCAACACTGAGCAGAAATGCAAACCATCTTGCAAGAACTGAAACTGCTAGAATGAAGCAAGAACCCCAACCAAGAAAACGGGAGGAAGTAACTAGCCTCTGCTTGATTGTTTTCTTCAATCTCTGTGTGTCAAATAGACTTGAAAGCTGCATTATCACATAATTTACTTGCCAGAGCTAGTGTCCTACATGCTGTCTCTTGCTATCTATGGTCTCACCAGATCACAGCAACCCCTTCCAGCAGCAATGCATTTGCTATCAAGATCCAACTGAATAATACTGGCAGGTCTCAGGTCCTCCTTTGGGGCTTGCCATAGGCATCTGGTTATCTACTGTGACAACAGGATGCTAGACTAGATGGGTCATTGGCCTGCTCTTCCTGTCTCCTTTCCATTACAAAAGAGCTTGGTTGAGTCACTGTTTTATAAAGGCACCATAAAACGGAAAGGACTACCTTTCATTAATCCCTCTGCACTTCACTTTACTGGATGCAAGCCAACTAACTGTTTTCAGCCACAGGGCACATCCAGAAACACGGTTTCTATATCCTCCTCATTCTTCAGGCCAGGCAGTATACATCGGTCAAAATGGCTGTTGGACAGAGGTTGCGAACCAGAGTCAGTCTGGTCATGAAGAGGGCAGGGCAGAAATAAAATATAGAAGCATTTTGGTTCTCTGTCCACAAAAGGCAATTAGATTTCCTGGGGATTCAGGTTATAAACCCCATAGGTGGTATTCTAATGGTAGCAATTTGACATATATGCATACCAAGGTGGTTCAGGACTTATAGACAAGTGGTTTCTCTCCTTCAAAGAAGTGGGGTGGTTGTAAGGTTTATTAGGGGTTGTAAATAAATTTCAAAAAGCAACTTAATGGAGACTCAAACCCACAAGTGAACAAACTCTTGTAAGAGTGCTCTCATAAACAGGTAATACAATGGAAAGGGGAGTCATCCCTTTGTCATGTTTCAACCCCACAAATAAAAAGATTACATGTGAATCATGTTAAAGATCTCATGGAGGACTCATCAAAAATGGCTGTGCGAGGGGAAGCTGAGTGGGTCCTTTCTGGCCTGCTGCTTCCTGAAAGATCCGGAACATTGTCATTCCTTCTCTTCGTCACGTTGCCGAAGGAATGTTGGCACTAGTTGTCACGTGGATGGATGCGAGTGTTTTAATTATCATCTGCCAAAGGTAATAATTTTAAGGCCAAAATTCAGGGCCGCAATCAGTCACTGGAAAGTCTCCTGAAGTCTTTTAATAATAAAGGCCGCGTATTTAACAATGGGTTTTTGTTTTTTTATGAGACATCGCGGCTTATTTATTACCTGAACTTGAAGAGTTATGGGGCCATAAAGATATACAAAGTAATTTTACTCGGGAAACTTAATTATATTAAAAGATCGCCAAAGAATATTCCGCTCGCTTCACAACGCGATGCAAGACAGGTGTGAGTCTTTCACGTTACGAGGGATGATTTTGCCACAGGCTGTTGGAGCGTGTCCCCTCCCCCTCCATTGCCAGCAAGCTCACTCCTGGATGTTTTCCACGAAAGTCCCAGAGAACACAGCCTCAAACCTTTGGCATTATAGCAGTCAGCTTCCTAAATCTTCCCCTACCTGGCAGCTGGTCTTTCTGGCAGGGCAATTTACCTCATCAGCTGACAGATCAGACTGGAATCTCAGTTGTCCTTGCAGCAGGTGTGGGTAACCCTTGAATCTCCAGATGTTGTTGCCCCATTTTCCTTGGCCACGCTTTCTGGGGCTGATGGGAGTTGTGGTTCAGCAGCATCTGGAGGGCCAAAGTTCCCCACACCTGTCCTACATGGAACTGTACATATTGGTCTCCCTCCTGTCCTCTCAGTCTTCTCCCCTGACCCCATTTTATCTCCTACCAAGTGAGCACCAAGGGAAATGTTATGTACTAAGCTTGGATCCTAGAACAATAGGCAAGTAGGATCCTAGAATGCAACAACTGATTGGCTTGCAGAAAAGACCAATCAGGCACCAGGTGGAAGTTAATCAGCCTATTAGGCTGGCAGGATCATAGACTGCAACAACTGATTGGCCTGCACGAGAAGACCAATCAGGCTTCAGGAGGGAAGCAGAATCAGCCAATCAAACAGGACTCATTGTGTAAATAATGTATATAAAAGCCTGAGATTTGGGGGGCAATTAAATCACTGTTTTACAAGCTGCAATAAAGAGCAGGAAATCACTACAGGACTCCGAGTATATTTCAGGAAATCTGAGCAGACACTCAGTAGGCTATGAGGGTTTCTGTGGCATCACAGCAGTTCAGTTCTATCAAGCAATCCCCTATGATTCTGAAGCTTTGGCTGACTGCAAGCTAAAGAAAACACTGTTGTAAAGGCCAGGCCCCATTAAACTGTTCTCACAAATATATTTCAGGGGGCAATTTTATTTATTTGAGGCATTTTAGCGAGCTTTTCAATCAGCCACCTAATGAGTTTCATTGGAACCCAGGTCTCCCCAGTCCAAGTCCAACACACACATTGCTATATGTATCAGCAGTATTGAACTTATTTAATAAATGTTTGTATTTAAAAGGTGCATTACTAATCATCTTACTCTGTGCAAGGCTTAATTCATGCCAGCTCTCCTCACTGTTCTGCCACCCAACCTGTTAATAATAATAATAATAATAATAATAATAATAATAATAATAATAATAATTTTTTATTTTATTTTATACACACACACACCCAGCCATCTGGCACAGCCCTAGGATGTAAGAAAGTATCCTAGGCCATGTCCAAAGTACTTTTCCCTCACCAAGGTGTGACCACAAATGGTCTACACACCAGAAATTAGGGAGGAGGGCTTCTATGGCTCATTTCAGAGATTGTAACTCAACCATGGCTTGACCACTGGGAAGATGCTTTACGTGTGCATCCCAGCCCTTTCCTCTCCCTTCACATGGTCTAACACCATTAATGATAGGTGTTAAACATAGTTTGCTATGATATCTGAATTGTACAAGCTATAGTTCTTGCAAACCATGGTTTACTTCCAACCCAAAATGTGAAACCCACATATAAGACGTGTTTCCAACAGCCAGACCATGTTTTAGGCTTGAAAGTAGGGTGATATCAGGAGGTGACTTCAAGAAGGTGAGAACCTCCACTGCCACTTTTTTTCAAATAATTAAGCATTGATTATATAGACAAATTGTTGTGTGCAGAGACAACACCTGGTTACCAGGTTTATGTGCTAAGTGAAGCAATTTCCCTGTCATGACAATATTACAAGCATCAGGTGGTGGACTTTTCATCTTTTCTAACATGAACTGAATGGTATCCTTCCTAAACGTAGTGGATGACCAGTTAAGGCAGTTACCTGATTTTCTGATAATACTTCATTTTCGCTGAGTATCATTACCAGCCAGAGAGAGAACGATCAAGTCCTCTTTAGAATTCAGAGCAGAGCGTCCTGGGATAGCTCTTCATGAATTCGATTAAAGTTGATGTTCACTGCGAGGAGTTCTTACATGCATAAATAGTGTATGAGAAGTACATAAGTGTGGCATGCCATCCTGAATAACTCACAGAGCAAATCAGAATCCAAAATGTAAGATCACTCTGAAGACATGTGGCGCAGCTCGAGGGCTAAAACTCAGCCTACTGAAGTTTACAGGAAGGAGAGATGGATTGGGAAATCCAGGCTAGAGGGAGAGAACAGTGTAAGTGTAAGAAATTTAGTAAATGAGTGAAACGGGGCTGGGCACCCTGCAGCATGTGAACTATTTGCCCTTTCATATGACCTAGACCAGTGTTTCCCAACCTTGTGCCTCCAGATGTTTTTGGCCTACAACTCCCATCATCCCTGACTAGCAAGACCAGTGGCAAGGGATGATGGGAATTGTAGGCCGAAAACAGCTGGAGGCACAAGGTTGGGAAACACTGACCTAGACAGCATCTTAAAAAGTAGAGACATCACCTTGCCAACAAAGGTCCATATAGTAAAAGCTATGGTTTCCCCAGTAGTGATGTATGGAAGTGAGAGCTGGACCATAAAGAAGGCTGATCGCCGAAGAATTGATGCTTTTGAATTCTGGTGCTGGAGGAGACTCTTGAGAGTCCCATGGACTGCAAGAAGATCAAACCTCTCCATTCTGAAGGAAATCAGCCCTGAGTGCTCACTGGAAGGACAGATCCTGAAGCTGAGGCTCCAATACTTTGGCCAACTCGTGAGAAGAGAAGACTCCCTGGAAAAGACTCTGATGTTGGGAAAGATGGAGGGCACAAGGAGAAGGGGACAACAGAGGACGAGATGGCTGGATAGTGTTCTCGAAGCTACCAGCATGAGTTTGACCAAACTGCAGGAGGCAGCGGAAGACAGAAGTGCCTGGCATGCTCTGGTCCATGGGGTCACAAAGAGTCGGACACGACTAAACGACTAAACAACAACAAGTGCTAAAGCAGCTGTAGAATCAGGTGAGTTCATTGTCATTGTTGCCTTTTTCTAAAAGCAAGTAGAGAACATTGTTTCCAGACCATGTCCTGTCTTGCCTGCCTACTTGTTTCATTATAGATTGGCGTCATTTCCAACAAAGGTATCCTAAGGTCTTGTTTGGAAGGCCCAACAACCTCTGGCAGTCTACAAAATGTCATCAGCTGTTACAATGAGAATCAAGTCTGCAGAATGATTTTTATATTTATCAATGCATTGCGGATTTGAAGGTTATCCAAAGGAAATCACCCTCATCTCCATTTGTTTTTTAAATGTTACTGGTTAATTACAAGTTTTTATAATAACAGAGCCTGGGGCCTGCTTATGTTTCCATTGATGTCAACAGAAAATGTCTACAGAATCTTATTGTGCCTTCAAGATAAGGAACAGCCTATTTCTCAAATTATATGTACATATAACCACGCCAGACACCAGCAGGTAATTATGAACATTATTCATCTGTACACTATTTTCTCTTTCCAAGATCTGACATTATTGGGGTGGGAACCTCAATAAATTTAATTTAATCTGGCAGTTCTGTGGTGCCTTTAGTTTTCAAGAGTGACACTAATAACTGAAATTAATTCCCATTGTGGTACCTGTGTGATGGCTGCTCAACTTGAAGCGCTGGTGTTAACCTCTAAAACAGGTTTGAAGAACCTCTGCCCCACCCCCAATGTTGCTGAACTTCAACTCCCATCATCCCTTGGCATTCACCATGCTTGCCGGGTTGATGGGAGCTGTAGTTTAGCAACATTCAGAGGACCAAAGGTTCCTCACACCTACTCTAAAGTCACATATGATCTAGGGCCAGGTTTTCTGAAGGATATGAATCTAACTGAACCCAAAGGTTGGCATCGTAGGCCCTGCCTTCTGGCCTGTCAATCAGCAAAGACCAGATTTGCAGGCAATGGTGACAAGACTTTTTGGTGGTGGCTCCACAGCTGTAGTATAACTTCAGTAAAGCCACATCTCTTCCTGTCTTTTGACAAGCCCTGAAGACTTATATTCTGCAGTGCCTCATGAGCAATGTGATGCAAATTCTTATGTGAACCATTACAATGAGTTTTAATTGTTCGACACTGTTTCAACTCTGAATGCAGACTTATTATTTTGCTGTTTTATTTTGGCAAAATTTTATTTTCAGAGGCTGGAGTCACCACCATTATAATTAAACGAATTAAGCAAATGTCTCAGGGCTAGTACACACATACATGCTCATCACTAGAAGACCACAGCATCAAGGATTTGCATGTATTTGTGAACAGTCCATAATAGATCTTGGGATACCTTTCTTTCACCTCAAATCTGGAGTGGAGAAATGGGATCAGGCCGGAAGGCCAAATCCTGGATCCCCACCCCCCACCCCAGCAGGCCACATGACCTGATATTATCATGACATCTGGTGACCAATTTTTCTTTCATAGTGCAGCAAGCTATGCTATAAAGAGCACGGATCAGCAACAGAGATCCCCATGGGAAGTCAACACACTAGATGTCACTGCCTATCAGCTGATATGCGCTGACAGCAAAGCCTCTCTTGCCAATGAATAATCAGGAGGGCACTTCAAGGCTCCCAATTGTGCACTGAGAGCAGCAGTGTAGGGACCACTTTAGAACTGCATGGTCCCTTCCAGACAGTCACAGTCCCGCCCCCTCACAACCACATACCCATCTAAGATGATAGAACCTTCTAATATTATACAATAAACTTATAATAAGAATCAGTAAGAATCATTGGGGCTACATTGTAACAAACAATGCAGATCTCCATGCATTTTCCTTCAGCTAGATCTATTTTCTGTGCATGGGCAAATTATTTGGAGTGCTCCAATATCACTTTTCGGAGTAATGTAAGTTGTAAGTTATTTATTTTTTAAGTTCCATTATACATAACAGAACTTGCCCACCATTCTCTTGTAACTGAAGAAACTGCTGTTTTCAGTGTTACTAAATGCTCAGTGTTCTTCCTGCATGCCTTCTCTAGAGTGACCCTAGTGTTAGGATTCATTCCCCATGTTGCAGTCATGGGATTGTTTTTATCACATGACGGTGTATGTTTTTGTTCCACATTGTGGGAAGTTACGGAGACAGGATGTTTTTATTACTGTGTTTCCGTGATGTAGGACATTTGTCCTTTTGTTTTTTCCCTTTGCTGTCTGATGCTAAAGAGGAAGGAGCTGAGTTACGATGCTCCGAGTGTGTACAGTGGTACCTCGGGTTAAGTACTTAATTCGTTCTGGAGGTCCGTACTTAACCTGAAACTGTTCTTAACCTGAAACACCACTTTAGCTAATGGGGCCTCCTGCTGCTGCCGCCATGCCACCGGAGCACAATTTCTGTTCTCAACCTGAAGCAAAGTTCTTAACCCGAGGTACTATTTCTGGGTTAGCGGAGTCTGTAACCTGAAGTGTATGTAACCTGAGGTACCACTGTATATGTAAATAAATGCAGTTTAGCGAAAAGCTGCGCTACTGAGTCTTAACGCTGACTGCCTATACTCTGCTGATCCTAATCTGTGCTGATGCGTCTTGGTATCAGTCACTATGATGTTTGGGCTGGAGAAATCTCCCGGCTGACCAGGAGGGAGAGAACATGCCAGTCGGGCATGTGTCTCTGCCGGATTTCTATTCATGTGTAGGATCTCCCAACACCTAGGCGCCAATCCTAAGTGACTGCCTCACCTCTTTTCACTCCAGTTAGCTGCAACAGCTAAATAACTCTCATGCTGATTGGGAGGCTGTAGGAGGCTGTCAACAGAAGCTGTCAACAGTGACCCTTGCTGGAGAAATGGTAATGGGTCTTTGACCCCCCCCCAGTGACCCTGAACCCCTACACCTCTAACTACCCACCACACCTTTAACTGCCCCACACCAGATGTTGCCTATGACATTGTTCAGAGGAAACAGCCTTGCAGGCCAAACTGGGACCTGGGCCAGGCTGAATTAGTCCCTTGGGCTGGACGTTCCTCAGGCCTGCCTCAAAGGAAAGGCTTTTCGATGGAGCCAGTTCTTACATTCATCTGCCAAGTATAAAACAGCAAAATAATAAGTCTGCATTCAGAGTTGAAGCAGTGCTGAACCATTAAAACATATCGTAACGGTGCACATAAGAATTTGCATCACATTGCTCAAGAGGCACTGCATAATATAAGTCTTCAGGGCTTGTCAACTGCAAGGAGAAATTGAGTGATATATGTGCATGTGTGAACCAGCTCTTAAGTGCCTAATTTTCCAAATGTAAGCTAACTTCTCCTAGAAAGGATGATCAATGGAGTGTGATGGGATAGCCTTTCTCTTATAGTTTGGATCCCACTAAGCAATGTAAACACATAGGGTGAGAGACAGGCAAATAAGTCTGCAAAACTTTGAGACTCTGGAAAGCTGCTGCTGGTCAGACCAAATATTTAAGGATAGGGAATCAGAAGGCTTATTACCTTCCCCACCACTACAAAAACTCCTGCCCCTGTCATTACGTCTTCCGAGCAAACATTGAAACCTGACAAGTGGTAGTTTCAACAGGTGCCATGGGGTTGCAAAGTGAGTAGATTCTGTGGCCAGAATCAAGCAGGGGTGTGGTTGTTCACTTAGCTGAATGCCCCCACTCAATTTCTTACACCTGAATACAAAAGGTAAAAGACCCCTGGATGGGTCCAGTCAAAGGCAACTATGGGGTTGCAGCGCTTATCTCCTTTTTCAGGCCAAGAGCGCTTGTGTTTTTCCACAGACAGCTTTCTGGGTCATGACTAAACCACTTCTGGCACAACAGAACACCGTGCCGGAAAACAGAGCACACAGAAATGCCGTTTACCTTCCCGCCGCAAAGGTACCTATTTATCTACTCGCGCCGATATGCTTTCGAACTGCCAGGTTGGCAGGAACTGGGACAGAGCAACGGGAGCTCACACCGTTGTGCAGATTCGAACCGCCAACCTTCTGATCGGCAAGCCCAAGAGGCTCAGTGGTTTTAGACCACAGCGCCACCCACGTCCCTATCCCTGTATACAATACTGAGGTAGATATAACAATGGTATGAGACACCCTAGGGCATCTTTATATGTTCATATGTATTTTCAGCAGCCATATATCTTCCAAAGCCATGGCAAACAATTATATTTGCTTTAGGGCCATTCTGAGGAACCAGCAGCCATGAGAATGGCCCTGGAGTCACATAAAGGCTTCTTGGCAAGCACACATGGCTCATGGCCAATAGCCTGGCAATTCCCGTCTTAGAATAGTGCCAGGCTAGCAAGATTGCTTCTTCCTTCCCTTCTTTTTCGGGTAACTGTTGCAGCCGCACAGCAGATGCAAAGCCTGAAGTAAGTATAAAACACTGGAAGTGTTAAAATGCAGAGTCAGCTTTTCCTGGCGAACGTTGGCAGCTTCTGTGAAATAAAAGAAAGCTTGCACTGCTCCGTTTTCTTTGAGAAAGAGAAGTTTGGTTAGCAGGGCAAGTAGCTAGTCAGAATCCCACTCTAAGGCAGACTGTGCTTACTCTGCTACAGAAGAGGAGTTAAGGTATTGGGAGCCAGCGAGTTTCTGAAGTTTCCTGCTCAAACATTCCTCCCATTCAATGTAGCAGGAGAACGAGGTAGGATCCAAATGCCCCCTTATAATGTTGCAGCACTATTACAATGCAGCAAATAGGACCTTACAAGACAAAATCTTTCTCTCTTTTTTTCAGAATAACAATATTGCAGCCTTTCTCTCTCTAGCTCTCAAAGCCTTATTCAAACAATTAATCCTGAAGTATGCTCAAAAGAGCAACAAGCCAGGACACCAACACAGCAAAAACAGCGCTTGGTACAGTGGTACCTCGGGTTAAGAACTTAATTCGTTCCGGAGGTCCGTTCTTAACCTGAAACTGTTCTTAACCTAAGGTGCCACTTTAGCTAATGGGGATTCTAGCTGCCACCGCGCCACCGCCACACTATTTCTCTTCACATCCTGAAACAAAATTCTTAACCTGAGGTACTATTTCTGGGTTAGCAGAGGCTGTAACCTGAAGAGTCTGTAACCCAAGGTACCACTGTATTTGTATTTTGTTTCAGATAATTCAGAAAACTTTCCATACCTTATCTTAGTTCTGCATTAGCCTCTCTACCTTGCACAGCAAGGCTGCGACCTATTTCTGAGGTCAGCCATTGTGAATACTCCTTTGGGTCCCCTTCTGGTCCTTTGATTTTGGCCTCATTGCCTAATGCCAGACATAGACCTTCTGGCAACATTCACACTACACGTCTAAAGCATTCTTATAGCACTTAGACAGCCATGGGTTGCCATCCCCCAATAACCCTGGGAACTGTAGCTTGTTAGGGAGAGCTTCCTGCAGCCAATCGGAATGCCTTGGTTTCCGAACGTTTTGGAAGTCGGGCAGACTTCCGGAACAAATTCCCTTCGACTTCCGAGGCACGACTGTATGTGCAAACTTGACCACTTCGATCTACAGAACTGGCACTGTTACATGTGTCACATAATACCCATTAGCCCTTGCAACAAATCAATCATTTACTGCAGCAGCAGCCACACTTCGGAACTCTCCGCCTATTGATATCAGACAGGTGCTCTTTTTCAGTACCTGCTAAAAACTTTTTTTTTTCCTTTTGGCAAGTCTAAGTTGCCGTAGGTTTTAATCTGGTTTTAGCTTACTGACGATTTCATTTTATTTTTATTTGGAATACTTCTTTCTAACTGTTTCTTTGCTGATAATTTGATTGTTTTATTCTTTTTCTCTCCTTCTTTGAGGTTTTATTAGAATCGTGCAGTATACACAAGCTGTAAAACAGGAAAGAAAGCAAACATATGAGTTAGGCTGGAAGAGAACCCCCTCTGAGTCGCCTCCTTCAGAGTTTGCCTGAAATACCTGCAAGCACGGTGGCGCTGTGGGTTAAACCACAGAGCCTAGGACTTGTCGATCAGAAGGTCGGCGATTCAAATCCCCACGACGGGGTGAGCTCCCATTGCTCGGTCCCTGCTCCTGCCAACCTAGCAGGTCGGAAGCACGTCAGTGCAAGTAGATAAATAGGTACTGCTCTGGCAGGAAGGTAAACGGCGTTTCCGTGCGCTGCTCTGGTTCTCCAGAAGCGGCTCAGTCATGCTGGTCACATGTTGTACGCCGGCTCCCTCAGCCAATAGAGCTAGATGAGCACCGCAACCCCAGAGTCGGCCACGACTAGACCTAATGGTCAGGGGTCCCTTTACCTTTTTACCTTTACCCTGCTACAGGTTAGCTAGCGTCTCCCTGCTACTTCCGTCCCAAATGAGCCATGCATTAATGTGAAAAATTATGGCTTCTGCTTGTGGCTAATGGCAGCGCCTGCTGCAAGCTCTCCCCCTGAGGCTGTTCCCATCACTGTTCCAACATTCCAAGGAATCATCTGAGAAGGGGGGGGGGGATGGAGGACAGCAGGCAGGAGAAAAGGCAGACCCAAAGGGTACTATTACATGCTCAGGAAAGTATGACTTTGGTGCCTGCAACTGCAACACAGAAGCCCTGCTGATGCAAACGATTAATAAGAATTAATAAGAGATTATGGGTCGGGCTTTCACCTCTCTACTTATGTGCCAATTCCAATCGAAAGAATCCTAAGCAAATTATAAGGAAAATATAGACATGAATGGAGCCTCACTTATGCAGCCACCTCATTCTAAGCATTTCAGGCAAAGCAAGAATTAGGGCAAAAGCAGCCCAGACTGTTTGACACACTGATTTGTGCTTGGGGAGGCAAGGCTTCCTTCCTTTTCTTTTTCTAGTTTAAAAGCCACTGAGTCTGCCGGCAATTTCAAGGGCACAGCAGCAGCACTGTGGCCACCAGTAGCTTTAAACTGTGGGGGGGGGGGGAACTAAAAAATAAAACTGCATTTAGAAAGGAAAGTCAGTTACCATGGGAAGCCCCCTCCCAAACAATTGCTTTGGGCTCATCCAGAAGTCCCCAACACAGAGTTCTTCCTTGTGTCCTTTTTATTAAGAATTCATTGCAATCTTTGCTCAAGGTGGTATTGGGGCAGTTATACACGATTCGATTTTCAGTATTGCAGGATGCTTTCAGGGTAGAAACACACTTCTAATTGGTGCATGTTCTCTTCAACCAGGCCTTTGGCCAATTAATATTCTAAGGCCTTTTAAATGTGTTTGTGGGAGGCGGGGCATTGTTTTGTTGTTTTAGCCTTAACTAATGATCCTGCTTTCAATATCGCTTAAGTTTCAGGGTAGACACACACTGCTTCACTTCCACTTGCTGCACGTCCCCTAACTCTCTGCTGAAACCCTGCAAATTTTCATATGGCAGTAATGCCTTAACCTTAGGGAAGCATCGCAGAACAACTAATAACTTGGAATGATGTGCAGACAGTCTAGATCCATCACTATTATCATGCCAATAGCATATCATAGAACGCACCTCCCAAAAAACCCCCACAAAACCAGTAACATCGATCTGGAGAGACTCACTGCCACTCCCAGTTATGAAACGGTTGGAGGTGGTTTCCATGCTGGATAAACACTTCCAGTGTCGTTCTGCCCGGACACTGAGGTCCAGCTCCGAGGGCCTTCTGGCAGTTCCCTCGCTGCGAGAAGCCAAGTTAGAGGGAACTAGGCAGAGGGCCTTCTCAGTAGTGGCACCCGCCCTGTGGAATGCCCTCCCACCAGATGTCAAAGAGAAGAAGAACTACCAGACTTTTAGAAGACATCTGAAGGCAGCCCTGTTTAGGGAAGCTTTTAATGTTTAATAGACTATTGTATTTTAATATTCTGTTGGAAGCTGCCCAGAGTGGCTGGGGAAGCCCAGCCAGATGGGCGGGGTATAAATTAATTAAATAATAATAATAATAATAATAATAATAATAATAATAATAATTCCACACAAAGCAGTGGAGCCAGAAAAGGGGATGGGCAGGTCTTTAAGCAGCAAAAAAAAGAATGTGCAGGAGACTGGAGCCAGGCATTGAGAAAAGTGACTGGTGCAACAGACATGGGAGGGGATAAAGTTCTGCACATTTTCCTTTCGATGCTACAAGATCTCCCCTTCCTAGCTTTATATGTGACGCCAGTTCTTGGGAGCAGGGGGCTGGGGCAAGATGCCCTCCTTGGACCCCCTCACTGAGTGAGCTCACCTTATCACACCTGGCAGCATTGGCCACTCAAATACCTTTTTGTTTGTGGCCCAATCCACCCTGAACAACATGGCAAGCTGGGTACAGGTGGCTGCACCAGTAATTTCCTCTTAATACTGGTTATATGCTCAGGGAAGTCAGGTAAGAAAGGAGATGGGCAGCCTGAGGGGCTCCAGGGACTGCAAATGGACCATTCTCCATAAGATGGGCCTCAGCAGGTGTTGGTCTCCAAGTCCTGCATCCAGTCTGGTCCTCAGGTCAACAGCTGGCTGGCTTTGATGTGTCCCTGTGCACCAAGAACCTTGGAAACTGCTGAAAGCTTGATGCTAAGAGGCCAATACAAGTCTCAGCTTCCATATCTGTATACAGTCAATCTCCACCTCTTTAATTCTTTTTCCCTGGGCAGGCTCTGCCTTGCAAGTTGAGTACAAAGCCTGGGATGGAGCAGCCTGTTAGGCAATTTTCTTTCTGTGCATTAAGGAAATATTGATTGATTGAACAAGCTGGAATAAATCAAGCTGGTCAGGAATTCTGGCTAGGATCAGGGGGTGGAAACTGCTTTGTTTGCAACTACCTTGTACTCCCAGTTCCTTGCAGCGCTCAGCACCCTAAATGACTGGAGTTCTTTGCAAGAACTAAAATGAATTTTGCTTTACCCAAGCTAGATAAAGCTACTTCTTGAATTATTTCTGTTGTTATTGGAACAGGCCATTTGAGCTTCATATGCTTGAAAGCAGAAAGACACTAATAATATAAAAAGCTGTGCCACAGGTTCAACTAGCACAGTGCTATCTACACTGACAGGCAGAAGTTCTCCAGGTTTGGGAGCAGAGGCATAGCTGTCAACCATCCCTTATCCCAGTGCTGTGTCCCACTGCTGTCCCTTATTGATGATGTCCCTTAAATTTCCTGGGTTTCGAAGGAAGCAGCTCCTCTCCCTCCCTCCCTGCCGGCCAGGGAGGAGGGAGGCTCCAACTGTGTTGCTTGGCTGCATTGCTCAAAGAACGACTGGGGGGTGGAGCTTGCATGCCTTGTGCCGATCAAATCAGCCGCATTGCCTGGGGACTCGCCTTTGCTCAGCGCTTCCCAGCGGAGAGGTGACGGTGGTTTTCCTTGCTGCATCCCCTTTGCTGGGTTGCTGCGCTGTGGGAACCACCGCTTGAGGCTTCGTTTGGCTCCTGGCTGGGCTTTCTGCCTTTTGCTCGGAGGTGCTCAGAAGTTGAACATACCTGTGCTAGGAAAATCCCTTATTTTGGCTGCTGATCCCTTATTTTCGAGGCTGCGGGTCCCTTATTTTCAAATCTGTAAGTTGACAGCTATGGGCAGAGGACTTTTTCAACTTTACCTGCAGAGGCTGGAGACTGAACCTGAGATCTTCTGCAGGGAAAGTATGTACTGAACCTGCCACTCAGCCAGCCTGTATCCTTCTCTAGCCTCAACCTACTGTTTAGAAATGCAACCATCTTTGTTACCATGAAACCGCTGGGTGTAGGACAGGGCGTGGGAACATATTGAAAACACACAGTGCTAAGGGCTGGCTTGGAGAGTGGGAGGAACAAGCTGGCACATGGAAGAGAAGGGCAGCAGAAGCAGAATATGAGCAAGCCAAGAATTAAGTGCTTGGGATTAAGAAGCAGAGGGAGGCAAGAGGCGTCAATGCCGAGGCAGAGACCACACGGCCAAGCGCCACCTAAATTCCTACGGCAAAAGAGACATACCTTAGTGTCTAAAGGCAGGAAAGGGAGATGGAGACCTTTAAAATGCTGGTGCTTGGCCACCTATGGATGGGAAGACTTGAAGCTCTGCAGCTGAACGCCAACTCCTCCTGCTGCCGCTCTCCCTCCTTAGGTGCTCTTGTCTGCAAAGTCTCCGCTTCATCTGGAGCTCAGAGAAAAGGCAATGCAGGGAGGGCTGGAATCCCCAGTTTCACACCTGCCAAACATTTGAGAAACCAAGAGAGGTTGATTTAAGCTCTTCCACCTGACGATTGCTGAGATTAAAAGCTTTCCTCCCCCTCTCCCACCCCCCAAAAAACCACACACACAATTCTTCTACTTATTGCTATGCACTATTACTTATATGGGATGCGGGTGGCGCTGTGGGTTTAACCACAGAGCCTAGGGCATGCCATTCAGAAGGTCGGCGGTTCGAATCCCCACAACGGGGTGAGCTCCCGTTGCTCAGTCCCTGCTCCTGCCAACCTAGCAGTTCGAAAGCACGCCAAAAAAGTGCAAGTAGATAAATAGGTACCGCTCTAGCGGGAAGGTAAACGGCGTTTCCATGCGCTACTCTGGTTCTCCAGAAGTGGCTTAGTCATTGTGGCCACATGACCCAGAAGCTGTATGCTGGCTCCCTCAGCCAATAAAGCGAGATGAGCGCCGCAACCCCAGAGTCGGCCACGACTGGACCTAATGGTCAGGGGTACCTTTACCTTTACCTTTATTACTTATATAGCACCATCAATGTACATAATTGATTCCCAGCTTTCTGCTGTCAGCTTGCAATCTGGGGGAAAACTTGCAATGTAGAACAACTAATATGATTTGCATACTTGGGGCCCCATAACAAAACACAATGCTAACAGAAGGTTTCCCCAAAGCAAAGACTTGTTTTCCTCGGGACTGCAGCAGAGGAAAGAGTGGCATAGCTGTCAACATTTTCCTTTTTTTAAGGGAAATTCCCTTATTCCGAATAGGATTCCTCGCAAGAAAAGGGAAAAGTTGACAGCTATGAAGGGTGGGTCTTCGCACCCCCCTCCCATGCCTGCTCAATCTCATTGATATTATTAGCTCCGACGGATACAATTTCCTTTTTAAAATAAAAATAAAAAAATACCCTGCTCATTAGATTCAGGTGCATTTATTTTCACATCCAATTTGGCCCTTGGTTTTGCATCAAAATACATCATCAAAATGCAAAATGCATCAACTTTCTCTGGTTTTCTTTGCAAAATCTTAACAACAGCAATGGGCAGCCTCCCCTGATTCTACATTACACAGACTTCCTTTCGGCTATGGCAAATCTAATTAAATTCATTCCGTATACTGCCCATAATTGAGTTGGATGCAGGCCGAAAATGTACTGTACTGAGAGCACAGTGAACAGGTTAAAAACACTCCAGAAATGCACAGGCATTGCTGGCAAGATGCAATACTCTGAGGCTACCCTAAAAGAAAATTATGGAGAGGGTGGCAGGTCTCTGATTTCAATGGCCTACTTCCTAGTATATAGATAAGTGGTGAACAATCGAAAAATGGTGGCTGTCAGCAATCATGAAGAGCTCCATTGATGGTGAAGGCCAGTGGAGGGACATCTTCACCCGCAGCCAGACCCTCTGTAGCAAGGCAGATCAGGGGTATGGATTGGTCTGTAGGTGAAATAAGAATATTTGCACACCTTCTCCTGTATTTTCACCATCTATTTTTCTCCGGGTGTTTTGGATTTTAAGTTGGGGAGGAGCTTGCTGACATGGATATTTTGGATGTATAACAGACCCTCCAAGTGTCCTTATTTTCCAGGGGTGTCCCTAATTTAGAGAAGCCATCCCGTTTTCTGATTTGATCCCGGAATGTCCCACTTCTCCTTAGGACGTCCCTATTTTCATTGGAGAAATGTTGGAGGATACGGAGTTATCCAACCCCCCCCAAGCTGTCTGAAGGCAATCCTGTATAGGGAAGTTTTTTTTAAAGTTTAATGTTTTATTATGTTGTGTGTGTGTGTGTGTGTGTGTGTGTGTGTGTGTTGGAAGTTGCCCAGAATGGTTGGGCAACCCAGCAAGATGTGTGGGGTATAAATAGTAAAATTATCATTATGGAACGGGACGTCCCTATTTTCATCGGAGAAATCTTGGAGGGTATGGTACAAAGCTTCCAAGGTGTGGTTGGGGGGGGGGGACAATGTTTATGGGATGAGGAGAAGCATAATAAGGAAAAGCAAGGGGATGTTTTCTGATGCGAGAAAACTCATCATGGAATGACTAGAATCTGCATATAGATCTATAGTTTTATGGGTCTTCCCCCATAGAGTGTTAAGCTCACCAGTCAACAGAGCTGCCCCTACTATTAGGGAGAGTGAAGAAGCTACCTCGGGTGGCAGGTGTTAGGTATCAGGAAATAACAGCATGGTGTTGGGGGGGGCAGAGTGCATGCACCTCACGGCCTGCCTTGCACTCCCTATTCTAGCCTTCTGCCCTCAGGTAAGATGGAGGGCAATGTCTCATCACCAGCGCTGAAAATAAGACTCCAAAATCAACCTGGTTGGCTTCTCTGGGGGGTATGAGTTGGGCGCCATCTTGTCCTCTGTCTCAAGAAGCAACATGAGTTGAGCTAATCTTGCCAGTAGACAAAATTTAAGTCTCGTGGATTTAAATGAGATTTAATGCTGCTTCAGATATTATGAATTCCCTCCACAGAAAGCACTTCCATGCAGGGAATTAAAACATCAGCCACGCCGACTGTAAATGTGATAATTACAAACACATCTATTTTTCTGTGTGGATACCTGCTGGGAAACCTTGACAATCTGTGGTTTCTCTGTGTCCTTATAGCAAAACTGCCTCTTCACACTTTTTCTTCTTGTTCTGAATTGCTTTCCATATTAAAAAATCATGTTTCAGGTGATTCATCAGCACAACTCACTTCCTGGGCTTTCTACTTCTACTTCTACTTCTACTTCTTCTTCTTCTTCTTGGCATATCCAAGCTAAAGATTTAAACTAAGTTTAAGAACTATTCCCTTTCCCAGGGAATCCTGGGAATCATCATTTGTGGAGGCTATGAACCTCGAAGGAAGAATTCTTAGTACCTTATGAACTACAGTTCCCAGAATCCTTTGGGGCAGGGATGGAGAACCTCAAGCCCCTCTCTGTCCCTCAAGACTGACTGCACCTCTTTTTCTCCAGACCATGCCCTTTCCTTACCAAGCTCTCTGCCCTCCTTGAGAACTTTTGCCTGGTTGGGATGTATCAATGAACAGCGATACTGCCTTTTGCATTGCCTGGATGGAAAAATGAGTACATAGATAGAAACATCTAATTTTTGCATGGCTGGAATGTACCCCACCATTCAAAGAGGAACAGCTGTCTAGGCTAGAAAGTTCAGCAAAATTCCAAAGGGTAAAGCTTGCATTGCTGGACAGAATGGAGATCATTCAGGTTGCAGCATACGAACATTTGCCTATGGCCCCATTCACTACTGGTGTGAGGCCTCCAAAAGGTTGCCTGTGATGTAATGTGGACCCCGAGTGGGAAAAGGTTCCCCACCCATGCTTTAGGAAAAGCCACAAGAGGTAAAGGTAAAAGGACCCCTGGCCATTAGGTCCAGTCGCGGACGACTCTGGGGTTGTGGCGCTCATCTCGCTTTAATGGCCGAGGGAGCCAGCGTACAGCTTCCGGGTCATGTGGCCAGCATGACTAAGCCGCTTCTGGTGAACCAGAGCAGTGCACGGAAACGCCATTTACCTTCCCGCCGGAGCAGTACCTATTTACCTACTTGCACTTTGACATGCTTTCGAACTGCTAGGTTGGCAGGAGCAGGGACCGAGCAACGGGAGCTCACCTCGTTGTGGGGATTCGAACCACCGACCTTCTGATCGGCAAGTCCTAGGCTCTGTGGTTTAACCCACAGTGCCACCTATAAATCTGATATATATTGATAATGTAGACCAGGCCTCCGTAAGCAGAACTCGTGATCTTTTATCATCAACTCTTTTTTTATCATCCACATTTCCTTTTCCAAAGCTTCCTGCAAATTTGTTTACATCAGAGAGCTGTTCTGCTTAGTGTAATGTAACTGTGCACCGAATGTTTTCTGTACAAAATTGATCCAACTGATTACAGGAAAAACCAAACGGAAAGACTTATTGCCTATTTTTTTCCTTGCAGATAAACATAGTATGGAAGCAAAACTGCATGAAATAGTGCCAATTAACTCATTCTCTACAACACACAAACAACACACACACAAATCTCAGACCTTTTTTCAACCAGAGATAACTGCTCAGAAATTTGTCTGCAGTGCTCCTCAATGTTAAAACAAAGAGAGAACATTCATCAGCTTTCCTCTACATTTCTCTGACATTCTCACGGTGCAATTCTTGGCAGTAAACTACTGATGCTTATTTATTTATGGCTTACTTATTGGGGAAAGGCCGTAGCTCGTTGGTAGGGCATCTGTTTTGGATGCAGAAGGTCCTGGGTTCAATCCCCGGAAACTCCAGGCAGGGCTCTGAGAGACTCCGCCCCTGAAATCCTGACTTTCAGCCAGCGAAGGCAACACTGAGCTAGACCGTCTCACTCAGTACCTGCAGCTTCCTATGTTCCTATGACAGGAGTAGGAATGAGGAGGCAGGCCAAGCGATGCCTGGGGACATTTAAAGGGATCAGCAGCAACCATCGCTGCTCCTTGGCACCGTAAAGTAAGGCCTGCCAGTTCCCAGCTTAGCTGCTGCCACACTGGGGGCAACCTAATTCAAATCCCTATTCCCTCTCGACTCTCTAGCAATGCCATCGCCTCCTCCCACAGCAATTTCGACATCCGATTCAAGGGCAGACAACTGACGAGTCCCAAAGCGAGACGCATCCAGCATTCATCGCCTTGAGGGACATTCATTCAGACAGGCGGGTGCTCCAATAATGCAGCACAAAGGCATGGAGTACAAAAAAAAGCACCTCCCACAATGAAGTCCTTTAGGCCGAGAAACTCCAATGGAATTCAAGCTGGGGACACAGGGAGGCAAGGAAAGAAAATAATTTCTGTGTATTAAGCCAGGAGAGGAGGGAAGACGACTTCCTCGAAATAGGAAGCTCAGCAACTGTTTGCCCTGATGTGAACATGACCTGCCTTTAACCATTTCTTGTGGGGAAAAGGGGTGGGCATGGTCTGTTTTTAACGACAAACAACATTTAAAGAAAGATAGACAGCATCTTAAAAAGTAGAGACATCACCTTGCCAACAAAGGTCCATATAGTTAAAGCTATGGTTTTCCCAGTAGTGATGTATGGAAGTGAGAGCTGGACCATAAAGAAGGCCGATCGCCGAAGAATTGATGCTTTTGAATTATGGTGCTGGAGGAGACTCTTGAGAGTCCCATGGACTGCAAGAAGATCAGACCTATCCATTCTGAAGGAAATCAGCCCTGAGTGCTCAGTGGAAGGACAGATCCTGAAGCTGAGGCTCCAATGCTTTGGCCACCTCATGAGAAGAGAAGACTCCCTGGAAAAGACCCTGATGTTGGGAAAGATGGAGGGCACAAGGAGAAGGGGACGACAGAGGACGAGATGGTTGGACAGTGTTCTCGAAGCTACCAGCATGAGTTTGACCAAACTGTGGGAGGCAGTGGAAGACAGGAGTGCCTGGCGTGCTCTGGTCCATAGAGTCACGAAGAGTCGGACACGACTAAATGACTAAACAACAACAACAACAAATTATTTGCACAGGATAGTGCAGTCTCGCACAAGTGGCTTTTACACTGCGTGGAAGCTCAAACATAATGCCTAAATTAACAGTTAGGGAGACGTCGGGGAAATGAACTGTGGCGTGAATGCAGCCTTAGATGGATTGGAAACATCCATGGATGGTGGAAAACCGGTCTTTAGCCAAATAGAACCTTCAACTTTAAAGGCAGGATGCCTTATGAGTATGAATTGCTTTCTGGCAAGCAACAAGAGATGCTGTTGTGGGCTTCCTTCAGTAGCATCTGTAAAAAACAACAACAGGATGATAGTCAAGAAAGACCTTTGGTCTGATCTAGCAGGTCTTTCTGATGCTCTTGAACTGCTGTTAGGCTGCCACATATCTCTGGTGGGTTGTGATCAACCTGCTGCAATGCAACTTCTGAAAACCTAGCTTGATAATAGTGCATGTTCAGCAAAAATATAGAAAAGACACTTAGTCTTGAGGTGTGGTGAAAAACCAGAATCCAGTGTTTGCCTCTGCAGGCAAAGCGACAGGGTTCTGAGGCCAAACTACACATTACATCATTAAAGTGTTCTCCTTTTTTAATAATGTAATGTGCTGCTTGGCCTGAGCATCCAGATGCTTCACCTGCAAAGTGCAAAGAGAAAAACAGACCTGGAGCCTTGTTCCAAAAGGTGCTCCAATCTGGATGGGGGGTGAGCACCTACATAGGGGCCCTTCTTCAGATGTCCACATGGATGAGATTCTAATAGCAAATTCCTATGCTTGTTTGCTGACATGTTCTCTGGTCATCGGAGAAATATTGGAGGGTATGGCACAGCATCATGGTCAGAGGGAGTACAATCACTGTGAAGCTTTCACCACAATTGGATTTCCATTGGAGACTCTTTGGGTCCTGGCCTGGGTCTGGTCCACACTTCTACTTGTCTGATGCCTATAAAGCATGGGTCCCAGTGGTTTTCTGCTTCTTCCTTTATTTCTAAGCACAAGTCCAAATGGTCTTGCCTTTGCACCACCACTTCCCCCCTGACAACCTGCTCTTTAGCGCTGAATCGGAGCAAATGTCAATCTGGAGAAAACCTAATTGATGTTTGCGCCTTTATTTATTTATTTATTTATTTATTTATTTATTTAATAAATAAGTGGTTTCCCCAGCCACTCTGGGTGGCTCCCAACAGAATATTAAAAACATGATAAAAGATCATTCATTAAAAACTTCCCAAAACAGGGCTGCTTTCAGATGTCTTCTAAAAGTCAGATAGTTCTTTATTTCCTTAACATCTAATTGGAGGGCGTTCCACGGGGGGGGGGGGCACCACTGCTGAGAACGCCCTGTGCCTGGTTCCCTGCAACCTCACTTCTTGCAACAAACTAAAAAAAATCCTTCCAGTAGCACCTTAGAGACCAACTAAGTTTGTTATTGGTATGAGCTTTCTTGCAGTGAGGGAACCTCCAGAAGGCCCTCGGAGCTGGACCTCAGTGTCCAGGCTGAACGATGGGGGTGGAGATGCTCCTTCAGGTATACTGGACCGAGGCCGTTTAGGGCTTTAAAGGTCAGCACCAACACTTTGAATTGTGCTCAGAAACGTACTGGGAGCCAATGTAGGTCTTTCAGGACCGGTGTTATATGGTCTGGGCAGCCACTCCCAGTCACCAGTCTAGCTGCCGCATTCTGGGTTAATTGCAATTTCTGGGTCACCTTCAAAGGCAGCCCCACGTAGAGCACATTGCAGTAGTCCAAGCGGGAGATAACTAGAGCATGCACTACTCTGGGGAGACAGTCTGCGGGCAGGTAGGGTCTCAGCCTGCGTACCAGATGGAGCTGTCAGACAGCTGCCCTGGACACAGAAATGACCTGCACCTCTATGGACAGCTGTGAGGCCAAAATTTTCCCGGGGGAAAGCTGGGCAAGCAGACGTGTGGACGATCCCTTGGTCCTCAGCCCTGTTGCCTAGTATCATCTTCAGAGACCTAATTTGCTCTTCAGCTCTGCCTCCAGGCTTGAACTCTGGTTTTGACTTACTCTTCGTTCCCATGTCTTCTGGACATGGCTCACCTCAGACTGCAGCCAATGGACCAACCCTGACAAGGTCAGGAGAGCGACCGTGGTCACCCATCCCCTCAACGGGTTCATTGTTCATACGTGAAAAGGGCCTTAGATATCTCGCTGTGTTTAAGCCCGCAGTTTCCGTGTAATGCGATCACAACATTTACTGCCTTGTGAGACCGGCTGAAGGTCAAATCACTGGCGGACACAGCACTGAGGAGCCGCAGTCCCCCTCTTCCGCTCTGAGATCTTTCAATACTTAAACGAAAATGAAAACAAAAGCTCCTGAGCTTTTGCTGCAGTGAAGAGCCATTCATTATTTCTTGGGAGACTCCTTTCATGTTGGGAACATCATTAATGACAAGAAATTGGATTTGGAGAAGCAAACAAAGAAGCAGTCGATGGTTTTGTTTTTGGGGGGTGGGCTTGGTTTTCTCCTACATGAAACAGCCTCACAAAAACCAAACAAACAGAAAACTCAGCACAAAACACCCAAGAGAAAGAAGGAGCAAGAGCCTAAAAATAGATTCAATAATACAATAAGTGGGTAATAAAAGCATAACAATGCACTCGAGATAAGGTTCGGCTTCTGTTTCTGTTATGCCACCTACAGTCATATCTTACAACGTCTCCCAATTTATTTGCTGTTATTGCTCATTCAAAACAGAAAACGGGGAGGAAAATAGAACACAGATATTGTGGGGGAACTGAACAATAGCATGAATTATGATTGTGCATCTAGGGGGCTTCATTTTCACATCTCACTTACACTTACTAGGGTAAATCAGATTTAACGCAGCTCAGTAGAGTTGCTGCGGCAGACGATTTCTGGAACAGAGGGGTGCTAGGTGACCACCTGGAGAACATGCATATAATTTTAAGTCTCCCAATGTGAATGAAGAGGCAGACACAGCTTCTCCTGACTGTTTCAGGCACCCACCCCCGGACTGTAATTCCCACCCTTGCTGTGACTGCTGGTCAGAACATTTGGAGCCCTGCCCATTATTGCAAGAGAAGAAAGGACTGGCAACTGGAGGAGGAAGCAAGTCATGAAGAGCCACAGCTCCCTCTTCTTGGGGGAATCCAACAAAACTGATTGGCATGAGACTCGAGACAGATAAAAGGAAGTACAGTGGTACCTTGGGTTACAAACGCTTCAGATTACATACTCTTCAGGTTACAGAGTCCACTAACCCAGAAATAGTACCATGGGTTAGGAACTTTGCTTCAGGATAAGAACAGAAATCGCGCAGTGGCAGCAGGAGGCCCCATTAGCTAAAGTGGTGCTTCAAGTTAAGAACAGTTTCAGGTTAAGAATGGACCTCCGGAACGAATTAAGTACTTAACCCGAGGTACCACTGTACTTCACACAATGCACCATCCATTTATGAAATTCAGCACCATGAGGCAGTTGTCTTCAACCTTGAGTGCCCAGATGTTGTTGGACTACAACTCCCATCATCCATGTCCACTGGCTAAGCTGGTTGGGGATGACAGGAGTTGTAGTCCACAAATTTATGGGGACCCAAGCAGGGGCATACGAAGGGGGGCGGGGGGCAGTCTGCCCCAGTCATCACTCTGGAGGGGGGTGGACAAGATGGTCCACTGCCTCCCCCCAGCTGTAGAGCAGCCGAGGGTACACACGCAGTTAGTATGAGCGCCACATGCATGGCGTCCGTATGGGCTGCCACTCATACACACTATCCATACAGTCTGCCTCTTGCACGGCAACCGTATGGGATGCCGCGTGTGCACAGTTTGTACGGGATGCCGCACATGTGCAGTCTGTATGGATGTTGCGCGTGCGCTGCTGGGCAGTGCGTCCCGCCCCAGGAGCTGGAGAGGGTTCCTCTGCCACTGGACCCAAGGTTGAAGACCACTGGCTTAGGTAGTTTTTAAAGGGAGATTAATCAAAGTCAATGGCCACTAGTCACTGCTATATGCTACTTCCAGAATGAAAATATTATACGGTTTAATAAAATTAAAATCTCTGACCATAAAAACAATAATACCACAATAACGCTCAACAAAATTTCCTTAAAATGAGATGAAAACACTCTCATTTTTCTCAGTGTACAAAATTAAAAATTAAGAGTCAAAGCTTGCCCAACTTGCAAAATAATATTTGCATAAAATTAGCGCATGATTTGTGTCATGTGCAGATTTCTGTTCTCTTTTGCAGATGGATTGGAGAACCCCAAATTAAATCAATTGCCACAAAGTAGTAATAAGATATCTTATGCAATCAGGTAAAGCTTCAGGTTGCGTTTCTTCAGGTTAAGGACGCGCCGAAACCCGGAAGTACCAGAACAGGTTATTTCCGGGTTCTGGCGGTCGCACATGCATTTCCAGTGTCAAAAAGGCTTAACCTGTTTAATTTTTTGATTTGATATCCTGCTTTATCACTACCCGAAGGAGTCTCAAAGTGGCTAACATTCTCCTTTCCCTTCCTCCCCCACAACAAATACTCTGTGAGGTGAGTGGGGCTGAGAGACTTCAAAGAAGTGTGACTAGTCCAAGGTCACCCAGCAGCTGCAAGTGGAGGAGCGGAGACGCGAACCTGGTTCACCAGATTATGAGTCTACCGCTCTTAACCACTACACCACACTGGAACAAAAAGTGCACTAAAGGGGAGGAGAAAACAGGCAGTCTTTAGAACTCCATGGATCCCTATATATAGCCTGTTGCCCAAACAACTCACTTGTGAATCACATCTCTGACTTCACTTATTGGCGAAAAAACTCAGAAAGGCAAGAGCAGCCTAGCTGGCAAGGAAATTGATTCGAAGGTTGCCTGCACATTTTGTTTCATAACTCTCCTTCTAGGAGGGCTAGAGGCTTACATTTTTTTAATGAAAGCTCAAAAGTCCTGGCCTCTTCTATACTTCACTTCTCAGTAGCCCTGCCTCCGGCAACAAAGAGGAGCTGGAGCAGCAATGGTGGCTAGGGGGTAAGGGGAGTGGTCAGCAATGGGCCTCTTGCAGAAGTAGGGGGCACCAGCAACTGTCTGGTGACACTGACCTCTGATGCCAAGTCTGTGGGGAAATCTCAGTACATATATCCTACCCTTTGCTGCTTAAGGGGGGCTACTGAGTGTCCCTTAGCCCCTGGAGACACTGCTGTGGCAAAACATCAGAGCCTTCTAAATCACATGAAAACACTTGCTTTCGAATTCCCTAAAGGAAGGCCAAACGTTTTCTCAGATGCGATGTAGTTTTAATGGAATTGCTGTTTCGACTGCAAAGTATTTCTCTTGAAATACATCCCACCTAGTAATAGTAATTTATTCAAGGAGGGGTTAAAAAAAAACAGTATCGGGGGGGGAGCAGGAGAAACGCGCATACAAATGCACCGTTATCTACACTGCAGCTGAATTTTAGGAGTCGGCAGTTTTTAATGGTGATAATAATACCGATAGGAAATCAGAGAGAGAAAATATTAATGTAGTGTTGCTTCGGTTAATAGGATGCTATTCTAAGTGCTGCTCCGCATTTCGAGGAATGAGTTTGAAACCTTTAAAAAGGAGGGATATGAAATTACCATAGCAATGCATTTGAGAAGGAGGCGAGTTTTTAAAATGGTTAGCCTTGGGAGTCTGTATTTTCTCTGTGCTAATGTATTTATTTATTTTAATATAATGCACTGCTGGGAGAGGATTTCCATGTAATTACCCAGAAATCTCAGTAGAAGGATCGCCATGCCACAGCCACGAACCAAAAGTCTGCACTAGCTTGTTTGCTGGCAATTCACCTATTTTTGAATTGCTACTAGTTAATTAGTGGTTTCAAAATTTCTGGAATGAATCTTGCCCTTGTTCTCACACTAGTTCAATTAGCCAAAACTGAGTCCCTACATCTCCTGTTGTGGATTATCCAGTCGAGGGGGAGACCAAAGGACTGTGGGCTCAGAAAACAGGTTGGAAATGATTGGAAGACGAATGGTGCAATCCTACACCTCCTGAGAAAATTGAGTTCATTAAATAGCTACAGAGTTGCATCATAATTTGCTGACCTTTAATAAATTACAGGAGTGTCCTACTGCCCTCCGTAACTCACCAGGTGGGGGCAGGAGAGTTTTTGGGTGGGGGCATGATACTAAGGGGATACTTGGTAGACCACCTGAGTGACTGACCCAGTGACCTTCAAGGACCCACAGCCTTATAGGGTAAGTCACAATCCAGTGGATCTTTCTGTTGTCCTGCCCCACCTATAATCCATCAACTGCTTAGCCAGCCACTCAAATATATTTGTGCAAACGCAGTACGGTGCTACCTCGGGTTACAGACGCTTCAGGTTACAGACTCCGCTAACCCAGAAATAGTACCTCGGGTTAAGAACTTTGCTTCAGGATGAGAACAGAAATCGTGTGGCGGCGGCGGGAGGCCCCATTAGCTAAAGTGGTACCTCAGGTTAAGAAAAGTTTCAACTTAAGAACGGACCTCCAGAACGAATTAAGTTCTTACCCCGAAGTACCACTGTATTAGTAAGTCTGCATGGAGAGAGTGCTTCTGCTCTGGAAAACAACCTCTGCATAGCGTAAAAATTAAAAACAAAAATCAATGGTGCATTTAACTAGTTCTACAGCATTTTGATTAGACCATTCTTTTCCATTAATTACAAATTAACACATTTCACATTGATATTTAGATTTGGGGCGGGGGGGATCAATTATCAGCCAGGAGCTGTCACTGCTGATGAAACATAAAACATGTTATGGACATGCAGCTGTTACCAGTTTATCGCAAATACATCCAAGATCAGTATTATTGACACCAAATGAAAATGCACTATTCTTCCTTCAAGTGGAGAATACACATGGAAGGATCCAGGCTTCAGGGCTGATTCATGTACTGAAGAAGCATGTGAGCTTTCTCCCTGTAGATGGAACACATACCAATTTGGTAATGTTTGTGGAGAATTACTACTTGTATTGGGCAAATGACCCAACTTCTTCCCTGCATCCAGAGCTCCTTGGAAGGGATACTTCTCATTTTCTTTGCCTGGTCATGAGGGGGGCACCATTTTATCTTCATAATTTTGGGAATGACTGCACATGCCCTAAAATAAGTGTTTTCCCAAAACATAGTTTCAACTGGATGGCGTGTTGCAAAACCGCAAGTTAATCTTATGCTTCTAAGTGTTTCCGAGCTTCTCTGACTTTCTGTAGCCTGACTCTGAGGATCTTACTTATATTAGTGACAGATCCCCTCCTTCTTCAAAGTCAACATTTCAGCATGCTCTGGATTAGCCATAGACTAATAGACTGGGCAGGGGCGCGGGTGGTGCTGTGGGTTAAACCACAGAGCCTAGGACTTGCTGATCAGAAGATCGGCGGTTCAAATCCCCGTGATGGGGTGAGCTCCTGTTGCTCGGTCCCTGCTCCTGCCAACCTAGCAGTTCAAAAGCACGTCAAAGTGCAAGTAGATAAATAGGTACCGCTCCGGCGGGAGGGTAAATGGTGTTTCCGCTGCTCTGGTTCGCCAGAAGCGGCTTAGTCATGCTGGCCACATGACCCGGAAGCTGTACGCCAGCTCCCTCGGCCAATAAAACGAGATGAGCGCCGCAACCCCAGAGTCGACCACGACTGGACCTAAGGGGTCCCTTTACCCTTTTCCTAATAGACTGGGGACTATTATAGACTTATAATAGACTGGGGAGGACAGAGGGGATTCTAGAAGGAAGAAGTGGGAGACTGGTTGTTGCTGTCCACTATGATGAAAGCTGAACACTACAGCTGTCTTCAGATACCATAGACGATAAATTATGGGAATGAGCCTAGCCTCCCTTCAGACTTGCATGCTTCCGACTTTCATAGATCATAGGGGACCACAAGGGCTATCTAGTCCAACCCCCTGAAATGCAGGAATCTTTTGCCCAGCATAGGGCTCATATCTACAACCCTGAGATTAAGAGTCTCGTGCTCTACTATCTGAATGAGAAGCTTGGTTCAACTGGAACTCTGCACGTGCCCCAAGACTGTGTGTCTATTTTGGCTTAGCAGTGAGCACATTGCTAATTCAAGGAGTCAGAGGAAACTCAACCATAGTATTATTTATTCAGGGAAATATTGAATGGTTCTTGCTAAATCATCCAGTCCATTGTGGTAACTATACATGGGAATTTCCCCGCAAAAAAAGTGGTATGCATAATGGATCATGCAAGTACAAGCCAAATTAGTCTCTGGAACCTCTGCCATATCTAATGCAAGTAAACACCCCTCCTTAACATAAATTTTTTGATTCTGGATAGTAATCAAGGGATAGCCTCCAGCAAACACCTTCCCCTGGTAATTGGATTAAACCAAAATTTGTGTGTCTTAGGAAAATGTTCTTGCAGAAGACTTAATGATACATTTAAGATAGGGGTGGAGAAGCTATCAAAATCAGCTTCCCAGATTGCTATCTCCCCTACCCCTTGTCGGCCAACTATGATGGGTGGGTGGTACAATCATGCCCATTGCAATAACAGGTGTGGCGCACCATTTGCACCAGCCAAGATCCCAAAATAATAGTTCTGTGAACAGATCTGCAAGACCCAGGTTCAAGCGTCCCTTTGCGCAGACACGAGCAGATCCGGTAACACCTTCGCTCTTGTCCTCTGCCAGGATCACAAGGGTTGAAATCAAAAGTTTTCATTCCCAGTTTTGATTCACCACAGTTTGGTGTTACGTCAAAATACTAAACTGTTGTCAGTCTTCTTCACTGTTTGTTGAAACAAGCCAGCTTCATGGTTTGAAGTCAGCTTGTCTCAGACAAAACAAAACAAAAGCCACGGTGAAGATTAACCACAATTTGCCAGGTTCAAACGATATGACAATTTGGGGTTAATAAAAAATGGAACTCCACCTGGCAGCTGTGGCAGAAGAGAAGGGATGTGCATGGGGACACACACACCCTTCCACTGGCAGCTACCTCATTTCTGCCACAATAAACCATGGTTTTTCATAGCAACTGAACACGGTCAGGATATGCTAAGATTATTCTGTATCCTGATTCTTGTTCTTAAGAGTCCCGAGCCCTCAATCTAACACAGACCACACTTCTCAGGAAACACAAGAAAGAAAATGATGTAAGGGTTGATTCACACATGCATGTTTAATACTCAACTGATGGCTTTTCACTGGTGGCTTCCATGTGCACGTGAACATCACAGCTTGAACACTTCTCTCAAGTGAGCAACACATGCATTGGAATGATTTAAAAGGAGATGTTTTTTTCTCCCACTGATTTGGGGAATTTTGCTATAACAAGGTTACAAGAACCCTGGTTCTGGGATTTCAATACAGCATGGAGACATCTAGTGGTAATACCTACAAATACATCTCTGGAAAGTAAAAAATGTGTTTCCTTGGTGCACTGTGAAGATGAAGAAACGTAGATCCTGCAAATCAAGTTGAGAAGCCACACTGTTGACAAATATCATCAATGGGATTTGCAACCAATTTGTTGATTACTTGAATAACACTAACAATGCTATTTGTTCATTACTGGAGTAAGACTGAATGTCACATCATCCCTGTGCTGAGATTTAAAAAGTGAGATGAAAACAAACTTTTAGGGAGAGACAAAGGCTGAATCATTCACTTAGTGGAAGTATTTTTTTGGCAATGCATAAGTGGCCATCCTGCAGAAATCTTTTTATTGGACAATCGTGTTGATGTTGCTCTGGATTTTCTCTAGGAAGCCACATGTGATATTTGTGCCTGCAAAAGCGGGTTTCACACTGCTCCATTTGCAATGAGTACATATCCCATAACTTCTTGCTGAAATCTTGTAACTTTTAATACCACAAATGTTTTGGTTTACAGTGGTACCTTGGTTGTCGAATGGCTTGGCTCCCGAACAAATCGGCTCCCGAACGCCGCAAACCCGGAAGTAAGTGTCCCGGTTTGCGGATGTTTTTTGGAAACCGAACATCTGATGCGGTTTCCATGGCTTCCTCTTGAGTGCAGGAAGCTCCTGCAGCCAATCGGAAGCCACGACTTAGTTTTTGAACAGTTCCGGAGGTCAAACGGACTCCCAGAAGGATTAAGTTCAACAACCAAGGTACCACTGTATTTTTGTCCCACTCTTGTTATGCTATATATAGCCCCTCCAAACAGCAATGATGCGGTAGCACTGGGGAAGTACCACAGGACTAAAGAGCTCCAAAATCTCCTGGTAGACGGCTGCATTGACCCTGGACTTAATGAAGCACAGTGGACCAACACCAGCTGATGACATGGCTCCCCAAATCAACACAGACTGTGGAAACTTCACACTGGACTGTGTGCCTGGCACACAGCATCTGGCATTGTGTGCCTCCCCATTCTTCCTCCAGACCCTGGGTCCTTGGTTTCCAAATGAGATGCAAAAGCTGCTCTCATCAGAAAAGAGATTTGGGGAGCCATGTGAATTTCATGCTTCCTTCTGCAGACAAGCTTTATGGGGATGCTGACTTCATTTTCCAGCAGGACTTTGGCACCTGCCCACACTGCCAAAAGTACCAAAACCGGTTCAATGCCCATGGGATTACTGTGCTTGATTGGCCAGCAAACTGGAAGAGAAAGATGAGAGACATGAGACTGAGCAATGCAGAAGAGCTAAAGGCTGCTATTGAAGCTTCCCGGTCTTCCATAACACCTCAGCAGTGCCACAGGCTGATCGCATCCATGCCACGCCACACTGAGGCAGTAACTGATGCAAAAGGGGCCCAAACCAAGTACTGAGTACATACGCATGCTTCTACTTCTCAGAGGTCCAATATTGCTCTATTTGCAATCCTTGTTTTGCTGATTTCAATTAATAGTCTCAATTTCTGAGATTGTTAATTTGGGGTTTTCATCAGCTATACGCCATGATCATCACAATTATAACAAATAAAGGCTTGACATATCCCGCTTTGCATGTCATGAGTCTATCTCATATATTAGTTTCACCTTTTAAGTTGAATTACTGAAATAAATGAACTTTTCCACGATATTCTAATTTTTCGAGTTTCACCTGTACACACACAATAATACATCACTCTGGGGCTGTTCTCAGTGAGTCTAATGCCTTTGGGTGTGCCGTCCCATCGATATTGCCACTGCTGGAAAAAAAGATTCAACTGCTGGCACAGTTTGCTTCTGCATATAGAATGGGGAGGCGCCATCTTGACTTTTGCCTCTAGCAGTGAAAAGTTGTGGGCTCAGAATTTGTAGCAACCAGCAATCACATTTAGAGGGGGACTAAAATGGCCCGTCCAAGGTTTAGAGAGCTAATTCACAAGGCCAAGCCACAGCAGTAGGGAAGGACAGATCAGTATAGTTCTTCCTCCTTGCTGATAGCGTTACTGAGAGCCGTTACCTTGTGCATAAACCAATTAATTTTTATGTAAAAATAAATAAATAAAGGCTACTGCATTGCCATCATTGCTCTCCCATGCATGATTTATCACCCACCTACTAGTGCTCCTAGTGGTATCGAACTGCAGCGTTTCGCGATGCAGCAATTAATATTCAAGGGAAGGAGCAACAGCTTGCTTGGATCAGGAAATGCATAAGACAGGCGCTTGGCAGCTGGGCGCAGGGTTCGCTACCGATGTCAGCTGGCTCCAAGAGAGCAGACAACGCGCCCTTTCTTGTAGCTGTGGAAGCAGAATGGGTGAACCACGGAAAGTGGGCCATGGATTTATTTCCTTCACTTTGAAAGAAACCTTTTGTCTTTGCCCATAACAGGTGGTGGGGAGTTTGGGGGGACAAGGATCACAAACAGGACAGGCAGAGCCACAGCTGAACTGTGGCAATGCCACAGGCAAGATAAGATGCTCAGAGATGGAGGTGTAAGAATCACAGAGGTTGACGTGGCGACCTGTG
This sequence comes from Podarcis muralis, assembly GCF_964188315.1. Lineage (NCBI taxonomy): Eukaryota > Metazoa > Chordata > Lepidosauria > Squamata > Lacertidae > Podarcis > Podarcis muralis. The sequence goes on from NC_135663.1 coordinate 15,195,769, forward strand.
GCATCTGCTCCAGTGGAATGCAGCTGATACGATACGATACGATATCTTTATTGTCATTGTCCCATACAGAACAATGAAACTGAAAATCTACATAAGACATTCAAAAACCCCTAAAAACTCTGAAACCCCATTTTAAAATACAATATACTATAGAGACTCCTTATGCTGCGTTTAGAACCAGAATTGCATTTGCGTAGGAACTGTTTCTCAGGCGGGTAGTCCTGGTCTTGAGCCCCAGAAATAAATCATGTGTAAAGCTAAAGTGGGAGGCAACAATTGGGCCAGCACCATTTTCTACTTTTGTTCAGGACTGAGGTGTTTTGTTTTGTTTTTAAAAAAGTAGAAAGGGAACAATACATTGCCTCTGGAGAACAGGAGCAACGCAGACATATCTCAGAGCTATTAATTCTTCAAATAAAAGAACTAAGAGTGGCCTATATGATGCAGGCTGGGGCAGCATCACAGCCCTTAACCTTAAATGGCTGAGAAAAAGGATTATGAATGGGGTAACTGTGCCCCTGAAGGGACTCACAGCTGTCCATGGAGGCGCAGGTCAATTCTGTGTCCAGGGCAGCTGTTCATCAGCTCCATCTGGTACGCAGGCTGAGACCCTACCTGCCCTCAGACTGTCTCGTCAGAGTGGTGCATGCTCTAGTTATCTCTCGCTTGGGGCTACTTTTGAAGGTGACCCAGAAACTACAGCTAATCCAGAATGCAGCAGCTAGACTGGTGACTGGGAGCGGCCACCGAGACCACATAACACCCATCTTGAAAGACCTACATTGACTCCCAGTACGTTTGCGAGTGCAATTCAAAGTGTTGGTGCTGACCTTTAAAGCCCTAAACGGCCTCAGTCTAGTATACATGAAAGAGCGTCTCCACCCCCATCGTTCTGCACGGACACTGAGGACCAGTGCCAAGGGCCTTCTGGCGGTTCCCTCGCTGCGAGAAGCCAAGTTACAGGGAACCAGGCAGAGGGCCTTCTCGGTAGTGTCACCCACCCTGTGGAACGCCCTTCCACCAGATGTCAAAGAGAAAAACAACTACCAGACTTTTAGAAGACATCTGAAGGCAGCCCTGTTTAGGGAGGCTTTTAATGTTTAATAGACTATTGTATTTTAATATTCTGTTGGAAGCCGCCCAGAGTGGCTGGGGAAACCCAGCCAGATGGGTGGGGTATAAATATTTATTATTATTATTATTATTATTATTATTATTATTATTATTATTATTCCAAGGGGGAACAGGTACCCCTACAAAAAAAATTCCCCACTACCCCATTTGTTCCTCCCAGTTTGCCACTGTAATATCTTGTTTCTTCCCCTTGCAATGGTCTTTAACATCTTTTGCACTCTTAAGCTGATTTCTTTCTGGAATCCTCCCTGGTGATTCCTGAAGTCAAAGGGTAACACAAACAGGTGCATGACAGAAACTGGCCCGGGCTGATACGGATGTCTTGCAGATAAAAGTTCTGGCTCCTGGCTTCTTAGCCCCTACGACCAGAATTTTAGTAATTTCAGCCTGAGCTACATCACCACCAGCCGGAAGCATCGTGAGTTCAGGAATCAAGCGATCAAAGAGAACAAATCCCACTCCATTTCGTGTGCTGCAGCTTCAAAGCCTGGTGTGCTCACTCCATCTGCACAGCACATTGCTGGGAGAAGCCATTAAGCTGTCCTGTGTGCTCATTGGACTGTTCCACGGCCTTCCATCAGACTACCCACCTTCCTGCTGTCCGTTCAAGGCTGGCACAACGCATTTTGCTGCCTGAGGCTAAGGACAAGATGGCTCCCCGCCCTCCTAAATACAGAATATTACTGGGCTGACAGTTGCATCTGATTTCAGCACTGTTGGCAGGACTTGCCCAGAATCTGAGAGCAAGAGGCTGGTGCAGGGGGCACAGAGAAAGGCATATGCCACACACAGCTCTGCTCTCCCAACACCCCAGTACTGCACACTCCCTGTCACCTCTGAGGCAGCCTCCTCAGCTTGCTTCCTGGTTGTCCCCTGCCTTGACCAAACCTTGGCTATGCTATGATCTACATGCCTGCCTGGCTTCTCTACTCAAGCAATCAAAAGCTTTTCTGCCTTTCTGAAGGGTAGACACAATAAACAGGATAGACTGAAGTCAGGGTAGCTGATGAGGTGCCCCTCCAGATATTGTTGGACTACAACTCCCATCATCCAGTGGCCATGCTGGCTGGAGCAGATGGGAGTTGGAGTCCCAACAACATCTGCAGGGCACCTCGTTGGCTATTGCTGGAATGAAACTCAACAAACAAGCCAGATAGTCAGGAGTTGGCAGTCCCGATTGTCCAATATACGAGGCAAATTACATTACTAGGTGCAGTGTAAGACCCTTAAATGGGGCATCATCATCTCCTGCTCAGAGGAAGCTGTCTTATACCAGGTCAGGATATTGGCCATCTACCCAATATTGGCCATCTCCCCAGTGTCGAAGCAATTATTCTTCAACATCAACTTCGTTGGACTGGTCATGTTCTGCGGATGCCTGATTATCGTCTTCTAAAGCCACTACTCTATTCCAAACTTAAAAATGGAAAGCGTAATGCTGGTGGTCAACAAAAGAGATTCAAAGACTCGCTCAAGGCAAATCTAAAAAAGATAGTATAAACACAGACAACTGGGAAACACTGGCCTGCGAGCGCTCCAGTTGGAGAACAACCTTTACCAAAGGTGTCATGGGCTTTGAAGACATTCAAACTCAGGACGAAAGGGAGAAACGTGCTAAGAAGAAGGCACGCTTGGCAAATCCACACTGTGATCAACTCCCACCCAGAAACCAATATCCCCACTGTGGAAGGATCTGTGGATCCAGAAATGGCCTCCACAGTCACTTACAGAATCACTGTTAAAACCGTGTCTATGGAAGACAATCTTACTCAGCTACGAGTGATCACCAAAGAAGAAAAGGTTCAGGCTGACAGCAGTTCAGAATCTGAAGTCTTCCACTTCTGAAAGTTGCAGCCAATGCAACGACCTTCAAATGTTATTGGACTCCACATCCTATTAGCATCCCAAAGATTATTGGAACTGTTGTCCAACAGGGTACCACATTGACTACTCCTGTTTGATCCCTTTTAACTAAACACTGAACTTGGGACCTTTTGCACATGATGTACATGCAATGACCCCCGTTGAGCAATGCCTGCTCTCCTCACCCATTTCCTCACATGTGCGCGAAAGAATCGTGTGGGTGAGGCCAATTATTATTATTTTTATTTACTACATAAATACCACATAGTTTCCTCCAAGAAGCTTAAGGTGGCATATATAGTCCCGTCCCACCCCACTCACAACCCTTCCATTTTATCCTCACAAAAACTGGCTAAGAGACTGTGGCAGGCCCAAGGTCACTCAGTGAGCTTCATGGTCAACTGGTGATTTGAACTCGGGTCTCCCAGGTCCTCATCTAACCACTGCACCACAGTAAGATCTCTGTCATTTCTGCCAGTCCAGATTGCCATTTGGGCCCCCAAAGGTCAAATGTCATTGCTATCTAAATAATAATAATAATAATAATAAAATTTTATTTAAAATTTTTATTTATACCCCACCCTCCCCGGCCAGAGCAAGGCTCAGGGTGGCTAACACCAGTAAAATTACAATAAAAACATAATAGGGGGGAAAACAATTTAAAATACAGGTTAAAAATACAATTTAAAATGCAGCTTCATTTTAATAATAGCCCATAGATCAAAACCATAAGGGGAGGGAAACATAAGGGTCAGACTGAGTCCAAACCAAAGGCCAGGCGGAACAGCTCTGTCTTGCAGGAAAGATGTCAGATCCCGCCGGGCCCTAGTCTCTTTTGACAGAGCATTCCACCAAGTCGAGGCCAGTACTGAAAAGGCCCTGGCCCTAGTTGAGACCAATCTAACCACCTTGCAACTTGGGACCTCCAAAGTGTTGTCATTTGTGGACCTTAATGTCCTCTACAGGGCACACCAGGAGAGGCGGTCCCGTAGGTACGTGGGTCCTAGGCTGCATAGGGCTGTAAAAGTCAAAACCAACACCTTAAACCTGACCCTGTACTCCACCGGGAGCCAGTGCAGTTGGTAAAGCACTGGATGAATGTGATCCCGCGGCAAGGACCCCGTAAGGAGCCTCACCGCGGCATTCTGCACCCGCTGGAGTATCTGGGTCAGCTTCAAGGGCAGCCCCGCGTAGAGCGAGTTACAATAATCAAGCCTGGAGGTGACCGTCGCATGGATCACTGTGGCCAGATCAGGGCGAGAAAGGTAAGGGGAAGAGGTGCAGAGAAGCAGCCCCAATGGTGGGGTGACATATGAATGCAACCTGAGTGGCAAGCCTGACCGCCCCTGAATACTGTACACTTATGAGCTCCATGAAACTTCGTGATGCTTACAGCACCTTGATGGGGAGCTGCCACTGCAACCTCTTTCCAGCTAGCTTGATTCTTCCTCTGCAGTGTCAGAAAGATATGACAGTTCCCGTATTCCTAAATTGCCAATGCCGCACTGAGGGGAAAGAAGAGTTGCCGTTTTTCATTTGCAGCAGAGCTGGCTGCATTTTATTGGTAAATGAAGCACTCCTTTTATAGTTTGTAAAACACTCCAGGCTCATTAGGCATGAAAAGCTCCTTTATAAAAATGTAAGATATTAATCACAGTCATTTGCCTGCGAGTCTCAGGCGCCTCTCCCGGTAGCTTAACTTCTTCTCCCTATCACAGTCTCAAAATGAGTCTGAATACAAATGATACGCAACCTTCCCATTCAACATTTGTTCAGGACATATCACAGCATCTGAAACCCCCTTAAGGCATCGGGATGCTTATCACATTCACTCTCCACCCCTTGCTAAAAGGTGCTCATGGCCAGAATGCATGAGATTAGCTCATTTTTATCCTCTCAGCCACCCTGGGAGGGAAGAAAAGGTTGTGAAATATTGATCTGAGCAAGGCGTCCCATGGATATTCCTGTCTTCACACACACTTGAACCCAGTTCTCCTGAGCCCAACCCTCTCAGGGACCCTAGAAGTGTTTTAAAGGGCAGCAGGGAAGATCATCATAGTCAAAACATGATGAATACCAAGTACATTTCAAGTGCCTTTTTTTTGTGTGTGTCCTTATTTTGTGGTGAAATAATAAAGTTGTCCAGGGACGCGGGTGGCGCTGTGGGTAAAAGCCTCAGCACCTAGGGCTTGCCGATCGAAAAGTCGGTGGTTCGAATCCCCGCGGCGGGGTGCGCTCCCGTTGCTCGGTCCCAGTGCCTGCCAACCTAGCAGTTCGAAAACACCCCCGGGTGCAAGTAGATAAATAGGGACCGCTTACTAGCGGGAAGGTAAACGGCGTTCTGTGTGCTGCGCTGGCTCGCCAGATGCAGCTTTGTCACGCTGGCCACGTGACCCAGAAGTGTCTCCGGACAGCGCTGGCCCCCGGCCTCTTAAGTGAGATGGGCGCACAACCCCAGAGTCTGTCAAGACTGACCCGTACAGGCAGGGGTACCTTTACCTTTTAATAAAGTTGTAAGCTCTCGCAATCAAGTTGGTTTTTCATAATCACACAAGCATCTGATTAAAGAAAGCAATTAATCTAGGGGGGGGGACATCGGGAACTTGCAATACATCAGTTAGACTTAACTACAACAGAAGTCTTTTTGCCTAATCATAACTGGCGGGGGGGGGGGCTTTGGGAGTGCCGATCTAGTCCCCTCTGCTCTCTCTGCTGATGCCCAGGAACACTGTCTCCCAGGCAAATACCCGTATTTTTCACTCTATAAGACGCACCAGACCATAAGACATACCTAGTTTTTGGAGGAGGAAAACAAGAAGAAAAATATTCTGAATCTCAGAAGCCAGAACAACAAGAGGGATCACTGCGCAGTGAAAGCAGCAATCCCTCTTGCTGTTCTAGCTTCTGGGATAGCCGCACAGCCTGCATTCGCTCCATAAGACGCACACACATTTCCCCTTACTTTTTAGGAGGGAAAAAGTGAGCCTTATAGAGCAAAAATTACGGTACTTTCCATGCAAATGTCCTGCATGCATCTTAATGAACATCGACACCATGATATGCACTTGGGCCAACTTAAACAAGCTGGGTGCCATCTTCTGATGCAGGTGGAAGGCAACAGAACTACAGTCATACCTCGGGATGAATACACTTCAGCTTAGATATTTTCGGGTTGCACTCCTCGGCGACCCAGAAGTAACGGAGCATGTTACTTCCGGGTTTCACTGCTCATACAGACGCTCAAAATGACGTCACATGCATGGTGGAAGCGGCAAAACGCGACCCGCGCACGCGCAGACGCGCAGACACGTAGTCGTGTCTTACGTTCGCTTCAGGATGCGAAAGCGGCTCCAGAACGGATCCCGTTCGCATCCAGAGGTACCACTGTATAGGTGAATCAGGGTCAACTATGGCCACCATTCTACCATGACCATTCTTATGAGAGCCAGCCCTTGCCCCCACTTGCTAGGCAGTTATATAGATGCAGCACAGCAGACAAACACAATTCTTTATTACAGTTCACACATCCGACCACTGAGCCTCTACCTGCACATGTCCCACTGGAACAGGAATGGATACCTCATTAAACAAAAACACACACACACACACACACACACACAAAAGCAAGGGTTCCTTTCTCAGCCATATTTTATTGGCAATGTTCTAAATGAAACAGATAATGAACCATTTAACAGAGCAGGTTTTATTGTCTAAAATGGGGCTTAAAACACCAGTAAACCGTATATAGGCTGCATTTTTAGTGTCTAGTAAAATAAGGAGATGTATTTGTAGTATTTCAGCATTCTGTTTGACATTTATACTGTCATTCAACAAGCCAGTTTTATTAGATCTAGGGTAAACGTGTACTCGGTGTTCTTCCACAGTTGGTCGGAAATGCCTTTCGTGCCCTAAAGGCTTTATAGATGGAGGAGAGATGAATTGGCCTATGGTTCGAAATAAAAGAAGAAGAAGAAGAAGAAGACTGAAAATTTGCTCTTTAAAAGTTTGGAGGCACTGGCAGGATTTCATTTCATTTTTGAGAAATATGCAGAGGTTTCTGTTTTTGATTTGTTTATTTGTAGATACTTTTAGTACAGGAATATATATAGATATATAGATATATATATGGAATATGCGAATAAATAGAGCTTGTTTTGTGCCTGGCTACTACAGAGCACCCTTCGCAGCCTGAGGTTTGCCCAAGGAGAAGTTGAAAAGGCATATGGCTAACCTTGCATTATTTGCAGACCGGAAATATCTGGATTCCATATCTGGAAATATCCTTCAAGTTCAAGGTGGATTCCCAAAGGTCAATATCCCGTCCTCTTATGGTTTGGTTTACTCTATGCAGAACTAGTGAGTTTCATTAACAAAATTGATGTACCCCGAGTTTCAAAGGAAAGCAGTGCGCCTATCGATTTTTTTAGACTCTTCCAGCAATTTAAGCCTTTTGGATCCCATGTGTTGGGTTTAGGACAGATCCGTTCCTTCATCCTAGTCAGGCTTCAGCCTAGTATAGCCTCTGCAGTGGCAGCCTTTGGAGGAACGAGCCACTGAATACTTCCTGTAACATAGCGAGGAGAGTTAAACTGGCGTTCTCCTAAGTGTCTCTGCACATCGAGGGGCAGAGGAAAGGGTGTGTGGTGGGTGTGGTCTGCCCCGGGTGTCACCACTGAGGGGGGTGACAAAATGCTGGGCGGAGAGACTGAATGAATAAATGGATTTTATTATTACGGTCACAGACCAGTTCCGGCTCACTTACAATATCAGAAAAATCATAAAACACAACAGGAATACATTGAATTGCAATTGGGTTTAACAGAGACAATTCAGATTTAACAACAGTTAAAAATATACATTAAATCTTGATCACTAAAATATAGCCTAAAATTGTCATTTAAAACCTTAATCATTTTGGTAGTACACCTTGTTCCCTAAGTTTTATGGCAGTCGCACGGAATTTGGCCACTCTCTAGATCCTTGTCCTCTACCAGGAATTTTAGACATTGGAGTTTGGATCCATTTGGAGATTTTTGTATAACAGGAGTGATAAATACCGAGTGTATATCCCCGTAGAAACGACAGCGTAACAAGACAGGAGAGACAGTTTCTACCTCCAACAAGCCGCCGGGGGCCTGCAGCGCGCCCGAGCCACACATCTCTCCTAGGACGCCCAAACGGTTCGCCCACTGCCTCCCCCCCCCCCCAGCTGTAGAGCATCTGAGTGGGAGGAGGCAGGCAGACTCCAGAGGCCCCGCCTCCACCCCGCCCCTAGGGTCAGCTCACTCTGTGCCTGGGCGCGCCACCCCAAGCGCCCAAGCAGCTTCCTCCGCCACTGTGCACATCCAACAAGCAGGACTGCTCCCCAAGTCATAGGATCATAGAGTTGTTGTAATAATAATAATAATTTATTATTTATTCCCCGCCCATCTGGCTGAGTTTCCCCAGCCACTCTGGGCGGCTTCCAATTGAGTGTTAAAAACAATACAGTGGTACCTCGGGTTACATACGCTTCAGGTTACAGACTCCGCTAACCCAGAATATTACCTCAGGTTAAGAACTTTGCCCCAGGATGAGAACAGAAATCGTGTGGTGGCAGCGGGAGGCCCCATTAGCTAAAGTAGTTAAGAACAGTTTCAGGTTAAGAACGGACCTCCGCAACGAATTAAGCACGTAACCAGAGGTACCACTGTACAGCATGAAATATTAAAAACTTCCCTAAACAGTGCTGCCTTCAGATGTCTTTTAAAGAGAGGATAGCTGAATATTGCAGAGTTGGAAGGGATGCCAAAGGTCATTGCTGTGTTTGCCATCTTTGCCCTTAGCCAGCGCAACCAAGCTCTCGTTCATCCGCAGGGGCTCTAACATACAGAACAAAGCACTGAAGTTGTTGTTCGGCGCATGAGGCTTCCCATTGGTGACTTTCACGCCTCCTATATCAACAGTGTGCCGGATGTTGTGAAAAAGAAAAGAAAACACCGGCAAGGGAGGAGGACCAAGGTAGGAAATGGCAGCCACCTGCAGATACATACAAATGCTCACTTGCTACTGCTTTCCTTCCCTCTTCAAAGCTATTTATGATGGCTTGCTTTCCTTCTCTCTCCAACCCCCCCCCCCCAATCTAATTCCTCACTGTGTGACTTAATGGATTTTCTCTTCGAGGAAGATTCTTTATTCCCTCCCTGCTGCGGAATGTTTTTCACGGAGGCAGCTTTAATTATTTACTCTGCACTAGGAGCTGCAGTGCAAACCACAGCCATATTTCTTAAGGTGGTTGATGAAACATCCTTCCCAGTTGCCAACGCAAGAAGACAAGCGGAGATGGTAGTTTATGTATTTCTTTAACGGCAGGTTCGGGTTTTGTTTTATACAGTAAGTTAGAGAAATGCCTCACCAAGTGCCAGCCCTACCATTAGGCAGAGTAAAAGAGCTGCTTCAGGCGGCAACTGTTGTAGGGTGCGGCACCCACAAAGCTAATCTATGGCCCTCAGGTGTGCTGGATGTATTGACCTAGTCCTGGTGCTTTCATGTTTTCTTGTTCTCATCGCTGGCTTTTTCCTGCTCAGTGATACGTGAGGCCTAACATTTGAGATTGCTCAGAAGAACGTTAAAAGATGGAATCCATTGTTGTGCTCCGCTGAAAAATAATGGCGGCCCCACTTCTCTAAGAGGATCTATTGCCTCACAGGGAAGGGGTTTTAGTTAGACCAAACTGTTCCTCCACTCAGTTTTGTTTTTAGACAGAGCAAAACAATAGCTCCGTGGGGTGGTAGTGCTGGTTGCTTGGTTTCTGCCATTCATCTCAGCCAAATAAGAAGGCAACCCTGTCTAGGGAAGGTTTTTTTATTTATTGTGCATTTAATATTTTGTTGGGAGCCGCCCAGAGTGGCTGGGGCAACCCAATCAGATTGGGTGCCATATACAGTGGTACGTCGGGTTAAGTACTTAATTCGTTCCGGAGGTCCGTACTTAACCTGAAACTGTTCTTAACCTGAAGCACCACTTTAGCTAATGGGGCCTCCTGCTGCTGCCACGCCGCCGGAGCACGATTTCTGTTCTCATCCTGAAGCAAAGTTCTTAACCTGAAGCAATATTTCTGGGTTAACGGAGTCTGTAACCTGAAGCGTATGTAACCTGAAGTGTATATAACCCAAGGTACCACTGTAAATAATAAAATAATCATCATCATCATCATCATCATCATCATCATCATCATCATCATCTAGGTGAAGCCAGGGTATCAGCAAGTTTGTCGACAGCCATTAAGGACAGCGCTTATAGAGTAAATAAATACTGGCCGAGTTTTAGTTCCATCAGTGTTTTCTGAACACTGACTATGGAATTCAGGCTCTGCAAAACGGCTTGCAATGCACAAGGTTTACTGATGACACATGAAATGCCTGCTGGGTCAGCCTAATGGCCCATCTAGTCCACCATCCTGTTCTCACAGTGGCCAACCAGATGCATGTGGGAATCGCAAGCAGGACCTGAGTTAAAGAGCACTCTTGCCTCCTGGGGTTTCCAGCCACTAGTGTTCTGAATAATAATAATAATAATAATAATAATAATAATAATAATAATAACTTATTTATATCCCACCCTCCCCAGCCGAAGCCGGGCTCAGAGCGGCTAACAACAGTAAAAATAACACAGTTTACATAAAATCACAATCAATTAATTAAAATATATTCTAAAATCAATTCATTCTAAAATCGATTCAGAGTCAAATTAATGGCAGCCATTGGGCTAGAGTTCTGTGAGGATTGCAGAAGGAGGGGGGTCAGACTGTGCGTTGCCCAAAGGCCTGGTGGAACAGCTCTGTCTTGCAGGCCCTGTGGAAAGATGTCAAGTCCTGCAGGGCCCTAGTCTCTTGTTCCACCAGATCGGGGCCACGGCCGAAAAAGCCCTGGCTCTGGTTGAGGCCAGCCTAGCCTCCCTATGGCCCGGGATCTCCAAGATGTTTTTATTTGAAGACCGTAAGGTCCTCCGCATTGCTGCCTCTGGCCATGGAGACAGAGCATAGCCATCCCATTCTCATTTAAAGCCATCCAAGTTGGTGATCATCCTGTGGCCTCCTGTGGAATCGAGTTCTGTAGTTTAACTTTCAGAAAGAAGAATTTTCTTTTATCTGCCCTGAACCTTCCAACATTCAGCTTCACTGTCGACAAGCCTGAGTGTTAAGAGAGAGGAAAAACCTCCATCCACTTTTCTGTCCATGCGTAACTTCTAACATGTCACCTCTTCATCACCTTTCCTCCAAACTATGAAGTCCCAAATGCCACCACCTTTTCCTTACAGGTGAGTTGCTCTCGGATCATCTCCTTTGAATCTGTCGTCGCATTGGCATTAGAGAAACCAGTTACCGAGCCAAAGAGGAAGTATGGTTTTCTATCGCTGTGCGCTATCAGGAGGGCTGCATGAAATGTCTCTTGCATTTGGACACGGCGTCTGCTGGAGCAGATGGCAAGATGAGTGGTTATCTGCGGCATAAATGTAAAAGCAGGTGGGTGTGTTCCTCTCCCCCACCCCTGGCAAGGTGCTGTGAATAGGTATGTATGTCATATAAGCAGAAAGAGAGAGCATCTGGCCAGGAGGTGCACGATACCCTTGGGAGCCAAATGGACTGGCGCTTAGCATCCAACTGTTAGCACAGACATGCTTGGGAGATGAAGTGTCATTTGGTGAGTGATTTATTCTTCAGAGGCAGCGTAGGATATGGAAACACATGCTCCTTAATTCTTTTTTTTTTTTATGTTGCCTGAACCACAACCCCCAGTCCCTTCTGTCACTCAACTTTTATATTCAACCGATTCCTGACTTTAAAGGAAGGGATGAATCAAATGTTACCTTTATAGTATGCAGGAGGCTGCAGATACGAGGTTACCCCATCTAAACTGTTCTGGTAATATTTGTAATAAAATAAAATAAAAAGCACCATTTGGACAAGTGGGATGAAGCTCTGATTTTCCTTGCCACAGATGCCCAGAAAAGGATGGCATTGGTGTGGGAAGTAACGAGATGAAGCCGTTACTCCAATGTGGAGCCCTTTTTTACAAGGCACCGGAGTTCTGTGGGACAGAGCAAAGCAACATGGCTGCCACACTGCAAAGGAAATGTTTGAATTCACCTAGCATCAACCTGAAACATTTTCAGGCCAGAAGATAAAAAATCAAAACACAGTCAAACCTTGGATCCCGAACACCTTGCGAGTCGAACGTTTTGGCTCCTGAACAACGCAAACCCGGAAGTGAGTGTTCCGGTTTGCGCACGTTCTTTGGAACCCAAACGTCCAACATGGGTTCTTCAGGTACTGATTGGCTGTAGGAGCTTCCTGCAGCCAATCGGAAGCCGCACTTTGGTTTCTGAATGTTTTGGAAGTCGAACCGACTTCCGGAACGGATTCCATTCAACTTCCAAGGTACCGCTGTATACCTCAACTGCTCTAGAATGCACTCCTATTATTTTCCTGAAAATATACACCTGGAGCTATAGGGCAAATAGGCACACCATTCTAAAACATGGCTTTGCATGGCATACATAGGAGCCAAGGTGCTTTTGACCCTCCCATAAAATAGTTGAGAGGGCCAGGTCCCCTCAGAGTTGATAGACATCGCCATTCAAATGGGATGTGTGTGCCATGCCATGTGACAGAGTATGTGCGGCAGGGCTTACCTGCCCCCCACATATTTTATTCAAGTTGGCACTCCTGGGTGGCAGTGAGCCCCAGGTTCACACACCGCCTAGTAGGAGGATCTTTCCAAATTGGGGGGCCCCTCATTTTGTACCATTGTTTGTTGAGCTTGAGTCAAAGGAGGATTAAGAAGACGTCTTCTGTGCCTCTCAGAGATCCCAAAGCAGCACATGGGATGAGGCAGCCCAAACATACGTTGCACTGAATCTAAAGACACACTAATGTAGCACTTTAACTGTCATGGAGAATCCTGATACCTGTAAAAGTAAGAAGGTAAAGGACCCTTGGACAGTTAGGTCCAGTCAAAGGCAACTATGGGGTTGTGGCGCTCATCTCACTTTCAGGCCAAAGGAGCCAGCGTTTGTACACAGACAGCTTTCTGGGTCATGTGGCTAGCATGACTAAACAGCTTCTGGTGCACGAAGGACCGTGACAAGTGCCAGAGCGCATGGAAACACCGTTTACTTTCCCACCGCAGCAGTACCTATTTATCTACTTGCACTGGCGGGCTTTCAAACTGCTAGGTTGGCAGGAGCTGGGACAGAGCAACGGGAGCTCACTCCATTGCGGGGATTCAAACCGCCAACCTTCCAATCAGCAAGCCCAAGAGGTTCAGTGGTTTAGACCACAGAGCCACCTGCGTCCCAGATACCTGTAGCAAGGGTGCTGGGAACTGTAACTCAGTGAGGTCAGCACCTTTAATAGACTACAGTTCCCAGGTTTCTCCATGACAGTTAAAGTGGTACAATAGTGCTTTAAATATGACCTAAATCTCATCATAAATATTTAGTCCTTTTCCTTGACAAAATACTGGCACAAGCCCTTTCCCCCTTTTTCTTCATTTAAAAGAAAGACTTGAGACTAGCAACAGTCTTTACTTCTGAGGATGCTTCAGCCTCCATAATGAAGGAATTAAGAAAGAAAACGTGTCCTGAGGGTATCAAATGTGCCAAAAGGCAGATCGCCTGAAATACTGATGTTTCCCTAAATCTGCTGCAAATAGGCTTACGAAACATAAGTTCTACCACTTATAAAATATACACAAATGCAAATAAAACATCAGGCTCATTTTTCAGACAATAAAAATATTTCCCCATCTCAGCCTATTTATCCTTCCAAAGCTTCCCTGAAGAGGCAAATCACCATAAAAATCTGCTTAAATGAGGCCTGCTTATAAATCCTTCTAAAATAGGATAAAAATCTGGGACTGAATCGGTGTTTCTTTTAAGAAAGAGGGAGGGAGGAAGAATGTTTCTCCCACTCCTTCGCCCTGAGGAGCTAACTGTTCACCTGAGATGGCACAGTAAGTCATATCAAGGGGAAAACATTGTGTGGTTGAAATTAGGGAGCAAACCAAGGCAGAAAACACACACACAGCCCTCTCGTGAGCAGTACAAACAAGTTGGATACATAAATGGATGTTCCACGATATGAACCAAAAATAAGCTTCCGTGTCTGTAAATAGGATTCCTGGTGAACCAAAGGAGATTCCCATTTCTCTACATTTCTGCCAAAGTCTGCCCAGATTTGGGGATAGCCAACTGAAGGCCTGATGCCCAAATCTGATCTGGGGAGCAATTTTAGCTGAAAGCGCTTGCTTCCCTAGTGAATGCGTCCAAGTTTCCTGCAGTTTTGGTGTCAAGTGATTTAGTATTCTTTACAGCTAAGTCTCAGTCGTACGTACAACTGTGAGGAAGCTCAGCTAAACCTAACAGAGACACTGTGATATAGCTGTTAGGGGACTGGGCTAGTGAAATCCACGTTCAAGCTCACTGGGCGGCCTTAAACCTTCAATCTTTCTCAGCTTAACCTACCTCACAGGACTGTTGTTAAAAACAAAATGTGAGGGAGGATAAGGGTTATGATGATAGATGCCGTACTGTTCCAGAATAATTTTTAATGTGATGCTAATAAAGCACGCAAATTAAAATGTATGAATTTGCCTGAATGTAAGCTCTGGAAAGCCAGTAGGTTAAATGGTTTAGGTTGGGCTGTGTGTGTAAACACTCCAATGTTCATACAGAAAATGTCGCTCATTCGACGACTTAGAGAAGTAGTTGCTGAAGAAAGAAACTCAAAAGACACCAGAAAAGAATACAGACTTCATTAGGGCTAGAAACTTGGCTTTCATTTAAAAGCCAAGTTTCTAGCCCTTAACCTTTCAGACTAGGCTTGGAAGTGTGCCAGAAATTCCCAGCAAACTCTCAGAAGCCAAAAATGGTGCTGAGTAAAGTTGGGTTTGTGCGGGAGGAGGGTTTTGTTTTTTTGCAGAGTGGGGGTAGGGAAAGAACATACGCAAACATGCAGATTTAATCAATGTATTCGCTGGTTAAAACTGGCATGACAAATTGATTGCATCAATTAAATTTTTATATACCATCCACGTGTCGAGGACAGGGAAACCCTAGAGAAGGCTTCCCAACCAGATGTTTCGGACTTCAACGCCCATCATCCCTGACCACTGACCGATGGGATCTGAAGTCCCAAACATCTGGAGGATACCAGGTTGCTCCCAGAGGAGCAATCATGGAAGGTCAAATTTGTGCCATGAAAGTATTGGAAGTGCCAATTTTGACAATTTCAACCTGCTCCTTACAGACAGCAGGAGCTGTCTACAGTATTGAGAACAGGCAAATTATTTTTGTGGATATTCCATTCTTTCTCTTTCAGCTCATGTGATATTTCATAGTGGTTTTATTCCTGTAGAGTTTTCTTTATCCCCCCCCCCTTTTTGGATTATCGTGGTCTCATTAGGGGAGACTTTTCTTTCCCCCATTGCCCCCGCATGTCAATAGGAAATGTGTATTTTACTGATTTAGAATGAGGTCTTTGTGCTTTGTTTGCTTGTTTACCCTTTTTCACATTTTTCATTCTCTGGGCCGTATTGATTAAAGGGAATGGATATTAAATGCTGACAAATAACTCTGCCTCACTTATGAGGTTCATTTTCTCTCCCAAGGTCTCGTGCTCCACTGCTAAACAATCTTAATGCCAAGGACTCTGGATATTAGCAACAGTTTTGCTCTGTCTGATATAAGCACCTTTTAAATCAGCTTCTTGGGAGCAGCTATAATAGTCCATGTGATAAATGGTACTTCTAGGTCAAGGCCCCTATTGGCTAATGCATAGATGTAAGAATATTTTCAAGGCAAAAATGCAGATAGCGCTGGAACCCAGCGTACTTTAGCCACGGGACATGAAAATTTCACTCCACTAAAATGGAACAAACATTTGCTACTTCAACTAGATACTGCATGTCCCAGTTACTTCCCCAACTCAAGCCCTTGATCTTGCTTAGTGAAAGTCCCTTCTAGGCAGGGCCGGATTTAGGTTTGATGAGGCCCTAAGCTGCTGAAGGTAATGGGGCCCTTTATACGTCCAGCTGTCCTCTGTCAACAACAAATTGTCACTGCTTTTTGTGTTGAATATATGCTATATGGTAATTTATGGACCTAATAGGTATCTAAACCCATTTTATTTGTTTTTTATCTTATATTTTGGAAATGTACATCCAGGTGTTTTTTCCCTTTAATTTTTTGGGGGGCTCCAAGAGAGTGGGGCCCTAAGCTGTAGCTTGTTTAGCTTATACGTAAATCTGGCACTGTCTCTAGGGATCATTTCTTGTCGCTCCTTGTATGCCATCCCTCAGTTCCACATGCCTCCCTCAGAAGCAATTAATGGTCATTTAATCTTGGCTTTGCCCATGGTCATCCTTTGTTTAAAACAACTACCGTAGTTAATGACTATCCCACAATGCATTGCTAGAATTCCGGGTGGGCGGTGGTTGAGGCCTGCCCCGGAGGAATTGTTTTGCCCTCGCAGAAGGCCACTGGAATCCTCCTCAGCCGGTCGCAGGGTCTTGCAGGATTGCGCACCAAAACCTCATTCAAATCGGCCAATCATGGTCTTTGTTGGGGGCAGAGCAAGAGCAGTGGACTGAAGTGGCAAAGTCTTCACTTTGGTCCACTTTGGCCAGCGCAGTCAGCAACCTTCCCGCCAACCCTGTATACTGTTCTCTCGGTTTATGCCTAGACCTCGCTGTGGTCGAAATGGTCACCATATTCAGGGCCAGGAAGGAATTTGCCTTCCAACAAATTGGGCCCCATTTGAGGGTTTCTCCTTCCTCACAGCAGTTGTCACAACCTTTGGCAGATAAGGCATTGGGTGGAATCCTTAGTCTAATTTCGGGTGTGGAGATGATTTGGTGCCTCAACCCCGTGCAGAAGCAATATCACAGGGTACTCCAGTAGAGGGGTCTGGGTGGAAGCTTCTGTTGTATGTCGTTCCCCGCTTCCTCATTTACTCCCCAACAACAACAACCCTGTGAGGTAGGTTAGGCTGCAAAACAGTGATTGGCCCAAGGTGACCCAGCAAGCTTCAGGGCCAAGTGGGGATTTGAACCCTGATGTCCCAACACGCTAACCACTATGCCACACTGGCTCTCAGTGTGCACTGGTAAACAGTACTGCCAATCACCTAAATTTGATTGTCACATTCACTTCTGTGCACCTAAAAGACAGAATAGATTGTCTGCTTTTGTGTATTCACAAAATGCATCTGGGGTTTATGTGATCACTCGTGGAAGTCAATTTTTGCTTGTGATTTTGGACATTCGCATTGGGCATATGGGATTCCATGTTTAAAATCAGAGAGAGAGAGAGAGAGAGAGAGAGAGAGAGAGAGAGTTCCACCCTCCTTTTATTTTCTCATGTTACTATTTCTAGTTAGCTACCTGCAGCCAAACTCCTTCAGATCAAGGTTTCAGCTGAGTTTTGCAGCTGACCTCAATTCCAGCTGCATTACACTCTCGGGTGAACTATAGGGATTGAATATCACATCGCTGGGAAGCCCAGGGTACAGCATCAAAAGACAAAGGCAGGTTTTTTTCCCTTATGCGAGACAGCTGAATAGAAATCAGGAAGCCAAGACAGCCACAAAGAGAAGCAAGGTCTAATGTCTTCCAAATAGCATTGGAGAATGCAAGTCTTCAGCTGAGGCTTTCTAACTGCTGCAGGCTTTGTCACAATGTGGGAGTTACACCAGCAAAGTCCCAGCTCAGTCCAAGATCTGCCTATTTCAAACCTGCTAAAGCTGGCAGATCTTGAGTTCGGAGTGTGCTGCAAATCTATCCTATTCATCTGAGCTCTTAACTAGTAACTATATTTTATTTTATTTTTGTTGCATTTATGCTGCTGCCGTTATTACTGCTTGAGTGTTGCTTTTGGTACTTTTAGAATTTTTTATTGTGATTTTTTTAAAAAATTGTGTATCCCGAGTCTCCTCTTAGAGAAGTGGAGAGGTTCAATTTTTAAAAGAATCCTTTTCCAAAGTGTATTGCAGGTCTGCTCTACATGATTTCATAAGGACGTAATTAACTAATGCTCCAAATAACTCTGCTTTGTGGAGTGCAGATCTGGATTAATATGCCTTTGCCATCTAATCACATTGTGTTTGATTTGAAAGACCTGTGATCTCCTGACTGGGATGGCTGCAGTATGACTCAAAGCTAGCACATGCCTCTTAGAAAAAGATTCATGCTGAAACAGGAGCTTTTGTCACACTGTCTCAGTTATCAAAGTTTACTTTATCTGCAAATGCTGTTTGCTAGAGAGTGATTATCCTACCTATTCTTGCCAAAGCTCCGGTTCCATGTGAAGAATCCAAGCAGCTTTCTTCAGGTTAGGTGCTGATCAAATGGATAATACATTTGAAGACAATGTGAAACTTGGCTGTTCCTTTAAAACACAGGTGGACCACCTTCAGCCCAGAAACTAAATGTGACTACTGCTTCTTGAAGATGCTCCATTCTTCCATCCTATCAGCTCATTTCTTCTTTTCCTTCCTTTTAAAGGGCTCCGCTATTTTAATGAAATTTCAGAACACTTGGAAGGGAAAGTTATTTCCAAAAAAAGGAGTCGCAATGGCCTGCTGTACAAAAACATAATAAAATCCTTCCTGTTCTTATTTTCATGTGGCCCCAATTTACGCTGCTGCTTACTTTTCAGTAGACCTGCATGGGATCAGAAGTACTCATTGGAGGTGACCATGCTGATAATTGAATCAGGGCAATCTTCCTTTCCACTTAGTTAATCCCAAAGAACTTTTGTCTCTGGATTTAACCCTTAACACCTCTGGCCTCGTCATGTAGCTTGGGCCTCAAAGAAGTGGATTGCTCCTCCAAAATGGGATGTTGAAGAATTCAACTGAAAACAGAAACAGGAGCAGAAATTGCCAATGTTCACTTATTCATCCCGTGTCCAGAACAGAAGCCAATTCTGTTGTTGTTGTTGCCTCCCCTGACCCATCTTCTGCATTGTGTTTCCTTTGCATTGAAATGACCGTGGTGGAATAACGGAATGACAACGTCATTTCATAAATTACTTAAGTTATGTAATTTTGCCACTGTGGCTTATCACAACATCCAAGCCAGGCTATTGTCAGTTTGCTTATATGTATAAGAGACGAAAGCAGGCAAAGAAGACCTCAGAGTTTGTTCCAGCTCAATGATCCCCATCAGCATAAAACCATCTACCACTAATTGCCCAGCAGGAAGGATACCATGAAAGACCATATAGCCAAGTCAGGCCTTATAGCAAGTCAGACCCTTGGTCTACCTAGCTCACTATGGCCTGACAGCTATACTCCATAACTTCACGCAGTTGTGTCCCCCAGACCTATCTGGAGATGCCAGAGATTGAACCTTTTGCATCCAAGGTATAGGATGAATTTCAGAGCGAAGGACCCAGATTCATCTGAAACATGCCCTTTCCACCTATCACAGAACCATCTGCCTGCCTGCCCTTTGAGAGGGACCCTGATGACTTTATATTTGTTGACATAGTCCGTTGTGTTTTTAAACAATGTATTTTGCTGTTACTTAGAAGGATTTGTATCCTGAGCTCACCAAGACAGTAGCCAAGTTCCTCTATTTGATTTTCTGCTACAGGACCCTGCCCTTGCTGGAGTCCCACAGAGGTGAAATAGATTGCTCGCCTCGCCAGTGTGGTGTAGTGGTTAAGAGCATTAGACTCGTAATCTGGTGAACCGGGTTCGCTTCCCCGCTCTTCCACATGCAGCCGCTGGGTGACCTGGGGCTAGTCACACTTCTTTGAAGTCTCTTAGCCCCACTCACCTCACAGAGTGTTTGTTGTGGGGGAGGATGGGAAAGGAGATTGTTAGCCGCTTTGAGACTCCTTCGGGTAGTGATAAAGCGGGATATCAAATCCAAACTCCTCTTCTTCTTCTTCTTCCCTTTGGCAAATGACTGTACTGTTGAAAATGGTGACAAGATCACATTGGCCTATTTATTCTGAATGTTTGTAAGTGGTGCCAATAAAGGTTTGGTGGTGGTGGTGATGATGATGATGATGAAAAAAAAGGGATCTGCTTCCCAAAACTGTGATTGGCAGAGTCAGCTTCCTGACCATAGCTGCGGAGGAGGAAAGGAACCTGGAGTCAATCCCGCCCCCACCAGTAAGTGATGAGAGCTGTCACAGTTGATGGTGTTGAGCATATGCTCCAGACTGCTTACTCAGAAGTCGATTTGCACATCAATGCAAACTTCTGTACATGAGTTGCTCGCTCTGGATTGAAATGCATCATTTTGCAAGCGCCGCTGAAGAAAAAACAATTTGTGCCAGCAGAGCAGCTTTAGGACCCCAGTGTGCATTTGGTATTTTCTTGCCAGATGCAAGTATGGGGAAATCTGTGAAACGCAGGCCAGGTTTGCTAAATTAGGCACAATTCATTGCATGTAAATTGTTATTCTAATGAGCATCTTCTCTGGATTTATGGGTTATTGTCCCTCGTGCAGCGCAGCTGCGTAGGCGCTTTGCCACATTCTCATGCCACGAATGGTATCTAGAATACACTTCTCTCCATGTGACTTGGTGAAAAGTATAATCAAATTAATTTTGGAGACAACAGTAAATCAGGCATTCATAATGCCATAAAAAATATCTGGGCATTCACTGATGACTAAAATCTCACCCCAAAATTAATGCACACGTTTTAAATAGCGTTATAATTTGCAATTAAGCCATGTTGATCTATTTTCAGGAACAGCTCTGAAAGGAATTTGTACTTAAGAGCTGAGGCACGTCTTAATGAGAATGTAATTTCCACCCCTTTCCTCTAGCTGCTTTAGCTTCTTAGATTTGGGTAAGTAAATACATTTCCACCGATTCCACAATATGGAAGCCATTTACTTACTGTTAAGTGTAGTGAATTATGCATGCATCGTGAGGTGGCCCTGCTGTTTGCTGCTGCCGGGCACCCAGGTACAGTAGGGTGGAAGCAGAGCAAGGAAGGTCTCAAACCACAACTCCCAGGTCTCAGGCTCCACCACCTTACCTTTTGTGTTACCAAAACTCTGTTTTCATTCCCAGCCTGGCAGACTGAGTTCTCTGCTTTGTGGTTGCCCTCTAGACTCCTCCCTGTCTGAGCATTCGGTCAGCTTACCCCAAGGGTAGAGGTGTTTGATGGCCCAGGGTAGGGAGGGGAGAAAATTCTGGGAATGTAATTCTTTATTTTTTCTTTTGGCAGAGGGAAAGTTCTAGGAATCTGCACACACACACACACACACACACACACACACACACCCATTTTTCCAATGGAAAGAAAATGGACATTTAAAAAGTACATTTCGCAATACTGAGCTAGATGGACCAACAGCCTGTTTCTCAGAGCCTCCAAGTGCCCCTATTTTCCAGGGACAGTCCCAGATTTACAGAAGCCGTCCCAATTCCTGATTTGATCCTGGAATGTACCGATTTTCTTTAAGACGTCCCTATTTTCATCAGAGAAATGTTGGAGGGTGTGGTAAAGGTAAAGGTACCCCTGCCCGTACGGGCCAGTCTTGCCAGACTCTAGGGTTGTGCGCTCATCTCACTCTCATCTCTCATCTCATCTCACTCTATAGGCCGGGGGCCAGCGCTGTCCGCAGACACTTCCGGGTCACGTGGCCAGCGTGACAAGCTGCATCTGGCGAGCCAGCGCAGCACACGGAACGCCATTTACCTTCCCGCTGGTAAGCGGTCCCTATTTATCTACTTGCACCCGAAGGTGCTTTCGAACTGCTAGATTGGCAGGGGCTGGGACCGAACGACCGGAGCACACCCCGCCGTGGGGATTCGAACCGCCGACCATGTGATCGGCAAGTGTGGTAGGGCATCCCTATTTTCACTGGAGAAACATTGGAGGATATGGAGTTATACGACCCCTAGACAGCCCTGAACAGGGTAGTTTTTTACTATTTATTGTTTTACTATGTGTGTGTGTATACACACACATATATATATACATACATACATACACACACACACATATCTATATATATATACACACACACACACACACACACACACAGAGCCAGTGTGGTGTAGTGGTTAAGAGCGGTAGACTCCTAATCTGGGGAACCGGGTTCGCTTCCCTGCTCCTCCACATGCAGCTGCTGAGTGACCTTGGGCCAGTCACACTTCTCTGAAGTCTCTCAGCCTCACTCACCTCACAGAGTGTTTGTTGTGGGGGAGGAAGGGAAAGGAGAATGTTAGCCGCTTTGAGACTCCTTAAAGGGAGTGAAAGGCGGGATATCAAATCCAAACTCTTCTTCTTCTTCTTCTACCTCAGGTTAAGAACTTAATTCGTTCTGAAGGTCTGTTCTTAACCTGAAACTGTTCTAAACCTGAGATACCACTTTAGTTAATGGGGCCTCCCGCTGCCGCCGTGCCGCTGCTGTGCAATTTCTGTTCTCATCCTGAAGCAAAGTTTTTAACCCGAGGTACTATTTCTGGGTTAGTGGAGTCTGTAACCTGAAGCGTCTGTAACCCGAAGTACCACTGTATGCTGGAAGCCACCCAGAGTGGCTGGGGCAACCCAGTCAGATGGGCGGTGTATAAATATTATTATTATTATTATTATTATTATTATTATTATTATTATTATTGAATAGGATGTCTCTGATTTCATCAGAGAAATATTGGAGGGTATGGTCTTAGTATAAGGCAGCTTCTAGATTCCTGTTCTGTCGCTTTATGGTCAAGGCCATAAAGCTTTCTGATTTCACACCATCATCATTCAAATTTCCACAAAGAGGAAACCAGCATTCCATGCGCTAATGGCCCTCTGCAACATGTTCTCCCCTCTGTGTTATCCTGCACAGCTCTTCCGAGAGGGCACATACACAAAACCTAAAAGTAGCTTTCCAGGAAAGGTTTTAATGACCAAGACTCCTGAGGGTCACAACACAAATGAATCCCCTCCTCCACGGATTGCCGGTATGAAAAATAGGCACACTCAAGTTAACATGGCGCCTGTCATTCAGGGTTGAGACAGAACTATGGCAAATCTAGCTGCTCCTAGAGTCTGACAGCCTTGGTCTAGGACCGAAGTTAGCTGTACAACTGCTAAGCGCCGCTGGAAATATCCATGGGTGGGTTAGGGTAGCCATTTTCGTAGTTATGGGGGTTTTCAGGACAGACAAAGTACTTATTCATGCAGCCCATCATTAAATTATAGAACTTGCTCCCCCACGAGGCAGTGGACTGCCACTTACTTGGATGGCTTTGAAAAAGGATTGCACAAATTCATGGAAGACAAGGCTACTAGGCACAAGGGCTATGTTCTGCCTCCATTCTTGGAAGCCACATGGCTCTGAACACCAATTGCTAGGAATCACAGGTGCAGAGAGAGCTATTGCACTTGAGTCTTGCTCACAGGCTTCCCACCAGCATCTAGTCTTCCACTGTGATAAAAGGATGCCTATGTGAAAATTAATAAAGATTTTCTTTTTAAAAAATGAAATGTACAGTGAAACGACCTGGAGTATCTCCGATTGGTAGACCACGAGACTCTTCACCTCAGGGCTGTGGGTTCGAGCCCCACATTGGGCAAAAGATTCCTGCATTGCAGGGGGTTGGACTCGATTACCCTCATGGTCCCTTCCAGCTCTACAATTCTAGGATTGAAGTCTTGGGTGAAGACTGTGGTCAGGCAGCTTTGTCATTAAACAGGACTTGAGGCAAGCAGCCCTTCAACTAGAAAGAACCTTCCAACAGAGAAATGGTCTCTGGTAGTCGTTCCAAGATAGTATTGCCCTCTGTAAAGGAGACACAGTCCCACCCTAGTGTGCCCTTAAGGTTCTTAATTTTTTTATTAGAGTTCTTGGAAACTGGACTTACAACTCCATGTGGCCAGGTCATTTCATTTATTTATTTTTTAGCTCTTGTACCATCACCCATGGGTTCTCCAGGGACAAAAATGCGAGAGAAGAAAACAAGCATTTTGCATGCAAATAGCTGTTTGCCCAAACTAAGCAGGCTGTTACATATGCAGATAATTCCCTGATCTGCAGGGATAAATGCCAGGCTGGAGAGGAAAACGAAGGATTAGCAAATGAATTATTTACATGTCTTGCTCGGGAGTTTTAAATGCAAAGTACAAACAGGGTTGCAAAATCTGGACACCTGTACGTATCCGTTAGCAAAACGGGGGTACATTTTGAAGTCCTGGCAACACATTTCGTTCTTTTAGATTACTTAACCTATAATTATCATACCCTCCAACATTCCACAGCTGAAAATAGAGAAACAGAACCACTACACCCAGTACAAGCCCTCTACCATCCTGAGAAAACTCCTTAATCCCAACTTCATTTTATTGTATTCTTTGGTAGATCTACAAAAAGCAAAACATACAATAAATAAATTTTAGAAAGGGGCTAGATTAGACACAGATGCACAAAGCATTTTTTAAAAAATCAGGACTTTTTGCACTCCACTCCTACTTTCTTCCTGCTAAGGCCGGCTCTGCCTGCCGCTCAGAGCCGGAGTGTCACAGCGCTAGTCCTTGTGGGATGTAATCAGACAAATACAACATTCCTTGTTTTGCTAGAGTGGACATGCAAGGGAATGTTTAGTCTAGCCAGTCGAAACTTCCTGTTCCTCCTGGCCTGGAGCATCCGTCCTTACATGTGACTAGTGGGTGGGTGTGACTTTTCCAGACCTGGTAAAAGGCCAAGTCATGCTGCTACCTTCCTCTTTTCAACCTTCCTGTTCGTCCTACCTGCTTCCTGCATCACCTGGACTGGCCTGCTGGCTGCCACAGCAGTTCCCCAGGTCATCTCCCATATGGGGTAAACCTGTTTGTACATGTTTGTAACTTTAAGCCTAAAGCCTGCCTTCAGGGATCACACTGTGCTCTGCCTGATCGTGAGTAAACTTTCTTTTTATTGCTTATGAATACAGTCATACCTTGGGTTACAGAAGCTTCAGGTTGCGCAATTTCGGGTTGCGCACCACGCCGAACCCAGAAGTACTGGAATGGGTTACTTCCGGGTTTCGGCGCTTGTGCATGCGCAGAAACGTTAAATCACACTTTGCATATGCATAGAAGTGCCGAATTGTGACCCACACCTGCACAGACGCAATGCTGTGGGTTGCGAACGTGCTTCCTGCACGGAACACATTCGCAACCAGAGTGTCCACTGTATAAGACTGTGGTGTCTTTATTCTTTTAGGAGGGATTTAAAAGGGGATCTTACCAGGAACATACAATTCAATCTGAGGGAGATAGAATTGCAATATAGTAAGAGGTTCTAAGGTTGCAGAAATCTGCAACCAGATTTCTGCTATGCGTGAGAAGGGGAATATAAACTCTGCTATGTAAAGGAACTTGCTAGCAGAAGTTAGGCAGGATACTAGCAAACAATATATCCTCTCCTGCCACCCTGAACATTCCCACAGTCCTCAGCGGTGCAGCCTTTCCTCCTCCTCGCCTAATCTGCAGCAGCCACTATGAGCTCCCCAAGGGAGGAAGCAGCAGTGGCCATCGATAGGCAACATGATGCACCATCACCACTACTGCTTGGGACAACCCCTGGCTCATCATCAGCCATGCTGGTGCGGGAAGTAGAGACATTCCGGGATCAAATCAGAAGCTGAGGTGGCTTTCACCATTCTGGGACTGTCCCTGGAAAATCGGGACACTTGGAGGGGAGGGTTTAATTATGTCTTAGCAGTTAGGAGGACTGTGTAATTTTAACAGAAAGTTAGAAGTGGGAAGCTCTCAAAGAAGCAATGTCAACTACCTGGCAAATGATTGTACAAAGGTAACATTTGGTGGGAAGGGGTAGTTGTTCTGACATACAGTGGTACCTCTGGTTAAGAACTTAATTCGTTCCAGAGGTCCGTTCTTAACCTGAAACTGTTCTTAACCTGAGGTACCACTTTAGCTAATGGGGCTTCCCGCTGCTGCCGCGCCACTGGAGCACGATTTCTGTTCTCATCCTGAAGCAAAGTTCTTAACCCGAGGTACTACTTCTGGGTTAGTGGAGTCTGTAACCTGAAGTGTTTGTAACCCGAGGTACCACTGTATTACTGGGCCTGACCAATCCAAAGGCTGCATACTGTCAATTGCATGGACTGATGTTCTGTAACTCTGTTCCCAAGCGCACCTCATGAGGTTCTTGGGACAAGCCCTCCAGTTAGGAAACAACTCAAGGTTTGCATTACATAAGAAAATGTGTGGAATCCCTGCAGCTTGCTGGGTGGAACAATCAACCCTCCTTCTCATGAACACTTTTCTGAGGGTACTCTCAGCCACCAGAGCAGAGAAAATGCAGGGAAGCCCCACTGCATAATCACAGACCCTCCAAGGGTCCCTATTTTCCAGGGACAGTCCCAGTTTTACAGAAGCCATCCTGGTTTCTGATTTGATCCTGGAATGTCCAACTTTTCCTTAGGTTGTCCCTATTTTCATGAGAGAAATATTGGAAGGTATGGTAGGTCGTCCCTATTTTCACTGGAGAAATGTTGGAGGTTGTGGAGTTATCCGACCCCTGGGCCATCTGAAGTATTTGGAAGTTTTCTTAATGTTTAATGTTTTATTATTTATATATATATATATTGGAAGTCGCCCAGAAAAACTGGGGCAACCCAGTAAGATGGATGAGACAAATTATTATTATGGAATAGTACGTCCCTATTTTCATCGGCGAAATGTTGGAGGGCATGCAATCGGAAGTCCTTGCACAGAACTATTATCATTATCATTATTATTATTCCCATCTGACTGGGTTACCCCCACCACTCTGGGCAGCTTATACTTTTGGTTAAATAAAACAAACACAGAAACACTAAAAGCTGCCATATACTGAATCAACAATTGGCCCATCAAGCTCAGAGACCTTCCAGGGCTTCAGACAGGGGATTGCCAGAAGATGCCAGGAATCAAACCCGGGACATGATGTTCTGTTGTGGAAGCTTAAAGGCCACAAGATCTCTTGCAATACAACTTGTGTGGGTTAGAGGCTAGTCCACCAGATGCACAAAGTGTTCTCCTGACTTGGAAAATGAAAAGGATACGTGGGTGTTGTAAACAGTGGAGCCAAAATTTCCACACAAAGCTCAGATTTAACTACAGAAGATAAATTCAGTGACTATTCATAATAGCAGTAATTGGCAATAAAACACTCTTCCTGGCTTTGCTCTGGCAACGTTAAATTAACACCTGTAGTGAGAGGTACATCTCTGATCTCGATTAAGCTGGTATTAGTATTTCATTCCCACTACAGGCATTAAATTAACTTAACAAACCTAGGAAGAGAGTGTTATTGCCAATTACTGAGAAATTAGGAATAGAGCTTCGCACAAAAATATTGCCTCTCGGCATTTGGTGGCCTTTTGGCTCCACGGTTGTCTCCAACTAGAGGAGTAGTTACTCAGAGTAGACCCATTGGAATTAACAGGTCTAAGTCATGTCCATCGATTCCAACGGGTGCAGTCTATCATTGGATAGAATGCTCATCCTTTCAAGTGCCACAAAACTCTCTCTTTTTTGCTAGTTTTCTTATGCAGCACAACAGATTAACATAGCTAAATCCTGTCCCAACTTCCAGTTGCCCAGGAACTAGAAGGTAGAAGGAAAACACACCCTGGCCTCAACCACCAGCTGAGGGTACCAGGCCACTGAGAGGAAGAGCACTGTGACCATGTGCCCTGCTTTGTGGAGGAGAATCCTCCATTTGAAGATCTGTGCAGTACAATTTCAAAGGTAAAGTAACCTAAGAACACACAGCAGCAGGGGCTTTGAAGTTGCAGAGTCAGCCACGACTGGACCTTTACCTTTACAACAGTTAGTTCAGGACGTGGGTGGAGCTGTGGGTTAAACCACAGAGCCTAGGGCTTGCCGATCAGAAGGTTGGCAGTTCGAATCCCCATGACGGGATGAGCTCCCGTTGCTCAGTCCCTTTTCCTGCCAACATAGCAGTTCGAAAGCACAAAGTGCAAGTAGATAAATAGGTACCGATCCGGCAGGAAGGTAAACAGCGTTTCCGTGCGCTGCTCTGGTTCGCCAGAAGCGGCTTAGTCATGCTGGCCACATGACCCGGAAGCTGTACGCCGGCTCCCTTGGTCATTAAAGCGAGATGAGCGGCACAACCCCAGAGTTGTCCATGACTTGACCTAATGGTCAAGCGTCCCTTTACAACAGTTCACACCTGAACAACATATTGGCTACAGCATTGCCCATTAGATGTATGGGATTTCTATTTAATTTATAGTGTTTTTCTCCTAACTCAGCACCTATTCATATAAATTAGTACTTGAAACTTTTATGCAAATATGCATCCTCTTATTTTGCAATGAGTAGGTCCCCCCACCAAAGGCAAAGGCTAGGCTGGCCCCATCCATCAACCAGAGACGAAAGAGCTGCAGGGGGCTTGCTCCCATCCACGCTCTCCTGCCAGAAATAACACTGAGTCAGCTCCTCTTGCCAGTTCCTCTGGGACTGCAGAACCAATGAGCATCATGCTGTGGACCCATCCATTTGCCAGAAGACTGAGGTCTGCTGCGTTATGTGAGAGTGCATAGAACTGGGACCTTTTATATATCCCTGGTGGCACTGTGGTCTAAACCACTGAGCCTAGGGCTTGCCGATCAGAAGGTTGGCAGTTTGAATCCCCGCAACGGGGTGAGCTCCTGTTGCTCGGTCCCAGCTCCTGCCAACTTAGCAGTTCGAAAGCACATCAAAGTGCAAGTAGATAAATAGGTACCGCTCCGGCGGGAAGGTAAACGGCATTTTTGTGTGCTGCTCTGGTTTGTCAGAAGAGCTTAGTCATGTTGGCCACATGACCCGGAAGCTGTACGCCAGCTCCCTCGGTTAAGAAAGCGAGATGAGCGCCGCAACCCCAGAGTCATCCGCAACTGGACCTAACAGTCAGGTGTCACTTTACCTTTATATATACTGTGTATTTTTTTGTATTATCACCTGCTTCTTTGAGATTCATTTGATTGAAAGGCGGGGAATGAGCCTTCAAATTAAAGAAACAAGCAAGCTATCCCAATTCCACACAGAACCAGGGCGAGCAGAAGAGTCTTGGGAGGTTATTGGCTCAGCTGCTCTCATTCTACACCTGAACCCCACAACTTGCGGGAGGCGGGGCAATGTGCCGAGTCCTTCACAACCCTATTTCTGTAACCTTGCACCAGGTTTGCAGTATCGAGCAGAAAGTGAAAACAGGGGTCTCATCGAGCCCTAGTGTCTCGGCATTGCAAAAAAGAATAAATGCATCACACACAAAAAAGAGGGCACCGATTTGCATAATATTTGCATGTGCTGATTTGCATATTCACAACCCCCCTTCCCTCTCTTCTTATGGTTCTGATCTTTAAACTGGTCTTACCACTAGGCAGCCCTTCAAAATGAAGGACTTTTCTCATGACCACCCATTTTAGTTGTGGTAAACCATGTCTGATCTGGGCACTTGCCTCTACAACTATGTGAAGTCCTTTTTTTCTTTTCTTTTTCTTTTTAAAAAAGAAACTACTGCAGTTCTGCCAGATGACTCAGAAGTAGGCTCAGAGAAGTCAGTCTGCCAACGTCATCTGAGTCTTCTTGACTATGTTCTCTATAGTCATCACAGCCATCATAAATGTACCCTGCACCGCCAAAAAGTTGCAAATCAAGAGTTCCAAGCCATCTTCAAAATTATTCTATCTTGCAGAGATGCATGCCAAGAATTGTTTTTTTAAAAAAACTGGTATTTTTCAGCACATCTTGTTCAGAAGCTTCTCCAGCTATTTATATACAGTAATGAGAAATTTTCTCCTCCCCTGTGACCTACACATGCATACATTGCCATTACTATTGAGTGCTCAATAGCTGTCAAACACATGGGACCTCTGCTTGATCCCTTGCAACCTTGCAGATTGTTTTCAATTTTGAAACTGTGGCAATCCTTGTGTATTTATTTATGCAAATGTATTTTTAAAATAAACATGGATGCCACCTTAACACATTGGCGGCAAATAGAGAATACTTTGGAATGGCCAAAGTATCATAAAACACACCGCAAATTGGCATAGCAAATTTAGGGATAGCAAAATAGAAGCGACAACAACTGCGTTAAAGCAATTAGCATGCATGTTGTTGTTGTTGTTGTTTGCTAAGTAAATAGCAACCATGGGGTTTAACTCTCCCTACCTGAGAAAAGTTACCTCTCCCAACATCTTTTTGCATTTCATGGGAAGCCACTATTCGATTTAAGTAGGTGGTTTTGGTGAAGAAAATTGCTGTTTACATAACAAAGAAATTGTGTGTACTAATTGCACTCAAATAATTGATGTCATATCTAGCTTGGCCCTTACAGAGCACTTTAGAATGCTCAAAGTATTTCACGTTCATGATCTCAGTAATATCTCCAATCAGCACCATTATCTCCGTACTGGAAGTATAAAGCTGAAGCCGTAAGATCTTAGCTTGCCAGATGATGTCTACTCAAAGGAGGAGGATTTGAACCAACAAATTATTGGTTTACCACTCAGTCTTACTCTGCTGATGATGATAACTTGCCAGTAATTTAGCTGAAGGGTTCATTTTAGATTTCTGTGCACCTACCGCAAACCTGGTTCATGTCTTACAACTTTGCCCCTCCACACGTAACATGTATTTAACTCCTACAATCTTTTTACTTATTCTTCACAAAAACCACTCAGATCACACGTGACTTAAGGTGAGCATCATTTGCACTTTCAAGTGTTGCCTACCAAATATTGGAGGCCACCAAGATTCACCTAGCATATGACCAGGAACACAACGCCATGGAAGGGAAGGAGTTTGGAGTTTGGATTTGATATCCCGCTTTATCACTACCCTAAGGAGTCTCAAAGCGGCTAACATTCTCCTTTCCCTTCCTCCCCCACAACAAACACTCTGTGAGGTGAGTGGGGCTGAGAGACTTCAAAGAAGTGTGACTAGCCCAAGGTCACCCAGCAGCTGCATGTGGAGGAGTGGGGACGCGAACCCGGTTCACCAGATTACGAGTCTACCGCTCTTAACCACTACACCACACTGGCTCTCAGGGACAGCCATAAACCAACATACTCAAGTACACCTCAGTTTTAAAAACAAAGGACAAGCCTACTGGATCAGACCAATGGCCCATCTAGTCCATCATCCTGTTCTCACAGTGGCTAACCAGATGTCTGCAGGAAAAAGCCCCAAGAAGAAGCATAAATAAGGGACCATAGGCTCAGTGAATACTTTGAAGGCAGAAGGCCATGTACTCAATCCCTGGCATTTTTAAAAAGGCTCAGGTAGCGGGAAGTACCTCTCTGAAGACCATGGAGAAAATGCTTAGCTAAATGGACAAAGAAACTGATCCTGTAAAAGACAGCTTCTGTCCCTAGAATGATATGAATCAGGGAGGGGAGGCAAGTCAAAGCAGGTTACACAAACACAACAGATTCAACTCAAAAGCAACCATTGTGATGTTTGGTTTTTGGGATAGGTGGTGGTGAATTAAATCTGGAAAATGATGCCCTTTCTCCAAGAACGATGGAGGAAATGTCCTCTCCAAAATAACTATAAAACTATGTTTAAACAAAAAACAACAACCACTAATATAATTAGCACAGTTTCTTTTCATCCTGATCTGCCTTCCTTTATATCACCTTCGCATCCTCTGTATGAGTATGTCAAAGTAAAACAAGAATATGAAAACAGCCTGTCCTAGAAGAAAGCAATGGTTTATCTTGTCCAGTTTTGTCTGTCTAGTAATAGTCAACCACCTGCCTCTGCAAACCTCAAAGCACACTAAGACAGCCTGCCATTCTTCATAGTTTGCATCCAGAGATTGATCCAAATTCTCCTACTGCTGGATACTGAGGGCTCATTGAAGCTATCATGTCCGACCCTCCATTAGTATGTCTGATATCATATACCCTAACAGCAAACCCATTCTCCAAGTGCTTGTGTTTATATAGCCAAAATAGTGACATCCATGCAGAAGAGGGGAGGTATTATTAGGCCTCAAGAAACCCCAAGATTCCAGAAGTTTTTTTTTAAAAAAAGGTTTCCAAAAAGACCATTAAAGAATGGGGGACAAAAACAATTCAAGATAGACCATGCATGCTCAGTGGGCATGCAATATTGACTGGATTGTGGGGGGAGAAGAGAAAATTGGAGGAGAAGAAATGGAATGGCATTATAACAATATCCTAGAAGGGGGCATGGCTGGATGGCTGGCACACTGAGCAGGAGCACTCGACACTGATACACTATGTTGCTGGTATTCCCTGTTCTTTGATAAAAGCCATCTTAGCTAGAGACCATCATGACGCCTATGGTTTGTTCCAACTTTGGTTTGGCATTCCCTAAGTGAACATCACATAAATTCTCCTTCCACTGCCTTCATACCTTCCCAACTCTTCCTCTGTCATAACAATAGACTGGTTATATCAGAACCAGGAAACTATGGTCCACACTTGTCTTCCAAACCATGAATTCTGGCTGGAAGGCAAGCACAAACCATCCTTTGCCAGTTCTGGTGTAATGTCAAACTGTGGTTTGCCATGAAATGGAAGTTAAATGGAATGCATAAGGGGAGAAGAAGAAGAAGAGTTTGGATTTGATATCCCGCCTTTCACTCCCCTTCAGGAGTCTCAAAGCGGCTAACAATCGCCTTTCCCTTCCTCCCCCACAACAAACACTCTGTGAGGTGAGTGGGGCTGAGAGACTTCAAAGAAGTGTGACTGGCCCAAGGTCACCCAGCAGCTGCATGTGGAGGAGCGGAGACGCTCTTAACCACTACACCACACTGGCTCTCACACTGCACTGGAGGGTGCAGAAGCCCAGGGTTCGTTCACATAACGAAAAAACCATGCATGCTTGTGTAGCAATATTTTTCTTTTGTTCTGGCATGAAGCTACTGCCAATCAATTCCACAGTTCTATAATTATGAGCTCTGCAATTATGAGACAGAGAAAAGAGAAGCACTTTTCGTGGTATTTTTGCACTTCTGTCATGTCTGCCCTCTGTTGTCTTTTTTTTTGTTCTCTAAAATAGGAAGTCCCAGTTCTTTCACCTTTCCTTGTCGAGAAGGTTCTGCAGCCCCTTATCATTTCAGTCTTATAATGAAATTACAGGAAAGGTCCTAGATGACAAGCTGAAAATAACATAGTGGTCATATTGGAGGCATTTTTAAAAGGTGCCTTTGAAAGGATGGTTTCAATAGAATCCTCCTAGAGGGTAGCATTCGTTTCACTGGAGCACATCACATCTTGTGAGACTCCTTCATCACTCTAGAAGGGGTTCAAAGGCATCTCTCTTATAGCTGTGTTCGGAAATGATACAAGCCAGCTGGCGATCAAATCCCAAAAGTTAGCCCTAAATCACAAAGAAAAGATCCACAATACATAGCTATTAAAATTAGTTTTAATTCTCCTAGCTAAATAAAGACGGGCCACTGACAAAGCAGATAATTGTGTAAGAGAGCACAGATTAACAGAATACTTGCCGTTAATGCAATGCTACCATACCGCAGGACAGTACAGAAGTACATTAAAGATCCTTAAAGTGCAGCGAGTCCATTAAAATACAGTCTATATTTTTTGTAGCTGTCACAGACATTTGCTTATCTTGGTAGTTGCTCCTAGCAAAATGTGGCACAGACGCGAAACTTTATTATATACTATTCACCACTTGGTTCACCATTTTATGTATCTGTTGACTGAGAAGCGCAGTGTTGAGAACGGATAAATGAAATACCATTGTTCTCCTTGACGGGATCCGCTACTGCAGGAGTACAGAACCTGCAGCCCTCTAGATGAGAAGGCACATTGAGGAATCAACATCCGTCTGTGCAACTTGCAGTAGAATGGAATGGATCTCCCCATTTCCCATTGTCTAGCAATGACAACAACTAAAAAGCTCTTTCCCGGCTACGTTGGGTTGCTGAAAAAGAATGCCTTGGTTCTGGGTCAAAAATTCCTAGGCTCAGAGACATCTTGTTCCTAAATTCCTATCACCTGTCTGCCCACCTGCCCACCTGTTCTGCACCTGGGGTCCCTTTATTCATTTGAGAGCATTTCTATACCACTTAATATTTAAAATCTCGAAGTGGTATACAAATGGATGGGCATAAAGGCAGTAAAAGGATATAATAAAAACAGAAATTTGGTGATAACAGGGTACAATGTTCTGGGTAAGAGAAAGCCTGGGCAGAAAGATATGTCTTCACAAGATGCCTGAATCAACTGATGAATGATGCAGAGGTGATAAACACCCACTTTGGGGGGGGGGGTCACTGCTCTGTAATATTATGAAGGGTGCATTGGCATGAGTTACGTTTCCCCAGATAATCTAAATCAGGGTTTCCCCAACTTGGGTCTCCAGCTGTTTTTGGACTACAAATTCCATCATCCCTGGCTAGCAGGGGCAGCGGTCAGGGATGGTGGGATTTGTAGTCCAAAAATAGTTGGAGACCCAAGCTGGGGAAGCCCTGAATGATCTCACAGGGTTGGTGGTCCACAGGTAACCTACGGGGGTTGACAGGTTAGTAATGAGACATTGAGCCAAGTCTGGTAGCTGATCGGCAGCCAGTACAGTTCCCTCAGCACAGGTGAAACCTGTGTGTCGCCAGGTGCTGCACTCAACTACCTGGTAGCAGCATTATGTTAGTAGGTTTCAGGGTTCTAGGGCTTTTAAGTAGATTCCACAAGTCTGAATATATTCCCATTTCTGCCCCAGATACTTTTAGGCTCCCAGTTCCCATCAGCACCAGTCAGGAATAATGGGAGTTGTAGTCCATCAACATACAGCAGACCACAGGTTTCCCCAACCCTACAGTTACAGAATTATTTTATATTTCCATGGCACCATCAGTATGTGTGGCAGTCATACAGAGCCTTTCAGGTACTTACAATCTATAACCCAACATGGCAGTGGCAGCAGAGGAAGGAGAGAGATACAAAGTAAGAGTTCACAGTGGAAGAATCTGTGTTCAGACGTTTCGGTGAAGGATCAGGACTAAGGGGTTAAAGCCTTCACAGATGAATTAAGGAATTTGAAGTGAGGTGGTATAGTCCACACCAGGGGTAGCTAACCTCTGCCCCTCCCAAAGAGACAGGTGGTTCTGCTCATCTCAAGAGATTGTTATTCCAAGCCTTAAAAGGCACCTGGGCCCGTTACAAGCTTCACTCATCACTAGTGTCCTTTGCAAATAATTACTTTGTAGCTATAATCAGTGCCAGGTTTACGTGTAAGCTAAACAAGCTATAGCATAGGACCCCACTCTTTTGGGGGGGGGGGGCAAAAAATTAAAGGAAAAAAAACCTGGATGTACATTTTCCAAAATATAAGATAAAAAACAAATAAAATAAAACCCACATACAGCAACAGTGTTTTGTGTTGTGCAGGCTCCTATGATGTAAGTAATGGGCCCCGCCTGCTAGCCTGCTCCCTAAAATATCACTGGTTTGCTCATTTCTATATACAGTGGTACCTTGGTTCTCAAACTTAATCCGTTCCAGAAGTCTGTTCCAAAACCAAAGCGTTCCAAAATCAAGGCGCGCTTTTCCATAGAAAGTAATGCAAAACGGATTAATCTGTTCCAGACTTTTAAAAACAACCCCTAAAACATTGTACTTCACTATTAATATACTTCTTAATTGTATTTCAGTTCAACAATTACTTTGATAAAATACGTATTTTGTTATGTGCAAATGGCTTTAGATACCTATTAAGGTAAAGGTAAAGGTACCCCTGCCCGTACGGGCCAGTCTTGACAGACTCTGGGGTTGTGCGCCCATCTCACTCAAGAGGCCGGGGGCCAGCGCTGTCCGGAGACACTTCCGGGTCACATGGCCAGCGTGACATCGCTGCTCTGGCGAGCCAGAGCCGCACACGGAAACGCCGTTTACCTTCCCGCTAGTAAGCGGTCCCTATTTATCTACTTGCACCCGAAGGTGCTTTCGAACTGCTAGGTTGGCAGGCGCTGGGACCGAGCAGCGGGAGCGCACCCCGCTGCGGGGATTCGAACCGCCGACCTTTCGATCGGCAAGCCCTAGGCGCTGAGGCTTTTACCCACAGCGCCACCCGCGTCCCTTTAGATACCTATTAGGTCCAAAAATTACCATACAGCATATATTCAACACAAAAAACAGTGATAATTTGTTGTTGACAAAGGACAGCTGAACATATAAAGGGCCCCATTACCTTCAGTAGCTTAGGGCCTCATCAAACCTAAATCCAGCCCTGGCTATAATTGAGCAGATTGAACAAAGATGTGCTCTACCAAGCTTACATTCCCAGCATGTTTGCACCCTCTCTTGACGACGTCCACCCTGGCTTGGCCATGCCCACAGAATGGGAGATGGCAGGATCCCCAAGGACGTTTTCTACAGGGAGCTGGCTTCAGGCACCAGGCCCATTTGGCAGACCAACTCTGCTTTACCAAGATATCTACACCATGGCACAAAGGATGGCAACATCAACCCCACTGTGTGAGAATCCCTTGCAGTGCCTTGAGACACTCAGGTTGTGCATCCATAGCAGTGGCCAGAGGAGGAATGAAAGAAGCAATGCCATAGTGCACCTGCAGCAGCACAACCAGACGCCTTCATCTGCCCCAGCTGCAACAAAACATGCCTCTCCTGCATCGGTCTCTACAGCCACAGCAGGCGCTGTAACTCTCCGACGGTTTGATCTCACCCCCAAAGAGGCACTCCTCCATTGTTTTCTGAAACAGATGGATGCTAATGACATAACTGAGCATCTGCACACCCCTCAGCAGTCATCTCCCATGAGTCAGTGTGTTTGGACTATACCTCCCATCATCCTCGTCCATTGCCCATGCTGGCTGGCACTGATGGGAGTTGAGTCCAGCAACCCTGGAAGGTTTGCAGGTTCCCAGCCTGCTCAAATACAGGGTTCTGAAGTGCTTTATTCAGCGTCCATCACAACTCTGAACAGTGTTCTTATGGACTTGCCTTACACTGGGCCCAGCAACTGAGCCCTCTACCCAAGATTGTCTGCTCTGATTAGGCTAGATTCTCTGTTGCACCACTTGCTTCCTCTTGGCAAAGAAAGGCGCTCCTAGGAGCCACACTCAGCCACGAGATAATCTCTGGTGCCAGAGGATTCAATCCGTTCTGTGCCTGTATTGGCTGGCACAGCAACACAACACAATGAACCAGCACCATCTGTATACTGTAGGGGCTACTGATCTACCTTAAAAGGATTACAAAGGTGGATACTACTAGCCCAGAGATGGAAGGAAGAGACAACTCTGACCAGAGGAGAATGGCGAACCAAGTTGATGGACTATGCCAAAATGGCAAAATTAACTGGAAAGCTCAGAAATCAAGACAAAAAGAACTTTAAAAAAGAATGGAAAAGGTTTATAATTTATATACGAGACTACTGCAAGCAGGTTGAAACATTGGCAGGATTTTAACCACACTAACGGAATGTACGGACAAAAATTGGAGAAGTGTTGATATGCAGTTGAAAATATTTTTAATATGGCCCATGGAAGGGATGTCAGGAGATTCAAAATAATCTCTATATTTGGATTCTGAATTGGTTTTTGTTGTATGTTTATATTTTTGAAAATCAAACAAAAATTTATTTATTTATTACAAAGGTAATATATGCAATGTACCCCGAAATCAACTGATAGAGAG
Source organism: Podarcis muralis (assembly GCF_964188315.1). Taxonomy (NCBI): domain Eukaryota; kingdom Metazoa; phylum Chordata; class Lepidosauria; order Squamata; family Lacertidae; genus Podarcis; species Podarcis muralis. Next base: position 15,233,416 of record NC_135663.1, read on the forward strand.
CAGTTCAAGGAACAGTGGCTCTTGACTGTTTTTGAGTCACAGCCTACTTTGGGAATCTTATAAAACCTAAGGACCCCCTCCTCCCCACATAAAAATGCACATAAACGCATCCACGCAAAATGTCACATGCAATTTAATTTCTCGCATTAGAATAATATTTCATGTTTTCTTGGGTTCATGGACCCCAGGAGCCTATGCATGGACTTCCATCCATGGACAACAGGTTAAGAACCCCTGATCTAAAATGCTGCAAAAAATGCAAAGCTAAAGTGACTGCTTGGTTCTGTGAATATCCTTGTTCTGCAAAACTAAATGGCAGCCTTGGCTTAAGACCCATCTAAATTTACAAGAGCAGAGCAAAAAAATAGGATTCAGCATATTACTAAGATCAGCTCCCCACCTCTGTGCCATTTGTTCCTGCTCATTTTTTTGGAAGAGGCTGCTAGCCTTGGATATTCCAGGCTACAGAAGTCTTGTGCTCGAGGGCTTTTGCTTGGCATTCTTGGCTACTGTTAAGCACTGTTTCCTCATTACAGCGGTTTATATACCTCTAAAAGAATATTTCCTCCCAGAAGCCTCCCTCTCTCTGCAAATGGTGCTAAAGTAAGCAAAAAAAGAAGAAGTCTTTGCAGCAAAGGCGGCCTTGTTTCTGATTAGTATGAAACCCTAGCCACTTTGCAAAGCTTTTTTAAGTGAACATGCCTGTAAGAATGCTGAATATGGGAAGAAGAGAGGAACTTGATGGCAATTACTGTTAAGAAGATGCCAAGAGGATGCGAAGAGGTTTGTGCTGCTGTTACGTTGCTAAAACTAAGCAGGCCACAGCCTGGACAGTACCTGGATAAGAGGCTGCCTGGGAACCCATTTGCAAATGTTTCTTATTCTGGTTTATTGAAGGAGCTTAACTTTCCTTCCTGCCCATTGCCCCACCCTGCACAGTAACTCAAGAAATCAGAACACATACAAAGCTATCAAAACATCAATTCCAAGCCTTCTATTAATTTTGTAATGCTACAAGTACATTCAGTGTTTTAAATTTCCATTTCCATTTCCCCAAGCAGTTAACAAAAGTTTTAGAAATAAGAGAGAGTATTTAGATGGATTACACCACATATGTTAGCCAATTTAGAGCAGCTGCAGAGGTGTTTTGTTTCCCCCAAAAATAACCAACACAGGCAGGGAGGGATGCTAAAACCCTGATTTAGGCACTGTGGTCATCTCAGAAGAGTGGTTATTTGTCCTTTCTACCTGATCTTGTGCAATCTTGTGCATGTTTACTCAGAAGTAAGTCCCACTGTGTTCAAATGGAGCTTAGTGCTCAGTATGTTAAGCTTCAATAAAACTGTTTTGAAAAATGGAGCTTATCCCCTTGTAAGTATATTTCAAATTGCAAGCTTAGGCTACAAGTATATGAACACTTGCCTGAGACTAAGCCACACTGGAATGCAGCGGGGCACACTTATACAAATGCACAGAGTTATACCGCACTTCCATTAAACATGGATAGGATGGCTGTGCACATATACATGTCAGGAGCTGCCTTCTATAGATCCCAGATATTGGTCCATCTACCTCAGAGGGGCCTTCTTGGAAGTGGCGCCCTCCCTGTGGAACGCTCTCCCATCAGATGTCAAGGAGATTAAGAACTACATAACTTTTCAAAGACACCTGAAGGCAGCCCTGCATTGGGAAGCTTTTAACGTTTGACGTTTTATTATGTTTTTATATGTGCTGGAAGCTGCCCAGGGTGGCGGGGGCAGCCCAGCCAGATGGGCGGGGTATAAATAATAAAGTTGTTGTTGTTGTTGTTCCCAAGCTTTTTTGGACTGCTACTCCCTTGGTTCCATAAACTCATCTCCAATGCCCCCTACCCTATAAAAAGCATTAATGTACGTTTCCGAGCACAATTCAAAGTGTTGGTGCTGAACTTTAAAGCCCAAAACAACCTCTGTCCAGTATATCTGAAGTAGCGTCTCCACCCTCATCGTTCTGCCCGGACACTGAGGTCCAGCGCTGAGGGCCTTCTGGCAGCTCCCTCACTGCGAGAAACCAAGTTACAGGGAACCAGGCAGAGGGCCTTCTCGGTAGTGGCACCTGCCTTGTGGAACACCCTTCCACCAGAACAACAACTACCAGACTTTTAGAAGACATCTGAAGGCAGCCCTGTTTAGGGAAGCTTTTAATGTTTGATACATTACTGTATTTTAATATTTTGTTGGAAGCCGCCCAGAGTGGCTGGGGAAGCCCAGCCAGATGTGCGGGGTATAAATAATTTATTATTATTATTATTATTATTATTATTATTATTATTATTATTGACAGCAGTTTGCACAACCTACTAAAGAAGTTAGTAACACAGTAAAATTCAGATCAGTAATAATTAGTTGCACCATTATTTACAAACCAATTAAAACTATTTAGTTTAATTAATTCAACAAACTGATGAACTGGAACCACTGATACCAGCTTTTCCAAGTCTGGTAGTGATTTACACCTCCAGCATCCCCCCAATGGGTGGTCCTGCCCACTTTGGAAACTAATGGCCTAGCTCCAATATTGTCTGATCAAACTGAGAGCAGCTCTCTAGGGCTTCTGCTATTTCCAAGCCATGGGATCCTTTAATCAGTGTTTCCCAAACTTGGATCACCAGCTGTTTTTGGACTACAACTCCCATCATCCTTAGCTGGCAGAAGCAGCGCTCATGGATGATGGGAACTGTGGTACGAAAAAAAGGTGGAGTTCCAAATTTGGGAAATGCTGCTTTCAATGGAGACTCTCTAGGACCTTATGCACTCTGCTGCTGAGCAACTGGCCCTCCTACTTAGGCAGGACACATTGGTGATGTCAGGATCCTAGCAGCTGTGTAAAAGACTTTTCAGGATGTTCCTTTAATAATAATAGTAGTACTAATTTCAATTTAAATCCCAGCCTTTCTTCAACTCGCTTATCCCCACAACTTCATGGGAAGCAATTAGGCTGCAATATTGACTGGCCCAAAGTCAGGAAGCAAATGGAGACTTGGACAGCAACAATCTCCTTGGCCGAGCCCTGACACACTGCCCAAGATGCTACATCAGCCTGTTTCCATCAGTGCTCTGTGCTCTTCCATTTTTGTCTCTCTTTTCTATGCAGGAGATTCAACCGACTGATGCCCTCTGAGTCCCATTGCACCCCCCAGAATTCTTTGAAGGGGATAAGGATCTTTCAGCAAATAGCAAACCAAAACGTGCCCCCCAAACCCCACATATAAGGCCCTTCAGTGTTCCCAAATGAGACTCAGTGTGTCCTCAGATTTCCCCCATTCTGTCTGCAAGAATAAGAGTGTGAGTTTGCAGTGTCTTTAGCAACATTTTTTTTCTTTTCGGTGATTGACCTCTGTGCTAGGAAGCCATTAAATAATGGCTACAGATATGCCAGCAAAACACACACACTCATCCCTTCTGGGAGCCGCTCATAAACAGCCTCTCCCAGCAAGCAGGCACGTAGACACACACACATCTCTCAAACAACAAGAGGACCGGGTTTTGCTTTTTTTCCTAATAGTCAGCATGCAAGCAGAGACGGCCAAAGGCAGCAAACGTTTCTACCTTGAACGCTCCTCGCCCTTTCCCAAATTATTCCGGCATTGCCAAAAACCCTCTCCCCTATGCCACAACAACAACAAGAATACAGGGCATTTGCAAAACAATATATGCTCAGAAGCAGCAAGGCAGAAGTCCATCTGGGAGAGAGGGGGGGGAAGGGGGCAGGTTCCTGATTTAATAGCTCAGATCACACCACTTCTGCCATTTGTTTAATAATAATGTGTGGGGGGGAGGGGGAGCCAGGAAATGAGCCAGTATAATTCAGGCTTGTCAGATGCTCTATTGGCATATCTTACCCTAAGGGGGCAGCCCCTGTTTCACATCATTGGTTCTCCCTAGCATTCCTTTGTTTTGAATTTTGGACCCAGCAGCCTTATGGATGCTACATTGGGGATGGGGGACGGGCGGAGAGAGGAATTAAACACCAGGGAAGCTGCCAAATTCAAGCACACTGCCAGTAACCGTTTTTCCTCCCAGTGCCCTTTTCCCAAAGATCCTTTGCTTTTCTGTCCTCATGTTGTTCGAATGGAGCCTGTTTGCATGTGGCAGAGCTCAACACACAATCAGTGCCTATCAGTGCCTTTCCTGTCAGCAGCAGGGCAGTCTCCTCAACACACCCCCATCTTTACTGGCCTTGCATGAGGCGAGCAGCACCCAGAAGCAGCCAATACAGTCAAAACAGTGAAAATATCAGCCAACACAATATCCATTAACACCGCTCTGGTCACCTTCATTTACCTCCCCCTTTAAAAACTGGTGAAAAGGAGAGAGACCTGGCTCTGCATATTACAGGTTTGATCTGCCTTTCCTAAGACTCCAGGAAAAAGTCACCGGATGAGCGGATGCAAAAACTGCATTGAAGAAACTGTGAGGGCTATGCAGCAAAAGGCGCCCATGTAAACAAGCCTATAGTCAGTGGAGGCTGAGGACACGCACACACACAAAAGCACAAACACAAAAAAACAGAACCCCACCAGAAAGATGGATCTGCATGTTTTTGACCTCCAAAAGACATGCAAACTATACACATCTTTTAATAGGGCCCGCATTGCAGAAGGTGGAGGGGAAAACGGTACCCAAAGATTCCATCCTATTGTAATAGCCGGGGCTGTCAGAAGCTATTTCCGTAAAGCTCCATTGATTTCACTGCAGTCTTTGCAAGAATTTGTAGGGTGTCCCCTTTGCAAGACAGAGCCAAGCTACTTTAAATGCTACCGTCTGTAAACACGCACCATCTTCCCCACTTCGTGTGCGGGGGGGGGGTGTTATGCAAGACAGTGGTGTTTCGCTTAAGAAATGACTTCCTGGGGGGGGGTCACTCCTCTCCCTCCCTTAAGGGGGGGGGGGGAAGAAGCTTGGAATTTTCCACTCCCACCTTCGTCCCTCCACCATCACCCCACATACGTATCCCATCAACATAGTTTCCAAGAGACATCTACTTCTCATTCCTTTCCACATCCATCTGTGACGGGGGATGGCGGTGAGAGCTTTGGGAATTAGGGAGGGGTGCCCTTTTGAAGAACCGTTAAATAAAACCCCACGCATAAGCTCTGTCACACACACACACACACACACACACACACACACCAGCCCCCATGCAACTGGATCTAATGTATGGGCATGGAGTCTTTCAACAGAAATACAAGCCACCGCTATTTTGCAGATGGCACGGGGATGGCAATGTTTACATCCCCCCAGATTGCTAAAACACAGCCTCCCCGCCTGCTTTGCGCCTTACCCATCACCTAAACCCTGCCAATACTAACCCAAACACAAGGCGAAAGATGCTGCTCCAGCGCCGCCGCTCCTGCCTCCTTCCCTCGGTGAGCAGTTTACTTCATGAACCTGCCTCTGCCTCTCTTTCCCTCCCCCTCCCTCTCCCCTCCCCCCCACATACACTTCTCCCCCTCCCCTTTATTATTTTTAAACAGCGAATCAATATTCATCACCCCACCTCCTCACAAAGACAGGTCGGCGTGTTGTTTGTTGTGTGTGTGTGCGTGCGTGCGTGTGCGTTTTTTAAGCCCACCCCAACGCGCGGACCCCCCCCCCCCCAGCTTCACACAGCATCCCCATCACTTACCGTTCCGGGCTGCGGACTAGCCTCTTGAACGCAGCAACCTTTTCCCCCTAGCGCGGCGCGACCTTAGGTGGTCATTGGAAACCACATTCCCAAGGCGGAGGAGGAGATCGGTGGGTAGGTGGGTGGTGGGGTAGCCAAACGAGGAAGGAGGGTGGGTGGTGATGGTGGTCGGAGGGAGGGAGATCTGGAGAGGTTGATGGGCAGGTGGCAGCCAGGAGACCTGGACCAAGGTGGGAGTTGCGTGGGAGAGGGTGAGGGGCGCACGAAACACTCGGAATGCCCGGGATCAAAGCGGCGGAGGCGCACAAAGCGAGGAGAAGCCGGGAGGGACGCGCGGGGAGGAAAGGAGGAGGAAGAAACGAGAGGGACGGCGCCTTGCTGAATCACCCTCTTTTAGTGTCTGGAGACCATTGTGCATCGTGATGCTGGCTGTACCATTGTGGAACCTACCAGAGGAGACAGGCGGAGGGCTTGGGGAATGGGGCTGCCATGGCAACGGGAAAGGAGCGCTCGTGACGTCAAAGCGCAGTGAGGTCTCGGGAGGAGGGGTGGGGGGGCGAGGGGTGGGGAGGAGAGAGAGGGAGTCTAATCTGCAGCTCTAGCTATTGTATCTCCTGGTGAAATCAGGAGGGAGGGAGAGAGAAAAGCAGGCAGAGCAGCCTGGCAAAAAGCAAAGCTGAATAAGCTTCTGTGATGGTTTATCAGCAGCAGCAGCAGCAGCATCTGTAATGTCAAGCTGAGTGTGCGCGGAAGGGAAGCAGGAAAGGGGGCCTGGCTGCGGGCAGCAATGACCTCTCTCGCCTGGCATTGGCGCTCGAGCATCAGGCAGACCCGAGAAACCTGCTCAAGCCTCGCACTGAATCTAAAAGGGATGGAGGCGTCCAGGTTGGCTTACCATCTCCAGGGACCCTCGGGTTCCCAACAAGCCTCTTTGCTCTCCACTGTGTTTTCCAGGCCTTGTCCACTTCCAGGTTTCAGCTCGACAGATTTAAGAGGCAGGTAAAGCGCATCAGACTTGCACCAAATGCATTCTGGATATCTGGAGGAAAAGCATTTCAGAGCAACATCTGTGTAAGACAAAAGCAGCACCTGTCCTTTTATGCCTTGCATCCTGGTTGTTTTTATCCCCACGCTCTAAGATGGGCCTCAGCGAGGTGCAAAAAATGCAGCCCATACGTGTTTTGTTTTGTTTTTAAAGAGCAAGCACAACTGCAGTTCTGTCCCCTGAATTTCACAGCTTGTGGATGCAGGATAAGCAGGAAGCACCCGCTAAAATTCCTTTTCCTATACTGCTATTAAAAGTTTGAACAGGGCTTGCAAATGTTTTAAAACAAACTAGGAGTTATTGTATGAACTACCATGGCCCTCAAAGCAAATGGCTCATACTTCAATCTGGGCGCTGTATCGCTGAGATGATACCGTGTTCTTTGTTTTCGGGAGGAGTCAATGGTTGCCCCATCAAGAGCAGCAAGTGAAAGGAGAATTGAATAATGTTGCAATGCATCAGCTGTTCCTCTAGTTTAGGGTTCTAGACAGCCAATGATGCAACTAGGATACTCCATTCCATCTCATCCTGATTTCCCTTTTCTTTTCTTTTTTTCCAACTGAACCGCAACTTTCTGTGGCTCATCTTCAGTCCTCACTGGGCTTTTTTAAAAAAGTGTGTCCCATTTATTTATTATAAAAAATAAAGATATTTTTCAAACTGTGAGAGACATTCAAATGAGCTAATGCCTACTTATCGCTTCTCAGGGGGCTAAATTTGGCTCCAATCCGGTCGGCACTCACACCTGAATTCGCTGTTAGTGGGAGTGATGATCAGTTGGTATAACCCTTGTGGGATGTGAATCACAAGAGCAGTCAAGTACAACATTCCTAGAGTGAACATGTTTACACATGGGGAGGAATGTTTGTCCAGCCAGCCGGTAAACTTCCTGTTTCCTTCTGGGCTGGGACAGACTTCCTCTGCATGTGACTAGAGGTGGGCGTGGCCTCACCTGTGCACAGGGCAGGACAGCCATCTCTCTCTCTGTGACTACTATCGTCGAAGAAGCAACATCTGCTTAGGCAAAGATGCTCTCATGGCTTCCAGCCAAGAGAGGACAAAGGGGCTGTCTCCTTATGAGATAGTTTCCAGGTGTATGTTACTTTTCTAAGATAAGTCTGCCTTCTGCGATCCGATTTGGAACAGAATGTGAGTGAGTAAACTCTTTTTATACTTTTATAGAAGACTGTGTTGTGTCTTATCTTTTATGAGGGAATAAGGGGAAAATACCAGAACAGTTATTATAGAGGCTTTAGTGAGCCTGAGCAAACACATCCGCTGTGAGTTTAAAAAGGGGAATGTTACTCTGCTAAATTGTAGAAGTTGGAAAGGCTATAATCAAACAATATATCCTCTCCAGCATCCCTGAACATTCCCACAAACCTGGTAGAGAATGGAGCAGGGCTACCCATGATGCAAAAGGGCACGTGATGTTTGGCTGTAGTGCAGGGGGTTTGCTTTGTATGTGAATGATTCCTTAGAGGCTAGGTGGCTCAGGAGTTGAGCATCTGCTTTGGATCAAGAAGGTCACAGGTTCAGTCCTTGGCATCGCCAGGTAGGACTGGGAGAAAACCCTGTCTGAAGCTGTGGAGCGCCACTACCAGTCAGTGAAGGCAATGCTACACTATGTAATTATGTGTTTTGCATTTTTATATTGTGAGTTTATCCTTTGAACCGCCCAGAGACGGGCATAGGGTGGTATACAAATTTAATACAGAATAATAACAATACTGACCTAGATGCAGAGGTTTATCTAGGGGTTGGGAAACCTGCCTCTGTCCAGGGGTACAGCCCCTGTCCAGCCTCTGTCCAGGGGTGCAAAAATCACCCCAGAAATCTGTCTCCAGTTATCTATGTAAATTCCCGAGTTTAGACACGATCTGGGAGCTGAATGCTAAGAGAAATAGCAAGGCAGAATGCTGGAGGCTGTGGAACGTAAGACGTATATTCTGTGGTGATGTACCACTGCTGCCAAGAGGAGATCAAACGTGGGAGAAATGTCGTTTTTTCCCCAGGGAGGTGTTGATACAGTTCCCTGCCAAGGGCACAAGGGACCCTAAGTACGCCTCTGGCTAGATGGAGCAATGGTCTGACTCAACATGAGGCAGCACACTACGTTATTACATAGCAGGGTTTGCCAAACTCGGGTCTCCAGCTGTTTTTGGACTGCAACTTCCATCATCCTTGACCACTGGTCCTGCTTGTCAGGGAACTGCCATCGGCTCAGGGGTGAGAGGGGAAAAGCCGGATGGATTACAGAGAGCCCCCAAAGATCATGGGAAGCAGCACCTCCTCAGCGGAGGAGAGTAACCACGCCTCCAGTGGAGAGGAGCTTCAGGGCTCGGAGGAGGCGAGGCGGTGCCAGGACACCTTGCCTGAGCAAAGCGGGGAGGAGAGAGGTCCTCCGTTACCCACACCCTCCCTGCACAGTAGGCTTCCGCGCCGAGAGGGGAGGTGCAGATTGGGCGTCAAGAAACTACTCTGCTGGGGAAGGTTTAATGACCGCCCACTCACAGATTCTGCCAGTGAATGAGCCAGCCACGGAATAGTGGCGCTCCACATGGTGAAGGGTTTTTGGCACCAATAACAAGGCTGTACAACAGACCAGGGAGGCATTTGCCTGATTGCTCTCGAGTAACCCCCTGATATCATTACAGGAGTTGTAGTCCAAAAACAACTGGAGACCCAAGTTTGCGAAACCCAGCTATGTAGCAACTGCCACTAGAATGGCTCTTCCATGTACCTAACAAAAACAATAGGTTTGTTCCCCCCCAAACCCCCCCCCACACACACACACTTACTTTGTTCACATGAGAAGAGTGGAGGAAAGAAGACATTTTAGCCCCACTCTGGGCATATCTAAACTTTTATATAAGCTTTTTACCAATTTAGCTACCATGGTGTCCTCCAACGAATCTTGAGAAATGTAGTTTGATCTGCAAAGCTCTCTGTTAGAGATCTCCAGCACCAACATCCCCGCAATGATTGCACAGGCAAAAACCATTAAGGCTGCAATCCTATATGCCAGGCGATGGGCAGTCTGTGGCCCCCAGATGGATTTGATGTTGCTTTTGGCCTGATTTCAAAAGATATCATATACTGAGCCTTGGGGCGTGGGACTGCAGACTTTGCCATGAGTGCTCAGTCTTTGCGTATTGACCTGAAACTCCTTGGAAATGGAAAGAGAAAACCTTTGCAAAGCTGCTCAGAATGAATGCTGTTTTCAAGCCGCAATTAAGGGCTAACCTTTCCTTCCCCCTTTTCGCTCCCATCAATCTCTAGCAACTGCAAGGAAAACAGTACTAAGCGAGTTGATAAGTTGCCCGGGAAATGGCAGAAGACAAGTCGGCCGCTGGTTTCAAACACAGATGAAATAGTGCCTTGAAATATATATATCTACATCTATTCCGTCTTCCCGTCCGCTTTCAATTTTCAAAATGTTTGAAATTGATGGGACAAGATACGGAGTTACAATCACCGGCTATCTGGCCTATGTAAATACAGAGGGGGCAAGAGGGAGCTGCCAGCTCAATGGAAAGTTAAAGGACTTGTATAGAACTGTTTTTCTCCCTACTTTCCATGCTTGCAGGTAGAACAAGATGTATGGGCAGCTTGAGGGCAAGGCTTGGTTGTCAGCGATGGTGAGTGATGCAGTTCAAATCTACATTCACTGGTGCCTGGCAGGAGACTTACCTCCTGCCATGTGACAACGTTTCTTAAAAAGCCCTTACGCTGCACTCTGGATATCACAAGCCTGAATTAACCACCTAGCCAGTTGCCTGTGGCAAGTAAGAATTACCTCCAGGAGGGAAAATCCTTTGTAGGCTACAAAAGAGTCCTTTCTTTCTTTCTTTCCTTCTTTCTTTCTTTCTTTCCTTCCTTCCTAAATTTGTAAGCAGCACTTACAAATTACAGCGACACTAAGAAAACCAGAGTGGGGGAATCCGCAAGTACTGTCTGATTAAAAGAAGATTCACATTTCCAAGTCCTGTCTAAATAACACCATTTTTTAGGTGACATCAAAAAGAAGGCAGGTATGGGTCCTGCGAAGCCTCTACTGGCAGAGAGTTCCACAGGGCAGGGGCTTCCACACAAAAGGCTTGGTCCCTAGTAATGGCCGGCTGAACCTCAGGGCCATAGGGAAGTTCAAGAAAGGCACCTTCAGAGGATCTCAGTGACCAAGGTGGAGCCTAAGGGGTCAAATGGTCCATACCAAGGATGGAGACTGTGTGGCAAACTAGATGCTGTTGGACTACAATTCCCAGCATTGCTGAGCATTGGCTACATGGTCTGGGGGCGGGGCAAATGGGAGTTGGAGTCCAATTGATTTGATTTATTGCATTTCTGTACAGTGGTACCTCAGGTTAAGAACTTAATTCGTTCTGGAGGTCTGTTCTTAACCTGAAACTGTTCTTAACCTCAGGTACCACTTTAGCTGATGGGGCCTCCCGCTGACGCTGCGCAATTTCTGTTCTCATCCTGAAGCAAAGTTCTTAACCCGAGGTACTATTTCTGGGTTAGCAGAGTCTGTTGGGATTAGCGGGATACTGAGTAAGTCTGCAGGCTTCAACAGGATGATGCAATACTCTGTGAAGTGCTGGGTCAGAGTGACTCAGCAGGAATGTGATTAATGTGATTGGCTATCACCTGTTTTAAAAAGGAAAGCCTGTTCAACAGTAGTGGTGTGGTGGTTGTGCTGTGGTGTGGTGGTGCTGTGGTGGAGAGTATTTGTTTGCCTTAAGGAGCAGGTACTCTGTATGGACTGTTTTTGTAAATACCTGTATATAAGGTAAAGGTAAAGGTACCCCTGCCCGTATGGGCCAGTCTTGACAGACTCTGGGGTTGTGTGCCCATCTCACTCAAGAGGCTGAGGGCCAGCGCTGTTCGCAGACACTTCCGGGTCACGTGGCCAGTGTGACAAGCTGCATCTGGCGAGCCAGCGCAGCACACGGAACGCCGTTTACCTTCCCGCTAGTAAGCGGTCCCTATTTATCTACTTGCACCCGGAGGTGCTTTCGAACTGCTAGGTTGGCAGGCGCTGGGACCGAACGATGGGAGCGCACCCCGCCGCAGGGATTCGAACCTGTATATAGCTCACATTAAAAAGACTGCACTGGAAAAACCTGGGACTCTGAGTGTTTCGCTAAAAAGCGCCGTGAGGAATTCGCGACAGAGTCTGTAACCTGAAGCGTCTGTAACCTGAAGAGTCTGTAACCCAAGGTACCACTGTACTGCTTTTCATTCAAATGAATCCCAAAGCAGCTTACAAACAATAAACAGATGTATAGAACACTGTTTAAAAAGCAACAACTAAAAAATAAGCTAAACATCACAGTTAAAGCAAAAGTCATATATTATATGATTAACAAATCAATGCATCATTTATAATCTGTAAGGCAATATTAAGAAAACAGCAACCCAAAAATAAACTGAGCGCTTTTAAATTCATACAGACCTCCATGACTTGTAATCTTTCACTCTATTCAGCTCATTAAAATACACATTCACATGATATCTGTGGTAGCAACCCCCTCCTGAAGCTTCCTTGGGCTGCAGGTGGGGCACCACAGGTGAAGCCAACCACCCGCTGATGAGAAACTCACAGCTTTCCCTCTGGAAACTGCTCCCTTATGAAGCCTTGATGTTACGATGCTGGCACAATGCTCTGCCAACTTCCCAAACACAGAAGTATTGATACCACTGGCCTTGGAACATGAGTTTTCTGACTCTTGAAGGACAGTCTTGAAGAAAGACATCCCGTTTCCCTCTTTACTTAATAGATAGGAAGCAGCAACTGTTCCCTGAACAGACTTGCTGGCACAGTCACAGCCCAGCTGCGAATGCTCAAAATCAACTTTGTGGGGGTTGCTTTGGAGAGAGTTTTCAACTGCCCTGACATGCCAGAATGGATTGACATTGATGTGGACAGATGGGTCAGCAAAAATGGATACGGTCAGGAAAAAAAATCTTTGAAGTTATTTGCAGGAATGTATTATAAATAGTACCAGCTGTAATACTGAAAGTGACATACGATAGACTTATCCTTTCAGAATTTGCCTAATCCTGTTTTAGTTGGTGGCCATCATTGGAAACAAAAGGTTCTATCTGCAAAATAAGCATCTTGCTGAAGATTCTCTAGTTGTTTTGATTGCCCCAAGAGTCTTATTTTGAAAACTTGCAAATAAACAGGGGGAAGTACCGTATTTTTCGCTCTATAAGACGCACCAGACCACAAGACGCACCTAGTTTTTGGAGAAGGAAAACAAGAAAAAAAGTATTCCGAATCTCAGGAGCCAGAAAAGCAAGAAGGATCGCTGCGGAGTGAAAGCAAGAATCCCTCTTGCTGTTCTGGCTTCTGGGATAGCTGTGCAGCCTGCATTCGCTCCATAAGACGCACACACATTTCCCCTTACTTTTTAGGAGGGAAAAAGTGAGTCTTATAGAGCAAAAAATACGGTACTGTAGTTACCCTAGTTTCCCTACCATTTGCCAATGGGGTTAACTGCCGGTGCAGTTATCCAGCAGAATGGATTGTACAGTGGTACCTCGGGTTAAGAACTTAATTCATTCTGGAGGTCCGTTCTGAATCTGAAACTGTTCTTAACCTGAGTTACCACTTTAGCTAATGGGACCTCCCGCTGCCACCATGCCGCCACTGCGTGATTTCTGTTCTCACCCTGAAGCAAAGTTCTTAACCTGAGGTACTATTTCTGGGTTAGCGGAGTCTGTAACCTGAAGCATCTGTAACCTGAAGCGTCTGTAACCCGAGGTACCACTGTATTTGCTAGGCCACAAAAATAGCTGGGAGACAACGGAACCTAAGTTCTTTCAGAGGTAGCAAAGGGTCCCAAAAGTAATTACAGTATTTGTCTTCCAAACAACTGAGCTAACAGAAAATTGCATCGTCCTGCTAGCTGCCTTTTGTGATAAAGGAATTGTGCTTCCCACAGACCAGCTCAGCCTTATCAACTCTGCAATACATGCATATCTAACAGTTGGTTACACTTTGCTTCTTGCAGTGCCATACTGAGATGAACCAGCCGGCAGAAAGATGCCCTGAAAGGCTGACTTATTTACTGTGTGGATAAATAAACATGGCTGCTCCATCACATCTAGCCTGACCATTAAACAAAAGGCAAAACCTCATCATACAGAAGGTTGCATGACAGCATCGCGTTTTCTTTATAAGCTCATAAACTACATGCCTTAAGATTTACAAGATGGCTAATAAATCAGAAATTATAATCCATACCTTTTTATTTTTATTCAAAGGGGCGGCAGCATTGGTGGCCAGAGCCAATAGCTTTCCCAAACATATTAACAGAAGCGGAGGAATTAATCTGAGGCATACCATGCAAACTAAAGAAATAAAGAAATGGAAATATGGATAGTAGATGGAAGGCTGGGACGTCTGGTGCTGAAGTACTCATTCATTTCCATTTTCAGTTCAGAGTTTGTTCATACATGTAATTAAAGGGTAATGGAGTAGACAGGAAATTTATCTAGTCAGATAACCACATGAAATAAAAAATAGAGGGAGTCAGAAACGAAGCCTACACACACCCCATATAATCCACTAACAGGATACAATCCTAAGCAAGCAGCATCAAGCAAATTTTTGAATGAATATTGATTGGCTGCACATCATCTTATTTAAGTTGCCCTGCAAATCTTTGGGAATAAGAGCAGGACCATATCTTACTGACAGCAGAATTTCCTCACTTGGGATTAAGATCCAAAATAATTGTTTGAGCTATTGTGGCTGACTGTCATGGACTGGTTGGACACAGAGAGGAATGGTGGGAGGAACCAGCCGGGGAACCACCAGTGTGGTGTAGTGGTTAAGAGCGGTAGTCACGTAATCTGGTGAACCGGGTTCGATTCCCCGCTCCTCCACACGCAGCTGCTGGGTGACCTTGGGCCAGTCATACTTCTGTGAAGTCTCTCAGCCCCACTCACCTCACAGAGTGTTTGTTGTGGGGGAGGAAGGGAAAGGAGAATGTTAGCCGCTTTGAGACTCCTGAAGGGGAGTGAAAGGCGGGATATCAAATCCAAACTCTTCTTCTTCTTCTTCAAACCACTGTTCTCCTCCCAGAACCAGAAGAGGCATGAAAAGGGCAGAGGAGTGGTTGGCTGCATGCAGAGGCATTCTCTGATTGCTTGGAAAAAGCCCTGGAGGGGAGGGGACTTAGATGGCTATGAAGAGTTGGAGACAATTAGTCTTGGCAACTGATTTTCATGGGGCAAGACCATCGGGAATGAGCTGCTCTGCTCATTAGGCCTGACACTCAATCAAGTCTGTGGAGATAATGTTTTTGCTAATAAAGAGTTAACTCCAGCTTTGAACAGTGTGCTTACTGACATTTTATCCAATCAACAACCCTGTAAGGTAGGTTAAAAAGGGAAAGGTAAATGACCCCTGACAGTTAAGTCCAGTCGCGAACGACTCGGGGGTTGTGGCGCTCATCTCGCTTTACTGGCTGAGGGAGCCGACGTTTGTCTGCCGACAGTTTTTCCAGGTCATGTGGCCAGCATGACTAAGCCGCTTCTGGCAAAACCAGAGCAGTGCACGGAAACACTGTTTACCTTCCTGCAGGAGCGATACATACTTATCTACTTGCATTTTGACGTGCTTTCAAACTGCTAGGTTGGCAGGAGCTGGGACCAAGAAACGGGAGCACCCCCGTTGTGGGGATTCAAACCTCTGACCTTCGGATCGGCAAGCCCTAGGCTCAGTGGTTTAGACTACAGCCCCACCCGCGTCCATAAGGTAGGTTAGGCTGAGAGATATTGACTAACCCAAGGTCACCCTCAGGGGTTCATACATACATCATTTTATTTATTTCCATTGTTAAAACCATGCTCAAGGCAGATTACAACGTAAAAAATACATATTTCCATAAAAAGTAGTTATAAACAAATAAAACATCAAAAAGTACACAAATTGAAACAATTTCCACATAAATCATAGTATGATCTAAAATAAATATACAAAAATTAATATCAATAATAGCAAGAATCTCACCTCACAACAACCCCCCTCCCCCCAAAAAAAATATTCCAACCGTCTATTCAGCAGCCTCAGCTTTTGTAGCTGGAGTCAGTCAGGGCCCTGCCCTTCCAGGCCAGGTGGGGAAAGGTTCATAGTTGAGTAGCGATTTGAACTTCAGTCTCTCCAAACCTAGTCCTGCAATACATGCCATGGAGAATCTGCCTGCAGCTAGAAAGCGGACAGAAATAACATCACCTGGGACCCGGGTTATTCGGGTGATGTAAAAGGAAATTAATTTTTGATCCAGCACCTGGCTGGCTCACAGCCAGTACTATCTTTTGACTTTCTCCCCAACTTCTCCTCCTTGTGAATTTCGTGTGTGCCAGGCCAGAAGAGATAAATATTTTAATCGCATTGTTATTGTAGCATCCTGCCTGGAACTGAATCCCTTACAACAGACGACAGTTGCTCTCCGAGCAGATGTACGGAAAAGAATTTCTCAAACTTATTAGTTCTGCATCACACCTGTTTACTTGTGTCAGCAGGAATGATGGGCACTTTGGAAAAAAAACAGTGGCATATTTTCTTTCCCATGTCAGATTAGCACAGAACCATATGTTTATATTGATTCTGGCATGAACCAATGCTCAAGTGATGTCTCTATGCAAAATTCACCTGAGCTGGAAAGAAGCATAAATTCCCACATCGGCGCAGCATTAAGGCTTGAATAAGGTGAGTTGTCTAAAGCAGAAAATTATGTCTTGGTCACATCAGTCCCCCAATGATTCACACTCCCTACAACTGGAGTGTGGTTTTAGCTCTCCTCTTAAATTATAGTTCAAGCTCAACCAACACACAGGAAGACAACAGGAGAGACCATTGCCTGGAGTTTTGCAGGTCTTCAGTGCTACCATGATTTGTCATGTGCAAGAAACATTTGAGGGCATCCCCCTTACTTAAGAACATTTCAGCAAGCAGACAAGCATCTGTTCTAGTCACCAGCCACCACTGCACATCAGATAGGATGCTTTTATCACTGTTTTTTGAACTGTGGTTCTTACGAGTTGAGTTCTTGACTCTTTAATGTCCCTTCTGCTCTGCCATGACTGCTGATTTTTTATATGATTGGTGGTTGTTTGTATAACGTGGTGTGATGTTTCCTTACTGTAAGCTGTGTTAAGTTCTTTCTGCAAGGGAGGAAAGGTGTGTATACACATTTGGAGCAAGCAAATAGACTTGGACCTTTCCAGTAGATCATACTGCATGGAAAAATCTGTATGAGCAGTCTATTTCCTTTGGGTCAGGAAGCAAACTGGCCACTTACCAAAAAGGGAATAAATGCAGATGACGATTTGCATGAAATGTGCATATGCTCATACATATGGATGGATGCAAATTCAGAAATAATTGCTACTGTTTAAATAGACATACATCTTTCCCGAACACTGTGACCAGGTGACCTGCGTGCCTTCTCAGTCTGTTCTTCCTTCTTTATCTTTAAACTGAACTTGGGCCAGATAGCCCTTCAAAGAAGAGGACAGCTTCAAAGAGAAGACGGTCCCCTCCAAAGTAGTACATGTGGTTTCTCTAGTGGGATGTGAGCAAAAGGTTAGATATGAGTCTGCTGGTAGAGATCTAGGTGATTTGTACAAGATCAGCAAGCGTTTCTGGCTCCTCAGGGTTTAGCATCAGTGCTAACAACAAAACAACTTTATAATAATAATTTATTATTCATACCCCACCCATCTGGCTGGGTTTCCCCAGCCACTCTGGGCGGCTTCCAACAAAACACTAAAATACAATAGTCTATTAAACATTAAAAGCTTCCCTTTAGATGTCTTCTAAAAGTTTAGTAGTTATTTTTCTCTTTGACATCTGGTGGGAGGACGTTCCACAGGGCGGGCGCCACTACCGAGAAGGCCCTCTGCCTTGTCCCCTGTAACTTGGCTTCTCGCAGCGAGGGAACCGCCAGAAGGCCTTCGGTGCTGGACCTCAGTGTCTGGGCAGAACGATGGAGGTGGAGACGCTCCTTCAGGTATACTGGACCGAGGCCGTTTAGGGCTTTGAAGGTCAGCACCGACACTTTGAATTGCGCTCGGAAATGTACCTAAATTAGGATGCTGAAATGAACAAAGGTAACCAGGAGTGGATTTTTGTGCCAAAGGACTACGGGTACATTAATGGTTCTGTTAAGCTTAAAGACACCCCACTCTTTAATTCTAATGATACGTATTTTGCAGCTGGGTGTGGTTGGTCGCTCATGGGTTTCTGGTGATTAAACAGGCCAACGAGCCCAAAGTCTGCTCTCCCCCGATAAAGGTATCCAGATCTCAAGACTTGGGCTGTGGACTTCCAACCCTGCTTAGGAGCATCCCAGAGGCAGATAGCTGGCCCCCTTAGTATGTGAGGGTGGGGCTCAGCCCCTCCAGTCTTGAGAAACTGGGCCTCGCCAGGCCTCCCCATGGCGGTGACAGGCCTTATGCCTCCCCATGGTTACAGCAGGCTAGTAAGACCTTGCAGGCTAGTAAGACCTCCTCCAGATGCTCATGGCATCACACATGTGACGTCATGCACACGCGATGAGTTTCCCCTCTGCTGGCCATAGATGGTAATGGAACAGTGAAATGGATGGATTCCATTGATCTGTAGAATATTTCACAGTTATAGGCCAAGGCAGTGCATTCTGCGTAAATTAATATGGAGAGTGGGCATTGTGGATGGGAGGCAAGATTAGCTCTTGTTCAAAAGCAGCACTGCTGCCCATTCAGCACTAAAATGGCGCCCAAGGCCAGGGTGTGGGGAAAGTGGTAGGTGATGTTATAGAAGAAAAGGTGGGGCTAAATCAGAACTGTTATGTACTGAAGTTCTCACCCTGGGCCAGCAGGGGGTACTGTGGATAGTTTTCACTCAGGTCCACACATGCAAATAAGGAATTGAAAGTGACGTTCAGTGATTGGATAGTTACAGAAAGTTGTTCCTGTTGCTTTGCAGTGGAGCTGTACATAAGCAGGCTGGCTGAACCCTTCAGCCCAGTTCTGTTCTGGGCCTGTGAATAAACAAGAGCCGTTTGAAGAATCGCTGTGTCATCTGATATGTTCACCCACAACTTAACAAGCACTGTTCCAAGGCACCCACTTTACTACAGCACCGGCCAGCAATCGGGCCAAGAGCACATTTTGTTATTAGACGAAACCTTACTACTCCTAGAAATTGTAACGGTTCTGATTTTAGCCATGGTTCTGCAGCACCTGAAATCATTTGCAACTGTATACCAGGAAATTTTGTTTGCTTTTTTAATTATTTATGTGGAGAGACCTTCGCGATGATCCCTTAATCCTCACCGTTCCATTGTCTCCCATGGAACTTTGCTCGTTAACACACAGCCCACTCAAGGGGGAGTCTGGGAAATGAGATGCAAAGCTCAGGGGGGTTGCAGTGGCAAAGCCTGTGAAATGAAAGCAAACCCGAAAGGATTTGCCACAACTCCCGCCATCAGCCGTGCACAAAAATTGCTGCCGGCTCCAAGCAGCTTTTTCCGGCTTCGTGGTTACGTAGCAAGGCATCTTATTCAGAGGTGACAAGAACCTTGAATGTGAGGCTTCCCAGGCAATTAAGTTATAATACAATCATTGTGCAACTGTCGTGCATTTGTTGCACAAGATCCCGCAGCGAATTTGCTCAAGGCAGCACTTCAGTTGCGAGGAATATCACATATTCCCAGGGCATGATGCTTACATCATGTGATTGCTCTCCAGTTAAAATTCCCATTCATAGTTTGAATGCGGTGTGGAACATAGCGGCATGGTTCAGAGGCCCGGGATAAATGCAGACTGCAGCTGCCTTGATGTAGGCAGGCGGTGGTTAGGTAGGAAGCATTCAGACTGCATTACACCCATTCTACATCAGCTGCCCAGGCTGCCCATTTGGGTCTAGGCCTGGTTCAAAGGGCTGGATTTGACCTTCAAGAGCCCTGAAAGGGAGAACCCATTTCATGCCCTCCAACATTCCTCAGATTAAAATGCAGTCATACCTCGGGTTACAGATGCTTCAGGTTGCGTGTTTTCGGGTTGCGAAACCACGCCAAACCCGGAAGTACCAGAACAGGTTACTTTCAGGTTTTGGTGCTCGCGCATGCGCATAAACACTAAATTGCGCATGCGCAGAAGCGTTGAATCGTGACTTGCACGTGCGCAGACGTAGCACTGCGGGTTGTGAATGTGCCTCCCACACGGATCACATTCTCAACCCGAGCATCCACTATAGGGGCATTTATCACTCCAAGGCCCCCACCCCACAATGGACCCTCCTTGACCACTCATTTTTCTGTCCCCCCAACACACACACCCTGTAGAGCATTCCCTATCATGAGAAGGGCGACTGCCACCACCATAACAATGGGACGCAGCTAATAACAACAACTCTGGGTGGCTTCCAACAAAAGATTAAAAATACATTAAAACATCACTATTAAAAACTTCCCTAAACAGGGCTGCCTTCAGATGCCTTCTAAAAAGTCTGGTAGTTGTTGTGCTCTTTGACATCTGGTGGGAGGGTGTTCCACAGGGCGGGTGCCACTACCGAGAAGGCCCTCTGCCTGGTTCCCTGGTAACTTTACTTCTCGCAGTGAGGGAACCGCCAGAAGGCCCTCGGAGCTGGACCTCAGTGTCTGGGTTGAATGATTGGGGTGGGGACACTCATTCAGGTATACTGGGCTGAGGCCATTTAGGGCTTTAAAGGTCAGCACCAACATCAACACAAGCCCTCCATCGTCTTGAGAAAACCCACTGATCACTCTATTTTATTTCATTCCTTGGTAGATACAAAAATTAAAAAACCAAGAAATTTTAGAAAGGGGCTAGATTAGACATAGGGACACGGGTGGCGCTGTGGGTTAAACCACAGAGCTGGTCTTGCTGATCAGAAGGTTGGCGGTTCAAATCCCCACAACAGGGAGAGCTCCCGTTGCTCAGTCGCTGCTCCTGCCAACCTAGCAGTTCGAAAGCACGTCAAAGTGCAAGTAAATAGGTTGGAAGGTAAACAGCATTTCCGTGCACTGCTCTGGTTCGCCAGAAGCAGCTTAGTCATGCTGGCCGCATGACCTGGAAGCTGTACGCCGGCTCCTTCGGCCAATAAAGCGAGATGAGCGCCACAACCCCAGAGTCGTTCACGACTGGGCCTAATGGTCAGGGGTCCCTTTACCCTTTACCTTTAGATTAGACATGGATGCACACAGCATAAAAAAAAAAAAAGACTCCTTGCGCTCCGCTCCCAGTTTCTTCCCGCCCAGGGCGGTCCTGCCTTCCCCTCAGAGCCGGAGTGTCATGTGGGGCTGGGCCTTGGCAGTGGGCAGCCTCTCTTCCTCCTCTTCTCCTCTCCAGCAGCTGCTATGAACTGCCCAAGAGAGGATGGTTCTTCGCAGCTTCAACCGCCACCATTGTCATCACTTGGCACAAGCACCAGCTCATCCTTGGCAGTGATGGCACTGATGTTGAAAATAGGGACATTCCAGGATCAAAATAGAAGCCAGGGTATCTTTCATAATTCCGGGACTGTCCCTGGAAAATGGGGTATGAGATTTGCTTAAAAGGACCACCTACAGCAGGGGTGAGGACAGCCTGGGGATGAATGTGCCCATCTGGACCTCTCTGTGTGGCCCTTAGTCCTCTCCCTAGGCCACACCCTCCTCTCTGGGCAAACCCCACACCAGCCTTGTTCAACCCCGTCCTTGAGAGCTTAACTGTGGCAGTGCTTACCTGGATGGAGAGGTCTAAGTTCAGAAACCAATGGCTTTTGTGTGGTTTGAATTTAGTCTGCCGTACTGCATCACCATTCAGGTAGCAGCTTGTTATAAGGATTCCAAAGGCGGAAGGAGGAGGCGGATGCAAACACTCCTCTCTTGATGTTACTCCATAACAACTGCACCCTTCTTCTCTCTGCTTCCTGGGCCTATAATACATGTATGTTGGACAATCATTTATTTTGGAGTTCCCATCTTATTACAGAACATAGGTGTAATTTTGCATAAC
The DNA here is from genome assembly GCF_964188315.1 of Podarcis muralis. NCBI lineage: Eukaryota > Metazoa > Chordata > Lepidosauria > Squamata > Lacertidae > Podarcis > Podarcis muralis. The sequence continues at coordinate 15,255,146 of NC_135663.1, forward strand.
CAAAGGTAATGAGCTGGAAAAGCATGCAATAAAACCCCAGTTTTATTTGATCGTAAATTTAGCACTTCTTTCTTTAATATTTGCATAATGACATAAGGGATACAATTTGCCTCTCTCTTCCCCCTCCCTCAATTACCATCGATAAAAATGGTTCAGGCATCTGTTTCCAAGATTAGAAAAGTGCCGATTTTCCAGCATGGTGATATGTATCTTAAAGGGAGCTTTGCAATCATTGCCTCACCCCTGCAGCCCCCTGAGCCTCCTGAAAACCCCTTGAATAGAGGTGGGTGGGTTTTTAAGACGCTCAGGATAGGGATGGAGATAGATGTACAAAGGTGAGAAAGAAGTAGGAAAGCCTTCTTTTGAGAAACATAAAATCATGCTGGGAAAAGGCTCCTGAAGGAGGGTGTGTTATGCACTGAAGTTCTCACCCTGGGCCAGCAGGGGGATAATGTAGATAGTTTTCACTCAGGTCCACGTCAGTTATTTTAGGCGGGAGACCCTGGGTTGTTGTTGCTACAATGTTGACAGCCGGCTGCCTATAAAAGCAGGCCGGCTGAGCTGTTCGCTGTTCAGTTCTGTTCCAGCTTACAAAATAAAGAGCTGCTTTGGAGAAATCGCTGTGTCGTCTGCCGTGTCTACCCACTATTCAACAGGGCGAGTATTGTGTTGTTGTTTAGTCGTGTCAGACTCTTTGTGACCCCATGGACCAGAGCATTCCAGGCACTTCTGTCTTCCACTGCCTCCCGCACTTTGGTCAAACTCATGCTGGTAGCTTCGAGAACACTGTCCAACCATCTCGTCCTCTGTCGTCCCCTTCTCCTTGTACCCTCCATCTTTCCCAACATCAGGGTCTTTTCCAGGGAGTCTTCTCTTCTCATGAGGTGGCCAAAGTATTGGAGCCTCAGCTTCAGGATCTGTCCTTCCAGTGAGCACTCAGGGCTGATTTCCTTAAGAATGGATAGGTTTGATCTTCTTGCAGTCCATGGGACTCTCAAGAGTCTCTGCCTTGCCGTGCTGAAGGGGCTTGAATAACTCAGAGAAGCTATGAACTATGCCAAGCAGGGAACCCAAGATGAACAGGCCATAGTGGAGAGTTTTGACCAAACGTGATCCACTTGGAGGAGGAACCGGCAAGCCACTCCCGTATCCCTGCCAAGAAAACTCCATGGACAAAGACAACAGGGCGAGTATAGAATCATACAATTGTAGTGTTGGAAGGGACCCTGAGAGAATCAGCTAAAGTATCCATGACAGATGTCCATCCAACCTCTGCTTAAAAACCTCCAAGGAAGGGGAATCCACCATGTTTCATCAGCGGGCGATGAAAATATCAAAAATTGTAGGTGCTTGTTTGCTTTTGCTAGGAACAGCGTTCCAAAGAACTGGTCCCACTCCGTGAAAAGCCTCATTTCAGGTAGAAAATAAATGCCCTTGTTACTTAAGTCTGTTGATTTCAAAGGGTCTACTCGGAGTATGGCTAATGTTGGATATTGCCCTATATATGCCAAATGAAAAATAAAGTCTTTCAGTGTTAAGTGCTGATGGAATGCACTTGTGGGCCCCATTGAAGAGAGGGAAAATGGAATCCAAAAGATGGAGTCAATTTACAGGTGGGGCCCTCTCCAAACCATTTGAAAAGCACTGCAATTAAGCATTGGAACAAGCAAATGGCAAAATGGCAGTTTGTCCCAGCAGGTCAATTTTAAAATGCCTGTGCAAATGAAAACATTTTCACCTCACATCTAAATTCTACCTACAAGGTCTCCCTGGGAGAATGTCCAAATTTCTGTCATTTGCTACGACTTCCTGCCCTACACACCCGAAACAAAACAATTTAAAGAGACTGGTTTGCTTGGGGAGAAAAATGGCATGAATATGATTATTCTAGCTAGCATTATTTGCTGACTCCTTCAATACAGCATATTAGCAGACATGTCAATTTAAAAACAGTGCGGAATGGATAATTTATGAAACCTCACCTGTCGATTACACCAAGCCAGCTGGCAATGAATGATAAGTGAAATCGGGGTGAAGTATTTTGTTTTTAGTTAGCATTTATAATAGAACTGCTTTTTTTCATATAGTGGTGGCCAATTCCACTGTTGCAGATGCCACCGGACTCTGGCAAATAGCATCTTTTTCTGATTCCTTTTTGCATACGAGATTCTAGCTTGCATTTTCAACAATTAAAAACAGCAAATCCATCAATCTGAACCACTAAAGAGTGTCAGATTAAAGTTGCTTCCAGATGCCCCATTTACTGAGCATCCATCCTGTTTTGTTTGCCCAAAGTCTGAAGGGAGTTTAGGTGACATCTATTTATTTAGCATTTGTTACCATTTGTTTTCGCGGAGCTTGTACAACCTTGTGCCAAGCCGTTGTTATCCTACACATTCCAGCACATTTTGCAATCATCTGCCTCACTATAGGAATGACCTGCTTGGGGGAGAAGCAGGCTTGTCAATCAAGAGCACCAACCAATTGTCATTTTGCAATGTGAAATTGCCAGTGTGTGATTGAATTGCACACAGAACTTGCACCATTCAAGGCAGAAGATGCTGGTGGTTTGCTTGTCCCCCCCCCCCCCCGTGCTACTGAGAAGAATGGACAAGCTAGAATGTGGTGGATTCATGTCGAACCCCCTGCCCCTTTATACAAACCTCTCACTGGCTACTGAGAGTAGAAATACTGTAATTGGTAGCATTAATTCCACCATGCTTTCCACAGCCACAGCAACTTGCCTTCAAACAATGCCTGTTTCTGGCACTTATCCAGAGAACAGAAGGCGAAGGAAGAAGAGAGCAGAGTCTTCAGGTAGCCCAAAATTGCAAAACACCAGAACATTGCAACGGCAGAGCATAGGTCAATGCAAATCGTCACTTTTGGGGAGCTGGGTTAATCAGACACTGACATAGGGACCCTTGTAGAACCCTGCTCCCAAAAATGTAGAGCTGCCTCACAACACTACCGAAAGGTTGGTGGTTTACTGACAAAGAGGGTGAGGCAAGCTAGTGTGAGCTTTCAAACCATTTGAGTGTGTGTGTGTCATGTGAACATTTCTTCTCTCTTAACCTAACGTACCTCACAGGTACAGATAGGTAGCCGTGTTGGTCTGCCATAGTCAAAACAAAAAAAATTCCTTCCAGTAGCACCTTAAAGACCAACTAAGTTAGTTCTTGGTATGAGCTTTCGTGTGCATGCACACTTCTTCAGATACACTGAAACAGAAGTTGCCAGATCCTTCTATATAGTGAGAAGGTGGGGAGGGGTATTACTCAGAAGGGTGGTGGGAATGGGTGATTGGCAGATAGCTGTGATGAGCCTGTTGACGACTCTTAACGACTGCAATAGGTCTTACAGGAAAAAGTAAGGGGTGAGAAGGTGAAAAATGGCTTTGTCATGTATAATGAGATAAGAATCCAATGTCTTTGTTCAGACCAGGTCTCTCCATGGTTTTAAGTTGGGTAATGAGTTGCAATTCAGCAGCTTCTCTTTCCAGTCTATTTCTGAAATTCCTTTGTAGTAAAACAGCTACTTTGAGATCTTGTATAGAATGTCCTGGGAGATTGAAGTGTTCTCCTACTGGTTTCTGTGTACCTCACAGGGTTGTTGTGAGAATCAAATGTTGTGAGAATCAAAAGAGTCACCCTGGACTGTTTTCCCTTTCTGTTTTAACAAGTCTGATTTACAGAGTTACTATTTTCCACTCACTTTTCTGCATCTTGCAAAGGAAACCATTTAGAGGGTCAATATTACAGGAACCCTGAGCTTCTTGAAGGAAGAGGTTGTTGTTGTTTAGTCGTGTCCGACTCTTCGTGACCCCATGGACCAGAGCACGCCAGGCACCTCTGTCCTCCACTACCTCCTGCAGTTTGGTCAAACTCATGCTGGTAACCTCAAAAACACTATCCAACCATCTCGTCCTCTGTCGCCCCCTTCTCCTTGTGCCCTCCATCTTTCCCAACACCAGGGTCTTTTCCAGGGAGTCTTCTCTTCTCATGTGGTGGCCAAAGTACTGGAGCCCCAGCTTCACGATCTGTCCTTCCAGTGAGCACTCAGGGCTGATTTCCTTAAGAATGGATGCGTTTGATCTTCTTGCAGTCCATGGGACTCTCAAGAGTCTTCTCCAGCACCATAATTCAAAAGCATTGAAGGAAGAGGTAGAGGGACAATATTGACCCCCCACCCACCCACACACACACTTCTGGAAAGATAAAAACATCCACAAGGAATTCAACTTTGTGGGGAGGGGGGAGTCAGAAAAAGGAAATGCTGTTCCTGAACAGCAATTCTTTTATTTCCTTCCTTGGGCTTACATTTCAGTGCAGCCTTCACACCCACCAATTAGAAAGGATGTACAGCTCTGGAATCACTAGGGCTGAAAGGAAGAGCAGTTGGTTAATGGTTTCAGGGCCCCCTCTTTAAGCTGGGAATGAGGAGCTTTGGCAGGATGAGAGAAATGAGCTGTCAGGCTGTCAATACCTCACGCTTCACTCGTGTCATTCCAATTTGCCAGCCTCAGTTCCCCCGAGTCTCTGGGGCAGCGATGTTGGTCAGTGGAGAGATGCCTTTGTGGTACCAGAAGCGTTCTCCAGTCCTCAGGCTAGCGCTAAACAGCACTGACAGCAGACTGTTCCTCAGGAAAGCATGCATTATTATGGGCAAAGCGTCAGTAGTTAAGAGGGGAGGCAAGAGAACAGAAGTTGCTTGTTTTTTAAAAAACTATCAGGGCGAATGAAACTGTCCTTCTCAAAAAGAGAACAGCAGAAAGTCAGCTGCAGCTGAAGTAGCACTTTCAACTCAGAGAGCAGTAAAATAAATGTTGTGAGGAAATAGCCTGACTTGTCAGGGGTTTACATTTCTAAGAACCAAATCTAGAGCATGTTGTTAAGACTATAAACCTTGACCACAGCAACGACTCCTTACTTTTAAGAAACTTTTAAGGAAGGGGTTTTTTTCTCCGTTAAGGGGGAGCGGATTAATTTCTGCTCTGGTTTGATCTAATGCTCCCTTATCCTGCTGCATAGACTCTCAGAAATGTTTAAAGTAAAGGTAAAGGACCACTGGACAGCTAAGTCCAGTTGAATTTGACTATGGGGTGCGGCACCCATCTCCTCTCTCAGGCCGAGGGTGCCAGCATTTGTCCACAAACAGCTTTCCGGGTCATGTGGCCAGCATGACTGAACCACTTCTGGCACAACAAGACACCACGATGGAAGCCAGAGTGCACAGAAACACTGTTTGCCTTCCCGCCACAGCGGTACCTAGTTATCTACTTGCGCTGGTATGCTTTCGAACTGCTAGGTTGGCAGAAGCTGGGACAGAGCAACAGCAGCTCACCCCATCACACAGATTCAAACCACTGACCTTAAGATCTGCGAGCCCAAGAGCCTCATTTAGACCACAGCACCACCTGCGTTTATTTCTAATAAAGTCATGATCCATTTTAAGACATCTTGGTGTCATGTTCACAGGCGATCAAAGTCCTGGCAGGGGACGTCAGGACCTGGGGCAAGATGGCAGGGTGGGAGCAGGAACAGGGGTCCAGAAGCCAGGAACCCAGGAGTCCGAGGGTCAGAGAGCCAGGAGTCAAGAAGCCAAGGGTCCGGAAGCAAGGAGTCAAGGGTCCGAGGATCAAGAAGCTGGGAGTCAAGAAGCCGAGGTTCAAGGATCAGGAAGCAAGGAACCAAAGGCAGGAAGCGTGTTGCTGTGGCAAAGAGCTGAAAGGAAATGCTGACCTTATATCCCTTCCTGGCTCTTGCCACCAGGTGCTGTGAGTTACCAATCGGCCTCACCTGTGAGGCTGCACCTTGTCTCTTCAAAACAAACTTAGGAAGGCCCCAGTCCTGCAAAGTCATATTGGTCACAGGGCCTGGCTCCAGCGTGCACACTTGGAAGTGGTGTCAGTTTTTTGTAGTTTTTTTTGGTCAACCCTCAGACACATCTTATTTTTCCACATAGTTTGAGCTACGAAATCTTTCTGGTTGAAAATAATAATAATAATATTTCTCTCTCTCTCTCTCTCTCTCTCTCACACACACACACACACACACACACACACACACACACTTGGTTTACTTATTTTATTTATATACCACCCTTCCTCACAAGATCTCACGGCAGTTCACAGAGTAAAAAAGCAATCCTTATAAGCTAATAGTAAGCAGAATAGATGTTTACTTGTATGGCAGAGATGACTACCTCTTAGAGGAATTGAGAATATTAAGCCCTTTTATTCATATAGAATCCACTGCCTGAGAATTCATTTCCTCCACAGACGTACCTAACTGTGCTGAGTCAACAGTGGTCTTTTTATAAAGCCAACAATGGCCTGGATGTATTTTCAGAGACCACCACTCAAGGCTGAAATATGTTCTCCACACTCCAGAGCTTCCCCTTTACAAGTTGCCTTCTTCTCATAGGGTTTAGCATTGTCAAGAATCAGGAAACACCACCGTCTAGCTCAAAATCTTCAGCACTAGGTGTGCTTGCTGCCTCAGTTTCATGTCTGGAACATGGTGGGGGGAAATTGGAGAACTCTCTTTAATCTCCTGTGAGGCGAACAACTTAGCTTACTGGACCGGGCAGAAAGCTTAAATGGACAGCCTTCTATTTTAGTAGCCCCAGGCAAATGTCAACTTACTGACCTTATTGTGAACAACTTTAGGGTGGCCATGTATCCCCCTTTACAGAGAACAGTCCCATACCTGCCAGGTGCCCAGGAAAAAAGCGGGACATCACGTATTTTCACATGACATGACGGCGGCCATTTTGGGAGCCGCAATCTCAACGCTGCACTCTCAGGCAGCATTCCCATCCAAAAAAGGAGCCCTTTTGGAAGGTGAGAGCAAGGTGTGGATCGCAGGAGCATGTTCTGGGACATGTGCATCCTGGTTTGGGGCTTGAAATTGTTGAACGGTATGCAGTCCTCTATTTGAAGTGATGCCAGAGGGCAACCATCTGTATATGAAAGGCTGCCCGTTCAGAGTCCAGTTTAGGGATAAGGGACGATAAGAACGGAAAGCAGAAAATCTGCCCAAGACAAAAGCAGACGGGGCAGAAAACAGAGGGGCCAACATTAGGTCGAGCCAGAGCTAAGGGCTCCATGTTTTAACTAGTGGTACCTCGGGTTAAGAACTTAATTCGTTCTGGAGGTCTGTTCTTAACCTGAAACTGTTCTTAACCTGAAGCACCACTTTAGCTAATGGGGCCTCCTCATGCCACCGCACCGCCGGAGCATGATTTTTGTTCTCATCCTGAAGCAAAGTTCTTAACCCGAGGTAATATTTCTGGGTTAGCGGAGTCTGTAACCTGAAGCGTATGTAACCTGAGGTACCACTGTACTCGTCTTCTTCCCGGCTGGGTTCTACAAGAGGAAGACTGAGACTAAGGAGGAAGAAGGTGACAGCCAGTGGAAACCCAAAAGGACTGGGGTGGATTTAGGGTAGCATGACTGGCTCCACCACACTGGGAACTGCGCTGCAACTATGGGCGCTGCAACTATGACATAGTGGATTGAGCAGAATGGGGGGAAAGAGGCAGGTGGCTGCTGAATTTTGTCCTTGCATAGGGCGCTGCCAAAATTTGAAAGACCAAAGTCCACCCCTGTTATAAGTAAGAAGGCAGGCAGGTGGGGAGGAGTGCCCCATTTGCCCTAATAAATTATTATTATTATTATTATTATTATTATTATTATTATTATTATTATTATTAACCACCCTCTGCTGCCTGCTTTGCTGAGAGATTAAAATGTGGGTGATGCCATTTTGACTGCAGCAGCAACATCACTCAGAGGCAGAACATTGGAAATAGAAGGAATGGCGATACACTCTTAGCCACTTCAGATTACCCTGTGGAAAGAAAGTCATGACATAAATCTTTATTTTTATTTATTTTCAACAAGATTTAATGTCATGACTTTAAAATCTCTCTCTTTCTGTGTGACAGGAGAAGGGGGCCACATAGATAGCTTAAGAATCCCCATTATATCACAATTACAATGAGAGATCTTGAGAATATTTTACCGACAGGAAGTGGACAGGAAGCAGCCGTGGTTTTCCTAACTATCCCAATACCTGTGGAGAATTTTCAACCTTGGCAAGAAAGAATTAGCCGGGAATATCAAAGGCTTAGCTGCACAGAATTACGGTAAGCTTGTTGCAATACTACTCCAAAATGCTGCCATCACCTGGCTGTAGAGAGAAGTTGCTTTTTTATATATTTTGCTAGAAGCCTTCCAGAGTGGCTGGGGCAACCCAGTCAGATGGGGAGCATATCAATAATAAAAATGTTGTTGTTGTTGTTGTTAATGAAAACAATGTATTTCAGAACATAGGAAGCTGCTTAGCACAGAGCACGACTCTCAGTCCCACTAGACAGTATGGCATAGTGGTTAGCACGCCAGACTAAGACGTGGAATGCCAGTTCTAGTCCCGATGCAGTTATGAAGCTCACTGGCTTTCCTTGGGCCCAGCTACTGTCCCTTGGCCTACCTCACAGAGTTGTTGTAAGGATAATGTGGAGAGGGGCAGAACCACATTCTTGGAGGAAGGTGGGATATCAATGTAATAAATAAATAAAATTGCCTACGCTGAAGTGGCAGCGGTTTTCCAAATTTCTTTCACAGTACCGCTTGGAGGCTGCCCGCCTTTTGGGATGCCATGCATGTGCTAATACAGTGGTACCTCAGGTTAAGTACTTAATTCGTTCCGGAGGGCCGTACTTAACCTGAAACTGTTCTTAACCTGAAGCACCACTTTAGCTAATGGGGCCTCCTGCTGCCACCGCGCCGCCGGAGCACGATTTCTGTTCTTATCCTGAAGCAAAGTTCTTAACCTGAAGCACTATTTCTGGGTTAGCAGAGTCTGTAACCTGAAGGGTATGTAACCTGAGGTACCACTGTACATTTCTTCTTCTTCCCAGGGTGAGGGGAAATGGGCAATTAGATATACAGTGGTACCTTGGGTTACAGACGCTTCAGGTTACAGACGCTTCAGGTTACAGACTCCATTAACCCAGAAATAGTGCCTCGGGTTAAGGACTTTGCTTCAGGATGAGAACAGAAATCGTGCAGCGGCAGCGGGAGGCCCCATTAGCTAAAGTGGTACCTCAAGTTAAGAACAGTTTCAGGTTAAGAACAGACCTCCAGAACGAATTAAGTTCTTAACCCGAGGTACCACTGTATGTGAAAAGAGAGTAATGCCATTTCCTTCCGCAAATATTGTGCAAGAATATACTAAAAGCCTAGAAATGTACAAAGCGTAGCATTTACTGCGAAGCTTCTTAAGGCCTGTCGAAGTTTATTGGGGGGGGTGAATACCCTAATCCTGTTTGTATTCTACATAGTAATTAATATGCTGTTTTAGATGTGCAAATATTGAAAGGAATGATGGAGAGAAAAGCCCAAGGTCGTGTTTAACTCTAACTAATAATATGAATCCCCCACAGAGCGTGAACTTCCAGAGGAACAGCTGTGTTAAGGCTGCACGGCAAACAGTTATACAGGACATTTGAAACACATTTTCTCCCTCAGAGTTTTCTGGGCCCTGTGGCACGATAAGGGTTGCTGCATATTGCAACTCCTGTGCGAATTGCAACTACAGTGCACAGAATGCTTTTGAGGGTTGGAACGCGCTTCAAATGTGCTTTAAAGGTATAGTTCATACCCTCCAACACTTACCCTATGAAAATAGAGGTGTCCCCTCCAGCATTAAATCAAAGATGTTGGGTTTGACCTAGTAGTTAAAGCTCTTTTTAATACTTGCCTCACTTTTTTCCAATAAATAATTCTGACATCTCGATCAGTTTTATGGAGGTGCTAATGTAAGATGCATTGGATTTGCGATTCCTTTTTGTAAGTGTTTGTGGAGGAAGTAAATTTTGGTCAGAAGAATTCCAGAGGAGCATGAATGATTCAAGGTGTGAAGAAATTTCTCTCTTTTGTCACCGGCTCATTATTCTTTGGTCCTTTGTGTGCTCAGGAATAAGTAAATCCTTAATTAAAAATTAGGTTTTCGAATGCTCCAAATAATCAAACTGGAGTGGCAAATAATCACAGCACCTTTACCTGCCAATTTTCTCTTCAGCAGCCTTGGAAAAGCAACAACATTCCCAATAGTTTTATTCTGCCGTTAGATCTGTGACAAGGTTTGTGCACTAAGGCACGACAGCTCGTTTTCGGAAGATAAATCTTCCCACACTGTTTCGTATAGAGCTCCTGGGAGGGCAGGGGAGAGAATCCAAATAACTTCTGATGTAGTGGTACAAATAAATGTTCCCATCTCTCTCTTTTTCTCTTTCCACAAATAGATGACATGGTGAAGCCAAATGGGGGAGGGGGACGACGCCTAGTTATTTGAAGACTCAGTCTGTGGTTGTCTCAAGCGACAATGGAGTGCGCCTCCTGGGGTGAAGTCAAACCACCAAAGCGATGAACAAGCTTGGGCAGTATGTATGGAAGTCCTGGGCTCCCCACATCACAATACCACCTTTTGGCCTTACTGATGTGGCCCAGAGGACAGCAGAACAATAGGTTTGGGACCAGCTTGGCTGTAGGAATTGCCTGAAGGAGACGTACAAAACGCCATCCAGCTGTCTTAGGGACTACACTCTGGATTTGTGTAAGGCGCTGACCTTTAAAGCCCTAAATGGCCTCGGTCCAGTATATCTGAAGGAGTATCTCCACCCCCATCGTTCAGCCCAGACACTGGGGTCCAGCGCTGAGGGCCTTCTGGCAGTTCCCTCGCTGCGAGAAGCCAAGTTACAGGGAACCAGGCAGAGGGCCTTCTCGGTAGTGGCACCCACCCTGTGGAACGCCCTCCCACCAGATGTCAAAGAGAAAAACAACTACCAGACTTTTAGAAGACATCTGAAGGCAGCCCTGTTCAGGGAAGCTTTTAATGTTTGATGCATTACTGTATTTTAATATTTTGTTGGAAGCCGCCCAGAGTGGCTGGGGAAGCCCAGCCAGATGGGCAGGGTATAAATAAATTATTATTATTATTATTATTATTATTATTATTATTATTAGGTTTGATCCTTAGCCTTGTAAGTATATTTACATTACAATTATATTCCCGGGATGGTTTACAAACAATGTGAAGGATATGCATATTAGCTAAGTGTTAAGTTGTGGGTGAACATATCAGACGACACAGCGATTCTTCAAACAGCTCTTGTTTATTCACAGGCCAAAACAGAACTGAACTGAAGGGTTCAGCCAGCCTGCTTATATAGAGCTCCAGAACAACGTAATTGTAACAACTTTCTGTAACTATCCAATCACTGAATGTCATTTTCGATCCCTTATTTGCATATGTGGACCTGAACTATCTACAGTATCCCCCTGCTGGCCCAGTATCCCCTACCTTGCCGCCCAAGCCTCATTTATCGAGGTCGCGTGGCGGTGGTGACAGCTTCCCAGGAGATCTCACAAGATCTCACCAGAATAGACCACCACAATGGCACAACTCCCGTGGTGGGCAGGGGCACTGTCACCACGAATAGTTTTTTATTAATATTATATTATATTGCTTATAAGTATATGAAGAGACATGCAGAGAGAAGATTGATAGAAGAAATCTATGTGAGAGACAGAATAGAGTGATTTTTCTCAGGATGTGAGGCTAAGAAAGATGGGAGCTAGCCCAGGTGGGAGCTGAGAAGATATGGATCTCTGTTTGTGAACTGAAGATAAAGATAGCATATAAAACACTTTGTGAGGTGAGTGGGGCTGAGAGACTTCAAAGAAGTGTGACTAGCCCAAGGTCACCCAGCAGCTGCATGTGGAGGAGCAGAGACGCGAACCCGGTTCACCAGATTACGAGTCTACCGCTCTTAACCACTACACCACAAATGGGTTCCCGGATGTATGTTTGGGTTCAAAGTGGGTCCTGAAAGTGGGTCCATGAAGGTACCTGTTTGAGGGCGCTCAAGGCAAACATCGGACAGGAGCAAGAGAAGTATTTGTGGTGAAATTTGCGAAATGAACCTGATTTTTGCTGAAAGGTGTTTTACCAGAACCACACATGCTAATGACTCACCTACCCCATCTGACTTCTTTTCACATCATTGCATGTTTACTAAGCTCGAGCGAGAGGCGTAGGCGTGTCCTCAGACATTCGATATAAGATGCAGACTGCAGACAACTCCACGGTGCTTAAGTAATTATGCGCCACTTTGTGCTGCAAACAAACAGTGCTTTTTCAATGGCTGCTTAATTACCCTTGCTGCGCTCTATCATGCTGCCAAGCACGGGGCCTGCTTCAAAAGAAGGGACATGCGGTTGCTGTCTAGCGTTGGGTTGGTGAACCTCAGGCCCTGTCGTGTGGTGGTCCAGGGTCACAGGACGTCAGAAACTAGGCTGGGCGATATAAGGTCTTCAACATCGCAATGTAGCACCAGCTGAAGATCACGATATGGTGATACATCACAATGTTGAAGAGGAAGGAGCGCCGGCCCCACAAGGCACTGGGGTGAAGCTGCCCCCACCCCAGCCACGCCCAGTGAGGAAGGAGACAGACCAACTGCTCGGCTGGAGAAGGAAGGCAAGGCCCACCCATGATATACCACCAGGTCAACACACCATCACAATCTGGCCCTCAAACCGGCCCTGGATGATGTATCGATACCTCTTACTATTTCTGCAACAGGGTCTCCAGTGTCCTGTAACCAACACAGAAGGGGAGCTTCTTAGCATTCAGGGACACCGAAAACACAAGGCGCTTCAGGTTCAGGACAACGGGGTGCAAGTTCTGTAATGCACAAGTGAACTTCTCAGAAAACACAACCCCTTTGAAAGAAGATACAGTCAAACCTCGGTTGCCAAACGTGATCTGTTCCGGAAGACTGTTCAACTTCCGAAACGTTTGGCAACTGAGGCATGGCTTCCGTTTGGTTGCAAGAGCTTCTTGCACTCAAGCAGAAGCTGCGTCGGACGTTTGGGTTCCAAAAAAGTTCGAAAATCAGAGCATTTACTTCCGGGTTTTCAGCGTTCAGGAGCTGAAACATTTGAAAACGGAGTCATTTGAGGTTTGACTGTATTAGAGCCCTCTAGGAGTGGATTTGCACTCACAGTTTTAACACAAATGGACACACATTGTCTACTTTTAACGTTCATAATGTGCTATTAAAATGTGACACCAGAGGCCGCTGCAGAGCAGCCACCAACCAGCAATAGGGAGACAGCATTTTGACAGGGGAAAAACAATGGTAAGAAACGCTTTAATTTACAAGTATGCCCTGTGACAAATTTTAAATGATATATGTAATAACGTTCTAATAACGTTAAACAGGTCAGTGTAGATCCAGCCTAAATGACCTTATGCTACATGCACCCATTCAACCACTTCATTTGGCGGAATTGTCACATGACACAGGTGCCACATGACACCCTTTCCGTGTCTGTAAGAACTCAGTCGTTTAGTGTGGCAGTCCCTTTGGAATTCCCTGCCTATTGAGATCAAGTAGGCGCCTTCACTATAATCTTTTCGGCACCTGCTAAAAACATTCCTGTTTAGACAGGTCTACCTAGAGGCTTAGAAAGTTGAGTTAATTTCAATCTGTTTTGGTATTTTAACTTGTGTATGTTTAAAAGTAGGGTTGTAGTTTTTTTCTTGATTTTGCGGCTTCATCTTCATTTTGCTATTTTATCATTTGTAAAGCGCTTTGAGGTGTTTACAACCCAGCGGTGTAAATTTTTTATGAAATAACTAATAAATGAATAAATTTGCCCCTCTATGTACACACACACAAAGTGTAGATCTGGATTAAAGGCAACATGCAGAGATCTGCACAGCGATGCTTCCCTGATTATTTGCCCTTGTAGAACTCCGCAGGCGGAAGAAGCAGAATTAGTTGGCTCCTTCTGCCATTGGCTCTGGCTCCTACTGTTTGCATACCTGCAACCCAGGGGTGAAAGGTATGGGCAACGTGCCCTGACCCACTTTTAGACCTTCCCTTCTGCAACAAGGCTGTGTTTTCCTTCCGCTTTGCATTTAGCACTAAACTAATCACATTTGATTTCTAATCCATTTAATGTGATATCATCAAACCACTAAATGGACCAGGCAGTAATGGCAGTGGAAGCCACGCGCAGGAGATTCAGGGTCAGGATGGCTATTATTATTATTATTATTATTATTATTATTATTATTATTATTTACCACCCATCATCCTAAGATCGCAGGGCGGTTCACAACATAAAAATGCAAAATGAGAACACAAAATATACAATGAAAACGAGAACAAGGACCAAAACTAATAACACCCTTCCAGAAACACATTGAAAAGGACATCATATCAGCCAAAGGCCTGGTTAAAGAGAAATGTTTCCACCTAGTGCCTAAAGTATCTATGGGAAAGGAGGGTTGATACCAAAAATCATTTAGAGCAGGTTTTCCCAAACTTGGGTGTCTGTTTTGGACTACAACTCCCATCATCCCTAGCTAGCAGGACCAGCGGTAAGGAATGATGGGGAGTGTAGTCCAAAAACAGTAGGCAACCCAAGTTTGGGAAACCCTGATTTAGAGCATGAAAGGGTTTCAACTTAATGGAGAATGTGCAAATGGAGATGTGTCAAGGTTGAGATTAGACCTGGACTCAGTGTTTCTTGGGGCCAGTCGGATGGGTAGTGTATAAGTAATAAATTATTATTATTATTATTATTATGATGATGATGATGATGATGATGATGATGATGTAATGCCTGCTTCTTGGGAGGAAAGCAATGACAAACCTAGACAGCATGTTAAAAAGCAGAGATATCACCTTGCCGACAAAGGTCCGTATAGTTAAAGCTATGGTTTTGCCAGTAGTGATGTATGGAAGTGAGAGCTGGACCATAAAGAAGGCTGATCACCGAAGAATTGATGCTTTTGAATTATGGTGCTGGAGGAGACTCTTGAGAGTCCCATGGACTACAAGAAGATCAAACCTATCCATTCTAAAGGAAATCAGCCCTGAGGGCTCACTGGAAGGACAGTTCGTGAAGCTGAGGCTCCAATACTTTGGCCACCTCATGAGAAGAGAAGACTCCCTGGAAAAGACTCTTATGTTGGGAAAGATTGAGGGCACAAGGAGAAGGGGACAACGGAGGACGAGATGGTTGGGCAGTGTTCTTGAAGCTACAAACATGAGACTGACCAAACTGCGGGAGGCAGTGGAAGACAGAAGTGCCTGGGGTGCTCTGGTCCATGGGGACACGAAGAGTTGGACATGACTAAATGACTAAACAACAACAACAACAAAAATTATTATGTAATCCTGATAACGTCATAAATTAGATTCATGACAGAGCTAAAATTTCAAGTCCATTTGCAACTGAGAAACCAGTGTGGTGGAGATGCTCATACAATATAGACACACATCTCCACTATCACAATGCTTTCTGCATGCAACAGAGCAGGTCAGCACAGAGATATGGAGCTGGCTGCCAGCAGCGCTTAGTTAAAGGGGAACTTAGAAACTTTCTGGCCTTTAACAGAAGTGCCCCATATGTCCATGTTCTATCGGCAGGTGCAGCCATTCCACTTCTCAGATGCTATAATTCTTAGTCCTGGGGCAAACTTTTAAGAGCGACGTGGAATATGCAAAACCAAAAACCTGTTTCCTGCTCTAGCAATGATTACCATCTGGCCAAGCAGTTGTTGGACATTGGCCATGGAATTCGAAAAGGCTAATGCTGGCAGTGTGGCTGAATTTATCCCTTTCTCCTAGCTTGGCGCTTTGCATGCTGGATGGCACAGCTCAGATTTATTGACCTCATTAAAATGGTATCCCTAAGCAAGATTTATAAGGAGTTATACCTTTATATGGAGGAGGGTCATTAAATTGTTGTGCTGCCCGTTTTGCCAGCTGACAGGCTGATGTGCATATCCCCGTAATAATGGCCTTTCTTTTTCAGCGCTCCCTTTGGAACAGTATAAAGCACAACGACCAGGATTTCCAATGTCAGATCCAACATAATCATTGCTCTTAGATCTCCACCGCACATATAATGTGATGGCGCTGTAATTAGAGCCGATTTATGACAAGGTGAAGTATTTGTTTACATTCCCATTATCCTTCCGACGTTATGAGATAGGCATCAAGTGACGGGACAGAGACGTGGGTGTCGCCTGCTCCTTTCCACGGCACTCGCTCCCTTAGGGTAGTGCAGAACTATAAAGAAATTAGGGATTAGTCTACACATGCAACAGGGTAGAAAGGACTGTACCACTTCAGGCTGCGGGTGGGGGTGTCATTTGCAAATGTTTCCCCATGGCTTGTTTGTTTTTAATCCTTCTCTGTAGGTACAGATGCTTTGAAATTCTGATGAAAACGGGAGCAGAAATTGCTGGGAGTCCGCTTATTTGTTCCGTGTCTGTAACTGGAATATCAGTGGGTATTCACTGTTGGTCAGGCATAGGCAAACTTGGCCCTCCAGATGTTTTGGGACTACAATTCCCATCATCCCTGACCACTGGTCCTGTTAGCTAGGGATGATGGGAGTTGTAGTCCCAAAAAACATCTGGGGGGCTGAGTTTGCCTATGCCTGCTGTTGGCTTTGCTTTCAGTCTGCAAATGTTACATAAATTATTACGACCCCCCCCCCCCATTTGTATAGCATGTCCTTTGGGGTGGGATAATGAAATGACAATGCAACCTACGTAATTAAGCTGATAGCGAGACAAATAATGTGGATCTTGGCAGAAGGCAAACTGCAGTGAAATGGATACGGTGCTGCGTGCAACAAATGCAGGACAGAACAGAAAAAGAAGTCTTCTTATATCCATAAAGGTAAAGGTAAAGGGGACCCCTGACCATTAGGTCCAGTTGTGGCTGACTCTGGGGTTGCAGCTCTCATCTCGCTTTATTGACTGAGAGAGCCAGCGTACAGCTTCCAGGTCATGTGGCCAGCATGACTAAGCCGCTTCTGGTGAACCAGAGCAGCGCACGGAAACGCCGTTTACCTTCCCGCCGGAGCAGTACCTATTTATCTACTTGCACTTTGATGTGCTTTTGAACTGCTAGGTTGGCAGGAGCAGGGACTGAGCAACGGGAGCTCACCCCGTCATGGGGATTCGAACCGCCGACCTTCTGATCGGCAAGTCCTAGGCTCTGTGGTTTAATCCACAGTGCCACCCGTGTCCCCTTATATCCATACTTGTAAGCAAAAAAATTTGGGGAGGAGCCCTCAAAAACAAGACTAGGACCATGGATGGAGAGGATAGGTGGCTATGCTCTCATAGTCATAGGCAGTAGGGCTTCTGAATGCCAGTTGCTGGAAACCTCAGGAGAGGAGAGTGTTATGTACTGAAGTTCTCACCCTGGGCCAGCAGGGGGATACTGTAGATAGTTATGCAAATGAAGGATTGAAAAGTGACGTTCAGTGATTGGATAGTTTTAGAAAATGGCAACAGTTGCATTGTTCTGGAGCTCTATATAAGCAGGCTGACTGAGCTCCTCAGCCTAGTTCTGTTCTGGCATCTGAATAAAGAAGAGCCGTTTAAAAAATCGCTGTGTCGTCTGCTATGTTCGCCCACAACTTAACAGAGAGTGTGGTTGTGTTCGTGTCCCGCTTGTTGTTTTCCCAGTGGCATCTGGTTGGCCACATTGGGAACAGGATGCTGGACTAGGGACTCAGCTACACTGGCAAAGAAAAACCACTTTTTATATGTGTTGTTTATGCATTCTAACACTGTGACACCAGATGGCACTGTGGAGTTCCGTTTTTGCTAACCCGATTTCTCATACAAAGTTTGCAACGCATTTAACAGAAACACTTCTTTGATGTGTCTAGATCCAGCCTAGATGGGTCATTGGCCTTATCCAGCAGGCTCTTCTGGTGTTATGACATTTTAAGGTGGGGTGGGGGAGCAGATCTCTTGTTCAATGAGCTTCCCACATGAATATTATAATTACATGCTGATAAAACTCTTATGTCTGAATTTAGCCATGTACATAAGTATAGCATTTTGGAACGGGCTTCAACAACCTTGCTTCGACCTCACTTGAAGATAGCCTCTGATTTTTCTCTGTGCGTGGTTGTGAGTGAACCAGTTTAATCTGGAGACAGCCAAGACAGGGACCCGTCAGGCAGAAGCTTTTCCAAAGGGCTCCAAACCGGAATGCTTCTGAGCACAAAATTCGGCAGTTCTGAACTCTTGAGGGATGAATTTACATAAGGTTAATCCTCTTCTCTTCCCTCTCATCTTCACACACAGTTCAGAGAGTGTCTGGATTTTAAATTAGCTTCTTATCCTAACAATGGAGAAGCTAATTTGTTTTACAACTTCCAGCAGACATTGTTTTTGTGATAGCAAACAGACTTACGACTCTCACTCTGCAATGGCTTCTGCCAGCTCCCCAAAGCAAAAGTCTGTGCCTGCAGAGGTAGGGTGGATACATGCCAGGCCTGTTTCTTTTTAATGGGAGTAATCTTAAAATTAGGCTGCCGGGTTACTAAGACCATGGGGACTAGTAGCAGCCCAGTCTTGTAGAGCTCTAGTATTTGCAAAGTGACAACTTGCATCAATGCTTGGATAGAAGACAAATCATCCCCAGCCAGGATGGCCACAAGTGATGTTGGGATGGTAGTAAGGAGATTAGAGGAGTCCTGTTGGATCTGGCCAAGGCTCATCCAGTTCAACATCCCTTTTCTCACAGAATGGCCAACCAGATGTCTTTGGGAGGCCCAGATAGGATACAAATAAATGCAAAGCCAGTGTGGTATAGTGGTTAAGAGCAGTGGACTCGTAATCTGGTGAACCGGGTTCGCTTCCCTGCTCCTCCACATGCAGCTGCTGGGTGACCTTAGGCCAGTCACACTTCTCTGAAGTCTCCCAGCCTCACTCACCTCACAGAGTGTTTGTTGTCTGGGAGGAAGGGAAAGGAGATTGTTAGCCGCTTTGAGACTCCTTAGGGTTGTGATAAAGCGGGATATCAAATTCAAACTCTTATTATTATTATTATTATTTGTACCTGATTTGCAACCTTATTTGGGTGGGCGCGGGTGGGGTTATTGGTTTGCTTTCTTGTATTTTTATCATGTACTTTGTGTTTTTATCTTGCATTTTATTCTGTGAATTGCACTGAGCTCTATGGATGAAAGGCAAAGTTTCTCAGAGCCCAACTAGATGTGGCATTAAATGTGTGTTACCATTTAAAGTAGAGGGCTTTCTGTTTTTTGGTTTTACATGCAAATGCCATCAATGGGAGGGCTGATAACCACTGAGATTGCAGCAGGCATGGGAGGAGATTCCAACCTTCTCTTCCCTACTACAGTCTCCGAAGGCACTATTTGCATGGGGATGAAATCCTCATTGGCACCCACAGGGGATTCCCACCCGCCTCCAAAGTAAATACCAACTTCAGATGAGGGATTTATTTTTTTATCAGTTCCCTAGCAGGTGAGGAAGGGGTTAAATTTCTCCTCCCGGCTGCTCATTATCTCTCACACAAGAGTTGATGCTATTTGCATTTTTTTATTTTAAAAAAAATTGCCTCACATGCATTTTTGTCCCATCTGGGCTGGCCCTCCAGCAGAAGGTGGGCTGAGGAGTTGGTACCTATCTGCCATGGGAATCACTTCAGGTAAGTACACTTTGGTTCGTAAGTGGTTTGACTGGTGTGGGTTTGCCAAGGCTAAATGTTCCAGCTCTGCTCGGAGCCTTCTCTCCTCAGCATCATCTAAAGAACTCTCCCCATTTCCCCTCCCAGGCGTATAACGAAGGGGCACGCACACCAAAAAGATAAGGCAGGAAATTAATTGTGTGCTTGGTATGAAACGAAACCTATTACGAACTTTCATTGTCTGCAGTTACACCAAATAGGCACTTGTACTTTCATATCTGTTCCTTCCGTTTGCTGAAGATTCTTTTTTCTTTTTTGATTTTTTTGTAGCTACGAGATTTTTGTAGGTATTTTTGTGAGCCATCTATGTTTCAGAGAGCCAGTCAGTTGGAGTTAAAGGGGACAGTGGCCTGAGGCAATTCTCCATTTTGACTGGGCTGTCAAAGCACTGAAATGGGGGGGGGTAGGGGGGGTTTCCTGTTTCAGTCTCTGTTCCTTTGTCCCTGGTCCATTTCTTTCAGGGCCTCTTGCAATAGACGCTTGCTAGGAAAGTGGCAGTGCAATAATAATTAACTAACTAAGGATATGTAGACTTTTTTTAAGGATAAATGGTAGATTGGCATAATTTTGACACCTACTTTCATAAAACTAAATAAAAACATTCTTGCATTGCAGAGGGCTGGACTAGATGACCCTTGGGGTCCCTTCCAGCTCTACAATTCTATGATTCTATGATTTTGTTGCAGCTTCGGTAGCTCGTGGGTGGTTTATTATCCTGTCTATTAATATCCTCCCCTACAATGTCAAGTAGAAATGCTTCTGGTTTTTTAATAAATGTATATTTCAACATCTTTTTCATCTCATTATATATCATTTCCCAGAAGCTTTTCACTTTCTCACATTCCCACCACATGTGATAAAAAGATCCTTCTTTTTCTTTACATTTCCAACATTTGTTACTTGTTTTATACATTTTAGCTAATTTCACTGGTGTAATATACCATCTGTATACTTTCTGCCATTTGCAACCATCTTCACTCTGTCCCCCATCCCCCCAAAAGCTTTGTTCATTGTTTTTCGAACTGATTACTGCGATCTGGTGCTGAAAGACACTGCCATTAGAGTGCCATTGTGTCATTTATGCGGCTTTTGACTCATGTGACTTAAAGGGCCACCACTGCCAAGACCCTGCTTGTCACTCCTGTCAGCAGGGAGCCTCCTGCAGAGGACATGACTGAGAGCAAGTTGGCTACTGAGCTGGCGACCCCAGCACCATTGACATGGAGGTGCTGGCAGGGGTGCAAACAAACCTTACAGGCCCTACCCAATCATAGAAGTGCCCGTTTCCTTGCCTAAGTCAGAGGCACCTATCATTTACCAGGCTAAGGTAGGAAGAGGGGAGGGTAGATTGTTGAGTCAACGCTTCAGCTTGCATTTACCCCCTACTGGTACTCAATGGGGCTGGCTGGGGATGGAGAAGGAGAGGTTGGGGGCAGAGAAAGTACTCACAGGGCATGGGGATGGGGAGGTGTCAGTGCATAGGAACCAGAGGAGCAGGGACCCCCATCTCCATGAACACGACAGGCCCTGGGGCATAGGGAGCAGCGGGAGGTACGCCCTATGAGGCTGAGACAACCAAGGGCCCACAGCCCAGCTCACTAGCTGTCAGGTGTGCGTGCAGGAGCCAGCCCCTGTGACCAATAGGACTTTGCAGGACTGGGGCCTTCCTAAGTTTGTTCTGAAGAGGCCTCACAGGTGAGGCCAATTGGTAACTCATAGCACCTGGTGGCAAGAGCCGGGAATGGATATAAGTTCAGCATTTCCCTTCGGCTCTTTGCCACAGCAATACGTTCCTTGCCCTACTGTGTTTGGCTTTGTGACTCCTTGCTTCTTGATCCTTGGACCCTTGACTTCATGACTCCTTGCTTCCTGACCCTTGGACCCTTGGCTTCTGGACTCCTGGCTCTCTGACCCTCGGACTCTTGGCTTCCTGACTCCTGGCTTCTGGACCCCTCTTCCTGCTCCCACCCCGCCATCTTGCCCCTGGTCCTGATGTCCCCAGACAGGACTTCGATCGCCCGTGAACCGGGCCGTGACACTAGCTGGCCAGATGGGGCTTGTTAGCTCTGGGAGGAGGTGTGCGATTACTCAGGTGGATTAGACTCAGGACAGGTGACGGTCACATGCCTGATCAAGCCCAGATGATGTAATCAAGATTTAAGGGAAGCAGAGCTGAGGTGCTGTGTCTGCTCAACTTCCCATGTTGATGAACCACGGCCTGGGTGTCTGTTGACATCTAAACAGGGTCACAGTGATACAGAAGACTGAAGAACAAGAGAGGAGAAAGATGGAGAAGTTAAAACTGGGTCTTTTATTTATTGCATTTATATTCCACCACCTGAGGAGCTCTGAGGAGCTCAAGCTGGTTCATTGTTGTTCAGCATCCTTAATGTCATGGAATTCTACTCAATATTGATCCAGAGTAGAGTAACAACTTAATCACCTTGCAGGATTCCCAAAAGATAGACCAGAGGCCATTGTATTTCATCCAGCAGAGCTTTACTGCTACTGAAGGCAAATGAGCATAATGGTCACAAATCCAATACATTCAGGATTGGCACTGTCCATAAGAAATCCAGTTGCTCAGCTTCTCTGAAGGAATAACCGAAACATCATGAACCTTTCACATAGAGAGCTTCCAGAAGCTTTCAGAATTAAGTAGAATAGGAAAGATCTCTTACGATTCAGATCAAGACTTTCTGCACCTTTAAGAAATGCAAACTGACACTTATAAATAACTCAGATGAAGGTATTGAGGGGGTTCTCGTCAACTTTGCAGATGACACCAAACTGAGAGGGATAGCCAATGCCAATGCCCTGTTCCATATCATGCAATGCATATATGCTTTAACTTAATCATATGCAGTCAAGGAAGTGAACGAGACAGAACAGGTGACTGCTCATATAACTGGGCCTAAACTTCATCTCCTCCCCACTGCAGATCCCCATGTGCCCTCAGAATTCACTTTAATAATAATAATAATAATAATAATAATAATAATAATAATAATAATAAATTTTATTTATATCCCGCCCTCCCCAGCCGAAGCTGGGCTCAGGGCGGCTAACAACAATCAAACGTCCCTCTTGAGAAGCTTTTGAGGACATGCGGGGGGCTGGGGTGGGGAGGAAGAAGAGGAGAAACCAGAAGTCCCTTTGCATTGACAGACATCATTAGATGTCACCCTTTACGGAAGTTAAAAAAATCTTGCCTGTATCAGAAATCTGTTTGCATAGAAACTACCAATTTTAGTAGAACTATTATGCTGTAGGAAGGGAAGAGACAGCATGAACTAAATTGAGCCTGTTTGCTGGCATGCACTGCACCCAACTAGCTATGTGTAGCCTTCCACCAGCCATGCCAGGTGTTTGACAACCCTCCAGTGTTTGAAGTCCTAAGCAAGCAGAAAAACCAGAGAATCGCAATTCCCTACAGAGGCTCACCACACATGGATGATGAGCTGAATACTGCTTGGTGGAAACCAGCAGCCTGGTTATCCATATTCATGGGGATAGAATGGCAGGCTGCTTTGGAAACACTGAAAATACTAATTGATGGCAGAGCCATCGTAGCAAGATCTGGGCCCTGTACAACAAATGCAAAATAGCATCCTGCCACATTTCTGTGTGAAGGATGCTGGCAGAGGCGGGGGTCTCTCAGTGTTTTTGTTTATTATTACCCCATTTGGGTTGCGGCGGCTGCTGCAGGGGGGGGGGGGAGGAAGACTGCTACCCTCTTAAAGGGATGGAGGTCAAGGCCACTCATGGGAGACAGCTGGAACTGTGTGATTGCGGTGCACTGACATTTAGGATTTATGTGCTGGCTTGGACGCTGCTGGAGTGGATCATTTTGGTTCACCAGAAATTTGCATCCAAATCCCACAATTCTGCGTCTCCAGCGCAAGTGCTCCAGATTCTAGACGGACCATATCTTGACAGCCATCTAATTAATTTGTCAGGTTGCGCAATACAGCATCCTTTAAGAAAAAAAAAAGAATTTTAAGGCACATGGGGGAGGGAAGCAGATATTTCACAGCACATGGCAAACCAAGACAAGAGGTGAATTTAAGCAAAGGCTGTGAACCACAAAGTGAGGTCACATACATACCTTTGAAGCACATGGCTCCCCTTCCCCCCAAAAAATATTGAGAACTGTAGTTTGTTTAGGGTGCTGGTAGTTGTAGCTCTGAGAGGGTACACTGTAGTTCCCAGGATTCTATGGGGGAAGCCATGTGCTTTAAATATACAGTAGGGATGTGACCAGAGCCAGTATGTTGTGCTATCTCATTAGATAGTAAAATTCATGTTAAATTGCTGTTTTAGGGGTTGTTTTTTAAAGTCTGGAACGGATTAATCCATTTTGCATTACTTTCTATGGGAAAGCGTGCCTTGGTTTTGGAACGCTTTGGTTTTGGAATGGACTTCCAGAACGGATTAAGTTTGAGAACCAAGGTACCACTGTAGTTCTTTATCTCCTTGACATCTGGTTGTAACTCCCAGTTCACAGCAAGTCTTTTGGTAGTGTTTCATAGATCCTATGTGGCTCACTATGCACTGGATTTGTCTTTTGGTAAGGTAAAGGTACCCCTGCCCGTACGGGCCAGTCTTGACAGACTCTAGGGTTGTGCCTAGAGTTTTTAATGTATAATATTTTAGTGTTTTTTGGTTTCTATGGAAGCCGCCCAGAGTGGTTGGGGAAACCCAGCCAGATGGGCGGGGTACAAATAATAAATTATTATTATTATTATTATTATTATTATTATTATTATTATGCGCTCATCTCACTCTAGAGGCCAGGAGCCAGCGCTGTCCGCAGACACTTCTGGGTCACGTGGCCAGCGTGACAAGCTGCATCTGGCGAGCCAGCGCAGCACACGGAACGCCGTTTACCTTCCCGCTGGTAAGCGGTCCCTATTTATCTACTTTCACCCGGGGGTGCTTTCGAACTGCTAGGTTGGCAGGCGCTGGGACCGAACGACGGGAGCGCACCCCGCCGCGGGGATTCGAACCGCCGACCATGCGATTGGCAAGTCCTAGGCACTGAGGTTTTACCCACAGCACCACCCGCGTCCCTGTCTTTTGGTAGTTGCAATCAAATCCTGGTTTTACATGCACACTAGGTATACAAGTTTAATTTGCTGGCCATTAGCAGGTGGACTGAAACGCATGGGGGCACTAAGGAAACATTAGGAGATAAGCACTACAGTATATTCTTGGTGAGCAGACTGGAGAAGCTTTTCAGGCCTGTAAAAGCCCATTGAGAGACCTTGGAAACCCACCAAGTTTACTGGAGATCAGTTTCTGTGAGTCTGCATGATCGCAATCCTGCCTTCTAGAAAATTGTTTTTCCATGGTTTCCCTACTTTTCTCACTAAAGGCAAAAAGAAAAGGGGGGGGGGAGCAACTGCTGTGCAGCAGCTACAGGAGAAAGTGAGCACATTTTCCAAATGACTGCAGTTGAATTCAATTACTGGTGGGTTGCATATGCTCATAAAGGGTATGAATATTAAACAGAAGGTGTATGGCAATAGATTTCTGATCAACGCATGGTTCTTGAGCAGAAGCTTTCTTTCAAAAAATAATAATTGACATAATAGAAGTAGGATTTTTCTTTTTAAAGCACTGCATATTTGGCTATGGATGAATTCATAAATTTTAGATTTTATATAAAATAAAATAAATAATGCAATTGCTTTTATACACCCTAGACTTTTGTTCCTTGTTAACTTACTGAAAGGAGAAATATGTTTATTAGATGGCTATGTTAAAGTTTGTACAGTCTTTGAAGCACCACTTTGAACTTCACATATCCAACCATTCCCCTTTTTTTAGTGAGAAGGAAGCAAATGCAAGAGGTTTATTATCAGACCCTTGGCAAATTGTTTGTTTTTTAAATAATATTTATTAATTTTCCATTAATAACATTCCAATTAATAACATATCAAATTTTAAAACAAATAATAATACATTACAAATTAAAAAGCCAATTATACATTCCAAATTGAATAATTTAAATAGGACTTCCCATGTTCTGGCTGGAAGGAGAGAATCTTTTATTCTTGTTCCTGCATTTTTCTCTGTTGTTTATTCCCCATTTCTGACCCTTAGCAAAAATTTTAATGAAGCCTCGCAAAAACTCATCAGCATTTCTTCTACTATATGCACTTCTGTATGAAATTTTGCCTAATATATCCGTTTTTGTAAGCAAGTTCCCCTAGCCAAATGCATTTTGTACATCAATAATATCTGTTGCTTTTTAATGTACGGTTTCCCCCAATATACACATCTCTTTGAATAAAACTGGCTAGAAAACTGCACTGCGAAATTTTAAGAATTTTGAAGTATAGCGGTATTTTGATTTGCTTACTGCTTTGGAAAGTGCAGTTTGGTAGGTTTTCATATAGAGGTGAACCCAACTAAAACTCTCCCAGCCCTATCCAGATCTAACCAGACAGCAAGAAAGTGAATGGGTAGAATAAACTGCTCCTTTGAGCTGTGGCAACGCACAACAAAAATTATGGGATTTTGGAGGGAAGGGGGGAAATCACCTTGTTTGGGGGGGGGGCAGTTTCAAAGCATTCAACCATCCCAGTGTTTTGTTCAAAAAAAGAAAATAAACAAATTCTAGCCAAATATGGATGGCAATAACCAATGGCGGAGGAAAAAAAGTGTTAATTTAGGCTTGCCAACTAATTGCTGGCAAGTTTCTCAGATGTATTTAATAGCTCTGAGGCAGATAAGAATCCAACAAGAGCAGGCTGGTTTGTTTTTCTGTTTGTCGAAGGTTTTTTTTAAAAAAAAAAATCCCACCCTTCCCAAAAAACAAAACCAGGATGAAGTTTTCACGGCAGATGAAAACAAAGAACGATCACTAATAAATACAAAATACTAAAAACAAATAAAAATGGTAGATCAAAGCCGCATTTAAAAAAAAACACACACACAAAGTTTCAACAGGAGTTAAAATAATTTTAGCAGCCTGGGAGACTCCAACCATAAAGCTGTAATGACAGGAAACGTTTCAAATGTTGAGTATCTCCTTGTGCAGGTACTGAAGGCCTAGGAGGCCTGTAAGGCAAGAGTTCACTATGGGCTTTTACCTCAGGATTCCATTATTTACCTCAGGCTTCCTCAACCTCGGCCCTCCAGATGTTTTTGGCCTACAGCTCCCATGATCCCTAGCTAGGAGGACCAGTGGTCAGGGATGATGGGAATTGTAGTCTCAAAGCATCTGGAGGGCCAAGGTTGAGGAAGCCTGAAGTAAATAATGGAATAATGGAATGGGGAAACCCAACCAGATGTGCAGGGTATAAATAATAACTACTTCTTCTTCTTCTTCTTCCTCCTCCTCATCCTCATCCTCCTCATCCCCACCCTTCCCACCATGTAAAACCTGGGCCCACATCAGTCACCCCCAGCATGGTCCACAAACCCAGTGCAGCCCTGTGGCCCCTGGTAGCCATGGCAACAGCAAGGGCAGCATCTAAGTTGAGAGCACTCCATGGATGCTCTTATTGCCCTCTCCTTCAGGATTCACGATTCTTGCCAGAAACTGAAGCAAAGCTGGAAAATGGACACACACACACAAACAGAGGGAGACTTCATCAGGTGGTTTCTGGAATCACCTCTTTGCTTGCTTAACTGCCATAATAAGGCCTCTTCTCCATCTTGCTCCCTCCTACATTGGCTGTGGCAGGCTCATTACAGTATCAAAACAATAATAGCTTTCTGCTCTGAACACCTTTCTTGTAAGCAGTTTTCAGTTTACGCGCTGGCAGAGTTTAAGAAAATGAAATGTGTCAGCACATTCTGTTGACACTCAGATGGACTGCCTTCCCAGTTTTAGGCCCCTTGTCAGTGGTTATACGGGGCCTCTATCCGATGTGCACCCACTCCCCTCCAAGTCATCAGGGTGCCATTTTTCAGAAACCCACCGCAATCAAGCAACAGACCCCCCCCCTTCAGTTGCTTATGTGTTTGCTTGTTACCGCACAGTGGTTGCATTCAGACCTCCATCCATAAACCACAGTTACAAAGCCATAAGTAAGCATGTTATCCATCCATATTTCAAACAGTGAAAATTCCGGCTGGAAAAGCTTTTTTGGGCCAAAGTTGTTGAGCTTATCTGGCAAAATTTTTTTGGGGGGGGGACTCCCAAGTTTTGGAGCTATTTTTAAAGAAAATCAAAAAAAACAGCACTGACGGCATGGGTTGCCATACGTCCAGATTCTCCCAGACATTTTCAGTGACTTCTGCCCTAACACTGCTTCCAATGGCAGTATTCTGGATATGTCCCTGCTGCACCATGGACATGTGGCCCTCAGAAGGTAGCCTAGGAAGAAAAGTGGCCCTCAGCTTGAAACGTTTCCTTAACCCTGCTTTAATAGGATTGACATATGACCGGAATTTCCCAGACATATCCAGAAGCAGTGGGCAGAGCGATAAATGTGAATGTTACCTTTGTAAAGTAGCCTTGTTTCTACACATTCATTCACACATACCCCTCTTGTGTTCCATCCAGGTAAACAAGAAGTATGATCAGAGATCCAGGACACATTCCAGCTCAGCAAAAACACTCAAGGTATACACAAGGCTGTGTCAGTAAAGGATGGAACCTGTGCCAGGGGTTTGTTACCTGGGGAGAATCCCAAGGGCCCACAAACTGGAGGTTCCTCATCCCTGCCCATTGGGTCCAAATTGGGAAACTCTGGCTTAATGCAAGCCACTATCTCCTTGCAGGAGCTGCTCACAGAGAGGAAAGGGAAGTCCGTGCATTCATAGGCTTGTCCACAGCTTCATAAACTGTGGTTTCTGAAAATTCAAGGATGAATGTCTGAACTTGGCCATTGTCTTGTTGGGGGTAGTCAGAAATATCTGTAATTTGTATAGGGCCCACTAGAGGGAAGTAAAGGTATATCTGAAAATCCTGGTGGAGAAAGATTGGTTGCACTTTCTGTCACACTTTCTGCCTCAGCGAATATTTTCCCTGCAATAATTTGTATCCCTTGGGCATTGTAACAGTTCACCAATGCATTATCCTGTAGCGCATGTTTATGCGTATCTATCAGGAGCTGGGGCGCAAAAAATTTTGCAAAACTTAGGAGCCCACCAGAATTTTCAGAAGCCAGCATGAAAAGAGGCAGAGATACAAACCTGAGCATGTCAGTAAGAGCAGTATACTGGATTCTTCTTAAACCTCACTTTCTTCCAGGCAGTACTTAGTTGAAACCTTTCAGGACTGGTAAGTCTAATCTCTGGGTATAGCATTACAAAATCTTAAAGCTGTCCAAAAAACCAACTTGCTCTTTTGTGGACCACAGTGAAAATTCATGAGTTTTCATAGTAGGGGTGGCTTTCATTTACTACATTTTAGTTGGGATGGCCTAGAGAGATGTCCATTTGCAAATTTTGCAATAAACCATCAGACCATAGCAATGCTCTAACCACTGTATCCTTGCTATGCAGGGTTGATTTTACTCTAAATGAAGTGACTGGGTTGGGGGATCTCTCTCACTCACTCACTCACTCACTCAGCTTAAGAAAAGGACCACAGTGGCTCTCACTGCAGACTCTGGGTCCAGAATACCAATGGGCCCATGTGGTCAGGATCCAGAAACAATGAGAAAGCAGATACTTTTTTCAAAAACAGGAAGGTGAAGTAGAAGAAAGATCCAGTGGCTGAAGGGTTATAGCAGGGTGTGAGGAACCTCAGGGGTGCGTTCTACAGGCATCTCTTTCTGGCCCTTGAAATCTCCCTAGGCTACGTCTCTCACCAGCACCGTTCTGCACTCTCCCCAGGTGCTTTTGCCCAGCTGAAATATGTCCTTGAACTGTGAGAACGCCTCTTGCAGGATGGTCTTTGTGTGGCTGGAATGCAGCCTGCAGTACAAAGTTAAGAGCCCTGTTGCCCCATTCGTCACTGGCATGTGGCCTCCAGAAGGTTGCCCACAAGGTATGAGGACCACCAGCTAAAAAAAGGAACCTAATCCTGGACTATCGGATTTGGCAGTTGCCCCAATACACCACTGCCATGATAAATAACGCTGGTGGAATAGCTGGAACAAGGCAGAGTCGTGGATGGGATATTTAGCAATACGATGGGAAGAGTAGAGTTGGAAGGGACTGCAACAGTCATCTAGTCCAACCCCCTGCAATGCAGGAATCTCAACTATGTCATCCATGACAGATGGCCATCCAACTTCTGCTTAAAGAACTCCAAGGAAGGTGAGTCCACAACCTCCTGAAGAAGACCATACCACTGTTGAATAGCTCTCACCTTCATAAAGTTCTCCCTGAGGTTTAGTCAGAATCTCCTTTCTTGTAACTTGAATCCACTGGTTCGTACCCTACCCTCCAGAGCAGGAGAAAACAAACTTGCTCCATCTTCCATTTGACACCCGTTTCGAGATTTGAAGATGGCTATCATATCTCCGCTCACTCTCCTCTTTTCCAGGCTAAACCTACCCAGCTCCTTCAACCATTCCTCATAAGGCTTGGTTTCCAGACCCTTGATCATCTTGGCTGCCCTCCTCTGCACATGTTGCAGCTTGTCAACATCCTTCTTAAATTGTGGCGCCCAGAACTGGACACAGTATTCCAAGTGTGTAAAACCCTTAAGTTGTTCCACCTCTCTAGGGCTCCTCCTGCAACTCCTGTGCTCCTGGTGTCTGTGGCTGGGTGAGAAGGCAAATTCCCCATAACATGCCTGACTTTTGCTGTGGCTGAGTGGATAGGCAATTGCTAGTGTACACAACGTGAGCTTGAGTCCTGGGAGCTCCTTCTCTTTTGCTCTTGATATTGTTGTTGTTGTTTAGTTGTTTAGTCGTGTCCGACTCTTTGTGACCCCATGGACCAGAGCACGCCAGGCACTCCTGTCCTCCACTGCCTCCTGCAGTTACTTCTGTTTTATTTTTTGCTGCATGTCAGGGGACTGCCATTGGAACAGGGGAGGAAGGCAGGGGGGATACAGAGAGCCTCTGATGCTTCTGAGAAGCAACTCCTTGTCCAGCAGTGGGAAAGCCACACCTCCAGTGGAGCAGAGGGGGAAGGGGGCAGCCAAGCGAGGGAAGGGCTTGAAGATGCTACTGAGAGCCCAAGCGCCTCACCTAGTCCGGCTGGCCAGGAAACTGATACGCTGTTTCCGTCACCCAGATTGCGCAGAGGGGTGAAACATAAGGAGGGGAGGCAGAGATTTGGGGTGTCTAAGTTCTTATGTTGGGGGAGAAACCAGAAGGGGCCACTCCTGGAATCTGCAAGTGACTAAGGCGGACATGAACTTTGTAGTTCTGCACTGTAAATAGTTTGCACCAATAAAGCCTGTAAAAGACAGGTCGGCATCCTGCCTGGTTACTCACGAGCAACCAGCACCTGACACTGCACATGCAAAAGGTGAATGGGCCATTTCCCTCTTTCCCCCTGATGGGGCTCAAAATCCCATCTCTTGTTTTTCGAACTTTGTGGAGTGAACCCCTGGAGGTTGCTGCTGTTCTGTGGCTGCCTTCATTGTCTGTCCTGGCTCCACTGCTTGGCCGTTTCTCAAAGCAGTTTTGCCTTCTCTGCATGAGTCTTGAAACTTTGCCCCACAAGGACTGTGTGTGCTATTTGCAGGCCTCCTGCCCAAGGCACTCTCGATGAGTGCTGTGCCTTCTTACTCCGCCTTCCTGTATGTATCGTCCTTATAAAACAGTCCTTGTGAGGCACGTAAGGGGATATGAACCTGCAAGGATACCTGGAAACCTGAGACCATTGCTGGGTGTGCCATTGGGGAGTGGAGGCGGTTTGGCGTCACCTTGTGTGTGCATGTGTGGTGCTCCAGGAGCATGTGCTGAGGGCGTCCCCACATCATTTTCTTCTGCGAGTGCTTCCAGATGACCTCTTTAATGAGCCATTCTCCTATTTGTTTGCAGGGAGATTAGGCAATGCTGACTACATAATGAACTCTCATTCTGATTTGTTTATTGGGAGCTTAGAGTAAGTTGCATCAATACAAGTGTTATCCCACACTGTCCAGTACATTTCCCTGTTACTTTCCTTATCACAATCAACAGTAATTGCACAAATTGAATTTGCTGGTATATGCTTGAATCTCACCCCAAAACAGCAAAAGTCTGAAAGCTCCTCACGTGTTGGAGGCATGTGTGCTAGAACCAGAAGAGAATTTCTGGTACTAGCATAATGGGAGTATTGCACTGCTCTGTCCAAGGAGGAGGAAACTGGTTAAGTACACAACAGCACACATGGGAGCAAAAGAAACCTGATTCATTGACTCTTCGGGTATGTTTTTTAGGTACCAATGGCAGCTAGGAATGTGGAGTTTTGCAGCAATGGTTGTAGATGTTTTGATTAGGAAAAATGTGTTGTCAGAATTGTCCCTGATAAATACCCTGTTAAAATTGTAACATTTAATAGAAATCATGCAGATGCAAGAAAAACGCCAGATGTTGTTTCAACACTTAAACTAATAACGTGGTGCAGAGCTGAAACAGCTGTTGTGATTTTGGGATGGTTTGCAACTCTTTTTTCTTAAGAAAATGGTCATGAAACTTTTGACCTTTGCCAGCTTCTTAAAAAGTAGTCTGTCTAAAGGGTGCCAGGTAAAATTCCCTCTGCCCCTTTAAAACTACTGGCTTAAACATGAGATGGAACTGTTGTTGCTTCTGAGATCTGCCACTTCCATTTGTCCATCCCATCTCCCACTGCAGTGGAAAGCAAGACTCCTGATAATACCACAAAGCTAATACAGTGGTACCTTGGGTTACAGACGCTTCAGGTTACAGATGCTTCAAGTTACAGACTCTGCTAACCCAGAAATAGTACCTAGGGTTAAGAACTTTGCTTCAGGATAAGAACAGAAATTGTGCGGCAGTGTGGCAGCAGCAGGAGGCCCCATTAGCTAAAGTGGTGCTTCAGGTTAAGAACAGTTTCAGGTTAAGAACGGACCTCCAGAACGAATTAAGTTCTTAACTCGAGGTACCACTGTATGGTGATAGATGGTGAAAGTATTAGGAAGGCATGGTCAGGAGAGGTCATAGCTATGGTAAAAAGGTAAAGGTACCCCTGCCTGTACGGGCCAGTCTTGACAGACTCTAGGGTTGTGCGCCCATCTCACTCAAGAGGCCGGGGGCCAGCGCTGTCCGGAGACACTTCCGGGTCACGTGGCCAGCGTGACATCGCTGCTCTGGCGAGCCAGAGCTGCACACGGAAACGCCGTTTACCTTCCCGCTAGTAAGCGGTCCCTATTTATCTACTTGCACCCCGGAGTGCTTTCGAACTGCTAGGTTGGCAGGCGCTGGGACCGAACAACGGGAGCGCACCCCACCGCGGGGATTCGAACCGCCGACCTTTCGATCGGCAAGCCCTAGGTGCTGAGGCTTTTACCCACAGCGCCACCTGCGTCCCCCATAGCTATGGTATCCCCTACTTAATTAGTAGTTGGAAAATGACCCTCCAGGTGTGGTTAGACTCCGAAATCCTATCATCCCTGACCACTGGACATGTTGGCTGGAGCTATTGGGTACTGTACCTCAGCAGCATTTGAAAGAGACATTTCAGATAAACAATCCTTTGCTACGGATGTGTATTTTATATCATTTAGGTTTGCTTTAAATGTTTCAGTTGTTTTGTGTGTTCTTAATTGTTTTTTTACTAAACAGTAGGAGCTGTTTGACAGTGGAACAGACTCCCACAAGAGGTGGTGGACTCTCCTTCCTTGGAGGTTTTTAAGCGGAGGTTGGATGCTTTAGTTCAGGGTTGCCATACGTCTGGCATTCGGCCCTCGTAAACAGAGTATGGGCGGCAATCGCTAAAACGTCCGGGGAAACCCAGGTGTATGGCAGCCCGTGTCAGAAGTGTAGATTTTGGCAAATTTCATTAAAAATAGTTCAAGAATTCTTTGGACAATCCCCCCTTTTTTGAAACATGGCAACCCTACTTTAGTTGAGGGGGTTAGACTTGGAAAGGGGTTGGTCCCTTCCAACTCTACAATTCTATGATTCTATTATTTATTTTTCTCCTTTATTGTACGTCACCTTGAAATGACTGTGAGAGGCAAAGAGGGTGTCCTAAAGGGACAGTGGCTTTCACCTCCATCTGATCCCAATACCACCTCACTTTAGTACTACAGTACTATTAAAACATGAGCGAATATAGCAAAGAGAAACCCAAATGCAGTGACAGAATCAACTACCAGCCTCCATGCATAGGTCTGCCCTGTCTTCTCTCATTTAGAGAAAGACAGTGAAAGGTTGCAGCTGCACAGATATTACACTGGCACAAAGCACCTCGGGCATGAATTGGGCACTGCCAGTGTGCAAGCAAGGGACCAAGTTTAGGATACAGGATTTGGCATCCTGACTCCCTGTTTGAAAACCAGCTATAGACGGAGAGAGAGAGCTCTCCGTTCTTCAGCCATGCAAGCAAGAGGCATTATTAGAATTCAATTACATGTTCCAGCCAGGCAAATAACTTGGGGAGGGCAGAACGCAGAGCCAGTGAAGGATGTGTTGTAGGAAGAGAAGATGTGGCCTCAGGAGGGTCCTGGGGGTCTGAGAAAGAAGCCAGAATGGCTGCATTTGGACCCCATGCCTGAGGTTCCCCACGCCTGGCCTATGACTTCAGAAAAGCAACAGCTATGAAAGGAATTATGTATAAACATATACATATGAGCTGGGGGCGCTTAGCCTAACTGGTATATAGGCATGTTGAGTCCAGAGTTTCCCCTTATCCTGTCACCACATGAGCAAATTTATTATGTTTATGGACCCATCACCAATATTTCTGGCACAGTCTGCTGGCAGAAAGGCCTAAAACCACCAAAAGGGCATGCAAAAGACTTAGTACGTGCACAGTTTTATTTCTCAGCTGTACAACTTTGTTCATTCTTCTTTGGTTTAACATCTAAAGGAAAAGAGCCAAGGGTGAAAAGGGTTTCCTTTGTTTATTTTTTAGAGCAGAACAGATGTGCATTCAAATACAATCCCTCATGTGTAATGAACACAGTTCGGCCTTGCAGCACAGACAAGATTGCATTAACAAAACCATCCGGAGTTTCAGATTTGCCTTCATGTATAGCTCGCCCACTTGGGTTGAAATATGTGCCAAACCACAGCCGACATTCATAGGATGAAAACACTGCCATCAAAATGGATGGGAATCATAGTCATTTTCAGTGTTCAGCCTCTAAGACCTAACAGTAGAAGGGTCAAGTCAAAATATAAGATGTAGGCCTGACCCTAAGATGGTTGGATGGTGCCTTGTTTGCCTCCTTCTGGCAACTCCTGCAGCCAAGCTGGTGCCAAATGTATTGCTCTGCTTTCCTTTGGACCCACATCAGCGAGGCCAAGAGTGGGGTCTTGTTTTCTGGGCACCCCAGGGCCTCCATACACACTGCCCAGGCTTGCATCCCAAGGAGGTTACTTTGGTGCTGCTAAAGCAGTGGTTTGACTCCACTCTTGGTAGTGTATGCCATTGTCTCTCAAAAACAAATGGATACCAACACCACCAACACATGTACTAGATAGTATGTATATTTACTGGCCCAGTACTAAGATGAAGGTCTACCAGGCTTGTGTGCTGAGCACTTCTTTATGGAAGTGAGTCGTGGGCAACTTAACACTCATCAGGAGTGTTGCTTCAATGCCTTCCAAATGTACTACATCAGGAAGATTATCGGCATCTCATGGCAGGACAGAGTCTCAAACCAAGATGTGCTCTCCCAAGCCCATGTTCCCAGCACGTCCTCACTCCTGTCTCAATGACGTCTACGCTGGCTTGGTCATGTACATAGAATGGAAGATGGCAGGATCCCCAAGGACGTTCTCTACGGGGAGCTGGCTTCAAGCACCAAGCCTGTTGGCAGACCAACTCTGCTTTACAAAGATGTCTGCAAACGTGATGTGGCGGCTGGCCACATGAGTC
Organism: Podarcis muralis; assembly: GCF_964188315.1. Lineage (NCBI taxonomy): Eukaryota > Metazoa > Chordata > Lepidosauria > Squamata > Lacertidae > Podarcis > Podarcis muralis. The sequence goes on from NC_135663.1 coordinate 15,290,675, forward strand.
AACAGTGTGATGCAGCAGCACAGAAAGCTAATGCTATTCTAGGCTGTATCAATGGAAGCATAGTGTCCAGATCAAGGGAAGTAATAGCACCACTCTATTCTGCCTTGGTCAGACCATGTCTGCCTGGAATACTGTGTCCAATTGGGGTGTGGGGGTGTTAATTGGGTTATTGTTTTTACTTTGATTTTATATATTGTGATCTTTTGTGTGAACCACCCTGAGACCTCTGGGTATAGGGCAGTATATAAATAATAATAATAATAATAATAATAATAATAATAATAATATATTCAGTGCTTTTTCTGGGGGTACTCAAGGGTATGCAGTACTATCGCCTTTTTCTAGAATAAAAGCACTAGTTTAACAACTACATGGTGAGCACCAGCAATTTTTTATTTATTTTTGGTAGAAGAAAAGCACGGCATATACTGTATTTATGAAAACGACACATACAAATGCATTTCATTGGGAGGCTGTGCTTGCGAGAACGTTTATATCAGGCAAAGTGTCTGTTTGGAGCATTTTGTACTAAAATCCTGTTAGCGTTTTCATGAGGCCTTTTTAATAATAATGTGGAAACTGATGTGGAAATGTGGAGAACTGACCTTAAAGAGGGGGGGATGAGAAATTGAGAAAAACCTAAAAGGACATATTCACCTATTCCATGTGTGCTGGCACAGGGGCATATTTCTGCTTTCTGCCCTCCATACTGTTTCCCTGATCTAAATTGCCTACCAAGGTGCTATTAGCCCTGCAATGGAAAAACCAAACCAAACCCAAAAGCACCTGTGTTGTGCCCATATCTTTTCCACAGTCTCTTTATAGCAGCTTCAGGGACAGGAGAGAATTAAGACAGAAAAATGGATATAAACACGCACTTCCCTGGCACTGCTATTAAAACCAGAGAGCCCCCCTTAAGGTCAGTTTAAGCAACTGAGGACTGAAATGACAGGAGGCCAGTCACGGCTATTCCAAATGCACTGTGGTTACTTCAGGATAGGGTTGCTAGAGGCAAAAGAGGGCAAGGATGTTGCACCTTTAATGGATGTGCAGAAGAGGAAATCTTAGCAGGTGTAGCTGGGACTGCCCTACCTTAAAGTGAAATGAAATTTTCCCTCGGCTCCTGTTTATTATAGTTTACAGTATAATATCGGGCTATATTCCCGTATACACTTAACTAGGAGGCTGTCCTAGTGATCACAGTGGAATTTACTTATGTAGTGTGTAGTTGGGTACAGTCAGCCCTTTTGTTGCAGGGGGTTGGACTAGATGATCCTTGGGGTCCTTTCCAAAACTCTGTGATTCTATGATTCTAAGCCCATAATTTATGTGCAGGTTACCTTCCAGGGGAACACGCCCACACTGGGTGAGATTGCCGAAGTCTTTTTTTCCTGGAAGTCCGCCCCCTTTCCAATCTGTAAGATAATAATAATTCCCAAGTGCGTAACTCTGAATGCGTGCAAGTTAAATGTGCGTACGTTGCGGGCTTACTGTATCCCATATGTACTTACATATGTATTGCAAGGGTGGGGGACCTTTAGCCACTTCAGCTGTTGCTGGACTCCAACTCCCATCATCCCTGACCAGTTGCCACAGTGATGGGGGCTGATGGGAGCTGGAAGGCCTATCCCTGTTATGTACTGAAGTTCTCACCCTGGGCCAGCAGGGGGATACTGTAGATAGTTTTCACTCAAGTCCACATATGCAAATAAGGAATTGAAAGTGACGTTCAGTGATTGGATAGTTTCAGAAAGTTGTTACTGTTGCTTTGTAGTGGAGCTGTACATAAGCAGGTTGGCTGAACCCTTCAGTCCAGTTCTGTTCTGGGCCTGTGAATAAACAAGAGCTGTTTGAAGAATCGCTGTGCCGTCTGATATGTTCACCCACAACTTAACAATCCCATTCATCTAGAAGGCCTATCCCTGAACCTGATGTATAGCTCTATGCTGCAAGTTAGTTAATCCCAGCATGAACATATCCATCACACTCACGTAGCTTTCATTGCTGTTTTCATCATTAAATGAATAATAATAATTTCAGTAAGAAAACACGCATTGCTAGAAACTCTCCCCCCCCCCCCTTTCACAGTCAGGCCTCTGTTTTTTCATTGCACACTCTGATGTGGGAGTGGCTGACACTGACAAAAATGCGAAAATGCACACCAGAGAAAACTTGAGACACTAAGGTTTTAAAAAATTATGCAAGGGGCAGAGTAGGCAGAATCCAAGTGGTGGTGGGCCAAAACGGATGAAAGCAAGTCCCTGCTGGGTTAAAAGGAAGCAAAAATGAGACAAGCAGACTGAGTGGGTGGGGTTTGTACCAAGTTTTATGCATGTGGGGTGAATCTCGTCTACAGAGAATTGTGAAGAAAAAAGAATTAGGAATGATTATTATGAAACCACAGCAAAACAAGGATGGGGCAACCTCCTCCAGTTCTTGGAACAAAGCAATGACCTCTAGATTCCCTCTTGAACATTTCTGCAGAGGAAGATAAATGGAAATGACATTTATTATACATTTTGGAAAGCTGTTTGTTCACTGTGCATCTGGATTTTTCGTGGTTGTTCCTGAGATCAAGGAGCAGGTGGGTGACATTTTGAATGAAGATGGTGGACTGAACCTTTCAAAACTGCACTGAGTTGCTGGGTTTCTTAGTTTCTTAGAATCCCCCAGCAACACTGGGTACAAGGCTGCTAGCAAAAGATGATGATGATGATGATGATAATAATAATAATTTTTATTTATATCCCACCCTCCCCAGCCGAAGCCGGGCTCAGATAAACTACAATAAAACTAAAACTGCTTACAGATATAGGAAACATGATTAATGGCGCAGTCCTGCATGTCTGCTCAGTAAGCCTCATTGAGTTCAAGAGGTCTTACTCTCAGGTATGTGTTTGTGTAAGATTGCAGACTGTAATCAAATCTGAATCAATTATTGCTGTTATTTCTGCAGCGTTGCAGAATCTGGAAAGTTTAGTAATGAGGGGAGATGTTGTGTTTCCCTCAATCCATGATAGCACTTACAGAGGTGCAGCAGGGAGAGAACTGCAATGCGCAGGAGGGTCATATTCCAAACAAACCCTGCTTCAGCTTAACCAGAGTTTTAGGGTTCAGATATTATGTTAAACTGTGGCTGGCCCAAAGCAGAAGCAGAAGTTTGTGATCTCCTCACGGTTGTGTTGGAAGGTGAGGGAAAGGGAGTGTGTGAGAGCCTGAGGCTCTCCTAGGCTTTTTGTCATCGCAGTAATGCATCGCCTATTGTGATGTCTGTGTGCAGCCACTGTGACCGCAGGTAAAACACACAAGTACGAAAACATTAATCTCTTTTATGAGAAGAAATCAACTGACAGAAAAAAGGAAAGAACTAGCCAAGTGAAACTTGTCAAAATTCAAACCAAGAGACGGATTATCTTCAGAAATTCACTACTTGGGGCAGGGTAAGCCATGTAAAGAACATTCTGCCTTCAGTTTTTGCAAATTACTTTTTTCTTTAGAGAACAAAACCCCAGTAGCTACTTTGCTGTAGGATCTTCCAGGCACAGCAGGGCTTGTTCCAGAGAAAGGGTAAGGTGTACAGTATATAATCTCTGGTAGGTAAAAGGGCTGAATTACCCTCCAAGAACAACATTAGGTACTTTAGTAATATTAATGTTCCCGCATGTACACAATCCAATATTCACACACACATTTTCCTATTGGCCCTCCAGACAGTCCTCTCCCCTGCGTCCAGGTACCCCTGCAAGAGCATTTTTTGAAATGCCAAGTGACTGTGATAAGATGATATCCTATTGAGTTCTGCACAAATTACGATGCTGATTACAGGAAGCTCCTAACTGTAATGTGTTTGTTAGAGCAAAATTGAATGTTCATATTCATTTCCCCAGAAGACAGCCCAAGAACCAAGAATACAGGGATTATTTTGCTAATCAAATAGAATTACTTTTGTATAGAAGAGCTAACCATGGGAAATGGTTGTTTTTGCTACTATAAAAGATTCCCCCCCGACCCATGTTCATTGGATACAAATTTCAGCTTTTTAAAAAAGGTTATTATGCCTCATAATGTGAAGGCTACAGATCAAAAGTTAGGTCAAGTTGTTAAATTATCCACCAATTAATTGTTATGAGTGCTCAAATACAAATCAGAGGGTGGGATGATGATGATTTGATTTTTTGTACATAAATGATTAAAAAAAAGGAAGCCAGTCAGTTCATTAAAATTATGGTTTGCATGCTGACAGTTCTCAAATGGGTAGTCTCGTTTTTATGGACTGAAATGTAGCACAAGCTACTTTATTAGCATTATTCCCACCAATTTCTTCATTAAAATAGAAAGGAAGTAGGCATGATTCAACTCCCTGTGGAAGGTAGACGACGTAGGTGTAGAGACACGTGCCTAGGCTTTGGTGTTCTCACCATGTAAAGTGGCAATGAAAGTGGGATCATATAGTTGGAGAGGGCCTTGTAGACCATCCAGATCCTGCTGCATGCAGGAAATTCAAAGTGTCCCCAGTAAACCTGTTCCTTGACTTCTCATTCACGTTGTGAGATTGCCACTTACCCTGCAACTTACCCATCACCACTGGCTACACTGGTGTGCTGGCCCCGGGGCTAACCTGAGAAACATGGTCCAGGTACGGTACAGAATCTGAAGGTTCTGCTAGAAGTCAGTCTGACAGGGCCAAGGCAGGATGTGAGGCAGGAAACCAGGCAAGGACAGGTACAGGATCTCAAGCAGGATCTGACATACAGCAATGTTGCTCCCGCAACCTGGGGCGGAGTCCAACAGCCTTTTATCTTTGTCAGGGCAACGGTCGGTCCTGATCCCCCGGCGACTCACCTGTTTCGCCCGAAGGCGAGCACTCCTCCTGCGAGTACTCAGGTCTCTCCTTCTCTCAGACCTCAGTCTCTGCAGCTCGGGAGATGTCAGTGGTTTACTAGACCCAGGGGCCACCTCAGCCTCCCCTGACCCAACCGGTAGTGGAGCAGCTGTAAGTGATGACCCAGCTGAAGGCAACAAGGTAATCCACACATCTGGAGCCAGGGCAGGCTCAGGCCCCTGACTCGGCCCAGCTGGTGTTTGCTGCAGGGGCACGTGTGCAGACTGGGACTCTTCAGGATCAGGCCCCAGACTTGGTTCAGATGATGCCGGAGGCAAAAGATCCGGTGCAGACTGAGACCCCTCTGGTTCTGAGCCCGAGCCAGAGGCCATCACAACTGGCAGGGGCTGGTGGGAGTTGGAGTCCAAACATCTGGAGGGCCACAGATTCCCTATCCCTTCCATAAAGAATCTAGATGGCTTACAGAAAAGATGGCGAATTCATAGCCCATTAGCCAGACCTGGCCTGCAAAGCTGTTCTTAGTGACCCACCAACCTTTTCCGGGGGGGGGGGGGATGTCCCTTCCTGTTTCCTCTTAAGAGTTTGTAAAAATGAAACCACATCAGAAGGTACTTTTCAAAGTTAAGAAGAGACACAGGAGTTTGGAACTGCTTTCTTCCCCATCATAGTGCTGGGATAAGATGCTACGAGGAGGAAAACCACTCATCATTTCTTTATTTTTTACTTTAGTTTATTCTTTATTTATATTTAGGTAATGTACATACAGCTCCATATTTCAAAGATAATCCATAAGTGATTTACAGTGCCCTAAAATATCACAAATAAAAGTCAAATACAAAAAAGGGAAAATAATAATAATAATGTTGTGGTTTGATAAATTACAGCTTTCAGCATCACCAAGGGAAAACCGCTGAGCTGAAATAATGGGAGAGGTCTGGGCACATTTTGTGGGGAAACAATATTACCTACTACTAAACCATAAAGACTTTCAGAGTTGTGGAATATGGACATTACGTTGTCTTTGGTGGGATTTGTATGCGTGTGCGTGCCTTTTCGTCTGATAAAGCACTGAGACAATACTTCACTTAACAGCTGGAAAGGAAGTTGTTGAGTCTATATTGCTTCCTTTGGTGACTGAAGAATTCTACGCTTGCCATTAGTTTAAGATAGGAGTTTAATGCTATGGAAATATGAAAGCTTGGAAACTATAAATTGCTCCATATCTACCTATCAGATTATTTCCCAAGAATAAAAATGCAAATAAGCTAAAAATAAAAAAATCCCCCTCCTCCTGTAAAAAACATAGTTTGCAATTAGCAGCACTTACATGTGTTGAAACTTGGCTGAAAAATTACGTTGACGCCTTTCATAGCTTTCCAGGGCCCAGAAAGCAGAGGTGCAAGCCTAGCCTCTTAATTAAAAGTCAATTATAATTAAGAGGCTGCCCTTCTTAACATCTCCAGTTTCTGAGCATAAGAAGCCTGTGAAGGGAATTACAACATTAGACAAGTAAAGATGAGCATTTTAAAATATTTTTTTACACCTTCAACGTTCCAGCCTTCCGCATCCCCCTTCATGGTTGGTCAAGAACAACAGGGAAGGGCGAAAAAGAACGAGGAAGGGAATATATTGACCTGAACGCATTGTTTCAGGTACTAACGTTTTTAACAGAGGCCTGTAAAAGTAGAAGCAAGATCGACTCAAACACGTTTCTTCTGTTGCCAAGTGAATATGTTGACACCAAACCAACATATTTACATAGATACGTACAAGCCATAAACTTGCTTATGTCAGTCAGTTTCCATTGCTTTCTCTAGTAATGAGGCTCAGAGGCTTGAGAAAGAGGCTGGGCATGAAACATTTGTTTCAGATGGAGTTTTCTCCCAAACTGCAAGAATGGAAATATTGATCTGTAAAAAAAAAAAAGTTGCTGCTTACAGATCCTACCCCACTAAAAGAGGCCATGACTACTTGAAAGCCATAAAATAAAGGGGGAAAGGGTAAAGGTCAAAAGGAAAGATTTTGCCTGGTGCTGAAAATAAATAAAGATGGTGCCCTCCCCGGGGAAAGCATTCCACAAACAGGGGGCCAGCAGTGAAAAGGCCCGCTCTCATTTTTCAATCCTCTCTGGACTTTCCATGCTACACAAATACAATTCTGCACACAATAAGATTGATGTATCCCGCAGACCTATTTGTGTGTGTGTGTCTCTGTAAAGGATTTCTAACCTGACTTTCATACTGCCCTCACAAGGCAGTTTGCAAACCATTTTAAAGCACCTAAAAATGTAACGATTACAACGTAGGTAAAGGTAAAGGGACCCCTGACCATTAGGTCCAGTCGTGAACGACTCTTGGGTTGCGGCACTCATCTTGCTTTATTGGCCGAGGGAGCCGGCGTACAGCTTCCAGGTCATGTGGCCAGCATGACCAAGGCACTTCTGGCGAACCAGAGCAGCGCACGGAAAAGCCGTTTACCTTCCCGCTGGAGCGGTACCTATTTATCTACTTGCACTTTGACGTGTTTTCGAACTGCTAGGTTGGCAGGAGCAGGGACCGAGCAACAGGAGCTCACCCCATCGCGGGGATTCGAACTGCTGACCTTCTGATTGGCAAGTCCTAGGCTCTGTGGTTTAACCCACAGCACCACCCGCGTTACAACCTAAGAGGTGAATTAAAACCCAGCAGCATTTAAAAATCATACTTGCACAGCACATATTCTAAGTACAGACTGGAATAAAAGGGCCTCAAGAGTTTTCATTAAAAAATACATACATACATTCTTATTTCCCTGGAGAGTTCCAAAGGTGTGGAAACAGGTGATTTAGCCTGGCATCTAAATTATAATTGTGAAGGTGCTAGGTGAACGTCCTAGCCTGGGGAGGGAATTCCAAAGCTGGGATGCCACCACAGAGAAGGTTCTCTCTCCATCCGCTTCACTTGGAGAAAGGTTTCAGAAAAGTAACTTAAAGGGCAATCCTATGTATGTATTTGTTGTTGTTTAGTCGTTTAGTCGTGCCCGACTCTTCGTGACCCCATGGACCAGAGCACGCCAGGCACTTCTGTCTTCCACTGCCTCCCGCAGTTTGGTCAAACTCATGCTGGTAGCTTCGAGAACACTGTCCAACCATCTTGTCCTCTGTCGTCCCCTTCTCCTTGTGCCTCCATCTTTCCCAACATCAGGGTCTTTTCCAGGGAGTCTTCTCTTCTCATGAGGTGGCCAAAGTATTGGAGCCTCAACTTCACGATCTGTCCTTCCAGTGAGCACTCAGGGCTGATTTCCTTCAGAATGGATAGTTTTGATCTTCTTGCGGTCCATGGGACTCTCAAGAGTCTCCTCCAGCACCATAATTCAAAAGCATCAATTCTAGCGATCAGCCTTCTTTATGCATGTACACTAAGAAGTAAACCCCACTGATAAGTAGGAGCCCTATTGATTTCAAATGGGCTTACTCCTAGGTATGTATAGGATTGCAGCCTTAATTGAAGGGCCAGTTTGGAGAACAGCATCCTTTCCCTGCAGTCTAGGAAATGGTGGTACCCCTGTCCTTCAGAGGAATAGTCAAGGGGCTGCTTCCACTGTCCAGTATCTACCCTGCATCAGTTGTCTCACTTTGGCTAACTGGCTTACTCTTCCTCCATCACGCAACGATAAGGCATTACATCAGGTTGCAACATCATTTAAGCCAGAACTGAGTAGCACCACACAAGTTACCGTACTTCTCTGTGTCTAAGACTAGGGGTTTTTTTTACTTTAAAATTATGTATAAAATGGGGGGTCATCTTGTAGAAGTACCATGGGGTGATGTGGGATTGGCTGATGCGTGTTATTGGTGTCTGCGGCCAGTGGTGGTATTGATTGGGTGTTGGCTCGGCAATTGGGCGGGCAATAGGCTGCTTCTGCTGGCAGGCGGACAGACGTTAGGAGGCTTTTTTGAGGCTTGCGTGTGTGTTAGTGTCGGCCAGGTGGGTGAGTGATTTTCAGCAACCCCCCCCCAAAAAAAGCTCAACAACTCTGGGCAATCTTCCCCTATTTTCTTAATTCTTAGTCCCCAAAAATAGGGGGCGTCTTATACATGGGGGCGTGTTATACATGTAAAAGTACGGTAACTTTTAAGGAATATACTTAAAGCTGATGCCATAAACGGTGACTCTCTAAACGCATGTTTGCAAACTTGCTGCATCATACTGGCACACCAGTCAGTCAGAGAGCTACTGGAATGTACACTCACCAGCAAGCCTGAAATCACCTCTGCCTCATTTGTATGAAAACAATTTTCCTGTGGCATCACACCTGGCAGATGCGAACTTGGGCTGCTCTGCCAAATTGCTGGCATTGGACTGAGAAGCAGCAGTGTTAATTTACTTGCGACTTTCAAGGCGAGCGTGAAATATACCCTATTGCATGCTGGTTACCAAGTCTTCCTTAATCCCCTAAGGTTTAGGGACCAATTTGAAGCCTGGATTCTGCCACTGGTAGAAGATGCTTCAACTGCTGGCTGGAATACAGACCTGTGTAATATTCTTATTTTGAATACGAAAACATTTGAATTAGAGAGATGGGAAACCCAAGTCACCACCTCCTTTCCAAAGCATTGATTTCAGCTCCCCACTGATGGGATTCTAGGGCAGCGGCATAGCAGTATTTTCCAAATACCACCCTTTTGCAGTTGTCTACACCCCTTTGACTCTTGGGCACAATTGGTGCATTGTTGGCATGCGAGCCTCTTCTTCCCTATTGCATATAGAGCTGCTTTGTGTCCCCTTGGCCGCCTTATTTTTGAATAGCCATTGGGAAAATCCTTTGCCTCCTTTCTATACCTTTTGCCGCATAATTCCGCCACCTCCCTTATGTCGTGAGTCACTTCACTGTTTGATGGTGGTTCGTTTCCCTATTTCATTGCAAGCCATGCAACTTGTATTATTCTTATTAGAGCCCTGCAGCAATGTGCGATGGGTCACAAACTGTACTTCTAACAAGTGCCGTCCGTTCGTCAGTAAAACAGTGACCTTGACAGGCCTCCAAACCATTGCATATACAGTAATACCTCCGCGAACGTCCGCCTTGTCTAACGTCCATTCCGGCGAATGTCCGCAGCAATCCTGGAACTACCGGAATGGGTTACTTCTGGGTTTGCTGCTTGCGCATGCGCAGAACCGCTAAATCACGCATACACAGCTTTGCCCTGCATCCTTTTCAGCTAGTGGCTGGGGCTCCGGAATGGATCCTGGCCGCAAAATGAGGTACGACTGTATAACAGGGCAGGTCCTACCATTAGGCAAAGCAAGGCAGGTGCCTCAGGCGGCAGATGCTGGTGGACAGGGAATGCCAGCAAGGTCTTGCATGTGTTTGCTGCCCAGCACACCCTAAGCTAGCCTCCTCCTCCCAGGGGCAGTGGAAGGAGCCAGTGAAATAAGATTTGATTGTGAGTCGAGGACCCTCCACCCGCATAGGATTATAATAAAACGCACAGATTAATGGTTAATGGGCAAAATTAGGCCACAACTTTTATTGGTTACAGCATGTGAGTAGTATTGGCTTAGGCACTGGATGAAACAGCAATACATGACTCCACCCCACAAAGCCGGGAGTCATATCAGGGTTAACAACCGATGGGAGGAGCTTGTTGATGCAAATACAACTGGAAGCAACCCCATGACATCACCGGGGGTCGTGCCGTGGCCCTAGCCACTAGCAGGGCATCGGACAGGATCCACGACCGCCAGATTCCTTTAACGGAATACCCAAAAGAGGAAGGGGTAGATGATGGCGCATACCCAATCCTCCAACACAGCACACACATTCCAATGCCTAACCGCCACCCGAGCCAAAAGGCTCGCCACCAATACCCTCACAGCTGCAACCAATTCCTAATACTTCTGATGATGTCTGCCAACCACACGTCATTTCCTTGATCAGAAAGATGGACGCCATCATCACGAAACAAAATCGGATGTCAGGGTGTGCAACCACATGGCCATTCATATATAGCAGCTTGTGGGCCACCACATGATTGAGAAGTTTCCTGGATTTGTCAATAGCTATAGGGCTATGACTGCCACGCCACACCCTTCTTTTTAGAAGGGAGGACCAAAACACAGTTTCTGGGAATAAGACAGCCAGTTCATCAAAGTCCTTCTTAATGTGCGACAACAAGTCCACGCTCTTCCTGAAGGCAAGGTCAAAGCTGGAACAGACTGAGAGAAGAGGGCTGCCGCGGCTATTTAATCACATTGAGCCCCGCCCACCAGCCGGCCCTATTGGTCGGCTGGGAGGCTTGGTCGCGGCAGCAGAACCAATAAGGAGCAGGGAGCCAAATACGGCTCTTTGCCCCTGCGGGAGGCTGCTCCCGCTCACAACCCCTCCCCTCTGGGAGGAGGAGAGGCTTTGCCAAACCAGCATGTTGAATTTGGGAGGGGAGGTGTACCATACTGCCCTTTGTTCTGGGCAGCAAAACATTTTGAACTGCTCATGATCCTTCCCCCCATTCTGCACTCTTTAAACTGATATGATACTGATTTAAATGTATGGTGAAGATGAAGACCAGGACAATAAAGGCCGGTTTTCGCCCACAGATAATCTTCACTGGATTGAGACAAATGCTTAGAAACTTTGCTGTGACAGGATTCTGGCAGTTCATTTTTCCTCAGAATGCCTGGTAGGGAAGTTTCCTGAAAGCTATAAGCCTATGGGTCTTCCATAGGGACTGTTTTGCAAGTAAACACAGCAACTTTCCAAGCTGGAGCACTGAAGCTTGTAATTGTTTACTCACTCTCCTGCTGCAGCTTCGCTCCCAAAAAACACAAAGTCTGCATTATGTTTGCTGCATCTAGTCTCCTACATGCACATCCCCCTGATTTGAAAGAAACAACATACTGTGAATTACTGACAACAATTCAAAGCAAAGCACTTTGGCAAAAATTATATTAGGTGCGACAAAAGAATACGAAGCAAAGCAAGGATACCACGTGAGTTCTTCTTTGAGTAGATAATGATATTTTTAAAATATATTTCTTATTACTTTTTAATTGCACAAGCATCTCAAGGTGATGGACAAAATGAAATAAAAACAGTGGAAAACGTTTTTAAAAAAACCATAAACAGATGAGTTTAAAAACAGAAAGAGGAGACACACAGGGCAGAAAGACCCATTCATGCAGCTGGAAAAGCTCATTGGAACAAAAATATATTCAATTGTTTCCAGAAAGCAGATAGTGGGATTTTGAAGATCTACCAGCAATCTCAGACAATCTTCTGCCTAACCCTGCTCCATGCCTTAAGAAATGTCTCCTTAAGTCTCGAAGGAGCCACACGACTCTTTGTAGCCTCTTTGTTATCTTAATTTGGAGACAAGTTCTTTGGAAGAGCTCCAGTCATTCCCACTATTGTTTTTTCTGACCCAAGGAGTTCACTCTTTCCAAGTTTATCTTCATTGCCACTGGAAAACATCAGTTTAGGCCCTCACTGTTAAAAACTCTCATGTTTACCCAGGCATGGTTGAAAAGCTCTGCCTCTGGCAACCTTGAAATGATTAGTTTGAGGGTAGGTAATTGTTTTTAGGCGTTTCTAACAGGTTATTTTAAACTCTATTTTAGGGGGAAGAAATGGGGGGGGGGGAGAGATAACGGTAGAGGTGGCAGAAGAGAGAGAGTTCTAAAAGCAGTGGGCCTGGTGGAAAGATGCCTTCATATAATTCCACATTCTGTTTTTTTAAATGATTACATGTTTTGGTTCATTTTGATATTCAGTCTCCTTTGGGCTAGGAAAGTGTTTTGTCTCCAAGCCTCTTCATATTTGGTGTTCTGCATCCTCAGGACTCTAGAGATCCATAGAAGGAACCCCAAGGAAATCTGGTCCATACCACTGCAATTCAGGAATCTCGGCTAAAGCATTCAAGACAGATACATCCAATGCTTTTTTTTTTAGTAGAAAAATATGTGCCGGTACTTACAATGTAGGGACGCTGGTGGCGCTGTAGGTTAAACCACAGAGCCTAGGGCTTGCCGATCAGAAGGTCGGTGGTTCGGATCCCCGTGACGGGGTGAGCCCCCGTTGCTCGGTCCCTGCTCCTGCCAACCTAGCAGTTCGAAAGCACGTCAAATTGCAAGTAGATAAATAGGTACCGCTCCAGCGGGAAGGTAAACGGCGTTTCCGTGCACTGCTCTGGTTCGCCGGAAGCGGCTTAGTCATGCTGGCCACATGACCCAGAAGCTGTATGCCGGCTCCCTCAGCCAATAAAGCGAGATGAGCGCCGCAACCCCAGAGTTGGTCACGACTGGACCTAATGGTCAGGGGTCCCTTTACAGTGGTGCCTCGCAAGATGAAATTAATTCATTCTGCAAGTTTTTTCGTCTTGCGAATTTTTCGTCTTGCGAAGCACGGTTTCGGAAAAGTTTTGGAAAAGCTTCAAAAATCACCAAAGTCTTCAAAAACCTCAAAAAAAGGCTACCACACCGTGTGCTATGAGTTGCTCCTCAAAGTCAAGTCGCAACTGTATTAACGGTTTTAAGAAAAAGGAAACAAACTTGCAAGACGTTTTCGTCTGGCAAAGCAAGCCCATAGAGAAATTCGTCTTGCGAAGCAACTCAAAAAACCAAAAACCCTTTCGTCTTGCGAGTTTTTCGTCTTGCGAGGCATTCGTCTTGCGAGGTACCACTGTACTTTACTTACCATGAAGTTGTTACGGTAAGTGGCACACTTTTTAACAACAACAAAAGAGGTGCTGGTATTGCGTGCCACCGGATACTTTCATTCCTGAAACCACACCAGAGAGGTGTAAAACATGGGTCATTTATTCCAGTAAGGTTTTACCTGTTCCCCCACCTGCTCTGGGTGCTAGCAGGCTAGTGTTGCGAATCCATCCACCCTTCACATTGACCCAGGACCCACAGCAGCCTTGTAGACACAACCCTTTCTTGCCCCTCTGTAATATCAGGCTTCTGTCCTTCGTTCCTGCCACTCAGGTAGTCCCGGAAAGAGAACGTCCGTTCCCCTTCTTAACCTACGTCCTGAGGATATAACACAGATCTACTTTATTGCGGTAAGAATGACTAAGGTTGTGTATACAAAGCAGTGCAATGTAAACTGAGCTAGAAAAATATGTATATTGTGGTTACTATTATCATTATTATTAGCAATCACTATAATAACAGGATTGAAAAATGATGAATTTTATTGATCAGCTCTTGCTGGTTTTACAGTTATTTCATTGGAATTGTTGCATGGTATGTTTTCAATCTTGTTTTGATGGTGTATGTCACCTACAGAATGTATTTTATTAGGTGGCTCATAGGTACAAATAATAAAGCAAAGTAGTAATAATATTATTTTAATTTATTATTTATACTCCGCCCATCTGGCTGGGTTTCCCCAGCCACTCTGGGCGGCTCCCAACAGAATATTAATAACAATAATAAAAAAGCAATAAAATATCAAACATTAAAAACTTCCCTAAACAGGGCTGCCTTCAGATGTCTTCTAAAAGTTAGATAGTTGTTTATTTCCTTGACATCTGAAGGGAGGGCATTCCACAGGGCAGGCGCCACTACCAAGAAGACCCTCTGCCTGTTTCCCTGTAGTAAATAACAGCACCATCCATGTGAATTGTGCACTGCAAAGTAAAAGCGCTAGGCTCCCTGCTCCAACACCCCAAAATTCAACACTGGAAGGGGAATGCAAGCAATAGAAAATTAGGCACACACACACATACTTCAGTTATTGCAAAGCTATAGTTAGTTATTGTAAGGTGGTATCTTGTAATAAAGGGACGCAGGTGGCGCTGTGGGCTAAACCACAGAGCCTAGGGCTTGCTGATCAGAAGGTTGGCAGTTTGAACCCCCGCAACGGGGTGAGCTCCTGCTGCTCGGTCCCTGCTCCTGCCAACATAGCAGTTCAAAAGCACATCAAAGTGCAAGTAGATAAATAGGTACTGCTCCGGCGGGAAGGTAAACGGCGTTTCCGTGCGCTGCTCTGGTTCGCCAGAAGCGGCTTAGTCATGCTGGCCACATGACCCGGAAGCTGTACGCCGGCTCCCTCGGCCAATAAAGCGAGATGAGCGCCGCAACCCCAGAGTCGGTCACAACTGGACCTAATGGTCAGGGGTCCCTTTACCTTTATCTTGTAATAATTCCCCTCCCCCCAACAATCTACACCTGTGGTTCCCAAACTGTCTGTGAGGAACATTGTGTGCAACAGATGCTCTCTTCTTTTAAGAACCTGCAAAGTGAGGACAGTCTGGAAGTGATGGGGGAGGAGGAATGGAGGGGGAAAGTGTAACCTCCCTTTGGTTGTGTTTACTTTGGTGAGTTCCTTTGAGAAAAAGTTATTTCTTTGGCATGCAGATTTATATTGTAAACCACCCAGTGATCCTCAGATGAAGGGTGGTGTAGAAATGTAATTAATAATAATAATAATAATAACAGTCGCAAGCGGCAACCAGAGGATGACATCAGTCCCAGCTATGAAAAAAGTGGCAGTCGCTGCTCCACATCGCTGGTGTCTTCATATACTGTGTGCAACCAACAAGGTTATTGCCAAAGTAAATCCCACTGAATTCAGTGAGGCTTCTTAGCCAATATCCAGAGGTTCTTTGGTTCGGACTGTTTTTTGTTTTGTTTTTTGAACAATAATATTTAGCAATAATAATAAATAACATATAGGAGCCAATGTGAAGGATAGCGTGTAAAAACAACAACAAGAACAATAAGTTATTCCTTTTTGTTCTTTGCATTGGCTCCTGCATATTTTTACAGTATTAGTAGTGGTAATAAAGTAGTAGGAGCCAAGACAAAGCAGAGGAAAAAACCCATATTATAATTATTGTATTTAGGAGCCAAGGCAAAGAATAGAAAAGAAAGTATTATACTTATTATTATTATATGCAGGAGCCAATGCAAAGCACAGGGGAAAGTATCGTATTATATTAAATATAATATATTAGATATTATATTAAACGACGTGAAATCTTATTTTGTGCACAAGCCATTGCAAAGAATGGAAGATAAAATAATGTGCAGGAGCGAGTGCGAAGTATAGGAAAATAAATAAAAAAAAAACCTAGCTTTATCATCTTGGAAAGATGGGCGGCTTTCCTGGAGCGTTTTGAAAAAGTTAAAGGAGAGGGAAGAAACCACGTTGCTCTTGGCGTCGGCGGCGGAGCAGCAACAACAGTAAGCAGGCCTGGAGGTTGGCTTAGTAACCAGAGAGCGGCTAGACCTGCCAGGGCCCCAGAACGGGGCGGGACAGGAGGGAGAGAGCGAGCGAGCGGGAGACGGGATCCCATCGAGCTTGTGTCAGCAGCTTCCCCGAGGGGCGTGAGTGGCTGAGAGGCGGGCGGGCGCGCGGGGGAGGCTGCTTCGCGGCTGGCTACAATGGTTACAGCCCTGGAGAGGCAGCGTTAGGGACGCGCGCGCAGGCACACCGACACAACAAGCGCGCACGCACTCCGGGAGCAGCCGCTTCGGCTGGTGTCGGGAGGAGGAGGAGGGCGCAGGCAGGCGCCGAAGAAAGATCCCAAGCCCGCATCGCCTTGCCTTCCCCGCTCGGGCTCTGGAAACCGCCGCTAACTTGCAGGGAAACTTTGCGCCCTGGGCTGCGTCCTCTTTCGCCAAACCAACAAGCCGGAAGGGGGTTGAGGGGAGAGAGATGGGGGGCTCGGGCCGGTCAAAATAGCTACCCAGGGAGGAGATGCTGCCGACGCCGAAGCCCCGATCCATCGGCTCCCCCTCTCCGGGCTCCTTTGCAGGTTCCAGTTAGCGCCATCGTCGGGGAGGAGAGAGGGCTCCCCATCCCGTGCCCAGCGCTCCAGGATCGAGGTGTTGCGGTGTTGTTTTTTAACTCAACGCGGCTGGTAAGTGAAGTCGGTGTATGTTGCCTTGGACGGGTGGGAGGCGTCGTCGGCGTCCTGCCCTTTCGGAGCCAACAATTCTCTTTCAAGAGCGCTATAATGCGGGGTGGGTCTGTCCCCAGCCCCAAAATACCCCTCCCCACAAGTACTCCCGAGTCTTCAGTTCGTGTGTGCGCACTTGGGTATCTCTGATAAGGACTACTGAGACCATGATGCGGAGTTGGGCTGCGTGCTCGCGTGCTGATTGGGGCAAGTGAACGTCTGAAGGGTGGTATGCGTCGGACCCCACCTCCCCTCCCCGTGGTGTGTGCAGGAGGGGGAAGGGAAGCCTTGTTATGGGGTTGCTGTGGATGATAGGGCGCAGCAGGGGCACGGATATTGGACTACAAGTCCCATCAGCCTTAACTATTGGCCGCGCAGGCCAGGGTTGATGGCACTTTTAGTTCAGCAGCGTCCAGCATGCCGAAGGTTTCCCCACCCCTGGAAGAAATTCCTAAAGCAGACCTTTTTTGTTGTTTGCTTTCTGTACTTTTTAAAAGAGGCGCTGGGAAATTGTGATGGTGTGGAGGCATCAGCTGCAGTGAAAGTGTGTGTTGGAAGGATCAAACTTCTTCCACGTTTGTAAACCACCAAAGGGAAAAGCCATCAAAGTGGTGTGGTTTTGGAGTCGTAAAGAATCTGTTTTCTACATGGATCACCCCCCACGTGGAACATATATAATTGGACTGGGAGGTCAGGATGGAGACAAATGTCTTTGCTTGGTGTTGGGATGAGCATTTGTGAGTGTGTGTGTCAGACAGATGTGGGACTTTGGTAGAGATGGATTTGTTGGAAGGGAAAGGATAAATTGCACAGGGCACATTTTCTTTCCCTTCTCTGTATGTCTGTGTGTCTTTTTTCACTCAGCAGGCCTGCCTGCCTGCCAGTCTCTCTCCCTTTCAAATAATTGTGGAAAATTTGTGTCTCATCAGAAGAATGTAGGGGAGGAAAGAGAATATTGATGCAAGCTGTTTTGCTGCTGCTGTTAAAGTTTCCCACTATTTCCTGTCCCAAAACCTCAGCACAGAGCAGAAATTTTGAGGTTCACAAACTAGCAGATGGAGAAGACATTTGGAATAAAACTTGAGCTGGGAAAGTTAAGATGCTAGTGCCCTGTTCCATTTTTTTTCCTGAGAGAATGATCCCCAGTCACTTCTGTGAAGTTTCCTTCTGAGGACCTTGGCATGCTCGCCTTCAAAGCTCTTACTCTGGGGTAATAATCCTGTTGACATTCAGCTGAGATTGGGAGAGAGGAGGAGGAGGAGGAGGAGGAGATTTGTGGGAGAAAAGTTGGAAATCGGGGGAGAAATCTGCTGGGGAGTGCTGAGAAATAATACGGGTTTCATTTTTGATATTTATCTACCTGTAATCAACACCTCCGCAAAACCACAGCGTAATCTCTCCTCTCATATTGGCGAGTGTGTCATTCTCCCTAAATTGCATGTTTTAGAAACAACAAAGGCAGGACTTACTTCATAGAGAACCGCCAGGAGTTGCTCTGGAGCAGTCTGATTTTGGTTGGGAATTGAAACCGGTTTTGTATGTTGGGTGGATCCCGAACTAAAGGCATGGCATCCAAAACTGTGGGGCCACAGGTGGCTGTTGACAACTGGTGTATCTAAAACATCTTGTTCATGGCACGAATTGGCCGCATTTCTCCTGTTCTTGAGATATGGCATTGATTGTGATTCCAGCTTGGCTGGGTTTGTTGGAAAGAGAGAAAGCGGGTGGGCTGGGGGTAGGGTTTTCTGCTGGTGTTTTGACTGTTTGCATCTGGATAAATTTGGGGCATACTTAACCGAGTAACTACAGTATTTTTAGTCCCACAGGACTGATTGACAAGAAAATGTGGTGTATTGTCTGTCGTTCCTTGGTAGGCTTCAGATCTGCAAGGGCCAGATCCACACCATCCCATTTACAGCCCACTCACTTTCCCCAGGGACGCGGGTGGTGCTGTGGGTTAAACCACAGAGCCTAGGACTTGCCAATCAGAAGGTCGGCGGTTTCAATCCCCTCAACAGGGTGAGCTCCCGTTGCTCAGTCCCTGCTCCTGCCAACCTAGCAGTTTGAAAGCACGTCAAAGTACAAGTAGATAAATAGGTACTGCTCCGGCAGGAAGGTAAATGGTGTTTCCGTGTGCTGCTCTGATTCGCCAGAAGCGGCTTAGTCATTCTGGCCACATGGCCTGGAAGCTGTAATCCGGCTCCCTCGGCCAATAAAGCGAGATGAGCGCCGCAACCCCAGAGTTGGTCACGACTGGACCAAATGATATGGGGTCCCTTTACCTTTACCTTTTACACTTTCCCCAGAGAATCTTGGCAGCTTAGTTTCCCCCCTTCAAAGTTATAACAGGGGTGGTCTTTGGTAATCTTTCGTAATATGGCGCCCTGCGTGAGGCCAAAATCTTGCACGGCCAAATAGGTCTTATCAATTATGGATCTTCTGAATTTAAAATCCCCAGCATCCTTAGCAAACGACAGTTCCCAGCAACCTCTGGGGTAAGTCATGTGCTTTGAATGTATGGCGTGGATCTGCCAGATCTACTTTTAATTATGCATAGAATATGGGCACCATTGGTGAAATTGGTGGCCAGCTCGCTTATGGCAGCCTCTCTCCATCCAGCTCCTTGGATTCTGAGGCTTCTTGCCCATATACGCTTTTGCTTTGGGGCCAGTGTTTAATTGATTTATTTTTAAGTGGGTCTGGGTATAATGGGGACTCAGCCCAAAGGCTTCTCCGCCTGCAAGTGCCACCCCTCTCCACCCCCCTTCAAATTGGCATTACAAAATATCCCTGAATTTCCCTTGGGTGTAATTGGGGACAGGAGGAGACCATAGTTCAGAGTATCTGCTTTGCATGAGAGGGTCCCAGGTTCAATCCTGACAACTCTCAGCACCGTTAAGAAACCACAGTTCCCATAATTATCCGCCATGACTATTTAAAGTGGTATGGTAGTGCTTTAAATGTCTAGTGCAGATGGGGCCCTTATCTCAGAAAAGGTGGAGCTATGCGTTTGCCACCACAGTGTGCAATTTCACTTTGCTTAATGTGCCTCATCTGTACCTTCAGCCCAGTAGCACAAACATTGGAAATATAAATATTTCTGTCCTCATCCTAGCGTTTTGTTTACTTAAGTGATGTTGATGGGTGAGTGGAATTGTATTTGTCTTCCCATTCGGTTCAGAGTTTTCAGCCCCAACAGAACAGAAACCAGAGGGTTGAGGATCACTCAGTTTGAACTGGAAAAATGAGCAGGCAAGGAATGCTAAGTGCTTAGCCACACTTCTTATTGTCCTGCTGTGGGAGCATTCTTTAGCACTCAATCGGAGAAAATTCGGGTTTTCTCTGGATTGATGTTTGCTCCTGTTGAAAGCTAAAGCGTGTGCTTGACCTGGGAAAGCAGCAAGGCTAAGGGGAGAACGCCTCAGACTCGGGCCTAGAAAGTGCAGGTCAACCATCTTTTTTTGGACATACCTTGTTTACAGCACTTTGCTCCTTTCACATGCTTGATCGTACCTTGCTCAAGACCGGCTGTCATTTAACCACAAATATACTGCTTGCATGTTGCCAAAGTGGTGGTTGTTTTCCTTTTTCACCCAGCAGTTTGCACATCAAACAAGAGGGCAGGAGAAACAAAATGCTGTGGAATGTTGATCCATAATCATTACCATAGTGAAAACATAGGTTAGACAGTTGCAAATAAGTCACAACACTTGGCTGTTAATAATCATCTAATTTCTGCTATTAGATGAATGCAGAGTTCCAATCTTTACTTTGGGAACAAGGAATCTGTGGTCCTCCAGATGTTGCTAGGTTACAGTTTCCATCATTCCTGACTACTACTGATGGGAGTTGTAGTCCATCAACACACAGAGGGCCCATCCTTTCTTTATACTGATATTTTGCATCCAGTGTTTACGGACTCCCCTCAGTTCCATGTTCAGGAGGAATTCTAGAACTCAGGACACACTGTGCACAACTTACTTTTTGCATGACTTTGCTCAGTTTTCCAGTTTCTGTTCTGAGAACCAAAGTATACAGTACAGTGGTACCTCGGGTTACGTACTTAATTTCTTCCGGAGGTCCATTCTTAACCTGAAACTGTTCTTAACCTGAAGCACCACTTTAGCTAATGGGGCCTCCTGCTGCTGCCGCGCCACCGGAGCACGATTTCTGTTCTCATCCTGAAGCAAAGTTCTTAACCTGAAGCACTATTTTTGGGTTAGCAGAGCCTGTAACCTGAAGCGTATGTAACCCAAGGTACCACTGTATGTTCAATGCACATGCCTTCTGTTTTTTCCTGAATTTGTTAAAGTTTTGAAATGTTTTAAATATTTTTTTATTGCAGATGTGTTTCTTGCCCTCGGCTCATTTAGGAGAAAGGGCAGGATATAAATGCAAATAAACAAATAAATAAAGGCGCCAGGGGGTTATTACCTTGATCACAGCAGTGCATCCCTTTCCAGCTGCAACTGGGATGGAAACAGGGGGTTCAGCTCCATTTTGCAGCTTAGGAAAAAAGTTCCCATTGGCTGAGCAGGGACGAATTTCCACCGCGTCTCAGGATAGAGTGGATTAAACCCTTCTGCACTGTGGTCAGGATAATAATACCGTCGTGTTCCACTCCCCACCCCCTGGCCCATATAATAAAAAGCACAAGTTGCAGTTGCATACTACTTATTAAGTGGTTAAGGACATGAGCGTAGGCAGGGAGGGGCAGTCGCCCCCCTACATCAAGTGAAACAATAGAAATACAGTGGTGCCTCGGGTTACATACGCTTCAGGTTACAGACTCCACTACCCCAGAAATAGTACCTCGGGTTAAGAACTTTGCTTTAGGATGAGAACAGAAATTGCACAGAGACGGCGCAGTGGCAGCGGGAGGCCCCATTAGCTAAAGTGGTGCTTCAGGTTAAGAACAGTTTCAGGTTAAGAACAGACCTCCAGAACAAATTAAGTTCTTAACCTGAGTACCACTATACTTAACTAACTGACCAATCACGACAGTTCTGCCCCCGCAACAAAGGTCCTTCCTTCCCTCTAACAAAAATCCTGGCTATGCCCATGGTTGGGGGTGCACAATAGCTCAGTGACAGAACATCTGCCTTGCCTGCAGACGGTCCTCAGGTTCAATCTCCAGGTGGGGCTAGGAGATATTCCTGCCTGAAACTCTGGTGAGCAGCTGTCAGCCAGGGTTGATGATACTGAACTACATGGACCAGTGTCAAAACAAAATTTTAAAAAATCCTTCCAGTAGCACCTTAGAGACCAACTAAGTTTGTTATTGGTATGAGCTTTCATGTGCATGCACACTTCTTCAGATACCACCTAGCTGTACATGGATCAATGGTTTGACTTCTTCCGAAGTGTAACATGTAGTTTGGCTCCAGAAGAGGGGTGTGGTTGTTGTTTTTTGTAAGATGTGCTGTGGTGGCCCCAGATGAGAGAGAAACTCTCCTTATGGCAACAGTTTCCAGGATGGTTTTGTGGCTAACAGTTTATTATGGTATAAGCTTTCATGACTTAAGAGTCCATCAGGCCTCCTGTCTTACAAATATCCCCTTAACTCAGGCATAAGCAAACTTGGCCCTCTAGCTGTTTTGGGACTACAACTCCCATCATCCCTAGCTAACAGGTCAGGGATGATGGGAATTGTAGTCTCAAAACATCTGGAGGGCCGAGTTTGCCTATGCTGCTGAAAATAGCTGCTAGCAGTAACAGGCTACATGAGCACAGGACCAGACCCTGCAGCAAACCCAGTGGTCAGCTTTGTCCCTGTATCTTCTTATTGCAACACCATCAGCCATGTCAGGAGCTGCTTCACCTGTTCATCTTCGTCTTCCAGAATAGTATCATAGTGTTGGAAGGGAGCCTGAGGATCGTCTAGTCCAACCCTACAGGAATCGAACTAGCAACCTTGGCATTATCAGCACTACGCTCTAACCAACTGAGCTATCCAGGCTGATGCGTGCTATCACCTGCCAGCAATGCCCTTCTGTCCTACCGATGGAGGGCAAACAGATCAATCTCTGTGCAAAGGAATAAATGGACACAGATCTAACACAGCAATTGGCAGCATTCAGAAACCAATAGGAAAATATTTTTGTTTCCCAGGATCCTTCAACAAAGGAACTTCAAAAGGAGGCTCCACCATGAAATTGTCAATGAGAACTTATCAGGGAGCTTGATATTATTTGCTTAGGCCTGAATTGAGACAATGGTGTTTTTCCTCTCACTCCAGGTGTTAGACCTAGGATGATTATGTTATCTGCTGCTAATAAAGCTGTGTATATCTGGTTTACTTTTGAGCTTTGCATAGAATTGTCACAGAATACATACCTATTGCCTTTCATGGTCAGTTTGTCTCCTGTTTATATTATGTTCCCCATCTATATGCCCATTTTTTATATTTGCCGTATGAAGATAGTGACTTCTGAATGTGATGAAGTGTTCATGAAAGCTTGTGCTACAGTAAATCTGTTGATCTTCAAGGCGTCGTAAGACTAGTTTAGTGTTCTTTGCTCATGTTTTATCAGGGTTTGTTTCTGTAAACAAGTAAAAGCATGAATGGAAGATACTTTCCTCTAAAGGTGTAGTAGCTGGAAAAAAATGTGGGCAATCCAGGCTTCCCAACACATGCCCTGAGGTCAGTCAGTAGAGCATGAGACTCTTAATCTAAAGGTCGTGGATTTGAGTCCCATGTTGGGTGAAAAATACCTGTATTGTAGGGGGTTGGACTAGAGCCCTTCCAGCTCTACAAATCTATGTTTCTGTAATTTAGACATATTAGGTGCTGATACAGCTGTGGTAAACATGATGTGTGGTTTTTTTTCATAATGGGTGAAGCCATTCCCAGTAGGAAAGCATGGAGGAGTCTGGGTTGGAGTTATGACCCCCATGCATGTTTACTTTGAAATAAGTCCCACTTGAGTTCAGCTGAACTTACTGGCAAGTACAGTGGTACCTCGGGTTAAGTACTTAATTCGTTCCGGAGGTCCGTTCTTAACCTGAAACTGTTCTTAACCTGAAGCATTACTTTAGCTAATGGGGCCTTCTGCTGCTGCCACGCCGCCAGAGCACAATTTCTGTTCTCATCCTGAAGCAAAGTTCTTAACCTGAGGTACTATTTCTGGGTCAGTGGAGTCTGTAACCTGAAGCGTATGTAACCCGAGGTACCACTGTACAGACTCTGCTAACCCAGAAATAGTGCTTCAGGTTAAGAACTTTGCTTCAGGATGAGAACAGAAATTGTGCTCCGACGGCGCGGCGGCAGCGGGAGGCCCATTAGCTAAAGTGGTGCTTCAGGTTAAGAACAGTTTCAGGTTAAGAATGGACCTCCGGAACGAATTAAGTATTTAACCCGAGGTACCACTGTATAGGATTTGTAGAGGCAGAAGTAACTGACTACAAAGGGTCACAAATATGCTTATTAATCAACACTTTAGCCTTTATATATAAACTTTTTTTAGACATTACTTAACATTTGAAGGTGACCTTCACTATCATGAGGACTTGAAACCTGATTAAAAAAAATAATTACAAGGAACAAGAATTATGAAAGGCGGAAATGGCAGTTTACTAACTCCAGGCAGCTTCCGAAATAATATTGGCTCCATGGGATGCTTTGAAGCAAGTCCTGAATGGAGATATAAACAGAAAATGTTTAATTGGAGCTGCCCTTCCATTTCGATTTTTCAGGAATGCTTCTGACACGAGCATGCTGAAACAGTCCTTAGGGATGACCAGTTCAAGCGCAACATTTTCCACCTGTTTGTGCCATGGAACCAAATGTTATGCGGGAACTGGCCCTCCCTTTTGATTTTTAATGAAAATCAGTTTATTAAATTCCCATTGTGTGTTCCCAAACAGTTGTGCCTCATTTGAGGTGGGGAAATGATAAAAGAAACCTTGCAACTGCCTTATCAGTTTCTTGTATGGTATTGAGCAACCCAAGCGATATTTCTTGCAAGCAAAATGTGTTTCTTTATTCAGAGTGAATTTTATTCTGCAAGGCATTTTTCTCCATATCAGATTGTAGAGTCTCCAGCTATTTACAAATATGGTAGATCTGCCTTAAGATATAAAGCCTTAAGGTAGAAGTTGAAGCAAGGCGTTTCTTGGTCTCAGCTCTGTGCGAGAAATATAAATCGAAACTGACATGACTTGTTTCCCTGCTGGAAGGTGACTTCTGAAAGTATTTTTTTACACATTATATAGTCGCAAATTCAGGTGTGTCACTGAATAATATGGAGCCGCAGCCAGTCTTGACTTCTTGTTAGGTGTCAATCTTGTCAGGAACTGCTCATCACTTCCCGATGTGTTGAACTTTGTACCTGTAGCTTCTCTGGGAGAAATTCCTCCTGATCTGACCTAGTTCCACCTGTCCGGCCCGGCCATTGGCTCTTCATGGGTAGGAATGGGGAGGGGGAAAGGACTTAATTTTTTAGATGAACATTGCTTGGCAAAGCAAGGTCTACTGAAGTGCTAGCATACAGTAAGCCCATAATTTACGTGGGGGCAAATTTCCAGGGATTGCACCTAAAGCATATGGTCTAAGCACATGAAGTTCAATGGCGGATGGGATTGCCAAAGTTCTCTTTCCTGGATGCCTTCCACCTTATTTTAATTTTAATTTTTGCCAACAATGTAAAGCTGAATGCACACAACTTAAATGTTTGTGAGTCTTCCTCTTGGTTTTGACTCTTAGCTCAGCTCATTCTCTGACCTTACCTCCTGGTTGGCCTCATATCCCACTTTCTCTCTTGGCTCCCGGTTCCTGACTCCTGGCACTCTGGACCACTGCCCATGGCCCGGACCCTGATGCAGGTGTATGTGATGTACACCAGGGGTGAGGAACCTTAGGCCTCAGGTGGGGGTTCCAAATGTGCCCCCACAAGCTTCTCTAGCTGGCTCTCCCCAGGCCACAACCCCTCTCAGTATGGCTTTGCACCGCCCTTAAATGTTTTTTACTGGTTGCAATGTTTCCTTAGGGACGCGGGTGGCGCTGTGGGTTAAACCAGTGTTTCCCAACCGGTGTTCCGCGGCACACTAGTGTGCCGCGAGACGTTGCCTGGTGTGCCGCGGGAAAAATTAAAAAATTCGAAAGATATCCGGAGAGGCAGCCTTCAGGCGAGTTTTAATTTTAATTTTCCTTCTCCCACTTAATGCCCCACGCTCGCCCGAGCAGCTTGCAGTCCTCGGTAACCACGGCGACCCGAGGGAGGGGAGGGAACAGGGAAGTCGAGGGCGGCAGCGAGCCGCGATGACGTCAGTGGGCCGCGCCGCCTCGCCCTGGCACGGTGTGAGAGCCCCGGCTAGTGGCGCGAGCTTCAGAATAAGTGGGATCCGAGACCGAGATCGCGGGTAAGGAGCTCAGCCCTGGGCAGGAGGAAGCGGGGCCGCGCGTGCGGGCCACATCCCCACAGAGAGCGAGCCTCCCCCGGCCCACCACTCCGGGCAGGTCCACTCGCATGAGGGGGCGGCGATGGCGACAGCCGGCAGCTTGCCTGCAATGCCATCCCTCGAGCAGGCGAGGAGCCTGGAGGCTACCAGATGCGAGTCCTCTTTCCCACCCTGCTTGGGAGTCCAGAGCACTTGGTCGCATTCAGGATCTAGAGTGGGGAAGCGGGGCTTGTGTCTGGGCTGGACACATTGGGCTGCCTGTGCCGCTCGACCGGGGAGAAATCAGGGTGGGAGTCACGACCGTGAGGCAGGGCTGCCAAGTGTGGCAGAAGAGGACACGGCCGTCGCACCTGTCCTTAGGTAGGAGCTTCTTCCGTGTCGACCTGCTGCCCTAAAGTCTTGGCTTTTTTCTTGGCTTTTTGGCGGTTGGCACAGAAGGAAGGCAAGGGGGAGGGGAAAAAATTGAAACTTACACTTTCGTGCGTCCCTCCCGGCGTGACGCTGCGCGCTGACATCACGGGGCTGTAATGATGGTGTGCCTCGAGAATTTTTTCATGAAACAAGTGTGCCTTTGCCCAAAAAAGGTTGGGAAACACTGGGTTAAACCACAGAGCCTAGGACTTGCTGATCAGAAGGTTGGCGGTTCAAATCCCCGCGATGGGGTGAGCTCCCATTGCTCGGTCACTGCTCCTGCCAACCTAGCAGTTCAAAAGCATGTCAGAGTGCAAGTAGATAAATAGGTACCGCTTCAGCAGGAAGGTAAACGGCGTTTCCGTGCACTGCTCTGGTTCGCCAGAAGTGGCTTAGTCATGCTGGCCACATTACCCGGAAGTTGTACGCTGGCTCCCTCAGTCAATAAAGCGAGATGAGCGCCGCAACCCCAGAGTCGGTCACGACTGGGCCAATGGTCCCTTTACCTTTTTTAATGTTTCCTTAACCTCTCTTAATGCCTCTCATTTGACCTGGAGAAGTGTGCATAAAGTGAAATTTACATTCATTGCTCTGCCCACATCTCCCTCCCTCTGGTTCCACCCACCCCATCTCAGAAGATTGCCAGAAGGGAATGAGGCCCTCAGATTGAAAAAAGTTTCCCCACTCTGATATACACTTTTCCAAAATACAAATTTGCCCTCACTTGCTGATCACATTTACACTTGGAAAATAATTTGCTATACTTCAAATAAATAAATAAATAAATAAATAAATAAATAAATAAATAAATAAAACAACTTGGAATACCTCAGAAGAGAACGAGGGATTATGAATGAAGCTGACCTGATTGTGTGTCAAAACTGGATAGAACCTATCCTTGAGGAGAAATTCAACAAGTGCCCACCTGCCAAGTCATACAGTGGTGCCTTGGGTTAAGAACTTAATTCGTTCTGGAGGTCTGTTCTTAACCTGAAACTGTTCTTAACCTGAAGCACCACTTTAGCTAATGGGGCCTCCCGGTGCTGCTGTGCTGCTGGAGCACAATTTCTGTTCTCATCCTGAAGCAAAGTTCTTAACCCGAGGTACTATTTCTGGGTTAGCAGAGTCCGTAACCTGAAGCGTATGTAACCTGAAGCGTATGTAACCCGAGGTACCACTGTATTTTGTTGACTGTGCTGAGCTGTGGGACCTGTGGCGAGCTATTGCTGTAAGACAGTAAGCCCTCTTCAGGTGTCCAGCCTGGACATGTGAACCCATTAAGGAGTCAGATAGTGGTGGCTTGTACCATTTGGAGCTGGTACAATCAAAAGCAGGGAAACCAACAGTAAGTGGATCCATCTTACTTGCTACTAATTTGTCCCCCATCTTACTTGCTGCTGAATTCTGCAAGTGCAAAACTGGGACCAAGGAGGAGAAAGGGGACAGCTAAGGCCACTTCCCTGGGCTGCTTGTAAGTAAGAAGGCAGACAGGTGTGTGCTGGATAAAGGTAGGCTGAGGTTGCTGGGGCAGTGCCGTATCCATCCTAATGGACCAGTCTCCAGCCAAGGAAGACATGCATAGCCCCTGCCATATGCCGGGCTGCCATGTGCTTTCCTTGCTCCTTCCACTTCTGACCTTTGTGTCTGAAGGGGCTTCTAAGCTATTCAGCTGAACAGGAAGTTCAGCAGTGGCCATGCATGGGAAATGGGGGGCTGGGGTAGGTATGCGCCCCATTAAGCGCCCTGTATACTTTTGCCCTCACCTTTGTTTTGGTTGAACACCTGAAGAGGGCTGCTCTTCCATGCAGCTCTGTGTAAGGTTACAGCTGTCCAGAGGTCACTGTGAAATTAGGAGGTACTTCAATATCAAATGGTTTTTTTTCCACAAGAGTAGTTTCTAGTGGTAAGGGACGCGGGTGGTGCTGTGGGTTAAACCACAGAGCCTAGGACTTGCCGATCAGAAGGTCGGCGGTTCGAATCCCCACAACGGGGTGAGCTCCCATTGCTCAGTCCCTGCTCCTGCCAACCTAGCAGTTCGAAAGCACGTCAAAGTGCAAGTAGATAAATAGGTACTGCTCTGGTGGGAAGGTAAACGGCGTTTCCATGCGCTGCTCTGGTTCGCCAGAAGCGGCTTAGTCATGCTGGCCACATGACCCGGAAGCTGTACACCGGCTCCCTCGGCCAATAAAGCGAGATGAGCGCCGCAAACCCAGAGTCGGTCACAACTGGACCTAATGGTCAGGGGTCCCTTTACCTTTGCCTAGTTTCTTGTGGTGCAGGGAATAGGGCAGAAGGTAAATTGAGAGTTACCAGTAGATTTACATGCGTTTCTCAGCAAAACCCAAACACCTCCACTTCACAAAATTTGGCTGTTAGAATTTCTGATCTGTGGTGACTACAGCCATTTCCAGACACTTCCCTGTTTCTGGATGCGATTCAGTCACATACCAGCAAATTCAGACCGTACAATTATAGTTGATTGGGAAGCCTTGTGCAAGAAACCCACTTCCGCAAAGGACCAGGCTTTTAAACAAATAGGGAGGAGCACTTATAAGCAGGTCATCTGTAGGAGTTCTGAAATGTAGTTCTGTACCTCATATGGTTCGAGTGCAATAGGTAATTGCCTCGGACTCTCAAAGCCACTACTTTGCACTTAACCTCAGATGGTAAGGCCTCAGGTTCCTAGCCTAAACAAACCAAAGTAGATCCAGTAAGATTTAAATCTGTCAACGCTGAATATAGTAGCTAAGAGTGTGAGCTAGGAGGGCCTCATTCAAAATTCCATCCCGGTGATGTACTTGCTAAGTGGCCATAAATAAGCCACTGACCCAGTTTGGCCAATTATTGCGGGTTTTGTAAACCATGGTTTACGAAGCCAAGAATGAGCAGCAAAGCAGAGTTTTCCTCCCTTGCCCTTCCTCTTCTCCCCCATTGCCTGCTGGTTTCAGTACAAAGATCCTGGCTTGTGTTAAACCAGTGTTCATTGTTACATCCAACCAGGGGAACTCTGGCTTAATGTTGGTCTGCAAATAAAGCAGGGTGTGATTGATAGTTCCCAAAAACGTGCAATTAACATTTCCCCTGATTAGGAAAAGATATTCAGAGCTGGTTAAGGAATGGTTAGAACTGGCTTTTGCGGGGTTGGCCTGTGTCCTTTATCCGTTGTAGGTAGTAAAAGTGTGACAGCATCTCTGTTTCAGAAAGTTTGCATCAGGTTTTGGATCCTAATTGTGTGCTTTTGAGTGGTATACGTAAGCAAGTAGTACTTGGATTTCTGTGGTTTTAAGTCTGTACAGTATGCTTAATCTTATACTGTATCCCTTTTTGTGTTTCTCTGTTAATTATTCTCTATGTGAGTTCATGTGTGCAGAGTCCCTGGGAATTACTGACAGATTGTATTTGTGTGTGTAAAATGAGGCAGAAAATGCACGTTCTTGACCTGAACCTACGTTGTCTATATGTATCGGTCCAAATAGATTTAGGGTCTCACAGGCAACTCTGATGTTTTCCAATGTGCTTGATGGTTTTCCTTCCTTGGAACAGCGTATTATCAGGAGCAGGGATTCTCAAAACTCTTCTGCAGAGACTTCTGTCATGGCCCTCTGGTACTCCTTTCAAGAGAGAAGGGGTGTGGATGTAAACCCATTAACATTTTGTAAATTTATTCCCTCTAAAAGTATGTTCCATTAACACTGTTCGTCAGTCATCTGAAATCCTGCAGAGCAACTGCCAGTCTGTGTAGACATTGCTGAATCAATCCACCTGGGTTATCAAACTAAGTACAGTGGTACCTCAGGTTACATACGCTTCAGGTTACAGACTCCTCTAACCCAGAAATAGTACCTCGGGTTAAGAACTTTGCTTCAGGATGAGAACAGAAATCGTGCTCCGGCGGCGCGGCAGCAGCAGGAGGCCCCATTAGCTAAAGTGCTGCTTCAGGTTAAGAACAGTTTCAGGTTAAGAACAGACCTCCGGAACGAATTACAGTGATACCTCAGGTTACATACGCTTCAGGTTACACACTCCGCTAACCCAGAAATAGTGCTTCAGGTTAAGAACTTTGCTTCAGGATAAGAACAGAAATCGGGCTCCGGCGGCAGCAGGAGGCCCCATTAACTAAAGTGGTGCTTCAGGTTAAGAACAGTTTCAGGTTAAGAACGGACCTCCGGAATGAATTAAGTACTTAACCCGAGGTACCACTGTATGTAGTGCTCATTCATTTCCAAGGTTATATTTGCAGCCTTAAGGATCAAAAATGTGTTGCCCGTATTAAAATGAATGCAGAAATTCTGAGCCCAGCAGTTGGTACCACAATTGCAGAATTCTGGAATATACTCGAGCCTGCGTTTTGACAACCAAAATAGCTTAGTGTGAGCTTGGGAAGTTGCCATCTCTCAGTCTAGCCTACCTTACCAGGTCGTTGCGAGAACAAAGTTGAGAGAGGGTGAACCCCTCCTCGGAAGAAAGGTGAGATATAAATGTTATAAGAATAATGAATAATAATATGGGGCAAAAGCTCCTTATGGTGGTGACTCGTACTTAATTAAAAAGTAATTTGCTCATATTCAACAGTGGCTGCTGGCTTGGATGGTTAAAGTAGGGTTTCCCCAGACTTGGGCCTCTAGCTGTTTTTGGACTGCAACTCCATCATCGCTAGCTAGCAGGACCAGTGGTCAGGAATGGTAGTCCAAAGACAGCTGGAAACATAAGTTTGAGAAACTATGTTTGAGTCTTAACTCTGGGAATACAGTGCTTTCATCAAATCAGCTTTGAATGGCCAGACCTATCTTCATATATGTCAAAGTAACTCTTACTAAACCCTTACCTGTAATTTCATAAAAATAGCAGATGAGAATCAAGGAAATAGAACCATGTAATAATGGTAGTGGGAGAACTGGCATAACATAGGCTAATTGGTTCTTCTTTACTGCAGTGTAAGTAGAGAGCAGGAATAATGAAGTGGCATTCCTTAAGTTAATTGTTAGTTAACAAACAGCACACACATATCATTAACACATCCAACTGATAAAGGAAGTTGGAACTTCTCAGAAGTGTGCTTTCCTCCTTTGTAGTGGAGAGAAGTTGGACAAAGATGTTTTATATGGGCATTTTGTTCATAGAAGTGAGATTGGCAGAGATCCGTGCTCATGTGCTAGTGATGAAGAAAGTAGTTGTGCATGTCCCCTTAAACAGCTAGTTCCTTCTGCTGGTGGCCTATTAGACATTACTATGTCACCTGAGTGAGGTAGGAAAGAGACATTGGGCTTTTTGTATTCAGATATTTCTAAGCTACCTTTCAAGTTTTCCCCAAGGCAGCATATATTAAGAACAAATACACAGTTTAATTAAAAACAAGCATACAGTTCAGATCATGCTAAAACAACTAGTTTAAATAAACTTAATACAATAAAAAGTAAATAAACCCCAATGGAAAAACCCAGCAGTAGTCTGTGCAATAAAACTTTTCAATTAACACTGGAAGCTTCCAGATTGTTGGTCTATTTAGCCAGGTATTGTCCACAGACCAAGGATGGGGAACCTTCACTTCACTTTGTGAACCTAATTAAGCCCATCAGCCCTCCTCATTTGGCTTGCAAGCAATTAGGATATCAGGTGTAGCCCCTGTAAAAAGATGGCAAAGCTTAAAGCAGGTTTGCTGGCACCACCAATCAGCAAATCATGGCACAAGATGGTAGCAGTTTGAAAGGGGCTTCTCAAGATTGAACAATCATCAGTTGTGGCATCGGGTGATTGACAGGTGGGTGGTTCTGCTCAGCTGTCAGACTTGGCCTGACCAGATCCAGTTTCTCATGCCTGGTCTATACTGGCTGGCAGTGGCTCTCCGGGATGTCAGACAAGGGGACATTCTCAGCCACACCTGGAGGTGTCAGGGATTAAACCTGGGGCCGTCTTCCTGCTAAGCAGATGCTGTACCACTGAGCCCTTCCTTAAGAGCCAAGGAAAACCTGGTAAGCCTTTAAAACTTCCTTCAAAGGAGACAGCCATATATTTCCTTGAAAGGAAATTGCAACTGGGTTGGAGGGGTTTATGTGCTTCCTCATCTGATTCCCTCACTGATCATGGCCGCTGGGTCTGGAAGCTGTTGGCCAACAGGTAAGCAGATGGACAAGGAACCTCAGACTGAGACCAGAGTTGGCAGCTTTGTATGGGAAGTTAAGATCCTATTGGCTCTTTGTGTCACATGACTCTTGTTGGGCTGGAAGCTGTAGTGCCACCCTCTAGCCATCTGCAGCAGAGGCACATCAGCCCCGTAGGGATCAGACTAGCAGCTTATTTTCTGTGTGAGCTGTCATAGTTGTTGGGTGCCTTTGCTGCCATTTCCATAGTACAGTGGTACCTTGGGTTACATGCGCTTCAGGTTACATATCCTTCAGGTTACAGACACCGCTAACCCAGAAATAGTGCTTCAGATTAAGAATTTTGCTTCAGGATGAGAACAGAAATCGTGCTCTGATGGCGCGGCAGCAACAGGAGGCCCCATTAGCTAAAGTGGTGCTTCAGGTTAAGAACAGTTTCGGGTTAAGAACACACCTCCAGAACGAATTAAATACTTAACCCGAGGTACCACTGTATCTCGTTCGCCACCCCAGAATGACGTTGTCCCTGAACAGGTCCAATCAGATGATGATGATAATAATAATAATAATAATAATAATAATAATAATAATTTATTATTTGTGTCCCGCCCATCTGGCTGAGTCTTCCCAGCCACTCTGGGTGGCTCCCAATCGAATGTTAAAAACAATTCAGCATTAAATATTAAAAGCTTCCCTAAACAGGGCTGCCTTCAGATGTCTTTTAAAGATAAGATAGCTGCTTATTTCCTTGACATCTGATAGAAGGGCGTTCCACAGGGCGGGTGCCACTACCAAGAAGGCCCTCTGCCTGGTTCTCTGTAACCTCACTTTTTGCAGTGAGGGAACCGCCAGAAGGCCCTCGGCGCTGGACCTCAGTGTCCGGGTAGAACTATGGAGGTGGAGACGCTCCTTCAGGTATACTGGACCGAGGCCGTTTAGGGCTTTAAAGGTCAGCACCAACACTTTGAATTGTGCTCTGAAACGTACTGGGAGCCAATGCAGATAAAAGGCCAAACCAAACTTTGAATATTGGGAGTGGTCACTTATGAAGATGCAACCCCATGCGACTTGCTCTTAACAATTAGCAAAAGTGGCGAAGGGTGAAGACTAAATGTGTTGCTTTGGGTGAGACAAGGAAAGACTTATTAGTCGGAACGATGCGTTTCAGGAAATAACCTGAACCTGGCCTTGAATCACTAACGGCGTGGTCATCGAAAACTGAATCACAGTATAGATGGTTCATTTCTGCTTCATGGAGAAAGGGAAAGAATGAGAGAAATCAAAGCATGTCTGAACGTGTCTGGCATTTTGTATAAAACTGTCCTGTGTCGAAAGGCAACCTGGGTGGTTAGGCTGCCTGTGTACAATTACAGGTGAACTGATGATATGCTGTAAAATGGAAATGGAATACACAGCTGTTTCTCTCCTTGTTAAGTCTCTTTCCCAGCTCTGTTAAAAGGGTGGGTTGGGTGCAGAGAACAATGAAGTGCATTTATGCAATCTTATCTAGCACCACAGTTCTGGGGTTGGTATTGAAACCTAACTCTCATCTCTCTCAGTGGAGAAGAGATCATGGATGTGTGATCTGAGCATGCTTCTTTAATCTAGAAAGGCTTGTGCATTTGTAAAATGGCTAACACTTGCGTAACAAATTAAGAGCACCTATTGTTAAAAGCACTTTGGCCACCTCATGAGACTCCCTGGAAAAGATCCTGATGTTGGGAAAGATTGATGGCACAAGGAGAAAGGGATGACAGAGGACAAGATGGTTGGACAGTGTTCTCAAAGCTACCAGCATGAGTTTGACCAAACTGCAGGAGGCAGTGGAAGACAGGAGTGCCTGGCGTGCTCTGGTCCATGGGGTTACGAAGAGTCGGACACCACTAAACGACTAAACAACAACAAATTGTTAAAAGCAGAATCACAGAATTATAGAGTTGGGAGGGACCCAAGGGTCATCTATTCCAACCCCCTGCAATGCAGGAATCTCAGCTAAAGCATCCATGACAGGTGGCCATTCAACCTCTGCTTAAAAACTTCCATTGAAGGAGAGTCCACAACCTCCTGAGGGAGACCGTTCCACTGTCAGACAGCTCTTACTGTCAGAAAGTTCTTCTCCTTTCCTGTAACTTGAAGCCATTGGTTTGAGTCCTACCCTCCAGAGCAGGAGAAAACAAACTTGTTCCATCTTCCATGTGACAGCCCTTGAGATATTTGAAGATCCTATCTCCTCTTTTCCAGGCTAAACAGACCCAGCTCCTTCAACCGTTTCTCATAAGGTCTGCTCATTCCCCTCTGCACACGTTCCAGCTTGTCAACATCCTTCTTAAATTGTGGTTGGACACAGTAAATAGGCTTTACAGTAGCTAACCAGGAAAGGCTAACCAGGAAACTTTAGCATCCGCAAACAACATTACATATATGTCAAGAGCAGAGTACCTGTAGTCCTCCAGATGTTGTTAGACTTCACCTCCCATCATCCCTCACCATTGG
This sequence comes from Podarcis muralis, assembly GCF_964188315.1. Lineage (NCBI taxonomy): Eukaryota > Metazoa > Chordata > Lepidosauria > Squamata > Lacertidae > Podarcis > Podarcis muralis. The sequence goes on from NC_135663.1 coordinate 15,325,806, forward strand.
CCATGCCGGTTGGGGCTGATGGGAGTTGAGGTCCAGCAACATCTGAAGACCTTACATGTTCCCCATCACGGTCACACACTTTTGTTGGCAATTAGGCCGAACTACTAGTCAGATGCTATATGGTTGTTTTTAAAGCGAATCTGGGAAATAGATTATTATGAGAGAAGGATAATTTTTTCTCCCAGTCCACTTCCACCACTGCATGTATAATTTTATACACCTCTATCACCGCCCCCCCACACTCCCAGTTGCATATTCTAAATTAAAAATCCTCAAATGCCATAACTTCTCATAGGGGAGCGACTCTACCCGCTTGATGAGCTCGGTTGCCCTTTTCTGAACCATTTCCAGCTCCACAATACAGTGGTACCTCGGGTTACAGACGCTTCAGGTTACAGACTCCGCTAACCCAGAAATAGTACCTCGGGTTAAGAACTTTGCTTCAGGATGAGAACAGAAATTGTGCGGCAGTAGCGGGAGACCCCATTAGCTAAAGTGATACCTCAGGTTAAGAACAGTTTCAGGTTAAGAACGGACCTCCAGAACAAATTAAGTTCTTAACCTGAGGTACCACTGTATCCATTTTGAGGGATGGGGACCAGAATTATACACAGAGCGTGTTTGCACCATAGATTTGTATAAAGGCATTTTGATATTGGTGGTGTTGTTTTTCGATTCCTTTCCTGCCTTATGAGTCAAGCTGTAACTTGGTTTCAGCTTGGCTCGTAAAGGATTTCTGAACTCGGGGACTTAGTATTCCAACCCCCGCACTTCCAAAATTTCCTACCATCACAGCTTGTGATGCCATTTCTGCTCACTTCCAGGCTAAAGGGCTCTTTAATCCCTTCCCAGGGCCCTTATGAGCCAAGCCCCTCTCCAAGTTTCAGCTCATGATGTCTAGGTGCCAGGCCTGACCCAAGGCCAACTTTCTCTGCTGCCAGTTTCCCTCTGAGCAACAGAGGCTCTGGCAGAATGTCCTTCTATATCCCTTAGTTCGAATCGTAGAATTGTAGAGTTGGAAGGTACCTCCAGGGTCATCTAGTCCAACCCCCTGCAATGCAGGAATCTCATCACGTGGTCCCCAATCCAGTTTGAAACCAGACTTAGCTTTGCAAATGTGCCAGCAGTTTTACTGTTGCATGACTGTTTGTTTCTCCTCTGCCCCATAGCCTGCCATAAGCTAGGGGCATACACATCTATCAACTTTGGTTTCTCATTTTTTTTCAATCTTACATTCAGTTCTCTTTGTTTCTGCAGCAATTTGCAATTATTGCTCAATATTTTATTTTTTATGTTTCTTGCAATGCACACATTGTTGCCTGCAGTTTTGACCAAGCCAAACTTTTTAATAACCATTTGCCCCTCCCCCAATATAATGCATTTTTTTGCATGTCACTCACTAATTTGTGCATTTTTATGCACTCTTTCCCCTAATGTATGGAGTTTTGTACACATCGGTTGGAGAGCTGCATTGCAAAATTCAGAGACGTGTGAATTTCAAAGGATAATTGTTTTAATTTGCTTCGGTGTTGGTTCGAGTACTGCAAATTAGGTAGTTTCTCGTCAAAATGCAAACCATACTGAAGTTCTCTCTGCAACGGCTTATGGGGCTGTGGATAAAGAGCTCTTTGCATGTGTCCTAAAGTGAGCAGCAGAGGAGGAGGAGGAGGAGGAGGAGGAGGAGGAGGAGGAGAACAAGAAGAAGAAGAAGAACTAAACCCTCTGCTGTTGTTTGCATTGAGGAGGTGGGCTGAAGAACTCATTGCCTGTCTAGACTTGCATCAGGACGAGATTGCAGAATGGGCTGTACCACTTCAGTCTGCAGCTGGGTGCTCATACTTTTTAATGCACCCCTGCAAACAGTAAACCAGCTCAGCAGGCCAAAAAAATTAGGCTAGGACCCGTATCTTTGCTCTGCAAGTTTCCTAACTGCAGGGAGTTCTTTATATGGAGGAGCGTTAAAACTGGAATGCACCACCTGCAGTCTGGAGGAGTGAAGTCCATTGCCAGTTCTGTACAGTGGTACCTTGGGTTACATACGCTTCAGGTTACATATGTTTCAGGTTACAGACTCCGCTAACCCAGAAATAGTGCTTCAGGTTAAGAACTTTGCTTCATGATGAGAACAGAAATCGTGCTCTGGTGGCACGGCGGCAGCAGGAGGCCCCATTAGCTAAAGTGGTGCTTCAGGTTAAGAACAGTTTCAGGTTAAGTACGGACCTCTGGAACGAATTAAGTACTTAACCCGAGGTACCACTGTAATTTTGCTTGAGGGGAAAAAAAGGATACTAGCATTGCAATGGGTGGCTGCTATTACTTTAAGCAAATAGAACGTGACTTATCTCATTATCGCCAAGATTATAGATGCTCTAATTTGCAACTCCTTGTTTTTGCAGTAGAACCTGTTCCCAACCATTAATTCTATACTCTAGCAAAGGTTTAATGCAATTATGGACTCTTCCCCACCCCCACCCCCCTTTAGCCAGAAGGATGAATCTGGGAGGCTTGCTCCAGTACGGAATACAGTATGGTATTTAGTTAAACAACAGCAGCAATAATTGATGCATAGAAAGATTAAATGATAAACAAACCGTGATCGTCAACATCTTGATACAGATGGCGAATGGGGCTAATTAACGTGGAACCTTGAATAAATAACAACCTGACAAGCCAGGAGCTGTCCTCTGGTTTGCTTTTGAAATATAGCACATTTGTAACATTTTCTGTGCTTTCATTGTTTGTTTAAGCCTGCAGTGTTAAGGGGGAAATAATGAAAGTTGTCAACCTGATTCATTGCCACAGTTACGCTCAACCACCTTTATTTAAGACTACTTCAATTGATATTTGAAACAATTTGAGGAAGTGGGCATGTATTAAGAATCTTGGTGGCTGTAGCCTGTTGCGGCTATTCCTTCGATGTATTGAGGCCATAAATCTGCCCCGTTTCAGTGGAACTATAGAAATAGCAGAAGGAGGGTGCCAACTTCTTTTTCTGCTTCTCACGATGCTGTTAAAAACACTGGAGCCTTCCCCAAAGGGATGTTGGTGACCCTAAACAGAAGGCTCCAGATGTGAGGCTGTGCCATATGAATAAAAACAGCTGACACACAGTGCTCTGTCATGTGTAGGAACCTGTATGCAGAAATGCATTGGTTCCCTCATTGCAAGGATTTTGTCTTCTCAGCAAATTTTCATGATGCATGCAAAACCTGGTTCACTGGATCAACTTGGATGTGGCCACACAAACAACAACCCAGCAGTTCCACAGTGCCCTTAAGGACGCAGGGAAGTAGGAGGCACATTCGTGCATGCATGTACCGTATTTTTCGCCCTATAGGACGCACTTTTCCCCCTCCAAAAAGGAAGGGGAAATGTGTGTGCGTCCTATGGGGCGAATGCAGGCTTTCGCTGAAGCCTGGAGAGCGAGAGGGGTTGGTGCGCACCGACCCCTCTCGCTCTCCAGGCTTCAGGAAACTCTGCTCAAGCTGCGGGAGCCCTCCCCCGGCTTGCGCAGAGCCGCCTCTTATCCCGAAGCCCCGGCACGCTCAGCAGTCGCGCCGGGGCTTTGGGTAGCTCCGCGCAAGCCGCGGGAGGGCTCCCCCGGCTTGCGCAGCGCTGCCTCTTATCCTGAAGCCCCGGCGTGCTCAGCAGTCGCGCCGGGGCTTTGGGTAGCTCCGCGCAAGCCGCGGGAGGGCTCCCCCGGCTTGCGCAGCGCTGCCTCTTATCCTGAAGCCCCGGCGTGCTCAGCAGTCGTGCCGGGGCTTTGGGTAGCTCCGCGCAAGCCGCGGGAGGGCTCCCACGGCTTGCGCAGAGCAGCCTGTTCTGAGGGCTTCCCCCGCCCCAGCCCTGCGCCTGGGGGGGAAATAATTTTTTTTCCTCTTTATTTCCCCCCCCCCCAAAAAAAACTAGGTGCGCCTTATGGGCCGGTGTGTCCTATGAGGCGCAAAATACGGTATATCACTCTATGTCTCATTACTTTTTCTAATATTTATATTTTATTAAGGTGATTTCAATTAAAAGGAATAAAGTGATGCGGAAAAAAGAAGGAAAAGTGAGAGGGAGAAAAAGAACAACAACAAAGATAGATATAAAATCGAGAATATGGGCAAAAAAGCAATATATTATATTCCCATACATTTTTTTAAAAATATTTTTAAATTTTTATTAAATGCAAATTAGAAAACATACATATTTACAACAAAAGAAAATGCAAAAGAAAAAGAAAATACATATAACCAAGGGAAAAAAATAGAGAATATTTTGTCTCTTTTCATATTTACAGTTATTTATACCTCTATAAAATGCTATTCACAATAAAGGAGTGAAATGAAAGATAAGATATCAGAAAAAAGGAAAAAAGAACAAAGAAAAAATAAAGAAGTAAAAGTAAAGGATCATAGGTGATTTTTTTTAAAGTAGATAAGTATTCACTATACATAGCCGTTTCCCATCTATATATTTATATTCAATTGTATAATTTCATCTTGTCCTTATCTACCTCAAAAGTGTTGTTGTTTTTTTAAATAAAAGAATGTATTCCCATACATTCTTGTATAAATTGGTCTCATCACTTGGTGCCATAGGAAGCTGCCTATACTGTACTGAGATAGACCATTGGTCCTTCCAACTGACTATTGTCAACAGTCCTGGCAGGGATTCTCCATGGCTTCAGACTGGGTTTCGTTTAGGCTCTGTTTGGAGATGCTGGGGAATGAAATTGGGATCACCTGCATGCAAAGCAGATTCTCTACCACTGATCCAGAACCCTGCCAGATCTTGGAGGCTGAGGACAGAACTATGCATTTAAGGTCACATGTAGTTTGGCCTCAGAGGGGACAATGCATGCTCTTTCCATGCCCTTTGACTATACTTCCTCCTCCTCTTGTGCCTCCAAAAAAGAGCTTGATATACAAAGGGTGTAGGCTTCCATGTTGTTGTCTGTGAGAGAGAGAGTACCGCATTTGATACAGCATGGAAGAATATGTTCCCCAGTCACCTTGATTTATGCCCAATTTATGCCCAAACAATGTGGGATTTTGTTATTTTAACCAGAGATCCTGTTGGGATAATCTGATTAAAAATTCTCCTGGAAATGGAAGGCGCATAAAAGTCTGTGGAAGAACTCGAGAAGAGTTCAGAGACTGGCTTAAAAGTGCAGTCTGGGGAAACCGATCCCTTCCTCACCCCTTGCGTGGGCACTGAATGTCTTGCATCTCGCTGCACTGCAATTTGAGTTGCAGTAAACAATTTAATCGTCCAAAACTCCATGTTCTGGATAGCTGCGTGCTGTGCTGTTCACCATGGTGTGCAGTCCTTTGATTGACCTGAATAATGAATTTTAAAGATTATCTCCTTATAAAGAGTTACTGGTGAGCGGTGCCGAAAGTTCACTTCATCAACTACAGAGACTCATTGTCATTTATTGAGCTGCTTTGTGGCTGGTCTATCACATGCCCTGCGCGGCCAAATCAGCCTGGAGGTTTAAACACAGGGCAGGGTATTAATGGGAAGAGCCAGGTTAGGAGAGTCAAGTATTAGAAGGGGTTGTCTGTGCCAAAGGTATCGGTTTCGAATTTTGACTCCTCTTGTTGCATTCCTGCTTGACTTCTGTAACTGTCAGATTTTACCTGATGGAATCAAAATGTTAAAAGAGTTGTCTGATGGATGGATAACTTAGGGTGGAGCAATGCCAAGGCTGGTCTGCTCAGTGCCAAAAATGGGAAAAGGCAAAGTATCTCAGATTTCTTTCGGAGAATTGCTTATTGTTAGGTGTGCAGATTTAACATGCAGGAAAATATCGAGACGTGGGTCACATCCACACCAGTTAAAAGCATATTACTTGCCCCCCAAATAACCCTGGGAACTAAAGCTTGCCTCCATAGCTACAATTCCCAGCACCCTTAATAAAGACAGGATTATTTTGGGGAAAGAAATGGTGTGCATATGTTGTTGTTGTTGTTGTTGTTGTTGTTGTTGTTATTGCATTACAACCCTATGGCCATCTGAAAGATACAGTGGTACCTCTGGATGCGAACGGGATCCGTTCCGGAACCCCGTTCACATCCTGAAGCGAATGCAACCCACGTCTGCGCGTGCGCGGATTGCGATTCGTCGCTTCCGCGCATGCGTGTGACATCATTTTGAGTGTCTGCGCATGCACAAGCAGCAAAACCCGGAAGTAACACACTCCATTACTTCCGGGTTGCCACGGAGCGCAACCTGAAAATATTCATCCCGAAGCATATTTAACCCTAAGTATGACTGTATTCCTATACTATACTCCACTTAAGGATAGTTAATCTCCTTCACCACATTGTCCAGCATTTCTTCTTTTTTTTAAAAAAAAATGCTCTTTAGGTTTTATATATGGAGGCGCTGGTTCAGTACACACAGAATGGTTTGGGCCCAGTACTTTTTTTGGACTTCTTGAATTTCTTCTCTCTTTTTGTACTGGAACGGCCATAGCTTGATGATGGAGTGCATTGTTTACAGAAGGTCCCCAGGTTCTCCAAGAAGTGTTGGAAGAGTCTCCTACCTGAGACTGTGAACAGCTGACTGTACACGGATTGGGTCTCAGTGCAGACTAGGGATAGGGACCTTGTGCCTCTCCAAAGTTTTTTTTTTTTATTATTTATTTATTTTAAATTTTGTATACTGCCCCTCTTCCGGAGATCACAGGGAGGTTCACGACATAAAAATACAAAATGAGAACACAAAATACATAATAAAACAAAAACAAACCAATAAGCCCCCCCTCCCACAAGCACATTTACAATGTTAATCAGCCCAGGACTACAACTTCCACCATCCCTGGCCGTTGGCCAGGCAAGGTGGGCTGATGGGAGTTGTAGGCCAACAACTTCTGAAGTGCCACAGGTTTGCAATCTTTGCTGTGGTCATCGCAGAGCTGGACGGATCTGTGGTCTGACTCAGTAGAAGGCAGCTCCCTACAGTCCTACATTCTGGCCTGTGGTAATTACAGGATGCCGTGACATCCAAATCAAGCAAACCATCCTTTGCACAAACCACAGTCTGCCTCCAAACCAGAATTTATTTATTTAGTGTAGAGATTTATAGCCTGTCCTTCAGTAAAATTTGCAGGGAAGTTTACAAAATCTTAACATGCAATAAAATGTGTTAAAAATACATGAAAAAAGAGCAAAATCAACAGGAGGAGCATAAAACCATAAGAAACCCAACCAAGTGGGGCGGGAGAGAACAAGGTTAACATAATTGGAGCCCCTCAAGATCAGACCAAAGAGGTATCTCACCCAGCTTCTGGGCAGCTACAAGCTAGAAATGAGGGCAATGCAACTTGCCCTTGCCTGCTGTTGTTCCCCAGAAACTGATTTTCTGAAGTTTGCCTCCTCTGAAGGTAGTACAGGGCCACCATGATTATTAGTAGGCCTTGAATTAAAAAGCCTGAAAAAAATAGAAAGGTAGTTGTCTATCACCAAATCTCATTCTGGGAGCTGTAGTTTGTTAATGGTCCTAAGAGTTGTTAGGAAGGCCCTGTTTCCCTCAGGGAAAAACATTTCTGAGTGGTTTAATAGCCAAGACCTGTTCTCGGGGAACTCTAGAAACTGTAGCTCTGTGAGGGAATAGGGGCCTCCTAAAAACTGTCGGCACCCTTAACAAACTACAGCTCCCAGAATTATTTGGGGAAAGCCATGATCGTTTAAAGTGGCATCATGGTGCTTTAATGTGTTGCCTGTAAAGAACAATACGCAGGCAGCATTTTTCCTGACTGCTCAATAAAAAGTAAACCCAGGGTCACATCCATTGAAAGTGTTCTTATACCAAGTGTAACGGTTAACATGTTCCCCGAAAGAATCCTGGGAACTGTAGTTTGTTAAGGATGCAGACACCACAGAACTGCAATTCCCAGCACCCTTAAACTACAGTTCCCGGGATTCTACATGACTCTTAAAGTGTTATGGTGTGGGCGTCACTACTCTCATTTTCCAGTCAGATTCTTTACGTCCACTGAGCGTGAAGCCACTAGGACTGCTGACAAGCACTTGGCGCAAATGTTCACATTTAGTTTTATTTGATCAAAATACTGAATATGCTGACTTTAATGTGCTGTATCATATACGCTCACATTAACCTCCCCTTCATCACCACCAGCACCATCGCACAATGTCTGGGCAGGAGGCCTGCTTTGATTTAAGCTGCCTTCTCTGCCACAGCTTTGTTTACTTAAGTTGTATTAAAGTGATGTGGGTTCTTTTTACACTGTATCAGCTTTTCTGGCACCCCCTTTTTCGCTGACCTACATCAGAGCAATGCTTTGTTTTGACTGGCCGGCTGCCCCTTAGCAAATGGGAGAGTTCCCAGCAGGTGCCAAACGAAAGAGGAAAAGCAAGGGCCTCAGGCCTTCACAGTTTATTGGGCCACACCACTGAGTTTTATCTCTTGCTGCAACTGAAGAAAAAAGCAAAAATAGCCCTTGCATAAAATTATAGTACGCATACTTTGGGGATCAAGAAATGAGAAGTAATGGAGGGATGTAACTATTGGGTCTTGGGTTGCAAGGAATTGTGGGAAAACGAAGAAGAGGATTCTGGGATATTTCATTTGGGGTGGTCCTCTTTCTCAGTGGGTGTATGAAGGAGTTGTGGGGGGGGCTCTTTAGGCTGTAATTCTGTGCACAGTTACCTCAGAGTAGGCCTTATTAAACACAGTGGTACTTACCTTTAAGTAAATATGCACTGGGTTGTAATTAGACTTCTGTATATATTATCAGTTGCACCAGACCACAAAGAAGTCACCAGTGCGTTTTCTGCGCAGAAGCTGCCGTATCATTGGCACCCAAATACTTAATAACTCTGGAGGTTTTTTTAAGGCATTTCCCCCTTTGCTACTCCTTTTTTGACTCTCTTGCTGTACTCTGAATAAAACAGAAGCTAGGAACTTCGCCATAAGCTCTTCTGCCCTTGACCGCCATTGCCACCAGTCCCTTCCCATCCCTTGGAGTCTCAGTCAGAGAAGCTTCTAAAGGAGGAAGATGATCTGTTAGTTCCTCCCTGCCCCCCACCCCGGATTTGGAAGTTCATTTAGAAAAGAGTTTGTGCTATTTTATGTCCCTGCTGCGCAGCCGAGGGCATAATGTGTCCCTTTGTCCAGTAATTCTAATAATATGAAAGGATTTATCGTCTGCACATTGTGAAAGTTCCATGAACTCTGGTTTCTGGCTGTAGCACACTTGGCTTTCCATCATAAGAGGAGGTCTTATTTCCCCCACCTCACTTTCTGGCAACACATGCTCTTTCTTGCCAGCCGTAGAGTGTTTGAAGGGCATCCTACGATTTTGGAAGTATAAAAATATCCTGAGTGTATGCAAGCAGTTGGAAAGGAAGCATCCCTTTTCTCAGAGTCAGAATCATAGATTCGTAGAGTCGGAAGGGATCCAGTGGGTCATCTAGTCCAACCCCCCGCAATGCAGGAATCTTTCTCCCAACGTGGAGCTCGAACCCATGACCAAGATGAAGAGTGTCATGGTCTACCATCTGAGCCATTTCAATTCTATATACTATCATGGCCCCTCTTTTCCAGGCTAAACATACCCAGTTTTCTTAGGACTGTTTTCCACACCAGTGATCGTATTTGTTGCCCTCCTTTGAACCTGTTCCAGTTTGTCTCCATCCTTCTTAATGTGTGGCATGCAGAACTGGATAGTTAGAAATATTCATTTTTAGGCCACAATGAGAAATTCAGCGCAAGACCTATCATATCTGATCCATAGCACTTGACCTTAGATGTCAGATATTTTTAACCAATATTTGTGCCTTTCTTAACGTAGAAAAATTAGTCTTTAATTTGTTCAGATTATTAATTAGGTTTGAAGAGATGCGTGCGTATATAGCATGTTTGTATTAAAAATCCAGGCCACTTTCAATTGCTTTTTGAAAGTGACACAACGTAACTGAAACTTCAAAAAGCAAGATGTGGGTTTGTTTGTTGTTTTTTTAAAAAGATTAAATTCAGGTTTTACACAAATAAAATAACATAAAAAGAATATATGTTCTATTAAAATCTGATCCACTTTTTTTTTTAAAAAAAGTCAATTGTATAAAATGCAAATACCCTTGTTTGCACCAGCTTTCTTCCTAACATACACACACCCCTCTCTTCCTTGCCATAGTCGTGCGAGTAGCTTTCTCAGCTAATCTGGAGCTAAACCCTCCTAATTGCAAGATTTATGCTAGACAACATAAGCCCCTCTCTCAAAAAAAGGGGGGAGGGGTTTGTCTCTCCATAAGCGAACAGTGCTTATAGGAAATGTTTGTGGTGCCGGACTAGATTGTCATTGACACTGTGTTGCAAGTATTTGAGGCTACCTGTCTGCAGTGCTGTTGTAATATCCGTCTAAAGTTAACATGAAGGTGTGTTTCCCAATGGTAGTTTGATATATTGATTGAGGCATCACAGCTGGACTAATAGTCTGGTGCAGCAAATTATAAATTGCTGTTGCAGGAAAGTATTTGTTTCCTCCAGTCCACGCCACATTTGTTCTTTTGTACAGATATATTTTTCTTGCAAATCTGAATCTGTTGATACTAAACAAAAACCACACCCCTAAGTTTATAACGAGACAAATGTAGCACTGTGGACAGAGAATTGATTTCCACCCAGGTGACAAATTGACAAAGTGCTCAGATTCACAGGTGTGTGGGAAAGCAAACGATAGCTGGTCCCATTCAGCTGTTGTTCAGCCACCTTGTGGGACCCACAGTTCTTTGAGCCATTTGTGCCTACCTGCTCCCAGGTAGGCCAAAACATCTGGAGGGCACCAGGTTGGGGAATGCAGCTTCTAAGGTGACCAGACGCAAAGGAGGAGAAGACTCCTTTGCCATCTAATTCAGGGATGCCCAACGTGGATGGACTACAACTCCCATGACACTTGGACCATTCTCCATGCTAGCTGTGGCTGATGGTAGTTGGAGTTCAGCAAACTCCAAAGGACACACATTGGCTGCTGCTAGTTGCCACCTAGAAGAAGGATTTTTGGTAGCCACTGCTGCAGGAGTGAAATTCTGCTGAAATTCTCCTTTATGCGGGGAAAGGCACCCTGTCCTCCTCTGACAGCAAGCTTGTTTTATCCTACTCTGGAGGCCGGGACCCAAACCAATGGATTTGAGTTACAAGAAAGGAGATTCCAACTAAACATCAGGAAGAACTTTATGAGCTGTTCAACAATGGAACAACTCCAACAAGAGGTGTCAGACGTCTCCTTCCTTGGAGGTTTTTAAGCAGTGGTTGGATGGCCATCTGTCTTGGATGCTTTAGTTGAGATTCCTGCATTGCAAAGGTTTGGAGTAGACGACCCTCAGGATTCCTTTCAATTCTATGATTCTATGACAGCAAGGAGACCCATCTTGAGTTGGTGGTGCAGCCCATTTGTGGGTCCTGACCCATCAATTGATGTATGTTCTAAATAAAACATCCCCAGCGTCCTTATACCAGTTGAGACCATTAAAGGTAAAGGTAAAGGTACCCCTGCCCATACGGGCCAGTCGTGACCGACTCTGGGGTTGCGTGCTCATCTCGCTTAAGAGGCCGGGAGCCAGCACTGTCCGGAGACACTTCTGGGTCACGTGGCCAGCGTGACGAAGCTGCTCTGGCGGTACCTATTTATCTACTTGCACCCGGGGGTGCTTTCAAACTGCTAGGTGGGCAGGAGCTGGGACCGAACGACGGGAGCTCACCCCGCCGCGGGGATTCGAACCGCCGACCATACGATCGGCAAGTCCTAGGCACTGAGGTTTTACCCACAGCGCCACCCGTGTCCCATGTTGAGACCATTAGCCAATTTTATTGTGGTAATTCTGCACTGCATTAGGCAAAGGTCTTTTCCATAACGTGTGACCTGGCCGTAGGAACATAGGAAGCTGTCTTAAACAGAGTCAGGCCAGTATTGTCTACACTGGCTGGCAGCGGCTCTTCCAGACTTCTACATTCCCAGCTCTACCTGGAGATGCATTCTGCATGCAAAACAGATGTTCTGCCACTGAGCTATGGCCCTTCCCCATCACTGATGATGCCGGGGAGTTGAACCTGCAACCTCCTACAAGCAAAGAGTATGTTCTTGCCACCAAGCCATGTTGGCTTAGACTGTAAAGATACAAGACCTGGCAAAAGAAGAATTTCAAAGTGGATGGAACTTGTCCTGGTTGGAAAGTCTTATGGGGATTTTTAATTTTTGCATAGCCTTTCAATGTAATTCACCGGAATAAAAAGGTATGTGTGCGACACTTTCGAAATGAATGGGAGGAAATTATATCTGAGCTGCTCCTGTTTCATTGTTTTCTTTTTCCCTTTTTGTTGTTGCATATGAGACAACCCTGTAATTAATTCTAGACTGAGACAGCTCTATCTTCAAGTCGTAGGGTTAGAAGCAACCTGAAGGTCAAACCAGGAAGCTCAGGATGCAGAGTCAGGAACACGCCTCTTGTGGTCAGGATCCTTCCATTGCAGAGCATTGTTTTCTTGTGACACGAAGTAGGGAGGGACAAATCTGTCCGTTTTGGTTTCTCTCTTTTTCCAGACTTTAGTTCAGTTCTCCATATTTCCACTTCAGATCACTATCTTTTTTTTTTAGTCCTCGGGAAAATTCACCAGAATTTTTTACATATTTCTCTTAAAATGCATATGTTTGTATGCACATTTTTGCAAAGGAGTTTTCCCTGATACAATCCAGTTCTTGTATCCTTTTTTTTACACCCCCAATACATATTTGTATGTTGTTTTATATATATATGCATTTTTATGTTGTGTGTGTGTGTGTGTGTGTGTGTGTGTATGCATTTTTATGCATATACATTTTTGTACACGTTACTTGGCTGGAGAACTGCCTTTCAGAATTTGGAGGCATGTGGATTTTGAAGGATGTCTATGTTTCAGTTCATTTATTATTATTATTATTATTATTATTATTATTATTATTATTATTATTCCCGTCATCCAAAGATCACAGGGCACTTTACAGTATGAAAACACAAAATGCCTACTGCTTTGGAAGGTCTGAGTTAAATGCCTTTAAATGGGAACTGAAGCGTATTTCTAGTGCTCAGGTTGCCTTAACGTTTATTGTGGCAAGGTGTGACAGACTTTTGTGTTGCAAAGAATAGATATCTTTACTATTCCCACTCCTGCCTCTGGCTTGTGTTGCCATGGTCTACTCGTTCTGCCTTCTGCACCCACTTGATGCCCTATGAAGTATATTACAGCAACTATAACAAACGTAGTATAGCAATTATAAGCAGTGGCTCAATAGCTCAATGGGTTGAGAGCATGCCTTGCATTCAGAAGGTCCCAGGTTGCTCAGTTTATCAGCTTATCAGAAGCTGGGTATCAAATAATAGGAGTGTTTATTGTAAGCCTGTTATTATTTACCTTAAAAGTATTGGGTTTGTTTGTTTAAATCTAACCTAAAGCATGCTTTGCTCACGTTACATTCTGATTATATTGTCTTATAGAGTACTTAAAATTAGAGAGAGAAACTCTATACTAGCTCATCTTATGCTCTCATTATTGTGAAAGGAAGGAAGGGTAGGTCAAAGGTTTAAAGAAGCTCAAGGGGCATTACTTACTGTCTTGAAACTTGAACTGCTACACATTTTTTGTGAACAGGACATTAGTGGAACATAGTCTTGTGATAAGCCTCTTCAGAATCAACACTGAGTATTTTTAAACCTAAAACATCTTGTAAATTGGTTGTAGCCTTGTTGCCTTTGAAAAGAAAGAACAGCCTTTGGGTGACTAGGCAGGGAAGGAAAAGAAAAGTTCCTATATCTGTCTTCTTTTTTTAGTACATGCATATAAGGATTTAGGCTGCATACGCAGTACACTTTCAAAACCCATGCTTGCCCCCAAAGAATACTAGGAATTATGGTTTACCCATCACAGAGCACAGTTCCCAGCTTTCTTTGGGGGTCATGTTCTTTAAATATATGGCTTGTACACAGCCTTTGTCTACATGATTTCAGCCAGTTCCTCTCTCATAGCAGTGGGTGTGTGGTGCTGTAATGGTTAAACTTGCCATACCATCCCTGGAGAGAACAAGGTTCATGTTCTGCAGGATCCACAGCTCATTTGTAGAGCAGATGTTTGCATGCCAAAGGTCCCATCTTAAATCCCTGATTCACAAGACACAGTAAACTCAATCTTTGGCTGAGCAGGTCCGGGCAAATGTGTGGGAGCTCCTAGAGGTGAGTTTGCAACCAGTTTGCTCCTCCCCAGTTGTGTTTACAGTGGTACCTCAGGTTAAGTACTTAATTCGTTCCGGAGGTCCATTCTTAACCTGAAACTGTTCTTAACCTGAAGCACCACTTTAGCTAATGGGGCCTCCTGCTGCTGCTGCGCCGCTGGAGCACGATTTCTGTTCTCATCCTGAAGCAAAGTTCTTAACCTGAAGCACTATTTCTGGGTTAGCGGAGTCTGTAACCTGAGGCGTATGTAACCTGAAGTGTATGTAACCCGAGGTACCACTGTACTCCTGCTCCATACTGAGCTTGGCTTGGTGCGTTGTCCAAGCCAGGATTTGTGGTTCAGCTCTCTCCTCACTAACTATGAGCTGTAGCCAAGGTTAGTTCTTCACTGCTTGGTATAAGACAACTTTCTATATTTTTATCTTTTATTTCTGAAGTTCATCCTTCAAAGCAAATCTTTGAACTTTTATTGTTTCTATTTTAATACCTCCCAAGTTTCCCCCCTCTTTCTTTCTTTCTTTCTTTCTTTCTTTCTTTCTTTCTTTCTTTCTTTCTTTCCTTTCCGAAAACAGTGTGTGTTCATTTTTCTGTAGTTGATGCCAGTGTGATAGGGATTGAGGATGATTAGACTCCTCTTTGAGACATCTCTCTTTTTTTGGTGACTTGCCTGTGGCTGGTTACGGATATTGAGATTTCTGTAGAATGTTCTTAGGAAAGCAGTCGTTCATGAATATTACAGAAATGCCTGTATGATTAAGCTATTAAGCTAGTTCCAACTTGCAATGACAAGCAGTAAAAGAAGAGGATGTGGAACAGAGCCGGTGGTTGGAAGCTTGGTTCCCTGGGATAAAGGGAAAGCTGATTCCACAACCGCGTCCCATCTGGTGCCTGCGACCAAGTCACTTTAAAATGCACAGTTTCCTGCTGCAAAGCTGTCTTTGTTCCAAAACCTTAATCAGATTTCTAGGGATCCCCTCTATTGACAGTGGCAACCCTTCCCTAGCAGGACCCAAAAATAGATGCACAATCCCGGGAGATTAAAATTCCACCTGTCCTTCAGGAAATCTCGGCTCTTGTTCAACCACAGAGAGAAAAGCTTTTCTTAACAAGGTAGAAACAGTTTGTAGGGCAAGTGGTCTCAAGCTGCGAATTCAAGGTTTTGTAGAGAGATTGCTGGGCTAGGTTGTTTCTAAGAATCAGCGTTGTATGAATGGTCTGTGGCTCCCATTTATCACACGATTAAGTAAAACCCAGTCAAGTCTATGCACCTAATCTTCCCTGGAAGCATGCGTGCCTTTGTCTGTGCTGTTGACTCATCACAGGTCTTCAGTGGGGAAATCTCAGACCATTGAAAAATACAAACTTTTTCTTTGTGTAAGATCTCAGACCGTATTTGCAACAGCCACACTCAAGTCTCCTGCTGTTCTTTGCACCACCCACTATTGGGCAATAGTATAGCTTCCGGTTTAGTAGTTTTCAGGGTTATATCAGAGGATCAATATAGTTCCAGGAAGGGTGTGTGAAGGGTCAGGAGAAATTCAATTTGGTTCATATTTTAAGGGCAATCCTACCTCATTCACACTGTATGAAACAATATGCGAACCGAAACTCTTCTGTTCTTTGAAATCCTCACGTCTCCGAATTTTGCAGTGCTGTTCTCAAGCTAAGTAATAGGTACAAAAATGCATATATTGTGGTAAACTGTGCATCAAAATGCATATATTTGTGAAAATTAAAATTGCATTATGTATGGGGAAGTTTCTCTGGAAAAATGTGTATCAGACCTACTTGGATTTCAACAGGGAACAGGCTTTTGCTGCAACTGACACCAGAGTCTTCCAGCTTGAATTATTTTTGAATGTGTACGTTCTTTATGAAAGTCAGTGAGAGGGAGATAGAGACACTCCTCACTAGGGAAAGCATTCCACAAATGGGGAGCAGCCACTGAAAAGTCTCTGTCACGGGTCAGCACCAGTCAGGCACCCTCAGTGGCAGCTGCACCTACAAGGCCTCACCTGCCGATCATAAGGTCCAGGATGGTTGAAATTGGGGAAGGTGCTCTTTTAGGTAGTTGGAGTCCCAAGCCATTTGGGGCTTTGTATGCTAGTTCTAGGGACGCGGGTGGCGCTGTGGGTAAAACCTCAGCACCTAGGACTTGCCGATCGCATGGTCGGCGGTTCGAATCCCCGCGGCGGGGTGCGCTCCCATCGTTCGGTCCCAGCGCCTGCCAACCTAGAAGTTCGAAAGCACCCCCGGGTGCAAGTAGATAAATAGGGACCGCTTACCAGCGAGAAGGTAAACGGTGTTCCGTGTGCTGCGCTGGCTCGCCAGATGCAGCTTGTCACACTGGCCACATGACCCGGAAGTGTCTGCGGACAGCGCTGGCTCCCGGCCTATAGAGTGAGATGAGCGCACAACCCTAGAGTCTGTCAAGACTGGCCCGTACGGGCAGGGGTACCTTTACCTTTTATGCTAGTTCTAACACTTTGAATTGGGCCCGTTAGTTCACTGACAGCCCATGCAGCTATCAGGTCTGGTGTAATTCCATTAGGCTACTCCATCTGCCTAGCACAAAGTGATAGGGTAGTCCATTTTCCTGAATTCTCTGCAAACAGCAGAAGACTTAGGAGGAGGGGAGAATGCAAGTAGCAGCTAACTAACTGGTGCTGTCTAAAACCTACGGTCCCTTGATGCGAGGGGCCTGGGAGCTGGGCCGCAAAAGATGCTGCATTCGGAGCACAATCCTGCCCATTCTTTGCTTTGCATAATACACCACAGCATTGCACTATCAGGGTGAGACCTTAGAACCTATTGAGCAACTTGGCATTTGAGTCATTCAGTGTCAAGTATTATTCGAGTTCTATGGAACTCTGTTTTGACTCAGTATTTTAGACACAATTTGTTTTCTGTTAAGCAGCCATTAAGGCTTTGAATTACAAATGTCATAGGTCAGAAAGGAAGTTGAGTAATTATTTCTGCAGCTTCTATTTTCTGTTTTTCCTACTTGGCTTCCAGAAATGTCTTGCAATACTGGGATGTCTAGAGAGAACTATGAAAGGCGATCACAGCTGAACTAACAGAAGATGATAACACTTAGACAAGATTCTGCTAGCCTCTGTATTATCAGTGAAGTTAGAAATATTTGTAACTGCACTGATATTCCTATCTCCAAATATCAAGTTAAGACTGAATAGATAGCTAACCTATATTGTCTACAGTAGGTGTAATAATCACCTTGACTAGTAGATGACATTTTATTTAATTGCTTATTTGCAGATGTTAAAGGATTTACAACTCATGTTGATTTGCCGCCTGGATGATGCTTGCATACTTCATCCCAGAGGGCAAATAGCAGCTTTGGGGGGGAGT
The DNA here is from genome assembly GCF_964188315.1 of Podarcis muralis. Taxonomy (NCBI): domain Eukaryota; kingdom Metazoa; phylum Chordata; class Lepidosauria; order Squamata; family Lacertidae; genus Podarcis; species Podarcis muralis. Next base: position 15,343,388 of record NC_135663.1, read on the forward strand.
AACTTAGATTGGGGAAATGGCTCAAACACAGGAAATTTGACAGTGCCTCTCCTCCTGTCTGTCTGGATAAAATTTAGAGATTGTGTGTGCTTGGTCAAGGAAGTCTGACTCACTCCCTTTCTTTCATTAGTGGTGCACAGGGGCAGAGATTAGTGGTTAACTAAGGGCAAGCACCTAGGGACGCGGGTGGCGCTGTGGGTAAAACCTCAGTGCCTAGGACTTGCCGATCGCATGGTCGGCGGTTCGAATCCCCGCGGCGGGGTGCGCTCCTGTCATTCGGTCCCAGCGCCTGCCAACCTAGCAGTTCAAAAGCACCCCCGGTGCAAGTAGATAAATAGGGACCGCTTACCAGCGGGAAGGTAAACAGCGTTCCGTGTGCTGCGCTGGCTCGCCAGATGCAGCTTGTCACGCTGGCCACGTGACCCGGAAGTGTCTGCGGACAGCGCTGGCCCCCGGCCTATAGAGTGAGATGAGCGCACAACCCTAGAGTCTGGCAAGACTGGCCCGTATGGTCAGAGGTACCTTTACCTTTACCTTTTAAGGGCAAGCACACAAACTAAGGCAGCCTTGGGCTTAGATTCAGGGCATGCAGGGTGCTGCTGATTTCGTGACTACCCTTAAGGAATTGGGAGCAGATGGCAGGATCAGGTACGCCTTCCTGCCACTCCATCCCTTCTGGACTGAGCATTTTTCCTGTCAGGCTTACATTTAAGCCAGCAGCAATTCCTGCTTTAAAGGTAAAGGGACCCCTGACCATTAGGTCCAGTTGTGGCCGACTCTGGGGTTGCGGCGTTCATCTCGCTTTATTAGCCGAGGGAGTAGGCGTACAGCTTCTGGGTCATGTGGCCAGCATGACTAAGCCGCTTCTGGCGAACTAGGGCAGCGCACGGAAATGCCATTTACCTTCCCACCGGAGCGTTACCTATTTATCTACTTGCACTTTTGACATGCTTTCAAACTCTAGGTTGACAGGAGCAGGGACCGAGCAACGGGAGCTCACCCCGTCATGGGGATTCGAACCGCCAACCTTCTGATCAGCAAACCCTAGGCTCTGTGGTTTAACCCACAGTGCCACCCACGTTACTGCAATTCAAAACCAGAGCTTGAAACATGGCAGTTGTTAGCCCAGTTTGGACATCACATTGAACCATGGTTTAGCATAAGACGAGTGAGTTGCAATAAGCCTCAGGCTTTCACATTCCCCTGTTTGTCCAGCATGTCTGTGGAGGGGAGTTAGGAAGCCTTCACTTACATTTTTTGCTTGACCACATCTCATTGTCTTTGTAGCAAACTCTAGTTTATGCAGGAGTGGAGGAACTGTGACCCTCCAGATATTGTTGGGCTACATAATCTCTCACCATGGGCCATTTGGGCTGGGGTTGATGGGAGCAAGAGTCCAGCAACATGTTCCCCATCTCTGGATTAATGGTTAAACAGTGGTTTCAGATTGGCTTGTTAACCGTAGTTTAGTTAGCTCAGATTCTGCAGTGACCTGCGGTGAAGCAAAAGTGGAAGCCAAAGCTTTCTAAATCACCCTTGTGACCTGAGGCTTTGTGTGGCACATTTGCATCCATCTCTAAACTATGAGTGTGGCATAATGTCTTGCCTCACAGAGCTGTTGTCACGTGGACCAGATTGCATCCCGCAGTGGGTAGTGGTGGCCACCAACTTAGATGGCTTCAAGAGCGGAGCAAACAATTTCATGGAGGATAAGCCTACCAGTGGCTACTAGCCGCAATAGCTATTCTCAGCCTTTGCTGTTGGAGGAAGTATGCCTCTGTGAACACCAATTTTTGGGAATTGTAAGTAGGGAGAGCACTGTTGCAATCATGTCCTGCTTGTGGACTTCCCATGGGCACCTAGCTGGCTGCTGTGAAAACAGTGTACTGGAGTATTGCTCAGTTGGTAGAGCATGAGACTCTTAAGTTCAGGGTCATAGGTTTGAGCCCCACGTTGGGCAAAAGATTCTATGATATTCTATTCTATGACTTGATGGGCTTTGGCCTGATCCAGGAGGCCTCTGCTTATGTTCTTCGTTCCATAAATTAACAATAATTGACACTTGCGCAATTTGGGATGAGAAAAACAGCACTTCTGATCTTGATAGCAACCTCTCCTGGGATCTAATGAGCTCATCTGCCCATTTAAGTAGGGTTACCAGTGCTAATGAACTCTTTGAAATGCTGCTGGTCACTTTCGTTTATTGGATTAGCCTTGGTTGCAGTTGCTTGGATCATATGCCAATTAAAAATGAAAGTGGTGAGGAGGGGGCAGACAAACCTAGAAAGACGTGCCGTTTGGGAGCATGCTACGCCGAGGTGGTATAAGATGGCCTGCAGAGGTGCATCCATCCCTTAATTTGAAGAACGCGATTCAAGAACCCTGTGATTACTTACAAGGGCAATTCGCTTTTACAAGAATCAAACTTGCCTTTGTAGTTGAAATTGTATAGAGTTTGTTGAATAGCAATTTAGGATAAGGTGCAGTGTGTTGGCTAAACGTGGCATTGTTGGAAGTTCAATGCTTGAAAGTGAGTGTTCCAAAATACTCCTTCCCCCTACCCTTTCTACTATTTCTTTTTTTTTTTAAGGCTGTTATTAGAACAACAGGAGTTTGGGATTAGAACGTGCCATTTGGTTACACACAAAACGTCCAGAAACAAGTTTGTCTCTTTCCCAGGTGAATCTGGGAAATAATAATTAAAAAAAGAAGTGGGTGTGTTTAATGGGGGGGAAGCTTGCCGTTCGCCCATTGTGAAATTGCTTTGGCATTAGTGAATCCACTTCTGAGAAAAGGTAATGCTCTAGTTCTGTGATCAGTGTGCAAGAGAGGAATGTGATGCAGCGCTCTGCTTGGCAGTGATTAACTGGAATGTCGTGAAGAAGTGTTGTAAGAATTGATGTTGTGTATTCCCTGCATTCACTTGGGATGCGGTCCTCATATTTCAAAAGCTATTGGCTAAGAGCAACAGGAGTAGCCAATGCGGTGCTCTCTAGATGCTGCTGGACTCCAACTCCCATCAGCCCCAGCCAGCTAACAGTCAGGGACGATTGGAATTGTAGTCCCAAGCAACATTTGAAATTAGCTGGGCGCCAGTCGCATTTCGCAACTGGCAGTTGGCCTTTTGCGATTTGGATGGAGATGTCTCTGGGAGCCCGCTTTTGGCACCTAGCATCTCCACCTACTTGGCTGCAGTCAGCTGGTCTGCCGGGCTCCGCGGCAGCGAAAGGCGCCATCTTTTGCTGCCGCACTACCCTGCAAAAGCGCACAGAATGCAAATGGAAGGAAAGCATACCCAGTTACATCTCACATGGACTGGAAACAACGGCAGCAGTGAAGACTATACAGTGGTACCTCTGGTTACGAACTTAATTCGTTCCGGAGGTCCGTTCTTAACCTAAAACCGTTCTTAACCTGAAGAAGCAGCGGAAGAGGATTGGAAGAAATTTAAGGACTATTTACAAAAACATTGTAAACTGTATGAGTGTTAAGAAGGATGCAGGATTGAGAACAACAGGGCATCAGCAAACTAGCTGAAGGGAATATGAGAATAAGTGAAATTTGAGAAGAAGATAAATTTCGGATTAATATCATGTCTAAATTAAGTATTTAAGCTTATGATAAAAATATTTAAAGTTAGAGACATAATATTGGAAAATCACAAAATAAGATTTGAAACAAGGTGATAATTTGCTGTTTAAAACTCTAGAAATTGGGAACGCAGGAACGAGAGATGCGAGGAAGTCCAAAAGCAAAGAAAATATGGTTATGAACTACTTGATTTTGTTGTTGTATGTTTTTTGTATTATGTGTTATTCTTTTTATTCTTTTGTGTTTTTCTTTGTTTATTGTATTATGGTGATGGTTTTATATGTGTTTGGTGATTATAAATGTCTAAAATCTTTAATAAATATTTTATAAAAAAATAAATAAAACCGTTCTTAACCTGAGGTACCACTTTAGCTAATGGGGCCTCCTGCTGACGCCGGTGCATGATTTCTCTTTTCATCCTGAGGTAAAGTTCTTAACCTGAGGTACTACTTCTGGGTTAGCAGAGTCTGTAACCTGAAGCATCTGTAACCTGAAGCATCTGTAACCCGAGGTACCACTGCAGATAGTAAAAAAATAATAATACCCAAAGTGTTTGTAACCTGAGGTACCACTGTATTTCCTGGATTGAATTCTGTTCCCGACATGGGATGAATAAGGAAACATTGGCAATTCCTGCTCCCATTTCTGTTTCCATTGGAATTTTCCGAGACCCCTGATTTTCACCAACCTGGATGCCTTTAAAGGGGAATTAGACAGATTCCTGAAAGATAAGCCTATCAGTGGACGATGGTCATGATGACTGGGTGTCATTAGCAATGTCAGAAGACAACACACATGGAATACTAGTTGCTGGAAACCAAGTGCTGTTGTGTTCTTGGTTCCCAAGTGCCTCTGGTTGGCCATTTTGAGAACAAGATGCTAGATGAGCCTTAGTTCTTATTCAGCAGGGTTCCCCTTAGCATTCCTATTTTGGGCACTCATGGAGACGGTTAACCCTTCCCCCCGCACACACTATAGTCCTGATCCTGCTCATCTAGTTAATGCTTAAAGAGTTTGAAAAGCGCTTATGCACATTTTAATGTCATTTGCTACTTGGTTTCCCACCAGCATAATCTTCTTATCACTATGTTCAGCCGACGCCCCAAGAACCACCTATTCGTTCTGACTTCCTTTTTCTAAAAAAATTAAAATAAAAAAATCACATTTTCATAATCACATTCATAAGTGAAAATGCATTCAGTAAATATATTGCATCATGTTTAGAAGATCCAGCAACACAGACTCCCCTTGTGTGATGCCTGATCCAGTGAAGGATAAAAGGAAGCCAGTTTTTTTAAATGTTTCTGTTGAGTCGATTCTTCTATTCCGTAATTGTTTATATCATTTTATTCAGTGCTATTAAGCCCCAGATTTTTCTCTGCCTTTGGTCTGTTGAGGGCATTCTATTGGTTTCCCATGCTTCTCTGCACCTGAAGTTTTACCTATTCCAAAATCATTACCAGATCGACTGCAAGGACAAGTTATTTTATTATTAATATTTTTGAAGAATTTATTGGTTTACAAAAGTACATGCCTCGTCTCTTTTTTTCAGGTTGTGCAATCTTTCGTACAAATCAGTTACATTTGTTGTGAGACATTAGTGTTGAGTACAGTATAAGGTGGAAGTGGGTGGCACTGTGGTCTAAACCACTGAGACTCTTGGGCTTGCCAATCAGAAGGTCAGCAGTTCGAATCCCCGTGACGGGGTGAGCTCCCGTTGTTCGGTCCCAGCTCCTGCCCACCTAGCAGTTCGAAAGCACCTAAGAGTGCAAGTAGATAAATAGGTACCGCTCTGGCGGGAAGGTAAACGGCGTTTCCGTGTGCTGCTCTGGTTCGCCAGAAGCGGCTTCGCCATGCTGGCCATATGACCCAGAAAACCTGTCTGCGGACAAATGCCGACTCCCTTGGCTTATAGAGCGAGATGAGCACCACAACCCCAGAGTCGTCCACGACTGGACCTAATGGTCAGGTGTACCTTTACCTTTTCCTTTACAGTATAAGGTTGGGGAAGAGGAGGGGAGAGAAGAAGGGTGGGGTCTTGAGGTTTACAGTGGTACCTCAGGTTACATACGCTTCAGGTTACATACGCTTCAGGTTACAGACTTTGCTAACCCAGAAATAGTACCTCGGGTTAAGAACTTTGCTTCAGGATGAGAACAGAAACCGTGCTCTGGTGGCGCGGCAGCAGCAGGAGGCCCATTAGCTAAAGTGGTGCTTCAGGTTAAGAACAGTTTCAGGTTAAGTACAGACCTCCGGAACGAATTAAGTACTTAACCTGAGGTACCACTGTATATTCTTTTATACAGTGTACATGTGGGGTTTTCTGTCAGCGTCAACTGAGTAAAAGGACAACCAGTTATAATTTTATTTACTTGCACGAAAAGTTACCTTTGGCCTTCATACATCTCCAACAACCATCTAGTATTTTTAAGTACATTTTAGATCATCTGTTTGCATTCTGACTTTCCTTGACTGACTTTCTCCTCTTCTGCATTTACTTCCAAGAGGTTCAGTACAGGCACAACACTCCAAAGCATAGCTTGGAGATCTAGCATGTGTCTTGTGCCTGCCTTCTATCTGCTACAATGCCATTGCCATTAACAACCTTCATTTGCTTTAGCTATTGTTCCTTGTATAATCATTAGTGGTTAAGGCTAACTAATATTGCCTTTTTCCCTCCTAGAGGGGTAGCTGTGTTAGCCTGTCAAAGCTTAAACAACAAAGTGTCTTGTGGCTGCTTTAAGAGTAATAAATTCACCGTGGCATAAACATTTGTGGGCTGCAGTCTACTTTGCCAGCGCATGAAGTGTAATTCCAAATTGGCAGACATATACAGTATGCGGGATAAATATCAGTCTCATATAACGAGCATGCTTAGCTCTAGTTAATGCGTGAAGGGGTTAAGACCATAGAGTAAGCAGTTCTACCAGACTTAACTAGGTCACGCCCCCTCACCTTGGGAGGAAGGGTTACCAAAGCCTTTGTTCATTCTCTTCCACCATGTGACTCTGATCAGAAAGTACTTATGGGTTAGTTGTTCCAAGCTTAGACCGTGTTTCTATAATTTGTGTTTCTATACAAATAATTAAGAAACTCTTACCTTTTTGAAACCGTTTTGCTTCTTGTCTTTTCTTGCTGCTGTATTGAAAAGCACATGAATCTGACCTTTGAAGAGTTTGCAAGTAAACATTTTTAACTGACCAAGCATGTTGTCTATATTTCTATGCCTAGGGAAGTAAGGGGAATTTTGGAAAGAATTTAGAAGGGAATATCTTAAAGGTCTATCAGCCTATATTTCCAAGCTTTACTTTCTTGCATGTTTTATGATTTGCTCTGCTGAGGCTCTCTCCCCAAGAGAGTGTTTGTCCCAAACCTGGATCTAGGCATCCAGGGAATTCTTCTTTTATTCCTTTAAACCAATTACAAACAAACACTTAAAAAACCCAACAATATATACACATAGCTGAGAGTTTGTGTGGGGGGGAACATTGGGAGAAAAATGAAATGCAAAAAGAACAGACAGTGATGTAATAACATAAAAGCAAAATAATTACAATGACCAGTTAATGAGGCTGTGCTGCTGATAACACACACTTCCTGACATTGGTAAGCTAGTTAATGCACAAGACAAGGCGAGAGCGTCTGCTTCTTTTCCTAGATCTCACTGTTGGATTTGAATAATACCTGCCATGGTATCCTCCTAGACCAGGTTTGTGGGATGGGTATTCTGGGTACCATTTTGCAGTGGCTCCACTCCTATCTCCAGGGTTGGTTCCAGATTATGATATCTGGGGAGTGCTCTTCAGGTCATGGTCAGTTACGCTATAGGGTTTGCAGGGCACAGTTTTTTCCTTTCCCTTGCTGTTTATCATCTACATCAGGGGTCTGCAACCCGCGGCTCCGGAGCCGCATGTGGCTCTTTTACACCTTTGCCGCGGCTCTGGGGCGGATACTAGCGAGGGGAGGAGGCGCATTGTGCGCCCCGACACTCTCCACTGTGGCGGGCGCTGTACTGGCTGTGACGTCGCATGGGGGCGGTGCGTGCGTTAGTCACGCACTGTCCCGAAGTCACCTTCCCACCCGCTGTCAGATCGGAGGGCAGCGGCGCGCATGTTTTAAATGTCGCAATGGTTTTGCGGCTCCCAGTCCCCCCCCCCTTCGGAAACGGGTCCAAGTGGCTCTTTTTGTCTTAAAGGTTGCAGACCCCTGATCTACATGAAGCCATTGGAAGCAGAGCTTGAATAACGGTGTCATGAACACACGAAGGACACGTAACTCTACATCTCCATAAAATTCGAATCAGGTGTGGCTGCTCAGGAGCTGTATGGGTTGGATGAGGGTAATTAAACTGAGCTTTGAATCTTAGTACAATGGAGGTTTTGTGGGTGAGTGGTTTTCAAGTCAGGGAAATTGCCTGTTTAGGATGAGGGTTGACTCTGAAGGAACATAGCTTGAGAGGTGCTCTTGGATATGTGTTTGACACTGGATGTAGTTTCATTGTCTAGGAGTGCCTTCTGCCATCTTTGACTGGTGTCAACAGTTGTGTCCGTTCCTGGATTGGGATGCTCTAGTTATGGCATTGGTCCAGGCATTGGTAACCTCCTCCAGATTGGATTATGGCAATGTGCTGCATGTGGAACATCTTTCAAGGTTGGTTTGGATGCTGCAGGTATGGCAGAAGGCCAAAGCAAGGCTGTTGAAGGGGGTGCTCTTTCAACAATGTGTGACACTGTGCTGAATGAGCTGCCAGTATCGGAAACGTGTAGGGAAACATAGGAAGCTGCCTTAAACAAATTCAGATTATTGGCCCATATAGCCGCAGCCTGTATGGGTAACATGACTGAAAACCTTTGTTTCTTTCAGTTGTGCTATATATATTTCCAACGCTAGTTGGTGTATGATGATCCATTATTTTCCATGGTATTCCTCTTACCATTATATCACGTCGATTAACTTCTTATCATGGCTTTCTTATCATGAACAGAGGTTGGGTGGTGATCTGTCTAGATCTGTTTTAGAAGACATCTAAAGGCAGCCCTGTTTAGGGAAGTTTTTAATGACTGATGTTTTAATGTATTTTTAATCTTTGGTTGGAAGCCGCCCAGAGTGGCTGGGGAAACCCAGCCAGATGGGCGGGGTAGAAATAATATATGATGATGATGATGATGATGATGGTGGTGGTGGTGATGTCTGGGGTTCTTTAGCTGTGTTTGCTGCATTGCAAGGGGTTGGAGTAGATAATAATAATAATAATAATAATAATAATAATAATAATAATAATAATAAATAATAATAACCGCCTCTTTCAGCGGGTCTGGGAATGCTCCCTCACAGAGGGAAGCATTTACCACCCCGCAGAGCCCATCGCCCAGCCCTTCCCGGCTTGCTTTTATTAGCCAGGATGGGCAGGGATCAAGGAGACAGGTGGTTGGTTTCACGCGTCCAAGCAGCCTGTCCACATCCTCAGAGGTAACTGATTGAAATTGATTCCATGCAACTTGACCAGACAGGGCTCTAGCACTCTCCCGCCCTGCCCCTGCTCCCACGGTAATGTCTACCTCCTTCCGAATATGAGCAACTTTATCTGCAAAAAACTTTGCAAAATCGAGCTTGGGATTTCTTTTCAACTCTTAAATTCTGTGGTTCTTTGGTTCAATTAAAATAAAACACCACCTGCAACTTGTTTAATTTTCTTCCCTCATCCCTGATATATTATAGCCAAATTTGCCATGTGGGGCATCAAAAGTTGTATGAGTTCACTTTTCTCAAATCTATTATCAAATCAAGCAAACACTGTCAGGGTAGTTTTATGGCAGAAATAAAGGGCTTTTAAGAAACAGCATCATTGTCAAACTGGTGGTTTTCATGTCTTCACCATTCTTTTCTCCAGTAATACATCTGTGGCATATAATTCTTGGCAGTACATGATGATGGGATTACAAGCAAGTATGAAAAGGCTCTAGGCGTACAAGTGAACTCAAGCTATTAAAACATGAGCTTTCACTTCTGTTTAGTCACAAAGGTTCAGACTTTCAACCTGGAAATACCAGCACAGGAGGACAAAACCCACGACTCAAGTCGGATTTAATATGTGCCACCTGAAGCACTATCTCACAAGTGCTTCTTGTTCAGGGCTCCTTCCAGTTAGCCACAGCCTCTTCAATATATTTCATTACATTCATGGCCCAGCAGTCATCAGATACTCTCAGAAGAATGCATGCTCAGTCCTCAATAGGCAGTTCTGCAGTTTGTCCCTTAAGCTTTTACTCTAAAAGTGTTATGTACTTCTGGAAATTTTGGTGTTGATACCTCCCTTTTGTGTGTGGATGGATCGGTTTTGACCTCTTAAGGTCCACACTTGGAAAACTGAGTGTGCTTTCATTATATAAGTTTGGCTTCAGAATACAGTGGAACCTCGGTTGTCGAAAATAATCCGTTCCGGAAGACCATTTGACTTCTGAAACATTCGACAACTGGGGCGCAATTGCCGGTCGACAAAATCCATTGAAAAAATGGAGAAAAGCGTCTCGGAATCTGTTTGACTTCCGAGTCGCGTTCGAAAATGGAAACATTTGTCACTGTTTGAAAGCCAAAATGTTCGACTTACGAAGCGTTTGACAACCGAGGTTCCACTGTATAGTATTTGCTGCAGAATATCAGCATTTCTTTTTTCTTTTCCTTTTTAAAGCAGGTTGCTATTCCTTATGGTTGAAAATACATGTTTGAAATGGTGTTTACTGTGCCTGGTGTTAAATAAAGCGCTGAGTAACTTTTCCAAGAAGTAGAGCTTCAGTATCCTGCATAGCTTCCGTGTCTGTCGTTGAGACTTCCAAAAGCAGAATGAATTGTGTGAAAGGAAGAACTCATTCAAATGTGTTGCATTTGCACAATTTATCCTGGCTGAAGGTTTTTAAATTCTTGTTGCAGAAGTTCTGGGGTTGGTTTTTGAGGCGATTCCTCATTCCCCAGCATACACAGGTCTTGATAGTGGAGGAGCTGTTGAAACTTGAAAGCTGCTTTCTTGATAGCAGCTGGCTGGATGCTTAATAAGTTCTTACCCATAAAATACCTCATTAGTAAATCACTGTCTTGGGCAATAAGATTTATAAAACAGGCGACACCACTTATGTTTAGGGATGGTTTCCCCAGAGGGAATTGCTGGTCTATTTTCGGCTGTGCTGTACCGCCATCATTACAAGTGGCTAAGTGGTGCTACTGCAGCTTCTGAGTCAGCAGAAATCAGGTGACACAAATAACCAGTTGCGTCACATTATCATTATTATTATTATTAAAATTTCTATACTGCCCTTCATCTGAAGATCACAGGGCAGTTTACAATATGAAAACCTAAACAAATATACCCCATGATAACAAACAAACAAAAACCCTTACAGTTTGAAAGGCCATGGATCTTTTTAATTAGCCAGGCACCTTAAGATATGTAATGAAAGCACCAGGCAGGCTTCCATGGGGAACGTACCCCACAAGTGGGGAGCCACCACAGAAAAGGCCCATTCTCGTGTTGCCTCCCTCTGGACCTCTCATGGACGAGGCACACTAAGAAGGGCACCAGATGATGATCGCAGGGTCTCCGTTGGTTCATATGGGAGGAGGAGGTCCATGAGGTCTTGCAGTCCTGAGGCTTAATAGGTCAAAACCAGTACTTTAAATTAGGCCCGGAAACAAATTGGCTACCAGTGCAGTTATATGTTCAAACCGTCTTGCCCTGGTGAGTGTACTGGCCCTACAGAAGCTCTGGATTTTGTCCTGACACTTCAGTCCAAGCAACTTGCAGTTGGTGAATTGCAGACAGACTGTGTTAGGGGAGGGGTTGTAGCTCAATGGCAAAGCCCCACATACTTCGCATGCAGAAGGTCACAGGTTCAATCCTCTGTGTCTCCAGGGAGAGCTGGGAAAGACCCTTGTCTGGAGAGTCAGTCAGCATAAGACAGTACCAAACATCTCCTTATTTTTCCCTGCCTGCCTCTGGGCTACTAGCCCTGATGTGTGAGAGAGGAAGATTTATACAAGCACAAAAATTAACCCTACAGTTGCAGAACTTAGCCAGGGCAGTTCTGTAAGGAAAAAGGTAAATAAATGCCGCTTAGTGCATTTAATGTGCACTTAGTGCATTTAATGTGAGAATAGAACCTATGGAAATGCCTTAGTCCCAATAAGACCTTTGGTCCGTCGAGTCTCAAACTGTCTACTCTGACTAGAAGCAACCCCTCTTCGTATGCCCTTTGCATGCAGGACGTTTTCAGGAATCTAAATATTGTGTTTTGGAGGTAGGTTTGAATTGCCCTTGTTGTTGCCTTCAGAGCAAAATTCCTCCCGAATTCTATGCAAATAGTACGCATCAGAAAGACCTGAATGGAGTCCTGGCACATTCTTGAACAAGTGTCATCTTGTCTTGATTCCTCAGATAACATGCATGTGTCACTAGCTGAAGCCCTGGAGGTTCGGGGAGGACCACTGCATGAAGAAGAAATATGGGCTGTATTGAATCAAAGCGCGGAAAGCCTTCAGGAGTTGTTCCGGAAAGGTAAGGTCCTGACTTGTAGCAGAAGCTTTGCAGAGAGTGGGGACTGTGTGGTTGACCTGTGCATAACTGGGGGTTGGTGTGTGTGTGTGTGTGTGTGTGTGTGTGTTGAACACTGTCATGGATTCCTGTATAGCAAAAATGGGAATACAGTGGTACCTCGGTTTAAGTACTTAATTCGTTCCGGAGATCCATTCTTAACCTCCAACTGTTCTCAACCTGAAGCACCACTTTAGCTAATGGGGCCTCCCGCTGCTGCCGCACCGCCGGAGCACGATTTCTGTTCTTATCCTGAAGCAAAGTTCTTAACCCGAGGTACTATTTCTGGGCTAGCGGAGTCTGTAACCTGAAGCGTATGTAACCTGAGGTACCACTGTAAATGTAGTCCAGTACATTGGAAGATATTTGGTTTATTAACTCACATCTGCAAAATTAAATTTCTAGTAAAATGACAAGTAAGTGCCGGACATTAGTCATCCCAGTGCCTCTGTATTTTTTGGGGACAAAACAGTGGGATGTTCTTAATGGAGAATGGAATAGAATAACCGGGACCTGCAACAAAACACTGCACTTCATCGTCCTAAGAAGTGTGCTTCCCTTTAGGGTGCTAGCCAGCCATGTCCTTCTTGAGGCTACTCCATTCCATCACTACTCCTGTTTTTCTTTTCCAGTTTTTTTGTAGCTAATGAGGGTGCTCAGTCCTTGTCTGTTGTTGGGGGGGGGGTTTGGGGGGGGAGGCAGGCGGAGGAATGGCACTGATACCTCTCTTATGTCCTGTCATCCCCATCACCCAAGTTTGCTAGTTGCATGGCACTGCCTGCATGTTTCTTTTTCCTTATCTTCATGAGCCAAAGGGCTAGAGACCAGGTTTGATCAATATACAGTCGTACCTTGGAAGTCGAACAGAATCTGTTCCATTTGACTTCCAAAAGCGTGGCTTCTGATTGGCTGCATTGGAAGCCGCAGAAGCCCCGTCAAATGTTTGGCTTCCGAAAATAGTTCACAAACCGGAACAGTCACTTCCGGGTGTGTGATGTTCAGGAGCCAAAACGTTTGGGAACTAAGCTGTTTGTCTTCCAAGGTATGACTGTATCATCCAAAACCGGTTTGAAATCCGTATCATGATGTTGATTTCATAATGTTTGACCTGGCAGTAGATAGCAAATCACAGTGTGTGTGTGTGTGTGTGTGTGTGTGTAACACAAAATCACAATGTGGGGAAAACCATGAAGCCAGCCCAATACCTCTACATAAGGTAAAGGTAAAGGTACCCCTGCCCGTACGGGCCAGTCTTGACAGACTCTGGGGTTGTGCGCCCATCTCACTCAAGAGGCCGGGGGCCAGCGCTGTCCGGAGACACTTCCGGGTCATGTGGCCAGCGTGACAAAGCTGCATCTGGCGAGCCAGCGCAGCACACGGAAACGCCGTTTTCCTTCCCGCCAGTAAGCGGTCCCTATTTATCTGCTTGCACCCGGGGGTGCTTTCGAACTGCTAGGTTGGCAGGCGCTGGGACCGAGCAACGGGAGCGCACCCCGCCGCGGGGATTCGAACTGCCGACCTTTCGATCGGCAAGCCCTAGGCGCTGAGGCTTTTACCCACAGCGCCACCCGCTCCCCCATACCTCTGCATAGTTCCATCCTTATATCAGACATTATGATATATTGTGATGTTCATCTGGTTATATATCCTGATGTTGAAAACCAGATATATCGCCGAGCCCTTCTAGAGACTTGCCTTTTGCTGTAATGAAAGATGAATGTTCCAGGAAGGGGTCTAGAAAATGGGTCAGGGGGAATGTTCCCATAGCCTACCAACAAGCTATGGGTCAGAGTGCATGGTGGAAGCACTAATGCTGCTGCAGCAATGTGGACCGTTGCGTCAGCCGCTTTTGATTTATCAGCATTAATGAAAAGTTGAGTTGGAGAAATGGCCGTTCTGTAAGTTCCCATCCCAAGCACTTGAAGCTCTGTGATGACACATTTGGCGCCGTGTCAAGGAGAAAAGCCTGGGGCAGTCTCTCCTCCTACTCCAAACTCCTTAATGCGAAAAATGAGTCTCAAAGGTCACGTTTTATTGCCGTTCCAAAAAAGCAACGCCCACAAGAGCCCACCGCCCTCTCTGTGAGTGCATAGCCAAGGTACTTGGGGAAAACGGTCCTTTATCTTAGTAAACCCAGTTGTGCACATCCTGTCGTCCTTTTTTCTCTCTGAAAAGTGGGGAGTTAAAGCCCATTTTCTCTTCTGCCTTTGCTTGCTCTTTTTTCATTTGTTTAAAATGCTTTCATTCTCACCGCAGGCCAGTTCACTGTTGAAGGTGGTTTGCACCAGTGGAGATAGGGGACAATTGTACTGTGTCCTGCATTTATCCTAGGAGGAATATACATCTATATATAGAGAGAGTAGAACTGTAGGGCGAGGAGGTAGCATAATAATAATCTGTAGCTGACTGCAATTCATATCTCCATCATCACTGCAGTAATAGAAATAATAACCGTGCCTAGTATTCCCATAGCACTTAAGAATGTTCAAAGCCACACATTTTTCTGTAGTTTTCTGCTTATTGCAGCTCAGCAAAGCAGGTCAGTGTTATTGTCTCGATGTTAAGGTTGGTGTGATGGCCTGGGACTCGGACTCGGAGCCAGAGGAGTCTCAGTCCACACCAGATCCTTTGCCTCAGGCGGCAGCTGAACTTTGTCTGGGGCCTGATTCTGAAGAGCCCCAGTCTGCCCAGGTTCCCCTGCAACAAGCACCAGCTCCAGATGCGGAGATTACCTTGTTGCCTCCAGCTGGGCAATCACTTACAGCTGCTCCACTACCAGTTGGGTCAGTGGAGGCTGAGGCGGCCTCTGGGTCTACTAACCCACCAACATCTCCCGAGCTGCAGGGACTAAGGTCTGCGAGAAGGAGAGACCTGAGTACTCGCAGGAGGAGTGCTCGCCTTCGGGCAAGACAGGGAGGTGAGTCACCGGGGGATCAGGACCGACCGTTACCCCGACAGAGATAAAAGGCTGCTGGACCCCGCCCCAGGTTGCGGGAGTAGCATTGCTGTTTGCCAGAACCTGCCTGTGATCCTGTGCCTGACCTTGCCTGGTTTCCTGCCTTGTGTCCTGCCTTGGCCCTGTTGGACTGACTCCTAGCGGAACCCTTGGATTTGGGACCGGGCCTGGACCGCGTTGCTCGGGTTACCTCTGGGCCCAGCACAGTTAGGGTCTTCCTGACACTTTGGGAAGAGCCCTTGCCAGTCTGGTGTCTTCCAGGTGTTTTGGACCACAACTCCCATCAGCCCCTGATGGGAGCTGTGGTCTGAAACACTTGGAAGTCTCCAAGCTGGTGAAGGCTGCTTTAGAATGCTCTCAGACCACTTCATTTGCATTATCTCAGGATAATCCTAGACAGGGATTATCCAAGACATCTGCTAGGGAAGAGGGAATGGCTGATGATCTACATCGGGAAGAAATGGAGAACAAAGATCTGCTCTGGGGACAAGGTTGAGAGGAGACCAAGCAGGGCCATGTATTTGCCAAGAGGCCGCTGTAGAGGTGGTAACATTGGCCTCCAAGGAGCATGCCACAGCTGCAGCCGCCCCTGTGAAACCTGCCACCTGAGGCAGTCGCTTCGCCTTGTCTCATGGAAGGTGTAGCCCTGATCCTAGATGCTTGGAAGAAGTCCCTCACTCTTGTTTGATTGGAAGGTTTCTACCCCAGTTTTCCTTTTTTTTTAAAAAAAAAAGGGGGGGTAGCTCAAGGCAACGTTGCATCTAGCGCAGAATGCAATGGCTAGGCTGTTCTGTGAGATACCCTACCGTACCCACAGGGACGAGGGAGAAATTCGACTTGGTTTGTCGTTAAAGGCGAACCTGCCTAATTTACACATTCCAAAACAATATGAGAACTGAAGCACAGCCATCCTTCAAAATATTCCAGATTTTGCAGTGCAGTTGTCCAGCCGAGTAATGTGTCCAAAATTGAATATCCTGGGGTAAAGCATGGTTAAGAATGCATATATTTGCGGAAGTGACATATTAAAAATATTAGGCAAAAAATAAGTATATCAGGAGAAATCCACACTAAAATGCAGGTGCTTTTTCATGAGGACTTTTTCATGAGCCTCTGTTTTGCTTTCAGATTGATTGTCACACCACCCCCAAGTTTGCTTTTAGAGGGAATGGTGATGAACACTTCTGTTCTGTGCACTCTGGGAGCTCCTGTATTATTATTTTTACAATCTGCAGTGGTACCTCGGGTTACAGACGCTTCAGGTTACAGATGCTTCAGGTTACAGACTCCGCTAACCCAGAAATAGTACCTCGCGTTAAGAACTTTGCTTCAGGATGAGAACAGAAATCGTGCTCCGGCGGCAGCAGGAGGCCCCATTAGCTAAAGTGGTGCTTTAGGTTAAGAACAGTTTCAGGTTAAGAACGGACCTCCAGAATGAATTAAGTTCTTAACCCGAGGTACCACTGTATAAAGGAAGCCTGAATTGTAAACCAGCCCTATGCACCTTCACCCAAAAAGATCCCTCGTTTTCTTCAGTGCAAGTAACTTCCAAGGAAAGCCCCCTTGCGCAGTCTGGGAATTGCCTGGGATTCATGAGATTTACTGTCCTTGAATTCTGTGATGATCTCAAGCTTGATACTGTCCTCACAAACACACAAATAAAGCCTTTTTATTGATTCGCTTGCACACTTCTGAATTGCACGCTTACTTTCGGATCCCTGCATTGTCTTCAGACCACTTTGAGGGAACTGCACAGACGATGTAGTAAGAGTTCCCTGTCCTTTCATCTTCCATAAATAGGGGTTTTATTATTAAGTCGTAAAACCAAACCAAATGGGGACTGTTAAAGCACCCTGCAAATGTTCCTTTCATTGCACATGCTTTTCTTGAAAAGTGGGAAGGAATTGCAGGTCTTGTGCAATGTTTTTGGTATTGATTAGTCATTCTGGAGACTTTTTAACCACATCTAGTGCCAGCCTGCAGTCATATATCTTATTGACAACGTGAAATCAGGAAATGTTACAACCCATCCACTTCCCTCCCCTTCAGCCATCCCTTCAGCCATTTCTTAGCATGCTCTGTTGTTGTTTAGTAACTGATGAATGGTATTTTGCATTTTTCTCAAGGTGATTTACAAACACTCCATAAAAGAACAACTAAAAACACTGTTAAAAGCAGTTGCAAAGTACGCTTTAGAAATGGTACAAAATGAACAGCTAAAGGCAGAGAGACCTTTTCATCCTGGTGGAAAATCTTGCTGAAACAGAAATGTCTTCAGCTGTTCCCATGAAGTACAGATAGTGGGTGCCTTTCATTTCTCAATGGGGATGTTATTTCTGCAGAACAGGGACACCCACTCTGAAAGCACACCTCTTGAGTTGGTGTGATTTTAAGGAGAAACTCCCTTGCACAGCACAGTGGCCTACTGGGTGATCTCTCAAAAAACCTTGCTCTTGAGATGTAGAGTCCCTTATAAGTTAGTGCCACAAACCTTGAACTTGGCCCAGTAGCAGATTGGCAGCCTGTGGAAATCCTGAAAACCAGGTATTACCATATTGCCCTGAATATAAGCCTCACTTTTCCCCCAAATTCTGACTGTGAAAAGTTACAAAGTGAGGCTTAAATTCACGACCTAACAAAAGTAGGCTTTTACGATATCGCTGCTGAAACAGACATACGGTAAAACGGAACGGGTGTGAGTGCCAGCGGAATTTTAAGAGAGCAGCTTATATTCAGGTATTGACTTTTTTTCCTTTTAATTTTAAAGGTGCGGCTTATATTCAGGTGCGGCTTATATTCGGGCCAATACGGTATATACTGAACAGGTAACAGGGCTTAGTGAGCTGGGAGAGTCTGTGGCAGAGAGAAGTCCAGAGGCAGAAGCAGAAACACTAGAGAAGGGAGGCCAAGAGGCAGAGATGAGTCAGGCTAGTGTAGAGGCATGGGTATCTCCCCAGTCTGCTGCAAAAAGCTACCCCCTCCACCGAACCAGAAGAGGCATGAAGCGGGAGGAGCAAAGGCAGGCATGTAGGCACAGTCTCCAATTGCTTGGGAAAACCCTGGAGAGAAGACATAGTTGGCTGTGTGGAGGCAGGAACATTTAGTCTTGGCAAATGCTTCATGGGGGCCAGACCTGAGTTGCTGTTCTCACTGGGCCTGTCACTCCTGTGCAGATCCTCTTTTGCCAATAAAGAGTTAACACCAGCTTGCTTGGTGTGATTAACTGCTGGCTTCCTCTGGTGATTTAATAGACATAGATCCATAAGTGGAGTTGAGATGGCAACTATTGGCTCTATCCGGTTATTGTGTCCAACTTCCGTACATGCAAGGTCATGCCTTCATTGATGCTGGTGTGTATTCTCCAACATGTTGACCTCATACTGGAGCTCCTTTCCTCTTGGAGAAGCTCACACAGTTCCACTTTGACTTGGGGCCACTTTACACATCACAAAACTCTTGCATGGAAAGTAGATTGCTACATCGAACCATCGCTTGCGCACCAGGTTCTGCTGCAATTAACACATGTGCTGCACATGGAGGGAAATAGATGCATGGCCATTTGTCATTACCTCCATTCTGTTTATGAGCATTTTCCTATAAGGAACTGTTCTGTGTGCAAGAAATTATTATTATTATTAATTATTATTAATTTATTATTTGTACCCCGCCCATCTGGCTGGGTTTCCCCAGCCACTCTGGGCCGCTTCCACAAAGACCAAAAATACACTAAGATGTCACACGTTAAAAACTTCCCTGAACAGGGCTGCCTTAAGATGTCTTCTGAATGTCAGGTAGTTGTTTATCTCTTTGACATCTGATGGGAGGGCGTTCCACAGGGCGGGCGCCACTACCAAGAAGGCCCTCTGCCTGGTTCCCTGTAGCTTTGTTTCTTGCAATGAGGGAACCGCCAGAAGGCCCTTGGAGCTGGACCTCAGTGTCCGGGCAGAACGATGGGGGTGGAGACACTTCTTCAGGTATACTGGGCCGAGGTCGTTGAGGGCTTTAAAGGTCAGCACCAACACTTTGAATTGTGCTCGGAAATGTACTGGGAGCCAATGTAGGTCTTTCAAGACTGGTGTTATGTGGTCTCGGCGACCGCACCCAATCACCAGTCTAGCTGTCGCATTCTGGATTAGTTGTAGTTTCTGGGTCACCTTCAAAGGTAGCCCCACATAGAGCGCATTGCAGTAGTCCAAGCGGGTGATAACTAGAGCATGCACCACTCTGGCAAGACAGTCCGCGGGCAGGTAGGGTCTCAGCCTGCGTACCAGATGGAGCTGGTAGACAGCTACCCTGGACACAGAATTGACCTGCGCCTCCATAGACAGTTGTGAGTCCAAAATGACTCCCAGGCTGTGCACCTGGTCCTTCAGGTGCACAGTTACCCCATTCAGGACCAGGGAGTCCTCCACACCAGCCCGCCCCCTGTCCCCTGTCTGAAGAAGCCCCAAGAGAGCATCTCACTGCCCTAGGCTGAGACCCCCTGCTCCCAAGATTCCTAGCAGGTTTCATTAGAATACTGTCATTATTTATTATATTTAATAATAATGAGGAGGAGGATGGAGATAATTCCTCAGATGTTTATGTGAGAGTGCCCTCAAGCTAGCAGAGCGCTTGCTTAATACCAGCTTCTAAGATCGAAGCGATAACAACAAAGTCACTTTTTGCTCTGGCTAGGATTCCCAGGCAACACTCCTAGACAATGGGATCACAGATACTCGGTGTATAACTATTAGAACATGGCTTCTAGCCCAGTATTGATGATGTACATCATGTTGTAGTAATCTTCCCTCTCCCCCCCCCCCCCGAGCCGAGGAACAGAATATTGTGAAATTGTTGCTCCTGACTTAGAAAGCAATCTTTAAAAGACTGTCCTAATGCATGGAAGATAGAGGTGTGCGTGTGTGTGTGTGTGAATTGTGTGTTTGGACCCAGCCACTTTTGGGTCAGGCCCCAGCCACTTCTGGAATGTGGCCCCTGAGTGCTTTCCACTAAGGTAATCCAAAAACAAAACCCACACTTCTCCACCCCTGCTGTAAGAATGGCATTTCTGAATTGATTGTCCTTGGTTTTTATAAGCAACAAAAGTAGATTAGGAGTTGTGGTCTCCTATGGTCAGGCATTGGATGTTGCTCAGCCTGGGCAGCTCAGTTGGTTAAGAGCATGAGGTTGCAGGTTCGATCCCCACATAGGACAGCTGCATGTTCCTGAATTGCAGTGGGTAGACAATCCCCAGGGTCCCTTCCAACTCTATGATTCTACTCCTTATGTTGCTTTGATAATCTGGCCTCCATAATATCATCTGTGAAAGGGAACAATTAATGCATTGACTTACAGGATAGTTGTGTAGTTCAGTAATTATCATGATACACAACCCAACAGCATTTGGGGTGACGTCGAAACTTGAAATTGAAGGGGAGCCAACAGAGCATGCCTCCTTGCTTACGTCAGTGCAGTCATACCTCATGTTACGTTTGCTTCAGGTTGCGCGTTTTCAGGTTGCGTCCCGCAGTGACCCAGAAGTACTGGAAAGGCTTACTTCCGGGTTTCGCCGCTCGCACATGCGCAGACGCGCAAAATGATGTCACGCGCATGCACAGAAGCGGCGAATCGCGACCCGCGCATGCTCAGACGCGGGTTGTGTTCTTTTCAGGTTGCGAACAGGCCTCCGGAACGGATCCTGTTCGCAACCAGAGGTACCACTGTACATGGAAGGGGACTAGATGACAGCTCAGTTTTAAACCACATTGCACGCAGAGAGTTCAGGGTTCGATTCCAGCATTGTCAGCTAAAGGGTCTCTGGTGGAAGGATTCCTGCCAAAGACGTTATAAGACCACTGCCAGTCAAGAGCAAACAGTACTAAGTTCAGTGAACCAATGGTCTGACTCGATTCAAGGCAGCCTCTTACGTTCAAGAAACATTTATAAGAACGCCAGAATTGCTTTGCTTAATAAGATCAGAGGTTCATCAAGCTCAAAATGCTGTCTCCAGCAGTTTGCCAGCCACATGCGCCTAAAACCTCGTCAGCATTACGGACCTGTGGTTTGTCACTTGCGCTTGGTAACGGGAGATGCAAGTGAGACCTGCAGCGAAGTGTTGCAGTATGGAGTGCTCCCCTTCTCTCTTCTTGGGATATATCATTCCGCCCCTGGAATTCTGTTTTTAAACTCCTTGACAGTTGGTCAGCATTCTGTACCCATTGCACTTGGCTCTTTCCCCCCTAAAGCCTTTATGTACGCGGACCTCCCCTGAAATCTTCGGATTTATGCGTGGAAGGTACCGTTCCATCTACATAAGGAGTCTTACTCGGAGTTCACAAGTACTTGAATAGGATGCTAACTGACTGCAGAGGCTACGATTTTGGGCGTTGATCGGCCTTGTCCTTTGTCAGCTCCAAAGTTCTCTAAGCCGCTGATGACCACCGCAACATGAGAAATGTGGATTCTAAGAAGGCGCATCTGCAGGAGGCACACGAGTTCCCCTTGGCAGGGCTGCAAAGCAAGCCGTTTAACACAGTTTTCCATGCCCTAATTCATAGCATTAGTCTCTGAGCAGGGAGGGAAAAGCCGGCAATTTTTAACCTCCATTTCAACATCAAAATATATGCCAGGCTAATCTGCACAAAGATCCCTATCCTGGGCCAGTCCTATTATTCCACCTGTTTAATTACCTGCATTAGCACTTGTCATTCAGAGGGTGTGTGCTGTGTCTTGTAGTCTTCTGTTGCATGCAGACACATGCTGCATCTTGTACGCTTATACTGCATGAGGTCAGAAATAACAGGTCTTTCCAGTGATGTTTCTTTTATGTGTTATGGGCATCGGTGTATGTAGAAGAGCAGGTCTTTCCTTTATTTTGTTCCTCTGAAAAGTCAATTAGGTGTTGCCTCTTTAAACAGGATAGCTTACCAAAACTGCAGAAGGCAACTCTTAATGGAGCCTTTCTGCCCTTACCGTTTATAGTGGCATTGTTGCTGTTTGATCTTAAGTTTTTAAGAGCAATTTTGCAGCTCCTTTGGTCATATGGCGCTGTTGTTGAAGAGTTGAGTGTGGGGTTTTCCCTTCCACGCTAATAGCAGGTTGTGCTTCACTTGAGAACATTTCTGTGGCTGTCATGTTCCTTAAGTACCCTCCTGTTCCTCCAGCTAGGAAATGCCTGCAGTTAGGAATGAGGGGATATTCCTTCCATGGCTTCCATGGCTTTTCTGTGTATAAGACTATGTTTTTCCCCTTAGAAATCAAGCTAAAAACATGGGGCCGTCTTATACATAGGGTGGACGTTTGACTGGTTGCTGTTGTGGCTGTCGGCTGCTATTGTGCGTGTCATTGGTTGCTGTGTCAATGGGTGGTGTTGATTGGCCAGCACTGCATCAATTGGGCAGGTGACTGGCATCTTCTGCCAGCAAGGGGACAGACATGAGGCAGATTTTTGTGATGCGTGCAGGAGAGCAATTTTTGGCCCCCCCCCCTAAAAAAGTTCAACAACCCTCGATAATCCCCCTGCCCAAAAAAGCTGAACAACTCTGTGCAATCTTCTGCAAAAAAGCTCAACAACTTTGTGCCATCTCCCCCCCCCTAAATTTCACTCCCCCAAAATAGGGGGCGTCTTATACATGGGGGTGTCTTATAGACAGAAAAGTACGGTGTGTGTCTGCCTGAGCTATGGGGAACCTGGTAATTGGGATGAAATCTTGTCAGTCTTGTTGCGTGAACACGTACAAGTGCCAGCCAACCTCGCACAACTCTGTGCCCGTGACGTGTCAGGAGATTCACTGAATCAGTAAATATTCACAGTGCCGCTTATACATTGATGCCACCGTGACAGGTGGATGGGAGGTGCCGACTCTTGTAAGGAAAGGGAGTGCTCTTGCCTTGTCCAGGACTCATATTGCGAAACAGGGAGGTTCTGTACAAACTGTCAAGACCTAGTTCGGGAACGTGAGAATAATAAAGACAACTCAATCCATCCTTTACAATTATCGGGCTTACCTAGCAACATAAAACCTTTGAATATGTTCCAGTTGACCTCTTGTACTCACTACCAGTAACCCAGTAATTGCAAACTTGTGTAAGTGAACGCATATGTATGTATAAGAAACCTAAATGAGTTGTAGCGATCATAGCATGGTGGTGGGAGCTTCCACATTTAAGTGGAAGGTTACAGTGCAGGGCTCCCTACTCCTGAAAATTAAAGAAATCAGAGGCCCTAGGAAGATAGTGGACCATCTTTTTATTTACAGTAGTACCTCGGGTTCAGAACTTAATTTGTTCTGGAGGTCCGTTCTTAACCTGAAACTGTTCTTAACCTGAAGCACCACTTTAGCTAATGGGGCCTCCCGCTGCTGCCACTCCACCAGAGCACGATTTCTGTTCTCATCCTGAAGCAAAGTTCTTAACCTGAGGTAATATTTCTGGGTTAGCGGGGTCTGTAACCTGAAGCGTATGTAACCTGAAGCATCTGTAACCCGAGGTGCCACTGTATTACTTTTCCCTCTTAGGAGCACCAGAAAGCATGCAAAATTACTCCTCCATTGTGTTTTTCACAACAACCCTATGAGGTAGGTTAGGCTTCATTGCTGAGTAAGGATTTGGGTCTGGGTCTGTCGAGGACTTGTCTGACATTCTGACCACTATACCAGTGGTTTCCAACTGTCGTCCCCACCCCAAAAAAACCTCTTGAAAATTGCGAAGGGTCTTGGCAGAATTCCTTTTCTCCATGTTGTAGCAATTACAATGCACAGTGCTAAAAGCTGCGTGATTTTTAATTGCATCTTTGTTATGTTGTGCTTTTGGAGTACATAGTTGCTTTTGTTACTGTCTTTGTTTTTGTTTCTGTTACGTGTTTTTACATTGTGACTTTATGTTGTAACCGCCCTGAGACCTGTGGGTGCAGGGCAGCATACAAATTTAAGCAATGATAATAGTAATAATACAACGTAGGAAATTAAAGGAGCAAGAAAAATGCAGTTAAAAATGAGTACGAACATTACATGCCGTGGATGTGCTGTCTCTCATCTTCAACCACAAACCCACAGACCTGCCGTGGACCACCTGAATGGAGCTCACAGACCACTGGTGGACCACAGTTTGAGAACTGCTGCGCAACACCACCATGCTGGCCCACGCAAATGCACATCCTGGCAACCTGTTTGTTGTGGTGGAGTAGATCTGTACGTGTAGAGTGATGCCGTGCTTCTAATATAAAAGAGGGAACAGGCCACCAGCACCCAAAGCATGAATATCAAGGCCAGGTGCTGTCCTGTCCACATGGCTGAGTGGGTTGATTGTGGGTTCACAGTGCCCACAGGCTGCATGTCTGGCATTGTGGTGTGTGTTCCCCGGAAAGCAAAAAAGATGACTCTGTTAAGATATTACAAGCAGAGATTTTCAGGAAACTGAATGGGTGGCCACAGGTTATTTTAGCAGAGGTATGCTTCTTGTTGTTGTTTAGTCGTTTAGTCGTGTCCGACTCTTCGTGACCCCATGGACCAGAGCACGCCAGGCACTCCTGTCTTCCACTGCCTCCTGCAGTTTGGTCAAACTCATGCTGGTAGCTTGGAGAACACTGTCCAACCATCTTGTCCTCTGTCGTCCCCTTCTCCTTGTGCCCTCCATCTTTCCCAACATCAGGGTCTTTTCCAGGGAGTCTTCTCTTCTCATGAGGTGGCCAAAGTATTGGAGCCTCAGCTTCAGGACCTGTCCTTCCAGTGAGCACTCAGGGCTGATTTCCTTCAGAATGGATCGGTTTGATCTTCTTGCAGTCCATGGGACTCTCAAGAGTCTCCTCCAGCACCATAATTCAAAAGCATCAATTCTTCAGCGATAAGCCTTCTTTATGGTCCAGCTCTCACTTCCATACATCACTACTGGGAAAACCATAGCTTTAACTATACGGACCTTTGTTGGCAAGGTAATGTCCCTGCTTTTTAGTAACTGAGGTATGCTCAGTTACTGTTTAATTGTGTTTTCATCTCACCCTTTTTCTAGAAATTTTAAAGCACCCTCACAACAACCTGCGAGGTAGGCCAGGCTGAGAGCGACTGACTCTAATTCACCCAGTTCACTTTTTCTTTGGGTTGGGGCTGGCTGAGAAGCTTAAGCAAGAGCATACTGTCTCGCTGCTATGCTGTCATTGAGTTGACACAGAGAGAGGCAAGGGGAATGGCTTTGCACCAGTAGCGTAATCAAAATAATTCCGGCTTTTCTTGAATTGTGAGATGGTTGCCTTTTCATGGCACATGCAAACAGATTGCAAAAAATCATCTGTTTTTTGTTTTGTGCCATTGCCTTGTTTGCCGGAATAATGAGGCTGCATTGCCTTCGTAAATATACGCTTTAAAAAAAACCAAACAAACAAACTTAGTTGTCTTCTGGCACTGCTTATTAAAACTCACAAGGCTTCTGTGACCAGGCTGCATAGCTCTAGAATTAGCTCACCGATCTGGTAGCTAATTGCTGAAAATGACACACAACTGACCAAGGGCCATACAAAAACAAAAAACAAAAATTCCAATGGTCCTGGAAAGAAGATTAAAATTCCCTTTCGCTGGAAGAACTCCTGCATTTTGAGGGTGGGGAGAGCAGGGAGATTTAGCAGCAACAAGACTTTGGAGCAGAAAGTCACTTGAGAGCAACTGTGCAGAGACAGAAACAGGAGTGACTTTTTTGGGGTGGGGTGGGGAGGTATTTAAAAAAGCACAACTCAACTTAAAAATCACTTTATACATGGACACACTGCATCAAAGGACTTCTGAGTGGGAGGACTCAAATGGCAAACCACTTTGTTTTCCTCCCTTGTCACTGCGGAGGATGCAACGGTACAAGGTATTTAGAAGGGGAACAACAGGAGGCTCTCGGGGCATATTATAAAGCAACTTCCTTTGTTTAATTGACATTTAGCTGAGTTAAGGAGTGCACAGCCCTGTCTGCAGTCTTCGACAAGGGACAGAGCAGTGGGTGGTTTTGCCTAGATGAGATCTGGGGCAAGACTCAGTCCAGGGCGAGAGGCCAGGCAGTGTAGGAGGCGAAAGAAGACTAGGCAAGCATGCAAGAGGAGGACCCAGGAGCATAGGCCATTGACATGGCTGCCTGCCAGCTATTCCTTTGTTAGGAATGCTTACTTGGCTGATGGGAGCCGATTGTTGGGCCGTGGTCTCATGATATCCGAAGATCTCTCTTCAGGGCTTTAAAAGAGAGCCACCCCCACCATGAACTAAGGAGAAGAATAGGATGGTGACTTAATGGGTCGCCGAAAAGAGGAAATGTGTCATCTGGGAAAAGGGCACAGATTTGCCTAAACATTGCATACGTGAAGTTCTGTGAATAGAGATGGACATTTAGAAATAATTGTTGTGATTTAAACAGGAATATACAATGCTTCTCTCCTTAATGAGGAGGTCTGTGACCAGGTCTGCTGTTTGAGTGATAACTGTTGGTGGGTAACCTCCAACGCCCTGCTCACATGCTCCTACAGTTCTTTGAGTTTAAACTAGACTAGGACTGAACAGTGTTTCCGTGCACTCCTCTGGTTCGCCAGAAGCGGCTTGGTCATGCTAGCCGCATGACCCGGAAGCTGTCTGCAGACAAACGCCGGCTCCCTCGGCCTATAGAGTGAGATGAGCATGCAGCCCCAGAGTTGTCCACGACTGGACCTAACTGTCAGGGGTCCCTTTACCTTTACCTTAGGCCTGAACAGCCTTTCAAAGAGAGCTCCATCCCTGTAACAAATGACACATGGGACCACTTACGAAGGAGTAGGTGAAGAAAACATTACTTTGCAATTTTAAATTGGGCAGAAAGGCAGAGGGAGAATGGAGGGTTAGCTGAAGATCCCTTGAGGGTTCAGAGCCTCTCTTTGACTGCCCAGGATGGGTTAAAAAAACCCAACAACACCATGCACAAATAAATAAAGCAATGAATCTAAGGGCTTGTTCACACTTACTTTTCCTCTGTGCTTGCTGACCCTGGAATTTATCAAAACATTGAGTTTTGACTATGGCAGACCAACACGGCTACCCATCTGTAACTGGAATTTATCCCTTTCCTTGAGGAAGTGAGAAATCATGCAACAATACGTAGGCTGCAGAGGATGGGCTGCAAAGGTGGAATGTGTAGCTGCCACAGCAGGGGTACTAAATTAATTGTTTGTAAAAAGTGGCTTTCTGTGTTCGTCAAATCCTTAGCACAAAGCCAGCCAGGTCAGTAGCCAAGAAAGGTTTGTTGACCATTTTACCTACAGCCACTTCCTGATTCATTTTGTAGGGGCTGGTGGAGGGCTGGTCCCGGTCAGAGCAGGGCACATTTAGAACCACAGCGAGAGAAATGCAATTTGGTCGATGTATTCTGCAGTATTATCGTCAGGTGTTACTAGAAGGGGCGTGAGAGAGATAAGAAGCCAAAGAAGGGTTGCATAGAAAGAGACAGGGCTGTTTCCATAGAGCAATAATCTTAGCGTCTATCAAGAAAGTGGTTGAGAATTGCATGTTTCATTGCTTCCCCATACCTGAAGCAGAATGTGGTGCAGCTGTCTACATAAGTTGATGAGCACATGACACATTTGATTGATGCCACACACCAAAATCTTCCTGTATGTGAAAAAGTGGCATGCTATGTCTAATGGTTCTAGCCTAGTCTCCTCCCTGGTGAAGTTCATTTTCTGCTTTCAGGGAGGCCTGTACCACTGGGAGCTAGTGTGGTGTAGTGGTTAAGAGCGGTAGTCTTGTAATCTGGGGAACCAGGTTCGCGTCTCCGCTCCTCCACATGCAGCTGCTGGGTGACCTTGGGCCAGTCGCACTTCTTTGAAGTCTCTCAGCCCCACTCACCTCACAGAGTGTTTGTTGTGGGGGAGGAAGGGAAAGGAGATTGCTAGCCGCTTTGAGACTCCTGAAGGGGAGTGAAAGGCGGGGTATCAAATCCAAACTCCTCCTCCTCCTCCTCCTCCTCCTCCTCCTCCTCCTCTTCTTCTTCTTCTTCTTCCTGTTTTCTGAATGTTGGAACTGTCTCTTTTGTGACTATCCATGCATTCTCTCTTGGAGTCTGTGAGTGAACAAGGGAGAAGGAGTTAGTTTTCATACTTGATTTTCTACCTCCCCACTCACATTTTCGCAGTTATGTTCCATTTGTGCTTGCTTCTCAAGAAGTTTGGCAAGCAGCTGCATTTGTCTGTGTGTTTGGCTGATTTCAGTTTGGCAAATTTAGCAGGCTACCCCAGAAGAAGAAGAAAAACCCATCTTCTTATTTTCTTTTTGCCGTGGTTGGATTCAGATTAAAGTCTATTCTGCAGCTCTAGTTTGATCTTCAAGTTATTGCCTTCCAATATTTTTTTGCAAGCATTGGCCTTGTGTACCTTTTCTTCTGGGCCAGCTTTCTGTGGCCTCGTGCGCTTCAAATGTTTTGGGGCAGCAACCCTCATCAGCCCCAGCCAGTGATGCAAATGGTCATGGAGTTGTAGTAAAAAAAAAAATCTCCATTGAAACCCTAGTTGTAAAGACCTTCACCCTATCATCGCAGTCCTATAGTATGTTTTGGGAAATTGCACACTCAAAATACAGTCGTGCCTTAGATCCTGAACTCTCTGGAACTCAGGACATTTTGGCTCCCAAACGCTGCAAACCCGGAATTGATTGTTCTGGTTTGTTCTTTTGGAACCCGAATGTCTAACGGGGCTTCCACGGCTTTTGATTGGCTGCAGGAGCTTCCTGCAGCCAATCAGAAGCCACGGTTTGGTTTTCAAACGTTTTGGAAGTCGAACGGAATTCCGGAACGGATTCCGTTCGACTTCCAAGGTATGACTGTACAGGGGGGAAAAACATTAGTTCATCTGTTAAAGGTGATGTTGGATCCCACTGCACTAAGTATGGCATATGAAACCCCGTCCCTGTAGCTTCTATAGCCAGTTGTCATGTTGCTCTACAACTGCCCACCCTGCCTATTCCAGATCAACAAAGAGGCCCCTCTAGACATCTTTTCTTATTGTGCATTTATGATAAGTTTTGCTTGGGATGATGCTACTACTGGGGCGGTTATATGCTCATGTGCTCTTGTCACTGAGCTTAGCCCTTCTCAGTATCGGTTATTTCTGATGGAAGAATGATACTCCTAAATGTATTTTTTCCCTTACTGTATGCAATGAACCTCTTCTGAGTTACAAGTTTTGGGGAGCTATGATTGACCACTCTGTGTGCAATCTACCACTTGGGTTTATACATGTCCTCTTCTCCTGTCATCTTATATAATGGTGATAACTCGCAGTTTCTAAAAGTGGATGAAGATGGTGTAAAAATGTCCCACTCACTCCCAAGAGTGGACAAGACAATTTCCACACCCCCAGAGGTGTTGGGTCCTTTAAGACAGGAAGTAACCTCCGCAATAACTAAAAAACACCGCATACTGGCGTGGCTGACAGTTTGGTCAAGTTCTCTACAGAGAAGTTTATTGTTACAAGGCTTGCCATTTCTGGGGGTAGAAGGTTTCCTCTCTTAAAAGGTCAAGTGTAGGCTGAATCATCTCAGAGTTTGCTTTTCTTCATGGCAACATTATTCAGGGAGCATGAATGGAAGTTCTTGTGAAGAGGGCAGCACTTTGCCTTTGCCACACAGATTCCCACCAGTACACCAATTAGGTTCTAAGTTTTGCCTTTAAGAATTAGTCCGGACAGGCACCGTTGCGATAATTTTTAGTTGACGGATTAGTTTTTCAAGCCGAAAAAGGAAACCTGAGGGAGGAAAGGTATTCCAATTTGGAGCGTTCCGCTCTGGCTTTGATGTTTTCTGAGTAATTGCGCACACAAAATGACAGGGAAAGAAACATTAGTTCATCTATTCAAGGTGGCGTTGGGTCCCACTGTACAAAATACAGCATATGAAAAAATTTCCTGCCTTCATAGGGTTGGGGAAGGAGAGCTGCGGGCTGCTAGCAAAGTCACTCAAAAAATGCAGATAAAAAGAAATCCTATTTTGGGGCAACCGAATCTGAATAAGGTAGCAAACTCCTTTGTGTAACTGGAGAACAGCAAAAACCAGGGGCAGAAGGAAAGATATTAAAACTGTAGGACAAGGATGAGTAGCTGTTGAGCCCGAACCATAGCCATTTGATAAGTGTGCAAGGGTGTGCAGCTGTCGGTCACCTGACATCGCAGTGACATCAGCTGACCTGTTTTTGCCTGTGCTATTTACCTGCCATGCAGGTAAAGGCTCAGCCTAATAACATAAGATGAGCCCTGTTAGATCAGGCCAGTGGCCTGTCTACTCCAGTATCCTTTTCTCACAGTGGTCAACTGGATGCTTGTGGCCAACCAAGACCTGGGAGCGCTCACAGCACTGGAAGTTCTCCAAAGGGAGTTGCAAGCAAGTTGGATGCACAGCAGCACTTTGCACACCCCAGTGATCAGCTGATTGGCAGTGCATACTGAGGCCCAGTTCACAGTGCTTTGCAAGCCCTGGCAATCAGCTGGTCATTGTTGTTCACTGGGGCTTTGCAGGCAATCAGCTGGTATTTGAGTGCCTGCAAACCCCCTTTGAGCCCAGCTGCATCTTACCTGCCCTGGCATCGGGGACAGGGCTGATGGGTGTGGCTTAGCCAAAATGACCTTGCGAGCCAAATAAGGAGGCTAATTAGAGGCACTAATTAGGTCTGTGCGCCAGAGGTGCCTTGGGACAAGAATGGTAATTAAATGCATGCATGAAAAGTCCTTTTTAAATACATGTCTGCTATCTTAATTGACGCTGGTTCCCTCCTTCCACCTACAGCTGATCCCACTGCTCTGGGATTCATCATTTCCCCATGGTCTCTCCTGCTTCTTCCATCCGGCAGTGTATCCTTCACAGATGAAAATGTTTCCAGCCAAGACCTGCGAGCATTCACGGCACCAGAAGTCCTCCAGAATCAATCGTTGTCGTCTCTTTCTGATGTCGAAAAGGTACTGCGATCAGATCTCTCTTCTGTAGTGTTTTAATGGTGTTTCGTGGGTGGTATGTTGCTTTTATTTATTCACTGATAGCCACCTTTGCTCCAGACTGGAAGAAGGATGGGATATGAAAGTATAAACTAAACAGATGCATGGTGGGTAGAGTAGAACATGGGTCAGCAAACTAAGGTCCGCGGGCCGGATCAGGCCCAATTGCCTTCTAAATCCGGCCCACGGATGGTCCAGGATTCGCTGTGTGGATTGCCAGTGCGCATGTTCTTTCCCTCTCCCTCACAGGGTGGCAGCAGCGCCTCCTCCCTCCCTCCTCCTGGCTTCTCCCTGCCCTGCCTAGAGGAGGAAGGGGGCTGGGCTTTGTTGCTGCCAGCCCCTCTCCAGAGCCCTTTCGCATGCCATTCATCGTCCCACCGCTGCCAGCCCCTGCCGCTCGCAAGACACAGGAGCCACGGTTGGCTGAGTGCCCCCCCTCGAGCGGCGCCATTTAAAGCAGCCCCTCTCCGGAGCCGTTTCGCGCGCCACTCATCATTCCTCCACCGCCGTTCATTCGTTTTTTCAAAATATAGTCCACGACCAGAAAATCAAGTGATTTAAAGGATTTTGACTTAGCTGGTGCATAGTAGCCAAATCATGGTTTGAACATCACAACTGTACCTCAGGCTTGCATGCCCTGTTCTTTCCTTCCCTTTCCCACTTCCTGCTTTGAGCAAACCATAGTTGGTCATTATTTACAAACTATGGTGTATGCGAGCCATAGTTTTGCCATCAAATTAGAATTGGACACTGCGGCTTGAATTGGGTTTCTGCTTCTGGTTTTGAAGCCAAACCATAGTTTGCATGAACCATACTGGACATACTGAGAAACTAGGGTTTGCTCAACCCAGGAAGGTAAGTGGGAGGCGCTGTGGTCTAAACCACAGAGCCTAGGGCTTGCCGATCTGAAGGTCAGCAGTTCGAATCCCCGCGATGGGGTGAGCTCCCGTTGTTCTGTCCCAGCTCCTGCTAACCTAGCAGTCTGAAAGCATGTCAAAGTGCAAGTAGATAAATAGGTACCACTCTGGTGGGAAGGTAAACAGTGTTTCTGTGCGCTGCTCTGGTTCGCCAGAAGCAGCTTAGTCATGCTGGCCACATGACCTAGAAAAAACTGTCTGCTCCCTCAGCCAGTAAGACGAGATGAGTGCCGCAACCCCAGAGTCGTCCGCGACTGGACCTAATGGTCAGGGGTCCTTTCCCTTTACCTAAGAGGGAGGATGGTGGAAGTGTGCAAGCCTGAGACATGTTAATGATGAGCAAACCATGATTTGTTCATTTTGTGTTAACAGAGTCATTATCTGGGGACAAGTAACTAAGGAAATCAGTTTTGTGTCTTCAGTTTATTTGCCTCTTAATTTTTTCCTCAGTTGGGAGTAAAAAAAAGATTCAGGTCAATAACAGAGCATGAAAAAATAATCTTTTAAAGCACATATTATTATTTTAATTAGAAAGCAAGTCCATCTCATAATACTGTGCTGCTAAGCACACTGTGTCTTCTAATTACTTCTGGCTTTCAATATTTTGCTTTGTTTCGGCTATAGTTCATCAAGAGAGCTTCTGAGTGGGAATCTGTTTTTATTTTCAGCTCCTGTTCCTGAAATCTGAGCATGTTCCACAAAAAAGTGCTACAAGCCAAAGCAAATTCCCATTTATGATGACCTCCTGAAATACAATGACAGGGTTGCATGAGCCTCTGGGTTATGACTTCATTCCTAAACCAAAGAAATGATGTACTCGGTGATAAATTTCTGGCAGGCTGCTGGACAGACAAAAGAATGCCTTGTTGGTCACTTGCTAAATTCAAACTAAAAAACAAACAAACCCACAACTGCATTAACTCTATTGTTGCCAGGAATACTCGGCTTTGTAGCTCATTTGAGGGATGTGCAGATTTTGAAATCCGCTCCTGCCTTGTAAAAAAAAAAAAAAGAGCCAGACATGTTTTAGGAAAAACATCTCTAAGAAATGAGTTGTTAGTTCTGTGTGCTCAGACTGAAGAGTTTTATATATTACTGCCAATTCTCATAAGAAATCACTTTCTGCAGCAGCTGTTTCACATGAAATGCATCTCATGTGGTTACAAGACATCTTGAGGTTTTTCTCAAGTGTCTTGCAAGACTCCATCTTGTATTAACTCCCTCCTTTCTCTTTTTTCCCTGCACATCGCAAGCATAATTAGATGCCTTTGCTACACCATTAATTCCACACATGTCTCTTGTGTTGCAGATTCACATCTATTCTCTCGGAATGACACTTTATTGGGGAGCTGACTATGATGTCCCGCAAAGCCAGGTGAGTAGTGAAGGGATGTTATTGGGGGCGTAATGATATGTTACCAGGCAACTTCTGTTTGCTTTTCTCGCTGCAAAGTGGTATTGGGAGGAGGCAAACGGCTGGGAAGAAATAGGAAGTGGAAGGTAGAATGCCTAACCTTTCCTCCATCCCAGCATGTCATGACCACAGATGGGAGGAACTGGTGCCAAATGGGAAGAGTATTACTTTTCTTACTTACGCTACTGCCAATGAACAAACAGAGTAAAATAATAGTCATAGTGTGCAGTACTAGACAGGGCATGTCATCAGAAGATAACCACCCACTTTGAAAGCTTGAAAGTGAAATACAAAACTCAAAGGCTTTGGTGGCTGGGAAGTCATCCTATCAACCGAGGGTGTACACCCTTGAGTGTGGGTTTCCAACAGAATATACGAGATGATCAACTAGTAATACAGGAAAAAATGTAAGCAGCTCCCAGCTGTTTGGGTGTTGTCCACTAATTACAAGACTAGGCTGGTTCCAGCTGTCCAGTCAGTTTGCTTCCTTCCTTCTGACTCTCTTCGTATCATGTTTCTGTGTTATGGCCAAGTAGATCCAGACGTACTTAGGTCCAGGTTCACACATCTGCACGCATTTCTGGTTATCTGTAGTGCCAAGTGGTATCTTCCATGTGCAAACGAACCGGTTACTGCAAATGGAACTCTTCCTACTACCTGAAGTCAGCTGGAATGCTGCACTTTGCAGACTTGCAGCTGAATGGCAGGCAGTGGTAAAACATGTCTGTGAGAACCTGCCCGTTGCTGTTCTTCAGGACAGATGTAGCAACAGTGTTTGGGTCAAGGGAAGAGCCATAGCTCAGTGGCAGACCACATGCTTTGTGTGGAGTCCCTAGGATCTCCAGTTAAAGGGGTCAAGTAATACAGTGGTACCTCGGGTTACATACGCTTCAAGTTACACACGCTTCAGGTTACACACTCAGCTAACCCAGAAATAGTGCTTCAGGTTAAGAACTTTGCTTCAGGATAAGAACAGAAATCGTGCTCCGGCGGTGCGGCAGCAGCAGGAGGCCCCATTAGCTAAAGTGGTGCTTCAGGTTAAGAACAGTTTCAGGTTAAGAACGGACCTCTGGAAGGAATTAAGTACTTAACCTGAGGTACCACTGTAGTTGTTAGATGGAGTTGTTGTTGTTTTTTGAATTTATATACCGCCCTATACCTGGAGGTCTCAGGGCAGTTCACAGAATAAAATCAAAGTATAAAACCACAAAATACATAATCAAAATAAAAACAACAACCCAATCACCTCCCATCCCACCCCACCCCACATTTTAAAAGGGCATAGGATGTCAATCAAATCAAACAAAGGTCTGGTTAAAAAGGAACTTTTTTACCTGGCGCCTAAAGGTGTATAATGAAGGTGCCAGGCAAACTTTCCTGGGGAGAGTATTCCACAGATGGGGAGCCACTGCAGAGAAGGCCCCGTTCTCATGTTGCCACCCTCTGGACCTCTCAAGTAGGAGGCATATGTAGAAGGGTCTCAGAAGATGATCTCAGGGTCTGGGTAGGTTCATATGGAAAGAACCTTGCGATATTGCAGTCCTGAGCCGTTTAAGGCTTTATAGGTCAAAACCAGCACTTTAAATTGGGCCTGGAAACTAATTGGTAGCCAGTGCAGTCATACTAGGATCGGTGTAAGATGTTTAAACCGTCTTTCTCCAGTGAGCAACATGGCCACTGAATTCTGCACTAGCTGAAGTTTCCGAACCGTCTTCAGAGGCAGCCCTACGTATAACACATTGTAGTAATCTAACCTTGAGGTTACCAGAGCAAAGACAACAGTAGTTAGGCTATCCCTGTCCAGATAGGGGTTTAGCTGGGCCACCAGCCGAAGCTAATGGAAGGCACTCTGGACCACTGAGGCCACCTGAGCCTCAAGCGACAGCAAAGGATCCAGGAGTACCCCCAAGCTACGAATCTGTTCCTTCAGAGGAAGTGTAACCCCATCAAGAGCTGGCGATCTCCCACCCATCTGGTCTAGGGAACAGTGCCTCAGTCTTATCAGGATTGAGTTTCAGTTTGTTGGCTCTCATCCAGTCCATTACTGAGGCCTGTAAGCTAGAGGAGATGGACTTGCAGCAGAAAATGATCTTGGGCAATGGTACCTGCTCACCTCTAAATCTCGGTTTAAGGCTCCCAAACTATTTGAATTCCCTAACTTCCTCAGCTCATAGATATGCCTTTGTAAAGGCAAGCTTCAACACCTTCCCATCGAACGTGCTGAGAAATAGATTCTCCAATGGACAGATATCGCTCTTATGTGATTGTAATAGTGGGGCACCGGAATCGCTGCATCACATAATCTTTGACTGTGCTTTTCACTTACCGGCCAGGAGCAAGTTTCTTGCTCAATATCTTAAGGGAATTGCCGATGATACGATTGAAGCCAAACTGAGATATCTACTAATTGATGATGACCCCCTAAAATCACTCATGGTTGCCAGATTCCTGATCAGTGTCCTATCCCTAAAGAAGAGAAACGGTCTCCTGTGTGATTCGGATAACCCCTTTAAACCATGACCTATGTTTTAGGTGATATCACCATTGTTTTAAACCATGATCTATGTTTTAGGCGATATCACCATTGATATCCCTGATTAATTTATGAGCAGAGGGCGATGTATAGGTTACAAATTTATTGTAATGTATGATGGTGGTTTCTGTTTTTGTATGATGGTGGTTTTTGTTTTTGTTTTGCTTCGATTATTGTTTGTCTTTTGTAAGTTTTGGTGATTTTAAACTTGGAGGTTTAAGTATAATATGTTGGTATGGGAAACTGTCGTGTAACGGGCCAATGGCCGTAATAAAGATCAATCCAAATCCATTACTGAGGCAAGACACTGGTCCAGCACTTCCACTGCCTCACCTGCAGATGTAAAGGAGAAATAGAGCTGAGTGTCATCAGCATACAGCTGACAACATACACCAAACCTCCAGATAATGCCACCCAGTGGTTTCATGTAGATGTTAAACAACATGGGGGATAGGATTGAGCCCTGCAGAACCCCACATTGAAGGTTCCACGGGGCTGAAAAGCATTCCCCAAGCAACACCCTCTGGGAACGACCATCCAAGTAGGACTGGAGCCACCGCAAAGCGGTGCCACCCACCCCTGGTTCAGACAGTTGCTCCAGAAGGATACCTTGGTCAGTGGTACCAAAAGCCACTGAGAGGTCGAGAAGAATTAACAGGGACATGTTTCCCTTATCTCTCTCTCGACAGAGTTCGTCATACAGGGCAACCAAAGCAGTTTCTGTGCCAAAACTGGGCCTAAACCACAACTGAAATGGATCCAGAAAATCAGTTTCTTCCAGAAATGCCTGGATCTGGTCTGTTAGGTTCCATCTGAGACCTTGGAGAGCTGTTGTCAGACAGCACAGACAATACCGGCCTATGTGGACAAATGGAAGGGCAACTTCATATTTTATAGCTTATCAAGAGTAATCACCCCATCTTATTTAAACCATACAGTTGTGGACTTAGGTAAACCGTGGAGGTGTGAACTACTAGTTCCTGATTTTTACTGGTTTACCAAAAATGTTTTCCTAGCAATATAAACAATTTTATCTGCATCATATTTCCATGACTTGCCTCCATGTATGTTTGTGCAATCATTCTTATAGGCCTTAAGATTGCAGTAGTTTTGTTTTGTTTGTGCTTTAACCATTTATATTGTGCTTTTATCCTGTATTTTTATCTTGTGAACCGCCCTGGGATGAAGCATTCTATATAAATTTAATAAATAATAATAGTCTGCCGCATCTGCAGGTAAGGCTGGGAAAGACTGAAACCTTGGGAGAGCCACTGCCTGTCAAGTGTGGACTGAGAGTCGGGTCACTATAAGGCAGATATTGGCATGATCTATTAAGAGAGAATGAAAATGAGGAGGAGGCAGATGCTAACCAGGTTTTTTCTGCTCTTTTCTTTTCACCACCAGCCCATTAAACTTGGGGATCACTTGAACAGCATACTGCTTAGCATGTGCGAAGACCTTGTTTATGCCCGTGTCTCTGTGCGGACGGTTCTGGACGCTTGCAGTGCTCACATCCGGAACAGCAGCTGTGCCCCTTCCTTCTCATATGTGAAACAGTTGGTGAAACTGGTTCTGGGGAGTTTGTCTGGGGTAAGTGTTTACGAGCATGTTGAGCAACCGTTGAAAGTTGGCAGAGCTACTGTGAAGTCACCTTCCCAGCCTCCCTTAAAGAAACATCCAACAGAGTTTTCAACACAGATTTCAGAGGAGGATCTCAGAGGGCTCGTGAGAGATTTGCAAGGGAGCTGGTGATGGGAGAGCGCGCGCACACACACACACACACACACACACGTTGCTTTGAAAACCATTCCCCTTTTCCAGGAGTTCTTTCTGAAGGCTCAAAGCCTCCCCCCCCCCGGCTTATCACACACACACACACACCCCAAATCTTTTCAAAGGGGGAGAAGCTAACCCAAAGTAGGGGAGACTTGCTAGACACAGGAAATGTATTGAAGACCTGCCTTTAAGATGTGGTTGGGATTGTCTAGAATGGGATCAAGGGATTTGTAGTTCTTCCTCCTTCCTTGGTTTAACGACATAAGACTATAGATCCCATGCTCCACAGCCGTCATTACTTGCTGAGGAACATGTTACTGTAAGCTTCAGTGCCATCTTCAGTGCCCCATGTAACGTGCCAATCCTCCTGTTACAAAGACACAGAAATACAACCCTTCTTCTCTGTCCCCTTGGCATACTTGAAGGAGACAGTTTTCTCTGCTCTCAGGCCCTCACTTGAGGGGGGAGATGATGGGGGTGCAAAGCGCCCCCTGCCTCACATCTAGGGATTGGTGAGTCTGTCAGCTTTGATTTCCCTCCTTTTCTTTTCTTTTCAGTCTTATGTTCAGTTCTCCATATTTCCACATCAGTTTGCATTATTAAAAAAAAGAAGTCCACATGAAAATTCATCAAAGTTTAAGTACAAATTTCTCCCCCTATGTGTATGTTAGTATTCCTAATATATATATATATTTTCAAAGCAACTTCCCCTAATATAAAGAATTTTTAATGTTATTTTCACAAATATATGCATTGTTATTCACACTCTACCCCAGCACATTCATTTTTGTACACATTAGTTGGCTGGGAAGTTTGGAGAATTTCAAAGGATGGCTGTGTTTTGGTTCTCATATCATTTCAGGAAGTGCTGATCAGATAGGTTTGCCTTTAAATGCCAACTGCATCAAATTTCTCCTCATCTCATGTCACCTCTACGTAGGTTAGCATCCTCCAAGAGTTTGACGGTGAAGCTCTGAAGTGGGACCCCCCCCCCCCGCCTTCACACACATGGGGTCCCCTCTCACTCACTCCCCCTCAAGTACTTCCCTCAGACTTTTCCTTTCAGCTGGCTGAGATCCAACAGATATTCTAGACTTTCTCCAGAATGGTCATGTTTGCTTTCCTTGGAACTTCCCAGGTTTGCTTCAGATGAGCACGCTCCGAATTTTCAGCTGCTCATTTTAATCAGCTGAAGTCACAGCTGCGACAGGGTGTCTAAGGAGGAAGATCTTTTGCCTTAAATTGAGATGGCCTTTAAGTTACCATATTTTTCGCTCTATAGGACGCACTTTCCCCCCTCTAAAAATTAAGGGGAAATGTGTGTGCGTCCCATGGAGCGAATGCAGGCTCCTTGGCTTCAGCGATAGCAACGTGAAGCCTCCGAAGCACAGAGGGAGCGCTCCCTCCGCGCTCTGGAGGCTTCGCGTTGCTTTTGCTGAAGCCTGGAGAGCGAGAGGGGTCGGTGTGCACCAACCCCTCTCGCTGTCCAGGCTTCAGGGATAGCCGCCTGAAGCCTTCGGAGTGCAGCGCGAGTTCCCGCTGCGCTCCGGAGGCTTCAGGTTCCTTTTGCTGAAGCCGGGAGAGCAAGACTCTGCTGGCTTCAGCAGAGAGGGAGAGCTGCGCAGCGCCCCTTCAGCGAAGCAGGAGGAGAAATGGAAGGGGCTCTGTTTCTCCTGCCGCTTCACTGAAGGGGCGCTGAGCAGAGAGGGGGAGATTTTTTTTTCTTCTTCTCCCCCTCTAAAACAAGGTGCGTCCTATGGTCGGGTGCATCCTATAGAGCGAAAAATACGGTACTTTTTCTGCACACCTACTCAGCTTAGTTTCAGCCCTGAAGAAAGTCGAGTTGACCCTGATAAGTACCTCATGACTACGCACAACCTGGCAGGCTGAGGATATGGATGTCCCTGACAGATTAATGATGCCAAACTACATTAGCCTATATCCTCCTTTGTATGTCTAAATTCTGTCCAGTAAGTCAATTCATTCATCAGGTCTCATAGGCCTGTTATTACTGTGTAACAATGCCTCAGATTTATGCTGGCAAAACTCACCAAAGATAAACTAGGATAAAAATTGCCCTGCAGCATCTTGCCTTTTTAAATTACGCTGGAGACATGCTGCTGATAGGATCAAATAATTGCACTGCTTACTGTTCTGTTTGTTTAAATGCGGGAGTGACAGACTCGCAAGAGCAGTCAAGGGATCAAACCATGTAGCAAGGAGACATTTGGGGATGTGCGATGTGTGTCATGCAGAATGTTGACAAAAGCTGTGAGTCAACGCAAGATGCAGCTTCCGCAATGTTAGCCCTCTCCTTGGCTCCTGACCAGCACGTCTCGATTTCTGTTGACCAAATAATTACAAGGCGCAAAGGGCTGTGTGTTTTGCCCTGATTACCAGCTTTCCCTGCTTGTTCAGCTGCCTCAGGAACATGGGAAGCCAACTTACACCGAGTCATGCCATTGGTCCATTTAGCTCAGTGTTGTCAACGGGACGCGGGTGGCGCTGTGGGTTAAACCACAGAGCCTAGGACTTGCCGATCAGTAGGTTGGCGGTTCGAATCCCCGTGACGGGGTGAGCTCCCGTTGCTTGGTCCCTGCCCCTGCCAACCTAACAGTTCGAAAGCACGTCAAAGTGCAAGTAGATAAATAGGTACTGCTCCGGCGGGAAGGTAAACGGCGTTTCCGTGAGCTGCTCTGGTTCACCAGAAGCGGCTTAGTCATGCTGGCCACATGACCCGGAAGCTGTACGCCGGCTCCCTCGGCCAATAAAGCGAGATGAGCGCCGCAGCCCCAGAGTCGGCCACGACTGGACCTAATGGTCAGGGGTCCCTTTACCTGTCAACACGGACTGGCAGTGGCTTTCTCAGGTTTTAGACAAGGGAGGCCTTTCTCAACCCTGCCTAGAGATGCCAGGAATTGAACCTAGAACCAAGAAATCTCTTTAGATTAAGGTCAATGACCAGTACTCAGAAAGAAACTTTGTAAAATATATGCCAAAACAGAGAACCATAGCAATAAAATGTCTAATGACTGCCTTGTGCTATAGAACACTAGGGATAGGAAGCAGAATGAGTCTTTGACGAGTTTTACATGCATGTAGCACAATAGAGAGCTGGACCATAAAGAAGGCTGATCGCCGACAAATTGATGCTTTTGAATTCTGGTGCTGGAGGAGACTCTTGAGAGTCCCATGGACTGCAAGAAGATCAAACCTATCCATTCTTAAGGAAATCAGCCCTGAGTGCTCACTGGAAGGACAGGTCGTGAAGCTGAGGCTCCAATACTTTGGCCACCTCTTGAGAAGAGAAGACTCCCTGGAAAAGACCCTGATGTTGGGAAAGATGGAGGGCACAAGGAGAAGGGGACGACAGAGGATGAGATGGTTGGGCAGTGTTCTTGAAGCTACCAACATGAGTTTGACCAAACTGCGGGAGGCGGTGGAAGACAGGAGTGCCTGGCGTGCTCTGGTCCATGGGGTCACGAAGAGTCGGACACGACTAAACAACAACAGCAGCAGCAGCAGCAGCAGCAGCAGCAGCAGCACAATATTCAACCACCCTAGAAGAGCTGGCTGAGTTCTGATCTGAAAGGAGCATAGAAGCATATAGTGCATAAAATGCTGCAAATGATTTGAAATATTGTGTATGGTTTATTCAGATCTGCTTGATTGCTTCTTCTTTTTTCTAAACAGGTGGATCAACTTCCCTGCACAGGGGACAGAAAGGTGCAGACTGACAGGAGCCAGGCCATCCGGGAGAGGCTGAGAGGGAAAGGACTTCCCACAGGTGAGTGTTTAGCAATGAAGGGAGTGTTAATGTTGGGGAAATGCGGAGTGCTTTTTAATCTGCCTTGCAGACAAGTACAACGAAGGAAGCAGAGCTGCTCCTGGTGCTGTGACCAGCTTGACAGGTTTTTACCCCTGAAAGCAGATTGCTCACCTCACACCTAGATGCCGCAGTTTAAGTGGCACACCGGTGATGTAGCAAAAATCTGAGCGCATGGTGGCAGCTTTGAGGGAAAACCTGAACGTGTATCCAAAGTACAAGGGGGGCAGAGAGGGAGAAAGTTCTGTGGCGCACGTGTAAATCCTTGCACTGATGTAACGAGTGCATTTGATACTGCCCCATAGTTCTGGAGTTGTGGAGAAGCAATTGTACTTCAATACAAGAAATGTTCACACATTTCTTTGGTCAGGGAAGCATCTTGAAACCAAACTAGATGCAACGCTAATGACATGAGTGCAACTAGCGTGTCTCGATTTTAAAGAGTAAAAAAGCCAATCAGGATAGGAGCTTCAGCAGAGAAGGTAGCTTCCCCCCCTCCTTCTGCAATCCAATTAAGACTCCCTGGAGCTAACAGTAGCTCAGAGTGGGGCGGGAGGGAACTCAGCTGAATTGTGTTTTGAGGGGAAAGTGGGGGGGGGGGGGAGAATCTCCCCATGGACATGTGTGTACTCATGCTCACACATATACACTTGTAGTGGCTAATTTATAATAGAGAAACATGTGCCACATCTAGTTTGATTCTCAGTTCAATAAGAGTCCTAGTACTTCACATGCTCCATACCAGGCATAGGCAAACTTTGCCCCCCCCCCCGATGTGTTGGACTACAATTCCCATCATCCCTGACCACTGGTCCTTTTAGCTAGGGATCATGGGAGTTGTAGGCCAAAACATCTGGAGAGCCGAAGTTTGCCTCTGCCTGCTCCATACCATATCCTCAGATGGGAGAAAAATAATACCTCCGGGTCTGTACCACATAGGCCACTCTACTGTTCTTTGGGAAGAGGAAGGCATAGAAATGTTATACATAAAAGAATAGATTAATCTGAATGCAGTTATCTCCCATAAATAACACACTTCTCTCCTCCTTAATACACCTGCCATGCTGCAGCCTGGAATAGACTCCCCCACTTCTTCGCATGATGGTTAGCAGATGTAGAATCATGTGGGCACCCCACACTTTAACCTGAGTCATGAGACTCTTAATCTCAGGTCCATGAGTTTGAGTCCTACATTCGGCAAAAAATTCCCACATTGCAGGGGGGGGGGTTGGGCTACAGTTCTATGATTCTGTGAGATTTGTCCCTAGCAAATAGCTCCTGGAAAGGCCTGAAAGCTCAAAGCTAGTCAGGATTAAACACAACCCATGGTTTGGCTTTTGAGTTTGTGAGACTCATAATTCGGTATCCTAGGAAGGCCGAATCTGATCCTCACCTTGCCCAGTCTGGCCTAGCATAAGCTAGGTCTTGAGAAGACCCTGTTTGGGGTGTGTGCCTGTGGGTTTCCTTTTCTTCCACCCTGAACTAAATCCACCTTGTTAATTCCCTCCTCTTACTTTATGTGCCATCTATCTTCAGTGTTTAACAAGTATTTCAGGGCTCTTCTCCCTTGTGAAGATTAAGCATCCAATAAAAAGCAGGATCTATTTGGCTGTTCTGGTGGTGTAATGCTTGTAACCAAGAGATGAATAGTGAGTGGTTTATATGCTAGCTGCAAATTTCTTAGACTGATACTCAATATGAAAATATATATATACACACACTTTTCTTCCAGAGTGAAGCGGTGCTAAAATATTTATCTAATTCTTTATGGTGAATTCCTTAACAGTGGGACCCATGTGTCTAAATAGCAGAATTTGTACCAGGGTGTCACTATTAAAGTAGAGCAATAGTTACAATTACTTTTAATAATGTACACAGAACTTAATAATTTAATTCCTCTGCTGTTTAGTGAAAATCGTATGAGGGACTCCATAAATAAGACCCTTCGAAGTATAATCCCCAAAAATTGGCATCTTATTCTGGGGGGGAAAGTGTGGACCCACAAGGAATTGTGGAAAGGAAGGGATGAAAGTGGGAAAAGGTTATGTTCCAATTCCACTTTCCACTGTTTCTACTTGTCCCAATTCCCACCCTCCACCCCACATTCAACCAACCCCGTTTAATCCTCCCTCTCATGTGTCTTTACAATGTGTCTGCTTAGCCTGTTGACAGCCCTTCCTTCTACCCTCCAAAACACACCTCCATTCTCACCATCTCCCCTCCTTCTCTCTTGGAAGCAACTGGTGAGAAGCGAAAGAGGGATGGAATATTACGCAGCAACCAGGCTGGCGACTGGGAGCGGCCGCCGATACCATATAACACCAGTCTTGAAAGACCTACATTGGCTCGCAGTACGTTTCCGAGCACAATTCAAAGTGTTGGTGCTGACCTTTAAAGCCCTAAACGGCCTCGGTCCAGTATACCTGAAGGAGCGTCTCCACCCCCATCGTTCTGCCCGGACGCTGAGGTCCAGCTCCGAGGGCCTTCTGGCAGTTCCCTCACTGCGAGGAACCAGGCAGAGGGCCTTCTCGGTAGTGGCACCCTCCCTGTGGAACTCCCTCCCACCAGATGTCAAAG
The DNA here is from genome assembly GCF_964188315.1 of Podarcis muralis. Taxonomy (NCBI): domain Eukaryota; kingdom Metazoa; phylum Chordata; class Lepidosauria; order Squamata; family Lacertidae; genus Podarcis; species Podarcis muralis. The sequence continues at coordinate 15,387,511 of NC_135663.1, forward strand.
AAAACAACAACTACCAGACTTTTAGAAGACATCTGAAGGCAGCCCTGTTTAGGGAAGCTTTTAATGTTTGATGTATCACAATATTTTAATATTTTTTTGTAAGCCGCCCAGAGTGGCTGGGGAAGCCCAGCCAGATGGGTGGGGTATAAATAAATTATTATTATTATTATTATTATTATTATTATTATTATTTCAAAGGAGCCTAGAATGTTCAACTGACTACCTAAGTGAAACGAGGCTGGTAGTGATGCCCTTTTGGCAGCAGCTGAAAACCTTGTCTGTTTCAGCATAGAGCACTCTATTCCTCATGGGCAGTAGGTGGCTGGTACGAGTGGAGTGGTGCTCTGAAGAGAGCATCTGGAAAGACCTATGGGCAACTAGATCTAAAAGAGAACTCCAGAAACTGAAGCCAAACCCAGAATTAAGAAGAGACTGGCTGACAGTATTAAAAGCAGCTGCTGTAAACTGCAGACTCAGAGCCTTGATGTTTTTTGTTAAGAGAATATCGTTAGCAGCTTATCGTTGAGAGCAGTCAAGATAATGAGGGAAGCTGGATTCAAAACCACAGCTGTGGTGAATGAGGAGTAAGGTTTTCTGCAGGGAAACAGAGAGAGTAAATGTTAAAGACATTTGGCAGAAAATATAAATTAAGGGAAATTGGATGGTGATGATTAGGCAGGGCAGAGAAGATGGATCAAGAGAGCACTTTTGAAAAGAAATCAGGAGTTGACAGACAAAACAATCTCATGTCAAGGAAGTAAAAAGTCCCAAGAGCATCAGAAGAGAGAGGGGTTAGACTTGCTCAAGTGTAAATCCATTAACATCAGTGTGACTACTTTGAAACTGGTCTGAGGTTTAAGGCCATGGCTTGCTGGCAGTGCGATTGCATCAGCGATGACAATTGATTGAGTATTATATAACTGCGTGTGCTGTTGATGTACTTTATCTTTGACAGTTTGGGGATAGAGGCTATATTTATCTCTTGGACTGAATCTAGTCCCGTCCTTCTAATGCACCCTTTGACCTTTTTCTTTTTGTTTCCATGTGGAAACAAGATATATTTTCCTGCTGCTCACAACACAAAACTTCCATTGAAGTTTCCATCTCTGTGAGCCATTGGCAATAATCAGGAGGCTGTCCCAGAATAAAGTTCAAGACTGTGGTTTGTGGTAGTGCTTAACTGAATTTTTTAAAAAAACTGAATCTACCACTGACTGGTCTCTGTGGTCACTTTGTGAGGTACATGGGCAGGATTTTATAGGGAAGTTGCATTTTTTATTTCATGACAGGAAAAGACAATGAGCTAAAGTTGAAACAACCGAAGTTTCCCTGTATTGCCGTCAGGAATTTAATATGTCTATATGTGTCTTTGAGAAGTAACTGAAACTTTGGATTTCTCATGGGAGAAGAATAGGGATTCCTCCGGCGGGGGGAGAGATAAGAGATAAAAATACAATTTTCGTTGTGGCATATTCGAGGCAATTTAGTTCTTTCTGAGAGAACACACCTGTTTCTGCTATTCAGAATATGGCAACTTATATATGCAACCAAAGTGTCCATCATACTGCATGAGCCCCTGTGGGGTACATTGCACCATAGTTGTGTTGTTTTTTAAGCAGACATACATTTCATGCTAATACCTGTAGGATTCCTGGAGGTGGGTAGCTGGGCTGCTAAGTCCCAGTTTTAATGGCAGAGGACAGATTTACGAGATTTATCAAGGCAGAGGTTAACTTTTGCTCCCTGTTCACTACCGCTTCATCGTCTTGAGAAAAATGGCAGATACAGTGGTACCTCGGGTTAAGAACTTAATTCATTCTGGAGGTCTGTTCTTAACCTGAAGCACCACTTTAGCTAATGGGGCCTCCTGCTGCCGCCACGCTGCCGCTACGCGATTTCTGTTCTCATCCTGAAGCAAAGTTCTTAACCCAAGGTATTATTTCTGGGTTAGTGGAGTCTGTAACCTAAAGCATCTGTAACCCGAGGTACCACTGTATGTCAAACTCTTATCTGCTGCCCATGAAGCTATGTTTTAAGTCTACTTCTGCAGAAAATAAATGCAAAATATAATATTGCCATTTCTTTCCATTGAATTCATACATTATATAAAGCTGTCACACTTGCCTTGTAAAGAAAACATTTCGTTGTTACTCTGTCCAACCTTTCAAAAACCAATTAAAGCGTCGTTGTTTGTTGAAAAGCGGAAAAAGCTGTACATATCCAAGATGGATTCTTCTTGTTCCAGGGAGAAGCTTAGTGGCTGATGGCCCAGAAGTCCTCCCAGCTCCGTTCTTTGAACAGACCATGCTTAGCAAAAGGCTTAGTAAGTCCATGGGGTTCTTGTCTCTCAGAGGTCTTCAAGGCGAGGAAGACTTTTGCCAGGGCGCTTCCTCCGATTACAATTCTGGCCGTGAAGATGACATGGATGCCGGCTGCCCTTACCGGTGTAGAGCTAGTGACTTGGAAAGGAAAGCGGATGCTGGCCCCAAGCGGAAAGTCTGGGCTTCCTCCTCAGATCTGCTCTGCTCAGCTGACAAAGTTGCCGAGAAAGACCATGCTGGGGATTCCCGCAAACACTATCATCACGCAGGGACAATCCCAGTACGGACTTCAGCAGCTACGAGAAACAAGGAGGGCAGATACTCTGACGGGAGCATAGCCCTCGATATATTTGGCCCTCAAAAACTAGATCAGGGGCGCTATGTGCCAGAGACGTCAACATCAGCAGCCTTATCAAGTGCCTTTGACAGGATCAAAGAGAGGCAGAAGAAGTTGCAGTTGCTGAGAGGAGCCATGAATGTTGAAGGTCAGTGAATCTTGTGCCATGCACATTTGAAGCTCCACCCGCACTTTTGAAGCAGTCTCAAGCCGCTTTAAGCAATCATGGCTTTCCCCCAAAGAACCTTTGGGACTGTGGTTTGTTGGGGGTGCTGAGTGTTGGGAGATCCTTATTCCCACCCCAGAGCTATAATTCTCAGAGGTTCCTTGGGAAGAATGATTGAATTGATAAACTCTTCCTGGGAACTGTAGTCTGTTATAGGTTCTGAGGGTTGTAAGGATTCTTTGGGGGAAGCTATAACACTTAAAAGTTGGTATAAGAGTGTTTTAAATGTCTTGATGTAGTTGTGACCTTAAATATGGAGTCTTTCCCTCTGTAGTTTTGCTCACATTTGCTTCCTTGTTAGTGCAGACCAGAGGAAGAGAGACATTTTCCGTTTCTGTTTGTATTTGAGCCCAGTCTTCTTCAAACCTGGATCCCCAGATGATGTTGGACTACAACTCGAATCATCTGGAACCATTGGCTAAGCCAGCTGGGAATGATGTCATCCAACAATCCCTGGGGACCCAAGGTTGAAGAACACTGCGCTTAGCCATTTTAGGTTTCACATTATGAGGCAATTTTGGCAGCTTAAGCTTTGTGTGTGGAAATGCCATAAGCCAGGAAGTCCCTGATTCAAATCTCAACCAAGTCATTAGCTCGTTAGGGGGCCTTAGGGAAGCCACAGTTACCAATCTCCCACCTGCACTATGGAGCTAGGCCACTGGTTGTTTTAAGAGTTGCTGAAATAATCTGTGTTCAGTTGTTTGAAAGAAGTGGTGTGGTAACACATAAGTATGAGTCATGGTCCATCTTAGGCTTATTCCTGCCAGTCCAAGATCACCTCTTTTCCCTCTCCTATTATTCTTGTGCCCGCACTGTTTGTGGAGCGAAAAATCCAACCTCTTCCTGTATTTCAGCTTCAATGAAATGTGTGATTGTTGTGTACACAGGCAACAATGAAATGTGTGGCTGTTGTGTACACAGAGAGCCAGTGTGGTGTAGTGGTTAAGAGTGGTAGACTCGTAATCTGGTGAACCGGGTTTGATTCCCTGCTCCTCCACATGCAGCTGCTGGGTGACCTTGGGCTAGTCACAGTTCTCTGAAGTCTCTCAGCCTCACTCACCTCACAGAGTATTTGTTGTGGGGGAGGAAGGGAAAAGGAGATTGTTAGCCGCTTTGAGACTCCTTAGGGTAGTGATAAAGCAGGATATCAAATCCAAACTCAAATCCAAACTCCCGATTTGCATGCGAGTTGTGTTCCGTGCCATTGCACGCAGCCAAAATACCCCGTTCCACCCTACCCTTTCAGTGACGTCTCTTATGATGTTTCCAGGTAACTTCCAGTTTGGCTTCGTGCACATGTGTGCGATTGTGCACACATCAGTCGCATGAAAAGCAGGTTGCCTGTAGTACCATACTTGCAAAGGGAAAAACCAAGAGGGGAAGAGTATTATCATTCCTACTAACTGGAGTGTTTGTAATACCGAAAGCACATGGTCACATCTGTTTCCCCAAAACACTCCCAGAATTATCCTGCAGAATTATCCACCCTTCATCAAGGCAAGCGAACAAGAAGGATTTTCACAGTTCCTGGACACATCCCAGCCAGGGGGAAATGGCCAAGGAGGAGCCTGAAGCAAAACCAGTATGGGGTGCGGCTTGGAGATAGTCTTTCTGGTCAGATAGGGTAGGGAGACCTGAAGGCTGAATTCAACCTGTGGACTGGAGGTTTCTCACACCTGAGAAAAAATAATATTTTATAATCTAAGAGACTTAGGATACAAAAGGAAGAAAGAGTATACACATTTAGGTGCAACACTTTGGTTCTGTTACACAAGGGGTGTTTTATAACAAACAGGTAGAATGACCTCTTTAAGGAATGTTTTGGAAGGGGAGGAGCCGAGATGGCAATTGTTCATATAATAACTACCCCACAGGATACTGCTTCCGTTCTGAAATATTAAAATTAACAATCAGCTGTCACACACACAGGCAGCTGATAATTTTGGAATCTTAGTACATTCTGTGGAGGCAAGCTTATGATTTGAGAAGCTTCTTCCTTCTTATCAACACCCTCAACAGTTTGTGCGACTTAACTTGATTCTTTTCCAGGAAATTAAGAATTGCAAAAGTTGCCTATAGAAACTGGGCTAAGTTACATAGGATAATTTATATTGCAAAACTTTCGGTTTTGATTAGAAAATTTCCTGATCTCCTAGAGAGCGGTCCGTTTGAGCATGTTTTTTGTACTCTTGTTTAGTAAACAAAGCTAAAAGCTTTGAAGCTTGCCAGCCCTGCTTAATATTTGTTTGCGGCTGGCGCACATTCATTTGTAACTAATGAACTTTCAAAATGAACTTACAACGGCCCTTCTAGACGTCCTTTTTATTGTACTCATGATGCTATCAGGGCAATCAAATGAGATTCTGCTTTCATCATGTTTGGGCTGCAAATGTTTTAGGGTGGTCACGCTGCTTCATTTTCAATCAGTGCATATCCCATAACTTTCTGCTGAAATTCCATAACTTCTCATGTTTAAGATGTGTGTGTATAGGCGGCGGCCATTTTGTTTGGGGGTGAAGAGGGTATGTGTGTGCCCCATTCCACCTCACCCCACCCCACCCCTTCCTCCCTTGTTCTGCCTTCTTCCGGGTCCAAAAGGACCTGTATGCCAGCGATCATGCGTCAATTGGACATTCCTAAAATGGTCCCGCCCTATATACAGTGGTGCCTCGCAAGACGAAATTAATCCGTTCCGCGAGTCTCTTCGTCTTGCGGTTTTTTCGTCTTGCGAAGCACGGCTATTAGCGGCTTAGCGGCTCTTAGTGGCTTAGCGGCTATTAACGGCTTAGCGGCTTTAAGAAAAAGGAAACAAACTCGCAAAAACTTGCAAGACGTTTCGTCTTGCGAAGCAAGCCCATAGGGAAATTCGTCTTGCGGAACGACTCAAAAAACGGAAAACCCTTTTTTCTAGCGAGTTTTTCATCTTGCGAGGCATTCGTCTTGCGGGGCAGCACTGTATGTGTGTGTGTGTTCCACTTTTGTTGCTCTACAAGGGTCAGCAAACATTTTCAGCAGGGGGCCAGTCCACTGTCCCTCAGACCTTGTGGGAGGCCGGACTATATTTTGAGAGAGAAAATTGAATGAATTCCTATGCCCCACAAATAACCCAGAGATGCATTTTAAATAAAAGCACACATTATACTCATGTAAAAACACCAGGCAGGCCACACAAATAACCCAGAGATGCATTTTAAATAAAAGGACACATTCTACTCATGTAAAAACACGCTGATTCCCAGACCGCCCGTGGGCTGGATTGAGAAGGCGATTGGGCCAGATCTGGCCCCCAGGCCAGGCCTTAGTTTGCCTACCCATGCTCTATAGCCCTTCCAGACAGCCCCAGCATTGGGGAAGCATCACAGAACAACTAATAAAGCAGAATAAGTCCACCGCGAATGCACTATTACTGAGTCAAGAAAGCATTGCAGAATACACCCACGAGAAAACACCAGTTGGGGAATGGGGTAGACCAATGATTCTCAACATCTGGAATTTGTCAGTATAGCATGTTTGAAATCGGATGCCATTCTAACATATTTTCTTCTCCTCAGTCTTTGTGATGCTTGCTCACCACCAAAAATTGCATTTTCTTCAAGTAAAAGTTGCACATGTGGTTAAGATTGCGGTGTTGCAGTGAGGGTATCTGTAGAACAGGGGCACATGTTTCAACTACTACTGCTTGAGCTGTAGCTGTGTTATTTCCTGCGTAAAATAGAGTGACTACCATTTCTCCCAATAAGTTTCTGTTCTGTGTCGTTTTGAAGGGGGAGTGCTTTGCTCCATGAGTTTAACATGGGTTTTTCATGCATGAGCAAGTATGGCACAGTATGCAATGGTTACTGGTTAAGAGACACACGATCCCTTTCCTTTAAATACAGTCATAAATCTAGCAGTGGTCCAAGCATATTTTTTTGTGGTTAGTGTGGTCTTTTGAACTGGGTTAATTGTATTTTGCTGACTGTGGAAGTTGGCGACGCAGACTACTGTTGTTTCAGGGACAGAATGGGTTTGATAGAACATGAGGAGATTGGCTTTCAGGGCAAGCCACTCCTAGCTCCAAATATTAGGATTTCTAAATGATACTGGCCAGGAACTTCAATGTTATGGTTTCTTAAAAAAAGCTTTAGCTAATGTCATTATATATTTTGACCAACATGGGGAGGGGGAGCAGGGAAGGTAACTGATCTTTTTAAACCTCTCCTTTAAAAAAAATAAATCTAGAACAGTAGGGTAGCCAATATGTCTCTCTCCAGATGTTGTTGGACTCCACTTCTCATCAGGCCCAGTCAGCTACTTGTTCCCAATCTTAATTTAGATCCAAAATTCCTGCCACTGATTATTTAAAAAGATGGGGTGGAGTGGGAAACCTCAAACATTTATTAGCAAAATTATTAATAATCATTATACAGATATGAACAACTGTTTCACAAAAACATTTACCTTGTTTTGTTTATGTATTTATGGTGTTTGTATGCCAACCCCATAGCATAAAGTTATTCTAGCAGTTAAAAATAAAGAAGCAAAGAAGCAAACAAAATCCAAAGTAAAGCATGAAACCATAAAACATGGGGCGGGATGTGGGTGTGTGGAGGAAACCAGCATAAATGCAACAAAGCAGAACTTGTGGCATCTCAAAAACTAAAAACAGGTTTTAGAGAACTGAGGCACAGACTGCTTTAGTTATTTAACAGGCTTGGGTTATTCCTATTTTTTAAGAACAATTCCCTCCCGCCCCTTTGGTATTGCTTGTTTTAATTATCTTTTTTCCTTACACATATACACACTTGCAGTGCTGGTGATTTGTATAACATCATGTTTTTGAGAACTTCTGCACAGATCATTTGAACCTTATTAAACGTAGGCCTTGTTATTTCTGCTTTTGCTCTTGATGTTTGGCGGCACTGAGCTCTTGTCCATATTACGACTTTGGAGCTTACATCCATTGCCTTCAATAAGTGATGTGTTCTGTTAGTTTTGAGCCGAGGTTGTTTCGTTCTGGGAGCACGTGCTTTCCTGATAATGACAACCAGGCAGAGCAAGCGCAAATTCAGTATAGATTGGCACACACATTGATTTTCCAGCCGCATTACTTGGTCTATGTCAGTCCTGGCCAGCTAAAAACACTCTGTAGGTTTAATTCACAGATTCAGTGAGCATTTGCTAGTTTTAACTTGATCCTAAGAAATTCTAATTCAAGGTAGATCCATACCAGCTGAGGAAAGGTTGAGATGTCCTACATGTTACTAAGCTCCACCCTAGACGCAATAATAAAGGATAAACATAGCAACAGAAGGAAGATGTCAGTGTACACTCTGTTGTGTTCGATATAATGATTGGTGTTGTTCATTCTTTGTCGCCATACTACAAGCTTATTTCTACAACAGAAAGAAGTGTAAACCTATACGCCATTGTCAAGATTTACTTGAGCATAAAAGAGTCCTACTGGATCAGGTCCACATTCTGTTTCCTATAATGGTCAACCAGAGGCCTATAGGTGCTCACAAGAAGGCCATTAGAACAATAGACCTATCTTAACTTGATTTGTTTTACTAGACCTTTTTAGAGAAGGCCACTGAGAGTACGTTTTCGATATTTACTGAAACAACACCTTATCTGTATTCTGTTAATAATCGTCATTGACTGCTTGATGGATATAGCAAATGCTTTCCTCTGAGTTCATGTCTCATCTTCTTCAGTCAATGCATCAATTATAATTAATGACATTTGGGGCCTGCGTTGATGCTAACCATGGCAGAGCAATTTGGGAGCAGGCTGAAGGAGTTCATCCTTCCCCAGGCTCCACCCCTCTCAAGCTTGATTATGGTTCTACAACAGGGGTAGTCAACCTAAGGCCCATGGGCCACAAGTGGCCCATGGGGGTCATTTAACTGGCCCACGAGCCGCCCACTTGGCGAATCCCTGTACGCTGTGCTAAACCGGTGCAGCACGGCTCAGGGACCTGCTTCCGCGGTGCTGGAATTCACGTCTGTGTATGCTCAGATGCCAAAAATCGCATCTGTGCAGATTCCGGAAATCATGTTTGCACAGACGCCGGAAATTGCTGGAGTGAACCAGCCCAGGCAAGGTAAACCTTGCTGCCCCCTATTCTACATCATGTCTGACTGCTGCTAACTACCTTAAAGGGAATTCCCAAATTCTAGTACACATACCATGTTTTTAAACTTAGTTTCTGAACTGGGGGAGCCTTAACCATGGCCAGAGGAAATGCCATATCTTGAACAGGGGAGATTTAAAGAAAGATTTTGAGCATCATCTAGTGACGACTTCTTTTTCATAAGCCTGTTTACTCTGTTCTGGTAAATTGGGTAAATTGGACTGCAGAATTAAGATAATGTTTTGCAGAACCGTTTGTGCCTCGACAATTTTCTGTGGCGACAAGTTCCACAACAGCACATCGATGGCCAGCATTTCCCCCCACATCTTATAAAGCATGTGCCATGGTCATATGATGTATAATGGGTGCCATATCCCTGTTGACTGTTCATACCCTTCTGTGTTTCTTCAAAAAATCTTTCAGAGCATGTGCAGAGATACAAATCGTACCACAGTGACATATACAGCACAGAAAGTGAGACCCCATCGTTCATTTCTTCAGAGGCAGATTTCAGGCAAGGTAAGAGCTATATGAAGGCCAAAAAATGGCGTGTAGTTGGGTTCTTCAACTAATGGGCTGTGACTTGAGCAAAAGCGTCACTGCTTTTATCACCAAAGGTGTCAACATCATATTTAGTGTTGAAGCTCCTTCCACCTCATTGCAAACCATTGATTTAATACTACAGTAGTACCTTGGGTTACATACGCTTCAGGTTACAGACTCTGCTAACCCAGAAATAGTGCTTCAGGTTAAGAACTTTGCTTCAGGATAAGAACAGAAATCGTGCTCCGGTGGCGCGGCAGCAACAGGAGGCCCCGTTAGCTAAAGTGGTGCTTCAGGTTAAGAACAGTTTCAGGTTAAGAACAGACCTCTGGAACAAATTAAGTTCTTAACCCGAGGTACCACTGTATTGTCTCTGTTCCTTCCACATCATTGGTTATGGGGAAAGTACTAGGTAGGCTGCACGGGGAAATAAACAGCAGAAAAAGAGAGAGAAGAGACAAGAAGGGCCTCCCTCAGACAACTTGTTTATTGAGCATTCGTTCTGATTTGCTTGCCCACAGTTGAGGTTTCACAATGTCTGCTCTTTGTTGAGAATTTCTGATTCGATGTGAAAAAGTTAAATGACAATGTGCTTTCCTCCTGATTTTTTGTGCAGAGGTTATACATTATCCCATCAGTTGATGGTCATGCAACCCTTTTTAGTGAATCACTTTCTGAACTGCAAAAAAACAAGGGAGGAATATTTGTTGCAAAAGGGTGCTTTAATCTGCAATGCAAACTGGCTTTATTCCAGTTCAGCTGTCAAGGTTTTTCTGTTAATTGTAGCTTGATGACATTGAACTACCTGCTTAGGTCCTGTAGTTCCCAAAGCCCAAATGTTCCAAATCCCAAAGGTAACCACATGGTAACCACAGAGTAATGGCAATCTCTTAAAAATATGACTGATGCCAGTTTCCAATATTACCATGCCTCTGTAGATGTAACATGGATGTACTACCTCCTTGAAAAGTGGACACCTTCATCCAGTGAAATTTTTGATGCTGCAGTAAGATTTCCTGCACAAACTTAAGGCATATTTTTTTTGTCTTGTTTCTTTTTCATGTGCCAGTGAGAAGGTTTGAAGCATTGAGAGATGACTCCAGTGGCCCTTCCCCAGGAGCAGATGATCTATCTTCATCAGGTCGAATACATGGACAAAGGCTGAGGTAAAAAAAACGCATGAGAGTCTTAAGAGTCTGCTGGATCAGGCAATGGCCCATGTAGTCAGCCATCTTGTTCTCACAGTGGCCGCTCGAACAGATGCTTGTGGAAAGTCCAAGAGCAGGAGGTAAGCACAATATCACCATTCCTACTGCTGACTCTCAGCAGCTGGCATTTAGAGGCATAGACTTCCTTCAGTTGCCGATCAGAAGGTCGGCGGTTTGAATCCCCGCGACGGGGTGAGCTCCCGTTGTTCGGTTCCTGCTTTTGCCAACCTAGCAGTTCAAAAGCACGTCAAAGTGCAAGTAGATAAATAGGTACCACTCCGGTGGGAAGGTAAACGCCGTTTCCGTGTGCTGCTCTGCTTCGCCAGAAGCAGCTTAGTCATGCTGGCCACATGACCCGGAAGCTGTCTGCCGACAAACGGCGGCTCCCTCAGCCTAGAGAGCAAGATGAGAGCCGCAACCCCAGAGTCGTCCACGACTGGACCGAATGGTCAGGGGTCCCTTTACCTTTACCTTACTTCCTTCAGTAGTGAAGGTAGAACATAGCCATTGTGGTTAGTAGCCATCGGTAGCCTTATTCTCCATGAATTTTCCTAATCCTCTTTTGAAGCCATCCGAGCCACATGCCACTGGATCATGTGGGAGTGAATGCCATAGTTTAAATATGTGTTGTATGAAGAAGTACTTACTGTGAGAAGAATGGAGCAATCTTAAGTTTCAACAAAAACCATACAGAATCTCCAGGCCTAGTTCAGAAGTAAGCCCAGATAGTTTGACCATGAGTAAGCAGTCACCTTCCTGCCCACACCCTCCTCTCATGCACCCGGTTGTAGAGGGAAATTCCTGGTTTCTTAGTTTCCTGGTTTGTCATTTTGGTTTTGTAGGGAGAATGGATGGATTTCCAATTCAGGTGAATTTCACATAGCTTCGTTTGTAAGTCTGTTCCATCCCATTTCTGCACTAATACGTGGGGTTTTTTAAAAAATAAAAATACAATGGTATGAAAAGGAGTACTTTTTGTCACTGTATGTTTTTCTAAAACATACATTTTGGTACATTTTTTGACGTGAGAACTCTTATTGCAAAATTCAGAGAAGTGCGGAATCCAAGCAGTAATCCAAGAGGTGCAGATTAGGGTTGGCTCACTTGAAAGTGCAGGCCAAACTAAATTCTCTCCCATCCTTCATGACAGGGCCTTGAACCTCACTTTTCTAGTTTGTTTATCATGGGTTACTGTGATTTAAGAGATCATGGAGTCTCTACCAAAGTCAACCATGTGAGGAGGTGGCTGGAGAGTATAGTTCAGAAGCTCATCGGCCTTTCAAACTCAAACCATGGTTTATTGAGTGACCTCATTATATCTGGACTAATGGGTCACAGTCAACTAAGTTTCATTCAGCATAGATCCATTCAAATTAACGAACATGGCGACATTAGGTCCATGAATTACGGTGTGTTTATTCTGAGTAAAATTTAGTTGAGCACCATCCATTTTGTCTTAGTGAATTTGAAATGAGTGAATTTCTTCCCTTGCCCAATGATTTATAGTCTGATATCCCACCTTTGCCCAAACTTGGAACAGTTCAAGGTTTCATCTGTTTGAGGTAAACTTTGAGGCAGAATTATTTCTGACTAATTCCCCAAGAAACGTGTGGGCGTACATGAACTTTTCTGCAACTGTTTAAATAAAAAAAATGGGGGGGGTTAAGAAACTTATCTTCCCACTTACAGGAAAGAAATATGTGTCTGGAAATTTGTGAGCATGTAGGTGTCGCCTTGGGTCACCTCCCAGAAAAGTCAGAGGATGTGTAGGATTGGAGACACTAAAGCAAATGACCGAAGGTCATCACCTGAGTACACAAGGCTGCCATATACCAAGTCAGACCATTGGTCCATCTAGCTTAGTATTGTTTACAGCAGGGATATCCAACCTGGTGCCTTTCAAATACTGGCAGGAGCAATACTTTCAATTGGCAATACAGGCTGGGGTTTTGACAGGTTGGAGATGCTGGGGGGTTGAACCTGGGACTTTCTGCATGCAGTGATCCTTTCCACTGCTTCATAGTGAAATCGGTCTCACTTGAAATCCATGTAGACATCAGGAACCAGTCTTGCACTTGAGTCTTGAATTGGAAACTGGAGAGAGCCAAACTCCAGTGGCGGTAAAATCTTGGCATGTGTGCATGCCAAATATATATATGATTTTTTGTAAATCTGAACATTTCACAAATACAGTGGTACCTCTGGTTGCAAACGGGATCTCTTCCGGAGGCCCGTTCACAACCTGAAAAGAACGCAACCTGCGTCTGCGCACGCGCTGGTCACAATTTGCTGCTTCTGCGCATGCGCGTGACCTCATTTTGCGCGTATGCGCGAGTGGCGAAACCCAGAAGTAACCCATTCTGGTACTTCCGGGTCGCCACGGGATGCAACCTGAAAACGCTCAACCTGAAGCAAACATAACAATCCATATACCTCTTAACTTATTGGAGCTCAATTTATTAATGTGCTCATTAAAGAGGTGCTTGCTGTTGAGCATCACCCCTTGCACTGTCTTGGGCCAATATGCCAAGGGACATGTTTCCTTGGGATTCAACAAGTGAGCTGCTGTTCTTTTCCCTACTGTGTGCCTGTACTCAAGAAGAAGCACAGCAATGAATCCTTTTGAAGAGTGCAGTGGTTTACTGTCCCTCCGATAAATTGATTCGGGAGGAGGTACAGAGGCAGGTGGTGACTGATGAAGCTATGTGAAACTATAAGAACTGCAGCTGGGACATAAATGATCATCGGGGGCAAGGAGGACCACATTGTTGTCAATTTCAGTGCAGCAGGCATGGACATGGGCATTCCCTTAAGGATGACAGTGTCAAAACATGTTTTCTGATTCCTCCAGCACTGTGATCACTTTTCAGAGGAGAAACCATTTTAACATATTTATAATAATCTACCTGTTGAAATTTCAGTACCAACAAAAACAGCTTTCAAGTGAAGCTGTAATACTTTTTCTTTTTAAAGCAAGCTGCTGCGCCCTATTTTGTTGTAAAACAGCCCCACCCTTCTTTATCCACCCACAGGAAAAAGTCCTATTGACTGCAACCTTTCCTCCAGTTCTTAATCATTTCTTTGCCGTTCAAGTTCAGGATGACTACAACCGATGGCCAGTTCTGCCTTTTTTTAATGCCTTTGAGCATCTGAAATGATCCCCCCCCCTTCCAGTTACAACCCTTTGAAGATATTATCACTATGCCTGGATTAGCTGCACCCCCTTACCTTAGTATATTTTTGAAGGAGTTCTCCGAACTGGAAGAAGTCTAGTTATAAGGCAGAGAAAATGAACAGAAACATTTGATACTTAAGCCAGTGTTTTTACTGCTGTCAGTCTAAAATATGTTTGGGTTGTGTCTCTCTTCTTAGCGTCAGTCTGTTATGGGGCCAACCAGTGAGGGAAAGAAATAATGGATTCAGCACACAGTATCTCTGTGTGGTTTGAGAGCTTCTGCTCAGAATATGCCTGTTCCACAAGCAGCAGCGCTGTTTTCAGCTCTGGTGGTTCCCTATGATAACAGTGCTGTGGTGGGAGAGGCTGGACCTGTGAAACTTCTGTCTTCTTCAGTGCTCCTAAAGGGGCAGAAGCATTCTTCCTCAGCCCCATTGCGGGATATGGTCACTTCAGTTTTATTACGATAGGTTGAATTTTCAGTTCTGCTCGCTTCCCTCCTTCCTTGACCCTGGCTTCCCTCCCTTCATCCTAATGCGCAGCAGTGCCTCTGCAAGTTCAGCAGGTGAGGCGTTGCTGCAGCTCTTACCTTCACCACAATCCCATTTTCCAGTTGACTGGTAATCCTACCAGCGCTAAGTTAATAAGTAATTCCTATGGTCTGACTTCGGAAGCTAAGCCAAAAAGTTCAGAGGTAGCATTATAAATTTAGGTCTGACCTTGAGGCCATAGATGGTATTGTTATGGAAGAAAGTTGAAAGTGGGGGTTTCTTCACAGTGGGTGCTTTGTTCTTAATACTGAGAGACTGCTTCATGTGTTACGAGATTCCTACACAGAAGGTATCTTGGTGTAATAATTTATATGCCGTCTGGGTGTAGCCATCTGTGATGATTTTATGCACTGACATAGTGGTTGGCATGTTGGGCGAGGACCTATAAGAGGCCAAGTTTCTAATCCCTGCTCAGCCGTGAAACTCACTGGATGACCTTGGGCCAGCCACCATCTCTCGAACTAGCCTACCTCACAGAGTTGTTGTGAGGATAAAATGGGGAGGAAAAGAACCACGTACACCACCTTGAGCGCTTTGGAGCAAATGAACAAGTTATTGACAAATGTGTCAGGAGCCACAGTTGGCCGCATGTGTCGTAGTTACTAAGGGTGGACGGATTAGTCCGTTTCTAGTCCATTTGAATTTTGCATGCGTCTCTTTACAAGTTCATCTCTCTGTGTTTGTGCATGCATGTGTGTGTTTTCCTGTATGAAGACCTAAACGAAAGTTCATATTTAAAAATGTACTTACCTATTTATTTATGATAAATATGTAAGGTAAAGGGTAAAGGGACCCCTGACCATTAGGTCCAGTCGTGACCGACTCTGGGGTTGCGGCGCTCATCTCGCTTTATTGGCCTTGGGAGCCAGCGTACAGCTTCCGGGTACATAAGATAAATACCTATTGTGGATTCACAATTAAGTACAGTGGTGCCTCGGGTTATATATGCTTCAGGTTATATACACTTCAGGTTACAGACTCCTCTAACCCAGAAATAGTACCTCTAGTTAAGAACTTTGCTTCAGGATGAGAACAGAAATCGCAGGCGGCGGCGGCGGGAGGCCCCATTAGCTAAAGTGGTGCTTCAGGTTCAGAACAGTTTCAGGTCAAGAATGGACCTCCGGAATGAATTAAATACGTAACCAGAGGTACCACTGTATTCATTTTATCTCTGTGCTTAAAAACGTACACATTTCTAAATATTTTATCCTAAAATGTGCATTTTTAAAAATGCATCTTTGGTGCTGAATTTTAGAAGATTCAGGGCAAACAAAGTGAAGCATTTCTTCAAACATTGCATCATTAAACTATGGGATTTGCTCCTGCAAAAAGTCATGGTGGCCACCAACTTGGATGGCTTTCAAAGAGCATTAGACAAATTCATGGAGGATAAAACTTATCAGTGGCTACCAGCCCTCATGGCTGTGTCCTGCCTCCAGTAATGGAGCCGAGATGCCTCTGAATGCCTGTTGTTAGGAGTCA
Organism: Podarcis muralis; assembly: GCF_964188315.1. Classification (NCBI taxonomy): domain Eukaryota; kingdom Metazoa; phylum Chordata; class Lepidosauria; order Squamata; family Lacertidae; genus Podarcis; species Podarcis muralis. The sequence goes on from NC_135663.1 coordinate 15,403,469, forward strand.
CAAGTAGGGAGAGTGCTGTTGCGTTCAGGTCCTACATACAGGCTGCCCATGGGCTTCTGGTTGGCCACTGGGAGAACAGGATGCTGGGCCAAATGAGCCTTTGGCCTGATCAAGCTGCTCTTATGTTCCTAGCATGCCTGATAAGTGTGTTTCTTCGTGGCCAATCAACTTTCCTCCCCCACTTCTTCTTCCTCATCAATAGACAGTACGAAGCGCCACTTGAAGGCAACCTGGTGAGCCAAGAAGTAATGCTAAAGCGCCAAGAGGAGGAGATGATGCAGCTGCAGGCGAAAATGGCTCTCCGTCAGTCTCGACTAAGTCTCTACCCTGGAGAAGTGGTGAGGTCGCCGGTGCTTGACATGACAAGGGACCCCCTGAGAGAAATTGCATTGGAAACAGCCATGACCCAAAGGAAACTAAGGGTAATGTTTAGGCATCTGTACTGTTGAGGGAACATCAGGCGCATAAGTCACTGTTTTGTTTTAATTATTTACTTCTGTTTCTATCTTGTATTTAATACTGTGCACTGCCCTGAGATCTTATGATGAAGGGCAGTATATAAACATTATTATTATTATTATTATTATTATTATTATTATTATTATTATTATTATTATTACAGTGGTATCTCGGGTTACATACGCTATAGGTTACAGACTCTGCTAACCCAGAAATAGTACCGTGGGTTAAGAACTTTGCTTCAGGGTGAGAACAGAAATCGTTCTCCGGCAGCGCGGCAGCAGCAGGAGGCCCCATTAGTTAAAGTGGTCTTCTGGTTAAGAACAGTTTCAGGTTAAGAATGGACCTCCGGAACGAATTAAGTACTTAACCCGAGGTACCACTGTATTAAGTACAAATCTCTGGCTACAGAGTACCAGTATTTCTCCTCCTGCTTTGTCCAAAGTCACTAAAAATGCACACAGAGAGACTTCCATTTCACCACTTGTTTTGACTTCAGGTTGAGCTACAAAGTGATTGTTTGCTTGCATGGACAGCAGCTCAGTCTTCAGTGGCCTTTTTCAGTAACCACGTCTCCAGTGCTCATGCTTATACTCTCTCCATTCTTTGAATTAGATGTGTTTGCATAAGTGCTTCACATTTAAGAGAACATACGCTTCTTTAAGAAAATGTGTTGGTGGTTGGTGACCTTATGTTCTCTTAAAGTTTGTCTGTAAAAAAAATCTAATTCATACAGGCATTCCTTAGATTCTTACTGGGAGGCCTGCGTGTCCCAACAGCAATGGAGGTGATTAAGCAAATGGGTTGGGACTACCGTGTCTGGTTTTTTTGACACCGGCGTGTTGAGAAATGGGGAGAGCCATTTAGTCAGTGTTTTCCTAGAATGTCTCCAGGCTGCCTACTGCCTGTTGCAGCTGTTGATTCAAGTTCCTTCCAAGGCAACTCGTGAGACAATGCAAAGGATCCTGAGAGCACAGTCTAAATGACTTCCTGGTATATTAGATGCATGACTGCATATGGTTTTCAAGCCTCGATTCCCCCCCCCCAAAATAAACACACCTTACCAGTAATTCCACAATTAGGAGATCAGTAATGACACCTTGATGGCAGAAAGTGGGGAGGAATTAAAGAACCTTTTAATGAGGGTGAAAGAGGAGAGCGCAAAATATGGTCTGAAGCTCAACATCAAAAAAACGAAGATCATGGCCACTGGTCCCATCACCTCCTGGCAAATAGAAGGGGAAGAAATGGAGGCAGTGAGAGATTTTACTTTCTTGGGCTCCATGATCACTGCAGATGGTGACAGCAGCCACGAAATTAAAAGACGCCTGCTTCTTGGGAGAAGGGCAATGACAGGCCTAGACAGCATCTTGAGAAGTAGAGACATCACCTTGCCAACAAAGGTCCGTATAGTTAAAGCCATGGTTTTCCCAGTAGTGATGTATGGAAGTGAGAGCTGGACCATAAAGAAGGCTGATCGCCGAAGAATTGATGCTTTTGAATTATGGTGCTGGAGAAGACTCTTGAGAGTCCCATGGACTGCAAGAAGATCAAACACATCCATTCTTAAGGAAATCAGCCCTGAGTGCTCACTGGAAGGACAGATCGTGAAGCTGAGGCTCCAGTACTTTGGCCACCTCATGAGAAGAGAAGACTCGCTGGAGAAGACCCTGATGCTGGGAAAGATGGAGGGCACAAGGAGAAGGGGGCGACAGAGGACGAGATGGTTGGATAGTGTTTTCGAGGTTACCAGCATGAGTTTGACCAAACTGCGGGAGGTAGTGGAGGACAGAGGTGCCTGGCGTGCTCTGGTCCATGGGGTCACAAAGAGTCGGACACGACTAAACGACTAAACAACACAATGACAGACAAGGGACGCGGGTGGCGCTGTGGGTAAAAGCTTCAGTGCCTAGGGCTTGCCGATCGAAAGGTCGGCGGTTCGAATCCCCGCGACGGGGTGCGCTCCCGTTGCTCGGTCCCAGCGCCTGCCAACCTAGCAGTTCGAAAGCACCCCCAGGTGCAAGTAGATAAATAGGGACCGCTTACTGGCTGGCTCGCCAGATGGAGCTTTGTCACGCTGGCCACGTGACCCAGAAGTGTCTCCGGACAGCGCTGGCCTCTTAAGTGAGATGGGCGCACAACCCCAGAGTCTGTCAAGACTGGCCCGTACGGGCAGGGGTACCTTTACCTTTACCTTTAATGACAGACAAGCTTATCTGAAATACAACTTGCCTGCTCCTATTATTTACTTATTTATTGACTGCCTGCCCTTTACCCTGAGGTCCCAGGGCGAGTTAGAGCATTAAAACGCAACTTTAAAAACAATTTAAAGCAACTTACTACTGATACTCCACCATAAAGAGGAACATTGGGTGTGTTCCAAGGATGTACTGCTAAGTTCGCACAGAGTGGTGGTGAGCACGAAAAGTCTGGGCAGTGCTGTGTGTGAACTGAGCTGTATACCTTACATCGTGCCTTGGAGTCCTCTGCAATGCCCAGGCTTTCCATGGCAGACAGCCCAATGGAATCCTCTGCCTGGGTTTTACATGGCAGACAGGTCAATGTGAAAATGCTTCCTCGAAGGTAGATGGTTTGAAACACCACTGGGATGTTAAGGTAGCTCAGCCAGGCTGTTGGTTCTCTACGTAAGCATTTGTGGCAACTTGGAGACAAACAGAAAGCTTTGTCAGATACATAAATTCTCAAATTTGCAATCCTCGCATATTTCCAAATAGCTGCTGGTATCTCTGCTACCAAGTCTTTAGTTTTGCCTTGTTAATGCCTCTTTCTTTAAAAAGAAAATTACAATTTACTAATAATAAATTCTGTGTTTTGTAGAATTTCTTTGGTCCTGAGTTTGTGAAAACTACTGTTGATCCATTCACCTCCTTGGACCTGCCAAAGTCAATCTTGGTAAGTTAAAAACAAAAATAACACTTAACTATATTGACATATTTGTTTATTTATTTAACTAATGTGTAGAAACCATTTAAACCAGAAGCCAATTCACCAAAACATGTTGAATTGCTTAGTCTACCGTAAAATGTCCTCTTCTGTTTTGGCACCCAAGAATACACAGTCCTTTGCAATTTGTTTCATGAAACACAGAACAAGAAAGGGAAGAATGAAGACAATCGCCGGAAAGTAAATGTTATGCTTTTAAGTGGGCAGAGGCTGGAGCTGACTTGCGACACCAAGACAGTATGCAAAGACGTGTTTGATATGGTAGTGGCCCATATTGGCTTAGTGGAGCATCATTTGTTTGGCTTAGCCACTTTAAAAGGTAAGGGCATTATTTCACTGAAGGGGGGGGCGTGTAATACATGTGTGCACTCATCACTTGATGACAGCAGCAGCAAGTGGTGACTTGCATGTGCGAATGAGCAACCACAGACCAATAATCACAAATGGAATTTCTGTATTATCTCAGAGCCAAACTACACATTATAAAGTACATGAGTAAGAGCCTCTTAACATAGCTGTCAGCTTTTCCCTTTTCTTGCAAGGAATCCTATTCGGAATAAGGGAATTTCCCTTAAAAAAAGGAAAATGTTGCCAGCTATGCATCTTAAAGGTAAAGGTAAAGGGACCAGTCGCGGACGACTCAGGGGGTTGTGCGCTCATCTCGCTCTATTGGCCGAGGGAGCCAGCGTACAGCTTCCGGGTCATGTGGCCAGCATGACGAAGCCGCTTCTGGCAAACCAGAGCAGCGCATGGAAACGCCGTTTACCTTCCCGCCAGAGCGGTACCTATTTATCTACTTGCACTTTGACGTGCTTTCGAACTGCTAGGTTGGCAGGAGCAGGGACCGAGCAACGGGAGCTCACCCCGTCGCAGGGATTCAAACTGCCAACCTTCTGATCGGCAAGCCCTAGGCTCTGTGGTTTAACCCACAGCACCACCCACATCCCCTAAGAGCATCTTAGCCTCCCCCTAAAACAGTGGTTTTCAACCAGTGTGCTGTGGCACTTTGGGGTGCCTTGAATGATGGTCAGGGGTGCCATGGACAACACTGGCCTCTGTCCCTCTTCCCTTCCCTCCCTCCTCTGATGCCCTCTCATGTCTCTGCCTCCCAAAGGCTTGCACAGCTGTTTATTGCAGCAGCCCTGGCTACAAAATCTCCAGGTGAATGGCACCTCTTTTTGGGGCTGTGTAGCTCAAGAGATTAGGGACGGCGGCAGCAGCTGCTGCTGCCCAGAAGACTCGCAAGGAGAGGGGAGAGGAGGCTGGGGGAACACTCCATAAGGGAGGGTGTTAGGAAAAGGGTGAGAGGCTGCCAGCTCTGCAGGCAAGGGGTGACATAATTGGGCTCCTGAGCCCCAGAGGGGTGCCTCAGAAAGAGTGTAATTGGTTAAGGGAGCCATGGACTCAAAAAGGTTGAAAACCTCTACTCTAAAAGATTCCAGTAACAGCCGCTGATCTCAGTTGAGACCATAGTGCAAAGGCAGGGGCTAATTTTCTCCTGCACATTTTTTTCTGATACAGCTCAATCCATGTGCTGATGTTACCAAGACAAACAGGTTCAGGGGGGACAATTTCTGTAAGGTGTGATGCCACAAGTAAAAATTTTCCCAGATGATCTAGGTCAAAGGGTGGAGAACCTCCAACCCCCAAAAGACAGTCTTGGCCTGCCAGAGGATCAGTTTGGCCTCTTGAAGCCTTTTCCCCCACACCACGCCCACCTGTCAATCAGCTGATAGTGATGACAGCTGATAGACGGGAAGGCAGAGTTCAATTCTGAATGGGCTGCGGGTGCTTATTCCAGGCGAACACAGCCCAAAGAAAGCCTGTAAAATGCAGGCTTCATTCATATATTTTATTCAATGACCATTCAGAAATTGTGTAAACCCAATGCGAGTTCTGTAAAAGGAACAACTGCCAGTGAGAATAATTCCTTATTAATTATTTTGGGGTTTCCTCCTTTTTCTTATTCTTTTTTTGATGACAGAAAATGAGTTTTTCTTCATCGACCCCGAGTTGAAACTGACTAAAATAGCTCCTGAAGGCTGGAAAGAAGAACCAAAGAAAAAGAGCAAGAACGCCATCAACTTCACTCTGTTCTTCCGCATTAAGTTCTTTGTGGATGATATTAGCTTGATACAGTGAGTGTGACCCACACTGCTATGCATGCATTCTCCTGAGGGATCCAGTGTGCTTCTAAGTGCATCTGCTCTCTCTGAAAACCTTGCACCCCTCGCCCAGGCAAACCATGGTTTCCTGTTACATCCAAACCGCCCTCCAAACCAAGAATTGAAAATCGGTTTCAGATCTTGATTTGCCATTCTGGCTTTGAGGTCGAACATGAAGGCTGGAGAAACTCTTTTCAGCTTCCCAATGGTGGGCAGGGCCAGAGGCAGAAACGGGCAGAACAACTTCTATTTCGTTCCTTTCCCTTAGAAACAATAATGTTTGATGTGCAATGGCTTGGCTACAAATTATAATAATTATAACATTGATTTAAATCTTGAGAATGTTTTCAGATCTTAAATTTCCTACAGTAGGCTGGTTTCTGCACGCCCCTCTCTATCCTCCCATCAAAATAGGCAAGAGAGGTTGTCAGAGTCCTAGGGCACATTTCAGCTGCGCAAAAATACCGTATTTTTTGCTCTATAAGGCTCACTTTTTCCCTCCTAAAAAGTAAGGGGAAATGTGTGTGTATTTTATGGAGTGAATGCAGGCTGTGCAGCTATCCCAGAAGCCAGAACAGCAAGAGGGATCGCTGCTTTTGCTGCGCAGCGATCCCTCTTGCTGTTCTGGCTTCTGAGATTCAGAATATTTTTTTTCTTGTTTTCCTCCTCCAAAGGTCTTGTCGTCTGGTGCGTCTTATAGAGCGAGAAATATGGTACTCAGAATGCAAAGCTAGGGGTGTGGCCTGGGGAGAGTTTTGAGGGCCGTATAGCGAGGCCTGGAGGGCTGCACTTGACCCCCCCAAGGCCTGAGGTTCCTTATGCCTTCCATGCACCAGCCATAATTTGCTGCTGTGCTTTGCCCAAACATGGAAGTGGCAAAGTGAGCTCACAAAGAGATGGCATGAACACAAAATTTGTTCGCAGTCCTCACAAGTTGCGGCTTGGAAGCATTATGTGTGAGTTGAGCCTACATGTGTGGTGCTGCAGAGCATTTTTGATGATGGGAACCCTGGTTAGCTAACTCACTGGACCCGACTCTGATATCTGTTAAGCAGGTGGTTAAGATGCTTTCATTCCAACAAACGTTTAGTGCAGGGATGGGGCACCTCAGGTCCTGGGGCTGAATGTGGCCCTTGAGACCCTTTCGTCTGGCCCTCGGGACTCTCCCAAGGCCACACACCCCCTTCTCTCCAAGCCACCGCTCTCCAGCCCTATTTAATTCCTTGCTTGAGTGCTCTTGTCAGGCTAGGGTGCAGCCTTGAATTCTTGCTTGCCTGGATGGAAGATAGAAGGTGTGCGCATAGATTAACACTGATGTTCCATGTACTCTTGCTTCTGGCCCTGCCTACCCCTGGCAAGCGGCCCCCAGAAGGATACCTAGAAAGGAAAGGGGCCCTCAAACTGGAATAGCGCCCCCATCCATGTTCAGTGCAATTTAACATTGCCTGTTGCAGATCTGGGTTTTTAGAAATGCACTCTTGTTTGAATTGCAATGAGATTTTTAATCATCGGTGGTGGGTGAGGTGTCTTCTTTAGAACCAAAAGGCAGTGTAAAAGTGTGCTTATAAATAAATACAGTATTGTTACTGTACAGTTCAGGGAAGTTTTTAGTGTGTGATATTGTGTTGTCCTTTTACTGTTTTTTGTTGGGAGCTGCCCAGAGTGGCTGAGGCAACCCAGTCAGATAGGCGGCATATTAATAATAATGATGATGATGATGATGATGATATCATCATCAGAATGGAGCCTTACAGAGAAGACTGTGCGTTGATCGGCATACACTGATCTCCACACATAAAACAAATTCAAGCACAGACATCTTCCCAAAAAACCCCACCCCATTCTTCTTCTTCTTCCATCCACACTTTTCCTTTTGGCGATCTTGGGACCCCTTTTTTGGCTGAAAGGGGATATGCAAATAAATTCTAACAGTGTGTGATATTGGTGAAGGCTTATCCCATTTCTTAACCATCTTCCATGCACATCTCTCTGGCTGTGTTCTATGAACTTGCTTATGCTAAAGTTACCAGACATTCCCGCTTTCCAGGGACAAGTCCCCGGATTTACAAATCAGTCCCCTGACCAAATCCATCTATTTAGTAGGATGTTGAAAAGTGTCCCCGGATTCATTGAAAAAATCTGGTAATGTTAGGTTACACTCTAAAATGTGAGTTAGAGAAAGGACTCTGCTCAAGTGCCCCTTCTCCTTTTTCTTCTTCCACTAGGCATACTTTGACGTGCCATCAGTATTACCTGCAGTTAAGGAAAGATATCCTGGAGGAGAAGATGCACTGTGATGAGGAGACAGCCTTGCTTCTGGCCTCGTTGGCCCTCCAGGCAGAATATGGAGATTACCAGGCTGAAGTAAGGATCATCTTTCATTTGGGAGCAGCCTCCTGGTTCTGTTTTGCAGCTCTTGAGCCTGCTGTGTAGATCGATGCATCTCAGTTGTTTTAGAATCTAGAAGGCTATATAAATGCAGATTTTTACTGGTTCGGTTGATCGGCTGTTTTGAAGCGCAGGGGGAAGAACGCAAACAAGCTTTCAGGAATGAACCGTCTGTTAGCCATAGAATGGAGGATTAGCAGCTAGAAACTAGAGCTGGCTGCATTAGCACCTAGTGCTGAACCATGGTTTGGTTGCAAGGGTGGCTAGCCTGCTGGCTGCATCCATCCTGTCAAGCATGTGGAAGGGACCTGCTATGGTTGGCATCCCGTCTGTCTAGGGAGACAGTGAAAGACTGCACCCAGGGGTGAAGTCAAACTGTTGGAGAGTTACAGTGGCTGTAGAGACCAATAAAGGAGAGACCTGTTTTGTTGCAGCTGGGGCAGATGAAGGCATCCGGATTTGCTGATGCAGAAACATCATGGCATTTTTTCTCTCCGCACTCCTCCCAGCGGTCATTCCTCCTCTGGTCACTGCTGTGGATACACAACCTGACTTTCCGAGCACAATTCAAAGTGTTGGTGCTGACCTATAAAGCCCTAAACGGCCTTGGTTCAGTATACCTGAAGGAGCATCTCCATCCCCATCGTTCTGCCCGGACACTGAGGTCCAGCGCCAAGGGCCTTCTGGTGGTTCCCTCACTGCGAGAAGCCAAGTTACAGGGAACCAGGCAGAGGGCCTTCTCAGCAGTGGCACCCGCCCTGTGGAACACCCTCCCATTAGATGTCAAAAACAACTATCAGACTTTTAGAAGACGTCTGAAGGCAGCCCTGTTTAGGAAAGCTTTTAACGTTTAATAGATTATTGTATTTTAATATGCTGTTGGAAGCCGCCCAGAGTGGCTAGGGAAAGCCAGCCAGATGGGCGGGGTATAAATAATAAATTATGATTATTATTAATGACTGTCTCCGGGCACTGCGGTCGTCTGCAAGGGACTCCCACATGGCAGGTTTGATGTTGCCAGCCTTCATGTCACATTTACAGACATCCTTGTGATGCAGAGTTGGTCCGCCAGTAGACCCAGTGCCTGAAGCCAGCTCCCCATAGATCACATCATTGGGGATCCTGCTGCCATCTTCCATTCTGTGAAAACGACCCACCAACCGGGAGATAAAATCCCTGTTGTTTTGGAAGCAATGATCTTTAGGGTTTGCATGCAAATTGGGGCCAGTGTCTTCTCCATTCAAGGCTCAAAGTGATCCAATTCTTTTTTGGGTCTTTAATTCGGTGCTAAAGGCAGAGGTGGGTTTCCTGTTGATGTCACAGGAGGACAAACTTGAGGCCAGATCCGACTACTAGGACTACCATTTCCCAAATCAGATGTTGCTGATAGGATGGTCGGGAGGCAAGCCCAGAGCAGGGGTTCGAGCAGAAACACAACATGCCATCTGAGGGTGGGCAATCATGCTGTATCTCCATCCTGGATTGAACAAGTCCATCACCTCAGATGCTCAGGCACAGCTGGGTTGGACGATTCTGCTGCTAGAGGAAGTACTGTGGTCAATCTCTTCTATTTAGGGCTCTTGGGAGCATCCAGTTATTTGGCATTCTTATTTCTTTGGCCCACTAGCAGTTCTCTCACTTTGCAGTGGCATATCCTGTCTTTCAGTTTAAAGCAGGCTTACTCAACCTCTGCCCTCCAGGTGTTTTTGGCCTACAACTCCCATCATCCCTAGCTAGCAGGACCAGTGGTCAGGGATGATGGGAACTGTAGTCTCAAAACATCTGGAGGGCCGAGTTTGAGGAAGCCTGGTTTAAAGGTAACTTCAATATGTCATCTTCACGTAGGTCTTGAGCCAAGGGCAAGGAACCCTTATCTCTCCAGGGGTTGCCGAACTCTACAACTGCCATGCTTGCTGGGGCTGATGGGAGTTGTAGTTCAGCAACCTTTGGAAGGCCAACGTTTCCTGCACCTGGTCTTATGTCTTCTGAGGGTCAAGGTATGCATGAGGGTCAATGGGGTTACATTTGCCACATTCTTTCCAGCTGGATTCTGTGCTTCTCGGTCAATGTTTTTATGAATAGGATCGCTGCTAGCAACTAGGGAGGTGTGTCACAGCGTTCCTCATCATCCACACCACTGCTATTCTGGCATTACCAGGGTGGCACATCATCCAGCCTGCACCCAGGTTGGGTCTTGCCTGTGGATCCGTACCTTGCTCTTACGCTTTTTCCTTTCTTTCCCTCTTTTTCCGTAGGTGCATGGCCTATCCTATTTCAGAACGGAACACTATTTACCAGCTAGAGTGCTGGAAAATCTGGACCTGTCTAATGTGAAAGAAGAATTGCCAAAACTGCATAGCAACTATGCAGGTGCTTCTGAAAAAGAGGCAGAACTTGAATTTCTGAAGGTTAGTACAGGAGTCAAGCGTGGAGCCCACCACACTCGTTTTCATTAGAGGTTTCCAAGCAGATGAAACCCAAGTGGTGAAAAGAAAAGTATGTAACGAGGTTGGGGAACCTCAGGCTCTGAGAGCTCAGTGTGGCCCCCAGCTCTTTCTGTCTGGCCCTTAGAATGCTCCCCATAGGTAAAGGTAAAGGGACCCCTGACCATTAGGTCCAGTCGTGACCGACTCTGGGGTTGCGGTGTTCATCTCGCTTTATTGGCCAAGGGAGCCGGCGTACAGCTTCTGGGTCATGTGGCCAGCATGACTAAGCTGCTTCTGGCGAACCAGAGCACCACATGGAAACACCGTTTACCTTCCCGCCGGAGCGGTACCTATTTATCTACTTGCACTTTGACGTGCTTTCGAACTGCTAGGTGGGCAGGAGCAGGGACTGAGCAACGGGAGCAAATCCTAGGCTCTGTGGTTTAACCCACAGCGCCACCCGTGCTGAATGCTCCCCATAGCACACCCTATACTGGTCCTGCTCATCTCCTTCCTCGATTTGCTTTTGAGTGACTGGAACGTGTGTCCCTGAGTGGTGCCAGCAGCTTTTGCACCTGGATGGAAAGAGGTGCGCATATAAACCTCTGGCTTTTGTTTAGCAGAAACACAGCCTGCTGTACAAGGGTAAGGGTCACAACTGTTGCTCCGCCCACTTTTGCCTCTGGTCCTGCCCACAACTGGCATGTGGCCCTGGAAGATTGCCCATGAGGCAATGTGGCCTTCAGGCTGGAAAAGGTTAAACACTCCTGAAGTATAGGAAAGCCACATCATATGTTTTGGAAAATCCTTTCTGATTTTTGGTGACGTCTTACACGTAGGTTGCAGCTGGCCAGAGGTAGCCATAGCAATTACTTTTCAGAGTAACAGCCAAGAAATAAGATGTGTTTAAAATATGTGTTTATTTATCTATTTAAAGTGATTTGTTGCAGATTCAATATGCATTCATTGGTGTAGAACTAAAGTCACACACACATACATACAGTTTTGTTGTTGAACATGATTAATGTACAATGGTGTATGTTCGCATTTGTTTTTATGTGAAATAAGTAATGAAAACAAAGGGTGAATCTCATCGTAAGGCCAATATCATTTTTACACTCGTCAATGTCCTCAAATTAACTTTTCTCACAAACATTTCTCTCTTTCTGTGCCTCCTTTCTCGTTGTGCAGATTTGCCAAAGGCTGACAGAATACGGCGTTCATTTCCACCGTGTGTTGCCAGAGAAAAAGTCTCAGACTGGGATTTTGCTGGGAGTTTGCCCCAAAGGAGTTCTCATTTTTGAGGTCCACAACGGAGCCCGCACACCTGTCCTCCGCTTCCCGTGGAGAGAAACAAAAAAAATATCCTTCAGTGTACGTTGGTAACATTTCCTCCTCCCACCTCCACCAGTACAACCACAGACTGGACAACTCCATGCCTGCTCACCCACCCACAAAACTCCAGTTACCGTATTGTCGTGAATATAAGACGCACCCACAAATAAGCTGCACCTTTAAAATTGAAGGAGGGAAAAGAAATAAAGACAATACCCGGACTGCTTCCGGGGGGGGGGGGTCGCACTGCTTTGCTGGCGGCCTTCCCCCTCTTTCTGGCGGCTCGGGGGAGGCTTGGGAGTGGCAAGCGGGCTGCGCACTGCTGCCACACGCCCCTGGGCTGCTCTGGGGGGGGGGAGGCCACTGGCAAAGCGGCCTTGCTCCCCCCCCCCCCCAAGAGAACAGCCCGGGAGTGTGGGGCAATGACGCGCAGCCCCCCTGCTGCTCCCAGCCCTCCCCAGAGCTGTTGGGGGGAAAGGGAAGGTCTCAAATATAAGCCGCACTTTTAACTTTTCGCTGTCAGAATTTGGAGAAAAAGTATGGCTTACATTCAGGCCAATACGGTATCTACAGTGTCCACATGACAGCATGCCAGAAGGGAACAAGAGGGAGATACCATGTGCTCCATAGTGTGTGGCAAATAGTTTAGTAATAAAAGCTAAATGAGCAGCAAGCCAGGCCGTATCATGCTAGAGAAGTTGAGGATATTTGCTAGCCGATCTGTCACTGTGCTGTTGGAGGCATCGCATCCACTGAAGACCGATAATGGAGTGGGAGGAACCTTACGGTACAGTCCTTCTGAGACTGTACCACTTCAGAATGCAAATGGGGGGGGGGACGGGGGTTGCATGCATAATTGCTTCCTTTCCATGATAGGCATTTAGACTGACCTTTCTCTCCCCGCTAAGCTACCATTCTATATGCAGGGAAGCTTTTCCCTTTTTCTTTTAACAGGAGGAGCTCTCAGACATACAGGCCCCCCCTCTGTATTCTGAGGTGGCGGAGTCTCAGGAGGCTTGTGTCACATGGTGTGTGTTTTTCGCCCTGAATCTGTAGGTTGACTCTCACTCTCTCTAGTGTAAAGAGCAGAATCCAACTAATATTACAGCACTTTCGAATCCCATTTATTTCAAGCCATGGAGTTGAAAAGATGCTCAATTTAGTGTAAGCTTTTAGTTCTTCCGTTCCTCATTCCGAGCACCAAATGGTGAATACTGAAAAACAATACCTGTGGGGCCGAATTACATGTGATGTTAAGTTTGTGTAATCATTTGGAGATTAGCCTCAGAGATGGGTGGGTAGGAGCAGGAATGTGTCACACGAAGGGAAGAGTAGTCTTTTCCCTGTACACTCCAGTCCCCCCGGGGAAAAAACCTGTTATTAGCATCAGTATAAGCTTCACATCTGCAGCAAATAGCAGATTTGGAAAAAGAGGATTGGAGGAAAGGACTAAGAATCCCTCCAAACTGGTGTTTTACGCAACAGGTACTTTCTGCAACATGTCATCAACACAAAAATTGTGGATTTATACTGGGCCCGTCCACACACCATTCCACTTTAATAATAATAAGAATAATAAATTTTATTTATATCCCGCCCTCCCCAGCTGAAGCCAGTCTCAGGGCAGCTAACAACAATAAAATAGTACAACATTCTAAAATCAATTCATTATAAAATTAATTCAAATCAAATTGATGGCAACCATTGGGCTAGAGCTCTGTCATTGTTCTAAGATACTTCCCCAGGGTTTTTTTGAGTTTGGATTTGATATCCCGCCTTTCACTCCCCTTCAGGAGTCTCAAAGCGGCTAACAATCTCCTTTCCCTTCCTCCCCCACAACAAACACTCTGTGAGGTGAGTGAGGCTGAGAGACTTCAGAGAAGTGTGACTGGCCCAAGGTCACCCAGCAGCTGCATGTGGAGGAGCGGAGACACGAACCCGCTTCCCCAGATTATGAGACTACCGCTCTTAACCACTACACCACGCTGGCTCTCTGGGTTGCCTCATTATTGCCATCTGGTGGGGCCCACATTCCCTGTGGCGCAACGAGAGTGGAACAAAACCCAGAACATTAGTGGTATGAAATAGGAAAGGAATTCAGCAGTCACCAGCTGAAAACAAAGCAGTGTGTCCACGCTGAAACCTTTCCAGGCGGAAATGATACTAAAAGTGGAATTGCATATAACTTCCCTGATACAATTATGAGCACAAAGCATCATGAATGCACAATAAAAAAGGACCTCTGGAGGAGAGCTAAACCTCCACTCCACTCCATGATCTTGATCTTGCTTGGCCTGCCCTTTGAATACTTTCACATGCAGTATAACCCTTGCATAATATCTAGCTGAGCTATAATTGCATTTTCTGCACCTCAGGTTTTGTAGTAATGTACAGTGTCGCTACAGCAGTCCAGTCAATTGTTTGCTTCTTGCAAGTTCTGTTCTTGAATAATGATTTGCATCGCCCCAAAGCTGGAAAGTAGCTCATATATCTGTGTCTGCCTTTTACCTGTTTTTCCTGCTACAGAAGAGGAAGATAACTCTGCAGAACACATCTGATGGTATAAAACATGCCTTCCAAACTGACACCAGCAAGACCTGCCAGTACTTGCTGCAGCTGTGCTCTTCGCAGCATAAATTTCAGCTCCAGATGAGAGCCAGGCAAAGTAACCAAGATGCTCAGGAAATAGGTAAGCACAATGGCTGCCCTCTTGCTCCTCCTCCTCCTGCTGCTGTTGCTAATCTGTATGCCATCTGTGTGTTGGACCTCAGCTTGCAGAAGAGAGAGCTACAGTGGCAACTCGGGTTAAGAACTTAATTCATTCTGGAGGTCCATTCTTAACCTGAAACTGTTCTTAACCTGAGGTACCACTTTAGCTAATGGGGCCTGCCGTGCCGCCGCTGGGTGATTTCTGTTCTCATCCTGAAGCAAAGTTCTTAACCCGAGGTACTATTTCTGGGTTAGCAGAGTGTGTAACCTGAAGTGTCTGTAACCTGAAGCATCTGTAACCTGAAGCATCTGTAACCCGAGGTACCACTGTACTGTGAATGGAAACAACAGCACTTAACTCAGATGTCCAAAAGCTTGCATTAGGTCCCCAGGCCAGGTACAAGGTTCTTGCATTAATTTAGAAGGCGCTTAACAACTTGGGGTGTTTGCATACAACTGCCATCAACTACAGCTGTTAAATTTAATTGCTTAAAAAAATGTAGGGAGCAATAAAGCATATATGGGCAAAAAAAATTTAACATGAATGTTAACTGCTAATAATAATAATAGTTCTTGCCACCTGTGTATATAGTACATATGTTGTGAGAAGCTGACAAAGAGACAATAGCTCAGTGGAGAATGTTCAGCCCATGGTGTCTGCCAGAAACCCAGCTAACAAGGTCTTACGGTTAAGGAGGAGGAGGATTAGTTACAAATGGAGAGATAATGGTTTCTTTCATGTAAAACCTTTGTAAGGCGAGTCTTGTGTACAGCGCTGGGCACTGAGCTTAAATACAAGAGATTCAAATTCTTGAACGAGTGCAAAAGAGGACTGGCAGAGATTAGACGAAGATTAAGTGTTACATCGAAAGGCTTCAAAGAGCTGAAGACATTTCATGCTAGATAAAAGAGAGAGGCGACGCAATGAAAGGTGTGTGCATTTGTAGAGCCTCACGACACATACCTCTGTATGTCAGAGGTTGAAGTCCCCAAGGAAAGTATGCACAGGAGTTTTGGCCTCAGCCAGAAGTCCTGTCTGTCCTAAGAGTTTGGATTTGATATCCTGCTTTATCACTACCTTAGGGAGTCTCAAAGCGGCTAACATTCTCCTTTCCCTTTCTCCCCCACAACTAACATTCTGTGAGGTGAGTGGGGCTGAGAGACTTCAGAGAAGTGTGACTGGCCCAAGGTCACCCAGCAGCTGCATGTGGATGAGCAGGGAAGCGAACCCAGTTCACCAGATAACGAGTCCACCACTCTTAACCACTACAGGATGGCATTGTGAAGTTTGGTTACTTTAGGAGCGGGTGCTGAAAGCTCAGCTCAGATTTGGGGAGAGGGGTTTGGAGGCAAAACTGCTTTCCCTCCTTTTGCATTTCAGGAGACTTTGCAAATTTAGGTGTGGCAGTGTTCTGGAATCTTCTGGAGTTCTTGAAACTGCCATTTTACATCTCCCAGTGTACCCCATTGAGAGAATGGTAGCAGCCACAAAAGCATGGAAACATCTTTTTTTTGTAGCAGCCATCGCTAACCCTCCCTCTTTAAAAAATAAACAAACCTTTGAGAGTGAGGCATTTGGGGTAATCTAAAATGGCAGCCTCTAGCCTAAAAGGGCAGGGGTGAAAAAACATGGAGAGGGCGTTCCAAAGGTGAGGTGCCACAACCCAAAATGCTCTGTTCCTTGTTTCCTATATTACTACCTCAAAAGAGAGAGCCAGTCAGAGCAGGTCCTCTGAAGAACATCTTAAACGTCAGACAGGCTGATGTGAGAGCAGATGGGCTTTCAGATACCTTGTCCCCAACCACTTAGAGCTTTGAAGATTCAGACTAGTGCTCTGAATTGTGCCAGACACAAATTAGCAGCCGGTGTAGGTCTTTTAAGTACGGACAATGTAATTATTAGCATCACTGTTGTTTGTACTGGTGCACATCCAATTTTCAGATGGGCTTTGATGGCAGCCCCTCTCCCCCTGGATTGTGGGGCCCAGTGACTGGTTTTTGTCCTGGAAAAAGACAGCTCCCACTGCTAAGTGCTATTTTTAAAACATTAACTCAGTGTATGTGTGTGCACATAGGGCTGTGTGTGCACCGTGCATTTAAAGTGCATGGCATCCCTCTCCAAAAAATAATCCCAGGAAACTGTAGCTTACACCTCACAGAGCTACAGTTTCCAGCACCATTAACACACTGCAGTTACAAGGATTCATTTGGGGGAAGTCACACTCTTTAAATGTATGGTCTGTATGCACCCTAAACATCACCACCCATCTACAGTTACTGTAGGATTGTGGCTTCTGAGTGTATTGAATTGGTAAACATTGGAGCCCCGAAGAGCTTTAAGAGTCACAGCTGCCATATTTATTTCTTCTAGATTTCCCAGTCTACACAGAAGGCATTTTGAGGCGTGCTTCTTTTATGTGCATAAACCAGTTTTCCATTTCCTTGCAGAGAGAGCATCATTTAGGAGCCTCAACCTCCACACGGATTCTGTCAAAGGGTTCAACATGGGGCGTGCCATCAGCACCGGCAGCCTGGCCAGCAGCACACTGAACAGGCTCGCGGTCCGGCCGTTGTCGGTGCAAGCGGATATTCTCAAGAAGCTCTCCTACTCTGAACTCTCCCTCTTCCAGTCTGCCCAGAGCTGTACTAGGGACAAAAACGAGAAGCTGCCCTGGGAGGAAAGGCCCAGAATCATGAGCAAATCCTTTCACGACCTGACCCAGAGCCAGGTGTCTGTCAGTCCGCGTCGGAAAAACGTTATCACCCCCGTGGACGCCTCTTCGCGGAGAATGGAGGAAATGATGGGGAAGATCTTCCAGCAGGTGCCAAAATCTGATGCCGAATTAGCGACTGGAGGAGCAAAGCTCAACAAGTAAGGATCTCTTTTACGGACTGGTTTTAACATGGCCGTTCCCATAGGAAGTACATCCCTTTGAAGGTGCTCTGTGTAATGTTTAAAGCAGAAATTGATATCATGTGGCCCACCACATGCTGTGGGACTCCAGCTCCTATCAGCCTCTGCCACCTTGGCCCGTCAGTCAGGGGTTGGTGGAAGTTGTGATCCATCAATATCTGAAGGGCCACAGGTTTCCCACCCCTGGTTTAAAGTCTCTCTTGCATAGCCTGAAACACAGGCAGTGCCACCTGTGCGGGAGTGAAATCAGTGTGTGCATCTGGGACAAAGCATGGGATAAGAGGCTTTTCATTTTTGCACTTGCCACTGCCATAGGTTAAGCATTTCTCAGTGGCATTTGCATGGAGGTTGCAGCATTTAAAGTGGTCTTTTTTCTGTTGCTGTCCTCATGGGAAACTTTGGTTAAGTGTGTACACCATTTTTAGGGAGGGTGGTTACCATTGCCACAGAAGTTCTCCAAGTCCTCTCTTGTATTTACAGCATTTCCTAATGCCCTGCAGTCAATAGCTGGGATTATTGGGCTATATTAAACAGTTGGTGTCTTCAGGCCAAAAGTAAGCAGAGATCCATTTTTAGAATTGTTTTGGATCGAAAGTGAATTCCTGAGCATTTTTGCAGCACTTTCACCTTGTTACAGTGGTACCTCCGTATAAGTCCGCCCCGTCCAGCGTCCATTTCAGTGGACGTCCGCGGCAAACCGGAAGTACCAGAACAGGTTACTTCTGGGTTTGCCGCTCGTACATGTGCAGAAGTGCTAAATCGTGCTATGCGCAGAAGCGCAGCAGCGCAGACCGCTCCATGTGCATGCTCAGAGTGGCGCTTTGTCGAGCATCCTTTTCGTCGAGCGTCCGGGACTCAAAACAAGGTACCACTGTATTTTCCTAAGCTTTTTACAGTTCAGTGACCCATGCCTCAGATGTCTGGAGCCACCGTCTGTTAGGACGTACTGCAATTTTGCAAAATTGCAGGATTCGTTTTCATTTCCTCATCCTAAAATCTCTTCGCGGCCAGCTGTTTCATACTTATTCCCATGGAGCTCTGATTCTACACACACAGAACAAACATATCCATGTTCACTGATTTCCACTGGTGCATTCTTAAGGCCCAGAAGTGGTGCTACCTTTACACCAGTTTGTGTTTTGTTTGTCATGTTTATATCATTATCATTTTTTTTACTTTTTACTTTGTTCCCTTCTATGTTCTGTTTTCCTCTCCACTCCCCTTTCACTGCTTCTCTTTCGCCGTTTCCCAACCACCTTTAGTTCACACTCTCATGCAGGTTTAAATTCCAGCCTAGAAAGAAGGAAAAATGAATCTGATTCTTCATCCGCTGAAGACACTGGCCAAGCCTATGTTGTAGGTCAGCATTGTTTGATTCAGTACTTTTTTACGATGAAATTTAGACCTTGTGACTGGATTTTTAAAGGTCCATTAGTAATTAACTTGAACCATGTACAGACTTAATCCTGGGATAGCTCAGTCGGTAGAACATGAGACTCTTAATCTCAAGGTCGTGGGTTCAAGCCCCTTGTTGGGTGTGTTGCAGGGCATTGCACTAGGTAACCCTCGTGGTCCCTTTCACCTCTGCAATTCTGTGATTCTATACTGTCAATTTTGGTGATACTGATTCCCCCCCCCCCCACTGAAGCACTTAAGTACCACAGCTCCTCTTTATAAAAAGCAGATAGCTTGTTCCTAGATAAACATTGCGACAGGAACAGTTGTACTGCAATGGTTAGGAATGTAAGAAGTTGTCTTGATAACCAGTTGGACAACTGGACTGTCTAGCTCAGTGTTGCCAGCACTGACTGGCAGTAGCACTCCAAAATCTCCAGCCTTACTTGGAGATGTCGGGGATTGAACCTGGAGCCTTTTGCGTGCAGAGCATGTGGCTCTCCCACTGAGCTATGAGTCCTTTAAAAGAGAGATCAGGGGACTTCACACACAGGTCCAGTCACTCATCTTGTGCCCCTGTTTAATATAGTTCCACTACATTATGGAATCTCCTGCCAACCTAGCAGTTCGAAAGCACATCAAAGTGCAAGTAGATAAATAGGTACCACTCCAGCGGGAAGGTAAACGGCGTTTCCATGCGCTTCTCTGGTTCACCAGAAGCGGCTTAGTCATGCTGGCCACATGACCCGGAAGCTGTACACTGGCTCCCTTGGCCAATAAAGCGAGATGAGCGCCGCAACCCCAGAGTCGTCCACGACTGGACCTAATGGTCAGGGGTACCTTTACCTTTATATTATGGAATATTATGGAAGCAGGCCCATGCAGAGCTGGTCTGAGGCCCAGGGCAGGAGTCTTGTTAGAATAAAGTTAGAAAATCTTGGCATGACAGTGAAAGTCTAGCAGCGGGGATGGGATGGCCGGCTTAGCCCTTCAGGGCCCGGGGCAAGTTGACCCAGCTGCCCTCCCCATGCATGGGCCTGGCTAGTTCTTCCACTACATGAAGCCCCTGTAGCATGGCATCACTGCCAGAACTATAAGTTGTCTTGCATGAGGAATGTCTGACTCTGGAAGACCCTGCAAAGGCACTGAGTTAGATGGAATCTGCATGCATTAATGTACACATATTCAAAACGGGGGCTGATTGCTTTGTGGAGATAAAATTGTTAAATGTTCATCAGATTACATATCCTAAAGGATGCGTTTCATGTAGGAAGGAGAAGAGCTTCCTTTCCCCAAAATGTTGAAGCCGTGTTGAGCCCTATCATTAATGCCCCTCTTGAGATGCAAGAAGAGCTGTTTTTAATTACACAGCAAATTCAAGTGAAGCTTGACTTGAAAGGTTTCAAGTCCTTCGTGTTATGTCATGTTCCAAGAAATAAATATACCCTGCTGTATCTCAGTGACTTCCCCACCTCCCTTTCCCTACAGACATTCTACAAACGAAGCAAAATCCACTGTCGTTGCCAGAAAGGGAGATCAGCTTGGTAAACTTGAAAAAAGATGAGAAGTATGGCTTAGGTGAGTTGATGTCACTTTGAAAGTCCTTATTCAAAGACAGAAATGAACAAAAATCGAGCATACAGCTTGATTAGGTGGAGCAGGTTGTGGTGGAGTTCAGGCTGGAAGATGCCTTTGTTTTTGAATGAAATGTCCCCAGGTTTAGAAAGCTGTCAGATATTGGAACAGACTTAACACTTGTTGATATAAAGTCATCAGCATGGTCTTATGTCTACCTCTAGATTCCCCATTGGGGTAAACTGACCATTATCCTTATCTAAGATATTGGAGGACACCCAATATGGAATTCTTAGTAAACCATGGTCAATGGGTCTCTCAAAATCTCATGAAACATTGCCATGAATGTTTTACAAAATTTACTAAATGACTGCTTTAAACAGGGTTTCAGATCACTGGTGGGGAGAAAACTGGAAAGCTTGACCTTGGGATTTTCATTCACTCGATAACTCCTGGAGGACCAGCAGATTTGCAGGGATCGCTAAAACCAGGTAAATCTTAGGCTTGCTACTGTATGTTGAAAGAAAGCAGTAGAAATACTGCCAGAATATTAAAAACACTGACTTAAAAAAACAAATATAATGAACAAAAATTACTGCATATGTATTAATGTTGAAATACTGAATGTTGCCATTGGCAATGACATTAGAAGTGATTGGAAGACACGCTTGCCGCTAATTTTGGAAAATGAGATGCATTGAATGGCCCTATCAGGCAATTACACTTTTTATGTAGGCGAGCTATATTGCTAACCGTCTGCAAGTGATGGCTGCCTGTTGTTTGGTTTGTTAGTTTATAGCTTAACAGCTCATCTTGGAAAAATAAAGTTTCAGTGCTTCTTATCAGGACCAAACTAGACGGTGATGTGAGAGAGATCCATTATTCTTTCTCTCCCTTTGTTGAAACACCCCTCGGAGTGGGGTCTAATTTGCTTGGGGAAACATTGTAGGGGGTGGGTTTTATCTCCTGTCTCCCTCCCTCCCCAGAACCAATGGGGCTAATAATAGCAACTTCAGAAGGGCGCTGTGTAGATCAGGGGAAGAGACAAGGAAGAAAAAACTCCTTCTCTGGGAAAATGAACAATGCCACACAGCTGCTTTGAAGTTTTTTATTTAGACACCAACAACCAGCAACAACCAAAACATAACCACAAGGGGTATCCTAAATACCCATCACTCTTGTTTTATCCTTATTATATTTTCATCCCACCTTTCCCTGCACCCATTTTAGCCAAATGACAACTATGTGAGGTAGGTTAGGCTGAGAGATAGTCACTAGCCCAAGATAGTCGCACAGCAAGCATTATGGCCGTGTGGAGATGATTTAAATCTGGGTCCAAAAGAACCTGTGATACAAGACTTTCCCATTCAAGGCAATGTGATACAAGACTTTCCCATTCAAGGCATCATGAGAGCCATTGCTTGGGAAAATGCATATGCTAAGGGAAACTGCATCCATTTTTTAAAATATTGGTGAAAATGCTTATGAATTTTCATGCAGACTGTGTGTGTGTGTGTGTGTGTGTGTGTACGCAGGTGGTGTTGTGGTCTAAACCACTGAGCCTCTTGGGCTTGCCAATCGGACAGTCAGTGGTTTGAAGCCCCATGACAGGGTGAGCTCCCATTGCTCTGTCCCAGCTTCTGCCAACCTAGCAGTTCGAAAGCACACCAATGCAAGTAGATAAATAGGTACCGCTGTAGTGAGAAGGTAAACGGTGTTTCTGTGCGCTCTGGCACTCGTCACAGTGTCCTGTTGCGCCAGAAGCGGTTTAATCATGCTGGCCACATGACCTGGAAAGCTGTCTGTGGACAAACACCAGCTCCCTTGGCCTGAAAGCGAGATGAGCACCACAACCCCATAGTCGCCTTTGACTGGACTTAACCATCCAGGGGTCCTTTACCTTTTTACCATATTTTCACGCAAACATAGGCAGAAATGAGCCAAACCAAACTTAATATTGGAAAAATGAGAAACTGAAATTGCCAGATTTGTCCATCGTTTGCATTGCACCAAGCACTAAATGGATGTTGAACATCTGCAGCAGTCAGTGGATTGCTCCATGGCCCCTCTGTAAAAGCTTGAAAATGTATTGTTTTGATCTCCGAATCAATCTCTCTCCATAGGGGACCGCTTGATATCAGTGAACAGTGTGAGCTTGGAAGGGGTCCACCATCACACAGCGCTGGAAATTATTGAGCATGCTCCAGAAGAAGTGACCCTTGTCATCTCACAGCCTAAGGAGGGGCATACGAAAGGTATTCCGCTAAGTGTTATCAGCAGTGAGGAACCTTTCTTTTCCTGACAGGCCAGATTGCTATCTGCCCCCACCCCCTGCGGGCCAACTTTGACAGGTGGCTGGGACAACCAACCTGTCAATCAAACAGCATTATCCCGCCCACCTGTCAGAGTCCCTTGTGCAGCACTTCCTAAGTGCCTAACAGTCAGCTGGTTGTTGGGTGCTTGGAAACCACAGCACAAAGGGACTTGCTAAACCTATTCTTGCCAAAGCACAGAGCAGAGCTCTAGCAAAACTACTTTCTGCAGGGATCAGCTGTGTGATTGATCCAGCTATGTCTGTCACACCTGACATCACATATGAGGTAGGTGGGCATGGTTCAGGGAAGACAGCCATGCTGGGCCAAATTTGACCCACTGGCCAGAAATTCCTCACCCCCCTGTCTTAGATAAATAGTTGGTGTAATCTGCAAATTCTGCTTAGTTTTTCTCCTTTCGTACATCTATACACAATAGCTCAACCCAGTTGCAGTTGTTCTTGTTGTTGCAATTAGAAAGTAATTTCCATGTTCCCCTTAAGGCAGGCACTGTTACACAGCAGGTTTTAGCAGGAATTGGCTACACCTTCGGCCACATATCCAGGGGTTCTGCAACACTAAAACTTGCCAATTAATACCCAGCTAGCATAATTTATCATCCGATAAAATTAGCTTGTGGGTGGAAGGAAAGGGACAGCTTTGGAGCATAGTTGCAGATCGCTGGGGGTGGATGGAATTGATAAGCTGACATAGCTCATTAAATCAGGGTTGTTTGTTTGTCTGTCTAAATATTTGTACCCTGCCTTTCAGCCCAGATAGGCCCACAAGGACACTTGCAGCCATTAAAAGCAGACAATAAAATTCCAGAAGCAAAAGTCCAACTTATAAGTAGTAAAAGCAGAGAGCTAGGAGTCAACAAAAGGCTTCGCATGAGGGGAATCCAGACTAAAGGCCTGTTGAAGCAAAAATGTTTTTATAACCTGCTTAAAAGGCCATTAAGGAAAGGGTCAGTGTGGCCTAAAGTTTCCTGACCTGGGTGCCAATTAGGGATGGAGGAGAAATTCAGTTCAGTTTGCATTTAAAAGTGAACTTAACCTGATTCGCAGTTTCCAAAACAACGCACAAACTGAAATTTGACCATACTTCAAAATTCGCACTTCTTGGAATTTTGCAGTGCAGTTCTCCAGCCAAGTAATTTGTACAAAGAAATGCATATACTAAAGTGTGCATCTGAATGCATATATTAGTGAAAATAGCATACCAAAATATTAGGGGAAATTGCTTTGGAAGAAACCACGTGTATTAGGCAAAATTGCTTATAAAAATACAGGAGAAATCCACACAAAAGTGCTGGATCCACACACAGGGGCACTTCAAAAATAAATTCGCAAACTGAAGCAGAAATGTGGAGAATTAAAGCTTAAGACTGAAGAAAACATTAAGAACTGAGAGAAAATGAAATTGACATGGTCATCCGTCCCAGGGCTGATGCTGGGCCCCGAGATCCTCGCATCGGCCATGTTTGGTTGGAGTTCTGTCTTTCATTTGTTCTTGGGCCTGTAAATCCTCTCAGCGTTACCTTTAATGCTGGCAGTTTTGAGTACTGAAAGCTAAAAATGTGAGGTGAAACTGAGGCCCACACAGGCTTTCTGTACCTGCACATTCCATCCTTGGACGAGCCTTCCTTCTTCTCATCCTGATGCGTTGTGGTTCCAACACTTCCTGCATCAAGAATCCATTGCTCCCTGTTATATCTGAAGTGGGATTACCAAAAGCAGAACAGATAATGATCTTAAATCCAGCTTCCAAGCATGATTTAGGATCTTGGTAATCAGATTCTCAGTTCAGATGTAATAGGAAATTGCATAAATAAAATGTATTTTATTTATTATTTATTTGCTTGTTCACTTGAAATTTTATTTCCCACCTTTCACAACACAGTGAAAACATACAATATAGAAAAATTTAAAACTAAATTAAACCTCCAAAACTTAAAATTTAAATCTCCAAAGGAAATAAAACATGAAACATCTGAGAAGCATTCCAGGTGCAAGGGCCTCATGAAATAAGACAGTTTTTTACCAGTTGTCTGAAACTCAGTAGGGTTGGCACGTTTCTGATTTCTTGTGGCCCATGTAGGGCTGAGACGGAAAGAGGGAAGGATTTGGCTGGAGCACCCAGGCTCCAGACCTGAGCATATTTTGGATTATTAAGCTGAGATATGTATGTCTCAACTGACCAGGGTACAGTGGTACCTCTGGATGCGAACGGGATCCATTCCGGAGACCCGTTTGCATCCTGAGTAGAACGCAGCCTGCGCATACGCGGGCCGCGATTCGCCGCTTCTGTGCATGCGCGTGACGTCATTTTGAGCGTCTGCGCATGCACGAGCGGCGAAACCCGGAAGTAACCCGTTCCATTACTTCCAGGTCGCCGCAGAGCGTAACCTGAAAACGCTCAACCTGAAGCATGTTTAACCCAAGGTATGACTGCAATGTAGGTCGCAGGTGGTGCTATGGGTTAAACCACAGAGCCTAGGACTTGCCGATCAGAAGGTCGGCGGTTCGAATCCCCGCAACAGGGTGAGCTCCCGTTGCTCGGTCCCTGCTCCTGCCAACCTAGCAGTTTGAAAGCACGTCAAAGTGCAAGTAGATAAATAGGTACCGCTCCAGCGGGAAGGTAAACGGCGTTTCCGTGTGCTGCTCTGGTTCTCCAGAAGTGGCTTAGTCATGCTGGCCACATGACCTGGAAACTGTACTCCGGCTCCCTCGGCCAGTAAAGCGAGATGAGCGTCGCAACCCTAGAGTCAGTCATAACTGGACCTAATGGTCAGGGGTCCCTTTACCTTTACCTTTACCTTTACCTTTACCACTGTATTAGGTTATTTAAATAATGCTTACTATTGGGAATTTCCCTTTCTCCGTAGCACCATCAAATCTCTTCAGTGGCACAAAGGGGTATTTTAAAAGGCCGCCACTGACACTAGACCATGAGGCAGAGTCGTCTTCAGAGGAACACAACCGGCCGCTGAGCCAGCAGAGGCCTACCTCTGGGAGCTTATCTGGCCTTGGCTCAGGTAAACGGGACGGAAGCCTCAGCTCCCAAGACTCCAGGACCGAGAGCGCCAGCCTGTCCCAGAGCCAAACAAATGGTGGTTTTGGCAACCATATCGGCGACAAGCCGCAGCCGGAATACCAGAATTGCATCGATTCCCAGCTTCCCCTTTCCAAATTCAGTGAAAGAAGCGGAGCATCTTCGGAGGCAAACACAGCAAAGGCCAAAAAGGCTGGGACGGCGGAGACCGTGGAGTATTCTGACCGAGGAGATTCTGACATGGATGAAGCCACTTACTCCAGCAGCCAGGAACCAGCAACAGCGGCCGCCAAAAAGGCATAGTCCATTTCTATACCACTTTGCTTTTCTTTTACCTCCGTCCCATCCACACCATACCTTTAAAGTGCCATGATGGTGCTTTAAACAGCCATGGTTTCCCCCCAAAGAATTCTGGGAACTGGTTTCTTAAGGGGCTGAGAATTGTTAGGAGACCCCTAGTTCCCTCACGGAGCTGCCGGTACCCAGAGTTCCTTGGGAAAGAGGATTAATTGCTCAACCTCTTCAAATGGGAGCTTTGTGAGGAGAGATGGGGTCTCCTAGGAACTCTTAGCTCTCTTAACACTTCCCAGGATTCCTTGGGGCAAGCCACTGTTGTGAAAGTGGTATAAGAGTGCTTTCAATTCATGGTGTGGATGAGGTCTTACTGTAATTACCGGTTTGTTTCGAAATTAAAACAAGGGAGTGAGATGGACTGGGTGGGGATCGGCCACCGTCGCTTCCATTGCTTAACCGCTCTGGCACCTTTTACTAACGCTTTGGGGGCTTATTTTCCCAAGGAGAAATTCCTTGCAAGCGTATATTAGCCTATGTGATCAGCAAAAGATAATACAAGAGCTTGGTTTTGGTTCCAAAAGAACCCTCCGGAAAGCCCATTTCAGCACGCTTGCACTATTTATCATGAGGTTCCCCACTCCGGCAAATCCCCACCTGCCTGGGAAATGGACACTTGAGATGTCTCTGCTTATTGAGGTCTCTCTCTGTTGTGGGTATGAATCATTTTAACAGGGGGGTTGCTGGTAAACAGGACAGCGGCATGCTAAACGCTTTATAGAGGGTTAGATGCTGTTCCAGGTGGTGACGGCAGCCTTATGGGATAATCGTGGCGAATTCAGTAGGCCAAGACATGAGTCATTTACGCAACATTTATTTTCTCTCATTTTACTTCTCCCCCACCCACTTTGACTATTAGCCCTGCTGCAGTCCTATCAGGGTAATTTTCGTTGCCTCTATAAGTCACAGAATTTGTTTACAGGCAAGGATCATTTTTTGTGATGGAGCTATATTCCATTCAGACATGAACACCCAAGGGTGCAAAGTCCATGTGGAGTGGGTGTGGTCTGGGCAAAGTCTTTCTTTGGGCAACATAGAGAATTTCTCCATCCCCAGTGTATGGCGTACCCCAGAGATCTCCTTGATTTATGCCTCCTTCCTAGGCAGCAGAAATAGGAGCTTATTTACATGCGCTGTGGGTTAAACCACAGAGCCTAGGACTTGCTGATCAGAAGGTCGGCGGTTTGAATTCCCGCAGTGGGGTGAGCTACCGTTGCTCAGTCCCTGCTCCTGCCAACCTAGCAGTTCAAATGTATGTCAAAGTACAAGTAGATAAATAGATACCGCTCCGGTGGGAAGGTATACGGTGTTTCCGTGCACTGCTCTGGCTCTCCATGCTGGCCACATGACCCGGAAGCTGTACGCCGGCTCCCTCGGCCAATAAAGCGAGAAAAGCGCCGTAACCCCAGAGTCGGTCATGACTGGACCTAATGGTCAGGGGTCCCTTTACCTTTACCTTTATTTCCCTCTTAGTCTGACCCTGGAATATCCCGCCCCCCTCAGCTCAAGGCAGTTTTCACAAAACACTTTTTTAATCCCATTTTAACATCCTTTATCCTACCCCTCCTGCTCCTTAGCCAAAACCTGCCCACCTGGTGCCTTCTGTGACTGGGTCACATGAGGGTCCTGTAGGTCAGCTGACCGCTTGCTCAGGCACATAATACTTTTATAGATCAGCTGCCCACACATGGCTGCATCACGGCGAGCAATTTTGGCAGTGTATCTGACCCAAGCAATTATTGGCATATTGATTCCTTCATTCTGGGAGATCTGTCGCTGCAGACGCTTTGATCCATAACATCATGAATGTCACCTGAAACACTGCATCAAATGGTAGTTGCATTTGGATATATCTGCTTAGATTTCGAGAGTGCTTCCCTGTTTTTTATTTGCGTTGTGTTTATGCATGTGTAAATATTTATGTACGTGTAATCTCATTTTACCCCCGTTTCAAACCTTTGGCTATCCCTGCTGAATATGTAATACAGTCCTAATCACAAATCACCTCTCTAACAGGGTATACTCTCTCTTTTTTTTGTCTTTTCCTCTCTCTCTGTTTTTTTGTCTGTTTTTTGTAAAGGAGCCTTACTTCATGAATTTGGCCAACTCAATGAATTCTAAAAAGTTTTCTTCACCGCCTCTTAAACCTGGAGATATCTTTGAGGTCGAACTGGCCAAAAATGATAACGGCTTGGGAATAAGTGTCACGGTACTGTTTGACAAGGTTTTTACCTGTTTTCTCTTTTTTCCCTCCACTCCATGCGACCTGTTAAAAATGTATGGTTTACAGGGTAGCAGTGGACCTTAAAGAGGCACTGTCAAGTAGTTAAGCCTGCTGCTAATATTTAACTTCTCTCAGCAACTCTCAAGGCTGAGGTTCTGCATGACATTACATGCAAAGGGGAAGGATTCAGGGCAAGTTCTGCACAGCAAGAGAAACCTGAGTGTTGTGTTTTGTTCGGGGGGAAATGCACACACAGAGTGACTTGGTTCATACATTACAGTAAAGCAAACTCTGTTGTGCATCACATATTGTTGGACTCCAGCCTAAGTTTGGGGGAGCAATTCAACCAAGTTCTCAGTTAAAGGCAAACCTCCCTGTTTTCACTTTCCAAAATGATACAGGAGCGCCATCCTTTGAAATTTGCAGTTCCCCAACTTTTGAACTTTTTTTAAGGGACGCAGGTGGCGCTGTGGGTAAAAGCCTCAGCGCCTAGGGCTTGCCGATCGAAAGGTCGGCGGTTCGAATCCCTGCGGCGGGGTGCGCTCCCGTCGTTCGGTCCCAGCGCCTGCCAACCTAGCAGTTCGAAAGCACCCTCGGGAGCAAGTAGATAAATAGGGACCGCTTACAAGCGGGAAGGTAAACGGCGTTTCCGTGTGCGGCTCTGGCTCGCCAGAGCAGCGATGTCACGCTGGCCACGTGACCTGGAAGTGTCTCCGGACAGCGCTGGCCCCCGGCCTATAGAGTGAGATGGGCGCACAACCCTAGAGTCTGGCAAGACTGGCCCGTACGGGCAGGGGTACCTTTACCTTTACCTTTTTAACTTTTGAAATGCCATGTAATGTGTACAAAAACGCATACACTGGGGTGAAGTGTCCATAAAAACGTGTTTATTAGGGGAAATAACATTTCACATGCATTATTTGAGAGGAAATCGCCTTTCTATTATTATTATTATTATTATTTTAATTATTTAAAGTTTTTTATTTATACAAGAAGAAAAACAAACAAACAAAAAACACAAATACCAAATTATACACAAAATACAAAAATAACCATAGACACATAATATTCTTAGCAAACATCTATTGGTCTTAACACTAAAGACCCAACCTCCCGTCTATTCCATACTTCAAATTCATATTACTTATTGCCAATACACATTCTTTTCATAATTAAACTTATTCTCATTAAATCTAATTTCTTATATCTACCTTACAACTATTACTGAAGTTCCTCGAATGCTGCAACAGAATTTAAACTACTATATTTATTTTTCAGATACTCTTTAAAAACCTCCCATTTAGAAACAAATTCCTGTTTTGGGAAATCGCCTTTCTAAAGCGTATACATTCAGCAAAAAATTATTCCAACATGTATATTAGAAGAAAATCTCACAAAAATAGTGGTGAAAGTTCATGATTTTTTTAAAAAAATGCGAATTTATGTGGACAACTGAATTTAGGATTGGAAAATCAGAAACTGAGAAACACCAAAATTGCCAGATTCTAGGATGATGGGAGTTGCTGTCCAACAACGTCTGGAGGACCACAAGTTTCCCACCCAGCATTATTGCCACATGCTCACGTAGGGCATCTACATTTTATGTATTTCCTGTGTGAAACCCCAGTATTTCCCACAGCACTCATGATGTGCAGGGCTGCCCTAATTCATGCGTAAACTATGACTGAGATCAGAATCGAGTTTCCTAACGTATTACTATGCGTACCATGAATGGAAGCAACAACAACAAAAATGTGTACTTTCCCTGCTTGTATTTATAACACTGCAGAATTGCAGTTGTGACTCTCCTTGTCCCTGCAGAAAGACTGCTGGAAATCAGTGAATTATCTCTCAAGCTTAACTCTTGACTTTGTATGTGGTTCTGTTGTCACTTATTGGCACCTGAGTCGATACAGCCTTCTCACACATCCTCTGAGCTCCCTCTGCTGGTTACGAAGCAGAATACTACCGAATATTTATATTTATGCACAATTTCTCTGAGTTGTAACTCATGGATGCTTTTAAAGTGCTGAGGGAGGTGGCACAGCTATGCCTTCTTTCACCTTATTCTGCCTCCATCCCTTCATTCGCGCAAACCCCCCACTCTGCCTGTTGTATCAAGCAGAATTTTAGTTGCACCCCACCCCAGTAAATTTGGGGAGGGGGCAGGAGGAACAGGGTAGAAGAACCTGCAATTGCATTGACTCTTGACTGCTCAGCATATTGACCATTTCTGCGTTAGAAGCTGGCAGCAGTAACCTCACTTTTTGGCATGCCTTTTCAATTTTATAAGAACGTAAGGTGAGTTCTGTACATGATCATTCGTACTTAATGGGCTGCAACTACTTGACAATGTCACTTTAAAGATAAAACTCCGAAAGCGGGTATACAATGCCGTGTCCTTGTGTTTATTGCTTTTTTGTGGGGGTGTCTGAAAGTGCTTTTTTAATGGCAATCTTCGGTTCACTTTCCAAAGATCAGATTGAAGGATTGCATCTCAGAATTTTGGAAAGCAGTTTGGACAAGGAGAGTTGAGTAAATGCAGATCACTAGAAGAGGTATTTGTGGCTCACCCAAGGAGATCAGCTCAGGCATATTCCCCTAGGCATTTGTCCAAATAATCTAGAGTTCTCATCCTTTTCAAAGTAAATCAGTTTGCCATAAAAATTAAAACACATTTCCTGCTTCCCTGTAACACACTTTAGAGTTGCACAGTATTGTGAGCACGTTGGTTGCAATTTCTAATCTGAAACAGAAAGCAAATGTGTTTTGCTGGCCCTGTACTAAATACTGTCTGCTTGGAATCCTATTAACACCTACATAGGAGTGAACCTACTGAGCACAGAGAGATTTACTTCCAAGTAAGCATACGTAAGGGACGCGGGTGGTGCTCTGGGTTAAACCATAGAGCCTAGGACTTGCCGATCAGAAGGTCAGTGGTTCGAATCCCCGCAACGGGGTGAGCTCCCGTCGTTCGGTCCCAGCTCCTGCCAACCTAGCAGTTCAAAAGCACTTCAAAGTGCAAGCAGATAAATAGGTACCGCTCCAACAGGAAGGTAAACGGTGTTTCCGTGCGCTACTCTGGTTTGCCAGAAGCAGCTTAGTCATGCTGGCCATGTGACCCGGAAGCTGTATGCCGGCTCCCTTGGCCAATAAAGCGAGATGAGCGCTGCAACCCCAGAGTCGGCCACGACTGGACATAATGGTCAGGGGTCCCTTTACCTTTACCAAAGCATATGTAAAATAAACCTGCTAGTTTAAAAGCTTAGGAAGTGGACACTCTTAAGGAAGGAGTAGCCTTTTGCTTAAAGCAGAGATGGAGAACCTGTAGCCCTCCAGTTGTTACTGAGCTACCCCTCCCATCGTCATTGGCCGTGCTGGCTGGGCCAATGGGAGTGGGAGGCCAACAATTCTGAAGAGCCTCAGATCCCTCCGGTTTAGGGATCCATAGACCCCTTCTTGCTCAATAACCACGTTTCTTAAAGTGGACAGGTTCCCCCTCCCCCGATTGTGCTTTCTGCAATGTTGTGCAAAAAGAAATCCAACAATTGAGCTTTTCCCTTTTTGGAGATGCAACAGTGGGGGAAGCTTCACCTGTTAGATTCTTGCCTGTCGTGCCGCAGTTAAAGGCACAGTAAACTTAGCAGGAAATGGTGACCAAACTGCATTTTCAGACATTAGAAGAAACCCACCATCTAGCCTACCGAAGTTTGCTTCCCCCCCCCCCCAAATGAGCTTTCCATAACTCAAGAGGGAGAAGTGCATCTTAGTTTTCCCCTCTCTGTGTCTGTCTATATCTGAATGGCTGGACATGCATGATATACCCTCAGACTCATGCTTTGTTAACCTTCACACATATTCTCAATAGTTCTGTTACCAGAACTTTAAACTAGAATTCTGTACCCAGAAGTAGCCTTGGGAACCATCTCTTTGCTTGCATGGGGCTCAAAAAAGAAAAGAAAAATAATAATTCCTTCTGGGTTTCATTTTCGGCTGCCGCTTGTCCTTGCTGATAGCCTGCATGAGTATGTTCTGGGTTCCTTTAAAGGATTGGGTTGGTGCCTTTGTTTTCGGATATCTGACTTTCCATTAAGGTCGTGACTTTTGTCCAATTTATTAATCTGCAGGGTGGTGTGAACACCAACGTGAGGCATGGAGGCCTGTATGTGAAAGCTGTTATTCCTAAGGGAGCAGCTGAAGCTGATGGTAGAATTCAAAAAGGCAAGTATAATTAACCTTTATTTTCATGTTGGGGTTTGCAGCTTCCTGAATAGCCGGGATTCTTGGAGAATATAAGAAAGGGGGGGCACTTAGCTGGGCCTATCAAGACCCTATCAGCCTCGGTAGCTGTTTAGGACGTCAGTGTACAGAGGCCGCATATTTCTGGAGATCAGATACTGGGGATGGGGATGGCTGGTCAGATTCAGGGACATCTGGCTGCCCACTATTGGAAACAGGACGCTGGTCTTCACGGACCCTTGACCTGACCGAGAAGGTTCTTTTCATGTTTTCGTTCCGCTGGTGTTTTATCCCGCAC
Source organism: Podarcis muralis (assembly GCF_964188315.1). NCBI lineage: Eukaryota > Metazoa > Chordata > Lepidosauria > Squamata > Lacertidae > Podarcis > Podarcis muralis. The sequence continues at coordinate 15,436,277 of NC_135663.1, forward strand.
AAGTCTTTCTCAAATGAATGGCTATTGACTGGAGCTGAGAGAGGAGACTTATTTCGTTGGGTTGTGCTTAGCCTCTGCTTACGGAATTCCTATAACCCTTCGTTGTTGGTTCCTAGGTGACCGTGTGCTTTCTGTCAATGGGGTTACTTTGGAAGGAGCTACCCATAAACAAGCTGTGGAAATCCTGAGGAATACTGGCCAGGTAGGAGGTTTACAGCCTTGTTTCTCTGGGGCCAATTCCTATGTTGCATTTCTAAGTTGCAGGAAGTCCCTGGGAGGAGGAACAACTATTGCTTCTGCCACCATCCACCAAGCCATTCTCAGTCATAGCAGAAGTGGCTTGCTTATTCTGATGGCCGCTGCTCTCCCCCGTGTGGCAAAAGCAGCAGCTGCCAAAGTATTCCCAGGAACCGTGGCTTTTGAAACGTTAGGCTGTGCTGCTGCTATCTTCAAAGATATGGTCAAGTATGTGATGGCTCTTCCAGAACTGTGTGGCAAAGGTCAAGCTAATCCTGGAGCCGTCCACATATTCTGGCTGCTGCTGCAATGCAGGGATACTTGCGTATTTGAGGTTCCATACCCAGTAGTGATGTATGGAAGTGAGAACTGGACCATAAAGAAGGCTGATTGCCGAAGAATTGATGCTTTTGAATCCTGGTGCTGGAGGAGACTCTTGAGGGTCCCATGGACTGCAAGAAGATCAAACGTATCAATTCTGAAGGAAATCAGCCCTGAGTGCTCACTGGAAGGACAGATCCTGAAGCTGAGGCTCCAAGACTTTGGTCACCTCATGAGAAGAGAAGACTCCCTGGAAAAGACCCTAATGTTGGGAAAGATGGAGGGCACAAGGAGAAGGGGATGACAGAGGACAAGATGGTTGGATAGTGTTCTTGAAGCTACCAGCATGAGTTTGACCAAACTGCGGGAGGCAGTAGAAGGCAGGAGGGCCTGGCGTGCTCTGGTCCATGGGGTCACGAAGAGTCGGATATGACTAAACAACAACCGGCAGAGGCAAGACTCAAATGCAAGCATTCATTTCTCAGGAGATTCGCGACGTGAATTGGTTATCCATTCAAGAAAATTATTCACAAATCATTTCATCTGCTGATACCCTCATCCAGGAGCTAGTCAGAAGAGTTGTGTCTTTTCCTGTTTCCTAAAAGGAAACAATGGCGCGGCGACACGCACCTCAGTAGTGGGGAGAGCATTGCACAGGTGTGGAGCCACCACTAAAAAGTCCCTGGTGCTGCATACTTCATCCTGTGCAGGCCTTTTCTTTTATTTCCACGGCTAAGTGGCTATACGCTTGTTCCTACAGGAGGTTCGCCTGGTGTTGGAAAAGGGCCAGCCTCCAGCCGCCAGAGTCCATGCTCCAGTTACGCCACAGTGCACACCTCCAAACCAGCCCAATCACGCCGGGGCCCCAGAGAGACCTGTGAAGAAAATGACGCATGCCAGAGACTACAACTTTGTCACGGACGGTGAGATTCTATCGGAATGCAAAGTGGGCTTGAGCCTAAATGGGTTATTTTTATCTCTAGAATGGCAGGCCAGTGGACCGAGACATAACATGACATTAGAACGACTGCAGTGTCAAGCCCTTTGAGTAGAACTGCCTGATTGATTGATTGATTGATTGATTGTATTTCTATTCCATTTCCAGTCAAATGAATACCAAAGTGGCTTACAAGCAACAAATAAATAACAATAATAGAATATCACAAGTACAGTGTGAATCATGATCATATAATTAACAGATTATCATTAAAACAATTGCCATTTATAAAACACTATTAACAGATCAGTAACAAAAAATAAATAAAAAAGCTAATATCACACTTACAGTGTGAGTCATAGTACAGTGGTACCTTGGTTTTTGAGCGTCTCAGAAGCCGAATGTTTTGGAACCTGGACTTTCAAAACCCGGAAGTAATTGCTTCCATTTTCGAACACGCCTCAGAAGTCAAATGGCTTCTGTATTTTTTAAAAAAAATCTCCATTGGCTTTGCTGACCGCCTTTTGTTCCTCAGTGGTCGAACGTTTCAGAAGTCGCACAGTCTTCCAGAACGGATTACGTTTGACAGCCAAAGTACCACTGTTTATGATTAACAAATCACTATGGCATTTAGAATCAATATTAACAAAATAACTTAAAAAATCAACTAAACACTATTAAATTTACACACACACACACACACACACTCCCCTTCTTCCAATGACTCATAATCTTTCACTCTATTCAGTTCATTAAAATAATAGTGGCCCTACAGGGCTGGTCCATGAGCTCAATTAAACTATTTGGACGAAACAGTAATGACCATAATTATTATTAGCCCGCTTCTCCTTCAAGCAAGAATCATCGCTTACTTGCTTACCTAACCTACCTGTTCTCTGTTTTCATCACTTCCAGTTCTCCTTTCCCCCCCCCCTTCCTATGCCCCCATTTGCACTGTACTTTTAAAGCACTATGACACCACTTTAAACAGTCTTGCCTTCCCCCAAAGAATCTTGGGAACTCAATAATAATAATAATAATAATAATAATAATAATAATAATAATTTATTATTTATACTCCACCCATCTGGCTGGGTTTCCCCAGCCACTCTGAGTAGCTCCCAACAGAATATTAAAAACACGATAAAACATCAAATATTAAAAACTTCCCTAAGCAGGGCTGCCTTCAGGTGTCTTCTAAAAGTCAGATAGTTGTTTATTTCCTTGACATCTGGTGGGAGGGCGTTCCAGAGGGCGGGTGCCACTACTGAGAAGGCCCTCTGCCTGGTTCCCTGTAACTTGGCTTCTCGCAGTGAGGGAACCACCAGAAGGCCCTTGGAGCTGGACCTCAGTGTCCGGGCTGAACGATGGGGGTTAAGGGTTTGTTAAGGGTGCTGAGAGTTCTTAGGAGGCCCTTGTTTCCCTCACAGATCTACAATTCTCAAGAGTTCCCTGGGAAGGATTGCTTGTTAAAGCACATTGTAGCTCTGTGGGGGAGATGGAGGACTTCTTAACAACTCTCATCAACCTTTACAGACTTTCCAGTTGTCATTACTGATGTTCATTTCAGTTTTCCTGCTTGAGGCTTTGTTGCCATTGGAAGTCAACCAGGCCCCTCGTGTGAAGAAAAGAATTCCTATCTATTAGTGTGTTTATTCATATCCTGGGTTGTTCGGTTTGGTTTTTCGTTATCACTTGCCCTATGTTCCAGTGGAATTAAATTATGAAGGTTTGTATTTGTACCATTTCTCCCAGATTCAGTTATTGTTCACGTTTGACACCCTCCATTCTGCACTCTTCCACATGGCGTCCATACCTATGTTTAAAGCACTATGGTACCACTTCAACAGTCATAGCTTGCCCCCAGGGAATCTTGGGAAGCTACAATTCCCAGAGCGGTTTTGCAGTCAACCCCTCCTTCCAGAAAATTCTTGGAATTGCAGCTCTGTGAAGGTAATAATGGTCTAACAACTCTTGGCATCCTTAATAAACTTCAGTTCCCAAGATTCTTTGGGTGAACCCATGGCTGTTAAAGTGGTATCACAGTGGTTTAAATGAATGGTGTGGAAGTAGCCTTGTCTAGTTAATTTCTGGAGTACTGGCTGCTTTCGCTTGATGGACAACTTGTCCCAAGTTTCTAACGAGTGGTATAAAAATGTTCTGTTCTCATACTTCTGCAGCAACCAGAGCATCTTAGGCTGCGTGAGTATCGATTTTTCTGCTTTCCTTTTGCTGTGGATGTGTACTTATGCATCTTGGTGCCTGAGGAGAGTGTTTGAAGCATGACCTGCGAGTGAGATCAAGCGTCTTCACGTGCCGCAATGACATTTGCCTTTCTTTTCTGCAGACAACACGTTTGAGGTGAAGCTGGTGAAAAACAGCTCGGGCCTAGGCTTCAGTTTCTGTCGAGAGGACAGCGTTTCTCCAGAGCAGCCAGGTTCCAGCATAGTCAGGGTTAAAAAGCTCTTCCCAGGGCAACCGGCTGCAGAAAGCGGACAGATCGAGGTTGGGGACGTCATCCTGAAAGTGAACGGAGCGTCTCTAAAAGGACTGTCCCAACAGGTCAGCACCTCTTTCTGTTGGCTTGTTTCAGTTGTAGACACACCTTCCTGTTCAGCGATTGTGCCTGATTTTTGAATCTCTTCTACATCTAGGAGGTTATTTCAGCTCTTAGGGGAACATCTCCCGAAGTCACCCTTCTCCTCTGCAGGCCACTTCCTGGGATACTGCCCGAAATTGACCCTTCCCTGCTGGTAAGAATGCTAGTACATTGGGTGTTATGAGTGACTTTTTATGAAAAGGTGCATCAAAGATTCCATTACAGTGGTACCTCGGGTTACATACGCTTCAGGTTACATACGCTTCAGGTTACTGACTCCGCTAACCCAGAAATATTACCTCGGGTTAAGAACTTTGCTTCAGGATAAGAACAGAAATTGGGTTCCGGTGGCACAGCAGCAGCAGGAGGCCCCATTAGCTAAAGTGGTGCTTCAGGTTAAGAACAGTTTCAGGTTAAGTACGGACCTCTGGAATGAATTAAGTATGTAACCAGAGGTACCACTGTAGTATTATTATTATTATTATTATTATTATTATTATTATTATTATTATTATTAATTTGCATACCGTCCTTCATCCGTAGCTTTCAGGGCGGTTTCCAACATAAAATTACAATATAAAAAACACAAAATATAGAACAAAAACAATAACAGACCAATAATCCCCTCCTCCTGCAATCACATTTAAAAGGGTATAGGGCAGGCATGTCCAAAGTCCATTTTGGGGGCCCAATCCTGCCCGTCAGTCAGTTTAATCCGGCCCCTGTGGCAGTTTAACAACTTCAATCCTAAAAAAAGCTCAGCAACTTCAATCCTAAAAAATGGTTAACAACTTTGGTCAGCCCCCACGGCCCTTCATTTCATCAAATCTGGCCCTCTTTGAAAAAATTTTGGACACCACTGGTATAGCGTGATAATCAGCCCAAGGCCTGGTTGAAGAGGAACATTTTTGCCTAAAGATGTATAACGAAGGCACCAGCCGAATCACCCTGGGGAGAGCATTACTCAAACGGGGAGCCACTGCAGAAAAGGCCTGTTCTTGTGTTGCCATGAGACCTCCATGAGACCTCTCATGGAAGAGCCACTAGAAGAAGGGCCTTGGATGATGATCGCAAAGTCTGGGTTGGTTCATATGGGGAGAGGCATTCCTTTTAAGCTTCACCCAAACAAAAAGTGTGTTTTTACTAATCTGGTGTAGGAGTCTAATAGCCTCCAAAGTACTTTATGCAAACAATGAAAACCTGGATGGGTCACTGTCACACATGACAGTGACACCCGCTCTCTGAAACCGCAGCCGACATGCTTGGTCCTGTTTCTGCCATACTTTCTTCTCCTTTTTCCTCCAGACTCCTATCCATTCCCCTCAGCAGATTTTCCCTGATGTCAGCAAAGGCAACCCTCAGCAACCTAACGGGGAGCAAGACGACAGCTCTGACGAAAACGAAGCCACGGACAAGGGCAGGAAGCGGATCAAGTCCCCCTCTCGAAGGGACAGCTACAGCGACAGCAGCGGGAGCGGAGGGGAGGAGCTTCCTGCGAAGGCGGCCCAGATAGCGAGCACAAAGTGGAGCTCCGCCCTATACCAAAACCCCAACAAATCGGCAGCGGAGGCAGCTAGTCCTTATGAAACGCCCTGCAGCCAAGAAGAAACTATTCGCACCATATATTGTGCTCCGCATGAGACACCAGGGAAACCAGAAACTGAGAACAGGCATGTGCTGTTGGCTCGTTTCGTTAAATTAATTTAGTCATATAGTTTGGTTTTTAACATAAGTTGTGAGTCCTGCTAGACTCGAAGGGGGAAACCATGTTTGCTGTGCACCTAACATTCCCCATTCATGTCTAAAATGGGGTTTGAGGTGGAGTCCTAATTTTTGCATCTGTTTCAGTTGAGGGTGGGGTTGTAGTTGCAGCAAGAGAGCAACAAATTCCTCTCTGTCCTCCAAGCCCTGTTCTGATAACTGAAAAGGGACTGACTTAAGAGAAAAATACCTGGGCCGATTAACTGCAGAGAGGTAACTCTAGGGTAGGGAGGGAAGGGAAATTTGACTCCTTTTGCATCTGAAGGCGAGCTTACTAATTCATGCTTTCCAAAACAACACACAAACCAAAACACGGTCACCTTTCAAAATTCGTACCTCTGAATTTTGCAATTTTGCAATGTCTCCAAAAGTACATATACTGACATACACAAATGCATTGCATGAGGGGGATTTGGTTTGCAAGAATGTGTGCATTAGGTAAAATTGTGTATAGAGAAGTGTGTAATTTAGGGGTTATTTTCAGGAAAACGCTGGTGAATTTTCACAAGGACTGTTAAAAAATAAATTTGCAAACTGAAGTGGAAGTATGGAGAGCTGAACATAAGACTGGAAAAGCTAGAAACTGAGAGAAACCAAAACTGACATATTCACCAAACCCTAGCCTTGAGGGTTCAGCTCCCTTCACCCACACACCACTTTTGATTGAAAAATAATGTCCCAGTTCTGCTTTTCATTCAGAGCACTGACTTTCCATGCAGAGGGTCCTGAGTTCAATCCCTGCTATCTCTAGGTATGGCTGGGAGAGACCCCTGCCCAGTCAATGCAGACAGCACTGTGCTAAATGGATAATGGTCTGACTCCTACATTTCCATGTAGGTGAACAGGGCAAACACATGACTACAATGTGGCTACCTCCATCTCCTCTGCTTTGGCCATGTGAATGGTCTTTTAAAACAGTGAACTGCCCTGAGGATCCCATTTCAGAATCAAGAGATGGGTTAAAAATATAATCAATAAATTGCCACCTTTGCAATTTCAACCCTCCTCCAGAGGCACTGGAGCCAACCTAAATTTTTATTCCTTTCCTCGTCTTCTTTTCCTTTTCCTTTAGTAACCCACCGTCTCTTCTCCCAATGGATTTGCCGCCAATATCAAGATGTCGAACCTTCACATCTGGTTCAGCGGACGAGAAATACAGCTGCTCCGTCTCTGAGCTCGTGGCAGCGCCAGGAGGCCTTGCGTCGCTTTTGAGCCAGCTTGAAAAACACGCTGATGAATATGAACCAGTAATGTCCTACTTTTCCTTCTCAGTAGTTGGAGGGAGGGTTGCGCGGTTTTTTAGGTTTGTGCAAACACGGCAAAACGCTACAGTTTACCCAGTTGCAGCCCAGTGGACTTTTGTGCCGTCTGTGCCAATTTGCAGATCAGAAATCTACCCTACTTCGTTCTGTGTGGACCGTACCATGTTGTTTTATTTTTATTGAGATACTCTGCTGCTGCTCTGGTCAGTTGGGACCTCCCCTACCCCCTCACAGATGCTTTTAGGTAAAAGTGAAAACACTGGGTGATCCGAACAGGGATGTTTCCTTGCCTGTTGGATCTAATTTTCATATTTAAAAAGAAATGTCTGCAAGTAGATTTCAAATGGGCTCCAGGTACAAACTGCAGAAGCTATTTTTAGTGCATCCGCTTAGAAACTGCCCAAAAGACACCTGTGACCTGCATACCTGACCTCAATTATCTCCTCCTTTGTGTCATGCTATCTTGAACTATCCTTGTGTATTGGGGACGAGTGGATCAGTCTATTTCTGTCCCATGTCAGTTTTGCACATGTTCATTCATAGATCTTCTCCATCCTGTTTCCACACATTAATCTGCAATTTTTTAAAGAATCCAAACAGAAACCCATATTTAAAAATATTGGTTGGTTTTCACAATACATGACTAAGTTAGAGCCATTTGTTTCAGTGGGTATTCTCTGATTAAAGACTAATACCATCCAGTTTGTCTCAATTTGCATATTTCTAAACATGCTTTATGCTTAAAATATACTGTTTTTAAAACATGGCAGAACATTTTTGAGCCAACAACTGTGTTGCAAAATTCAGAGGAAAATCCAAGGGAGAGTTATGTTCTGATCTGCATGTTAGTCCAGGAGGTGCAAATTGGTTTGTTCACAGAAATTGCATACCTCAAATACCGCCACATAGATAGATAACACATACAGATCTATGTAGCTGTGTATGTGTATTGTGTTGCTAGTTCTCAGTCTGATACGTGCTGAAAATGTGCTTCCTTCCAGGAGGTGGAGCTCCATGTTGTCCTGACTAAATCAGAGAAGGGTAGCCTTGGTTTCACTGTGACCAAAGGCAATGATAACGTTGGCTGTTACATCCATGACGTCGTTCAAGACCCTGCCAAAAGTGATGGGAGGTTACAACCCGGAGATCGACTGATCAAGGTGAGTTGGAATGAAGCAGAAGAAAAAGGACCGCTTGGTTTGTTTCCTGTTATGTTGCAAAACAAATCCACAAAGGGTCCAGAGGGTGGCAACACGAGAACAGTGGCTCTCCATTTATGGAATACTCTCCCCAGGGAGACTCACCTGGCGCCTTCATTACATATCTTTAGGTGCCAGGCAAAAGCATTCCCCTTGTTATTATGCTCTGTGTCTTGGAAGGGCATGGGACGCAGGTGGCGCTGTGGGTTAAACCACAGAGCCTAGGACTTGCCGATCAGAAGGTCAGCGGTTCGAATCCCCGCGACGGGGTGAGCTCCCGTTGCTCGGTCCCTGCTCCTGCCAACCTAGCAGTTTGAAAGCACGTCAAAGTGCAAGTAGATAAATAGGTACCACTCCGGTGGGAAGGTAAACGGCGTTTCCGTGCACTGCTCTGGTTCACCAGAAACGGCTTAGTCATGCTGGCCACATGACCCAGAAGCTGTACGCCAGCTCCCTTGGCCAATAAAGCGAGATGAGTGCTACAACCCCAGAGTCGTCCGCGACTGGACCTAATGGTCAGGGGTCCCTTTAACTTTTATCTTTGAAGGGCAGTATATAAATTGAATAAATAATTAAAATTAAAAGATAAAATTTGGGGGAAAGGCAAAACAGCAGCACTGAGGCTGCAGCAGACTAAAGATGTTTGCAGTGGGCTAAAGGATTTGCAGTGGCCGTGCATATAGCCTGGTCTGCTGGAGAGACATCTCAAACCTAAAGGTTTCCACGATAGCCTTGTTAGTTTATATTTAGCTACAGTGGCTGTCAGTGCAAGAACAGTTTACTTAACGATAGCTTGTGACAGCCGCATTGGTTGTACACATCCTTTCTACGGGCACATCGCTGGTTCCTTTCAGAAGTATTATTCCAACAAGCATTTAGACTTTCTCAAGGTGATTTGCCTCTATGCATTTTTGATGTTATCCTTCTGAGTGCTTGCTTTGATGTTGGTTTTTATTATGTATTATTTGGTGCTGTTACATACTATTTAGTGCTGTGCATCTCTTCTCTAATTTTGCTTCTTGCAAGTTCCTTTGAATGTGTTTCATGAGGGAAAAATGGGATATAAATTAACTGATTTTCACCGAGAAGATGCTAGTATCCTAATTCAAACTGTTTGTAGTTCCCTCTTCCAATCTTCAGTTTTTGTATCTTGCGCTGTGTGTGTGTGTGTGTGTGTGTGTGTGTGTGTGTGTGTCTCATTACCTCACCTGAAGGGGTCCTTGTGCAAATCCCATGTGTTTTTGTAAACAGCTTTAAATCTACAATCAAGTGGTATATAAAATTTGTGAAATAAGTAAATAAATAAAATGTCTGCCCCCTCTCCCCCCCCTTCCTCAATCACCATGACAGGCATCTGAAGAAGTGTGCATGCACATGAAAGCTTATACCAAGAACAAATTTAGTTGGTCTTTAAGGTGCTACTGGACAATTTTTTTATATATTTCAACCATGCCAGGCATTCATAATAATAATAATAATAATTTATTATTTATACCCCGCCCATCTGGCTGGGTTTCCCCAGCCACTCTGGGCGGCTTCCAACTGAATATTAAAAACAATACAGCATCAAACATTAAAAACTTCCCTAAACAGTTGTCTTTTAAAAGTAAAATAATAGTGTCAGACAATCATTTCACTGTCTGGAAATGCTGCTTAGGTTGTTTAAATCATTGCCACCTCTCACATCTCTCTCTTTGATATTCATCTTCACAGGTTAATGATACAGATGTCACTAACATGAGCCACACAGATGCTGTCAGTTTCCTCCGAGCTGCTCCAAAGACAGTCAGGCTGGTGCTTGGGCGTGTTTTGGAGTCGCCCAAGTTTCCCATGCTGCCACAGCTACTGCCTGACATTCACTTGACATGCCATAAAGAAGAACTGGGTAATCCAAACTTTCGTGGCATCTGCCCATCCATCCTCTTTCGTTTGCAAAAAGCAAAATATGTATGGTGCTATTTCTTCTCCTTTTCCCTTCCAGGCATCTCCCTTGCAGGTGGTCACGACAGCCTTTATCAAGTGTTATACATTAGCGATATCGCTCCAAAATCTGCCGCAGCCGTAGAAGGGACTCTTCGTGCCTTGGATGTCATCCATTACATTAATGGGATCAGCACCCAGGGCATGACTTTGAAAGAAGCAAAGAGGACGCTGGAGATGTCGCTTCCAACAGTGGTGTTGAAAGGAACAAGGTACTTCTTAGGAATGGCTAAATGCTGTACTATTTATTTTCTTTATTCCTGCCTTCCTTCCATGATGCAGCTGAAGGTGGCCTACATGCAGTCTTCCATCCAGGCACCTGACAAGAGCCCGGTCGGCTTAATTTCAGTAATGTACTGTAGATTCTGGCGTATTAGGCAACTGGGCATATAAGACGACTTATACACCCAGTCTTATACGTGGCAGCTTCGCTGGGCAGTGGCAGTAGGCGGCGGGCTCCGCGCCGGGCGGAAGATGCCTGTCAAAGCTGCCCAGCGATGCTAAGCCAGCTTCACTGGGCGGCTTCCTCCCGGCGCAGAGCGGAGCCGGCCACCCACTGCCGCTGCCCAGCGAACCCATACCAGGCGTATAAGACGACCCCCGACTTTTTTTTAAAAAAATAGAAGTTTTTATTAATTTTCAATACAATATACATATAATACCATATCTAAAGTTTATCACAAATTATATATTATGGACTTCCTTCAGCTTATCTGCCAATCATCCGTAATTAAATTTTAGTTACGCATTTCCTAAATTTAATACTGCCTTTTTATATACCTTCCCAATCTTATTTTCTTTTTTACAATACTCCTCAACCTTTCACAGAGCTTCTTGAAATCCCACAAATGTTGTTTGTTCATCACATCTATTTTTCAGATACTCTACAAATTTTCCCCAGTCCTCGATGAACTTATGGTCTCGTTGATATCTAATCTTCCCAGTTAATCTGTAGGATTTTCCGGTGTTAAAAAGTCTTCTTATACGCCGGAATCTATGGTACATATATTTTGAGCTCAGATTAAGACATGCTGAGGCCTTAAACTGTGTCATGTTTCAGAGGCCCCATAACACAATGTCCCTTTTTTGTAGTGCTAAGAGAAAAGGGTAACGAAAATAAGAATAACCAAGTTTCATATTTGCATATGTACCAGAACATAGGCAAGAATGCAACTAAAAGCGAACAATCAAATTAAAGCATGTATATTGACAGTTTTGGTCACTCCAGCACAGAGATCACATGTGATCTCTTTCCAGTTAATAATGTGGTGAAGAATTGCACGTCTTGACTACAGACAGATTTCAGGTATATTTTGAACCGTTTGTACAAACTGTGCTTAAGAGTTTCTTATTTTCTCAGGGATGGCCATCCAGTGTTTCCAAGGTCCAAAGGCCCCGATAACTCAAGTCCAAGGTCAATAAAGCATAATGGTAAGGGCATAAGTGTATACAAGTTTTACAAGCTGATTTCCTATTGTGCTGTACATAGTTTCTCAAAAGTGGCAACAAGAGAATGGGCCTTTTCTGTGGTGGCTCCCTTGATTGTGGAATGCTCTGCTCAAAGAGGTTCACCTAGCGCCATCATTACGTGTCTTTAGGCGCCAGGTAAAAACATTCCTCTTTACCCAAGCCTATGGTTATTAAATAGTCTATGACTTGTGAAAATGCGGGGGAGAAGAGTGTTATTATGATGACTATTTTATTGCTAGGCTGTCCATCAGTTTGCTTTCTATTTTTATTATGTTTTTATCATTGATGCTCTGTAATGCGTTTTTAATGATGTACACCGACCACTGGGATCTTCTGATAAAGGGTGGTATTAAAATTGAAATAATAATAATGATGATGATGATGATGATGATGATGATGATGATGATGATGATAATAATAATAATAATAATAATAATAATAATAATAATAATAAAAAAAAAATAGCAACAACAGCAACATCCTCAAAATTACATTTAAGAAAGATAAATAACTTTTAATCGCAAGATGGCTAAATTTCAAGTTATAATTTGAAACCTATTAGTTTGTTGGAAAATAACAAATCATGCAATTTCTACACTCTTCTCATAGGTCATTTACTTGGAGACCCCTATGGCAAAGCAGAAATAGGACCTGAGGCATATGCACCGAAAGTAAGTAACTGAGAACAGTTACTCTCTCCCCTTGTTGCTGCAGCAGGAGGAATTGTGCCGCACAATGAAATGTTTGTGTTTTAAAGGGGAACAGCTTTGCGCAGGGCAAATTTACATCAGTGGTGATCTTGGCTGTTCACATGGTCTTCATCTTGTCAATAGCTGGAGCTGGATCCAGCAGATTTCCTTCCTTTTGAAGGAAGGGGATTCTTCTGGCAGATGAAATCTGTTTCTGACAGAGGAAATTCCTTCTGCCAGTGGGAGAAAACCTTCCCACCCAGCATTTTTAACTGTTCATTTATTAATAAATATTAAATACCCAGTATTTAAGCAGAAGTAGACATGAATCAGATAATGCCATTTACTGGATTTAAAAAAATTATTAGATTAGTCAAGTTTTGAAGTGTCTGGAAAAGTTTATTTAAAATTTGCATGTTTGATGATATCAGACTAGCCTCCTTCCTCTGTCTTTCTGTAAGCAGAGTCAATCAATTGTTTAGCGTTACCTAAAAGTGCAGCTTCCCTCATTTCCTTGAACTGTCCCTGCTTTTGAATTCAGAGAGAAACCATAGTCGACTCTTAGGCCTGAACTAGGCAGGTTTTGCCTGCAAACCAGAACTGGAAACCACTATCAAACCATGGTTCCCAATTCTGGTTTGTGGATATAGGCTATGGTTTGTACGAACCACAGTTTGCCTAGTTCACATGTTAATAGCAAACCATTTTTAATTGGTCAGTCAGCAAGTCAGGGTGGGAAATGGCACATGTGATTGGAGAAAGGTTGCTTCATGTAATGCCAAACCATGGTTTGGCGCTGTCTGAACCATGTCATACCTAGTTAGACGATGACAGGGGTTGAATTTTGGGCCTTCTGTGAGCTACGCATGTGCTCCAGCAGCGAGCTGCATACTTCCCTGAATCGTGGGGCCAAAACACCTAAACCCATATTGCCAGCAGTGCTGAAAGAGAAAACTGATTTATGATTCTTGGTTTTGTTAGGTTAATGGTGAAATGAACAACAGCCACTATCCAAAAGGGCCAGGGAATGTCACCGTATCTAAAGACGTTAGTAGTCAGGCCTCTGATTTTTCCAGCTACAGTAACAACTCAGGTAAGGATGACAGAGTGGGACGATTCTGTATCTCTCTTACAAAAGCTTTTAGGAGTGCTCTGAAACAGTAAAATGAATGAGGGTGCTGTGCCTAAGTTGTATTGTCCGGCTTCAGTATAATGTTCTTGAACAATAATGTTGTTAGAACTGTATATTTATTTGGATGCTATTCAACCAAGTCTTATTTAGCATTGACCCGTTGAACTTAATCAGTATGGCTAAGTTAGGTCCATGATTTTCAAAGTGCTGTGGTGTTTTGCTGTGAACAGGCCTCTTCCTCAAGCAGCTTTCAATATAGATTTCCAGATTACACCAGAGGAAGGGTGTGAGAAACATGGAGAAACAGAGACAAGGGTAAATTAGATGAACGCAAGCAATGGTAGCTGAGTAAACTTGCGTAGATCGCACAGTCCTATAATGATTTCCTTCTTTTCCAAGGAAGGGGAGGGGAGATTGAGTCTGCTTGCTTCTTTTTCAAGGATTACCTAGCACTGAGAAACAAAGAAGAGATTATCTAAAAATTGTATTGCCTTTCAGCAAGGGGAGCGGGGCTTTGCAACTCCACATGTTCCTCATTTTCTTCTCCCTGGCAGCAACAGCTAAGTGACATTGTTTTATTTAAAGCAGAGGTGCAAGACGATGATTCTTATGATGTGGATGATCACAACGAAGTCATTCAGTACCTTTTAGATGTCGTAGATGAAGAAGCCCAGAACCTGCTAAACCGTAGTAACGCCGCATCTGGGAACCACCTGCCAGGTACAGTCAAGTAAGCCATCGGTGAAAAAAATCCCACTAATAAGAGACCGTTCCAGAGTTGATGTACTTCACAAGATTGAATTTTATTAGGCCTGCAACACATTTCTTATTAGGTCGTCGCTATCTGTGATGCAAATACCTTGTTAGTGCTAATTCGGTCTGCACGCTCATTAACTTCCAGGGAAGCTTTCTCAGCCAGAAGTTGCTGATAAGCATTGCTTAACCGTTGGCAAAATCGTTGATCTTTAACAGTTGCAGAGTTCTGTCTGATGTAGTTTCAGGCTCAAAGCTGGAGGCTCCCATTTCAGTGTATCTTGGAAAACAAACACCTGTGTGTTGTGTATTTGAAATGTTTGTGTGAGTCTTGCTAAACCGCAAAAAAAATTTCCTTGAGAGAAGGGGCTTTTTGGTGGTGGTGCCTCAGTTGAGATGATGTGTCATGGACTGGCTGGATGCCAGTCATGGACTGGTGGGAGACACCAGCTGGGGAACCCCCAAGGAAACCCCCAGGGGAAGAAGGCTCGGAGCCAGGGGATTGGTGGTGGGACAATGATGAATGGTCTGAGGGAGAAGAGGGAGCAGGCTGGAAGGAAGAGGTTGTGGCGATCACACAGGGTCCCCGGACATTTCACTGTCTATTGATCCCTGTGCCACCACTTTATTTCTTGCTGCCACCACCCAGGCCCTACCTGGTACAATACTGAGTCCAGTCAGGGTTAAATTGGAACATAAACTTTTGTTTATTTATTGCAGTTTAACAAGCGTGTGGTTTCATAAATGGTATCTGTCAATTACAGTCATGGGGTGCCTATCCAGACCTATAACTTCCGTTACCTGCTCTCACTCACTAAACCACCTCTCAGATATTTACTTGTCTGCCTAGCCCCTAACTGTTCCTAACTCAGCTTATTTCGCTACACTAACTCCACCTACCCACAGACTCTATCCCAATTCACTCCCATTCCAACCAACCACCCAACTCCCAGCGAACTCCTCCCTTCGCCCCTCCCAGAGCTGGTTTTATAGTCCCTCTGACTCCACCCCCCTGGGTTCTGATTGGGTAACCTGTTTAACTATTTCACCTCCAGCACTCTCATATGTTAACGTCACATAGGTGTCTGAGTGCTCGTGTGTGTGTGTGTGTGTGTGTGTGTGTGTGCGCGCGCGCACGCGCTCAGGCCAACATCTGGTGACAGCAAACAAGCAGAAAAACTAACGAAGCATAATGAAAGTATAAAAGGCTCAGAAATAGGAAAGTCAGAAATAGATCCCTTCAGCAAAGTTGGTAGCTTATTTCCCTTCAAACGATTTGCTGAAGAAATAAGTGGTTCCTTTAGTGTCTGTGTTTCAGCTGCTGATAGTTGTTTCTTACCCTTAATTATTGTGCTTGGCAATACTATTCGGATAGCTAAGCATTTAAGGAGCAGCAGCTGGACCTTTTCCAAGTTAGCCCCATGGATGTAGTAAGGAATTCTTCTTTTTTTCTGGCAGGTCTCCTGTGTCTTTTATTAGTTGTGTGGCAGGCAGATGTTCAACAGGGGGAAATCTCCAGCAGCCCCCTCCCCTCCCCCACAGCCCTAGCCTTCATGAGCTTTTGTTAAATAGTGGCACATGCTTGCATTTAGTGAGTGATTAAAGCCTATCAGCCCTGATCATTTGTGTGGGTTTTTTCTTATTTTTTTAACGCCATGTTTCTCTCCCTGTAGAGGCAAATGGGAAACTTGCAGAAGAGAAATCAGAAGACACAGACTGTGATGGGTCATCGTTGCCTGACGATTTCCCAGAGGTAAAATAAATATGGTAGCAGGATTTTTTTTATTAAAAAATTGCACTGGTTTTATATGTGGAATTGTTGCATATATGCAGCTATTTTTAATAATTTTCACTTTTTTATTTTTGCTTTGTCTGTAACTGTTTTATTTGTTTTCATAATTGTATATTTTACCTCCCCCCGGGACCTTATGGTAAAGGGCAGCTTAAAAAAGAAAATATAAATGATTAAAATTGTGAAACCTAATCTGCTGATATGTGATTGAAAGCCATCCAAAATATTGACTGTATGGCAATTGGCATAGTGTTTTTAAGTATTATAGAAACTATCAGCATCTTTGGCTGGTGTTGTGGTTGTCAGCACAAAATGGTGGCTGTAGGCAGCAAAAAGAAAGAGGTGACACTATTCTATATTCTCCCATCGAAAAGAAAAGAACGGAATAGAATAAGGCACAGAATTTTTTACATAAAAGTTTTCTACCTTGCTAGTTCCCCGCTATGTAATTATAATTTGTTTTACAAATGGTCTTGTTCTGTTTCTCTCCTTAGCCACCCCAAATAAATGGCTGTGAAGAGTATTGTAATAACAAAAGGATTTCTGAAAGGTGAGGTTTTTAAAAAAAATGGAGATATACACAAGGCCAGTCCTCCTTAATTTGGCTCATATTTACTGGTTTTGACAGCTCAAAAACTTGAAATAAAAATACTGTGTGATAATATTGTCTTATCCACACTTAGCGATATACTTGAAAAGGGTGTTTCTTGCTGTTGCATGGAGCCCAACAGCTTGGGCTCCATCTGCACTGTGCTTTTAAAGCAGCATCATACCACTTTATAAACAGGCATGGCATCCCCCAAAGGCTCATGGGAACTGTAGTTAGTTAAGGTTTCTGAAAGGTGTTAGGTAAAGGTAAAGGGACCCCTGACCCTTAGGTCCATTTGTGGCCAACTCTGGGGTTGCGGCGCTCATCTCACTTTATTGGCTGAGGGAGCTGGCCTACAGCTTCCGGGTCATGTAGCCAGCATAAGCCACTTCTGGTGAACCAGAGCAGCGCACAGAAACACTGTTTACCTTCCCGCTGGAGCGGTGCCTATTTATCTACTTGCACTTCGATGTGCTTTCGAACTGCTAGGTTGGCAGGAGCAGGGACTGAGCAACAGGAGCTCACCCCATCGCGGGGATTCAAACCGCCGACCTTCTAATCGACAAGTCTTAGGCTCTGTGGTTTAACCCACAGCGCCACCCTTTTTCTGAAAGGTGTTAGGAGAACCCTATTCCTCTCACAGAGCTACAGTTCTCAGAGTGGTTTAATGATCAGTTCCTCTCCCCAGGAAACTCTGGAAATTTTAGCACTGTGTGGGGGTAGACAGGTCTTCTAACAACTCTCAGAAGAAGCCTTAACAAGCTGCAGTTCCCAGAATTTTGTGCGGGAAGCCACCCAGTGTATAGTGCGGGTGGGGCCGGGTATAATGGGCACATGTTTCCATGTTCCATTCCATATTTCATGTGGCATGCCGTGAAGGGTCAGGCTTCCTTTGCCGTCTGCAGATTATGCTTCGTTTTCTGTGCCCTCGTAGAATGTCGAATAAGATGGCCATAAAAACACAAATGGAAACTACCTTCCTCACATGAATCATACTAAGAATTGGCACATATAATCTAATTAAGTTGGTAATTCCTACTTTCATTTGAACTTCCGTTGCCTGGAACGTTTTGTTTCTGAAGATTATTTTTTGTCCTTTGTGGTGGGGAAATGCGGACGCAGTTTTGGGTCTTTTTAAGGAAACGTTTGTATTTTTAAGATTACCCCAACGACCTCTGGCGGGTCAGGGAGACGACGACGAGATTACCTGGGGAAGTGACGAGTTACCGATTGAATCAATAAACCAGCAGCAGTCTGTTAAAGGTAAGCAACCAAAGAGAGAGGGGCCAATTCACAATACTTTTGGTCTTCTGCAGATTACCTGTTAATTCAGTATTCATTCTGATTTGCTTCCACGTAGTTTATACAGAGGTTAGATTTTGTCCCATCTTTATTGAACAATTGTTCTGACTCTTATACGGGGCGGTTATAGAACAGTGATGTCCTTGCTGAGTGCTTAAGTCTTTCTGTCATTCAGTCATCCCACACTTAGCCTGTCACTTCCCTAACCACAAAGACCTGGCTTTCTTTAAAAAGTGGGTTGTTGTTGTTGTTGTTATTATGATGATTAATTAAATTTGTATACCACACTTCCTCTGAAGATCACAGGGTGGTTCGCAACATAAAAATACAAAATCAGAACATAAAGTACATAATAAAACAAACAAATAACCCGTCCCCCCCTTCCCACAAACACATTTAAAAGGCCATGGAATGTTCAATCAGCAGAAGGCCTAGTTATAGAAAAACATTTTCGCTTGGCGCCCAGAGGTATGTTATGAAGTCAACAGGCGAGCTTCCTTAGGGAGTAAAAGGTAAAGGGATCCCTGACCATTAGGTCCAGTCGTGACCGACTCTGGGGTTGCGGTGCTCATCTCGCTTTATTGGCCGAGGGAGCCAGCGTACAGCTTCCGGGTCATGTGGCCAGCATGACTAAGCCGCATCTGGCGAACCAGAGCAGCAGACGGAAACGCCGTTTACCTTCCCGCCAGAGCGGTACCTATTTATCTACTTGCACTTTGACGTGCTTTTGAACTGCTAGGTTGGCAGGAGCAGGGACCGAGCAACGAGGGTTCACCCTGTGGCAGGGATTCGAACCGCCAACCTTCTGATCAGCAAGTCCTAGGCTCTGTGGTTTAACCCACAGCGCCACCCGCATCCCTTCTTAGGGAGAGCATTCCACAAATAGGGAGCCACCACAGAAAAGGCCCATTCTCGTGTTGACACCCTCCAGACCTCTTGTGGAGGAGGAACACAAAGAAGGGCCTCACATGATGACCACAGGGTCTGGGACGATTCATATGGGGAGAGGCTGTCCTGAGCCAGTTAAGGCTTTATAGGACAAAACTAGCACTTTGAACTGGGCCCAGAAACTGATTGGCAGCCAGTGCAGTAGGCCCGGATTGTGTTACATGCTCAAGACATCTTTCTCCGGAGATCAACCCTGGCTGCTGAATCTCTGTACCTGCTGAAGTTTCCGAACTCTCAAGGCAGCCCAACATATAATATGTTGCAGTTATCTAACTGGTAATCTCCCAGGCCTTTGACTAATTAAACAATCTATAGCCTGTTAAACTGGGAGGGGTTATTGTTTTTGTTTGTTATTATGGTATGTATTTTTGTGTTGTTGTTTTTTGCGAACCGCGCTGTGACCTTCGGATAAAGGGGCAGTATAGAAATTTAATAAATAATAAAAACATTTAAAATACATAGCTACCCCTAAAGAATCCTGGGAACTGCAGCTCACCTCCCACAGCACCCTTCGCAAACACGGTTCTTGGGAACCTTTGGGGTAAGTCATGTGATTTTAAAACACGATGTGCTTGTCTCTTCAAGAACTGCCCCTCAACCTCTCGGCACCAATGTTTGAGCTGTAAGACTATGTCTTACAAACCAATAATCTACCTTGTCTACAAAACACAGCGGATTTGCCTGGCATAAGGGATCTGCATTGTACCCATTTTGCAAGGAACGTTAACAATGCAGATGGTTATTTATTAGTTTCTGTTAAATTTGAGCCGACGTTCACAAAAATCTGAGAAAAGCGCTGTTGGTAGCAACCTTTGAAGCACCAAGCATGGAGGGATAATGAGGAACGGGGGGTTGTTTACCACCCAAGTTATTTACGGGGAGCCTTTACAAAAGCAATAATCATGATATGTTTTCATCAGCCGCTGACAACTTGAAAGTGGCACGTGATGCCATGCAGGCAACTGCTGCTATATTTCATGGGGTGGCAGCATAAGACTGGATTTAGGTGGATTTTTATAGGCGCTCATAAATCCCATCTCCTTCCTGTGCCAGATTGCCCTTTAGTCACCGATGAAGAGCTTGCCGCACTTCCGATCGTCCAAGTCCTTCCTTCGGGCAGATATACAGGCTCCAAATTGAAGTCAACTATCCGGATGCTGCGAGGCCTATTGGAACAAGGCGTCCCTTCAAAGGAGATTGAGGTGAGTGTACACTCTCTTGCGCTGTGGGCACAATCCTAAGAGTTGGAATGGATCCCAAAGGGTTCTCAAGTCCAACCCCCTGCAATGCAAGAATCTCAACTAAAGCATCCATGACAGATGGCCACCCAACCTCTGCTTAGAAACCTCCTGTTCAGGAGAAACCACAACCTCTTTGGGGAGACTATCCCACTGTCAAACAGCTCTTAGCGTCAGAAAGTTCTTCCTGAGGTTTAGGAGGAATCGCCTTCCTTGTAACTTGAAGCCATTGGTTCAGGCTTTCTCCATCTTCCATGTGACAGCCCCTGAGGGACGGCTGTCATGTCTCTTCTCGGAATATGAGAGGAGATAACATGGGAATGTAAACAGGTCTGCGTCACTCACCTCTGATTCTTAGTGGGCATTTCCCCTCCGAAAACTCAGGTCGTTTGTTTTTGTTTTATTCCCCTACATTCTTACATGTTTTCTTACACGCACACCATAAAAACTAATTTGCTTACACATACAGTGGTACCTTGGGTTACATACGCTTCAGGTTACATACGCTTCAGGTTACAGACTCTGTTAACCCAGAAATAGTGCTTCAGCTTAAGCACTTTGCTTCAGGATGAGAACAGAAATCGTGCTCCGGCAGCAGCAGCGGGAGGCCCCATTAGCTAAAGTGGTGCTTCAGGTTAAGAACAGTTTCAGGTTAAGAACGGACCTCCGGATTGAATTAAGTACTTAACCCGAGGTACCACTGTACTTTAAGCCTGGTTCAGTCTGGGTTTTTTTAAAAAAAATAATAATTCATGTACATGTATTGTTAAATGATGTTAGTCAACTACGCGTCTCATTACAGAATCTTCAAGACCTAAAGCCTTTGGATCAGTGTTTGGTGGGCCAAACGAAGGAGAACAGGAAGAAGAATAGATATAAGAACATACTGCCTTGTAAGTCCTGATTTCCAAAAGGCCATTTGTAGTTTAATTTGTCTCTTTATCCTTTCCTGAAGGGTTTCCCTCAGCTTGGTAACTGCGCGTGAATTCTCTGTGCTAGGAGATAATCTGTATTGATTGTGTCGATAGAGGTGCGATGGAGGGTTCCCCAAGGTGGGATTTGGTGAACTGAGGATGAAGGGGAAAGTGGGTGAGTAGGGTGGCTCCTTTGTGGCACATGGGCCTCGGATCAGTGGCAGGCATGCCAAAATGGTTACCCAACCAGTTAAAACATGGTACACCAGTCCTGCATAAGTAGTAGCCCACCTGACACTTGATAAATATCTCATTTCACTTCCTGCTTGGGGTTTGGCACCCTTTCTGTGGGACGTACCAAGGCAGCTACGTGAACGAGAAATATTGCTGCCCTCATTATATCCAGTTTGGCCCTGGGGTGCAAGCACTGCGTGCCTAGTATTAGGTGCTTGGGTGGTAACGGCGTTCTGTTTGACACCGTCAGTGCCAAGTAAACTCTCTTGAGACTGAATCCCATGCAGCCTATTTCCTGAGAGCAGTTAATATGTGCCACTATATTCAGATATATTTAAAAGATCTCACTTGAGACAATGCCCCCTTTAAGAAAAGGACTCCCAAAGAAAACATAAGGCTAGGTCACTGTGACACATGCACAGACTGTACAGCAAATAACTGTACAGTTATTTGTGCGCACCAACCCCTCTCGCTCTCCAAGCTTCAGCGAAAGCCTGCATTCGCCCCATAGGACGCACCCAGATTTCCCCTTCATTTTTGGAGGGGAAAAAGTGTGTCCTATAGGGCGATAAATACGGTAATTATTCTTCCCATGTTTACACCTCCCTCCCCTGTTGTCCCCCCTGCCCCCGTGTCAAATTAAAGATTGTAGACTCTTGCAGACAGAGTCCTATTCTGTTGAACTTCCTAAAACTTCATGCAAATAGATGTCATAAAGGTAAAGGGACCCCTGACCATTAGGTCCAGTCGTGACCGACTCTGGGGTTGCGGCGCTCATCTCGCTTTATTGGCCGAGGGAGCCGGTGTACAGCTTCCGGGTCATGTGGCCAGCATGACTAAGCCGCTTCTGGCAAACCAGAGCAGCGCAAGGAAATGCCATTTACCTTCCCGCCTGAGCAGTACCTGTTTATCTACTTGCACTTTTGACGTACTTTTGAACTGCTAGGTTGGCAGGAGCAGGGACCGAGCAACGGGAGCTCACCCCGTTGCGGGGATTCGAACTATCGACCTTCTGATCGGCAAGTCCTAGGCTCTGTGGTTTAACCCACAGCGCCACCCGCATCCCCTAATAGATGTCATAGCAGCAGCAGTAAGAGAAGCAATGATAAAACACCTTTTAAATTCCTGGTTCTTCTGTTTTTGGAATTGCAGACGACACCACAAGGGTACCCCTGGGGGCCGAAGGTGGCTACATCAATGCCAGTTTTATCCGGATGCTGGTGGGGAGTAAGGAATATGTTTATATTGCTTGCCAAGGACCCCTCCCCACCACAGTGGCGGACTTCTGGCAAATGGCTTGGGAGCAGAACTGCACTCTCGTCGCCATGATGACCCAGGAAGTAGAAGGAGAAAAGGTCAAATGTCAAAGGTACTGGCCCGACGTCCTCGGAAAAACCACGATGATCAGCGATAAGCTCCGTCTCGCTCTGGTGAGGCTGCAGCAGCTTAAAGGCTTCGTCATTCGAGTTATGGAGCTAGAGGATATTCAGGTAAGGGAACAGGGTGTCACACTTTGCAGAATGGCTTTGTGGGAGAGGGGAACTGAGAAGTCAGGGAGTGCGCGAGGTGCAGATTGGCTGTTTCAGTTTTTTCCTAGTATTATTTATTGAACATGTTAGTTGCGTGTTACCCGAAGGTATCCACCGCAAAGAAAACATACATAATACCACAAGGGAAGGGGAATTTAATACATTAATATTCATGTAACATAATGTCCATGGAAAAACAAACAAACAAAAACCCCAGCTGTATAAATAGTAGTGAACAACATTAACAATACTCAAATAGAGGAGGGAGAAACTCTACATGAGATAGCTGCCTGTTGGGTTTTCAAAAAATGGCAGTTTTTTGCATTTGCTTAGAGACTTGTTACTCTTCACAGAAGCCTCAATTCTTTCTCTTTCTGGGGTTTTTTGCTTTAATTTAAAATCTAGACTGGCGAACTCCGGCGTATTTTCCACCTAAACTTTACTGCCTGGCCAGATCATGACACACCTTCTCAGCCAGATGATTTGCTCACCTTCATATCCTACATGAGGCACATCCACAAATCAGGGCCGATCATCACTCATTGCAGCGCAGGCATTGGACGATCAGGGACGCTTATTTGCATAGACGTGGTGTTGGGACTGATCAGCCAGGATCTTGAGGTGAGTGACTATCCATTCTCCTTCCTACAGTTATTTGGCTAGCTTGCTTATTTTGCATCCACCGTTCTTCTAATGCAATGGGTACGAAAGATACAACATCCCCATGGAAAGTAGAGTTTCAGTATCGATATATACTCAGAGAATTCACAGATTAACTACCCTAGGTGGCATTTTCTTCTGAGCTTTTAATGTTCCATTTACATTCGCTGTGGGTTAAACCACAGAGCCTAGGACTTGCCGATCAGAAGGTCGGCAGTTCGAATCCCCGTGATAGGGGGAACTCCTGTTGCTCGGTCTCTGCTCCTGCCATCCTAGCAGTTCGAAAGCACATCAAAGTGCAAGTAGATAAATAGGTACCACTCCGGCAGGAAGGTAAATGGCGTTTCCTTGTGCTGCTCTGGTTCGCCAGAAGCAGCTTAGTCATGCTGGCCACATGACCTGGAAGCTGCACGCCGTACACCGGCTTCCTCGGCCAATAAAGCGAGATGAGCACTGCAACCCCAAAGTCGGCCACGACTGGACCTAATGGTCAGGGGTCCCTTTACACTTTACCTTTAGCTTACTGTTCCGGTCTCTCTGCACTTCTGATGTGTGGAAAATAACCACGTGCATTTGTGTAATATGGTGCCTCACACCCCTGGGCAAGACTAGCTGCATATCCTTAGCAGAATATGTATCTGATTGAACATGTTTTCTCTGGGGTCAGAGTTAGATGTTCAGCAGTGCACCCAGGCCTACTGTCATCTGTCAGGGATGCGGGTGGCACCGTGGTCTAAACCTCTGAGCCTCATGGGCTTGCCGATCAGAAGGTCGGCAGTTCGAATCCCCGTGACGGGGTGAGCTCCCATTGCTCTGTCCCAGCTCCTGCCAACCTAGCAGTTCGAAAGCATGTCAGTGCAAGTAGATAAATAGCTACCGCTGCAGTGGGAAGCTAAACGGCGTTTCCGCACGCTCTGGTTTCTGTCACGGTGTTCCGTTGTGCCAGAAGCAGTTTAGTCATGCTGACCGCATGACCCGGAATACTATCTGCGGACAAACACCGGTTCCCTTGACCTGAAAGCGAGATGAGCGCTGCAATCCCACAGTCGCCTTTGACTGGACTTAACTGTCCAGGGGTCCTTTGTTGTTGTTGTTGTTGTTTAGTCGTTTAGTCGTGTCCGACTCTTCGTGACCCCATGGACCAGAGCACGCCAGGCACCTCTGTCCTCCACTACTTCCCGCAGTTTGGTCAAACTCATGCTGGTAACCTCGAAAACACTATCCAACCATCTCGTCCTCTGTCACCCCCTTCTCCTTGTGCCCTCCATCTTTCCCAGCATGACTTCTGCCAAACATCTGCAAAGAGCAGGGCGAGGGGGCAGCTTACAGTGGAGAAGCAGCAAATGGGAAGAGGGATGCTTAATCATTCCCCCACCTGTAGATGTTCACCTGCAATCACCTGCCCAACCCCGGGGTTACTGGCACATTTCTGCATTATTGAATTGGAAGGCGGCTATTTAGAGTGCCCTGTTCTGGGCCCAAGGAGCAGCACATTGGGGCACATAAAAGCAGGCCAGTTGCCACAGCACCATGGAGAGTTCCAAGTGAGCAGCTTGCTCCAAAAAGGACTGAGGCCTTTGCCTTCAGCCCACCTCTCCTATGTTGGATAACTGCAGACTCTTAAAGGGCCAGCCTTTTGGTTTGAAGGCAGACACTTCCTGTTTGCTCCATAGCCCTCCTGCCTAGCGTATTCCTTGGACCACTCTGCTGGCAAGGCAGTGGGGGGATGCTCTTAGTTCTTCAAGGGATGGTGAGGGTCACGGCTCTGGTTCTATAGACTCTGATGATTTGGAGATCTAACTCAGCAGCCTCCTGCCAGCCCTTGATCACCACTGGCTGCCTCAGAGTCAGAACCCTAATGGAAGTTCTCATTAGGGTCCCTGCAGCCATTGATTCAGTGCTTGGTCACTGTTTAGAGTCTGGGGTCATGGCAAAGAAGGGGTTTCTGTGGAGCTTAAGCATCCACCTGCCACTGCCCTGCTGCAAATCTCCCCCCTCACCCTAGAGCTGTTTTGCAAAGGCCCAGAGCCAAGACTGCTGCTGAACATGTACAGACTGCCTTGGAGACAGAGTTTGTTATTAAACCGCTGTGTGAGTGCCTGGAGCCGGTTGGAGGATGGATGGTGGCTAACAGATTGAGGTTGAATCCTGATAAAGGTACTATTTGGGGGGGACAGGGGGCGGGCAGGTGTGGGCGACTCCCTGGTCCTGAAAGGGGTAACTGTGCCCCTGAAGGACCAGGTGCGCAGCCTGGGAGTCATTCTGGACTCACAGCTGTCCATGGAGGCACAGGTTAATTCTGTGTCCAGGGCAGCTGTCTACTGGCTCCATCTGGTACGCAGGCTGAGACCCTACCTGCCCGCAGACTGTCTTGCCAGAGTAGTGCATGCTCTAGTTACCTCCCGCTTGGACTACTGCAATGCGCTGTACGTGGGGCTACCTTTGAAGATGACCTGGAAACTGCAATTAATCCAGAATGCAGCAGCTAGACTGGTGACTGGGAGTGGCTGCTGGGACCACATAACACCGGTGCTGACCTTTAAAGCCCTAAACAGCCTCAGTCCTGTATACCTGAAGGAGCGTCTCCACCACCATCATTCAGCCCGGACACTGAGGTCCAGCTCCGAGGGCCTTCTGGCGGTTCCCTCACTGCGAGAAGTGTGGTTACAGGGAACCAGACAGAGGGCCTTCTCGGTAGTGGTGCCTGCCCTGTGGATGTGAAGGAAATAAGCAGCTATCTTCTCTTTAGAAGACATCTGAAGGCAGTCCTGTTTAGGGAAGTTTTTAATATTTAATGCTGTATTGTTTTTAACACTCGATTGGGAGCTGCCCAGAGTGGCTGGGGAAACTCAGCTAGATGGGTGGGGTATAAATATATTATTATTATTATTATTATTATTATTATTATTATTATTATTATTATTATTATTATTAGTGCTGGGAACTGTAGCTCTGTGAGGGATAAGCACCCGTTCCTAAGATCCTTTGGGGAAAGCCATGTACTGTAAATGAGGTTTATTTGTATGTCATGTGTGCAGTCCTAGTTTTAGCCCTTGCACTGGTGCACTTTTCTAGAACACTTCAGCAGGTTCCTTTCCAGACCAGTGGTGCCTAACAGCTTCTCCTCTTTTTCCTTTGTCAGTTTGACATCTCTGACGTGGTGCGCACAATGCGCTTGCAGAGGCACGGCATGGTGCAAACGGAGGTACGTGTGTCCTAACTCAGTTTCGCATCTGGTTTCTTCGGGAGCTTTTCTCCCGCGTATCCCTCTGAACGGCAGATCAAAGAGCGGGAAGGCGAGGAAATTTCAAAACAAGGAACTTGGATACACTGCATATTTCTGCAGGCAGGTTTGTCACCTACGAGTGCATTTGCACTTTTGCAGGTGCTGTGTGTAATCTGAGCCATTTAACCCATGAGACCAGAATGTGGAGGGAATTAAGGATCACGATGCATTCGTAAGGCCCAAGTTCTATCCTTAGCATCGCTGCTTGAAGTATTTGGAGCAGTGGTGCTGGAAACAGCTTCCACCAAAGTAACTGGAGAGCTGTTGATGCAGCTTGTTAGAATAGACAGTCTTGGACTGGCTGGCTCAGCCTGTTTCCAGACTTGCTCTGTTTTGCAAGTGGGATTCAATTGCATACAAGCCAGTTTTGGCTTTTTCCAATCTAAGCATTCTTGTGCAACAAAACCACTTTTTTAAAAAAACAACCAGGTAAGGAAAGTGACAAAAAATGCATGAAGTGAGGTTACAGGGAACCAGACAGAGGGCCTTCTCTGTAGTGGCGCCCATCCTGTGGAACACCCTCCCTTCAGATGTGAAGGAAATAAGCAGCCATCTTATCTTTAAAAGACACCTGAAGGCAGCCCTGTTTAGGGAAGTTTTTAATATTTAATGCTGTGTTGTTTTTAACACTCGATTGGGAGCCGCCCAGAGTGGCTGGGGAAACTCAGCCAGATGGGCGGGGTATAAATAATAAATTATTATTATTATTATGACAGTCAATTGATAGGAAGTTGTATAGCCTTCATGCAGACAAATCCAGATGGATGCTCAGTAACAGTCATGCAAACAAATCAGAATGAACACACCATAAAGAGATTGGCTGGAAATGACTTCAGTTGAAGGAAGATCCTTATACAGTCATCTGCGCAGGAAATTCCTTGAGAAAGGAACATAAAGCGCCCAGGGTGATGAAAACAACTTCAGGTGGCTGTGAAAACAACCTTTCTGAAGCCTTGGAGAGATAGTGCTAATTCATTTAGACCAGGAGTCACCAGCCTTTTGGGGTTCTAAGAAAATGTTGTGGGTGGGCACCACAAAAATATATATATATCCATTTCATGGGGTGGGGAGGGGACTGCTGAGGGACAAGCCCTCCCCCCCATAGAAAAATCAGCAAAACACCTACAAAGGCACCTCCCAAAAAAACAACAGGCAAACAAAGAGCAGGCGGTATCCCCACCCCAAAAAGAAAACTCCCGCAACCAGCAAAACCAGAAGACCAAAAATTGGAAGCGGGCCCAAGCAGGTAACTGTGGGTAATGTGGGGGTTTGGGGTCCCAGTTACCAGGCTAGATGGACAGAGTAACATAGAAGCAGAGTCAGCTGTGTTATAATGAGTCACAGTATTAGTACATCTAGCTGAGCATTGGTTACTTTGATGGGCAACAGCTCTCCAGCCTATCAAACGGGTCTGTACTAGCCCTGCCTGGAGACACAAGGAATTGAACTTGTTCTACAATTGAGTGAGGTCCCTCCCCCCAAATTGCTTCCATACAAAACGGCATAAGGCCTTCATGGTTCCTATTCTCTTGGTTTGGGCCCTGACTGAACAAAGCAGGCTCCTATTTGTTTGTTCTTGTTGTTTTGTGGGGGGTTTTGCACTAGATTAATAATGCTGGTCTTGCAGTGTTCCCCTCGAGCAGCGTAGATGGTTGGTGACAGGCAAAGGGTGCGGATGGTGGGGTTGGATTTGTGACTTCAGCCCCCTTCCGAACCAACTGAAGGTTGTGAGAATGGATGGGAATTGAAGAAAGAGAGCAAAACTCTACGCCGGTGTAATCTGTGGGGTGAAAGATTAGGATGCAGCTGTGGTTAAGTGGACTCTTAATAATAATAATAATTAATAATAATAATAATAAATTTTATTTATATCCCGCCCTCCCCAGCCAAAGCCGGGCTCAGGGCGGCTAACAACAATAAAACAGTACAACACAACACTCTAAAATCATTCATTATAAAATTAATTCAAATCAAACCAATGGTAACCTTTGGGCCATAGCTCCGCGAAGATTGCCAAAGGAGGGAGTCAGGCTGTGCCCTGGCCAAAGGCCTCTTCTCTATTACAGCCGCTTTTTTGCAGTTCAGAATTGGTGTTCCCGTGAGCTTACACACCGTTTCCTCCTTTTGCAGGACCAGTACGTTTTCTGCTATCAAGTTATCCTGTACGTCCTAAAACGGCTCCAAGCGGAAGAAAAGCCAAGAAGCAACTAAGCTGTTACAAGTCAAATATGCATTTAAGGGGGGAAATGAGGTTCTTGAATAATTTGGGCATATCTACACTACAGAGTTAAAACAAGTTAAATGTCTGTGTGAGGTCTCCCTGGGGGAACAGTAGTTTGGTGACAGACTTGAGACTGGGATACTCAGCGCCCTCATCAAACTACAAGTCCCAATAATTATTTGGGGGGGAAGCCATGGCAGTTAAATTGGTGTGAAACCAGTACGTGTGTGTGTGTGTGTGTGTGTGTGTGTGTGCGCGCGCATGTGTAGTGTAGCTGTGCCCTAGATGAGCTCTGCCAATAGGATTCCAGTTCCAATCTCTATTGAGTACCACTATAACCCCCTCTTTTTTCAACAGGTTGGGGGGTCTTTGTGCGCCATATATATTTAATAACACTGCAATTTTTTTGCAGCTTTTTTGAACTATGATAAGCAATTGACACATTTTTTAAAAAGAACAAAAAACCCTTCTTCCTATTTTTAAAGAAGTATTACGTTTTCTCTCCCTCCCAACTATTTTATAGTATATTTCTGATGCAAGGGCTGGGCGGTTGGGAAATGAAAACAGTATTTTATCCTGGTGGTCTTTCTTACTGGTATTTTTTTATTAGTCTGTTTTTAAGCGTTTTGTTTATAGCAGAGCAGTCCTTTCCCCCCAGCATTTTTAATACAGTAGAGCTTTTTATAGAAAATACTTGAAATCAGTATTTAAGCTTTACAGAACAACTTAACTAGCATAAGGAAAAATAGCAAACGTTTACTGTATTACACAATGTTTACTTTATATAGAGTCTTGTGTATATATTTATATACTTTTACAAAAAAAAGTTCAATTATCAGATGTCTAAGCTTATAACTGCTGGGACGTCTCCACAGTGTAAATAAAACACTTTTAAAAGAGAGTTCATTTTCATATGTCTTCTGTCAATTTGACTTGTTTTTCTCTTCAGCCTCAGATCCTTCTTGCTTTGATCAAGTTTTGGGTGGGTGTGGCATCAGACCTTACAGGCCGCCCGTGCCTAGATGACACTCTGCTCCCTTTATGGCTTTGCCCCACGGAAGCTGACCTGATAAATATGCAAACTAACTCTGACTGTTAACTTTCCAAGTTTTTCTGCGTTTGAAGCCAAAATGTCTGAACAAGCAAACCAAGCATGAAAGACTTGGAGAAACATACAGAGAGAACTAGCCAGCCTAGGAAAAATGCTGGAAGTGACCTTTTAAATGGCATGTTTTTCGTTAATCATAACTGTGAAAGGAATCATTGCACACTCTGGCTTATGGCAACCATAATTTTATACATATATAAAATTGACATCCTGGACACTTAAACAAAAGGACAGGGCTTGGTAGATGCATTCATGTGCCTATGTAGTACCGCAGATCTTGTTACGGATATGTACATACCATCCATTTAAAGCACGTAACTACCCTGGGTCCAAGAATCCTGGAAACTGCAGTTTGTTAAGGGTGCTAGGAATTGTGGTGGACTTGCAAAAGGGTATTGGGAAATGATCCATAATTAATTGAAAAAAATGTTTAAAAGTACTTTCCCAAAAAACCAGAGTTTTGTTAGCCCAAAAATGGAAAACATGCGCAGTTCCAACCAAAGAAGGGTGGCAACTTAAGTTGACAGAATATGTGCCGCTTGCAGACTTAACATATAGAATAAGAGAACAAGAACATACGTTTAGAGAAGATTGGAAAATGTTTATTGAATATCTGGGAAATAACTGTGTACAGCTGAAAACAATGGCAACATTAAGATAAATTCAACAGTGTAAATAAGTTGTGATGGATGTAATAATGGAATACTGATTGGTATAGTTTTTGTAAAATATGCAGGGATTTAGGATATGTAAAATGAACCATGGAAAGAGAAGAAGGGAAGTCATTGATATCTTAAGGATGTAAAAATGCGTACTTTAAACTGTAAAACAGAAAATTTAATCGTGCTTTAAATGGATGGTACGTACATAGGATTTGAATCACACACCCATCACACATAGTTTCCTGATGAAGCTAAAGAACTTTGAAACTATTTTCCATTTTGGAATTGAGTTCGTGCTCCATTTCAAATCACAAGTTGATTTCACCACCCAAATTGCCTGACATTGTGACCTGAGGATCAGATGGTATCTCTTCTGCTGCTGCTGCTTCTCTTCCCAGACATTTCTTATAAATCTGATAACCTGCGTGCAAAGCAAATGAATAAAATGACTTAAAAGACTGCTTGAGTGATAGTCCAGGACGGAAATACTCGGTGCCCACCCACACTGGGCTGGTTGTTGTTGGGGGTTTTTTTTTGGGGGGGGGGCATATTCTGCAACAACATGTCAACATTCATGCTGGATTTATTCCGGACCCACCCACCCATGCATAATTCCACTTTCTTCGTTGTGCTGCAATGCTTGCCCAATGCATTTTGTCGTCTGAAGGAGCACTCCTGTGCTGTAGAGCAGCAAAAGCGAGATGCACACACCTCAGAACCATAGCTGTCAACGTTTCTCTTTTTTTAAGGGAAATTCCCTTATTCCGAATAGGATTCCTCGCAAGAAAAGGGAAAAGTTGACAGCTATGCTCTGAACATTTATAAAAAGTCACAGGTTTTCAAAGTTACAAGATGTGCACCGCTTGGAAATGAACCCGTATGTTTGCCCAAAACCTTTTGCAGGCATGAACAGTATTGAAAAGGTATAACCACCCCCATACCATCATGGGCAACCAGCTTCTAAATACTGGGGAGCATGTGGAACCAAAGAACTGCAGAGTTGGAAGGGACCCCAAGGATCATCCAGCCCAACCCCACAAGTGGGCAGAGGGCTGTTGCACGCACATGGTGCTTTCGGGGCTTCCCAGAAGCATGTGGCTGAGAACAGGATGCTCTACTAGATAGACCTTTGGCCCAAATGAGTAGCTTGAGGTCTTCTTCGGTTCTCACAAAGGACTTCAAAATAAAAGTTTGCGCTTTTAACTCCGCAGTGGTTTTCCCTGTTATATAGAGGAGCACCTGTGTTTGCTACCAAATGTAAACTCGGCATAGGTAGCTGTGGCCAAAACTATATGCTTATACAGCCAGTAATATATGTGTTAATCACATCTATACAAAGGTAAAGGGACCCCTGTCTAGTCGCGGACGACTCTGGGGTTGTGGTGCTCATCTCGCTTTACTGGCCGAGGGAGCCGGCGTACGGCTTCCGGGTCATGTGGCCAGCGTGACTAAGCCGCTTCTGGCGAACCAGAGCAGCGCACGGAAACGCCATTTACCTTCCCGCCGGAGAGATACCTATTTATCTACTTCTACTTTGATGTGGTTTCAAACTGCTAGGTTGGCAGGAGCAGGGACCGAGCAAAGGGAGCTCACCCCGTCGCAGGCATTCAAACCGCCAACCTTCTGATCGGCAAGCCCTAGGCTCTGTAGTTTAACACACAGCGCTACCTGCGTCCCAATTACATCTATACTTTACGTTAAAAAATGTAATGTGTGAAGTCTTTCTAAGGGATTTAATTAAAGGGGGGGAACACTAATATAAATGTTCTTAATTGCATCCCTCACCAATTATTTCATCCGTTTGAGCACTTATTTAAACATTTTGAATCAGCAATAAAATAAGAACATCTGGACCTCATCCAAGAAAACAAAACAGTAAACAAGAACTGCCCTTTTCCTATTCTGAATACTGCTTCTCTATACATTAGACCTGTCTTTGGTACTCCCCAGTTGTTTTCGCTTTCCTCGGGGCACGTTTTTGAATGGAATTACCTACCTGAAACCATAAGGGATAAATTTAGCAACTGAAACGCGCTATAGATCACAATGGATGGATATATCTGGATGAAATGCTGGAAACTGAAAGGCAGCTGGAACACAGTTCAAGTTCAAGTTCTGAGTTCCTGTCTCCACAGAAATCGTCCGACACCTGGAAGCACAAAGATTTTGAAATTCTCTAAAGGTCACTTCGGGGAAGATTCGACAGGTTCAAAAAGGTCCGAAAACTTTCCTCTCCCAAAATTGGCCAATTCCAGTCAATCAGTCCAGGAGGATACCAGTCCATGAGGTATCTGAGTTCCTGTCTCCACAGAAATCGTCCGACACCTGGAAGCACAAAGATTTTGAAATTCTCTGTACACAGAGTCACTTGGGGGAAGATTCGACAGGTCCAAAAAGGTCCGAAAACTTTCCACTCCCAAAATTGGCCAATTCAATCAGTCCAGGAGGATACCTTGGTCAACGGTATCCAAGGCTGCTGAGAGTTCAAGTAAGCACAAGATTGCAGTCTCCCTGTCCTTCTCCTGCTATAGGTCACCCTCTCAAGTGACCAAGGCTGATTCCATTCCAGGCCTAAACCCAGACTGAAAAGGATCCAGATAATCAGTGTCATCCAGGAACACTTTTAAGTACTGTATCCCTGCCACCACCCTTCCTGCCACCTTTACCCAAAATGGAAGGTTGGTGACTGGTCAATAGTTGCTACATTGCCTCCTTTCTAAGGAGCAACCCACACCACCACCTCTTCAAGGGCAGCTGACGACATCTGAGCATGTGATGGTGTGTTCACAGCACCCCTGGAGCCACCAAGCCACCCCACATCAGCTTGGAAGCCCAGAAGTCCATGAAGCATGGTATCTTGCCCACACCATTGGGCTGCGTTCTTATTTCTTGCACCCTGGACTGGTCTCTTGTGTTGATCAAAGGGCAGGCTATAAGCAGTTCCTGCAAATAAATAATCAAGTTATTGGGTACCTTTGCCAAGACTGGCAGGTGAGACGGGCCAGCAGAAAGCCACCAAGGTAGCCAGTCACTGGGAGCACTGCTGCAACTATCAGAAGAGAGTAGTCCACAATCCAAGAACCGTGAAATGTCAGTAAGTAGGCTACTGTCAGGACTACCCATAGAAAGCCTCCAGTGGTGCTTCCAGCCTGTTACAAATGGACAAAGAGAAAGGTGGAGCATGTCGTTCCATTTGGTTTTCATCACTTGGCTCCTCCTTCCTCCTCCCAGAACCATCTCCATCAATAGTCATTCTACCCTCATCCTTACGTAATCATACAGGAAGAATTGGCATCTGAGATTGAATTAGCATTTGCCATCCCGTGAGGTTCTTGGACAAGATCCAGGCACTCTTGGAGAAAACTGATTTTCTATATCCATTTCGTTCAGGGTCTAGGCCCGGTTTTGGCACAGAAGCTGCTTTGGTTACCCTACAAGGTTATCTCAAGAGAGAGACAGGGAAAATGTGTTCCTGTTAATTCTCCTCAACCTCTCAGCGAATTTAGATACCACTGGCCATGGTATTCTTCCGGAGTAGCTGTCAGAGTGGTTGTTCCAGAGCTACTTGGTTGGTTGTTTCCAGAGTCTGATGCTTGGAGAGAGCTGTTTGGCCCCATGGAGCCTTCAGTGTGGGGTTTCTCAGCAGGGCCGGTTCAAGACATTTGGGCACCTGAGGTGAACCACAAAATGTTGCCCCTCCCTGCCAGCAAAGAAGGGACGATCCTGCCTCCTGAGACAGTCACCTCACCTTGCCTCGTCCCCCATGCCGTTTCACATCTACATGAAAACACCCCCTGAGTAGGGTCATCCAGAGGTTGGGAGTAAGTTGTCAGCAATATGCCGATGGCACACAGCTCTGCTTCTCCTTTATATCTGCAGGTGGGTCAGCAGATGTGCCGGACCATTGTCTTGTCTCAGTAGTGGACTGGATGAGAGCCAACAAACTGAAGCTCAACCCAGGTTAGACGGAGGCCCTGTTTGTGCGTGGTTCGCTAGATTGGATTGATGGGAGGTTGCCTGCTCCTGATGGAGTTACATGTTGGGAAACTGTGTACGTGCAGCTACTCACACAGAGTCAATTAAGGTTTGGCAGACAGCCAGAAGGCAATCTGAAGGAGTAAGTCTGCCTGGTGATAAGAGACATGGAGACCGCTCCCTGATTGGTCAAGCTCTCTGAAGCGAGTGATAATTAATTGCCTACTAACTGGAATGTGTGAGTTCGTGAGTTCAGTGGTTCAGTGTGTCAGTGTAGGAGTTGTGAGTCGTGTCAGAGAGAGCTAGCAAAAGATCCGTGTTCTGTTCCTGTAAATAGTCCACTGTATATAATAAACACCTAACTACAAGTTAGGTAGTTCCTGCTTCGTCTATCCTGATTCCTGCTTCGTCTATCCTGTCTACAGCCAAGTCGCCAATTGCTTCTGTGGATTCTGAATGTACTCTACTAGGTCTGGCTAAGGTCCTGCAACTAATCAGAAAGTTGCGAAACACCAATAGGTTTTGCCAATACTACACACCCTCTGAAGGAGCA
Organism: Podarcis muralis; assembly: GCF_964188315.1. NCBI lineage: Eukaryota > Metazoa > Chordata > Lepidosauria > Squamata > Lacertidae > Podarcis > Podarcis muralis. The sequence goes on from NC_135663.1 coordinate 15,471,628, forward strand.
AGTTCACAATTTGGGGCTCCTCCTGGGTCCATTGCTGTTGCTTAGGGCTCAGGTAGCCTCACTGGCACAGAGTGCCTGCCTTCGGGTGACACAGCTGCGCCCCTATCTGGGCAGGGATAGCTCAACTTCTGTCATCTATGTTTTAAGACGAGCAAGAAACATACCTATGGCCTGATATGGAACTGCGATGTCGCCTTCAGATTCCCAGGTCCGTGTGCAGATAAAGAGGCATCATTCCGAGTGCAGCCATATTAGAGAGGGCCGCCATGCTGATGCTGTAATAGAGTGAAAGAGACTTGGGTGGGAGCAAGAGGTGGTCTGTAGGCAAGTTAATGATGTAATCTATTGTGACAAGCTCCCCAACAGCATCAACGTGTGTGTGTGTGTGTGTGTGTGTGTGTGTGTGTGTGTGTATCATTCATATTATCTTATTACAGTGGTACCTCTTGTTACAGACGCTTCAGGTTACAGACTCCGCTAACCCAGAAATAGTACCTCGGGTTAAGAACTTTGCTTCAGGATGAGAACAGAAATCGTGCAGCGGCAGTGGGAGGCCCCATTAGCTAAAGTGGTACCTCAAGTTAAGAACAGTTTCAGCTTAAGAATGGACCTCTGGAACGAATTAAATTCTTAACCCAAGGTACCACTGTACTTATTTTTTCCAAGTTATACACCACTTGATTGTAAACATACACACACACACACACACACAACCCTTCAAAGTGGTTTACCAAGAGATGGGTTTCCTACACAGGAGTTGTAGCTAATTGTGGTGGGCAGGACCAGAGGCAAATGCTAGTGGAACAATGCAGGGGGTTCTTTTCCAGCCGGAACTTGCCGGAACTCAGTTCCTGCACCTCTCAGGTGGGTGCCATTGCCATTATAAGAGAACAAGGAAGGCATTTGTGGTGAGTTCCAGCACCTTTTTTTCTAGAAAAATGGTACTGGGTGTGATTTGCACCATTGTTCAACAGAGAGCTGTGCAAAAGTCTCTCCACACACAGACCTCTATCCTGGCAAAACTCTCCTTTCCAAAAGGCATTGTAATGACAAAAAAGGGTTTATACTTCTGGGGGTGCAGTCTGTGTATTGTGCAAGCAGATATGGATTGCAGTCCTCTGAGGGCAGTATCACCACCCAGAGGCCAACAGTAAAAGCTTTTGTCCACCTTGCAATATTTTATGAGTATTTCGCTTTCCCTTATAGGCGTGAGTTGAAATCATTCACTTATATGGGAGAAAATAAAGAGGTGTACTATTGAGTAAACCTGCTTTTCAACCCTGGTGGGGTGGCGTTAGTCGCTGAAAACTAATCCTAGCTTCATTTGCATCTTGAGTTCTGTTTCTTGGGCACACAATAGTGTGACGGAATGTTGGAAAGTGGCTTCTAGAGAAATAAATGAATAGATTGAGAAAGGATACAAACCCAAAGAAAGAGAATTCCCTGGTATTTGCCATGGTTGTATTTTTATACATCAATGACATTTATTTATTTATTTATTTATTATTTATTTAATCAATCAATCAATCAATCAATCAATCAATCAATGGCATTAATCCCCACCCCCGGGCATTTTGTTTGTTTTTGGTTCTTTCATTTTTACAGGCAACCTGCTTATAGGCAAACAGATACCCTGGTTATTACACTACAAAACAAACAGTATCTAACACACTTCTGTGAATCAGTTGTGAAACTATAAAACTACTACAGAAAGACTGGTATGTACAGCCAAATACTCCAGAATCATTTAGTGTCATCTCCTGATTATGTGGTACATAATCTTAAAGTCACTTTTCTTGGATTGTGACACTTAAGCTTGCAGGTGCAAGACTGCACATTTGAATGCTCCCCAATGAGGAAAGAAAAGAAAAAGAACATTCTGTGCTAGATCCAGGGCCAGATTGAGTCGGGTTGGAATCCACTGTTGAAATCAATGGGGCAAATTAGGCATGGTTTGGATCCAGCCACTTGTACATGGCAACCAGCCTGCCAAGAAACAGAATTGCTAAGTTATGCTTCTCTCCTTCACTATGTGCAGAAGAAATTGTATTGTGTTGTCCTACCTGAGATCCAGATCTCCATCCACCCAGTAACTGACGAAGTTGGACAGGGAACCTCCAGGGGAACAGCCAATGATAAAGGTGGCAAGTGTGTCGATTGACTTCGCAGGGAAGTTGATAGCCAAAATATAGGCTGTCAAAGGCATCAGCCCAAATTGGGACATCATCCCCACAGCGATGCCCAATGGCCTCTTGATGTGGCCCCACAGCTTCTTCATATCTGTAGCACAACCCATGGAGAACAGAATAAAACCCATGATAATTGCTATCACTATGGAAAAAGCCAGATCATATATTGTACTTCCATAATCTTGCCCGTCTGTATTGCTGCTTGTTCCGTTGTTAGTATATGGGATGCCACTTGAGTTGTTTGCCTTCATCTTTCCACGTTAGTCCCAGTCTTCTCCTTTGCAGTTGAGTGCTAGGAACTGCTGAAGTTCATCCCATCAGGTTACCTTCACTGGGAATTGTTAATAGGTAACAACAGCACACAGAGAGAATGCCTGTTGCCATTGACTACCTCAGCAAGCCCTTACTAATCAGATTAACTAAGGGCCAAATGAGATTTGACATTTGTCATATAACGACATTGCATAGCTGATTTTTGCGAAATGGTGAGTGCTGAGGATTCTAAGCTATCTTCTTCTTCTTTGGCAATCACTCATAGGCAAGTAAGATTGTCTTCCATAAACACGGTTTTAACAATGACTGTGGAGGCCAATTCTGGATCCACACATCCTTCCACAGTGGAGACATTGGTTTCCGGGTGGGAGTTGATCGTGGTGTGGATTTGCCAAGCGTGCCTTCCTCTTAGCACGTTTCTCCCTTGCATCCTAAGTTTGAGTGTCTTAAAGCCCATAACACCTTCGGTAAAGGCTATTCTCCCATTGGAGCTCGCAGGCCAGTGTTTCCCAGTTGTCAGTGTTTATACTACATTTTTTTAGATTTGCCTTGAGAGAGTTTGAACCTCTTTTGTTGACCACCAGCATTACACTTTCCATTTTTAAGTTCGGAATAGAGTAGTTGCTTTGGAAAACGATCATCAGGCATCCGCACAACATGACCAGTCCAACGAAGTTGAAGTTGAAGAATCATTACTTCAACACTGGTGGTCTTTGCTTCTTCCATTACACTGATATTAGTTTGCCTGTCTTCCCAAGTGATGTGTAAAATTTTTCGGAGACATAATAATAATAATAATAATAATAATAATTTATTATTTATACCCCGCCCATCTGGCTGAGTTTCCCCAGCCACTCTGGGCGGCTCCCAATCAGTGTTAAAAACAGTACAGCATTACATATTAAAAACTTCCCTGAACAGGGCTGCCTTAAGATGTCTTCTGAATATCAGGTAATTATTTATCTCTTTGACATCTAATGGGAGGGCGTTCCACAGGGCGGGCGCCACTACCGAGAAGGCCCTCTGTCTGGTTCCCTGTAGCCTCACATCTCGCAATGAGGGAACCGCCAGAAGGCCCTCGGCGCTGGATCTCAGTGTCCAGGCTGAATGATGGGGGTGGAGACGCTCCTTCAGGTATACAGGACCGAGGCCGTTTAGGGCTTTAAAGGTCAGCACCAACACTTTGAATCGTGCTCGGAAACGTACTGGGAGCCAATGCAGGTCTCTCAGAACCGGTGTTATATGGTCCCGGCGGCCACTCCCAGTCACCAGTCTAGCTGCCGCATTCTGGATTAATTGCAGTTTCCGGGTCACCTTCAAAGGTAGCCCCATGTAGAGCGCGTTGCAGTAGTCCAAGCGTGAGATAACTAGAGCATGCACCACTCTGGCGAGACAGTTCGCGGGCAGGTAGGGTCTTAGCCTGTGTACCAGGTGGAGCTGGTAGACAGCTGCCCTGGACACAGAGTTAACCTGCGCCTCCATGGACAGCTGTGAGTCCAAAATGACTCCCAGGCTACGCACCTGGTCCTTTAGGGGCACAGTTACCCCATTCAAGACCAGGGAATCCCCCACACCAACCCGCTCCCTGTCCCCCAAAAACAGTACTTCTGTCTTGTCAGGATTCAACCTCAGTCTGTTAGCCGCCATCCATCCTCCAACCGCCTCCAGGCACTCACACAGGACCTTCACCGCCTTCACTGGTTCTGATTTAAAGGAGAGGTAGAGCTGGGTGTCATCTGCGTACTGATGAACACCCAGTCCAAACCCCCTGATGATCTCTCCCAGCGGCTTCATATAGATATTAAAAAGCATGGGGGAGAGGACAGAACCCTGAGGCACCCCACAAGTGAGAGCCCAGGGGTCTGAGCACTCATCCCCCACCACCACTTTCTGGACACGACCCAGGAGGAAGGAGCGGAACCACTGTATGACAGTGCCCCCAGCTCCCAGCCCCTCTAGACGGTCCAGAAGGATGTTATGGTCGATGGTGTCAAAGGCCGCTGAGAGATCCAGCAGAACTAGGAAACAGCACCTTTGTCCCTAGCCCGCCGGAGATCATCAACCAGCGCGACCAAGGCAGTTTCAGTCCCATGGTGAGACCTGAATCCCGATTGGACGGGATCAAAATGGTCCGTTTCCTCCAGGCGTGCTTGGAGTTGTTCAGCAACCACCCGCTCGATCACCTTGCCCAAGAATGGTAGATTTGAGACTGGGCGATAGTTGGCCAAATTGGCCGGGTCTAAAGATGTTTTTTTAATAAGCGGTTTAATGACCGCCTCTTTCAGCGGGTCTGGGAAGGCTCCCTCACAGAGGGAAGCATTCACCACCCCGCAGAGCCCATCGCCCAGCCCTTCCCGGCTCGCTTTTATCAGCCAGGATGGGCAAGGATCAAGGAGACAGGTGGTCGGTTTCACTTTTCCAAGCAGCCTGTCCACATCCTCGGAGGTAACAGACTGGAATTGATCCCATGTAACAGGACCAGACAGAACTCTAGCACTCTCCCGCCCTGGCCCTGCTCCCACGGTGGAGTCTACCTCCTTCTGAATCTGAGCGATTTTATCTGCAAAAAACTTTGCAAAAGCATTGCAGGAGATCTTTTTTTTTTTTTTTTTTTTAAATTTTATTGGTTTTACAAAGTTTTTAAAAGAAACAAACAAACACTAAAAATGACAAACATACACGTATAGTTTCAAACATATTTTCATAAACCTCTTTTCTTGGACTTCCCCATACCCCCCCTCTCTGCATCCCAATGACCATAGTTCAACTAGCAACTCCCCATTATTACTTTCCATTCTGTCTCATCTTAGTCCTCTTTTATAATTCTAACCTTATATCCTGTACCCCTTTGTTTCTGGGAACCACAACATTTTAACATTCATTAAGTTTATAGTAGTCCTTAAGATAACTTTTAAATTTTGTCCATTCTTCTTCCACCGTCTCTTTTCGTTGGTCACGGATTCTGCCTGTCATCTCGGCCAATGTCATATATTCCATCACTTTCATCTGCCATTCTTCCAGAGTGGGTAGATCTTGTGTCTTCCAATACTTTGCGATGAGTATTCTTGCTGCTGTTGAAGCGTACATGAAGAAAGTTCTATCCCTCTTTGCCACCAATTGGCCGACAATGCCCAAGAGGAAGGCCTCTGGTTTTTTAGAAAAGGTACATTTAAGTACTTTTTTGATTTCATTATAGATCATTTCCCAGAAGGCCTTAATCTTCGGGCATGTCCACCAAAGGTGGTAAAAGGTACCTTCAGTCTCTTTACACTTCCAACATTTGTTATCGGGCAGATGATAAATTTTTGCCAGCTTGACTGGGGTCATGTACCACCTGTAAATCATTTTCATTATGTTTTCTCTTAGGGCATTACATGCCGTAAACTTAACACAGGAGATCTTGGGGTCCCTACCAGGCCCCGGTGGTACAGGTGGTTCCGATAGATTGCGAACCACCTGAAAAAGTCTCCTGCTGCTGTTTTCTGCAGATGCTATGGAGGCGGCGAAGAAGGCCCTCTTCGCCGTCGCCATTGCCACTTGGTAGGCTCGACGTTGAGCTCTAGCCCGTGTCCGGTCTGATTCAGAATGAGTTTTCCGCCACCGGCGCTCTAGCCGTCTCAACGATTGTTTCATCACCCTCAGCTCCGGGGGAAACCACGGGGCTGTCCGGGCTCCATGCAATCGGAGAGGGCGCTTCGGAGCCAGACAGTCAATAGCCCTGGTTAACTCCGCATTCCAGCGTGCCACCAGGGAATCAGCTGAAAGGCCATCAACTTGGGATAAAGCATCCCCTACCACTCTCTGGAAGCCAATTGGATCCATTAAGTGGCGGGAGCGGACCATCCGAATTGGTCCCACCTCCCTGCAGAGGGGAAGGGTTGCGGAGAAGTCCAGTTGCACCAGGAAGTGATCTGACCATGGCACTTCTTTTGTTTCGCTTTTAGTTAGTGACTGTGCTGGTCCCGGGGGTAAGGTACCTTGGGTGTAGCAGAGTCCACACGAAGAGGGGCAAGGTCCGAGGCAGAGAGCCGGGCGGTGAACAGGAACGCTGGAACAGGAGGCTGTGCAGGGAACAGGAACACCGGATGGTCGGGAACAGGAGGCCGAGCAGGGAACAGGAGTACCGGATAGTCAGGAACAGGAAGCCGAGCAGGGAACAGGAGTACCGGATAGTCAGGAACAGGAGGCCGAGCAGGGATCAGGAACGCAGGAAGGTCCGAAGCCAACAACGACGTTGCTCCCGCAACCTGGGGCCGGGCTGACTGGGCTTTTATCCTCTTCTAAGGCCAGGGGCGGTCCCGGCCCCCAGGAGCCCCGCCTCCTCTGGCCTTAAGGCGAGCACTCCTCCTGGGGGCAACCAGTTCCCTTCGCCTCTCTGCTCTAAGCCTCTGCAGATCAGGAGAGGCCGAAGGGTTACTGGGCCCTGGAGGAGGCTCACCTGTGGCCACTGAGTCGTCAAGCCTCTCTGGGGCCAGAAGGGCTTCACCTGGGGCCAGCTCCTGATGCACTGCCACAGGTGCAGGCTCTTCAGCATCTAGGCCTTGCCCCAGTTCAGCCGGCCCTGGAGGCGGGGACTCCTGTGCAGGCTGGGATTCCTCTGTTTCATCCTCCGAATCGGAATCCCAGGCCATCACACCATCCCCCCTCCCAGGCCCCCCCCTCAACCGAGGGTCCGGACCCGGCTTGCCAGGGTACGTCGCATGGAACTCTCGGAGGCAGGCAGGTGCGTGGACGTTGGCCGCTGGTTCCCAGGAACGGTCCTCCGGTCCGTACCCCTTCCAGTCAATGAGATACTGCAGCTTTCCCCTGCGGTATCGGGAGTCCAGGATGCGTTCCACCTCGTACTCAGGCTCTCCCCGAACCAACACTGGCTGCGGTCGGGGACGGTTCGGGTGGAACTCGTCGGGTGGGGCCACCGGACTCAAAAGGGACCTGTGGAAGACCGGGTGAACCTTCAGGGTTGCGGGTAACCGGAGACGAAATGCCACAGGAGAGACTTGGTCTACGATAGGGAACGGGCCGGTGAAGCGGGCGTCCAACTTCCGCGAAGGTCGAGAGGGGTGGAGGTGGCGAGTGGAGAGCCAAACCAGGTCACCGACGCGAAGTTCCGGCCCCACCTGGCGGTGGCGGTCGGCCTGGGCCTTGTACGCTTCCTTGGCCTGGTGCAGTTGCTCCACCAAAAGCTGTTGCTGGGACTGGAGCTCTTGAAGCCACTCCGTCACCGCCGGGACTGCGGATGTCGGCAGCACCTCTGGAAACAGCCGTGGATGATAACCATAACTGGCCTGGAACGGGGTCTGCTGGGTGGACGCATTCACCGCGTTATTGTAGGCGAACTCCGCCAATGCCAGGTGGTCGACCCAGTCATCCTGCTGGTAGCTGCAGTAACACCGGAGGTACTGCTCCAGCACCGCGTTCGCCCGTTCCGTCTGGCCATCGGTCTGTGGGTGGTAGGCTGACGAGAGGCAGACCTCCGTCCCGAGGGTCTGGTGTAGTGCTCGCCAGAACCGGGATGTGAACTGAACGCCCCGGTCGGACACCACGCGCTCAGGTAGGCCATGCAGGCGGAAGACATGCTGAAGGTACAGCTGAGCAGTTTCCTTGGCTGTGGGTACAGATGGACAGGGAGCGCAGTGCACCATCTTGGTGAAATGGTCGGAGAAAACCAGAAGGCAGGTACAGCCACGAGACGAGGGTAAGTCCACTACAAAGTCCAACGAAACCGTGTGCCAAGGGTGCGGTGGAACTGGCAATGGCTGAAGTAGGCCGGGGGGTCGCCCGGTAGGTCCCTTGGCGCGCCGGCAGACATCACAACCAGCAACGTAGCGAGCCACGTCAGCCTTCAGGCGGGGCCACCAAAACTCTCGACTGACCAGATGGGTGGTCCGATACCGTCCAAAGTGCCCCGCTGCTGGGGCATCATGGGCCATCCGGAGAACCTCCAGCCGTAGTGGCCCTGGCGGGATGTACAGACGACCGTGGTGCAGCAGAAGGCCCTGATGCAGGACCAGCCCCGGATACTGTGGGCTGGACCCTTCAGCCAGCTCCCGGAGTCGTTCCTGGGCCCAAGCGTCGACCCGCTGCTGTTCCCGCACCCGAACCTGCAGTGGCTGCGCCTCCTGGGTGGCCAGGAATGCAGCCGGAGGTAGGATCGTGGTGGGTTCTGCTTGCTGTACCGTGTCTGCGTTGTCTTCAGGTTTCCGGGACAGGGCATCCGCCTTCTGATTCTGAGAGCTAGGGATGTAGCGGATCCGGAACTGGAACCGGGAAAAGAACAACGCCCACCGGATCTGTCTTTGGTTCAGCTTGCGGGTGGTCTGGAGGTACTCCAGGTTCCGGTGGTCGGTTCTCACCTCCACCGGATGTCGTGCCCCCTCAAGATGGTGGCGCCAGACCTCAAAGGCTACCTTGATGGCCAGTAGTTCCCGCTCCCACACAGTATAGTTACGCTCCGCTGGTAGGAGCTGGCGGGAATAGAAGGCACAGGGTAAGAGTGGCGCTTCAGGACCAATCTGTTGAGACAAGACGGCACCGAGAGCCGTACTGGAAGCGTCGGTCTCCACCACAAAGGGTCGAGAGGGGTCAGGATGTTGTAAGATTGGTGCCCTCTGGAAACAGGCCTTCAACCCCTGAAACGCCTCCTCTGCCTCCTTGTCCCAGGAAAACGGCGTCTTTGGGCGCAGTACCCGGGTCAACGGGGTGGTGCGATGAGCATAATCAGCGATGAAGGTCCGGTAGTAATTGGCGAACCCCAGGAAACGCTGTAGGTCCTTGCGGTTCCGGGGTGCCGCCCATTCTTGAACCGCCGTCACCTTCCCCGGGTCCATTTGCACCCCATCTGGAGAGAGCCGGTGACCAAGGAAGTCCACAGTCCGCTGATGGAACTCGCACTTGCTGAGCTTTGCGTACAAACGGTGCTCACGCAAGCGCTGCAGCACGGTCCGGACATGTCCCTCATGGCGAGCCGGGTCACGGGAGTAAATCAGTATGTCATCCAAATACACCACCACGTACTTGTCTAACAAGTCCTGAAACACGTGGTTGATGTAGCGTTGAAACACAGCAGGCGCGTTGCACAAACCGAAAGGCATAACCAAATATTCGAACTGCCCGTACCGGGTCCCAAACGCTGTCTTCCACTCATCCCCGGCTCGGATCCGAATCAAGTTGTAGGCCCCCCGGAGGTCCAGCTTGGTGAACACCTGTGCCCCTTGCACCCGCTCCAGCAGCTCCGAGATAAGGGGCAAGGGGTACCGGTCTGGGACGGTAATTTTGTTCAGGGCTCGGTAATCATGGCAAGGGCGGAGTTCCCCACATTTCTTCTTAACGAAAAGCACTGGTGCCGCGGTAGGCGAGGTGGAAGGCCTAATGAACCCACGCTCCAGGTTCTTGCGCAAGAAGTCCTGCAAAGCCTCGCGCTCTGGCTCTGTTAGGGAATATAAGCGACTCACTGGTAAAGGCGCTCCGGGTTGGAGGTCTATGCCGCAGTCAAAAGGCCGATGCGGCGGCAGCTGGTCTGCCCCCCGTTCCTCGAACACGTCCTGGTAGTCCTGGTACACGGCTGGGAGCGTGGGTGCTGCCTCCTCTGAGGGCGCGGCCGCCAGCGTTCCGGATTGAGCATGGGAACATGGGTCTGGGAAGTGCACGGTCCGTTTGACCCAGTCAATCTGAACGTTGTGGGCTTCCAGCCAGTCCATCCCGAGCACCAGGGGGAAGCGGGGCATAGAGGCAATGTCCAAAGTTCGCAACTCCCGGTGCTGCTGGAGACACAGGACCAGGGGCTGGGTCTCCTGAGTAACGGCACCTGAACGCAGAAGTCGTCCGTCAATCGCTTCCACCTGGACCGGTACTGGCTTGTTCCGAAGTGGCACCTGATGATGGGCAGCAAAAGCAGCGTCCATATAGGAGCGGGTTGCCCCTGAATCTACCAAAGCATGGGTGAGGATCCAGGGCCCACCTGGAGGGTATAAACGTACCGAAACCATAAGATGTTGCAAGTCCATTGGTGCGGGCCCATTCTGTACGGTTTGGGACCCCCGGTAGCTAGGGCCATCAGCTACTGGGGTTGGCGGTTTCCCTGCGGCTGGCGTTTCTCAGGGCAGGACCGAGCGAAGTGTCCCCTTCCGCCACAGTAAAGACAGAGATTTCCCTCCCGACGCCGCGCCTTCTCTGCGGGGGAAAGGCGTGGCCGCACTGCCCCGAGCTGCATAGGCTCCTCCGTTAAATCAGTTGTGACCGTGGGGCTGCCGGAAAAAGCTGGTGCCGTGAACTGGAAGTGTCGGCGACCCCGGGCCTGACGACGATCCTCCAACCGGTCGTCTATTTGTAGACTCCGTTGAATGAGAGTGTCCAGCGTGGTGGGGCGTTCCATTGTGGCCAACTGGTCCAGTACCTCGTCCGAAAGCCCTTCGAGATACTGGTCCCGCAGTGCCGAGTCATTCCAGGTCAAGTCCTGTGCCAACAGCCGAAACTCCGTGGTATATGTGGCCACCGTGGACTTGCCCTGTTTCAAATGCCGAATCGCCCGGTTGGCTTGACTCTCTTTCTGGGGGTTGCCGAACGCGGCCTCCAAACGATTGCAAAACCCCGTATAGTCTGCCAGCAAGGGGGAGTCTTGCCTGAGTAGCGGCAACGCCCACTTGGCCGCCTGGTCCTTTAACAAACTAATCAAAAAGTGCACCTTGGTGCGGTCGTCAGGAAAGTTCCGGGCTCGCCCCTGAATATACAGCTTGGCCTGGGCCAGGAACATGGGAAAGCTGGCCGGGGCTCCATCAAATTTCTCAGGCAAAGCCACTGGGTACTTGCCCGGAGCCGGGGCGTCGGCCCCAGGAGCCGGTAGGGCTTCCAAGCGTTGCTGAAGTGCCACAACCGCGTCACTGAGCTGCTGCACGGTGTGAGACAAGGCCTGGTTCTCCTGGGCCAAAGCCACCAGTGCAGCCGCCTGTCCAGCCATGGCCTCTGGCTCTTCCCGAACGCACCCCTACGAAGGGGGAGTGCGGGTGTGGCGGGAGCAAACTGTGCTGGTCCCGGGGGTAAGGTACCTTGGGTGTAGCAGAGTCCACACGAAGAGGGGCAAGGTCCGAGGCAGAGAGCCGGGCGGTGAACAGGAACGCTGGAACAGGAGGCTGTGCAGGGAACAGGAACACCGGATGGTCGGGAACAGGAGGCCGAGCAGGGAACAGGAGTACCGGATAGTCAGGAACAGGAAGCCGAGCAGGGAACAGGAGTACCGGATAGTCAGGAACAGGAGGCCGAGCAGGGATCAGGAACGCAGGAAGGTCCGAAGCCAACAACGACGTTGCTCCCGCAACCTGGGGCCGGGCTGACTGGGCTTTTATCCTCTTCTAAGGCCAGGGGCGGTCCCGGCCCCCAGGAGCCCCGCCTCCTCTGGCCTTAAGGCGAGCACTCCTCCTGGGGGCAACCAGTTCCCTTCGCCTCTCTGCTCTAAGCCTCTGCAGATCAGGAGAGGCCGAAGGGTTACTGGGCCCTGGAGGAGGCTCACCTGTGGCCACTGAGTCGTCAAGCCTCTCTGGGGCCAGAAGGGCTTCACCTGGGGCCAGCTCCTGATGCACTGCCACAGGTGCAGGCTCTTCAGCATCTAGGCCTTGCCCCAGTTCAGCCGGCCCTGGAGGCGGGGACTCCTGTGCAGGCTGGGATTCCTCTGTTTCATCCTCCGAATCGGAATCCCAGGCCATCACAGTGTCAGATCACCAGCATCCATAGAGGTGAACACCAAGTCTAAGGCATGTCCATGGCTATGAGTTGGGCCAAACTTATTCAGGGACAGCCCCATGGAGGCCATGCTTTCCACGAAGTCCCGAGCGGCCCCTTGTAAGGTCGTGTCGGCATGGATGTTAAAATCCCCCAGGACAACCAAGCTAGGTGTCTCCAGGAGCATATCCGCCACGACCTGAAGCAGCTCAGGCAGGGAATCCTTGGTGCAGCGGGGAGGTCGGTACACCAGTAGGAATCCTGTACTTCCCCTATTGCCCAACTTCCAGAACATGCACTCAGAGAACTGGGTCTTCCCAATAGGACACCTGGTGCAGACTAATGACTTCCTAAAAATCACTGCAACCCCCCCTCCCCGCCCACATGACCTGGGTTGCTGTGCGTAAGAGAAACCTGGTGGGCAAGCAGCGGCAAGGACAGGCCCATCTGCTTCATCCAACCAGGTCTCTGTCACACATGCCAGGTCAAATCCTCCATCCACAATCAGGTCGTGGATGGCAGTGGTTTTATTCATCATTGACCTGGAATCTTTCGAGGAGTTGGAGATGGCGTTTATAAGTGGTCCATGTTTCACAAGCATAAGGTTGGTAGTACGATAGCTTTGTAAACAAGCATTTTGGTTTCCCTGCAAATGTCCCGGTCAGGATTGTGACCCAGCTGGAGGTTACTTTAATCCTTTACTCCTGACATGATCCTGATTGAAATGGGAGGCTCCCAAATTGTTATGCACAATGGGAGGAAAACTTGCATTGGCACCAGTGGGACCTTTATTCCCATTGCAAGTAGCAGATGTCTAGTTTCCATTATTGTAGGGGGTCCATTTTTAAGCCCCTATCCCCTATCTGGCTCAGGCTCCCCAAGACAGCAAATTATTTTAATGTTGGTCAGCTGTGCAATGCTAAGCTATGGGGGAAATGTCACATCTTGTTTCCCCTAATCATGATTGCAAGATCTGGATCTGTGGGGTGGGCTTCAAAAAATGGATTTTTTACTTTTGGCTGCAAATACCATACTAGAAAAAGGTCATGACTGGAGGACAGGGATGGCTGGAAGAGGAGGTGGAGCCCACACAAAGCAAATGCCTCATTTATTTGTATCAAAGGTAAGACTTTTATATTGCCCCCACTTTGTCCCAGGCCCTGCCCATTTGGCCCTTAGAAGGTTGAATAGAGGAAAATATGGCTCTGTTTTACTGCAGTTCTCGCTGTCTTGTAATATTTTGAATATCATTATTAGCCTGTTTTAAAAGTATTGCTATCTAAAGTCACTGATATAAGAAAAATTGTTTAAATCAAAGGCACAGCACTCCTAGCTAATAAAATTATGGCAATATGGTGATGGTAAATTCTGGAGCTTAAATGGTCAAGTGGGTAATGTTTTCATGGCATCCCTGGGTCACCCCCCAACCCTACGCAATTCTTCTGAGCAGACCAGATCAACTTTCTTTACGGTGTGCAGTTTGCTGTTCCAACAGGGGTAAGGAGTGTCAGGCCTGGGGCCAAATCTGACCCTCTACTTCTCTTCATGTGGCCCTCAGAACTTTCCCTAGGACACTGGCTCCATTTTGCACCCCAAGTGCTTTTGTCTGGCTGGGATGAACTCTGATAACGACTCTTGCCTGTCTGGATGAAGGGGGTAAATGAGTATTTGTACAAACTAGGCTATTCTCCAAAGGCAAAATTCACACCTGTTGCCCCGCCCACTTTCCCCTCTGCCCCGCCCACCATAGCCATATGGCCCTCATAAGGTCACCCAGATGGGAATGTGGCCCTTGGGCTGCAAAAATGCCCCTGCCCATCCCTGCTGTTGAAGATTGCATGAAGCAGCCCATTCCACTAACTGTGGTTAGGGAAAATTGTACGTGAAGCCTTCCCATCTCTTCCTTGCAGCTGGAAGAGAAGCGGAAGAAGGAGCAAGTGAGCCAAAAGCTCATGCATGCATTTATAAACCATTACTTATCATTACATCTGACCAGGACCATAGCATCGTTCTTTGTCTTGCCTCTTCCCTGCATTGACCACCATTAGGCATTCGAGACTGGTTTCCCAACTCTGTTTTTAATCATTTGAATTATGTTACTAGATACACATGATCTTAAGGCTGCAGAAAGCCCTTTGTTATCCTGCTCACTTTGTGCACTGATGTGGTGAATAGCTTCTCTACGGTTGATATAACCACCATAAACATGAGTCAAACCTAGTTGGGACCACTTGGTGGCAGTGGTCTCCTTGCCAAATAGATCCTGCGTTTCAGTTCGGACTCCACTTGCTGCGCTAACTTGCAGTGAAGTTCAATCTTCTCAAGTCTTTGGCATTGCAAAATCCTGTTGAATTCTATTGCTAAGATTAGGAAACAAAAGAGAAGAACAGAATAGGATTCTCATAGAAACACAATTCTTTAGACATGTAGACCAGGAGTAGCCAGAAGTTGTTGGACTACAATTCTAATGATTCTTCACTATTGGCTATGTTGGCCACAGGGCTGATGGACCAGCCCCTGCTGAAAAAGTTTGCTGACCTCTGCTCTAGACCTCTTGTGCACACAAAGAAGGACCTCAGGTGATGAATGCAGGATCTGGGCAGGTTCATATGGGGAGAGGCGGTCCTTGAGGTATTGTGGCCCTGAGCTTTTTAAGGCTTTATAGGTCAAAATCGGCACTTTGAATTTGGCCTGGAAACTAACTGGCAACCAGTGCAGAATTGACCATCTTTCCATGGTGAGCAACTTGGCCGCTGAACAGCGGAGCAGGAATGCAGGAAATGGCATCTCCAGTTCTTCTTTATAACAGCAAAAGTGAGCTAGAACCCTATTTGCCAGTGTTGCAAACCTGGGGAGGTCAGGTGTCTGTCCTGGCACATGACCCCTTTGTCTGTGAACAGAGCTAATCAGGGATGTGAGCCAAGGTCTCCCCAGCCCAAAGTACATTACACCAGCTGGTAGCCAAGGTGGCACATGCTCCTATCGCCCTAGATCACTAGCCATGCTTGCTAATCCTCAACATCTAGAGGGTACCACAATGGCAACCCCTGCAGTAGACCAGTCACCAACTTTTGCCAGGTCATGCATTTCCCATTTGGCCCTGGTCGTGAGGCTATGGAAAAGCAATTGCGCAGGGTGTCATGCTTGAACACCCCTGTACACTTCAGAATTTACCACTGCACCACTTCCCAGTTCAATCTATTGTAGCATTGCATACAAATATGTATGTCTACACCCTATGTACATGTTTGATACAAACTTTGCAAACTTAAAAAAAGAAGAAGAATTTGGTAAGACCCAGATGAAAGTGCCTATCCCTAATTTAAGATAAAAACACAACTTTGTTTTCTCACCACTGCCTGTAACTGAATATTTAAAGTTCTTTTGCAAATGAATATGGTACAAAATTAAGGGAGAGGTCACTGAATGTGTGTTTAGATTAAAGGTAGGTCCATAGACTATGGAATTAAACCAATGGCCCTCTCCTAGCAGTAAATTCCACATATTAATTATGTGTTGAGTAAGCAATTGAAATAAGGAAGCCCCAGCACCCTCAGCTCCACAAGTCTACATATGTACCTTGTACAGAAGGGATGGGCGCTTTCAAAATAGTTTTCACGGGTCTCAGGTGGAAGGGAGAGCCCCAACAGATGTCATAATGGAGAGGGTTGCTGATCTTTTCTGCAGATGCTAGCAACAAACGCCTTGTTAGTTCAGCAAATTCAAAACGGTTGTGCCTGAAATGTCAGCATTACAATTAGAGGTATGCATTTGGCAAGGGAATCCCAAAAAAGTGCATATAAAATTGGTTTTAGAATACTCCTCTTCCTCTGTTGCTTTCGCCACCAGAGTGGAATCCCTGCCAGTTACCTAATATGGCACCTGCAAAAGGCTTCACTAAATATCCCCTCAAAAATCCATAATGCACAGGACGGAAAGACTGTTTGCTCTCCCTGTTCCATTCCTGTTTGCTTGACTTTGTCCACACTGAACACGTCTCCTTAAAGCATACGCACATTTCACTGAATGCCAAGAATGGACACCCATACTCCCTTCTGTTCCAAGCAGAAAAGCTTTTCTGTGTGTGAGTGCAACAGTGACTGACCTAGGTGTCTTTTTCCCATTGATGGAGGTGTGTGCTAAAGGGAGGGATATGCCCATATCATTTTGTGGTCCTGTCTCTTTCTGCTTTTTTAGGTGTGCTGCCCATTTTGTGTTGCGTCACATCCTCACAGCAGCCAGTTTGTGACTGGTGCCCACAGACATTTGTCAAGATTCCAAAAGTGTCCAGCAGCCCAGAAAGGATAGTGATCCTGTTCCAATCTGTACATGTCTCTGAAGATTTTAAGATAGAAGGAACTCTATTTGAACAATGCAGTGAAAAATACATACACTTTATAACCACTGTCTTTCAAGACAGATTCTCTTTTCTTCTTCCTGTGAAAATCAAATTCCATGATGGGTGGATGGTGCTGTGTGTTTACACCTGCACTTCAGAAACAGCTGGATATCCTATTGTGCTCACCTGTAATAGAAAAATAAGCGGAACATCTATCCATGCAAGGGCGGGAAAGACGCTGCTACTAGCTTTAGTAAGTGGTGATTATAGCGTTAATGAACTGCCAGAGTCACCCAACTTCCTTGCAAATGAAAAAGCTTTCAACAAATTGTGTATTGGGACTTGGCAGGACCTACATGGTCTGTCCATCTCGAGGTGAACCATAATTTTCTCAGAGGCAAGTTGTAGGGAAGCTAGCATTGTGCTATACAATACGTACAAGAAAGAATGGAAGTTAATATATAGGCCAGGCACTTCAAATTCCCGCTTGGCCATGAATCTCACTGAATGATATTGGGCTAATTGTTGCCTCTTGGCCAAAGCTACCTCACAGTGTTGCTGGGGATATTAAATGAGTTGGGGGAGAATGGTGTGTCTCAACTGTTGCCCCTCTCCCACCCCAGCATGAGGAAGTGTGGCTCTAACACTGGGAACAGTTTCCTACTCCTGTTGTAAGGCAGCATTGTAGGTGCCCTATACTGCAATCCTAAATATATTTACTCAAAAGCAGATCGTGCAATTGTTATAAGAATTCTAAGGTCTCAAATATAGAATAAATGTGCACAAGGTAAAACACACATACATTAAGTATCTAAACCACATGTCTCAAATAGTGCAGGAGAGCAATCCTGAAGCCATCTTGATTCTTCATGACCCCAAACATTTCCTCTGGGAAGGAAATATCTTGGAAAAACCTTTCCCAGTAGTTCTTTTCACTTACAAATCCTTCAAATCCTGCCTTAAGAGCATATTTTGTGTATGAATAGGGTAGGCCTGTGACCTGGATTCTAGAACTAAAGTAATTACCATCTCAAAAGGTGGCCAGGTAATGCAATCAGTAAAACATTGTCAGTTATCTTGGCAGACAGGAGACATGTGTATGACTCTTTGACTGGTCTTTGGCTAAGGGGTTGGGCAACTATTAAAAAGTTCTTCTCTGACTTAGGGGACTCAGTCCCTTGAAGAGCTGGGCAGCAAAAGCCAAACCCCATTTTTCCTATAACACTATATTCAGTGGAACTTGCTCCCTAAAGTGTGTTTAGGATTGTATTTATAAAGGCACTTGGGGTCTGTATAAAACAATGAACAAAAGTCTGTCATTTATTATAAATAGCTTAATTAATTTTCCTGCTGGATTGGCAATAATGGTTCCCTGTTGTGTTTGCTACTCACTTTTTTCATAATCGATGATGGCCAGCTTAGTAACTTTCTCTTCCCCCTCACAGGTCCATTTCTCGTGAGGATCTTAATTTTTGCCCTCAGGCCTGTCCTGTTGCCTTTGACATTTCCCACAGGTTTGCTTCTGATGTAATAAAGAGTATTGTATTTGTAAGGCATATGGCTGAAGGCAAATATGCTAAAATAAACTGAGGCGATACTACAAACTGGTGCATTTATTACTTTGTCATACATTTCCCTAGAAAACTGGGGCGAGGTTACCAAGATTTATTTGAGACTCCACTTTGCCAAACAACATAAATGGAATCAACTGATGTTTAGTGACCAATGTTTTATAGTGTTCTGATGTTAGTAAGGTAAATGGACCCCTGACCATTAGGTCTAGTCGTGGCCGACTCTGGGGTTGTGGCGCTCATCTCGCTTTACTGGCCAAGGGAGCCGGCATACAGCTTCCGGGTCATGTGGCCAGCATGACTAAGCCGCTTCTGGTGAACCAGAGCAGCGCACGGAAACGCCGTTTACCTTCCCACCGGAGCGGTACCTATTTATCTACTTGCACTTTGATGTGCTTTCGAACTGCTAGGCTGGCAGGAGCTGGGACCGAGCAATGGGAGCTCACCCTGTCGTGGGGATTCGAACCGCCGACCTTCTGATTGGCAAATCCTAGGCTCTGTGGTTTAACCCACAGCGCCACCTCTGTCTGATGTTAGTATTGCTTGCCTACTTGTTTGTTGTGGATTGTTATGAAGAAAACAGTTTTCCCTCCGAGCGGCTTTGCAAACACATAAAAGCAATCGATACACGAACGATAGATAGACAGATAAAAATATATACAGCACACATTTCAGATAAAGGCAGCATGAAATTAATTACATCAATGATTAGGAATTTAACAAAAGTCTTGGGATAATAAAAAGGATTTTGCCTGGTGCTAGAAAGATAACAAAATAATCGCTTGGCCAATCTCCCTGGAGAGAGCATCCCATAGTCTGGGTTTCCCACCAGACATTTTGGCACCTGAGGTAAACTATGAAATGGCTTTTACCCCACCAGGGAACAAGTGGGGAGTGAAGATATACTCCAGGAATAAGAGGCAGGTGGGAAATAAAATCAATCTTACCCAATAGTTAAAGTGGGAAGGCTGTACATGGGGCAGAAAGGGGCCTGCTCTGAATCACAGAGGGTGGATTCCTCTGCCATTTCCCCCCTCCTAGGGATATGAGGAGGCCATCAGCGCCTCCATATTGGCTTTAGAGGTGCCATTGGGGAAGGGCTGCTGAGGAGGCAGCAAATCTGGACACCAAGGAGTGTGTGGCAGCCATTGCAGCCACAGTGGCAGCAGCAGGCGATACATTCCATGGAGGCCGGACCTTCTGCCCCTGTAGATCCTGCCGCCTGAGGCAGTTGCCACCTTGCCTCATGGGTGGGCCAGGCCTAATGTCACCACTGAGAAGGTCCTGTATCTCATTGCTACTCCCTTAACATTGGAGGGAGTGCAGAGGCAGAGCTGCATACGCAGCGTTGGGGTGCAAAAAACTGCCCAGCACCCCCAATTTTGGGGAGCGCCCGCAGCAGAAAAGCCTGCGGCGCTCTGACAGGCTCTGCTCCACTCGGCAGCGACTGTCGGCTGGCCTGGCTCTTCAATCCCCGGACTCCAAATCTAGGCCCTGGACTCTCGGCCTGGCGCCCCTGAGAGCCCGGCGCCCAGGTGCCCCACACCCCTAGCCCCTATGGGTAAGCCGGCCCTGTGCAGAGGTAAACCTCAAAAGATAATCTTCAGGGAGAATTAGAGGGTATCCAAAGCAGAAAGTACAGAAAGAATGGAAAATCTTTAAAGAGTATTTGGAAAAGCATTACAATAACAAATATCTCCTGGCAGAAATAGAATGATCCCTGTAAAACAACAAACTTAATGTTTTTTTTATATCTGACAAAAACAAGGAAAGAAATACAATAATCTGGAACTGTGTGTGAAAAAACTGTAGAAATAATAATACAATGAGTTTAATCGGAAGCCAAATGTGTTTGTTTTGTTTTGTGTTATTTTTCTTCTTTTCTTTTTTCCTCTCTCCCTTCCCCTCACTCCCTCCCCCTTCTCCTTCTCCTTCTTTCTCTTCTTTTTTCTTTCTTTGTGTTTCCCTTCTTGGTCTTTCTCTTTTTTATATGTTAAGAAAGAGATAAAGAGATAAAAGTGTAATATGAAAACCTCAGTAAGTTAAAAGTGATGTTATGTAAAAAAAAAAAATATTACTATTTATATATTGTTAAAATTGGTTAATTGTAAAGGAATTGAGGTAGCAACTACTGTGGGGTTTTTTTCTTTGTTAATGTTGAATTCTAAATAAAGTATCATATCATCTAAAAAGTAATAATAATAATCTTCAAAGTATAGAAATAAAGGTGATCCAAAGTGACAGGGCTGTGTGTACACACACACCCCCGCCCCATTGGGAACTTCTCCCAGCAGCAGGACATGGCGAAGAGCCTCTTCTGGAGATCTTAAGGCAATTAAATAAAATGTTCTAGCCACACAGACTATTCCACTTCCCACCAAAAACCCTTTTTATACCCTTCAACACTTCTAACACGTACCGTCATCAGCACATGACACATACATGAAAGAAAAAATGGATGGAGATCCACTCCTACAAAATTCACCTCAGTCCCTCTGAGGGAATGACTTCTTAGTCCTGGTGCACATTGTGCTACTTGCATTTTATATAATAATACAGTGGTGCCTCAGGTTACAGACGCTTCAGGTTACAGGGGTTACAGACTCTGCTAACCCAGAAATAGTACCTTGGGTTAAGAACTTTGCTTCAGGATGAGAACAGAAATTGCGCGGCAGCAGTGGCGGGAGGCCCCATTAGCTAAAGTGCAAGGATTTTCTATACTTCTGCAAACCTCAGGATTTCTCCTTGAGCTTTGCTGGTACTTCGCTTGTGCTTGGATGGAGTGATGGTTTTGAGACAGGTTTGCGCTCCAGCTGTTGCCAAGCAGGGTGGCCAGTTGTGCCCATACAACACAGCAGTGTGGATCCATTTGTTGCTTGCTATGATTGAGATCCCCACAAAACCGGCTTTGTCATTTTGCTTTTCAGTCTGCTGCCCTGCATGCATATAGCTTGAGGTGAGGGTGCTGGAGAGAGAGAGAGAGATGAGAATGAGACTGTCAGCCTAATGGAACAAAACGTTCAAAATTTCCGTCGGCCCCAAGTTGTGCCAGTGAAATCTTTGAAGTAAGCCAAGAGATGGATTTGTTTTGTTCCCAGTGCTGTTCCAACAAAGGGCATAACATTGTCCAAAGTGGCGCCTCGTCCCAGCTGGAAAGGGAAGTTGAAATTCCTAACGGAAGACATATTTGAGTTACTTTGCTGCTCTGAGCAAGGACACATTTTAAATTATGTATCACGCTGTTGACACATCCCAAAAATATTGCTGCCTTCAGCATCTCTTCATAGCAGGCTCTATGTAAAGAAAGCTGTTAAAAGCAGGGGGTTTAACTGGGAAATACCAAAGCTATTCTAGCCTTCCAACAGGTTGCCTTAAATACAGTAGATGTTGTGTATATATATATATTTTGATGATATGCAATGTCCAGACTCTTTATATTCAAGAGAACTTTACTTTCAAAACAACTTTGCTTTCATAAACATATAACTGGGAAGAACATATCTACTGTTATGTACTGAAGTTCTCACCCTGGGCCAGCAGGGGGATACTGTAGATAGTTATGCAAATGAAGGATCGAAAGTGACGTTCAGTGATTGGATAGTTTTAGAAAGATGTTACAGTAACGTTGTACTGGAGCTCTATATAAGCAGGCTGACTGAACCCTTCAGTTCAGTTCTGTTCTGGCCTGTGAATAAACAAGAGCTGTTTGAAGAATCGATGTGTCGTCTGATATGTTCACCCACAACTTAACATCTACAATCTCATGTTTATTCACTTTGTTCCTTATATAGAGCACAAGTTTCTCCCTACAGTGGTACCTCGGGTTACATACGCTTCAGGTTACATACGCTTCAGGTTACACACTCCGCTAACCCAGAAATATTACCTTGGGTTAAGAACTTTGCTTCAGGATGAGAACAGAAATTGTGCTCCAGCTGTGCAGCAGCGGCAGGAGGTTCCAGTAGCTAAAGTGGTGCTTCAGGTTAAGAACAGTTTCAGATTAAGTATGGACCTCCGGAACGAATTAAGTACTTAGCCTGAGGTACCGCTGTATTTTAGGGATCATCTTCTGTCTGCTTCACTTCAGACAGATCATGCTGACACAGACTGTCCTCAGCAGTATCCAAAGGAGTACGGTATCTCTCAGCAGCCATTCTCCCTCTCACGCACCTATAGAGAAAAGCAGAAAACAGTTTAAAAAATCAGTTACCTTTTGCAATAAGGAATGCGAAGGGAAAACACACCGGAACGTGCGGGATAACACCTGGTTTTTAATTTTTGTTAGATCATCTAACCACCCTACTGATACCGGTAGATCAGAATGAACTTTAGTTAAACAACCAAAGCTGTCCAATCTCCCTGCAAAAAAATAATAATCAGGATGAATGCTCAATATACATGTTGTTTGGAAGCTCTGTTAGATATTCAACCAATAAATCAAGTCACCATAACTCACTTGGCCAGGTTTGTTAAGACACAAATAGCAACAACACCATTTCCAAGTGCCCAGTGTGTGTGTGTGTGTGTGTGTGGGTGTGTGTGAGAGAGAGAGAGAGAGAGAGAGAGAGAGAGTGTGTTTGGGTGTCCCTCTTCCTGAATCAGCAGACATTTTAACGTTTCAAAACTTGAATTCCTTCCCCCTCTTTCTGTGGTACCTTACATGTATTTTTAATATCTTCTTCATATCCAAATTAACTTAATTTGCTCATTCATCTACTTTAAATATATACCCTTATAAAACTGCAGGTTATTACAATAATCCTGCTAACATTCTGATCTGTTTACAATTTGTTTGTAAATATTCAACAAACCATTTCCATTATTTTATAAAAAGTTTGTTGTCTTGGTTTCTTCTTCTTCCTGTAAGTTTTGCCATTTCTGTATACAGTGGTACCTCAGGTTAAGAACTTAATTCATTCTGGAGGTCCATTCTTAACTTGAAACTGTTCTTAACCTGAGGTACCACTTTAGCTAATGGGGCCTCCCCCTGCCACCGCATGAATTCTTAACATGAGGTACTATTTCTGGGTTAGCAGAGTCTGTAACCTGAAGCATCTGTAACCTGAAGTACCATTGTATTCCATAAGTTTTTGTATCCATTCTTCCTTTGTTGGGACTTCTGCTTCTTTCCATTTTGGGGCAAGTGTTACTTGTCCCACACTGCATTTTAAGACACTTTTTTTCTCTCGCCCCCTGCATGCACCAGAGAGGGAGGGAGTGGGGAAGTTGTCGCCTGATGCGCACACCTGATTTCCTGAAGCCAAATTGCTATTCAGTGAAACTGACATCCACACAAGTGCAATGGCTGCCTCAGAAGTACATACCTCAGCCTAACCGCAGCTGAGATTTTGGAATGGGATGGAAGCTGCTGTGAGGGAAAGCGCATCAACCAGGTGTGTTTCTGAAGAAACAACAGGGTACATAAGGATTGTGGCGAACGTCATGCGCACTTGGCTTCAGACACCAGCAGTGGGAGAGCACGGGAGCTGGAGCAAGCAATGATGCGTACATTAAAAAGGTAAAGGGACACCTGACCATTAGGTCCAGTCGTGACCTACTCTGGGGTTGCGGCGCTCTTCTCGCTTTATTGGCTGAGGGAGCCAGCGTACAGCTTCCGGGTCATGTGGCCAGCATGACTAAGCCGCTTCTGGCAAACCAGAGCAATGCACAGAAACGCCATTTACCTTCCTGCCAGAGCGGTACCTATTTATCTAATTGCACTTTGACGTGCTTTCGAACTGCTAGGTTGGCAGGAGCTGGGACCGAGCAACGGGAGTTCACCCCATTGTGGGGATTCGAACCGCCGACCTTCTGATCGGCAAGTCCTAGGTTCTGTAGTTTAACCCACAACGTCACCTGCATCCCCTAATGTGTACATTACCCAAGTGGTATCTGTCACTGCTGGGGATGTTTGCTTTTTTGAGCTCATCTTTTAAAAAAACAATGTTTATTTAGACCAGCCTTCTAGCTAATGCTCAATGCAGAGTTGCCACCTTCTAATTACTTCTTTTAAAACAGATTTACTATGCCCATATTGGTGCCTCTCTCCTTCCCTACACCTCCCAGTTCATTTAAGAGGAACCTTAAATAGGGGATAGTTTAAACCAAGGTTTCCCAAACTTGGGTCTCCAGCTGTTTTTTGGACTACAATTCCCATCATCCCTGAAGACTTGTCCTGCTAGATAGGGATGATGGGAGTTGTAGTCCAAAAACAGCTGGAGATCAGAGTTTGGGAAACCCTGGTTTAAACTTTGGAGTGGGGGAAACATGGAGGGAAAAAGCTAAATCCTTGGGCCTTTGTGTGAAACCCTGAGATAAGGCAACATGAGCAGCTGGAAAGCAGGGGACCTATTTTGACCTGGAAACTTTGCTCTTAAATCTGGGTAGGGTTGCTTCATGGGAGGAAGGGGTATTCTGCACATGCTCAGGAGCACTATCCATAGCTGAAGTTGAACACTGAAAACCAGTGTCAGGGTTTAACCCCTGGCAGTGGCGTAGCGTGGGTTGTCAGCACCCGGGGCAAGGCAAGTAATTTGCGCCCCCTAACCTGTGGATTTGCGCCCCCTAACCCGTGGATTTGTGCCCCGTAACCCGTGGATTTGCCCTAACCCCAGATGTTGTGCCCGGTGCGGCTGGCCCCCCCTGCACCCCCCACGCTACGCCACTGACCCCTGGTGAACTTTGCTTAGCTTAATGCAGTGTGTTGTTGTTTTTTCCCAAAAAAAATGTTTAGGGATGCTCTCATTTTGACTCAAGAAAATCACATTTTTGGGGAAAATAAATACAGGAAATGGACAAAAGTACAAAGATTCAAAATATGTTTAGGGGTATGCTATTAAAAAAATCACTGGCTTAATGAAAGTGGTGTCCTTTCCGGAGCATGCTGTTTTAAGTCTCGCACTACCCTCCCTGGTTGCCTTCTGTCATTAGAATAATATTTAGCGCCCCAGGTTGAATTCCCGGGTCTCGAACCCACGGACTTGCCGGGTTTTCAGTGCCGCCGGCGCTTCGGGTTTTCCCGGAGACGCTTCGGCTCCAGAGGAGAGGAGGGGGCGGGAGGAGGAGACCGCCTTCGGAGGGGGGCGTGGCCAGAGCGAAGAAGGCGGGGCCGGCAGCCCCTGGAGCTGCTCTCTGGTTGTCGCTTCAGGCCAGCCAATCCCGCGGCCAGCTCTTGCAGCCCGCATCTCTCTCTGTCTCTGCCCGGTGCAATGAGGCTGTAGCAGCTGCAGCAGCAGGAGCAGCAACAGGTTATGAAGGGCAAAGAAAGCAAGGAAGCGAGCGAGTAAGCAAAGCAAGCGAGCACAGCCTCCTCTCCTGGCTCTATTCATCTGCTGCTGCTAGAGGGGGAGGCCGGTCCAGGCTTGGCCCCCTCCCCTCTTCGCTCCTGATGGGGTTTGCACGGCTGTAGCGGAGGTGAGAGTCCATTTCCCTACCTCTAGACTCTATAAGGCACTCAATGAGAAAGCTCTTTCAAAAGCAAGCAGCCGTCCATTTCTGCCTTGCAAAAGCTATGGGGCGCTTTATTTATTTATTTGGGGGGGGGGTGGGGAGGTTATCAACTCAATGTTTGTGCCGCTTTGAAAACAAACAGCACCAACATCCAAAAGTTTGGGTTTGTTGTTTTGTTGTTTTGCTTTTTTGCAGAGAGTTTTCCCGGGCTGTCAAGCCGTTAATCCCGTCAAAAAGTGTGTGCCGTGGGATTCTGTTGGGAAATTGCTTGGTTTTTTTTTTTAAAAAAAAAAAGCAATGCAGGGGCGAGTCAGTCGAGGCTGCAAAACGGTGGAAAGTGCCTCAAATGATTTTGTGTGTGTGTGTGTTATTTGCCTGTGCGTTTTGGTGGTTTGAAAGACCAGGAGAAGGGCGGGGTGGGGGATGCTGAGCAGTTGTCTCAATGATTTGTTGTTGTTTTGTTGTTGTTTGTTTGTTTATTTAAATGTTTCCTATGCCCCTTCGGAAACTTCGGAACCGTTTGCAACAGAAAACGCGCATCCCTCTGGGACAAGCCTTGTTAGCAAATGGAAGTATCCCCTTTGCCTTAAACTAGCCAACCAAAACTATCTAAATTATGAGTTACTGTTAAAACGCTCTTTTCAAAATTTTCCACAGGGTTAGTAGCCATGGCAGACTGTTACTCTGCGAAAAGATTAGATGTTGCTATATTGTGTGCCTAGATATATGCACTATGCATTTGATTTTGTGGTTTTAAAGAGTTTTTGATATTCTGTAACTGAATAAAAAAAAAAAAGATGGCCTTTGTTCCTTCCCTCAATGTGTGTCTGAGAAAATACGGGCATATCCTAGGCTGGATAGTAGTGTGCTGACCAGTTCTGGTGCACACATTGCACGATAATACAGGGTAGTGATCTAGCATTTGGCGTGTGCCTATATATGTGTGAACCAATTGTGTAACTTTGGGGTGTGGCTCCAGAGCCCCAGGAGGTGTGTGAAGGACTGGGAGTTTGTCCCAAGTCTAGATATGGCCAACGTTGAGGCTATTATGTATACATTAGAGTATTTTGCATTTGCACACAGATTCATAGAAGTCTAGAGTTGGAAGAGACCCTAAGGATAATCTGGTTCAACCCATTTTAAAACAAAATCTGTGAAATGGTCTGTAATGTGTGCTTGGGATAGTAAAGTGTTGCAAAACCGTCTTAAAATAATGCTGAATGCTTGAAGTGAGCTCCAATAATACACCAGCAGATGAAACGGGTACAGGGGTTTTTGTTGTTGTTGTTGTGTAATAGTTGTTGTTTATGTTAACAAATGGTTTTTCCTGCATTTATTTTTTAAAAGTCATTTCTACAAAACTGCATTGAACTTTGGCCACTAGAGGCCGCTCGTTCAATCTCGCTTCAGCCAAGGCTCCATCTCACTTAATAGGAATTTTAACGTTCTTTGAAGTTGCAAAGCGGACAAACGAAATTCAGAAGCAACTCAAATATACCTGCTCACTGAGAAGCAACCAAAGGCTTGCCAAAGAGCAGATAACCCATTTTGAGATTTGAGCCTCCCCATGTAGCATCAAGCAATTCATTTCCATTAGATCTGTAGCAAATTTAGTTACAATTTCTATGCACACACATATTTTTTTTAAAAAAATGGATCTGCACAATAGTGATCTGAAGCCTATGGGAGGTGCATTGTGCTATTCACCGATGGTGCTCTGAATATTTGGATAAAGAGCTTTATTGCGGCATTGGTTCGCATGGGGGTACAGTCGACTTTCCCGATTCATGAATTGGCAGGGTCTTTAGTGTGTTGCCTCCCACCATGTGGAACAGTCTGTTATATGTTTTCCAAGTATTCTAAAAACTTTTTTGCTCACCAAAGCATTGGGAAAGACTGGAGCTCAATGGTACAACATCTGCCTTGCTTGCAGCAGGTCCAAGGTCCAATCCTTGACATCTTTATATTAGTCTTTTCAAAGTAATTAAATAAAACAGCTAGGCATCTGCTTTATGGAAACAGGGAGGAGGAATGTTTTTTACAAAATGAGGCAAATATGAGTGACTGTTCTACAGAACAAAATCTGGTTTAGAAAAAGGATACAGTGGAACCTTGGGTTACGGCGGAGATCCGTTCCAGAGGCCCTGCTGCAACTGGAAAACGACACAACCCAAAGCATTGCGTCTGCGCACGTGTGCAGCGCGATTTAGCACTTTTGCTCATGTGCAAATGGTGCAAACCCAGAAGTAACCTGTTCCGGTACTTCTGGGTTTGTGCCGGTTGCATGCCAAGGGTGACATAAGCTGGAGGCAACGTAACCCAAGGCTCCACTGTATTTGGTCATTGTAGAGCACAGTACTTTTAAAAAAAATAATAATAATTTTTATTAAATTTTCTGTTTTACATTTTAGAATATTCATTTAAACAACCTCAAAATATCAGTGACTTCCTTTCTCTTTCCATGGCTCATTTTGCATAACACAAATCCCTGCATATTTTACCTAAACTAAACCATTCAGTATTCCATTATTCCATCCATCTAAACTTATTTACACTGTTGAATTTATCTTAATGCTGCCCACATTTTCAAGTGTACACAATCCCCCCCATATATTCAATAAACATTTTTCTTCTTTAAATGTGTGTTCTTCTTCTCTTATTTTATATGTTAGGTCTGCAAGCTGCGCGTATTCCATCACTTTTAAATTGCCACTCTTCTTTAGTTGGGACCTCATTTGTTTGCCATTTTTGGGCTAACCAAACATGGGCCACCGTAGTGGCATACATAAATAACCTTTTTTGACATCTGGGAATTTCTGTCTGAATTATCCCCGACAAAAAGGACTCTGGTACTTTTGAACATTGTTTTCAATTCATTATGAATTATTTCCCAATACTCATTTGCCCTTTTACAGGTCCACCACATACGAAATAACATACCCTCAGCCTCACTGAGCACAGTCCTCTTGTCTACTCAGAACTTAGTCTTGTTGAATTCAATGGGTCTTGCTGCCCAGTAAATGGGGTTAAGATTGCAGTCGACTGACACTGGCCTCATTTTATTAAAACATTCCTTTCCCCTCATTCTCTCTATGTGTGTGTGTGTGTGTGTGTGTTGGCTTGTACAACACTTTGATCATGCAGGGATAGTGCTTAACTTTAACTGGCTTGTATCCATTATGCAGACTTAGGGTGACCAGACACATTGAATCCAGGGCGCCTGTAACCTTAATAATTGCAGCCAGGGCTCCTGTATCTTTAATAGTTGTGCAGAAAAGGGATGTTATTGTACTGCAAGTATGATAAAAGCTGTGCCACCTTCTCATCAAGGTTCAGGAGACCCCATTCCATCCTATGCACTAGTTCATTTGATGGGCATTATCTGTTTCCAGTATCCAAAATGGGTGTGCAAATGTAGTAGCATACACCCTCCCCCCCAAAAAACCCTTTTGGTATTTGCATGCCATATGCAAACAAAATCCATCTTGTTGAATGAAGAACTATTTTGTTTGGGGGATGTGTTGCCAATTTTAAATTGCACTAGAGAGCAAATTAGTATTCTCCCTTCTCTTTCAAATGCATGGCATGTGGGCTTCTGTATGTCTTGCCATCTGTATTGCCATCACTTGCGGAAAGAAGCTTAAACCCGATTTTAGCTTGGACTCTGAGTGATGACAGAGAGTCAGAGAAGAATCCTGTTTGCTACTACTGTGTTTACTTCTTCTTCTTGATGTTGCAAAGTGCTTTACAATACATATTTGGGTGGATTTGCACAGGCTCTTTATTATTTTTCTGGAACTACAATTAAGCATGCCAAATGGTAAAGTTAACAGCATATTGACAAGGTAAAGGTAAAGGGACCCCTGACAATTAGGTGAAATCATGGCCGACTCTGGGGTTGCGGCGCTCATCTCGCTTTATTGGCCGAGGGAGCCGGCGTACAGCTTCCAGGTCATGTGGCCAGCATGACTAAGCCACTTCTGGCGAACCAGAGCAGCGCACGGAAACGCCGTTTACCTTCCTGCCTGAGCGATACCTATTTATCTACTTGCACTTTGACGTGCTTTCAAACTGCTAGGTTGGCAGGAGCCGGGACTGAGCAACGGGAGCTCACCCCATCGCGGGGATTCGAACCGCTGACCTTCTGATTGGCAAGTCCTAGGCTCTGTGGTTTAACCCACAGCGCCACCCGTGTCCCTATATCGACAAATGTTGCCTAATAAAACTTTGGGTCCAGTGACAAACGGTATAACTGCCTCAACGTTTTGCAAACATTGGTGAGCTTGTTTTGCTAATTTCACTTCATCTGTAGCAATGTTTCTAGCAATGTTTCAATGCAATCCTTTGCGGTGATGTAAGGCAAAACAAGCGGCTGTCGTCTAAAACATCAGAAGAGCGTCACATTGGCAAACTCTGTTGTCCGAAAGCACCAGGTTGCCAGAGGCTGCTTTTGTTTTTTACCTGTCCTATTGCAAGGTCTTAGATTGCAGGCTTCCATATAGGCGCTCACAACAAAATACTCCCCTCCTTTTGTTTTTTAATTATTTTTAACAAAACACAGACCAAACAAACCAAACACAATTGATAAGGTGCATCAGTTTCATTCTACCTTAGTCGCTGCTTGACTTGATAGTGCAGTTAGGTGCGCCCTGGGAGCCTGGCCTTTCTTCTCCCAACCCATAATAAAATGCTTCCTTGGTGGTTTAGAATTTGTCCCAGCCCCATCCTGTCTATCTTCTTTCCTGCGCTTTCGTAAGTTCTAGCAGCAGACTTCTGTCCCCCACTCCTTCTGTTCCAGATAGAACTCTCTGCGTGTCTTTTAGTACCTGGAAGGAAGCACTAACTAAATCATAATAGCCGCAGGGACTCGCTCAAAGAATCTTATCTGTAATATATATGTCTATTTTGTGTTTATAAGCATTACTAGCATTAAATGTGAATTCTAGGCTTTTGAAGCTCCCTGTTGAAAGTAATGCTGGGGTTTAGCAAACCACTTGAAAGAGTGGAAACTTCCCGTTTTTGCTTTGAAATAACCCATTGGCACCTTAAAATTTATTAAGTGTGTAAGAAGACCGGTGTGTGTCTGTTGTTGGTGGTTTTTTTGAGAGAGAAAGAGAGAAAAAAGGAAGAAAGAAAGAACCAGAAGAGGGAAGTAAAGACTATTTCTTGCTGCAGAGCTGTTGAATCGAGAGCATGTTTAAAGTTCCCAGTATTTATTTTGACAATTATTCCATTAGGGTTGTTCACACATTACACTGAACACAGGGGTTGGCTGTCTCAAGTCTTTGTGTGAAAGTGTGTATGCTTGCTCACATACGTAGCTTGCCTGTATACTCATTGATAATAATAATAATAATAATAATAATAATAATAATAATAATAATAAATAGCTCTGCAACCACAGAGTCGTCCGCGACTGGACCTAATGGTCAGGGGTCCCTTTACCTTTTTGCTCCACCCACCTGGCTGGGTTTGCCTAGCCACTCTGGGTGGCTCCCAACAAAATATTAAAAATGCAATAAAACTTCAAACATTAAAAACTTCCGTAAACAGAGCTGCCTTCAGATGTCTTTTAAAAGTCAGATAGTTGTTTATTTCCTTGACATCTGATGGGAGGGCGTTCCACAAGGCGGGCACCACTACTGAGAAGGCCCTCTGCCTGGTTCCCTGTAACCTCATTTCTTGCAGTGAGGGAATTGCCAGAAGGCCCTCAGAGTTGGACCTCAGTGTCTGGGCAGAACGATGGGGGTGGAGACGCTCCTTCAGGTATACTGGGTCTTCTGAATTACTGTAGGAGTGTACAGCTCAACCATCTGCATACATAGATTGTACACTTGTTGAATGTAACAGTTGAGCATCTTTTAAACTACATCTTCCTCTGCTTCTCCTTATGCTCTCAACTTTAATCCTTGTAATAATCCTCCTTAAGAGGTAGACTAAGGGTAGCCTTGTGGTGGTTCCCAAACTCTCTTCCTGCCACACCCTTGTCTCCATGGACCACTTGAAAATCGCTGAGGGTCTTAGCAGACCTCTTAATAATTTTTCTGCTTGTTGTAGCAATAGCAATGAGCTGTGTTAGATGCTGCACGCTTTTTAAAATTGCATTTTTACAGACACACCACAGGCCACTAGTGGTCTACAGTTTGGGAACCCCTGCTAAGAAATGAAGTTTTGAGGCCTGCTTCAGGCTTGTTGGAGTTGACATTTCTAGCTGTTCATTTCTACAATGAGAATAAGCGAGAGTGACCTGTCTTAGAAGCAGGACTTGCAGAGATCTCTGTACATTATTTTAAAACAAAATAACAAAATAAGAAAGCATGAAAAGCAATTGTTGGGATCAATCAAAAAGTCATAAAGTAATGAGCAAGCTTTTGGGTTTACCGGAATGCTTCTTCAGGCTGGACATATAGCAAAGAAGGAGAAAAAAGAAAAGAAAAGAAGAGAGAGAGAGAGAGAGAGAGAGAATGAATGAATTATGAAAAGCTTGTTGTAATACTCAAGCTGGAATTGAAGAGGTTTTGCCCAGACTTAATTAGGCTAGACCGTGTTTGCAGTGAAGAGATCTCATGTTACACCAAAGACAAATGGGACAACCCTCTTCTTATACAGTATACTCTTGGCTTTAGTTTTTGATTAGTAATTAGCCTGAAGAAGGGGGGTGGTGAGCTTGAAAGCTTGTTTGCTACTCTGTGACTTGTTAGTCATAAAGGCATTGTGCTAATAAAGGCTACCGCTGCTGCAGGGAGCAACAAGAATATATTTGAAAGAGCTCCTGCAATTTTCAAATGCTGTATAGTGAGTGATGTGCGATCTTCTTCAAAAAGTGATAAAACTGAAGTCTGATTGGCTGATGACTCATGTTTCCTTTCCAGATGAGCTGATTTGCAGAGGATTGTCAAGATGGCTTCTACAAACACCAGGAACAGGTAGGATTTAGGATGAGGGCATCATCCACTTCTCTTAGAGAGGCCCCTTGCTTGCTTGACCTTGTTTCGTGGTCTTT
This sequence comes from Podarcis muralis, assembly GCF_964188315.1. NCBI lineage: Eukaryota > Metazoa > Chordata > Lepidosauria > Squamata > Lacertidae > Podarcis > Podarcis muralis. Next base: position 15,504,163 of record NC_135663.1, read on the forward strand.
GCAGGAACAAAAGGTTACTGTTAAACACACCAATAATAATCATTTAATAATTCTATTATTTGTACCCCACCCATCTGACTGGGTTGCCCCAGCCACTCTAGGTGGCTTCCAGCATATTCAAAAACATAATAAAAGTTTATTGGGGCCCATTTAGGGATCTGTTTTGTGCAGCATTTTAAGTCCAATGGCTTACCACACCTGCTCCTTTGCTCCTGTGTTGCACTGAGCCTAAGCCTAGGTAATCTGAGCTGGGACTTGTGCTAACTATGATTGGTACCCAAGAACAGCCTTAGCTGCTGGTCATGGTTCATGAGGAAACAGCTTAACCACAGGTCCTGGTTTCCTGGTTCAGATGACATGCTAATCTGGTCGTTCCCAAACTTTTTTGTTCCACTATCCCCTTGGCTCCATAAACTGTTTCCCAATGCCCTCTATAAAAAGCGTTACAGTTGTACCTTGGAAGTCGAACGGAATCTTTTCCGGAAGATCGTTCGACTTCTGAAATGTTCAAAAACCAAATCACGGCTTTGCAATGTTTGGGAGCCAAAATGTTTGGGAATTAAGCTGTTTGAAAACCCAGGGTACGACTATATTCAGAATACAGTCATACCTCTAGTTGCGTTAGGTTCATGTTGCAGATTTTTGGGTTGTGAATGCAGCAAACCCGGAAGGGTATACTTCCGGGTTTCACCGCATGCGCAGAAGCCGTATGTGCACTTCACGCATGTGCAGGAGTGCTCTATTGCATCACGCGCATGCACAGAAGCGGCGCTCTACTTACAGACTTTTAAGTAGAGGTACCACTGTAGTGGTTTGCATGACCCACTGAAGAAGATCACAATGCAATAACATTTGAAACAGTAACAATTAATTGCACCTTTATCCAGTTAAAACTATTTAGTTCCATTAATTCAACAACAGGACTTGATCCTGTGATAAGGGCTTTTCAAGGTCTCATAGACTCCACTGCCCCCCAGGCAGCACTTTGGGAACCAGTGTGCTAAGCTGAACCTTGGATTGCTGGCGGGTCCCTGGAAAAGAGTTTGCAGGCACTTTGCTCCTCCCCAATCTGGTAAAAACAAGCAGGGAGCAGAGCAAAGCGCACTTGCAAGATGCTCTCTTGAAGCCCATAGAGAAGCCATAGTTTAGCTTACTGAATTGTGTGAACTAGCTTAGTGAGGCACTGCTAGAGGCATCTGAGAATTGCTCCCAGTATTTCAGGTTTTGTTTGTGTGTCCTGGGCTTCCTTTTTGTTTTAAAGTCTTAAGCATGGGTAGGCAAACTAAGGCCCGGGGGCTGGATCTGGCCCAATCGCCTTCTAAGTCCGGCCCGCAGATGGTCCGGGAATCAGTGTGTTTTTACATGAGTAGAATGTGCCCTTTTATTGAAAATGCATCTCTGGGTTATTTGTGAGGCATAGGAATTCATTCATTATTTCCCCCCCAAAAATATAGTCTGCCCCCACAAGGTCTGAGGGACAGTGGACCGGCCCCCTGCTGAAAAAGTTTGCTGACCCCTGGTCTTAAGAGACATTGCTGAGGGCTTCCAAATTTCATCTTGCACTCTGCCTCTGTGCAACAAGCACAGGCCATGGATTATCCTGTCGCTGTAAACAGAAATATGCCTTATTTCCCACTGTTATAAAATTTTAGGGTGCAGACACACACTTCACGGAAAACCAGTCCTTCACCCTTCAAAATTTAGGAAATATTCCCTGAGGAAAAATTACACTTTATTTTAGCGCACAGAACAAGCCCCAAAAGCCACTTTAGCTCTCGTAATGGCTCTAAATATTTCCTGTGCAGGATGAAATATCTTGGAGAAACCTTTCCTAATAGTTCTTTTACTTACAATTCCTTCAAATCCTGTCTTAAGGGCATATTTTGTTCATAAATGGGGTAGGCCTGTGACCTGGATTCTACAACTAAAGTATATTTACTATCTCAAAAGAATGGCCAGATAATGCAATCATCAAAGCATTATCAGGTATCTTGACAGGAGAGAAGTCACACCTCTTTCTGTGACACATGTATGATGCTTTGTGGGTGGGTTAAGGAGTTGGGCTGCAAAAGCGAACCCCGGTTTTTTCTAGAACTGTCGCATGAAATAAATTGGCTGTGGCCTTTCTCAAGTGCAGGGCTCTTCAGAAGAACAGGCAACCTGTAAAATAGATTAGATCAACAATGGCTCACTGGTTGCCCCAAGATAATTCTGTCTGTCTCCTGATTCAATCAAGAAAGGCAGTTGCATTTTGTAATCTTGTTCTCTTGAGTGTCTATAAAAACGTTTGAGTCACCCCTTCAGCTTTAGTGGAAGGTGCTCAAGACAACTTCCACTGAAGCCATGAAAACCATTCGAAGGTCTGCGGATTATGAATAAACTTCCAACTTGAAAATTTGCTGGCGTTGTATTAAGTTTCTAGCATTGGGTGGAAGAAATGGCCGTGGTTTTGTTTGCCAGGGAATGGAGAAGTCTTATAAATTTATAAGGCATGGAGAAATTCCATATTTTTGTGTCCCCTTTGGACTTTGTATGCAATTTGACTCCTCTGTGCGCGCGCGCACGCTTGCTTTAAAATTGTCTTCAAATATTCATATATGTATTCAGTGCTGTATCACCTGCATGCTCTCCATAATAGTGAGCCCTTTGTGCTGGATGAAGCCATGGGGAGTAAGATATATAAGCTGATTGCAAAATGGCACCTTCAACTTAGGCTATGGTCGCCTAACGTCTAGGCGCCATCTTCCCTCCAAAATGAGTTTTGAAGCTTCCAGGAAAATATTTCGGATCCTTCTCTAAGAGACATTTTGCTCTCCCCGTATTTATTTACTTACTTAATTTAAATAGCTGCCCCATAGCAGAAGTACTCTAGGAAGCCAGGGTGGTTAGGGGATTGGGCTAGGACCTAAGAGATCAGGATTCAAATCTCCACTCAGTCATGAAGCTCACTGGGTGACCTTCAGCCAGTCGCAAGGTCGTTGTAGAGATTAACTGAGGGGTGGGGTGAACCATGGAGAGAAAGGTGGAATATAAATGCAATAAATAAGCCCTTTTGCTTACCTGCTTAAGAAAGATGGAGAGGCCAGCCAGATGGCGATGTCTGTCGCCAACTTGGCATTCAGAGATCTCCACAACTGGACCCGTGCCAGTTGGAAAACACACCTGGCTAATTTCTAGCACTGATGGAGACTGACCCCTTATAAGGTGAAGGAGCGCCTCCACCCCCATCGTTCTGCCCGGATGCTGAGGTCCAGCGCCGAGGGCCTTCTGGCGGTTCCCTCACTGCGAGAAGCAAAGCTACAGGGAACCAGGCAGAGGGCCTTCTCGGTAGTGGCACCCGCCCTGTGGAACCCCCTCCCACCAGATGTCAAAGAGATAAACAACTACCTGACATTTAGAAGACATCTGGAGGCAACCCTGTTCAGGGAAGTTTTTAATGTGTAACATTTTAATGTATTTTTCATCTTTGTTGAAAGCAGCCCAGAGTGGCTGGGGAAACCCAGGCAGATGGGGAGGTACAAATAATAAATTATTATTATTATTATTATAAGGTGGGCTGTGGCTCAGCTTGGACATATGCTTGGCATGCAGAAGGCAGGCTCAATGCCTGGCATTTCCAGGTATGGCCAGGAGAGATGCCTGTCTGAAGCCCTGGAGAGTTGCTGCAAGCCAAGATGAACCCGATGGTCAGAATCTGTCTTAAGGCAGCTTCCTAGGTTCCTGTGAGATGCATCTGGGGCCACCTGATCTCCATCTGGTTCCCAGACCGGCCACCTCTGGCTTATGTAAATTAAGTGAAGCAACATGGAGCAACTTTGTCAAAACATGGCCAGCAATGCTGCTTCATCAGGTTTTAAAGGGATTAAGGAGAAATCTAGTTCCTGGAAGAGGTCAAATGCTGCTCCCATAACACAGCTGCGTTTCCATAGCCAGAAAAGTGCGGATTAATCAATCCCTTATAGTCAAATTTCCAGCTTAAGTGTGCTCAGCGTGACAATGTAAGAGGCACGAGGGGGGAAAACAAGTCGTATTAAGTTTCATTTAACTCCCCTCTAACCTGTAGTATTGTCTGGGCGCCTGTTCAAGGTGCTTACTGCCGCCACAGAGTCCGAGGTGGAAGAAAAGTAGAGCTGGTGTTCTCAGCATATCGCTGACACCGTGCTCCAAAACAGTGCATGGTGATCTCTCCTGTCAGCAGCAGTTAGTTAGACGTTAAAAAGCAGAAGTGGGACTTCTGTGGTGTGTTCCTGCTCAGTGACCCTCTCCAGGATACTCTATTTCATCCTGTCTTCCACCCAGTTTTCTCTCTGCCCCCAAAGCAGTCAGATAGCACTGTACATGCTCAGCCCTCATTGGGGTTCCTACACTCTGAAGCAGGGTTTTTTCTACCTAAAAAACTGAACTTTTGCAGCTCTTAAGTGTTCCCTTGAGTCTGCTGATTCCTCTCTCTTCTGCGTGGGTGTTGTTGCTTTGGCTACATAAGCAATGGCGCTTGCCTCTGAACAGTGAAATTGAAGGAAATGGTCAGGGAACAAGATGGGATCTTGGGGCACATCATAAAGGTACTGGAATCGGCACTGGTGGACCAGTTAGAGCAAAACCACCATAAAATGAATGTCTCCAGTTATACCAGAAGGAATTTATTTGTGGTTTGGTGACTAGGACCCTGTCCGCACTGTACATGTAAAGCCAGCATCAAACTACTTCATACAGTCTTGGCTTCTCCCAAAGAATCCTGGGAATGCTAGTTTGTTAAGGGGCCTGAGAGTTGTTGTAAAGGTAAAGGAACCCCTGACCATTAGGTCCAGTTGTGGCCGACTCTGGGGTTGCGGCGCTCATCTCACTTTATTGGCCAAGGGAGCCAGCGTACAGCTTCCGGGTCATGTGGCCAGCATGACTAAGCCGCTTCTGGCGAACCAGAGCAGCGCACAGAAACGCCGTTTACCTTCCCGCCAGAGTGGTACCTATTTATCTACTTGCACTTTGAAGTGCTTTCGAACTGCTAGGTTGGCAGGAGCAGGGACCAAGCAATGGGAGCTCACCCTGTTGCACGGATTCGAACCGCTGATCGGCAAGTCCTAGGCTCTGTGGTTTAACCCACAGCGCCACCAGGAGATCTCTATTCCCTGCCCCTTCAGTGCTATAATTCTCAGTGAGGTTTAACAATCACTTATTCCCAGGGAACTCTGGGAATTGTAGCTCGGGGGGGGGGGAATATGGGGTCTTCTAACAACTCTCAGCACCCTTAACAAATTACAGCTCCCAGAATGCTTTGGGAGATGCCGTGACCATTTAAAGTGGTATGAGGCTGCTTTATATGCATAGTGCAAATATAAGTCTCCTGGCCTCAAAGAGCTAACAAGTGCTCCAGCCTGTTGTTATGGATCCTTTCACCAGTGAGGCAGCAGGGTAGGAAATTACTGATGAGGAGATATGCATGAAGGTAACTGATCCAGTCTGGGATGCTAACCCGGGAGTGAATATGCTGGGTGATCTCACTTGTTCAAAAGGACTTGACTCAATTGCCTCTTCTAAATTACTTCTTGAAGCTTTCGGTGATTTGAGATAAATGTGCGCTCCCTTTCATTAATGTCCCCAAAGCGCACCCACACCCACAATTCAAAGCCGAGAAATAAAATAACGCATCTCCTGCAGAGTCTAGTCTAGCACTATCCAAACAGGCAGTGCTTTCTCACCCCAGATCAGATATTGCATCAAAATGAATCTGACAGCTGTAGTGAATCTGAAGAGCAAATTGCCGTCCTGCCTGTGGATTCTGCCTTTGTTTAGCTGGTATATAAATCACGGTCGTTAACACTCTTTATAGCCTGCCTTCTCGCTGAATTGTTCTCCCAAGTCCAACAGGAACATATAAGCCTCTGTGTGTGCTAAATTTGTCTCTTTGCAGAAGCTAGCTGCTGCTTGTAGAACAATTAAAGCAAAATTATTAAGCTGCTCGGATAATGTCTGCCTGGAGGATGCTACCTGCAGGATAGGCTAGCTGAGGAAAGGTGGTCTCTAAGGCTCCTAGATTCATTCTTCTAGCTCTTGGCAGGAGTTCCTTGCATTTACATTGCAGACAGCCTAAGTCTGGCTCAGCCATCCAGCCAGAACAAGGAGTCTCCTGGGAAAAACACGATTCAAAGGGCAGCTGTCATGGTGCATCGTAGCCAGCTCTGCTCACAAGTGGAAACCTCACCCTGGTATCCTGTGAGAGGAGCTGCAGGGAAGACTCTCCCCCTACACCTAAAGGTGGCAAAAAACCTGCAAGGTGGTTCTGAGACAGTTACAGGGGCGTTGCAGTAATAACAGTGCAATCCTAAACTCACATACAGTGGTACCTCGGGTTACAGATGCTTCAGGTTACGGACTCCGCTAACCCAGAAATAGTACCTCGGGTTAAGAACTTTGCTTCAGGATGAGAACAGAAATCGTGCTCCAGTGGCGCAGTGGCAGCAGGAAGCCCCATTAGCTAAAGTGGTGCTTCAGGTTAAGAACAGTTTCAGGTTAAGTACGGACCTCCGGAACGAATTAAGTACTTAACCCGAGGTACCACTGTACTTAGTTGGGAGTTGGGACTTACTGCTGAGTAAAAATGCCTGGAAGGTAGTTGGCAATTTCTGGTAAAAGGGAATAGGTTTTTTAAAAAATCATAATACGATGGATAACTCTCCCCACGCGTCACAGTATTTCCACTCCTAGTTATAGTAAACCACTAATACGCTTGTTTGCTAATGAACCTATCATGAATACATCAGATAGACTAGCAGTATAAAGTTGTGCACAAATACCACAGAGATCTAGAAGTGCCACTTCTGGCCGGCATCTTGTCTCGAGAGACAATGGAGTGTGCTTCCAGGGGTGAGGTCAAACCACTGTGTTAGCAGCATCACAATGATCTCCCTGGGGCACAAGCCTGGGCTGTGCGTAATGGAGGTCCTGGGCTGCCCAGATAACAAGGCTCCCCTTTTGGCTTTGCTCATGTTGCCCAATACATTTGGCACCAGCTTGGCTGCAGAATTTGCTGGAGGGAGGTGTACAAGGCACCATCCAACCATCTCAGGGATTTGTGTAGGGTTGTCTTACAAGGCAGCAGAGGTTTAAGGTCAGTTTTCCTTCTTCTAGATGGTCTGCCTTCCCAGGTTAATGAGCCTCATCTGCCCCTCACTTCAGCACTTGCAGAAACTGCCTTCATGACTGTTGGCCCCACTAATGGTCTCGTCCGCTCAATCTGCCAGAGCCTGTCTTTTGCATACAGGTTAAGTCCCTTCCCCAAGACCGGCTACCCTCTCCTGGTTTTAGCTAGCCAGTCAAAGCCATTCCTGGGGTGTGGCTGCTGTCGCCTGCTGACAGCTTCTAGGAGCCACAGCTGAGAGCTGAGCGCAGGGTGAGGACCAAAGATGAACAAACTACCTCAGAAGAGCATGACGTGTCCCCACCAGAGGTACTACCCCTCCCCCAACACCCTGCACACCCCAATTTCCACTTCAGCCTGTGTGTGTGTGTATTCTACAATCCATATTTACTAATATATCAAGTGATTAGAGGTGTAGCCTCCTGTAAGCAGTACCAAAGCCACATCCATTTACTATCTTCATTGTAGATGGTGGAAGTCGCTCCTTTTCCATATAGGCTAATTGCTGTTGCTTTCCTTATCTTCCCCAGTTAAATAGTGCTTGTGGGTTGGAAGAACTGACTGCTGCTCACATTATTATACCTTTTTAGCACAGTCGTTTCTTCTCTTGGCAGGCAGACCTGGCTCAAATCGTTATGGGTTCTTCCCTGACCTTGATCAACTTGGGACCCTCCTCTAGATCTGCTCTGCAACAGCTCTGAGAAGCAGTTGAGGCCAAGAGCAGGGCGACTGGTTCAGAGTCAGCTTAATTTTGGAAATTGAACCTGGGTCTGGTTCAAATTCAAATCTGTCCGTCTAAACCAGCACACTACCCTGTCTCATACGCTGCTCATAAACACTATACAGTGCTTTAGTTGTGCTGTGGTGTAGTCTGAAAAGGGGACCTCTGCACATGCAACATAGTGGAATCCTAAGAGTTGCTGCCAGGGAACCCACCACAGCAGCCTCTTTCCTTTGTGGGGAAGGGTTCTCCCTTCTCCATTTTATCTTCACAACAAACCTGTGAGGTGTGGGTCAGGCTGTCATTGTGCGAGGCTGCAAGGAGTGCCAGTGGACTGCCATTACCTGCTGCACAATACCCTGCAGGAAGAGTGGCCTACTCAAGCTCAGTTACATGCATGGCCATTTTACGACGGGCTCCATCTCTGTGCCGCCGCCATTTTGTGGCTGGTTCCGGTGCCATTTCGTGACTAGTTCCGGTGCCACTGTAATGGTGGGCCTTGGCCATTGGTATCCCTCCTCGTGACTCCTGGCAAGATAGTTTGAGCATGTGAATACCAGAGCTACACGGGTACTGTCCCTCTTAGATGCCTAAACTCAAATTCCTCCGGTGTAATATCCCTAGTGCTGCAAGATTGTCACAAGAGCGCGTGGACTAAAATTGTCTATCAAAAACTTCACTCTTGTGGTTTATCACCACAACAGCTGCAGTGGTACCTCGGGTTAAGAACTTAATTCATTCTGGAGGTCCATTCTTAACCTGAAACTGTTCTTAACTTGAAGCACTACTTTAGACCTCCTGCTTCTGCTGCGCTGCCGGAGCATGATTTCTGTTCTCATCCTGAAGCAAAGTTCTTAACCTGAGGTACTATTTCTGGGTTAGCGGAGTCTATAACCTGAAGAGTCTGTAGCCTGAGATACCACTGTACTCACTTTGGGTTTTAGTAAAGCAAACAGTCTCATTTGTCAGCGCCTAAATGATATCGAGCGTCAGAACAACTTGGCCACAATAAGGAAATTTTGCCCATGGTATGACTATTTTCCACCTTCCAATTTCAACTCTCTGGCACCCGATCTGCATAACCTAGCAATTATAAAATATAGATGTGCTTTTACTCTCACAAGATTGAATGTATCACCCTCAGCTGTACTTGAGGGACGATTCCAACAGATTCCACACGAAAAACGCTTATGTCCCTGTGGAGATGGCAGTACCAAATCGGTGGTGCATGCCCTTCTGGCTTGCACTCTTTATAAAGACTTGAGGAATGAGATTATCACCCCCTTTTTATTGTCCATTCCGGGTCACCCAACCACTGCCACAGTGTCCTTTCTCTTGGCAGATCAAGATGAGCAGGTGACAGCAAAGGTTGCAAGGTTTTTAGCTGGGGAAATCAGAATAAGAGCCGCTATTTGACTGTTGATGCAAAACCCTAAAATTTATTTTATATAATTGACTTTTTATTTCTATTCTTTGTATATTGTATTGTTGTTTCATTGCTATGGCCGAAGGCTGGCGCAAATAACGATTCATTCATTCATAGCATAGATGAGGCTGCCCAGTATACAGGACTCTGCAGGATCCAATCAAGGACGCCTTGGCGGTTGTTCCTTATATGCGAGAGTTCTGGATGTGTAATGCTGATGGGTGGATCTGTGGTTGTGTTGGTATTTTGGTACCCATATGTGAGTTTATTCTGGGAGGGAAGTGTGGGATGTTTAATGAAAAATCCCTGTGCGTTGTTATTGAGGTAATGGGTAAAAAGGGCACATCTGCAGTCTCAGCTGGGAATCTGGTTATTTTGGCTGTACAGTAGGGAGACTGTGGAGGGCTATTGAAGCCTCCCTCAATGGGACAATTCATGGACTGGGGCCAGAGGTCTGCCTGCGAATGAAAAGTCCCTAGCTTGCATGCTTGATGCACTTGGAATCACAATAGGGCGCTGAGCCCTTTCACCTCCCGCAGCAAAGGAATCTATTGGGATATAAATGGAGGCTGTTAAGGCACATCTCGTTAATTAATAGGCCCCTTTTCAGCTTTGTTTAAGGCCTGCCTCCAGACTTACTGCTTCTCCATAGTGCTTGCCCAAGATGTGTTGGCTATTAAGGGTGTGTGTGTGGGGGGGGTGTATCTATCTATAAAACAATGGCTGCAAAGCTCTTTAACTTACAAATGAATATGAATGAAGGGTGTCTGGGTTATTTTAGTGGGTAGGGTAGCAATGGATAGCTTACAAACAATCCTGTGTATTGCACATCAGCAATTACATTGTGTTCCTTGGGTTGCAGGATGTCTCAACTTCTGCTGATTTGCCTAGGGAGTTGTTATGCTCCCAAGTTTACTTTAGCTCCTTCCTAGTTTGCTTTCTTCTCTCTCTCTCTCTCTCTGTGTGTTGTTGTGTGTGGCTGAGCAAGTTTATATCTTTGTTTTACAGGGACCAACTCTGTTTAGGGATTTTTGATTATCTGCTACTCGCCCTCACCCTCCCTACTACTGACTTCCCTGCAGCCTTTGTTGATAAAAAGAAGCACCAGTTCTTGCACTTCGTTTTAATATATTTTTTAGCTCATCTATGCCTCCACTTTGAAATCAAGAGGAGATCAGACGTTCTGGGCTGCTGGCTGTCTCTGTGAAATAGGCCGCCTAGTTTGTCTGCTTTGCACTGCCACCCTCCCTTCAAAATATCCTTTTCTCTTTTGGCCATTTATGCAGAATTGATACCTAAGTCTGTTTCTGGTTGTAAGAAAAGCCGTGTGTGAGAAACATTTCCTCATTGGAAAATATATTGGGAACTGAACGCGTACAAAATCCCTTGGGCTGCTCCACCAGCTCAGCACATATATTCTTTCAAAATAGCTTTAATATGAAGCCATCACAAGCCCCGTTCCCTGCTTCAAAAAGATGAGTTACAGGTCTCTAAAATCCCCCACAGTTTAAAACCTCACAACCTGCTTCCTAATGTGCAAAACATAATTTCCATTGTGACTTCTCTGTGCATTTGTATTGTTTGGCAAGGGGTATGCATATACTCTCAAAAAACAACAACTATGTGCTTCAATAAATGAATTCTGCAACCAGTCATCAATTATGCTCACCGAACTAATTTGCATGATTTCCCTTTGTAATTTAGTTGTTTTGTATAATTTAATTAACCAAAAAGAAAAGGCTCTCAGAGCATCTTACAACAATCAAGAATAAGACAGTTTCCCCTCTTAGACTTAACAGTGTACAACCCACGACACAAAAGGAAAAACAGTTGGAAGGGATGACGAAAAACAGCAAAGTAGTTCTCAGTTGCAATGTTTCTTATAAGTGTTTTTTTCTGTCAGGAAAAAGTCCAGCACCCTGTAGCTTCTTCACCTTTGGCCGATGCCCAGGAGGAGCTTCCCACTCTTACTGCAATTTTCTTCCTAGGATGCAGAGAGATATTTTAATATTTACTTGTCCTGTGGAGGGGCAAGAGGTTATTAGTTCACCCACCACCACCTTTGGCTTTTAAATTTTCAGTAGGCATTCCCCATTTCAGTTCAAATTGTCTTTATGCCTATAAGGACTAGAAACATGTAGCAGCACTCTTGCACCCCTGAATATCAGTACATTTTTGGGGGTAACATAACAAAAAACCTAGGGACCTGGGTGGTGCTGTGGGTTAAACCACAGAGCCTAGGGCTTGCCGATCAGAAGGTCGGCGGTTCAAATCCCCACGACGGGGTGAACTCCCGTGGCTCGGTCCCTGCTCCTGCCAACCTAGCAATTCGAAAGCACGTCAAAGTGCAAGTAGATAAATAGGTACCGCTCCAGCGGGAAGGTAAATGGCATTTCCATGCACTGCTCTGGTTTGCCAGAAGCGGCTTAATCATGCTGGCCACATGACCCGGAAGCTGTACGCCAGCTCTCTCGGCCAATAAAGCGAGATGAGCGCCGCAATCCCAGAGTCGGTCACGACTGAACCTAATGGTCAGGGGTCCCTTTACCTTTACCTAACCAAAAACCTGGCATTCATCAAGAGCATTTTGTGTTGAGTTACATTTCTGTTTTGTAAAGTGGGATAAAGAACCATTGGTGCATGCTGAATATGTTGTTCCTTGGAACACAGAAGCAGGGATCAAGGAACAGAACATACCTCTGCTTCTGGTTTTTTATTTGCACAGAGTGCAAGCTATTTAAATGTCGTAAGTCCCTCTTTCTACCCACCAAAAGACCCACTAATCGTGGGTAAAGTATGATTCCCCCACCCCAGAAGTAAGGAAACACTGGGTGCCCAATATGTGACTCAGCAGTGTGATGCAGCAGCAAAAAAAAAGCTAACGCTATTCTAGGCTGCATCAAAAGACGTATAGTGTACTTCAAGGGAAGTAATAGCACCACTCTATTCTGCCTTGGTCAGACCACACCTGACATACTGTGTCCAATTCTGGGCACCACAATTTAAGAAGGATGTTGACAAGCTGGAATGTGTGCAGAGAAGGGCGACCGAGATGATCAAGGTTATGGAAACCAAGCCTTATGAAGAATGGTTGAAGGAGCTGGGTATGTTTAGCCTGGAAAAGAGGAGATATTATGACCGTCTTCCAATATCTCAAGGACTGTCACATGGAAGATGGAGGAAGCTTGTTTTCTCCTGCTCTGGAAGGCAGGACTCGAACCAATGGCTTCAAGTCACAAGAAAAGAGATTCCGACTAAACATCAGGAAATACTTTTGACAGTGAGAGCTGTTTGGCAGAGGAACGGTCTCCCTCAGGAGGTTGTGGACTCTCCTTGGAGCTTTTCAAGCAAAGGTTGGATGGCCATCTGTCATGGATGCTTTAGCTGAGATTCCTGCGTTACCGGGGGTTAGACTAGATGACCCTTGGGTCCCTTCCAACTCTATAATTCTGTGATTCTGCATCGGAGCAGCGCCCGAGGGAGATCCCCTTGTGCCCTCCGCACCAGCAAAAGTTGCCAGTATCTTTCCACCCGGTGGCGGCGGCTGCCTCTTATCCGCGCGCGCCCCGCATTGCGCGGAGGCCAGCAGTGCCAGGCAGGAGGGAACTCCGTGTCCCGCCTGGTGCGTGCTTGTACATTGTGAGGTTGTGTGTGTGTGAATAATTTGTATTTTGGCAGCGCTCAGCAGCCGTTCCCCCTCCGAGGCGGGGCGTCCGCGTGTGCGCTCTCGCCGCGCGCCTTTCCCCTTCTGATAGGCTCGCCGCAGCCGGGCTTGTCCATTCCTCCCGGAGCCAACCCTCCCCGTTCCGTCGCCCTTGACAAAACAACATGTCCATTTAAGGGAAGGCGGAGCGTACCATGCGAACTTTTCGCCGGGGGGGGGCGGGGGCGAGGCTATAGGTGCGAATCGTTTCAGAACCGGCTCTCCAAAAACAATCCCCTTCCTTCGTTGGGAAAAAAGCGCAGCCAGAAGCGCGCGCTGCTTTCGCCGAGTTTCCCCCTCACCCCAGCGCCCCATAATGGGTCGGCTCAGAGGCCGGAGCGGTCCGGAGCTCCAAATGGCCATTCAGTAAGCGAGCCCAGCCAGCCAGCCAGTCCCGGGCTTGGCTCGCTTACCTGTGGAGCAACAGCAGCAGCAGCAGAGCCCGCGAGCTCCGCCGCCTCCCCCTTCCCCTCTCAGCTGGCTTGCAATGTGTCGAGCCGGACTGGAGGAGGCCCCCGGGTGCCCGGATGTCTATCCAAATTAGTGTCGGACTGAGCTAGCAGAGGGAGGGAGAGGGAGGCGTTACAGCCGAGGAAGCAGCAGTCTTTGGGGAGAAAGGAAGGGGGCGCGTAAAAGTGGGACTTCTCTGAGCCAGGGGCGCAGAGCGCAGCGGCAAATGGACAGGAAGTTTTTGGGTGGCGGAGGGTAGGGCAAGGGCGAAGAAAGCCTTCCGATGGCCAGGAGACGGTCGGCTTGCTAAACTTCACTATGGCTGCCCAGTCAAGGTAAGGATTATATATATTTATTTTTAGCCATCTACCAAAAACAAAACAAGATTTATGTTTGTTTCCCAGCCTCCCTCCCTCCCTGTTGTCGGAGTGTTTCCCCTTTTCATTGCTGCTCGTTCTTCGCCGGTCCTCTCTCTCTCTCTCTTTCCCCTCCCCTTCTCAAAAGTTTGTGCTCTTCAGAATTTTATTTACCGGTAATTTATAATTTGTTTCGAACCGGGTTGAAATGTATTTGGGTTTAAAAAAGAAAGCAAAGCTCACCAGCCCACCCCCCTTGTTAAAAATCAAAGACAGTTTTTTGTTTTTGTTTTTTTAAAAAAAAGTTTACCTCTCTCTGAAAGGTTGTGAAACAGGAACCTCCTGGTATTTAAATGTAATGGTGCATTAAAAAAAAAATTCCTTGTGAGGGAAGCAGTTGGAATCCTCCGATCTTATAAAAGCTGATCATTGATATCCCCTTTTGCAGCGCTTTCCTCCTCAACAGCCCCTTTATTATAAAGGAAAGTATATATACTGATGCTGACACAACGGGTCTTTTTTGTAAAATGTGTACGGATTTAGTATGCTTTCAGTTTTCTCTGGATTGCATGCCTTTAAAATGGTAGCTGGGCTGACTGTGAGTGAAATCTGCTGAGTAGGCAAATGATGGGAATGGTCTGGAGCAGTAAAAGGGGAGTTTGAGTGAACCAGAGTAATTATCTCCAGTTACTGCCAAATTAGGGGATGGGAGATGAATCCAGGTATACATTTTAAAAATGGTTGTTCCTAATCACTTCGGATTACGGCTTCAGGGGGAAGGCTTTTTATTAGTGCTGCTGCTGCTGCTCCTTCCTCTTCCTTCCTTAGGAATATTTGAGAAATCCCATGGCTAAATTGGGGGGGGGGGCTTTCCACCTCACTATATTTGAAGCAGCATGATGAGTTTGGGATGCAGTTTTCTTTCCTTAAATTCACACCCACCAGGCTCCCACTGTGGTTCTCTTACCACCCTCCAAAAAAATAAATAAACCGGTACCCAGCTGACCTATTTCAAAATGATGTTTGGTGTTGCTATTAGTAGTGTAGATTCTTGGCTGGAAACCGGGAGGTGGGATTGTGGCAACTGGCAATGTTGGAGAAAAAAATGTCTTCTCGCTCCTGCGTGGGATAAATAGATGCTTGTATTCTTTTTTCTGGATAACTGCAACTTTCCTTGGGTAATGTTGGGCAATGAATAATGGGGAGAATATTGCTAATGGGCCATTGCCATAGTTTTGGAAGTATTAAAGCCCCATCTCTCTCTCTCTGCCAGAGTCTTTATGTTCAAGGTATAATTTGCTGGCCGTCTTCTAGTTCATAAAAGTGCCAACCTCAACTTTTGCCTTTAAGCGTTCACTGGCATAGTTTGGGAGGTTTGAGGGTGGAGTGAAGCGTTCTGGCTAAACTTGATTTGTATCGTTTAAGAGGCAACGTAATTGAACTCAGTCCTTTGTAGTGTCTCTGTGATGTTTGGAGGACATAGCCTCTGATGCAAATGTCAATGTTCTTGGTTGAGGGGAGGAGAGAGAATGTAATGTGTGATACTTTAAAAACAGCAAAAATCTGAATACACCGATTTGACTTTCAACAGAATGGGTTGAGAACAGTCAGAGATGCAAGCGCTTGGAGTGTAGCTGCAACAAGGAATTCAGAATTGTTTTCTATGTGGTAGAATCCTCTGTTGTAGAAGAGGCTGTTTATGAAATCCAATCCAGAGAGTCTTGCTTCTGTTTGCCCTGCAGGTGATTGTGAGGCAGCTTGGCAGCAAAGGTCGGGAAGAATAAGAAAAATTAGCACATGGATTCCTTTCCCCCTCCCTTCTTTACCTAGAAGAGAAACATTTACCAAACAGATATAGTAAAAAATATCTACACATTTTGAGCCGCCTGGTTTTCCCCACATGAGCAAATAACCGGGCATCTGTTAATCTGAAAAGCATAGCTCTGATTTCAGTAAGGATGTTCCGCTTGTGACTTTAGCATACGATGGCCTGCCTACAGGGTTGAGTCCTGTGCACAAAGGAAAAACCCTGCACATGCAGTTCTCTTTGTAGAATTGTGTCAGCTGTGACAATACCTTTTGGGAGGCCCCAAACACAAAGCGGTATCTCAGCGGGACTTACTATTCAGAAGTAGGTTCGGTTGCAGTTTTGTGCACGTTTACCTGGGAGTAGCTCCTTTTGAACTCAGCGCAACTGTCTTCCAAGTAGATGTGTGCCTAGGATTTGGCAGAATTAGCTAGAGTAATTGTTTGAGAGGGGCACCACTTGGGTTGCCCCTCACACAGAATTTTTTTGGCCTGGTTTTACGTATACAGCAAAAGAAAAAGTACAAATTGCACCACGCCAAAATAGTAAAGGTAAAGGAACCCCCTGACCATTAGGTCCAGTCGTGGCCGACTCTGGGGTTGCGGCGCTCATCTTGCTTTATTGGCCGAGGGAGCCGGCGTACAGCTTCCGGGTCATGTGGCCAGCATGACTAAGCCGCTTCTGGCGAACCAGAGCAGCACACGGAAACGCCGTTTACCTTCCCACCGGAGCGGTACCTATTTATCTACTTGCACTGGCATGCTTTCGAACTGCTAGGTTGGCAGGAGCAGGGACTGAACAACGGGAGCTCACCCCATTGCGGGGATTCGAACTGCCGGCCATCTGATCAGCAAGCCCTAGGCTCTGTGGTTTGACCCACAGCGCCACCCACGTCCTCCAAAATATAACTTAAGTTAAAAACAACAACGCCCTGCAAGTAGAAAGCTAGTTGAGTTGGTGCCATATGGCCTCCATTTCCAATCATGTGATGCCTGACATTGGCAGAGTAAGCAGTTATGGGGGACTAACTAGCTTTGTGGGTTTGCTGGTGCCAGGGCCCCCCCCCCAACTGACATCATTCTGTGGTGAAAACACTGTGAGCGACCCTCAAAGGCAGCACTTTTGCCTAAGAGCTTGCTCAAGCCTGGCACCAACCCTGAGCCAAGTTTACCTCTCAGGTTTCTCCGTTAAAAAATTGTTGTCGGCATCCATCTGTCTCTGGAGACTATGGAAGAGTACGCCTTTGGGGGGTAAAGTCAAACTGTTGGAAGGTTGCAGCGCCTGCTGTGGCTGTAGAGTCTGATATGGGAGACAGGGAGAGACATGTTTTGTTGCAGCTGGGGCAGGTGAAGGCGTTCAGTTGTGCTGCTGCACCATGGCGTTTCTTCAGAGAGAGGTTTCTCCATAGTGTGCTAGTTTTATGCTTAGGAGAATTCTTTTTTTAAAAAAGCATGCTTTTGAAAATGCAACTGGAGTGGAACTGCCTCATTATGCCTTCCATTTCACAGAAGCTCTCTCCCTGGTTGCAAGCAGACAAAATTGCTCTTTGCAAGCCAGACTTCAGTTATGGTGTAGGAGTGGAACATGGAAATGGGAGAATTCTGACTAACTTCTTTGGTTAGATTGCTCAGCTTCTGCTTTTGTTTTGATTCAGGGATAAAGAAGCAAATTCTAAGCATTTGGGCTACAAATATCAGCATGCTATCTCTGTGCTTTGATGGAGCCTGCAGTGTTCACATACTGAATTGGATTCTAGTTTTTCCCTCTCCTTCCCACAATCTTACTTGAGTAAAATTAATCATAGTGTCCAGAAGTCTTAGAAACCTGGAATCAAATAACAGTGTGTAGCAACCCAAAAATATTAAGCATTAAATTAAAATGGAAAACTTGATATTTAAAGTGACCCTGGTGAAGGGGAGAGGGTCACAGTTTGCAACTTGAAGGGAGTGATTTTTCCAAAGTAAAATGCCACCCATGAGCTTAGTCCTCAGCTCTTTTTGTCATTATGTAGTCTTGAGCAGTGAAATATTTTCATATGTGAAAGTGCAATTTGGGAACATCGATCACTGTCCACCTCCAAGGCATCCTTTTTTTAAAAAAAAAAGGCTGAAACTCTCATATTGAAAGTTGCATGAATCATGTCATTTATTGATGCAGATTTTGAATTAAACGTTAACCTGATGCAAATGTTGGGAAATTATTTGTAGTGCATGAAAAGTTTTCCCCACAGCTGAATCTGTCTACTACTACTACTTCTTTCAATGGAACATGTCCTATTGATGTTTAATGATTGGCAGGTGGGTTGTCCCACCCACCTGTCAAAGTGGGCCCACTAGAGTTGGGGACACACACACACACACACACACACACACACTGCCCAAGCAGCATTGAACTCCCCAAACATCGGCTGATGTACAAGCATTCTGTTTTCTACCAGATTTGGTTGTGTCAGCCAGTTCCCATGGCCAGGACATTGGGGTAGGTGGGCACGATTTCAGGGAAATTGCCTTGTGTGTGTGCGGGGGGGACAGTTCTGTAGGTCCATATTTGGTCTGTAGGCTGGAGGTGCCCCATCCCCAAATTACACTTTTGTTCCAGCTCCCCAAGATTTCTTTCACCCATCACATGCAGTTATGTAGGAGCTACTGCTTTTTTTTTTTTTGTTGTGTACCTAATGCAGCTGTTTAACTACAGCCATCTGTATCCCAAAGTAGCTCTATTAAAGGGATTATTGAAGCTGTCAACTGAGTGGCGGTGCTTCATCCCACACAGCCTATATCAGTCTTTCCCAAACTTGGGTCTCCAGCTGTTTTTGGACTACAGTTCCCATCATCCCTGTCCACTGCTAGCTAGGGATGATAGGAGTTGTAGTCCAAAAACAGCTGGAGACCCAAGTTTGGGAAACACTGGCGTATATGGTCAGTTTACTCTCTGTATATTGGGAATAATTATTCCAGGTTGCTTCTAAAGGTTATTATTGACATTGTAGGACGATTTCCACAGGTTCCTTTCATAAGCCTTTCGCTGTTTTCTCCAAAGCTTAGTACAGTGGTACTTGGGTTAAGTACTTGATTCGTTCCAGAGGTCCGTTCTTAACCTGAAACTGTTCTTAACCTGAAGCACCACTTTAGCTAATGGGGCCTCCTGCTGCCGCCGCACCGCCAGAGCCCAATTTCTGTACTCATCCTGAAGCAAAGTTCTTAACCCGAGGTACTATTTCTGGGTTAGCGGAGTCTGTAACCTGAAGCGTATGTAACCTGAAGCGTATGTAACCCGAGGTATCACCGTACAGTGGAACAGCGGGTTGCGAATGTGATCCGTGCGGGAGGCACATTCGCAACCCACAGCGTTCGCAACCCGCAGTCTGCGCATGCGTGGGTTTCGATTTGGTGCTTCTGCGCATGTGCAAAGCGCAATTCCGGTACTTCCAGGTTCGTCGCAGTGCGCAACCTGAAGCATCTGTAACCCGAGGAACCACTTCCAGAAATTCATTCCGATTGTGCAGATAAAATATAACTGGATGGGGTATGAGCGTGTGAAAACAGTCCAGATCCAACGATCTCCAGATGGTGGAGTTGTCAGGCACCATCATGGCACCCAAGTATCTTCACTTGGTCGCAAAAGGCGCTTGGCGCCTGGCTAATTTCGAACACTGCGAGCATGTTGCAGCATATAGGGGACGTCAGCTTGGGTAGGCTCCAAACTGCAGCTGCCAAAAGCAGACAGGGTCTCCAGGTGGTTTCTAAAGTAGAATTTCGTATATATATTGCACTTAGCTTCATTTTGTGTGTGACTGCTGTACAAGCAGAGAATCTGCTGTTCAGGGCATCCACCCACACTTGGGGAATCTTACTCGAATCCATACAGCAAGTAAGGACAGGGAAGAAAAAGAGGTTGCAAATAGCTGAGAGGTTTTAGAAGCCAGATTTTTAGGTTCAGTTGGAAATGGTTGGGAGGTAAATTCAGAACTCTATAAAGTGTCTTGAGCCCTCTCCTATTGCCTCTGTTTCCAGGGCTGTGCATATTGCATATACTTTTTTTGTTTAAATTTAAAATGTGGGACTGTGAAATAGCCATTGAAAGGCAGGGGATATACACACACATGTACCTGTCAACATTTTTTGCAAGAAGAAAAGCTGAAATTCCATTTTAGTCCTGTATACAATCAGAGAAAGTGTTGCTGCATTCAGTGGGGCCTTTTCTCCATTAAGCATGCATAGGGTTACAACTTTAGTGACCTTTGTAAACTAGCCAGTTTTAAGCAAATTTCCCAGCCCCTGATAACAGGAAATGTCTCCTTGATGGTGTTGCCTCCCGTCTCCTTCCCACTCAGTGTTCTTTCCCCCCTCTCCTTGTCATATTTGCATTTTGTGACCTTCTTAAAACCATCCCTGGACAGGCAGTTTTCCCAGCTCCTGATAACCAGGAACCCGGCCCCTACCCCTGTTCTTGAGATGTCAGGAGGCATTGCATATGTTTTTAAGCTTTTATTTTCACAATATTGAGGTCTAGAGACTTGAAACACGCTTTCCATGTATACTAATTTCTGGGTTTGTGCAGTATATACTTGAGGACCACATACAACAGTAGTTTTCTCCCTGAGTGTCCTTTTTTTTTGTTTTCCTTTCTTCAAATCCTTCCTGGGAAAATATATCGAACTAACAATTACATTTTGAATTATTTTGCTTAATTTCAGTTCTTCACATAGCAGAATTTGATTAGTTTGTGTTCAGAATTTGAAATGTGAAAGCCTGGGGCGTGGGGGGGAGAGAAACCTTTCTTCCTCATTTACCGTATTTTTCGCTCTGTAACACGCACCCGACCATAACACGCACGTAGTTTTTAGAGGAGGAAAACAAGAAGAAAAAAAATTCTAAACGAAACAGTGGATGTATGATTTTTGTGGTTCATGCTGTGGTCACAGACATGTGATCTGACGGTGAGTTTGGAGTAGCCCAGTGCAAAAATCCTGAAGATCCATGTGGATCCATGCTTTGTAACCATGTTTTTGCACCACTGCGGCCCCAGGCAACAGTGGGTGCGTGATTTTTTTGGTGCAAGATGTAGCCATGGACATGTTATGTGATCTGATGGTGAATTTGGGGTGACCCAGTGCAAAAATCCTGAGGATCCATGTGGATCCATGCTTTGTAACCACGTTTTAAGTGGGGAGGGAAGGAAAAGCACTCAAGGGACAAGGAGAAGGATGCTGCTGATAATGCAGAAGAGGGGTTTAAGGGGAGAAGAGGTGGGTGGAGAAGGATGCTGCTAATAATGAAGAAGAGGGGTATAAGGGGAGAAGGCTCCTCTCCTCTCCCACTTTGCTCCTTTAAAGCAAGCAGGCTCTGCTTTTCTCCCTCCTCCCCGCTCATCCCCGGCTTAGCGAGCTGAAAAACTTTGCTGCTCTTTAGCGAGCTGAGGGGGGAGGAGAGAGTGACAGAGAGCCTGCTTGCTTTAAAGGAACCAACCGGACAGTAGCTTTAAAGGGACCAACCACATGAGTGTAAGCGGCTCCTCTCCTCTCCCGCTTTGCTCCTTTAAAGCAGGCTTCCTCAACCTTGGGCCTCCAGATGTTTTGAGACTACAGTTCCCATCATTCCTGGCCACTGGTCCTGCTAGCTAGGGATCATGGGAGTTGTAGGCCAAAAACATCTGGAGGCCCAAGGTTGAGGAAGCCTGCTTTAAAGCAAGCAGGCTCTCTGTCCCTCTCTCCTCCCCACTCAGCAGCTCTTCTCCCGCTTTGCTGTTTCAAAGCGAGCCACGGAGGAGGGAAGGAAGGGGAACCATGGATCCTCTGCTCACGACTACAGCAGATCCCCCCCCCCCCGCCACCCGTAGGCATTCCCTCCATAACACGCACAGACATTTCCCCTTACTTTCTAGGAGGAAAAAAGTGAGTGTTATGGTGCAAAAAATACGGTATTTATTTTTTTGCACTTTCCTTGCACAACGTGTATCTGCATCTCTTTATCCAGACAAACAGGCCTACACAAACATATTTTATTTTCTCGCATCAAATGTCTTAAGTTCTCAGGAATCTGAGATTTCCCCCAACCATGTGGACAAAATCTGTATGAATGCTACAATCACCAAAAAGTGCTCGTCCAACAGGGTGTTGAAAACGTATGAAAACTAAGGCTGTGTACATACAATACATTCAAAGCACATGGCACACCCCCCCCAAAGAACCCCAGAAACCGTAGAACACCCACAATTCTCAGCACCCACAACTAACTACAGTTCCCAGGATTTTTTGGGAGAAGTCATGTGCTTTTAATGTAACGGTGTGTATACGACCGAAATGGATGGCCCTTATTATCTTGAAGAAGTCAAGGTAGCTCTAGCTGCAAAGGATTAGAAATGGCCGCTTTCAGTAACACCAGGGCTTACAGCGTTTGAACTGTGCTTTACATATTAACCTGTGCGCTCCGTTTAAAGTTTCGTGGAGGTTTTGTTTTATTAGGCTGCTGTCTTCAGGTGAGGACAAGCTGCTGAACTGGTTTTTGCTGTGGGTGCTGGGCTCCTTAGAGGGTGCGTCACTTAGCTGGCTTGCACCAGTATGGTTCTCTCTCCCCCCCCCCCCCCCAAATCTCCTGCACTGCCCCTGAGCCTTGGGACATAATACATTGGCTAAATTATTACACAAAAGCTGCAGGCCTCACGGGCGAGGCTGCGGTGGGTAGGTGGATGGGAGAACAGTAGGTTAATGCATTCTGGTATTACTTTTAGATTACTGCAGTGACACTATAATCATAGGAACACAGAGTTGATCTAGATGGGTGTTTTCCTGACTTCTTCATTCCGTAGTCTGTGTTGCAGAGGACTCTGGGAAAATGTACAGGGGTTCATATTGGGCCTCCCCACTGCTCCACATAAATTGAGTTAAAATTTATTCCAACATTCCTCTGCAGCTCTGCTTTTACAGGTTTTGTGCTTTGCTGCAGGTATTGGTGGGGAGGGGGTCAGTGAGTCATCAGCAGGAAAGGTAAAGGTGTTGTGTGACCTTCTTTGTGTGATAATCAACTTTATCTTTTAGATAGCACCCAGTGGCAAAAGCCTTGGGGGGAAATGGTTATGTTGAGGAATGGGGGAAACTTGGCCAGACACTGTTGAACCACTGACCATCGGCTTCATCATCCCTGACCATCAGACACACTGGCTGGAGCAGATGGGAGCTGTGTTCATAATCTAGAGGGCCACAGGTTCTATCTACCCTTGGCACGTGGTCTTCAAGACAAATGACTTCTTAACTTTTTAGTTATTTGGTAGTGGTAGGATAATAACGTAGTTTTTCTCTACGTGGGTTGATGCCTTTGGAACAACCTTCTGTGTTAAGGTAGGTGAAGACTCGCTTTATAATCCAGATCTTTGGGGAGGAAGGAGGTCATATTGGAGGTTTCCTATGTTTGGTTGATGCTGTTGCCTTCTAAGTTTTTGTCTGTTTATTTGTTTTGCTTCTTAATTGTTACATTTGATTTTGAAGTTTATGGGTTTCCACCTTGGGGACACTTTGAGTGAAGGGTAGATTAGAAATATTGTAAGTAAATTATTGGAAGATGGATGGCGGCTAACAGATTGAGGTTGAATCCCGACAAGACAGAAGTACTGTTTTTGGGGGACAGGAGGCGGGCAGGTGTGGAGGATTCCCTGGTCCTGAATGGGGTAACTGTGCCCCTGAAGGACCAGGTGCGCAGCCTGGGAGTCATTTTGGACTCACAGCTGTCCATGGAGGCACAGGTCAAATCTGTATCCAGGGCAGCTGTTTACCAGCTCCATCTGGTACGTAGGCTGAGACCCTATCTGCCCGCAGACTGTCTCGCCAGAGTGGTACATGCTCTGGTTATCTCCCGCTTGGACTACTGCAATGCGCTCTACGTGGGGCTACCTTTGAAGGTGACCCGGAAACTACAATTAATCCAGAATGCGGCAGCTAGACTGGTGACTGGGTGCGGCCGCCGAGACCATATAACACCGGTCTTGAAAGACCTACATTGGCTCCCAGTAAGTTTCCGAGCACAATTCAAAGTGTTGGTGCTGACCTTTAAAGCCCTAAATGGCCTTGGTCCAGTATATCTGAAGGAGCGTCTCCACCCCCATCGTTCTGCCCGGACACTGAGGTCCAGCTCCGAGGGCCTTCTGGCGGTTCCCTCACTGCGAGAGGTCAAGTTACAGGGAACCAGGCAGAGGGCCTTCTCGGTAGTGGCGCCCGCCCTGTGGAACGCCCTCCCATCAGATGTCAAAGCGATAAACAACTACCTGACATTCAGAAGACATCTGAAGGCAGCCCTGTTCAGGGAAGTTTTTAATATGTGACATTTTAGTGTATTTTTTATCTTTGTTGGAAGCCGCCCAGAGTGGCTGGGGAAACCCAGCCAGATGGGCGGGGTACAAATAATAAATTATTATTATTATTATTATTATTATTATTATTATTATTAATACATATTCTTGAGTATTGCAAGAGGCTTGTATAATCAGATGTGTGTTTGTTAGATTCCCAACCAAACAGTAGTTGCTATTACCACTTGGACCTACTGCCTCTCTGTGTTATAGCAAAACCTTCCACTCTCTGCTAGTTTGTGGCTAATTTCCACCATGTCGGTGAGATCTTGCTACTAGTGCAGGAGCTGGTCCTCAGACCTGGGGGATTCCAGGTGCACAAAACCTTTGCTCATTTAATATTGATTTTTTTATTAAAAAAAAACCCCACCAGCGACTCCCAGCTTCAGTGCTTTCATTTAATGTTTAAGAAATCAATTGGCATTTCCGAACTTTACCTTCCCATCTGTAAAGTGGGAATGGAATTGTGGGTAGCTGTTTTATTGCCCATTCTGAGCATTGCGGATAGAAGAGTTAGTATGCAGAAAAACAAGATTTACTGCATAAAGAGCTTCAAGCTCCCTCTTCAGAATGCTTTCAGCTCCCGGCTTTTGGACGGTTTCCTTCCTTCTATTGTTCGGATATGGAGATTATTTTTCAGAGCTGGTAAAACAGGGAGAAAAACACCTGCCTGGATGAATGCAAGACTCTGACATAAAGAAGAGGGAAGCATGGATTTTAATGAATGCAGATGGCTCCTTTCCCCCTCCTCCCCATGCTTTCTGATTGAATCCAGCTAGCTAATGGCCCTACGGTAGACTCTCATTATTACCTGTAAAATATATTCTCCAAAAGGGAGGCGAGTGAAGTAGTTCTTAGGAGTGCCGTTAATGTATAGCCCTCATTTAGGCTTGCAGGATGGGGGAAGAGTCTTCAATTACCATGACATTCTCTGCAGCAGAGTACTGCTGCATGATGATGTGTTACAGCACACTGCCTCTACTGCGAGCTGGCTTTGCTCTCTACCTGAATGATGGCTGGCGGTGAAGAATTCTGATTTCAGTGTCGGAGATGGGCCGAAGGTGCACAATTCAATGCTGACATTTCTCTGTAGAGATTTGGCTTACGTCCCTCCTTGAGGGTTTGCTCAAGCAGAGGGCATGCCAGCAGTTGCAATGGGAAGCTGTGTTGCATGGTAATGTTTCGGAGACATTCTCGGACTGGAACGATGCTCTTCTGAGCACCCCTCCAGCAGCGTTATATCTTGGTGTGCTGTGTTTCCCATGGAGCTGTGGAAGAGCCATGTTGTGCAGATAAAATAAAGGGGAATTGTAGTTTTATGTGTGCATTGCAAGGTTGCCCAGTGACCTTCATATGGCTGATTCGAACCCTTGAGAGCTAGTGTGGTGTAGTGGTTAAGAGTCTCGTAATCTGGGGAACCGGGTTCGCGTCTCCGCTCCTCCACATGCAGCTGCTGGGTGACCTTGGGCTAGTCGGACTTCTTTGAAGTCTCTCAGCCCCACTCACCTCACAGAGTGTTTGTTATGGGGGAGGAAGGGAAAGGAGAATGTTAGCCGCTTTGAGACTCCTTAAAGGGAGTGAAAGGCGGGATATCAAATCCAAACTCTTCTTCTTCTTGTCTATCTCACCTCCTATTTTGGCAATCTAACCATTATACCACACTGACTGTGATTTACTGAATGCTTTGCTTTCCCCCAAGATTGAAATCCTAAACATACTTACCAGGATGTAAGTACCGTTGAATTTGGTGCATCAGAGGCTCAGGCAAGCTCTCTGCATCCCTTCTACATCTGTAAAATGGGTGCCAGATGTTGTCTGATGATTGCAAGTTAACGCTTGCAAAGTTTTTTTATTGTACTGAACTCCTATATAAATACTGTATGTGTGTGTGCATGCGTAAAAATGTCCCAAGTTAAAACATCTGCAGACCCAGTGAATAATGGTGCGACTTTGAGAATGAATGAAGAGACTTATCAGGCTAAATTTAGATAATAGGCTTGATCAGATCACAATCAGTTGTGACCTCCCCTGTGTCCCTTTGCAATAGAGTTTACAGTAGCAGCTCCTTTAGCTGGCTGGAGCCTTTCAGAGCGCAAAGCTTCCTTTTGCAACGTGCTATTTTGAGTGCAAGCATTTTGTGTGTTAAGCCTCTGTCCTCTCCTCTTCCCTGTCGTTGCCACCAGCAGCCTTGCTTCATGCCCGTAGCTGTGTTTCTATGTATTTGCTTTCCAAGGGGTTTCCTTGCAGTTCAGGAAAACAGCGGTCTCTGCTTCTGTCCAGCCTGCACCCCTCCCTAGCCTTCCTCTGGTGTAAAGTGGAAAACAGGTCGGATTATCTGTGGGTCAGCTTTGAAACCCTCTTTTGCTGTACAAAGCCGCTGTGTGTGTTTAGTGTGGTTCTGTGATCAAAATGTCAAGCCTTGGAACAGTTCCTGTTTTCAGGTAAAACACTGTTCCTGATTGTTTTTTTAAAATTATTTGTGGGGTGAAGGAAGAACGCAGAGTTCAGCGGGATTAATTCCAGAGTAGGTGGTTTAAGATTATGGCTATGTTTACTCACTGTGGGAAGGAGGAGGTGAGGCAAAACCTCCACTTTTACCGAAGACTGCGGTTCTATGCACACTTCCCTCTGAGCAAGCATTTATATGATCAGGCTGCATAATATTTTAAACAGAATGGCTATGGACGGCTTACAAGGAAAGAAAGGGAAGGAGCCAGCTGGAAATAAAGAGAAAGGAAGAAACCTCAGACATACACCAACACGAAGTGTTTCTCAATTCCTAAAACTGCTTATTGGGACAGTTGACTATAAGACTTTGGTTGCAAGAACCGGGATGCCACAAGTACAAAAATGTCCCTGTTTTCATCTTGCAGGATGTATGCCTTGAAGCTACCACAATCTTCCCTAGCTTGCTTCTAAGTCTTTGGAGTAGAATGGGAAGTAAGGATTCACTTCTGCTTTCTAGGCATGGGTCCAATCGGTTTTCCCCTTGCTCCACTCCTTTTCCCATGGAAAACCCACTCTCTAGTGCTAAATGAAACAAAGTGCAAACATGAATTGCCGTTTCCTCCGATAGAGCGCCAAAGAGCAGTTTTCTGTAGGGGAAAGCAACTGGATGAGGAGAAGCGTGGACAAATCCTTGAATATAAATTGTAGTCCAATCCCACGCAGTTGTTGGAGCTCTCTATTAGTGCATGTCTTAATTGGAGAAGGAATCTCATTAGTGTATCTGTATTAATGAATTTGACTTCCAACCTTTGCGTATGTATCTGAGAGCACAGGGAAGCTTCAGTTCAAGCAATCAGTTCAAGCAATCGGAGCCAATAATTTACAACAATTCCAACCATATTCCCAAAATTGAGCCGAATGGATTAGGATTCTGAGTTGGCACGTAGCATCTTTCTGTATTCCTATTATGGTTGCTAGATCCTCTTTGTTCCCAGTTCTAAAGACTTTCCACAGGCTCACCTCTAAGGGAGTGTTGAAAGCATTAATCATGGTAAGAAAGAGCATTAGCTAAAGTCCTTTCTCTTCCTCTTAGCACCCATATACACAGTTCAGCTCCAGGTGATAATGCAAGAGGCTTATTACTAAGAGATTACGGCGGAAGGATTGCTGAGCACTTTGGCCATGAAAAGGTGTTATGGGAGTTGATAAAGGAGAATAGAATTTCATGATACTAAGTCATCTTTTTAGCTCTTGTTGATAATGGTGTCCCCATCATTCAGTGCGGTTAGGGAACAAGAGAGGAGAAATCCTGGACTGATTTATTTGTGACAGGATCTGCTTCAAACCTATCCATTCTTAAGGAAATCAGCCCTGAGTGCTCACTGGAAGGACAGATCCTGAAGCTGAGGCTCCAAACTGAGGCTTCTCATGAGAAGAGAAGACTCCCTGGAAAAGACCCCTGGGAAAGATTGAGGGCACAAGGAGAAGGGGATGATAGAGGACGAGATGGTTGGACAGTGTTCTCGAAGCTACCAGCATGAGTTTGACCTAACTGCGGGAGGCAGTGGAAGACAGGAGTGCCTGGCATGCTCTGGTCTGTGGGGTCACGAAGAGTCGGACACGACTAAACGACTAAACAACAACTGATTACGTTGGTGCAGATGGGGTTCATAAACCTGGGAAGGTTGCCCATCCAGGAGGAGAAGAAGAAAAAACTAAGGAGCAAACCTTACACATATCCTAAGACAATTGGATGGCATCTTGTACGCCTCCTCCTGGCAACTCCTGCAACCAATCTGGTGGCAAACGTGTTGCTCTGCTTTCCCTTGGACCACATCAGGGAGACTGAGAGGGGATGGGTCTTGTTGCCTGAGCCCCTCTAGGCCCTCAATACACACAGCCCATGCTTGTGCCCCAGGGAAGTCACTTTAGTGCTGCTAATGCACACCATTGTCTCTTGAGATAGATGGATGCCAGCAACAAGCTATGTCATTCATATTCCATCTTCCTTCCATTGTGGTACTCAAGACAGGGTTCCCTGGTGGTCTCCCATCCGATAGACATTGACCAGACCAAGTTCTGCTGAACTTCAGCAAGTTTAACTACACTACCCTGTAGCCTTCAGGCCATGCCCAAAGGTATTGGCTAGTTTGTTTGGAGCTAATGTTGGACTTGCTGCTATAGTACTTGCAGCTTGATCTCGCCGCATGTTTACTTGGAAGCAAGTCATGTCAAATTTAACGAGGCTTAACTTCATGGACGGTGTCCTCAGGATTGCAGGTAATTCTGCTAATAATAGGATTGCAGGCTTAATTCAGAGTGTTTTGAAGAGACATTTGGCAAGCGCAGCTTGAGCTTTGGAGTCCTCACAACTAATAAGGTATTTGAAAGTGTATGTATGTGTGTGTAAGGGGAAAAACCCCAGTGCAGATGAGGATAGCGTCCTTAGGCGGAGCCAACCTTGCAATATGCTGAGGAGCACAGGCAGTAGATTGTGAAAGTCTTTAAAAGCTAAACACACAGGTTCTGTTGAGGGTGTGTTTATGTGCAATCTTGCAATGAAGCACCCTGTTTTGCAAAGGTTAGTGCACCTGAAAAACTGTAAGTACTCGCGGTGTAGCATGTAGGCAGGTCTTCATAGCGTGATCTGCCCTCCCTGTTTGGGTTCTGAGCTCTGTGCTTAGAATCTTAGGTCAACCTTTCAGTTGACTGTGAGAGAAAGGGGAAGGCTATGAGAGAGCCCTGCTGACATGATTCCTTGCCTTGCAGTGTAGGCCAGTTGTGTTGCATAGGTAAAGGTAAAGGGACCCCTTACCATTAGGCCCAGTCATGGCCGACTCTGGGGTTGCGGCGCTCATCTCGCTTTATTGGCCGAGGGAGCCGGTGTACAGCTTCCGGGTCATGTGGCCAGCATGACTAAGCCGCTTCTGGCGAACCAGAGCAGCGCATGGAAACGCCGTTTACTTTCCCGCCAGAGCGGTACCTATTTATCTACTTGCACTTTGACGTGCTTTCGAACTGCTAGGTTGGCAGGAGCAGGGACCGAGCAATGGGAGCTCACCCTGTTGCGGGGATTCGAACGTCCAATCTTCTGATTGGCAAGTCCTAGGCTCTGTGGTTTAACCCACAGTGCCACCCGCATCCCTGTTGTGTTGCATACTATCCAGTAATTGTTACCGTGACACTCCCCCCCCCCCTGTACCTATAGCTCTCACACAGAGGGTATTTTGGGGCTCTTAGGAAAACACTTTAATGGGGACTCAAGAGATGGCCACCAGTTTCCTTGACCTGTCCTGGAGTGAAAGAAAATTACTTTTCTCCTAGCACCCAGACCGCTGTCTCTCCCAGAGATCACAGCAGTCTGCTTTCCCCTGCCAATCCCAGTCCTGTATGTTTGTGGCATGAACCTAGCGGTTTAGGTCTATTTGGTTTTTTTATGTTTGTTTTTACACTAACCCTAGGAGTCGGCAGCAATGCACGCAAGACCCAGCTGTCAAACTATATGATGTTTATTAGGAGTGAGGAAGACGAAGGCAGAGAACAAAGGGATGAAGCACATAGAGAGCTTCAGATGGAGAGCTAAGCTTTTGGTCCAGCAGATATCGCTGCCAGATCAAATAAATATATTTGCACACCATCGTTCACAAGCACTTTAAGATTTGTGCTGGAACATATACATACTTTAGACTTGCTAAGCTTTCTGTGAGGAGGCTCTGCAAGTTGATCCGTGAAGTTCTGCTAATGAAATAGTTAGCCAATCTAAGATGCTGCTGGATATGTTAGACTGAGCTTTTTGCTGTCTTTTTTCAGACATGAGCACCAATAGGTCACGGAGTACATTAAGTCCAGCTTCCTTTCCCATTCAGGCAAACAAAACATTAATGTTTAACTTGACAGGCGACAGCACAGTCCATTCGTGGGACTGTGAATATTTCTGAGCTCTGCTGTCGCTCTTGGTTTCCAACATAACAGCCAAAGAGAAACGCTCATTTGTGATGTAAAAGGTCTGTAAATAAGTCGTATATAAAATCGTTGACTCGTACGACAGACAGAGGGGTCATGTAATCCAACCTTAGTCCCAAGGGAACATCCTATACACCACAGCCCAGGCCTTCACCACATATTAAATATTTCTACAGATATAACACCCAGAATCCAGATTTTGTTTTGTACCTGACAATTTTGTCATCTGTGTCTTTCAGCCAAAATGAGTTGAGAACGAAGCCTTCATGTTCAGAGGCAAATGCAACCCTGGGGGACATATGTTGTGAGCCACAAGTAGCTTCCCAGATAGCTTCCAACCCTCTGCAACGCAGGACTCTCATGCCCAATATGGGGCTCTAACCCATGACCCTGACATTGAGTCTCATGCTGAGCTATTCCAGACTCCCATAATCCTTGCCCATTGGCTGTACTGGCTGGGGCAGATGGGAGCTGTAGTCCCATCAACATCTGAAGGCACCATGTTGGCTATCCGTATTGTGTATGAACAATGGCAGGTGGCAATCACAAATGCTTAGCGATGGAGAGCACACTGGGCTGTGTTACCCTTTGATTATATTCAGCATTATTTGGGATGGGGGAGGCTGTGGACCTGCTGACGTTGTTGGACTTAATCTCCCAAACAGCTCTAGCTATCATGGCCAGTGGTCAAAGAGTTGAAGTCCAAAACATCTGGAAGGCAACAAATTCACCACCCCTGAGCAAGACAGCTCAGGGTTGTACCACAAGCAAGTACAAATAAAATGTATCTTGAAAAGAGATTTTAAAGTTAAGACATTTGTATGGGAAATCAAATAAGCAACAATAACATAGTATTGTGTTTTGAAGTCAATAGTTTCTACATTTTTATTGGGATTGGCTGTCAGGATACTGGACTCCTCCAGTGATGCTCAGTGAGCATCAAAAGAGCCATTAGAACTGCAGCAAATAATGTGACCACTGAATCGAGGTGTTGGGTATCCTGTAAAGTGGAATAAATTGGAAGCAGTGACACAGCATCGTTTAGTTGAATGAGGCTCATTCAGACATTTCACTTTTAAAATTACAAGAGGGAAGCAGACAGACAAGAGAGCTGAAGCGAACATGGAGGATTCAGGTTTAGGGAGCTGCCAAGGTAAATATTTAGGGATATGAGTAATATGCAGTTTCTCAAGTTACCTTAGGGGTAGGGATGAATATAATAAAATGGAAAGTATTTCCAACATTGGTGAATTTGATAAATTTACCAGGATATTTAAGATAAGCCATTTATATTTATTTAAGAATATAGATAAAATTATATATAGCTTCCTTTGGGAAACGTGTGTGTGGGGAAATTATCTTAGTTAAACTTCACTTACCTATGAATTCAGGGATGGAGGGGAGAGGATAAAGTTTCCCACTATGATCTGTTACTCAGCTTGCATTAGTGGGGATACATTGGCTAATGCAGATCAAATAGTCAAACCTGGTTTGGCTGTCACGAACAGACTTCAGTCTTGATTGCTCCCTCTCTTCCTTACTTATTCTATTCTTCCTCCTCTCGGTTAGAGCAAACCAAAGGCCACAGTGTACAGATTGGGCAAGTATGGTTTGCACAAACCTTTGCTTGCATCCTACTCAGAATTGGAGACCATGATTTGAATGGGATTTAGGATTCTGATCTGGAGGCAAATTATGGTTTCTACAAACCTGGAGAAAAAGAAGAAAACCAGGGTGTGTGTAACGGGTTCACCTGTTACACATAGTTCACCTGTTTGAGTTTGAAACCCGGGCAGAGAGAATTAGAAGTTCAACTGATGTACCCTGCCTGAGACAGACATAGAGAGATTGTGAACATAATCTAGAGGGTGTTTCTCTGGCCCTGGAAATCTATCATTCTGTCATAGTAGTGGTGGGCAGGTAGAGCCTTCCACTTTGCTGTTGGGTCAGGGTTAATTGCTACTACTTGTAGACGAATGCATGGCTGAACCAGTTTACATAACATATATTTATTTGTTTGTTTTGGTATGACAAAGAAGTACAGTAATGATGCATTCTCTGGATGATGTGCAGGTTTAATTATTTTGTAGCTGGCAGGACTTAAGAGATCCTTCCTCTGGTTATTTGATAAAGAGTATAAGTGCACAGCTGCTTGGGAATAATTGTGCCTCTTTTGAATTCATGTAAGCAGCTGTAATTTTAATGTGTGCGATCCAGAAGTTTTGTGTGTTTGCTTTTTTGTTTTATTTTAAAGGAAATTATTGCTTTTAAATGAAATGGATCAAACCAAGAAGATAGTAGCCAGAACATATAACACTCATGACTTTGAATTTTAATTGTAGGTTTTCTATTTTACAATGTGTTTTCTTCATACAGAAAATGAATTAATAAGAAAAAGTGTGAGAAGCACTTGGGCTATATAACAGCAGTTTGTTAAAAAAACAAAAAAACAAAACCCAGAACTGGAACCCAGTTCAAATTGTGGGTTTTTAATTCTGAATTCCAGGTAAACTATGGTTTGCAGCAACCATAGCTTACCCAGTTCAAACAGAATGACGAACTCTCACTGATCATGAACCAGGAAGTAAGTGGGGGAATTGGAGCAGGGCTGGAGAATCTGTGGCCCTCCAGATGTTGAACTATAACCCCCATCATTCTTTGACCATTGGCTACACTGGCTGGGGCGGATGGGAGTCTGAATCCAGCGACCTGTGGAAGGCCACAAGGAGGTCAGACGGAAGCCCAGGGCAAAATCTTCTTCCCCTGGGGGTTCCCCAACTGGTACCTCCCACCACTGCTCTGAATCCAGCCAGTCCATGACATGGGCTTATAAATAGACATCTGTGTACTCATCTGTGGTTGCTTAAGAATCTGCTTCCGGAGAGCAGAGGGGGAAACTGGATAAAATTGTGGTCTCCCCATTTGCTCATCCCTCTAGGGACCACAAATGACTAAGGAGACTACATATGAGCAGGTGGGCTAGAACCACTCTTTTGTGGGCTAATAACTTCTCTCGAATAGCAGTGACTGGCACATAAGCTCTTAATCAGCCAAGAAGGGCTTTGGGCAATGATTGAGAAGTCCTCCGTGCGCCTTCCGTCGAAGGTCTGCCTAGTGGGAGCTCTCTGCTTGTGGTTAATCATGTTGTGCTCAAAGTAATGCAGCTTATGTTTCTGGTGTTATTTATTTCAACCCGGATAACAGCAGGGCCTCAACAGAGGCTTATCTGTGACGTAGACTCTCTCTCCTCGTGTCACTGAGTTTACAACGACTTCTGGAGAATTGGCACAGCGGCTTCCTGTGTTCCTCATTTTTGAGACAGAATGTTTATTTCATAAGATTTCCAGAGCGGTGGGTAGTCCTGTTATTATGTCTGTTGCCTCAAAGCAACAAAGGGTCTTGTGGCACCTTAAAGGCATTAACAACTTTTAGTACAGGCAGCTTCCCATTTGTGTACGTTAAAGGCATGCACACGCTTGTGTTGCCGTGAACTCAGAAATGGCGCAAAAAGGGGGGGGGGAGCAGCCCCAAAAGAGCACAAAAAATGGCACGAAAATAGACTTGCCTGTACTCCTTTCATGGGATACGGACTGTAGCCCACAAAATATTAAAAGGTGCTATGGTGTCACAAGATCCTTTGTTGTTATTTCATACGGCATCAACTTCTGGAAGAGGATAGGGTTCATTAGAGTTCTCTTTCGAGCCTCTTCTATCCACCACATTTTACGTACACACCTGAGAAACCACTTGAGTCAGGGCAAGATTCCCGAAGCACGCCTTGCTGATCTGTGAACGTAAAGTAGGGCAGTGAAATGGATACTTGCTCTAAAACGGTCTGTGGGCCACAGTTAACATTTTTTTATGTCTGGGTCACGCCGTAGACTGAGATACTTTAGAATCTGTTTGAATGTGAAGTCGTGTGAGAGGATATCTTGGGCCGGAACATTTCTGGAGCCAATTGCATGTGGACCAGAACAATCTCATGGGCGTGAGAGTCTTGGGGGAAGAGCCTAAGAGCATTTCGGCAGCACTGTCTCCACTCTTTCTCTGCCTGCCTTTCCTGTTTGGGAGCAGGAGGTTGGGGGGAGGGCAGGTTTGGCCATGCAGCTGCTGGCATGATTTCCACTCTGGCTTCCCAGCTCCAAAGTTGAGAGGAAAGCTGGCTGAAAAGACAATGTCTCATGCTCCCTGGAAGGCAACGTTGCACTTTCACCCTGCCTCCCCCCTTCCTTCCTTCCCCTGGGACTACCTGGAGGCAGTACAGTGGTACCTCGGGTTACAGACGCTTCAGGTCACAGACGCTTCAGGTTACAGACTCCGCTAACCCAGAAATAGTATCTCGGGTTAAGAACTTTGCTTCAGGATGAGAACAGAAACTGCGGTGGCGCGGTGACAGCAGGAGGCCCCATTAGCTAAAGTGGTACCTCAGGTTAAGAACAGTTTCAGGTTAAGCACGGACCTCCAGAATGAATTAAATTCTTAACCCGAGTTACCACTGTATTAAGACCACTGCACTATATTGTTTTAACTCTGAATACAATATCGAAAATCTCGAGGTCTCGTTACTAAGCCTGCTTTAAAGCTATATCTCTGTTTTTCCTGGGTTTTTTTGAACCTGAATGAAAAAGTGGAACTGCAGGATGCGTGCTGCTGGAATCATTGAGAAATTCTCTGACGATAAACTGTGTTCAGTAATGGGCATAAGGCTGGAAAGGATATCCTTATTTCCAGTAACAATGAAGTTTGTGCAGTTCCAGTGACTCACAAAATGAGTCTTTAAGAATGCGTGATGTTACCCTGAACTTGCTCTATTTCCCCCGTGTTTCTGTTCAACAGCAGCAATAGAATCTAATCAGGCCGGTGATAAAGATATTGCACACTGGCCACTATTTTTGCCTCCCTCTTTCCCCCCCACAGAAATGAAAATAGCACAGCCAAGGGTGGTTTGTAAACCACGAAGTCTGCTGCTTCTGTTGCAAAACAGCAGCAAGGCAGAGCCCAATATGTGAAAGAAACTGAAAAATGATGTACACCCCCCCCCCAGGAATTCTCAGGACGTTTCAAACATCTGTAAAGCATCTGTATTCTTCTTCAAGGGGAGATGGAAATACATATGAAATATATTTAAGCCAACCCATAAATACGCAGGTGAGATAAAGAAAGCTGTGGGGCTTACATATCCTTTCCTTATGCGAGTGTTTCCGCTCTTCACCTGCATTATAGGCAGGAACACCAGATTTTCAATGCACCTGCGCACCTGGTTTTGGGGACTGTCTTACAATCTCCAAAGCTGATCTAAATAGCAAAAGAAAGGCTAGCTTTGGTATAATAAGGTGTGCCATGTGGCTTGAGGATTGCTGTATGTTATCAAGGCAAGGCCTAATGACGATAACTGGGGTGCAAAATGTATCCTAAATTGCACATTAGATAAGTATAGCGGGCTCCATTTGGCCACGGTCCTTATCCCTCTTGCTGTCTGTTGCCTTCTCCTTTTCTCGTGGCCACTTTCTTGCCCCTTTATGGCTCTTCCATGGAAGAGCCACCATGTTGAGACATCTTAAAAGGGAGAGAACATGGTACAGTGGATGCTCGGGTTGCAAACGTGATCCGTGCGGGAGGCACGTTCGCAACCCGCAGCGCCACGTCTGCGCACATGCTGGTTGAGATTCGGCACTTCTGCGCATGCACAAACCGTGATTTAGCGCTTCTGTGCATACACGAGCACCGAAACCCAAAAGTAACCCGTTCCGGTACTTCTGGGTTCGGCGCGGTGCGCAACCCAAAAACGTGCAACCTGAAGCGTCTGAAACCCGAGGTATGACTGTACATGGTGCTGGAAGCTGCAGGATGTGGAAGCATAAGAGTTAATAGTTTGCCCAAGGTGAATGGCAAATTTCATGAGTCCCCCTAAGTCAAATGTAAAATCACAACAGGCCACCATTTCAGCCATAATCATTTTCCATTGTATGGCCATGCTTGCATTGGAATGGCTTGTGGGTCTGAATTTTTTCTGACCCTTCCTGCAGGGATAGGGAACCAGCTTTTATTGGACTGCAGCTCCCACTATCTGCTCTTTTGACCTGGGAGCCGATCGGTGTTGGGATACCAGCAACGCATAGAGGGCCACAGCTTTCCCATCCTTACTCTAATGCATGGGTTGGGGGCAGAAGTAGCCTTCAAAACCTCTGTTATCTGGGCCCCAGGACTCTCCCTAAGCCAGACCCCCCGCCACAAAAAAAACTCTGCCTCTGATTTGTACCTTCCTTGAATGCTTTTGACTGACTGGAATGGGTCTTTTTATCTCTGATAATGTCACTTGCTTCCTTGGATGGGAGAAGCAGCGTATGAGTATAGAGGCTATTTTACTATACAAAGATCAGATATGCATCCATTGCTTTACCTCCTTTTGGCCTTGCCCCAGCACTGGTTCGTGGCCCCCAAAAGGCTGTGCAGAAGGGAATCCGGCCCTTGGTCTGAAAACGGTTCTAAAGTCTGTTGGTGTCAGCAGTCAACACAGCACAGACTTGTACAAAAGCAACGTAGCTACAGAAATGTTATTTTCATATCTCGTTGAGTGCCAACTTTCCTTTGTTCTTGCGTTTGGATTTCTCTGTATGCAATTAGGGGGCGTGGTGGTTGTTCGCAGAGCATGACCCAAACTGAGTGCAGGCCAGAACTACGCAGAAGGAACTGAGCAGAAAATGAGGGAACGGAACTATATTGTGATTAAAATGTTGGACTGTGTTTTGATGCAAGAGTAGTCTTGTAATTTCTGAAATGCTACCCACTCAGGAAACTGGATTTGTATAAACAACGGTGGAGCCCAGAGGCCTTTCGGACAGGAAGCAAATGTTGATGTTCAGTATATTTATAGTTGCTTAAAGAGCTAGAAAGCAGTTGCAGCCAGAGGTAGGCTAACTAGATTGATCAGAACATGTCCGATCTGTTGCAGAAGAGATGCAGAGAGAGATAAAATGAATCATGTACACTTGGGAAGATTTATCTCACTCTTGCTTCATTTTTTCCTCTTAAAGGGGGGCATTACCTTCTAGCAGGAAGGCTATATTTTTCTTCCCCAGTGTTCAAATTTCTCTGGGCACCAGGCACATTTTGCTACTGGCATGGGGCCAGTTGTGACTACGGGGAGATTTCTGGGTGACAACTGCAGTTTAAAATCCTCTGCCTTAGGTAAAGGGACCCCGACCATTAGGTCCAGTCCTGGCCGACTCCGGGGTTGTGGCGCTCATCTCGCTTTACTGGCTGAGGGAGCTGGTGTACAGCTTCCGGGTCATGTGGCCAGCATGACTAAGCCGCTTCTGGCGAACCAGAGCAGCACACGGAAACGCCGTTTACCTTCCCGCCGGAGTGGTACCTATTTATCTACTTGCACTTTGACGTGCTTTCGAACTGCTAGGTTGGCAGGAGCAGGGACTGAGCAACGGGAGCTCACCCCGTTGCGGGGATTCAAACCACCGACCTTCTGATCGGCCAGTCCTAAGCTCTGTGGTTTAGACCACAGCACCACCCGAGTTAATTCCATTTTCATTTCCACTGTGTGTGTTTATCCTGCTTGCTTACTGGGACAAGTGAATTGTTGTAAGAACAAGCCACACTAAAGCAATATAGCTGAGATGATAGAGGGACCCCAAGTGCCAGCTAGTCCAACCCCCTGGCATATAGACATTCCGTTGTTGCGACTGTAACCTCGGTTTACGGTGTTATTTGGTGTCTAGCTTTTATATCTGAGCTTCTAACACAGCTCCTACTTTGTTTGATAGTAATACGTTGAACTATTAACACCAATAGGGAGGTGGGTGGCGCTGTGGTCTAAACCACTGAGCCTCTTGGGCTTGCCAATCGGAAAGCTGGTGGTTCGAATCCACTCAACGGTGGTGAGCTCCCATTGCTCTGTTGGGTATGTTTATATTACCACTTATTCCACATCCAGTTTTCTGATCAGATTGAAGCTCGGTTGAAGGTGGAAAAATACCGTATTTTTCCATGTATAAGATGCCCTGTATTTGGGGGGGGGGGGGACTCTGAATTAAGAAAACACGCCTCAGCACTACCCATGTATAAGACAAACCCAAATATGGAAAAATATGGTACATCAAACAGCTGCATTTGTCCAGAAACTGCAGGATCAATATGGATTGTGGCAAACATAATGTGAATACAGCGTAATAAATTAGCTGTGGGAGCGCACTGGATATAGAGCGGTAATGAGAGCGATGTTGGACTGTGGCAAGACGATGGCCACCTGTCATGGTTGCTTTAGCTGAGATTCCTGCATTGCAGGGGGTTTGGACTAGGTGACCCTCAGGGTCCCTTCCCTGGTTGGAGGGGCAGTATCCCATTGAGGTGCAATCCTGTGCATGTTTACTTGGAAGTAAATGCTCAGTGGGGCTTGCTGTCAAGGAATTGTGCTTAGCATTGCAGCCTTAGCCTTGTCTCAAACCTCAGACTAACGTAGTTCTCTCCCACAGAGCAATTGATAGATGTTATGAATGTTTGTCTGGTGTCCTTTACCTGTTCCAAGCGTTTGCCTGATTTAAATAGTGAGTTGTGTACAGAGTAAGTACCACACAGCGTGTAACTTCTGGGCAGTAATTGCAGCATGCCAGAAATGCACACTTAATGTTTAAATAGTGCTTGTCAGTTAAAAAGGGCCTTGAAGTAAGATTTCATTGCAAAAGAAACCCGTTGTTTCACTCTCTTCCTGCTTATCTGCAATCTGAAAAAAACCAAGCAATGGGTTGCTCTGGACTGTTAAGGTTGTGCAAGGGAAGTTGAGGAGGGTGAGGGGTTATGAGCCGCGTGAATGTGTGCAACTGTGTAAAGGAAGGAGAGCAAACCTTTAGTTTTGTGGGAGTCGATTGCACAAGCATCTTGCGCTTGGATGCATGCACGCTTTCTTTCCGAGGCACGCACGCACGCATCCAAAAGCGGGTGAGTGTATGTTTGCACGTACTTATCTCCTTCCTTATTTAGGAGCTGTGCAGGAGATAACAGCTGTTGCTGGGTATGGGAAAAAGGTGATTCCTTTCTTTTGCAACACCTGAACTGCCTGGAAGAACAGTAAATAGGTGCTTCACCTGTTTTGGTTCTGTTGCTGCTCTTAACTCTTGAAGTGCTAAATTTTTAAGAGCTAGGAGGAGAAGTGCTTGTAGTCCTTTTTGTTGTTGTTTAGTCGTTTAGTCGTGTCCGACTCTTCGTGACCCCATGGACCAGAGCACGCCAGGCACTCCCATCTTCCACTGCCTTCCGAAATTTGGTCAAACTCATGCTGGTAGCTTCGAGAACACTGTCCAACCATCTCATCCTCTGTTGTCCCCTTCTCCTTGTGCCCTCCATCTTTTCCAACATCAGGGTCTTTTCTCATGAGGTGGCCAAAGGATTGGAGCTTCAGCGCCAGGATCTGTCCTTCCAGTGAGCACTCAGGGCTGATTTCCTTAAGAATGGAGAGGTTTGATCTTCTTGCGTTCCACGGGACTCTCAAGAGTCTCCTCCAGCACCATAATTCAAAAGCATCAATTGTAGTCCTTAGTGAACTTAATTAAATAGGTATGGTATGGTATAAGTCTGTACTGGGCCTGTGCACTGGATTCAGCCAAAGCCTCAGTTCAGAACTTAACCAGGCCGATTTGAAGAGTGGGTAGCTGTTGGACTGAGAGTTGGATTGAAAGAGCACGGATCACGGATCGTTGAGGGTCAGGAGGAGGATGAGGATGATGCTTTTATTATTTATACCTTGCCCATCTGGCTGGGTTGCCCAGAGTGATGCCGTGCTCTCTCCTTGGAGTTTTCTAAGCAGAGGTTGAATGGCCACCTGTCATGGATGGCCTTGTTTTGGACTAATTGAGCCTTGGGGTCCCTTCCAATTCTATGATTCTGTGAGCACGGAGTGCCAGACAAGAAGAAGGAGAGGTGCCAGGTGGGAAGAAGAAACTGCAAAAAGGTCAGCTGTGTTAAGGTCAGGGTGGAGTGCAACCCATAGATGCCTTTAAGCCTGGAGTGCAGAGCTTTCCTTCCTTCCCAATGCCCCACCTCCTGAAGCAGCAATCCCACAGGGAAGCTCTTTGCAAAGCAGCACCCCTCAGGAATGATCCCCCTTGGAGCAGCATCTCCTTGTCCCGCCCTCCACCTCACTGTATGTTGAATTAAAGGTAAAGGGACCCCTGACCATTAGTTCCAGTCATGACCGACTCTGGGGTTGCGGCGCTCATCTCGCTTTATTGGCCGAGGGAGCCGGCGTACAGCTTCCGGGTCATGTGGCCAGCATGACTAAGCCGCTTCTGGCGAACCAGAGCAGTGCATGGAAACGCCGTTTACCTTCCTGCCGGAGTGGTACCTATTGATCTACTTGCACTTCGACATGCTTTCGAACGGCACCGAGCAACGGGAGCTCACCCCGTCGCGGGGATTTGAACTGCTGACCTTATCGGCAAGCCCTAGTCTCAGTGGTTTAGACCACAGCGCCACCTGCGTCCCGTATGTTGAATTTGGGTTTCTTTAAAAATCTATTTAAGTATCAGCTCTCAGGTCAGCCTAAGCTGGCAGTCCTGGACTAGAGCCACAGGTTGGTAGGCCTGTGCTGAAGCATACTAGAAATGTACCGGTATCTGAATTGCTGGCTGAATGCAGGCCGTCCATTTGGGGAACTGGGTTTTGCAACTCGGTTAGTATACATTGACTTTCGAAAATCCTGAATAGTTGTGCTTTGAAAGTGAAATGTTGGGTAACAGTGTCTACATATGTGAGTTGCAAAGTAAAATTTCTGGATTTTGAGGAAACACATACCTTAAGGTTAACGTCTTTGGCCGAGCGTGAATCCACAGCACATGACAGCGGCTTTTCCCTTTTGCACTATGAATCTTTATTGCACTGATGTAGCTAGGCCCACTTTATTTGATGGGTTTTGGTTACAAGTTGTGTATTAGATTAAAAACACACACACAGGAAGGAGGACTAGAAACCATAAAGAATGCAGAAAAGGAAAACTGTTCCTCAAGTGTGCCAACCATTAATGTATGTTGTAATTTAATGTGTTGAAGAACTGGAGCAATCCAGGGATAATTAAAAATATAAGAATCTACTGTTGTTATATAAATGAAATACAATGCAGTCTGCTTAAAAATATGCAAGAAGACTTGTACTTAGCAAGCAGAATAAAATTCTAAAAATGTTTTTATTTGAGATTAAAATTACTGTAATTCTTTTGAGGCGGTTTTTGCTCTCTCAGTTTCACATATACACTCTGACTTAAAGGTCTTGGTGGATAGCTCTGTTGAAGATGTTGACCCCGTGTGTTGCAGCTGTGGATAAGGGAAATTTCCTTGTTAGGGATCATTAGGAAAGGAATTAGTTGCTATACAAATCTGTGGGTGCAACAGCACTTTTAAATACTGTTTACAGTTCTGGTTGCCTGCCCTCAAAAAGGATATTGTAGAGCTAGGGTTCAGAAAAGGGCACTCAAAATCATCAAGGGGATGGAGCAATTCCCCTGCAAGGAAAATTTCCAGCACATCAGGTTTTAGGGGTGGGGTGGGGCATGGTAGATGTATATAAGATTATGCCCAGCATGGAGAAATTGGATAGAGAGCAGTTTTCCTTCCTTTCCCACAATATTAGAATTTGGGGCTCATCCCAGTGAAATTGACGATTCAGCAGAGATTAAGGAAAGTACTCCACACAGCACCGTAGTTAAACTATGGAATTCTCTACCACAAATTGTATTGATGACCACCAACCTGGATGGCCATCAATACATGCTTGTGTATGCTTTAGCTGAGATTCCTGCATTGCAGAGGATTGGACTCGATGACTCTTGGGGTCCCTTCCAACTCTACCATTCTATGAAAAGAGGACTGGACAAATTCATGGACTACCAGTGGCTACCAGGGATGATGGTTATGTTATCCTCCACTGTTGGAGGCGGCCTGCCTCTTTATACCAGTTTCCCTAGGAACCACAAGCGGTGAGAATGGCTGTTGTGTTCAGATTCTGCTTGTGAGCATCCCATAGATATCTGCCTGACCCTCTATGAGAACAGGGTGCATTCTTAACAGTGGTCAAGTCAAGCCATGGCCAAGAAACTTTTTTTTTTTTTTAAGTACAGTGGTACCTCTGGTTGCGAATGGGACCCGTTCCGGAGGCCCGTTCGCAACATGAAAAGAACGCAACCCACAGCGGTGCGCCTGCACACGCGCGGGTTGCGATTCGCCACTTCTGCGCATGACGTCATTTTGCGCGCATGCGCGAGCGGCAAGACCCAGAAGTAACCCTTTCCAGTACGTCCGGGTCGCCGCGGGACGTAACCTGAAAGAACGTAACATGAAGCAGACGTAACATGAGGTATGGCTGTACCAACCATATGTACTATTTTCTCTGATGTAATGGTCTTAAGTCAAGGGGTTACCTTTTTATTCCATCTCATAAGTATATGCCTTCAATATCTGAGACAGTTCTAAAATGCATTGATCGTAAATATTAACAGTTGCCACAATATCTATATTCTTAACACCACC
The DNA here is from genome assembly GCF_964188315.1 of Podarcis muralis. NCBI lineage: Eukaryota > Metazoa > Chordata > Lepidosauria > Squamata > Lacertidae > Podarcis > Podarcis muralis. Next base: position 15,547,039 of record NC_135663.1, read on the forward strand.
CCTCCCATTTTTTATTTTTTGTGTGTGTGTAGAATTTCAGCTCCCAGGTAAAACAAGCGCAGCAACCAAATGGAATATCATATCTCCTCTGCTTTGTATAATTATGTGCCTGTATAATCCAGTATCTTCTATGGTGAAGGGATGTGGGGAGACAACAAGAGTTCTTTTATCAGCAGTGGCAAGGAACAGGAGGGCATTCTGTACTGAACATGTGTGAGATAACACCTATGTGTGAACTTGTGAGATAACACCTATGTTGACAGTGTAAAAATTTAGCTGATCCAAGTGGTGAGCTTCCTGACTGTACTTGAATAAGGATAGTCCGGGGGTGGGGGTGGGAAGGCAACACATTTCAAAAGGCCTTGAGAGATAGCATTTCTGAGAAAGGAGAGAGAGACTTTAAATGGAGATGCGAAGCAGAGCGTAGATTTTCCTGGTTTGGGTATTCAGTTTTATCTCCTTGCTTCTCCCAGGCCCGCTCCAGTGACATTTGGCCATGCAACATAATAAGCGGATTTGTCTGTAGTGGAGATGGTTCAGGCGGGAAGGTCCTCGTTGCAAGGCAAACTTTCCTGTGGAACTTGGGTCTGGCCATTGTGGGAGTCACTTGGGCTGGTTGTGCCTGAAAAGTCTCTTCCAAGGCATCCCTCTGGGTGTGTGGAAGTAAATTGCTGGGAGTTGCGTAACAGAAACCGAAGAGTTGTGTGCCACAGAAACCGAAGTGTTGTGTCCCACAGGGGGGGGGAGTGTGTGTGTGTGTGTGTGTGTGTGTGTGTTGTGACCAGGCTTGTGTGGAGTGACATGTGCAGGCAGGCCTGTATAGAAGGCTTGCCTGGAAGAGCTGTAGGACACAATAAGCCCTAGGAAAAGGGCGTCTATAGCTATGCAGACCAAGTTAGGTCTCTGTTCACTCGGGCAACATGGCTGCTGCTTTTGGTGAAGAATGCTGATGTGGGAAAGGACCCCCCACAAGGGTCCCCCAACCTTGGGCTCTCCAGATGTTTTGAACTGTAACCTCATCAGTTCCAGCCAGCACAACTGATGAGGCTGAGGGGAGTTGTGATCCAAAACATATGGAGGGCAGGTTGTGGATGGCTGGCCTACATGATGCAGACTGCTTACATGGAAATGGGAGGCCCGTACGTTGCCTTGACAATGTGGGAGCCAGCCGCAGGCAAAAAAACCCTACATTAGTAAAAATAAATAAAAATACATAGCAAACCGAGGTTCTGCTCCCACCCTAACAAAAATCCTTGCTACGCCCATGGAAGCAGTCATCTCCTAAGTCAAATCACCTTTCTTCTTCTGAGGAATACTAGCTTGGTGGGGCTAGAAACAGTGTGGAGGATATTAGGCTTGCACTGCAATATCAGCCTACAAAAATATTTACGCTAAAAGTAACGTTTCAGAAGGTAGATGTTGTTGAGAATTCTACTTTGCCCGGAAAATTGTGGGAAGCATTTATGGAGAGCAAATGTTTGGTTTAGCTCTGCAGAGATCCAGGTTGAAATCCGTGCTTAGCAAATGCACCCCACTCTTAAGCTAAATTTGACTTGCCCAACCTATTTTACAGGACTGTTTTGAGGACAAAACAGAGATAACGCTGAACCCAAGAGTTGTTTTTGGAAAGGGGAAGTGCGTATCAGATAAGCAATTTGCCTTATGTAGCAACTTTTGCAGAAAGTAAACTTTCGAAGTACACTTGTGCAACATCCAATTTAAATAGCTGTCAAAATAACTGCATTAGACCTGGAATTGTGAGGAAATATATATATTAAAATCTTTTATTTATGTCTATTTGTGAAAGGCTTGCAGCTATCCAGAGGTAGATTGTCTTTGTGATTTTCTCAGCAAAGGAAGAAACTGGAGCTAGTATCTGAAACTGCTCTGCTGCGATTGCAGGGTCACAATTCACTGGGAAGTTTTCTGGTGCAGGTTTACACTGAAACAAATGGGGAGTTTCAGAAGAGGCCTGTCTCCATTCATTTTGGTGGAGTTTTCCCCCCCTGAAATGAAATGTATCCTAGTTCAAAAAATTGTGTTGTGAGCCATTACATCCAAAAACATTCACACTTTGAGTGAACACAGGTTGTTTATTTTAATAGGATGTTTATGTTCCTTTTTTTTTTTTGCCTGGTTCATAGCAGTATCATTAAATAAACAGATTAAAACAATTAAAAAACAAAACCATAGCAGTTTTAATGAAAAACTGACTTGATCGATTCAGAACACCTTGTGAAATAAAGCTGTTCACTCCTGTGTCTAAAACTAATAGCTGTGGGACATGATGGGTCACGTAAGGAATGAATTCCACATCCGTGGTGCCACCATTAAAAAGGGTTCCATCTTGTATTACCACCATCCTGAATCTCTGACCTTAAAGGAGGAACGCTGGGCCTCCTTAGGTGATCTAACTACATGCATAGATGGAAGGCCCATGTTAGTTTCCTAGGTCCCAGACTTTTTAGGAAATCGGTTATGGGAATGATGTAGTTCTGGAGCTAAATACACGTACAAACAACTTTCCAATTGATTAGCCCGAAAGAAGGAAGAGGAAATGCTGGATCCGCAATTGCTGACAATTTAAAAAGAGTTGGCTAGATAACTCAGATTTTGAGTGAGAAAAGATCAAATGTTCTCAAATATCCTAGGAAGGCCACACTATTCCTTTTTTTAAAAAAACTTTTATTGATAAATGCAAACCAGAACACTAAACAAACTTACTATACATAGATATATACAGTGGTACCTCGCAAGACGAATGCCTCGCAAGACGGAAAACTCGCAAGACGAAAGGGTTTTTTGTTTTTTTGAGCTGCTTCGCAAGACGATTTTCCCTATGGGCTTGCTTCGCAAGACGGAAACGTCTTGCAAGTTTGTTTCCTTTTTTTAAACACCGTTAATACAGTTGCGACTTGACTTCGAGGAGCAACTCATAGCACGCGGTGTGGTAGCCTTTTTTGAGGTTTTTAAAGACTTTGGTGATTTTTGAAGCTTTTCCAAAACTTTTCCGACACTGTGCTTCGCAAGACGGAAAAAATTGCAAGATGACAAAACTTGCGGAACGAATTAATTTCGTCTTGCGAGGCACCACTGTACACCTCTCAACTTAGATTACAAAAAAGAAAACAAACATACAAACTAAACATACAGACATGAATTTTGACTTCCCTCCACCTATATGTGGCTTTCTTTGTTTCTTTTCGCTGTGTTATCAATGTTATTTTTGACTGTCTCATCTTATACCCATTTCTTCTTAATTTTTTACTCTATAAGTTTCATTCATTGCATATTGATATATTAATACCAGAACAATGTTTTTTGATATATTCCTTCAGGAGGCCACACTATTCCATGTGGGGTGTTCTAATAATTAGCAGAGTGCCCATAATTATAATTGTAGCGGAGTCTTGACAGATGAGTAGCTCCATGCCAAAGACTGGATGGATGCGGTTTGGACAGCTTAAAGAAAGGGAGCTTGTTATACCCAAATCAAATGAACTGTAATGACGTCAAGTGTCAGGTTTGCTGAAAGTTCAGCTGTCCTGGGTGGCTTGGGATGGAAAGATAAAAGGCCATAAATTAGTTCCATTGTTAAAGCCCAGTAAGACAATTTTCTGATTGCCTGGGGCAGAATAGCATTTGCCCACAGGCAAGTAGTAAAATCACCTGCCCACCTTCTTCCTAGTTAATGCAGTGCTGATTTCTGAGTGGGAGAGACCACTGCAAAGTTAACTGCTGCTGCCTCCGCCGAGATTTTTGGCATGAAGAGGTGACCCCTGCTCGCTCTCTGGCACTTTCCAGCTTGGTGGACAAGCACTTCTTCCATAAAGCCAGGATGGATTAGCGCAGATAGCCCAGTATTGTTTTGCCAGCCTGCAAAATTGCATTGCGCTCCCATTTTGGGGGCCAGAGAGCACCAGTGGCGTATCTTGGCTTGCCTCTTCTGTGTGGGAGACTGAGGTGGGACAGCACTGGTTAGGGTAAATAGATCCTTCTGTGTCCTTGTCATTAGGGTGGGGTAGCAGGTGGTTTGGGGAAATGTGCAGCTTTTGCATTTGCTAAGACGGTATACTCAAGAGCAATGATATTCTCTTTCTAATGTGGCAGTCATTTGCCTAGTGGAGAAAGTAAAACCTGCTTCCTGTTGGAGTGGTGTTAAAACGGCCTAGAAAATCCAGTGGTTTTGCATCTCCAGCTTTCAACTATGTCCAAGATTGCAGTCTGCTTACATTAGCCCATAGAATTTGTGTGTGTGTGTGTGTGTGTGTGTGTGTGTGTGTGTGTGTGTGTTGGGGTATTGAGAATCAAATGTGCCGTAATCTACATAGCCATGTCTTTTTATCTGATGCATCCCACCTCCTCCTGTATTTGATCATGCTAGATTGTCGCAAAACAAATCTGGCCTGGGCAGCGACTTTTATGTGTCTGCCACATACGCATTAAATTGTGACATCGAGAAACCTGATCAGCTTGCTTGCCTTTTCCTTCACTCCCTCTCCTTGCAAATACTGGTTTGGCAGGACACACTGTTCTTTGGGAGAAGGAAAAATGATATTGTTGTGCATGCATGCATGGTTTTTAAACTGTTGGTTAGCGTGCATTTTTAGCAGGTGTCAAAACAGTAAATGAATGGGATTATATAATTGACCTTGTTGTAGCTCCTGTTCCCAGTTACGTAAGGTCTGGGAAAAGGCCTATAGGGCGTAAGTTATCATGTTAGGGACATAGGAAGCCGATCCATGTAACTCATTACTGTCTACACTGGCTGGCAGTGGCTGTACAGGATTTGCGGACCCGTGCCAGTGCTACCTGAAGATGCCAGGGATTGGATGTTCTGCCACCGAGGTATGACATTTCCTATGCTCCATGCACAAGGAATATTCTGGCAGGCTATTGGCAGAATATTTTAAGGTTGCAGTTCTAAACCATGATCTGGAGTTCACAAGCTTCATTCAGGTGGTCAGCGCCATGTCTGTAAAAATACAATTTAAAATCATACAGCATCTAGGACAGAGCTTAAGGGTAAAGGGACCCCTGACCATTAGGTCCAGTCGTGACCGACTCTGGGGTTGCGGCGCTCATCTCGCTTTATTGGCCAAGGGAGCTGGTGTTTGTCCGCTGACAGCTTCTGGGTCATGTGGCCAGCATGACTAAGCCGCTTCTGGCGAACCAGAGCAGCACACGGAAACGCCATTTACCTTCCCGCCTCAGCGGTACCTATTTATCTACTAGCACTTTGAGGTGCTTTCGAACTGCTAGGTTGGCAGGAGCAGGGACCGAGCAATGGAAGCTCACCCTGTCGCGGGGATTCGAACCGCCAACCTTCTGATTGGCAAGTCCTAGGCTCTGTGGTTTAACCCACAGCGCCACCCACGTCCCTTAGGACAGAGCTTACAACAGGCCAAAAAAACCCCATTAAGTGGTCAGCCCAAGACCCGTGGCAATTTTCAGGTGGTCAGTGGGCAATTCACATGTGTTCACTGTTGGAAAACTGATGTGATTTGTCAGTGTATGTTTGTTGATTTGACCCCTGGCAAAGCAGTTCTTTTCTGTCATCTAGTGCAGAAAAACCATGACAAAACCATGAAAGCAAAAGAGGAAGATGTTACAGGTGCCTTAACTTAAAATCTGTTCCAGGTTCAATGCATTTGGGAAGTAATTGTTCCTCAGGTGCTTGAAATAATTTAGGGTGACTTTTAAAAATCTACCAGCTGCCTCAAGTGCACTCTTTTGAGGTTGGAGCTAGCAACCTCTAGCCAGTGTGTTCAACATTTTAAAGAAAGTGACTGTCATTCGAAAGTCTGAAAAGAGCATGGATCTGGAAAACCATCTTCAATACTTATTCCGGCAGGAGGTTTGTGTTACTGAATATGTTCACCAATTTTCTCAGTATCCTACATAATAGTGCTTTTTAAAGGAAGTGTTGTTTCATGCATTTTTTATTCTTTGACCATTTTTTCCAGGCGAGTGCGGAGCCTCTTTCTACTAATCCTCCTTCCTTCTACTAACTCCACCTTTAAACACCCCTTTCACTTTCAAAGGAGTAGAACTTGTTTATTAATTCCAAGGCAGCAGGTTTTACAACCGACTTACTGGTCCCCCCAGGAAGACAAATCCCAGATAAACTTTCTGGCTTGTTTTTGTGAGTGACAGAAGGCAGCAATTCTGAAAAACTGGAAAGGGGGACTTGGGTTTTCAGGGGAGAGGTTTACAGAAAGCAAAATAAATTAAAGCAGAAATGCTGGCATTAGAAATTTTTCTAGAAATTTTTAAAAAAATCTAAAAAGCTTGCTGTGTTAGAAATACTTCAGACCTAAGGAAAAACTGGCCCGTTCAAAAGCATGTTCCAGTTTTCTCTGCAAAGTGGTGGCTATAGACAGGCATCACGGAATGGGAAGACAGAAGCAGTAGGAAGGGAAAATTAAGATTTAGGCAATTTGACGTTCTTCCTCTCTCCTCCCCTTCTTTTTTCTTAGAAAAATTGAACTGCAGCGAAGATAAATTTGCAGCTCCTTGCCATTCTGGCAGGGTTAATTATTTGGGGCAGGGTGGTCATGGTTGTAGCTAGAAATAGTCTGAGGTATGTGTTAACTTATTTCTTGTGCTATCCTTGGATAATTACCCGCTACCCATCCTGAATTTGTTATGCGCATGCTCATCTTGTTGGTGCATAAAAGTCTAGGAGTGTGAAGGGGAACCAAACCCTGGCCTCTTTACCTTGCTAGGCAAACTAAGGCCCAGGGGCTGGATCTGGCCCAATCGCCTTCTAAATCCGGCCTGCGGACGGTCCAGGAATCAGCATGTTTTTACATGAGTAGAATGTGTCCTTTAATTTAAAATGCATCTCTGGGTTATTTGTGGGGCATAGGAATTCATTCATTATTATTATTACTATTTTTCAAAATAGGCCCCAGACAAGGTTTGAGGGACAGTGGACCGGCCCCCTGCTGAAAAAGTTTGCTGACCCCTGTTCAGCCCTCCAGTTGATGATGGACTACAAGACTCATCACCCCTGACTACTGGCCTTGCTGGTGGTGGGGGCAGATGGGAGTTGGAGTCCAACAGCATCTGGAGGGCCTCTGGTCCCAGCCTGGCAGCTGTTAAGGAAGGCTGCTGCAGACAAAGGTGGTATTTAGAGTTGACCTTCTCCTTTCCCCTCCCCTTGCAGCCTTCCTGTGACTCTTAACAGCTGTTAGACCAGCAGAGACTTGGCAGGTGAAGCTTTTCTGCTAGGTCTCTCACAGCATTTAAGGGGAGAGGGAGCCCTAGGGGTGGCGAGGTGAAGGCATCAACTCTGGTAAATATTTGATCTGCCCAACTCTCTTATCAAGCTGACTGTTTGCTGCAGATTTTTCTCCTTTGTTGTCTCGGACCTTTGATGTGCTAATTAACCCTCCCAATTCGGCTGCATGCAAGCACATTCCATCCTTTGTATTCTTCCTGCTTGCTCTCTCTGTTTTTGTTTTTTAACAGCCCTGCCGAGATAAAATATATTTTGCTCTTGCTCTTTAACCATCTGACTTTTCCAACAAAAGATAATACTTGGAAGCCAGTTTGGGGATTCGTCTCTCTCAATGCACCAGTGCCCTGGGGATCTCTTCCGTCTCACTAGACTCCCTACCAAGAAGTCAGTCTTAATTTTAATCATTTTGCACCAGGATTCCCTTTCCTCCTTAACAGAGGCCCTCACCCTTCGATTACATATCCTTTAGTAATGGGAATAGTAAATGCTACCTGCCTGTTGCACAGTTTCATTCTTCACACCTTCCCAGAGGGTTAAGTAGCAAGCTGGCGAATTAATTTGGTTGCTTTCAGGTTTTTGTCTTCCTTGGGATTCTGGATGTTGAGAGAGGCCTGCTTGCTGCTGGTCATGCAAGATCTCATCCAGATTACTTGCTGGTTCATAGGTCATTCCCTTATGCTATATTAGTTTAGACATGGTACTGACATGCTGAGTCTAGCCAATGTTTTGTAGTCAGTTATATTCTGGTATATTTTAAGATTAGGGTACAAGGTGTCTTGCCCATGTGAGCCAGTGTGGTGTAGTGGTTAAGAGCGGTAGACTCGTAATATGGTGAACCGGGTTCGCATCTCCGCTCCTCCACATGCAGCTGCTGGGTGACCTTGGGCTAGTCACACTTCTCTGAAGTCTCTCAGCCTCACTCACCTCACAGAGTGTTTGTGGTGGGGGAGGAAGGGAAAAGAGAATGTTAGCCGCTTTGAGATTCCTTAGGGTAGTGATAAAGTGGGATATCAAGTCCAAACTCTCCTTCTTCTTCTTGAGATGATATGCAAAGCCATAGAGGGAAATGTTTAAGAGTGCAGGGATGGCAAGGAATGTTCATGGTTATCCTAACAGGGAAGGTTCAGTCACAGAATGCTAACAATTCAAGCATTCTTGCAAGAGAAGCAGATGTCTACCTTGACTGCTAGTTGAAAATCCTCATAAAAGGCCCAGGGCATGAAGGGATGTGTGTTGATGGTCAACCAGGAGTGTTGCAAAAGCAAAGAGAGTTGTGGTTTGGTGCACAGAGAACTGGAAGGGTTGTGCGTTTCACATCAGTATTAGGACACTGAGCCAATGCATTGGCTGCCGGCTTTCATTGTTAGAAATTTTCCCATCCAGATTTTAGTGAGAAGCAGGACTGGGTGTGTGACTAATGTGATGATACATATCAATGGCTAGTTTTTATTGCTCTTAGAAAAGATAATCTTGATATTTTTTTATATGAAAAGGTAGGGGAAAAGCTCCACCCTTGTTCTTGGGAAACTTTAATCGCTCTCTTCTCATAGCAGGGAAGGTGTAGCTTTAATGAGAAAAGGGCTTTATTAAGTCTCTCGATTTCCTGCTGTTGTGTTAAAAGGAAATGTTCTTCCTTAATCTTTGGAAGGGAGAAATGGTTCATGTTCTAGAGCGGAAGCACATTACCCATTTCTTACAGCTTCTTGTCCACCCCTTCCCCCTCCTGCAGCATAAAACTTAGCAGCTATCACTTGTGCTTCTGTTTTAAATGAATAATGCGCTTAATGTGTCGCAAACTGGACATTTGTGTCGAGAGGCAATTTGGGCCAATGGAATAAAGGAAGTTTTAGTATGGTGGGCATTCTACACGAGGCTCCTTTTTCCAAAAAACTTCACAGCCTGAATGTGTCAGAAAGTAAATTGTTTGGGTCACTTCAGCTGCTAGTTTTAAAAACGGCAAAATGAGCACAGTTCAATCAGGTGAAAAGCAGTAGCAATAGCAGTCACCTGTCACTGTTGAGTTTGCAATCCTGTTTGCACTTCACCTGGGAGTAAGTCCCATTGAACTTGTCATCTAACCCGGGGGGGGGTGGAGTTTATTGTAAACCACTCATTTCTAAACACTTTATCATCCAAATCCTCAAATATTTTATTGTTGTTGTTTTTATTGAAATTAATGTGAGCTACTTTGGACATAGCTTATACTGAAAGCCCCATATAAATATTTTAGTAAATGCAAAAATAAAATAAAAAATTGTGCGCCAGGTTGGATGGTAATGGAAATGATATTCTCGTCATTAAAACACAATACATTGAAACATTCCAGTGCTGTACTGCTTTTACACAGTTCAGTCTTTTCGAATATCATCAGTTTCAGAGTTTCAGCACTAATTTTACTGAAAGGTATCCTTAAATAATTTTTTTGCTTGGGTTATGCCCAGCCTATGTAATAGTATCAATTTTTATATTCACATCCGTGTTGCAGCTTCAGTATGTTAAAATAGAATGAAAAAATGCTGTCACAAATGTTGGAACAAGAAAGGCTGGTTTCCTTTGATGTTTAGGAAATCTTGCACATTTTTTTGGGAATTTACCCCCCCCCCCCTCCTCAGCAGAGGCTTAGAAAACTTTGAAATGAGTAGGATCAGTTGTATCATGTTTGCTTTGCTTTTAGTAAGCAAAATGAAAATGATACATATACACCTTGTTAATTTTATGTATTTTTTTCAGAGTTTACTGAAATATTTAATAGTTAAGTCGTCCCCCCCCCCAAATACACTTAATGTGGTTTAATGCAATCACACTTTTTTTTTAGTTTGGGTTTTACTTTCACTTGCCAGTTACATAGAATTAGAATTTTAAGTTGGCTTTGATTTGACTTGCAGCTAATGTTATGAAATCACCTGACTATTTATAAATAAAATAATAACAATAGAAAAAATAGTGATTTGCATGGGATTCCATGCTTTGTAAAAGGCATGTTTAAAACCAGTCAGTGTATTTTCATCGACTATAATTGAATCTGTCTTAATCTGAAATGAAACCATCCCAATACTCCCCCCCCCCCCCATATTCATGTTTAGTTGTGCATATTCTTTTGGTTTCATTTCCTTCCTCCTCTGTTCCCTGTTCCAGTTTGCAAATATACTGTGTGTTGGTTTAGAATACTGGCACTTCCTAGGAGGTGTCACCTGAAAAAAAGTTAATTTCGACATTGAAACTGCTCAGTTTGGGGTTGATTTGATTCATCTCCATTAAGTTACTAATGCTTTTTTAATGGAAGGGTGCATTTTTAGAAATAGAAAAGCTCCCTCTGGGGGGGGGGGGGGGAGTAATGGGAAGTTTTCCTCCTGGAAGAATTTCTTTCCCCCTACATCCTGTTAGCCAGCTTCATCAGTTCATATGACCAGGGTCTGTATGAATCTGCAAAATGGTCACTAGCAAGTTAGAAGTGTTTAATTAATTAAGCTTCTGTTGAAAACCATGTGTCAGACTATCCAGGAATTAGAATCTAAGTGTATATTTTAAGCATTGGTAAGTGTAAAAGCTAATTGGGTTTAGGCACATTTCCTGGGTTGTGTATTGGACATGGTAATCCTAGCCAAATCAACAAGTGTTAATGAAGTGAGACAAACTTTATTTGTGAGGTGATCAGGAGTTCCAAGCATCAAAGGAAAAAGATGCTAGGATGCAAATGAATTGAGCCCTCATGTAGATGAAGGACTTAGTTTAGGAAGTGTGATGTTAGCAGGAAACAGAGAGGAAAAGTTGCCCCACAGAGCAATAGAGGCTGCAGAGAAAGGATGCTGAAACTGCTACTATGGAATAAGCTGGCATCCTTTGGGGTGCTGTTGTGGTGAGCCCTTCCTTTCTAGGCTCCATGTTTGTGTGTGTAAATAAACCATACATCATAAAGACACCACAAACTCTGCTGTTTCTTATTGTCCCGAAGGAAGCACAGACCCTGAATAGGCGCCTGGGATGCCCAAAGCCTTGCTCATGACTCAGCAGAGACTGGGCTGGCACGTAACCATACCTATCCCCTTCAGTTGCCGTTACAGTGGTACCTCATGTTACATACGCTTCAGGTTACAGACTCCGCTAACCCAGAAATAGTGCTTCAGGTTGAGAACTTTGCTTCAGGATAAGAACAGAAATCGTGCTCCGGCAGCGCGGCAGCAGCAGGAGGCCCCATTAGCTAACGTGGTGCTTCAGGTTAAGAACAGTTTCAGGTTAAGTACGGACCTCCGGAACGAATTAAGTACTTAACCTGAGGTACCACTGTATATGTTTAATAGATTAAATTCAATTTTTTGATTCAGCGATCACTCAGCGGAATATAATGATAGCAAAGGATTTCAAAGGCCTATGAATTATAGAAATTCTGTTATTGTAGTTTTTTCAGGCTGCATCTTGTTTTGGGTATTGGTTTGTTTGTTTGTTTGTTTTGGATTGGTCTGGGGGGGGGGGGAGAAAGAGAGAGGTAACTGCCTTTCTGCCATTTTTAATGCGCCCTAAATACAGCAAGGTGAGATTAACTCGTAGTGCAGAAACTCAGACCCGAGCGGTTTAAAGGCCATTATATTTGGGTCAGCGGAACAGCGAGTAAGCAAAAGCAGTGGCTTCCTTTAGAGAGAAACCCCTGCTAATAAAACGAATATGCAAGCTTTCTCCAGCGCACTAAACCTAGGCACAAGGGGAGAGGAGGAAGGTAGATGTTGCTGGTCAACAACTTCTCTTTTTACGTTTAAGAACTGTAAAGCAAGCAGCCTCCCTGCATGTGATAAATGGATGGATCTAGCTAAGTCAGTGGTCTGGGCTTGCCGTTGCCATGGCAGCAGCAGAGCTTCTGTTTCCCAATAACACGCCAGCAACTAACTTGCTTTGTCACAACACAAGCGTGATGATTCCAGAGGCCTCTGAGTTTCTGCTCCTGTGATGATTCCAGAGGCCTCTGAGTTTCTGCTCCTGTGCAGCATCGTTGTTACCTTAAGTTTCTTAACTCTTTTCCATTCCTCTTGTATCCTCTTGAAAGCAGTGACTTGGCAGTGGGAAAAGGGGGAGTTTCCTGGTGTGGGAACCTCTTGAACTTAAGTACGGCAAGAGCTGTGGCTACGCTTGAGCAGCATAAATACGTCAGAGGAAAACTTCCAAATTTTTCCTATTCCCACCGCAGCTGCGTGGAAGGCAAAAGACGCAGGTGTTGGGCGGCATAGGAAGGCTTACAGCCTCCATCTTGCAGTGGAGGCAGTGCAGGGCTTCTCGGCAGGGAGGAAAAGGAGGACCGAATCAAAACTGGATGCAAGGCAGTATTGATAGGAAGGGACCGAAAAGTCCAGTCCGGGGAATGGGGCAAAAGGGGTAGGTGTTAGGTCTATACCTTGCCAGGTGCGTTCTGCAAATTGTAGCTTCTGCTGTCAGTGTAACATTGCCAATTTGTGATTCTAAGAGGGAAGCTGAGGTTTCAACCTGAGCAGCTGCACTCCTGTCAGCACCACCCTAGATGTTTCCCCGATTGAAAACCAGGTGTAAAGGCCCTTTTCATTATTGTTGTTGTTTAGTCGTTTAGTCGTGTCCGACTCTTTGTGACCCCATGGACCAGAGCACACCAGGCACTCCTGTCTTCCACTGCCTCCCGCAGCTTGGTCAAACTCATGCTGGTAGCTTCGAGAACACTGTCCAACCATCTCGTCCTCTGTCGTCCCCTTCTCCTTGTGCCCTCCATCTTTCCCAACATCAGGGTCTTTTCCAGGGAGTCTTATCTTCTCATGAGGTGGCCAAAGTCGTGGAGCCTCAGCTTCACGATCTGTCCTTCCAGTGAGCACTCAGGGCTGATTTCCTTCAGAATGGATAGGTTTGATCTTCTTGCAGTCCATGGGACTCTCAAGAGTCTCCTCCAGCACCATAATTCAAAAGCATCAATTCTTCGGCGATCAGCCTTCTTTATGGTCCAGCTCTCACTTCCATACGTCACTACTGGGAAAACCATAGCTTAAAGTATACGGACCTTTGTTGGCAAGGTGATGTCTCTGCTTTTTAAGATGTTTTTAAGATGCTTTTTGTTAGCTTTCCCTTATTACCGCACCGTGGCTCCTCAATAAGGAGGAAGTGAGTGGGCCCACGCAAACCACCACTCTTAACCCGCGGTATATTGCACTTCCACCCCACAATAACACTTTTGTATGATTTCACTGCTTGTGCTGTGAAACAAGTCATTCATCCAAGTTACGCTCGTGGGGTGCCTCCCAACAAAAACAAGCAACATGCCTTTCCCCCAAGGCCACATTTCCTTGCGCTTGATTATTAATTCAAAATGCCTGACATTCTTAAGCAGAATCCAGTTTTGTTGACTTTCGCCGTGGGTTTGGAGAGTCAAATTTCATCCTTCCGTGGGCCGTTGGCAGGCATAGCTTTGTGTTTGCTCCACATATGCTAAAATTGGAATGATGCTGAGAAGTCTATAATGTGACACGCACACCCCCAGCATTTCTTGTGAGCCAGTTTGGTGCCATGCATAGAAAGCCTGTTGTAGGTCTGAGGAACAGAGGCTCAAATTTGGAGCCGCTAAGACAGGGGTTGTCAAACTGGTTCCTACCGCCCACTAGTGGGCGATTCAGGATTCTAGGTGGGCTGTAGGGGATTCTACGGCACAAGATGAATCCTCCTTCCATTGAGCACTGGTGGGCAGTAAGGAAATTTTAGCATCCAGAAAGATGTATTTGTGAGTGGTTGGTATAAAAAGGTAGATTAAAGAGTAAAGGGGACCCCTGACCATTAGGTCCAGTCGTGACCGACTCTGGGGTTGCGGCGCTCATCTCGCTTTACTGGCCGAGGGAGCCGGCGTTCCAGCATGTGGCCAGCATGACTAAACCGCTTCTGGCGAACCAGAGCAGCACACAGAAACGCTGTTTACCTTCCTGCCAGAGCGGTACCTATTTATCTACTTGCACTTTGATGTGCTTTCGAACTGCTAGGTTGGCAGGAGCAGGGACTGAGCAACGGGAGCTCACCCCATTGCGGGGATTCGAACCGCTGACCTTCTGATTGGCAAGTCCTAGGCTCTGTGGTTTAACCCACAGCGCCACCCGCATCCCTAAAATGGTAGATTACCCCTGCTCTAAGAGGATCTCTGGCTCTTTCTTTTTCCCCAACCTAACCTAGCTAGTAGAGTGGTTAGGGGGCTGAGCCATCAGCCAGAGTGCTAGAAGAGGAAAGGGATCAAGATGTGATACATGAATGAGCGCAGGTGGCGCTGTGGTTTAAACCACCAAGCCGCTTGGGCTTGTGGATCAGAAGGTCGGCGGTTCGAATCCCCGCAATGGGGTGAGCTCCCGTTGCTCTGCCCCAGCTCCTGCCAACTCAGCAGTTTGAAAGCACGCCAGTGCAAGTAGATAGGTACCACTGCGGCAGGAAGGTAAACGGAATTTCTGGGCTCTTTGGTTTCCATCAGTGTTCTGTTGCGCCAGAAGCATTTCAGTCATGCTGACCACATGACCCGGAAAGCTGTCTGTGGACAAACGCCGGCTCTCTGGGCCTGAAAGCGAGATGAGCGCCACAACCCCATAGTCACCTTTGACTGGACTTAACCGTCCAGGGGTCCTTTACCTATTTTTTTTACATGAATGAGATACCTACCACTTACCCAAACAAGCAATATATCTACCAGTCCAAGAAGTGACTTATATGCTACCCCTGCTTTGCAATTTCCCCAAGGAACACGCAGGAAAGTGTCTTCAAAACAAAAGCAAACAAAGGCTTTAATACCACAGTAGAAATCTGCGGGTGGGGGAACTTAATGGGTCTCCCAATATAGGGAATTTCAGAACCTGGTTTCAGCCACTGAGTTGGTCCTGTTCTGCGTACCCAGCTTCCTAATCTCTGAAGACCTCTAAGGGAAGAGCTCAGGCTGGTACCTTTAAAAATATTGATTACTTGAGAGGCAGAGTGGCCTAGTGAGTGAAGACTTGGACACAGACCGGGAAGATGCAGGTTCAAATCTCTGCTCATCCACAAAGCTTAGACTCAGGCCGGTTCACTGTCCCTCAGTCTGCCCAAGAGCAAGTTGCATAGATTCTATGAGATTTTCATAGGCTTGGCATTGTTAGGTGGGGCATCTCCCCAGGGGCGCCTAGGGCCAGCTGGAAGAATGGTGGGAATAAAATTTTAATTTAAAATAAGCCAGTCTGGTGGAAGAATAATGTTTTGATTTCAGCAAAGCTGTTAAGCCTCTGTCTGTGTGTTACCTGAAGGGAAAAAAATCCAGGCATTTTGTTGAAACTCATTGTGCAAATCTCCAAACAGAGAGGTGCAGGAGCTGATTCAAATTGGTGGCGGCCGCTTAGTGAGACAAATCTATAAGGGCTGATGACAGAGCAAAGCAGCCTTCCAAGAAAGCCTGCTTAAAACCCACTGAAATGAATGGGACTGGTGTGGAAGCATTTTCTGCTGAATTGCATTAACGGCTGGGGTATGCAAGGCAGAAGAAGAATGGTACAGGGGCTCTGCGGCGATGCATTGCCAGATATTTTACATAACACTGTTGTCCTCTGGCAATGCACATCTGCCTTCTCAGCTTTGTGTTGATAGGAGAATAATAACAGTTGTTTTAGAGGCCCTGGTTCACACGTAGCGGTTGTTCCGAACAAATCAACATTCTGCGGCCTTTTCCATGAGCTTTCTTACACATAAAGTCATTGAAAAGACAGTGGTTTCTTTCCCTTGTTCCCAGTGCATGACTGTGTGTAATAACACTCCCAAATTTCAGTCCAAGCGTGAAAGCCAAAAAGTGGCTGCTTCTTCTTGGGAAAATGGATTTGCTGCAGTTTTCACAATCTCAGCTAGAAGCAGGCTGTTGGGGGCCGGGGGCAGGCGGTAGCAGTGTGTGTGTGTGTGTGTGTGTGTGTGTGTGTGTGTGTGAAGATGAGACAAGAAATAATGGACTTAAGTGGGCAGGCAAGGGTAGCCCCTGCTGTTTCTCAGGCATATCTATAGGGAACATACGAAGCTGTCTTACCCTGAGTCAGACCATTGTTCCTTTTAGCTCTTGTCTACACTGACTGACAGCGAGTGGTTTTCTAGGGCTTCGGCCAGAGCATGTTCCCATTCCCAGGATCCCTGTGGGAAGGTAGACACTGGGGAAAGAAATCCTTCCATGCATGAGAACAATTGGCAAGTGGAACAAACCTGTCCAGGGAGGCTGTGGAAACCTCGTAATTTGAAGCATTTGAGGAAAAGTTGGAGCAGCATTTGATGATTGGGGTCATTTTGGCTGCAATGAATTAGCAGAACTGTATGTGCTTCATAACATGCAACACAAAGCCACAGATTTCAACCTCATGGTGATCTCTGAGATAATGTGTTTTTAAAAGGAAGCAGAAGTAGGCCTGATGAAATCTCTATAAAGGCAGCTGTTTGGGTTTCGGGAGGTGTCTCATCAGTGTGCCCCCCCCCCCATTGCATGGCTTATTATTATTTCAGCTCCCCCACTCCCATGGCGAGCTGTGTTACACATATTATGCTAAGGACTAAGCCATCTATAGCTCTGGTAAACAACTACTTTTTAACAGCAAGAGCTTCTTATCTACTGGGTTACTCCTCTGCAAGGCAAGAAACAAGGCCAATGGGAGCTGCCTGTCCCTAATCTCTTGGGTCCATGGAGTGTCTGGAATAAAGAACATGATGACTAGGGTGTGTGAACCACCTCCTCAGTACTTCTGTAAAGGCTACATCAAACAGTTATGTGTGGACCTTGGAAAAGTCTTTTTTTTTTGGTATACAAAAGGTTTGCTAGAGTATTTTCTTGTTCAGACTTTTTATGCAAGCATGTCTTGCTTTCCTTGAGTCTCCCCAGCATGCCTGCAGGCATGTATCTATGTGCTGTGTTGTCCAACTATGTTGTCTGCTTAGCTACTGAGCGCAAGGTCCCTGCTTAGTTTAATTACCTACCTGCCTTTTGCAATTCTAGAAAGCCCTTATTGGCTTGAGGAGGTACTTTGTTAATTGCAGAAGCATAGCCTAGGTAGTAATTTCCCCTCTTTCTCTCTCTGCCCACAGCTTGTACAATGAAGAGAGAAATTTGCTCCGCATCCAAGCAAAAGAGAGGAGGAATCAGGAAGCTCTCCAGGAGAAAGAATCATTCCCTGCTGATATCCCTCTCTTTGGAGAACCTTACAAGGTATCTGCACCATCTCACATTGCACAGCAGGATTTGCAGCAGGGAGTTGTTGCATTTACAGATTGAGTCTTTGGCCTCTTTGCCCTGCCTAATGCGTTTCTGCTGTTTCCAGGGCAGTGGCTGTGGGGTCCTTGCCAATTCAAGGAAACCACAGACTCTTATCTCTATACCTTCAGCTTTCTTTCAGAAGCAAGCCTTTCTTGCTTGTGGGGATGTAAATAAAAATGTGCAGCTAGAAATCGATCAGCAAGAAGTGAACCTGAGAGGGCCCATAGCACAATGCGAGACCATGTGCTTTGAGTGCAGAAGATCCCAGATTCAATGCCTGGCTTCCCTGCTTTAAAGAACTCATGTTGCAGGGCTTAGCAAGACCTCTGTGTGTTTTACTGGGGAATTGCTACCAGAAAATGCTGGGCTCGCAGTCTCACTCTAGCTGTAAGAGAGCTCCAGCTTCTCAGTGATGTGGTCATTTGAGTATAAAAGCAGTGGCATGACTTAAAAAGAAAAAACTTGGACAACTGAAACTTAGTTTTTTAAAAATTGTACATATTTTATTGCGATTATAGGTATCGGGCTACTTGAATTTAGGTTTCTGTTAACCTGTGTTGTCCCACACTCTTCAATTCACCTTCTGGTTAGCACCACATAAGCAGAAATGCTTTTCTGTGACCCTGGTTCTCTCATTGCATAGTAGCAAAATCTGCTAAGGAGTGAGGACATCCTTGGTGAACTGAGGGGGGCGGGAATGGTTTAATTTCACCTCTTCCACTTCGCGGTTGTTTTCCTCCCTGTTTCAGAACAACAAAGCAGATGAGCTATCCAGCCGGATTCAGAAGATGTTTGGCAATTACGAAGAGATGAAGGAGCTTATCGCCATCAAGTCTCAGCAAGATTTCATAGGGATCCCCACAAGCGTCATGTCTCTGATCCCTCAGCGCAAGCCAGATCGTCCACTCTTGCCTGAAAAGACCAGCAGCGTGGTACCTGCCTCATTCCAGAATGGTAGCCATCACCGCAAGCCCTTGGGACCCATTGCTTCAGGTGCTCCCTCTGCGGGCAACTCTCTGCACCACCAAAAAATTCACTCAAGGATAGAACTGGGCTCACAAAGCGGCGGGCTGCCCAGCAACCAGAGGCGAAGTCAAGAGCAGAGCCGCAAGACTCAAGAAGGCCAGAACAGCAGAGGCCAGAAGAAGAATGAAAGATGCATTGAAGAAGCCCGCAAGTTGCAGCCCTCCCTTTTGGAACTTTCTCCCTTGCTGTCCTCGTTGTCTTCCCCTGTAGCTCCCTTGTCGCCTCTACATTCCAGCCAACGTGTCAATTCCAGGTCTCTCGGCAGCATCAACAAAAACCACAGGCAGAATAGCTCCCCTTCTCTGGAGCTGGTGGCTGGAACACGTGAGAATGAAACCCAGGACAGCTTGAATGCTCCTGTAGCTGTTGCTGCCCAGCCTTCCTCCCAGACTTTCCCTGCATCGTTGTCATCAAAAACCAGTGCAATACAGCAGAAACCGACTGCCTACGTGAGGCCAATGGATGGTCAAGATCAAGCTCCGGACGAGTCGCCGGAGCTCAAGCCGCTTCCTGAGGAATACCACGAACAGTCCTACGGGAAAATAGCAAACGTGAAAACAAACGTCAAGCCCAACTTGCCCAACCTGCCCAAATTGAAAATGCCTGTTGAAGCGACTGAGGTTAGTGGAATTGCTGCTCTTTGTTTTGGTTTTCCTTTGGTGCAGTAAAGTGATTTATTCATATTTACTTGTTTTGGTTTAGGGCAATCCATAATAATAATTAGGTTTAACCAATATACAGTGGTACCTCAGGTTACATACGCTTCAGGTTACATACGCTTCAGGTTACAGACTCCGCTAACCCAGAAATAGTGCTTCAGGTTAAGAACTTTGCTTCAGGATAAGAACAGAAATCGGGCTTCGGTGGTGCGGCAGCAGCAGGAGGCCCCATTAGCTAAAGTGGTGCTTCAGGTTAAGAACAGTTTCAGGTTAAGAACGGACCTCCGGAACGAATTAAGTGCTTAACCCGAGGTACCACTGTACAGTACAATCATTAAAGCTGAACTTGCTGCAGAGAAGCCAACTTTTAATAGAATATTGTGGGCTGAGAAGCTACTCAATGCTAGGAATGGACAATTGCCCTCCCATTCACAGCAAAAGTGGAACAAAGCTTTTTTTTAAAAAAAAAGTTCAGGCAAACACTCCAACACCCCTCTGCAGCTGCTACTTCCCCCTAGCTCAAGGACCCAAAAATGTCAGGATAGGTGGAGACATCAGCAGCTGGTGCTTCCAAGTTCCTGGCAATAGCATATCTTGCCATCAGGAACTGGGACTGCCAAGTCCCATAATTCCCAGTGAGAATCTGAAGCTTTCTGTGCATCCTTTCTGGCACTGGTTTTGGGATCTGTAGGAAAGGACACTGCTTGAGGAATTGGAATGTTTGCTGCTTCTGCCTCATCTAAAAAGCACTTTGTTAGACCTTCCAGACAGGGGAAAGTTGATGGCAAAGGAAGTTGAGCAGATCTGAGGTGCGTGCCGCCTCTTTCAATTATACCTGCCAGAATGAGAAAGGTGTAGCAGGCCCTGTTCAACAGCTGTTATGCACCTGGTTGTGCAGGCTTGTTAAAAGCAGCTCAAGGATAGACTTTAGACAAAAGTGATATGGATTCAGGTGGCGTTTTGTGTGTGGGTGTTGGTTTTTATTGTCTGTGTTTATTGGAGGAGGGGGCAATTTTGGTAACCAATAATAAATGACAGATACCACAATCAGGTGGTTGGAATTATTATGTATTGATTAGTCCAGAGTGAAACTGTTAAGAGGAGCCAAGAGCCAAAGGGGAAAAACCTGCATGGATATTTATTGCTACAAGGCTAAATATTTCTGTTCTTGGTTTTTATGCGTGTGAGTTTGTTTAGATAACTTTATAAACTTTGATTCGAGAATTAAACCACCCAAAGCAGCAAACATAGCAGATTAAAAGCATTATAATAAAACAAGCTGCCAAAGCAGCATAGAAAAATTACAGAATAAAAACTAAGAACAATGCAGACCCAGATAAACTCAAAACTGTGGTCAAACAAAAAACTTGCCTGAGCCAAAATGTTTTCAGTTGCTGATGGAATGCAAACTACAGAGGGGGTCTACTAATCTCCTAGACGTGGACGCCATAATTGAGGAGGCCTCTGTTTCTTTACTGCCCAGCTAATAGTTTACTTATGATGCTGGTGTATGATTTGGAATTTTCCTGCATTTGGGTCCTAAACGCATTCGAGATTTTGTTCTCCCCTGTTTTTGATAGGCACTGTTCTTCCCCAGTGCTTGCCTTCGACATCACTTTCATCAAACGATGATTGACTCACTGAGTTTTCGAGGCTTGTGTGCTGCCACCTGCAGCTGTGAATTTAATTGTTGACGGCATCTGCTTACGGCAACACTGACAAGTTCAGCCTTTCCATTTGAACAGAGGAATCAGCTTTACTACAGAGTCAATTAATCCTCAGTGGATAGCTATGCTATGACTCACTTCGTACTCATGCTAAATCTATACACAAGCCTTTCTGCTGTTCCAAATTCTCTTGTCTCTAACTTGCAGCATTCAAGAAGCTATGCAATGGCATTTACCCTTAAAAAAACCAACCACCGGTTAAAATAGATATTTAATTTGCAGTGTATGGGTGTGAACTTGCCCACACCTGCTCATATATGCATGACCCATCACAAGATTGCTGTTTCATGTGAAGCCCTATATTTAGAACTGGAGAGACTGCCTGCCTCATTTTGGAATTATTCTGACTAGTGAGCTGCTGACCAAAGAGTGGCCACATTTGGGGTCCACAAAACGGCCCAGTTTGCCATGGAGTACTTTGAATTTTGAGACATTGCAAGGAGGAGTGGGGGGGGGGACTGACTGCAGCTATTACAACCCTTCTTAACTACATTTAGAGGGCTTTTCCTTAATTCTGTTTGGTGTTTGGGAGTTGCTCTTCAAGGTGAAAGGTCACGTGTTCTTCAGACAGGAAACTGCACAGGATTGGCCATTCCTGCTTTTTCACTTCCTGGATTATTTACTTATTTCCCAATCTTTATTTGTGTGTGCTTGCTCTCACAGTAATCCTATGTCAGTAGGATCACTGCTGTTCTTGTATTTCAGATTAGAGATGAAGTGTATTGAGTTGGGTGGCTTACCCTTGGCCACCTAATGAGCCCATAGTAGAGCTAGGACAGACTTGCCTTCTCGTTTTTGGCTGGGGAGCCTTTTGCCAGAAGTTGTTGTCGGCTAGAGGGCAGAAACCTGTTTCTCTGCAGAAGACCATGTTGCATGCAGGCCAAGCAAAGAGTTTGAAATATATTTTGCTTTTTGAAGAGCGTTTAGTAATCGTGCTTTATTAAGCATCCATGTTGCATTTCTTAGATCCAAAGTGAGCCCATTGCAGTTTTGCATGTAACACAGCTGCGTTGAAGGCTGTGGCTTATCAACGTTTAATAATGCTTCCATGGACTTCAAAACCAGCAGCTGGAAGTTTCAGCATGAGGTGGCATTTGTAGCGAACACGGTTGAGTGGCTTTTAAATCATTGTTTTAAATCTTCAAAGAGGGGAATGGGAGCCCTTTTTAAAAGATCAACAACACAACATTTCCCCATTTTGTAAAGCATGCGTTTCATTAACATGCTAACATGCTAATACTGCATGCTGCCATTCAAGTACACTCCCATAGCGAGTATAATGGCTGCGTTAGGAGGTTACGCTAACCGTAGTTTAGTGTGACATCCTAATGCAGCCATTAAACATTATATAGGCATCATGTAACCATAGCTTAGCATGATGTGAAGCCCTCCTTTCAAGTTGGCTTGCTTCAAAGAAGCCATAGTTTCAACAGTAACAGCAGTTTGTTGGCTCAGATGACACAACTAACTGTGGTTAAGTAAAAGTGGAAGTTAAAAAGCTTCCAAACTCCTTATATGGAGCACAAGAGCCTCAAGATGGTTATTGTCATACTAAACTGTGGCTGGACTGGCTCTGTGGTCCCTGACTGGTGAAACAGAATGAAGTGTGCATTCTGGTTCGAGGATAATCATGCTGATAAGCCGATGTTCTTAGAAGCTGAGAGTGTGAGTGCAAATATAGCCCGGATAAAAGTAAAAGAGAGGGAGAAGGAGAGAGATGTTCTTAACCTGCCATATTGCTTTCTGGAGTGCTGTCAGTAATCAGATGTTTTGAGATGAGAGACACACTTTGTGCAGAGTAGTAATCTTTCCGAATACATGCAGCCCTTTAAATTGAGAACATCTGGCAACCCCAGGTAGGAGAAAGAGAACATAAAGAAAGCCTCCTGTTATTTTACTTGGCCTTTATTTTATGGGGCACAGCTTGCCGAAAGTGATAGGTTAGAATTGCTAATGAGAAGCTGTTGATCGTTCTGTGATTTGATGGAATTTGCACAGACATGAAAGGAGAGAGGATAAGCAAGAACCAGCAGGAAAAACTTGAGCAATACTTAGGAGCAGATGAGAGGCGAACAGCTTCCAACAAGGCTGGGATGTAGCACACAATGGAGGGAGTGAGAGGTTTGGCCGGGGAGGGAGCGAAGAACAATGCCCAGAAATACAGCAGCATTTAGTCCTCCAGCTTCTAAAGTGAGACCAGACATTTAGCTGCTTAGTCTGTTTTTCGCTTGCACACCCTTTTGTAATCCATTTTTACAGTGTTGTGGTTTTTTTAAAAAAAAAAAAATCAGTGGCAGATTTTGTGTGGGGAAAGCCCCACTTTGAAATCAGGATAATATGAGGGCATTTAAATACCCCCTGCCACAAGGTTTTCAGCAGTGCCACTAAGGTATCTGTTTTCCCTTTATTGACAAGGGGTGCAATCCTGCTTGAGCCATGCAAAGAGAGCAGTACACTCTTTCCCTCCTGCACCATGCCAACGTGGTGTTTGGTCGTTGCTGCTCTCTGGTGGGCAACGACATCCGGGCTGGTACATTTGCTGAAAGGTAAGCTTCCCCCTTCTCTCTCCCCCCCCCCCAATAACTTAAACTTGAAATATCCAGCGGCCCTCTTCTCCACTGGCTAGCCTTGACACAAACTGGAATTAGCATTGTGCGCACCTGGCCCCTGAGGCAGGAGGAGTGGGTTGCAGGATGCTTGATGTTGAAGGGTCAAAAGAGGGAGAGCCTTACCTTGAGTTGGTAAGTTCAGTTGTGATGCAGAAGTCTTGCAGAGCAGCAACCTAGCACTGAGCTAGCATTGGATTGCCAGGGGGGAGAAAAAAGGGGGAGAGAGAGAGAGAGAGGGGGGGGGAGACCATAGGCAGGTAATGTGAACTGGCTATCTGGTGGATAACTTCTGCTGTATTTTCTGGGAGACGGGAAAGAAAGGCTAGTTGTAAGGTTTAGGTTTTCCTCTTTTTTAAACCGTGCTGTGTGTTCTTAGCATCTTTCTGTGCTGCTCTGAGGTCTTCTGTCCAAAAAAACTTCCTATAAACTAAGATTTTAATGCGCGCGCACACACACACACACACACAGACACCAAGTGGAGGTGCTTGCAGGCTTGCATCCAAATAAATTTGCCAGAACATGTGGAACTGATGAACTATGTTGGTATCTACTGGTTGACTTGGGCTTGGAGGTTTCTGCCAGCTCTCCCAACCTGCTCTGCTGTTCCTCTTAATCTTTTTCATCTGACAGATGGGAGACCACGGTGCAGTGTTGCACTGCCGCAGAATCAAATGCATTGCTCTGAAACAGCATGAAAAGTGCAGTATTGCTCTTCTGCAAGAATGCTTGCGCCTGATCCTTGCACCCTTTGCCTTGTGTAGCAGACCACAGAAGAAGGCAAGGCGGTATGAGAATTGATACTTCCTGTGTAATTCTTCTCAGATCAAACCGTGCTATTGAGACGATAATGCTGGATCGAATCGGTATATCAAGAACCAGTGTGGTAGCGTTGAAGGAGGAGACTTTGGGTCAGGGAGTGAATGAGGCCCTCCAAGCCTCTGTCTAGCTGACTCTCTTGCAAGCCACATCCCTCAGTGACTTTCCTCCATACCCTCACTTTGTGCTTTTGCCTTTCTGAAATGTGTCCTTGAATGTCAATGATGCCAGTTGCTTCCCAGGATGGAGAAATGGATTTCAGGGGAAAAAATAATCCTGACTTTAGCATGCCTGGAATGTAGCTTAGTGTACAAAGGGAAGCATCGAATCCATTGTTTCAAATCCATTGCGCCACCCACTTTTGCCTTGCCCACCCATGAGAAATAAAAAAATTAATTAGCATACTTGGGAAAACACCAATGTTTGAAGAAGTATAAAAATGGGGAGGGGTGGGAATCCCCCCCCCAAAGAACAACCTGCAATTGGCCCTACTAAACATCTTCCAAGACAACAATGCCCACTTACACCATAAAGAACTCATAACCCACCTACTCTCAGCAGCGAGAAACATCAAACCAGACACTGGAGAGACCTGTCAGGAGTAAGCATGGACCAATGGTACCAAATAGTATGGGAAACAGCCTTACTAGAAAAATTAACCAATAAACTTCATGAAACTGACATGGGGACAAATAGAAGAAGACGTCTTCACCCCGGTATGGCTCCCCTTTATCACATACACAGCCCAACAAGACAATGACAAAAATCCACCAACAGCATACAAATCAATATGGCTAACCTGATCCAAAACACCCACCCACCCCACTCACACATGAAAACAAAGACCACCACAGCCAACCACAAATGAACAGCCACACCCTAGGCCAGCCCCAACCTCTCTCACCACCAAAGGAGCACAAGTGAATAGCAGAGAACCTGCACAAGCAACGCTGACACGAAACCCCACATATATTAAGTAAAATAGAAACATCACTACCTGACCCCACTCCACTCATATTTCCCCCCTCCACCTCTTTCCCCCTATTCTTCATAATGTCTCAACAAATGAAAACGATTTGTAAAAAAAAAAGTGAGAGGCATTGCACATACCTTTGTAAATCAAGAAAATCTTTAATAAAAAATACATTAAAAAAAACAAAGAACAACCTGCAGAACGTTGGATGTCTTGAGGTGTGAGGGCAGGACTAGGAGAGTTCATGAATAGGAGCTCTTCATGCTGCAACATTTTGTTGTAGATTCCACTTGCATTATTAAAGTTCTAAACACTTGCAGGGTGGTTAAATCCCTTGCTGAAAAGCTTATGACATTAACCCAGTTTCTAGTTCTTTATAACAGAACCTCTGTTTAGGGTCATTTCGGGAGTCTGAAGTTTTGCTGGTTATTATATTGCAGAATTCTCCATAATGTTTGGTTAGGCCAACACTGTGTGCCCAGTGTCACAGGCAGAAAGTACGGCCAATAGTATGTGTGTGGGGTGTGTGTGCACATTTGCGGTGATTTAATGCCAGTTCCCACTGTGTATTTTTCTGTGTGATTGCATAGCCAGAAATGGTTAATAACAAGGGCTGCCTATGTGAACTTGCCACCAATTCGTACATTTTTGTGGCAACTTTAAGTATTAAAATATGTTGGTTTTTAAGGTGCCACAGGACTCTCTTTATAAACATAAATATATGTGTGGGAATCGAGTAGGGAAAATGGTTTTGAGGAAGCATTTAAACAATTTTACATATATTATTTCAGACCACTATTTTCAAGCTGGTAGCGCAATGTTATTTCAGTGCCTCAATTCACCACAGAGGTAGGCACATATAAGGCCACTGGAGAAATAAATTGTGTGCCTTTCTTTGAATTGGATTCGGCCTGGTGTGCTGTAACGTATTATCAAACTGTTAGCCAACATGGGGACTACTCATAATGTTAATAAGCGCTCTTACTGTTCTTTTTTCTTTCTTTCCTTTTTTAATGGCTAAAATCATGAGGTGTCTTTTTTAGCCTTGGTGCCTAGTGCAAACAGTGTGAGCGAAATCCAGCTCTTGAAACATGCCTCCGAAACTCCCTTTCCTCCTATGTTTTAATTATTTAGCTCCTTTCAGTTAATTTTGCTCCATCTTACTTGGAAATGCAAAATCCAACCTATTGTACACACAACATGCTGATATCCCCGCAACACTTATTGACTCTAGATCTCTGGTTAGAGCTACTAATTTTCCTTGAGGGCCATTTTGAAAAGAGGCCGCCAGCTGTTTTTTGTGTGTATGTAGGAAAGTGACATATTCTCCCACTTGGTATGCCTGATTTGGTCAGGGGACTTCTCAGTTGTTTACCCCAACTCTAAAATGGATCTTCAGGTGGTAGTAGGGATACTAGAAGTGAGGCTTCCCCTCTTTGCTTTTTATACATCTGTAGAACTAAAGCTCTCGATCCATATATATTTTTTTTAATTATAAATCATAAAAAGGATAATTTTTAACATGGAATACAGCAAAACAGTGGCAGAGCTCCCCTTTCTCTGTCGGTTCATGTTTTGGTTTTGAGGTGAGATGGGCCATGTATAAAATGCAATACCTCCTCATGATTGATTTCTAAATGCCAGCATGAAAAGGTATTCTGACAATGGCAGGAAAACAAAACAAAACAAAAAACCCTCACAGCAACCAAAAGCTCCCTTTTCATTCTTGTCATGTGTGTGGTGTGTGTGTACACACACACACACACAAACACACAGACATAACCACAGACTGACACAAGATTAATTTTTAAGGCGAAACAGCTATCAGTCGCAGTGGACACTTTTAAAAACAAAAACAAGCTGAGTTTAATACAGTAAACGAAAACCGGTGCTATTAATGTATTTATTGTAGTCGCTTGTAACCGCTTTATTTATACAGCTACTTATTTATCTGGGGGAGCAATAGAAAAGTTGAAAAAGAGAGAGAGTGGAAAAAGCCGTCTTTAAATAAACAAACCCAAGCCAGAAAGAGTGAGCAAAGAAAAAATAAACTACTTTGCTGTATGTGCTTTTGTCGGCGATTCCCACCGGACTTTACGGGGCTTTGCTTTTCCCTCCTTGCTCTTCCTCTGGGCGCAGCGGCCGCTGCTTTTGTTTTAAAACTGGAAATGAAATATTAACAAAACCAGCCATTCGAGGAGGCCAGATGAAACGGCGTGCTCTTTTCCTCTGCTTTAATTTTTTTAAAAATAAAAACTCCGCACACGGTCCTTTGCGTAAGTCAGAACCGCCAAAGGGACAGATGTTGCCAATTTCAAACGTTACGAAGAGGAGCGGCGGGGAACGTGTGTGTGTGTTGGGGGTGCGCACACTCACTCACACACACACACAGCACGGCAGATATTGCTTAGCAACCGCGCACTTGAGGGAGCGTTTTTTAGGAGAGGAGCCAAGGGAGTTATGCCTGGGAGCGCTCGCTGGCTTCGCATGGCTCAGTGTGAGGGAAGAGATTAAAAAGTTCTTTCCTGTCAGGGCCGACACTCCAGCCGCTAGCACAAAAGACGCTAACCTTATTGACACTGATTACAGCTGACAAGGGAATGTATGAAAACAGGAAACCTCTCTTGCCATGTAGGAAGGCAGTAAGACATGTTCACGGAGGTAAGTGGCCCCGCTCCCCTCCCCGCACAAATACAAAATTGGCCGTAGCAGCTGTGGAAATGGGGGGGGAGAGATTTTTTTTTTTAAAGGGTGAGGTGGGCTGCCCAGCAGGTTATCGAGCTGGTGCAAGCTGCAGGCAGGTGTCGTCCTTCCAGCGCTGTTTACAGATAGCCATGGAAGGATTTCCTCTTCTGTGGGCTGTCGTGCTTAAGCAAACAGGTACCAGTGAACTCCCTGCATAGGTGACTCGTAAACAAGGATGGCTTATGGGGCTGAGGCAGTCGCACGCCTCCTCCTCCTCCTCCTCCTCCTCTTCCCAGCCTTCCTTTGCAAAGAGTTTGATAGATAATTGACAGGCTTGTAGCCGTTTTCCTTGGCGTCAGCAGTCCTGGATTCTGTTGGCATCGTTTCCTAAAAGCTCCAGGAACAGAATACATACATATATATGCAAGCTTCTAAGTCTCTTGTGGCAGAAGGTACTATACCTGGCTAGGCAGGGGAACCTGTCTTGCTTATAAAAATAATAACTGCTGAATCATTATGAGCAGCACGGAAAACTTTTCTTTCTCTCTCTCTCTCTTATATTGGCACGCTTGCTTGAGTTTACACAAAATAAAACTCTGGAGCTATTAAATCATTCCAAGGCGAAATGCTATTGAAGCTAACAGTTCCAGAGTTACTCATATGCTGCGATTTTCTTAGCCTGAAATGTTTGTTTTTGTTTTATTATCTGAGAGGTTGGTATAAATGAGATGGAAAATATTGCATTTAACGTCTTGCAAAGTTGCTGTGATCTTGTGGCTTCTGAAGCAATGCTTGTGTGACCTTTTTCTGAAAGTGGGGGGGGGGGGCAAGGTGTAGTGACTGCTAGTGTTAACTTTCAAGTTGCTGTTTTTGTTTCAGGTTGGGCTTTTGGAGGTTGAGGGCGGCCTATGTGATCTTTATTCCATTGCAGAGAAATTCTAAAACTATTTAGAATTAGGTTAGTGATGCATTGATAACATGTGGCACCTGTGGGGCAAACCATACTCAAATACTACAGTCTGATTTTAGTAAAATAAAAATGGGATCCGTTTTAAAGGCAACAAGACCTATTCTGAAGTTTCCCCATGGACACCGCTTGCATCCCAAGACTTGTTACATCACAGGAAAAGTCTGATTCTGGTAAGAATCTCTTGGGCCTATGTACTTCCAACTCCTTGACACAGATGCCCCTTACACTGTAGAGAAGCTACCTGTTCTGCGCCAGGTTTTGTCTGAACATGGAATCTCCCTCAATACCACCCTCCAACTTTCAATTCAAGAAAGGCTCAAATGATAAAATCTAGCCCGTGCCCAGTGTGAACTTTTCCATAAAGTCTCATAGCCAATACTACATTGGGGCATTGTGGGAAATTAAAATGGCATCCTGGAACTTGGATTTTTTGAAGGTGCTTGCTGGGTGTGGATTGCAGGCCTGTGGAAAGGCCATAAAGTCTAATAACTGCTGTACTAGACTAATGGCTTCTGGAGATGCCTTGTTAATGGGCTAATTAGTTACAGTTAATGCTGTGTTTACTTAAACCTTAGTTACTGCTCACTGTAGTTTTTTTTTTTTACCTTTTCAGGATATTGATACAGTGAGAATATTTAATCATCATCTGGCAGATTTATACGTGCCTAGTTTGTTTTCATCCTCCTCACTTATAGGTCTTTCTTTTACTTGATAAATAAAATGATGCTTTATCAATTATTCACTTTATTTTCTATCTCTAAGGAGTTTTGTCTTCTAGCAGTTCTACATGCATGCAGTTTTGTTTCAGTTTGAAAACACAGCCTTTGCTCTGGGAGATTTTTATTTTTTGTCTAGCCACCTGTGGCTAAGTATCACTGCTCCAAATGCGCAAAAAAATTAGTTCAGACCTACTTTGTGAGCAACTGAGAGATTTAAAAACTGAGGGCATTGAAAGGTTGTAGTGTTGCTTTCTTCAACTCTACTTTAGTGTGTTTGTATTGTTGCTCTGAGAACTAAAATATTTTCTATAGTACCTAGTAGGATTTTGATTATCTTTTCCCCCTCATTCATTCTGGTTATGAAAAGTTCTTGGCATTACATCACCATGTGATTGTTTTTATATGCTGTTAGAACACACTGTGCATTGAGTAAATGCACGAATGTGCATTTCTTGAAGCTGCTGGTGAAAGATTCCTGGATTTCCCCTCTTGTGGAGTCTAGAAGAAACAAGCTGCAGACTCAGGGGTGCTAAGTACCATTGCAGCGAACTCGTTTTGGAGGCACATCAAGACATTAATAAGCCAGCTGTTACCCCACTAAGGCCTACTTACGGAGACTATCCCACATCAAAAAGTCATGCGGGCTATTTTTCTCTTAGTGACATTTCATGATGGGTATCTAGTATTCTCTGTCCCATCCAATGGTTCCAAAAGCATTCAACTTACCTGCATCTATGGCATGCCATTCAAAAGCAATATATGCTTTAATTTATTTTGTATTACTTCAGAACTCGGTCATCATTCAGCTGACTGATCTAAAGCTGCTTTCTGTGACATCAAAAAGCAAAGCCAGGCATGTCCAGAGGGGAAGTAGCTCCTCCTCCTTAGTCGACACAGGTTGTTGTTGATATCTGGTGCATCAGCTGCTAACATGTGGGATACTCTTGAAACCTGTTCTTTGCCAATGTATAGGTAGTTGTTTGTTTCCCACACATGCCCCCAAATTTCAGGAGGCTCTGGACCTCTAGAAAAGATGTTGCAGTTATCTAGAGCTTGTGACATGCCATCCTTCAGGCAAAACATACATTTGCCAGAATGCTTTGGCTGGCAGTGGGCTGGACTACATTTGTGGCAAGTGGAGATGGTGTGATGGTGCTGTGGCTTGAGTCTCGTTTTTGGGAAGGAAAGTACGTCATCCCCCCTCATCTCTTCCAGATCTAGCACTTTTATTTTGGAATATTCTATGTCCCAGCTGTCCCAGCACTGCCACTGGGAAAGAAAAAAAGTGCTGTGGGGAACAAAGTGATTTGAATCCTTAGCATAACCTTGGACAGTGCGCAGAGCTTCCAGCCTCTCTGCCCAGCTCAGCGCTATGATGGGAACACGAATTGTCCTTTCACTGCTTAGCAGATCAATCATCTGATCAATAGGGATGGAATCACTGAAGCTGACGAAGTGCTGGTCTGAGCAATGACTGCCTCTGCCCCCCTGCAGTTGATTTTCATGGATCAGCTGTGAAGGAGTGTCTTGACGGTTATGAGAACAGGATGTTGACTAGGCAGCCTTTGGTCTCATCCTGCAGAGCTCTTCTGATGTTCTTAGGTTATGCCTGTCTGTGTCCATGTATTGGAAAGTGTTCAGAAGAGATTCTCACCAAGCTGACAGTAATGAGGAGAGCACCCAAAATCCAGCAGGGTGTGTGTATGGGATATTCGTTACTGAGCCTACTACAAATGAATTAGAATTAATGTTTTAGGTGAGGAGGTAGGGTGGTGGAAGGGATAATTAATATAGCTCACTAAAACTAAGCAATATAATTATTTAAACAGTTAAGTACTGCCTATGTGGACACTATAACTACCAAAGTGTCTAAGCGGTTTGTAAAGATACAATATTAAAAATAAAAGTCAAAACTATAGAAACTAACTACAAATTAAAATCTCTTCAGTAGGTGCCAGAGAGTCTGTAGGGAGGGGGCCTGTCTGACCTCAACTGGAATTCATGGCTTGTGCAAATAATTCCACAGCAATTAATTCATCTTTGTTAAGAGTTTCAAAGAAATTAATCACGTTTATTTGTATGCATTAATATTTTTAAAGATCCCCCCCCCTTTAAATTTATATTATGAAATTGTGGAAAGGTTCTTTTAAAAAAAGTGCACTTTTTGGTGCCACCCCTTTTGGCATGTATGTGGCTGAGGCTAAACCAGACCTGGGTGATTCCAACTCTTTTACCGGAGAAAGGGGAACAAGATTTTTCAGTGTCTCATTGCGCTTGATAGGAATCGCTGGAAACGGACTATGCCTGAGTTCCATTCATTCTTCTGCACTGTCATCTGCAAAGCCCCATCGCAATATCTGCATAGCTTTGCCCCATATTTCCCCCCAGTCCTGCTAGAGCAGGGGTGGGGAACCTTTTTAAGCCTGTAGAGGCTGCATTCCCTCATGGGGGCAACGCACCACTGGTGCGCGGGGTGGGGGGGCAGAGACAAAAAGTGGGCAAAGCAACAGCTAGGACTCTTTTCTTTGTATAGTGAGCTACATTCCAACCATGCAAAAGCCAGAGGTTTCTTTGCACCCACCTATATGTATATCTCCAACCCCCCCCCCCCCAGGCAAGCAAAGGACACAAGAGGCATTGTGAGCTGTGGCCTGATGTGGAGGCATGGTTTTTTGACAGTCTCTCTCTCCCCCCCCCCCAGCCTGCGGTTCTCCAGTTCTAGAGTGTGACAACTGATAGCTTCTTTAGCGATACAGTGGACCCCTGAGTTACGTACCGCTCTGGATACGTAACTTTAGGGTTGCAAATGCAGCAAACCTGGAAGTGTATACAGTGGTACCTTGGGTTACAGGCTCTTCAGGTTACAGACTCCACTAACCCAGAAATAGTACCTCGGGTTAAGAACTTTGCTTCAGGATGAGAACAGCGGCGCGGCAGCAGCAGGAGGCCCCATTAGCTAAAGTGGTACCTCAGGTTAAGAACAGTTTCAGGTTAAGAACAGACCTCGAGAACGAATTAAGTTCTTAACCTGAGGTACCATTGTACTTATGGGTTTCGCCGCATGCACAGAAGCGCTCTATTGCCCATGCACGTGCCCAGAATCAGTGCCTCCAGTTACAGACTTTTCAGGTTAAGTATGGACCCCCGGAATGAATTTAGTTGGTATCCGGAGGGTCCACTGTATATAATATGTGTGTATGTATGATTATATTATATACAGTGGCCCCTCCGTGTGTATGTATGATTATGGGATGCAGGTGGCGCTATGGTTAAACCACAGAGCCTAGGACTTGCCGATCAGAAGGTCGGCGGTTCGAATCCCCATGATGGGGTGAGCTCCTGTTGCTCAGTCCCTGCTCCTGCCAACCTAGCAGTTTGAAAGCACGTCAAAGTGCAAGTAGACAAATAGGTACCACTCCGGCGGGAAGATAAACGGTATTTCCGTGTGCTTCTCTGGTTCGTCAGAAGCGGTTTAGTCATGCTGGCCACATGACCCCGGAAGTTGTACACTAGCTCCCTCTGTCAATAAAGCGAGATGAGCGCCACTACCCCAGAGTCGGTCACGACTGGTCCTAATGGTCAGGGGTCCCTTTACCTTTACCTTTTATATACGATTATCGAAACTGTAGGACTTTAGGAAAGGAAATCCAGCTATAAACTCCCTCACCCTCTTAGTTTTACTTTAAAAAAATGGGGGGGATGCATGCAGCTTGTGGGCCAAAAGCTATAAATCCTTGCCTGATTTGCTGCCTTCCAGTCTGAAGAAGGCACACCTTACGATTCCATGGAAAACTAGTTCTGGCTGGCTTAAGCTTTCATAACACACCTTGCCTGTTCCACTGAGGCCTGGTCTAGGTCCCACTGTGTGCACTTTGTCTGGAAGTCTTGGAGCGGCGTTGCTTGCCGCATTACGAGAATGCCGGGGTTTCTCTGCTCTTACCGTTTTATGGCCTGTTCCTCTCCCCCTCCCCTTTAAAAAGCAGTAAGTTAATCTTTGTCTGGAAGAGGCATTGTTAATATTGACAAAAGCCGTTTCCTGTTAATAGGGAAGGAAGCAATATTGATAATGAATGCAGTGTGGATTTATTGTCGTAATGGCTCTATGTTATGGTAGCAATAATCCCAGAGATCTTTTGCT
The DNA here is from genome assembly GCF_964188315.1 of Podarcis muralis. Lineage (NCBI taxonomy): Eukaryota > Metazoa > Chordata > Lepidosauria > Squamata > Lacertidae > Podarcis > Podarcis muralis. The sequence goes on from NC_135663.1 coordinate 15,580,829, forward strand.
GAGAGTCTATTTTGCTCAGCTCATTTCCTCAAGAGTATAGATACCTGCATATATTTCCCCTCTGAAGCCATTGGGTCTTTCTTTCTCCATACCAGCTGGCAGCCTGCTCTGGTAGTTCCTCTGAAACGGTTGCAGAGTGAATGCTTTATGATGTTTCAAATGAAGGTGGAATTAATGTTGTATCGTGTTCATATGACTTCGCTTTCTCCTTCACACAGTTAATACATTTCCCCTCAAGTTTTCTCCATTTCCAGTCATTTTCAAAATAGGAGAACCACAGTGCTCCTATGTACATCCCCCCCCTTGCTTTTATGTAGTGTTGTCATTTTCTACATGTGTCTATGCAGAAGAAAGGAAAGCCACAACCTTTCATAATCTGCTTGCATGCCCAGAAGCATCCAGCCAGTCACTTCTGGAAACAGTGCTTAACTAAATGGATTTTTGGCAAGGCGATTCTTGCTTCTCCAGCTCATGAAATATTTTTTGCCGTGGACTGTGGTGCCGAACAAATTGCTCACCTAATACTAAAGGGACAAATGCCAGCAAAAGCAGGTAATAGCTTGGGTGGCACTTTCTCACTATTTGTTGGTTATTTATATGCTCCCAAAGGAATAAACCTGTGGCAACATCAATAATGGCTAATAAAACCCTCACAGAATATATAGCGCTAATGATAACTAGACATGGTGTCAAGTAGCTTATCAGCTGTCTTTGTGATTTATAAAACATTGATAAAACTTTCAAGTTTTCTTTTTTTAAAGCGTGAAGATCTAACAGAGGTGGGGGAGGAGAAAGGAACCAGCAGCAATGAGAATGATTTGTATTTTCTTTTTGGCCCCCGAAATAAATGTCTTAAATGTGGTACCTGAACAAGGAGGATGGAAGATGGAGCTCTCTAAATAGGGTACTGTATAACCTTGGTGCCACAACAGAGAAGACCCTGTCTAGGGGTGCCAACTTGAATAAAATATTGGGGGGGGGGGGCAGATAAGCCCTGCCCTGCATAATCTGATCACATGACACAGTGCACACGCACAGTGCTCATCAATTTTGGAAAGGGCAGCCCCCTCAAATATTTTATTGGGGGGCCGAACCCCCCCCCCCCAGCTCCTAGGAGTTGTCTGCTATGGCCCTGTCCCATGTGTTGACCAATAGGTGAAGATTCAGAAAGTTGTAAATATTATATGCTGTGCCCTGCCTTGGCTGGGGAGGGCGGGGTATAAATAAAAAAATATTATTATTATTAGTATTTCTCTCTACTTCAATAATAATAATATCTATATTAGCAATATAAGGACTTTGTTTTTGATACGTTTAAGAACTACTGTAGGATTGTTGGCTTTTGGTCTGATGTGAGATTTTATAACATTAGGGGTACTGTGGCCAGTTTTGACAGTTAGGAGATCAGCTGGAATACTTGTAGAGATAGAGAAGTGAGGAAAAATGTTTTACATTTTTTTTAAAAAAAAATTAGTAAAATTTGTTACAGTAGAATAGAGGGTGGTATTTTGTCTATTAAGAGCCTTACAACTTGGTTACAGTTATACATAACATTACAGTGTATTTGTTGTTGCCTATCGGGTGTGAGACAGAAACATCTAATCTCCATGTGCATGTTTTCAAAGTTAGTATAATTTATTTCATTTATGAATCACTTCCCGTGAGGCACCCCAAAACGATTTACAACATAACATATATAAAAGAGTTACATTTATAAATAAAGAGCTAAAAATATTTTTTTTAAAAAACCCCAAGCACAGTATAAAACAGTAGATAAATACAGAAAAGGTTCTGTTAGCTGCCTATGCACCTGTGAGACAAAGCAGCATACAAGTTACTCCAATATTCTTGAGGCTGTGGGGTAATGGAGGAAAAATCTCATTTGACATTTGACCCAGTAGATCCAGTCTAGCAGTTATAATTTTATTTTATTTATTTATTAAATTTATATACCACTCTTCTCAAGATGCCCCTACTCAGGCCATGAGGGAGCATGCATTGCAGAGGGTTGGACTCGATGGTCCTTGGGGTCCCTCCTAACTATGATTCTGTGAAGCAAGGCCTCTAAAGATAACCCTGGATGTATGGGTAGGCTGATAAAGGAAGCAGGTGGTCTTCATAATATTCTGATCCCAAGTAGCTTAGGCCTTTAGATTTAGCCTAGGAACGCATCTGAGAGTTGGTGTTACATGGTCTGAGCTAGGATCCAGACAGCTATTTTCTTCATACCAGAGGTCTTGTGGGCATTCAGTGGATTAAAAAAATAAAAATCACCCCCTTCCTCCCCCTAGTAATAATTTCCCCAGTCACTCTGGGCAGCTTCCAACAAAATATTAAAATACAATAGTCTATAATAGCAGACCACCATGCCACATCATTAATTATTTTTTGGACATATGGATGGGTTCTGCATGGGAAATGCAAGTTCAGTGCCTTCTTGGGCACATAGGAGGAGGACGATGACAGTGGAGTGTGATGTTTTTGCAGAAGGAGAGTGGCATCTGGAACAAGAAGAGAAAGTCTGGGATGACTGGTAATTAAAGGCAATTATCTTCAAATTTTTGTGAGGACCACTTGAGACTGTGGTTATTGAAAACGCCTACTTCCTTTATCGTAATGCACAAACCATATTAATACCGCATTAGTTGTGAGTTTTGTCTCACACCTTCATGCATTGTGTTCCTTGTGTATTAACTGGTGTGAAACAAAATTCCATCAATAGTCTCTATTGTTAATGCAGTCTTTCCCCTTAAAGCCCCCCCCCCACTCTTTATGGTATCTAAATTTTTAAGTAACACTAAATAAGATTATTACCGTTGAAATAAATTAAGGTGTCTAGGCAGCGCACCATTATTCCTGGTGGTCAGACATGAATTTAATGAAATGCCTATCCTGGTCTCTCAAGAAAAGATCATGTTCAGCAAACGCGACGGATCTGCTATTTTTTTATTTAAAATTTGCTAAGCTTTTACAAAGTGCTTCAAACTATGATTCTCTGAAGTATTGACAGCAGCGCTACTCTTAATTGACAACTGGAAAAAAGAAATAATCCAGAGTGGCTTTTAATTAAATAATTAGTCCTTGTTAAATATACAGAGCATGGAGAGTGATGTCTGAATTTTAAATTTCTATTAAAGCCAATAAAGGATGATTGAAACAGTAGCAAGAATAAGTTGGTAACATTTTCTACTGTGTGAAATGTTTCCATCTTCTTGCTTACTATAACATGAGAGCATTGGGGGGGGGCTAGTACAAAAATGTATTCTATCCTTTGCCTGTTGTTAAGGAACCAAGAATGTATATGCAAGTTAAGCTCTTTGTTTGTGTGTGTGTGTGTGTGTGTGTGTGTGTGTGTGTTAAAATTAACCCTTTATGAAAACTAAGCAAGAATACAAAAGCCTTCCAAACCCCCACAAAATTTCCAAACCCTCACCAAGTAAGTTCATCTTTTAATACACAAACGGCAATTTAACTTTTAACCAGCAATTTTTAGGCAAACTAAAAAGAGGAATATCTCTCTCAAACCTGGCTTCAGTGAGGTTTCTTCCTGGTTTCTTAAATCCGTTTTCTGTGACCGCCAAACTGGAAAACTGTGGTTTATGATATCCCCTCAGACTAGGATATAAAGCCATCACCATATATCCAGAAAGACATTCCTTTTTGCCGGATCGTACCTGAGGTGCTTGTGTTGCACGCAATCCAGTCCTCTCTACACTAGAAACAGGAAGATTGTTCCAGAGACTGTTCTATCATTACAGGGGCCCCTCAGGTAGATAATGACTGATCTGTGGCCCTCCTGATGTTGGCTTGCAACTTTCATTATCCTTGACTATGCTTGGTTAAGAGTCCCTCAATATCTGGTTAATAACCCCTGTTCTGAAATGACTTCCCATTTCCTGATCGGATGGGAGCTCAGCCAAGTTGAGGAGAAACCAGCAAGATAATTGGCGTGAATCCTTAAGGTAAAAGTTGAAATGACATGGAGATGTAATGGCAATGCTCAGTCTCCACACTTTTAATCAAGTACAGTGGTACCTCGGGTTACATACACTTCAGGTTACAGACTCCGCTAACCCAGAAATAGTACCTCGGGTTAAGAACTTTGCTTCAGGATGAGAACAGAAATCGTGCAGCGGCAGCAGCGGGAAGGGCCATTAGCTAAAGTTGTGCTTCAGGTTAAGAACAGTTTCAGGTTAAGAACGGACCTCCAGAATGAATTAAGTACGTAACCAGAGGTACCACTGTAATTCAGTTTATTAATCAATTACTGCTTCATCACTTGTTATTTAATAGTGTTTGGTCGCCATCTGTCATGGATGCTTTAGCTGGGATTCCTGCATTGCAGGGAGTTGGACTGGATAACCCTTGAGGTCCCTTCCAACTCTGCAATTCTTTGTTTCTATGCCACAGGCTAGTTATAGAGAAGAAAGTGGACATTTTATTCAGACTTCTGCTGTCGATGTGCCCTGTGTCCATGAGGCTGCAACCAGGTTCCTTACGACATCCCTCTCATTTTCCCAGATACCTTCATATTTAAACCTTTTGTGTCTACGTCTAAAATAACCATTTTGACACAAGAATGTGCTGATTTCTGTACTTCACCCACAAAAACAGTAGAGGTAAGGAGAGGAGAGAGATCCATTACTCTACATCGGAATGAGGCCTGGGCAAAATAATCTATCTCTGGGTCAGAAAACCTTGTAAAATCTTGAAAAGAATGTTTGTTTCCCTCCAAGCACCCATGCTTGAGGCATACAATGCAGCCATTGTTTAAAAACCATTTTCATGTAAAACACTTGAATCCTTTGAGGGGGGTCATCCAGTGTCATTTGTAGAGAGGGAGGCTAGAAGTCTCTGGAGAACTCCCTCCTCCGCATTCCAGCGTGAATGAATTTCCTTGCTGCATTGGCAGAAGCGAGAGGGGTTTGGACAGGCGGTCAGCCGCCTCCTCTATTGGTGAAATGGAGTGTGCTGAGTTTGCATTAGTTCATGCTGGGAGACTTAACTGGAGAGCTATGTATAATCATTAGCTTTCTTAATCCTTTCAGCCGCTTTGGGAGGCAGTCGGTCAGTATTATTACTTCCTTGTTTGGGAGACCTGAGTTCAGGGGGATCTTGGGTGGTGTCCGGCAGGACTTAATGCCTCAGAAAAGAGGACTCAAGCTTGCCTGTAAACTGAAGCATCTTGATTTTTAAACCCCACCCTCTCTGTCCCTAGCACGTTGGGGAAGCTTCTGGCTACTTGGAGGGAAATGCCCTCTGCACATGATTGAAGCCCCCCTTTACTAATTATAAGTGAGGCCTATGGGTTGCGGGTGGCGCTGTGGTCTAAACCAGTGTTCCCCAACCTTGGGCCTCCAGCTGTTTTTGGACTACAACTCCCATCATCCCTCGCTAGCAAGACCAGTGGTCAAGGATGATGGGAATTGTAGTCCAAAAACAGCTGGAGGCCCAAGGTTGGGGAACAGTGGTCTAAACCACCGAGCCTCTTGGGCTTGCTGATCAGAAGGTTGGCGGTTTGAATCCACGTGACTGAGTGAGCTCCTGTTTCTCTCTCCCAGCTTCTGCCAACCTAGCAGTTCAAAAGCACACCTGTGCAAGTAGATAAACAGGTACCACTGCAGCAGAAAGGTAAATGGTGTTTTTGTGCTCTCTGGCACTCATCACAGTGTCCTGTTGCGCCAGAAGTGATTTAGTCCTGCTGGCCACATGACCTGGAAAGCTGTCTGTGGACAAATGCTGGCTCCCTCGGCCTGAAAAGTAAGATGAGCACCACACCCCATAGTCACCTTTGACTGGACTCAACCGTTCAGGGGTCCTTTACCTTATAAGTGCGCCCTGGCATTGAAAATAGCTTCTAGAACGAAACTTTCATGTTCTGGTGTTCAGCTTTTTTTGTGATGTGGGAAAGTGGTTGGTGTTTGCAAAGACTTTTATTTCAGCATAAGGGTTAGAATATGCTCTGTATACTAGTTGAGTGAAGCACATGCTGGAAGAGAAATGTCCATTGGTGGGACATGTTATGCTTAAATTAGGCTTACGTGCTTTTATGCACACACAAAGTATTTGGCTGTTCCTGTTCCATAACTGGGGGTTCAGGAACTCTCAATACAGAAATACTGGGCTAAGCAGAATTGCTGGTTACTGCACAGCCTGGGAGCATAACGATGAGTGCAGCCGCACACTTAGAAATCTGCTTAATCAAGACTGCGTAAGGAGATGCCTCAGGGCTGTACTGTACCATTCACTGCACTGCAGGTTCCACAACCCCTTCACTCCGGAAAAAGGAGCCAGCTGGCTTTGAATTCTGTGTTCTTGACTTCAGTAGTAGAGAGGACAGTACCTCTGTAGCTAAAGTCAAGAAGAATTGTGTGGAGAAGGGGTTCAGACATTCAGTACCAGATTATTTTCCCCCTCCAGCAGCGTGCGTTCTTGGAGATGTTAACATGGAAGTATTCCCAAGGCTGCCCTTCCTTCTTGGGCTCATGCATATGGAGGAGGCCTGTATTCTTACATGAAGAACGGGGTGAATTCAGCTTGACGTTCTTTAAGTGTAGACGTGCTTCTAGCTGTCACAGAAAATCTTCCTTCCCTGAATCCAGGAATGTGACATAAGTGTGCGAAATAATACTACACTTCTCACAGCCTGCCAGCCTATCAGCCTGGCTTTTCTGGAGCTGATCTAAAATGGGTGTGAAACTTCAGCCTGTGGGCAGGATGTGACCCACATCCAGGTTTCATTCAACCCTCTGGGACAAAGACCCACTCTTGGAGTTGATTCTACACACTACTGAAATGTAGCCTCTGACAGGTTTCTCCTGTGCTAATAAATCCCTCACATTATTTATAATAGTGATGTCCTGTTTATAGCCCTCAAGGTTATAAAGTAATCTCTGTTAAGGGGATAAAACTGACACCTGGTTTTGTCTGTTAGATGTCAAAATATCCCATATTCAGGCTTATGTATCAAATTTCAGAATCAAACCATGGTTTAATGTTCTGGCTTTGGAACAAACTATGGTTTGAACAAACCACACTTTCCTGTATTCAGAACTGCAGTATCTTCATGTTCTTCCCTTGCACGTGGCGTGGAGCTGCTGCACACAAACCTAAAGGCGATACCTCCTTAAGCCATACTTTAGCATTACATCTGAACCAGATCAGTGAAACAAGCTATTGCTCAGACATAAGCTGTAGTTACGGTTTGTCAATCAGACACCTACTCAGTTCACACATAATACTCAGCTAAACTATGAGTTAGTGTGAACAAACTGGTGCACATTTAGAAAACGATAGCTGATTTGTTCCTCCTGTTTCGTTGCTGCCTCTCCACCTGGAACTAAGCCATAGTTTGGCTTGGTCTTAGGTGTTAACCCAGGCAAACCATAAGTGGTCAGCCAAGGGCAAACCTTGGTTACAGCTTGTGGCTTGTTTCGATAAAGACAAACCACATGTCAGGTTTTGCAGATATTCCTAAACCAAACTCTGGCTTGAGATACCAGCAGTGGTGTAGCGGGGGGGGGGGGGCGGGGCGGCCGCACCGGGCGCAACATTGGGGGGGGGGGGTGTGGCGCGCTCTCCGCCTCCGGAGTCGCCGAAGAGCCTCGGGCGCAGGCTGTAGCAGAGCCCCATGTCTCGCGGAACCGACGAGCTGGCAGTGGCTCTCAGCGCTCGCCGCGGTCCCCGCGCGTCAGGGCCGCAGAGCGCGCGCCAGGCAGCCCCTCCTCACAGCCCCGCCGCTGCTGCTGCAGCAGCTGGGCCATGTTGCATTTTCCTCGCCTCTCTGCCCTCCTCCTCCGGGCAAGCGGCGTCGTTTGGGTGGCAGCGCCAGCGGCAACTCGCCTCAGATCACCTGACACGGACCCGCCGCCGTCGCCGTGGTTACCTTACCGTAAATACTCCAGCGCATGCAGCAGCAAGAAGAAGCTGGCAGCAGCGGCAGGTTAGGGGGCGCAAATTACTTGCCTTGCCCCTGGTGCTGACAACCCACGCTATGCTGCTGGATACCAGTAGAGATGCTGGTAGACAGCAGGACCAGGGAAGAAGCAGAGCAGCTGTGTTGTTATTATATATATGTAAAATGCACCAGATATTTGCTTGTACATTCTAAAGCATAGTTAGCTTTAGTGTTATGCGTGAACCACGCTATTGTACAAAGCCATGGTTGATCTTTAACCAAGATTGGCACAATGGTTCATAAAAGAGGTCCAACCCATTGTACATGTTGATGTGACCTCTTCAGTTATTTGTAAACCTCCTGGGTTTTGGATTCTGTGAACCGAAAACCTTTAAACAAATGTTAAAACAAAAAATTAACATTTGGGCTACCCAGCAATAACTAAGAAACCTCCACCCCATCAAAATATGTAAGTATCTTAATAGAAAATTATTCCAAGTTGGTTTGTTGGTAGTATACATTTGCTTCCTTGCTTAAGGCTTAGATTACGCTAACAGTATTTTGCAGCAGTGCTCCTGGGTGCAATTTCTACTGTTCACAGCCTTAGCTTCTAAGCAGTTTTGACAGCAAAATGTCACTCCATCTGCTTTTTTTGTTTTTAGCTCTGAATACATTAACTCATGGGTGGCCTACATTTTAGTAACACCAGGCAAGTTGGATTTTATACCCCGTGTTGGATAAATATATGCAGTCCCTGCTGTGTTTGTGTTTTTGTTGCCCAAGTGTTTCTCTTGGAATCCTAAGAATCCTGTGTTTTTTGTGTGTAAAGTTTCTAGCCCTCATTTGACTGCAAAGATAATGAAACAGTAGTCATTTGTCCCCAAGGCTTAACATTCAGAATGAGCATAAGAATTACCCTAACATGTATTTCTCCTGATTTCAAAGACGAGTCTTCTGAGTTTGAAGTGACTTCTACCAGATCTCTTTAAGTCGGTCCAGCTGTTTGAAAGATTACCAGCACAATCTTATATGTGTGTCTTCGGATGTAAGACTCATTTATGTTTAGTGGAGTTTACTGCCAGGTAAATGTGCATAGGATTGGAACCTTAAGTAGTTGGGCAGTCTTAAGTAGGGTGGTAGTCAGATGTGCATGTTGGAGATTTGCATGGTGGAGAGAGAGAGAGCGCGTGCAAAGTTAATACACATAACAAGGTCATGTTGATAAGAGCTGTACACTTCCTGAAACATGCTGAGCACTGTATGTGTGGTGCACCAAAATTCTGCACCGAGTAATGCTGTTTGGAACACCGGTTTTTTGTTTTTTTTTATCGGCCTTTAGATGAAGCAGATCAAAAGTGTCTGAGAGGGCTCACCCAGTCTGGCATGTTTGAAAATTCCTGAGTATTTGTTCCCGTAACTGATAGTGTGTTCAAGACGTGTTCATCAAAAGGACTCAAAGCAGAACTCCTAACTCCATAGGCAGCTCTTTACTCTTGCCGTAGAAGTTGCCCCGGGAATTCCTGTATCTGGATATTATTGTTAACTGTCAGTCATATAAGCACACTCTGTCCCTTGCTGACATTGTGCAGATTGGCACTGCAGAAGTCCACCCCCCCCTTCACCTGAAACTTTGATGTGAATTTCCTTAATGGTTAAGAACAAATACCCTTGAATAGTTAAGAATATGTCACAGTTAATGTCGTTCTCCTCCCCCAACACACTTTCATGAAAGATCCTAGGACCTGGCCCTGACCTTCGTTGTTGTTTAGTCGTTTAGTCGTGTCTGACTCTTCGTGACCCCATGGACCGGAGCACGCCAGGCACTCCTGTCTTCCACTGCCTCCCGCAGTTTGGTCAAACTCATGCTGGTAGCTCCGAGAACACTGTCCAACCATCTTGTCCTCTGTCGTCCCCTTCTCCTTGTGCCTCCATCTTTCCCAACATCAGGGTCTTTTCCAGGGAGTCTTCTCTTCTCATGAGGTGGCCAAAGTATTGGAGCCTCAGCTTCACAATCTGTCCTTCCAGTGAGCACTCAGGCCCTGACCTAGAAACCTCTAAATTGCAGGTGTTTGTGTGTGGTCTTCTGGTGGTGGGTAACAGAAAGTGATTTTGACACATGCTCAGAAGCACGATTGGTGGTTGTTTTGCATGTAGCAGAGAAAAGCTTAGTCATTGAGGACCAGATTAAAGTGTGCGGAGTCTTGGTTCAGATGAAGTTCTGGTCTTTGTGGCTTTTGGCTTTGGTCATCTCTCTCTTCTATTACAAACTCTTCTGCTCTTGTGAGGCCTTGCGCTAAAGTTAGCTGGGCACATAGGAGTGAAATGAGGACACCACTGGCAGTCTCCAGCCTAATTTCCCTTGCGTTTTGTGGAAATCAAGCAGGCCCGGGAAAAAGGAAAAAAATATCCACGTGGCAAGTCATCCAAGTTCTCCTTGAGAGGGGGAACAAAAAAAAGAAAAGAAAAGAAAACCTAATCCCTACTGAAAATGGAATTTAATAGAAACTGAATGCAGATGCCTTGACAAGTCACTGATTTCAAAACCCGACTCTCCAGAAAGTAACAAGGGTTATGGCTTAAATCACCCTTTGGCTCTGACTGTAAAAAGCATAAATCTGGTAACCAAGTAAAGGCAATAATAAGTAATAAAATCCTAGATATATAGCCTTGCTGCAATGCATTGCTTATAGGTAACAGTCAAAAGAGCTATAAAAGTTCCATTCAAGGGGGTGGGGAAGCACAGTTCAGTCAAACTGAAATAGAATCACGGTGCAATCCTAGACAGGTCTACTCAGATGTAAGCCCCATTGACTTCAGTGAAACTTGCTGCAAGGCAAGTGTGTATAGCATTGCAGTGTAGTATTAGGTATTCTCACTGGCCTGGTTCTCATCTAAAACAATTGGCTTATTGTGATGTGCAGTGCTGCTGAAATCGGGCCACTTTTACCCTTTCCTTTTCTGATTTGAGAAAACAAACCACATTGCTGGCTTAGCATTACACACGAACCAGTGCTCATGTGTCTCTTCTCTCCAAACCCGTGCTAGAAAGCCAGTTGCATGTAACACTAAGCCAGTTGTTGTGATGTGCACACTCTCAGCTCAGCAAAGGGCAAGACAGGACAGGTGTGATTTGAGCGGTGTGCACCAGCACACTGCTCATTTACAGTAAACCATGGTTTGTTTCTAACCATGGCTTACCAGTGGGTGTGAATGGGGTCAGTGGCAGCAGCTATCCTGGTTCTCAAGCAGAGGTTCTTCACATCACCTGCTACCTGATTATTTTTAGCCGCTTAGAGGTTTCAGTGCAAAGACAGAAGTACTGTTTTGGGGGGACAGGAGGCGGGCGGGTGTGGAGGACTCCCTGGTCCTGAATGGGGTAACTGTGCCCCTGAAGGACCAGGTGCGCAACCTGGGAGTCATTCTGGACTCACAGCTGTCCAAGGAGGCGCAGGTCAATTCTGTGTCCAGGGCAGCTGTTTACCAGCTCCATCTGGTACGCAGGCTGAGACCCTACCTGCCCGCCGACTTGTCTCGCCAGAGTGGTGCATGCTCTAGTTATCTCTCGCTTAGACTACTGCAATGTGCTGTATGTGGGGCTGCCTTTGAAGGTGACCCGGAAACTACAACTAATCCAGAATGCGGCAGCTAGACTGGTGACTGGGAGCGGCCGCTGAGACCATATAACACCAGTCTTGAAAGACCTACACTAGCTCCCAGTACGTTTCCGAGCACAATTCAAAGTGTTGGTGCTGACCTTTAAAGCCCTAAACGGCCTTGGTCCAGTATACCTGAAGGAGCGTCTCCACCCCCATCGTTCTGCCCGGACACTGAGGTCCAGCTCCGAGGGCCTTCTGGCGGTTCCCTCACTGCGAGAAGCCAAGTTACAGGGAACCAGGCAGAGGGCCTTCTCGGTAGTGGCACCCGCCCTGTGGAACGCCCTCCCACCAGATGTCAAAGAGAAAAATAACTACCAAACTTCTAGAAGACATCTGAAGGCAGCCTTGTTTAGGGAAGCTTTTAATGTTTAATAGGTTATTGTATTTTAGTGTTTTGTTGGAAGCCGCCCAGAGCGGCTGGGGAAACCCAGCCAGATGGGCAGGGTATAAATAATAAATTATTATTATTATTATTATTATTATTAGGCGGCATATAAAGGTTGTTAAACAAATGGATAGTTGTAGAGGCCTGGGATCAAACCCAGGACTTTCAGCATATAATGTGTTTGCTTTTATCACTAAGCTGTGGCTCGTCCCTGACAAACTTGCATCATCAACCTTCCATGTATGTGACCCCTCTCATCCACCCTGCTCCTCCATTTCTTTCTTGGGACGCTCGTTTCCCAGATTCCCCTCAAGTCATTGCGTGTCTTCCATATCTCAAGGGGGAGGGTTTGGCTTCATCCCACGATCTGGCTTGCAGAAACCATTTTTTAAAATGAGCACATAAACATTCACTCACCCAGAGGAACAGTGGCTCTATTTTAACTCGTCATGCATTCAGCTTCTCCTTACTCATTTAAAGGAAATCCACAAACACTCCTAGCTTCTAGGTTCCCAAGCCATGCAATCAACAAAATTACATGCTCCTCATGGTGAGATTCTGCAACCTAACCGTAGTAGCTGTGGGCACGTTGTGCAGCATCAGGGTCCACATCGGAAGTGTGTTGCAGACTGGAGAGCGTTTTATTCGTATGTGTGGTCCGATGGAACAGAGCCTCAGACTTGGCCTTGGGAAAAGACAGCTTAGCTGTGAACTCTCTGGGTGGCCTTATAGGCCAAGCCCCCCTAGCTTTCGGACTCAATTCCCAATTTGTAAAATGAGAGCAACACTGTCATAGGACAGGCAAACAAACAAATAAACAAACAAAAGCTAGAAGCACTTCAGTCATGAAAACCGTAATGTAAACTGTTCGTGATGATAGCCATATTTTCTCCACGCAGAAGTCTTGTTTTACTTCTTATATTTTTGAAACTTCTTGGCTTCGTAATTGTATTTCCAAATTTATTTCTGCAAGCGGGAGTGCTAACAAAGAGCAGGTTGTTCAGGGTTCTGACAAGAACCTAGGCAGAACTCCAGAAGGAAAGGTAGCTATTCTGGGCAGCTTGCTGCCCATACGTCTTTCCCAGTCTCTTACTGTTTTCTGTACAAAGTAGTTCAGTTTGTTGCTGCTGATCTGTACTGTATGGTTAACTGGAAGTTGTTGGTTGTTGTCTCCCTCTGCCACCCCCTACACCAGTTTGTCTACACACACAGGCGCACACACAGCACAGCATCACTCTTTCTCCATCTGTGCTGAACAATGGAAATCTCTCCTATGCTTTGCACATTGATTTTGTGAAAATACTTTAGCCCTAAAAAGAAGCAAATACGCTAACCATGGATTTTCTCTTTTGACCGTCTCGCCTAGAATTTGCTCTTACTGGCAATGGCTCTCCAGCTACCCAGCCTTTCTTAAACTGGGGAGGTCATGATTCTCAGGGCTGATCTTTCCATTAGGTGAATGGATGCAACAGCCTCAGGTGGCAGGTCTGGGAACAGCCGTCAATCCACTCCCCCAAGTTTGCTTCTACTGGCTAGTTCAGGGGTCCGTGGGCTGGATCAGGCCCAATTGCCTTCAGGATCCGGCCCGTGGACCATCCATGGATCGGCGTGGGGGTTCTGTTTGTTTGGGCTGCGCCATTCCCCCTCCCCCCCGCGCGCCATTCCATTCCCCGCCTCTCTCACACACACCTCCCTTCCTCCTCCTGGCTTCTCCCTGCCCTGCCTAGAGGAGGAAGGGGGCTGGCTGAGCGCCATTTTAAGCAGCCCCTCTCCAGAGCCAGCCCTTTTGCTCCACTCATCTTCCCTCCACTGCCACCCTGGTGCTCCTGTGAGCCAGAGAGCGGAGAGCTCGCTCTGCCTACCCACAAAAAGCAGCAGCAACAGTGGTGGTGGTGGCAGCAGCCCCTGGGAAGCTAAGCGCAGCAGCTGGGTGGGGAGGAAGACTACTTGCCCCCCTTGCCTCTTCTTCCAGCTCCCCCCCCCCCCGGTGCCACTTCTCCAGCCCACCACAAGGTCTGAGGGACAGTGGACCGGCCCACGGCTCAAAAAATTTGCCGACCCCTGGGCTAGTCTTCCTACCTGGCAAGTCTCTCTGCTTCTTCCTTCCCACCCTTGCTTGGCAGTGGCTACTTCCCTCAGAGCAAGTCATTCTGGTGGGGTGGCTGTGCTGCTGTGGCCAATGATGCCTAAAGTGTGTGTGGTGGGTTATAGTTCCTGTAACTTTGCAAACATTTTTGCTTCTGGTTCTTGGCATCGTTTGTTGCCGCTGCAAAAAAACTTCCATGGGATGCTTGAAGGGGCGGGATCCAACCCACCCCCAGGTCCTCTGTAGTGTGAAGCAGGGAATGATGAGATGATGTGAGAGGTCCTATCTGGCACTGCAAAATAGCATGAGCTGGGTGTGGGGAGGACTGCTGCCAAAGAAGCAGTGGCAAAGCAAACAGAAGTCAGCGGCAAGGGACAGGGTGCTTCCGCACTGCTAATGCAGAAGGGATGAAGAAGAGCAGCAGCAAAGTCAATGGCTGCTCAGGCAGCTCAGTCTCTCGCATCAGCCCCGGCATGGATTGAAGTTGGGATCATTTTGATGCAAAGGGTGTGTTCTGGCACTGAGCTACAGTCCCTCATATAAAGGAACACAACTGTTGGTTGCACACCACAAGATACTCCCCTGTTTGTTTCCTAATCACGTTTCTATACAGTGGTGCCTCGCAAGATGAAAAGAATCCGTTCCGCGAGTCTCTTCGTCTTGCGGTTTTTTCGTCTTGCGAAGCAACCCCATTAGCGGATTAGCGCTATTAGCGGCTTAGCGGGCTTAGCGGATCAGCTGATTAGCGGCTTAGCGGATCAGCTGATAAGCGGCTTAGCGATCAGCTGTTAAGCGGCTTAGCGGATCAGCTGTTAAGCGGCTTAGCGACTTAGCGGATCAGCTGATAAGCGGCTTAGCGGCTTGGGAAAAGGGGGGGGGGGAGGAAAAAAACCCTGCAGGAACTCGCAAGACATTTTCATCTTGCGAAGCAAGCCCATAGGAAATTCGTTTTGCGAAGCACCTCCAAAACGGAAAACCCTTTCGTCTAGCGGGTTTTCCGTCTTGCGAGGCATTCGTCTTGCGGGGCACCACTGTACTACTGTGTATTTTGCCAAGACAACTCTTGATTTCGGCTTTGGATTTATGTAGATTCATGAATTAACTCAGAGGTTGAGATAAGGTTAGTCCTCCTTGCATTATCAGATGTGCTTGGCTCTACAGGCTGACGTGAAACACCCAGAACCCTTAACTACTTTGTGTGTGTATTGTTAACCTCTCTTGGATGCAGCCCTTTGTGGGAAACTGTTGCACAGTTTGAAATCTAACATTACCAAAGTTAAGAAAGCTTGCAAGCTTGCAGAATCCCTTACAAGTTATTCCTTCCCTTCTTCCAATGGCTTTAACAACAGTTAAGGTTTATATCTGAACTGACCATGAGCTAAAAGTTCCGTATCCATACTGGTATTAAGACAACTTCATATGGTCGTATATCATAATTGTTCCTTGTTCCTTGTTCATTTTTCCCAGTACAGCTCTGCTCATACGACTCTTATTGGCCTTATTCAGACATCACGCTAAACAATGGCTATGAGACATGAATGAGCCTAATAATCTTTTTCAAAGATCATGCGCTCCCCTCTCCTGTGTGGCTAGGAGTGCAGAATTTCTGTCTTTGTGTAACCACAGTATGTCAAGACTATCCAAACTGAGTTTAATATTAACTGTGGTTAGTTTAAACAAACTTCAAACCACAGTTTCCAAAGCTGGCTTGTTTAACCATAGTTAATGTTAAACGAGGTTTACAGGTTTGGATGATGTCGCAAACCACACTAAAAGAGGCACTGCCATCTTTAAAGGAAATCTATTCCCCCCCCCCCAAAAAAAAACCTGTGTGCCTGAAAATTACAGCACATAACTTCAGGAAAGAAGTCAACAATGACTTGAATCATGATGGCAGTTGTAGCAAACATATCTGAGCTTTGTGAATACTCCGTCTCAGCTCTGTAGATCGGGCATTTATCACCAAAACCCCTTTTCATTTTGCCCACTGACTGGTTCTGTGAAACCTGGAAATTTGCATACTCCTAATGCAGCTTTGATATCATCTAGTAACAGGTGTGCCATTTTGCCTCCTACTTCTGCCTAAAGCACATCAAAGCAAGTGCCCTTTCTTTATCGACTGGTTCTGCAAGTTAATAAAAAGGAGAGAAGTGGGGACTTTTAACTGGGAATAACCACCCTTCAGATGGGCTCTTCAAAATAAAAATTACACAGGCAGTATTTGGCTTAGTTATACCTTAGTTCCTCAGTGTTGGTCTGCAGTGAAACAAAAACTTGTTTTGCATCCAGAAGGTTTTATTGCTTTATGGGTGTTATAAACAACACTGTGTGTTTGCAGTAGGCACTGCTAAGTAACAAGAGAGCTCTGCTATTTGTAGCACAGTGAGAGTTAGTGTGACAAGTGTATGGCAATGACAGCAATGAGCCAGGAAGCCTCTGATTTGAATCTCACCTTGGCAAGGCAATTCAGTAGGTGGTCTTAGGCTAGTCTCATCTCTGAGGACTTGAGTAAGCACTGACCCAAAGCTCAGGTAATGGTGACAGTGGTTGAGCTCAGAGTGCCTTTAATGAATTCCTTAAACTCCTCCCCTTGAACTTGCCTCCCCCAGTTTAAGCCAAATCATCGTCACTCTGTATCCTTCTAAGAGCAGTACAGTGGTACCTCGGGTTAAGAACTTCACTCGTTCCGGAGGTCCGTTCTTAACCTGAAACTGTTCTTAACCTGAGGTACCACTTTAGCTAATGGGGCCTCCTGCTGCTGCTGCGCTGCCACCGCACAATTTCTGTTCTCATCCTGAAGCAAAGTTCTTAACCTGAGGTACTATTTCTGGGTTAGCGGAGTCTGTAACCTGAAGCGTATGTAACCCGAGGTACCACTGTATCAAGAGAAGGCCAAAAAATAGGTAAAAGTGCCGGTCTCCCAACCACCCAGTAATCTCAGAACTGCTTCAGCCAACCAGTTTCCAAGCAAGGTTATCTTCTGGCTAGTAAGCAAACCTTGCAAAAGTTATGTTTGGAATTGCCATTTCAAGGACACAGGCTGTTGGCTTCTGTTATTACAGTGCAAAGATAAAATATTTTCCATACAAAATAAATAATATTCTGCTCAGAAAGGGGAGTGGGGTGAGGGGAGATAGGGGCAAGGAGAGTTCTTCTGGTAGCCTGATAGCAACAGGGCAGAGAGCCCCAGTGTGTCATTCCTGGTAGCCAAGTGTTTTTCCCTTTTGAGTATACGGATTCTGGAAAGTGGAGTGGGTACAATCCACCATGCAGTTCTTCACAGCCCTGGTTGATCAGGAGCTACATATGTGGGGGTTACGTTCTGGGGGCCGCACCTAAAGGCAAATCGCGTATAGTCAAAACCAATTGGGTTCAGAACCTTGCTCCCTTTCTGCCTATTTTATTTTACCACCAGCATAAAGCTAAATGTGCACAAGTTAAATGCACGCAAGTTGCAAACTTACTGTAGCTGCAGTTCATTTGAATCAGATGTGCAGAGGAGAACTCTCCAGTGGGAGTGTGCCCAAAATGTGTTTGCGAGGCTTTGGAGTTGCTTGCAAGGTATAAAAGGGCAGATATGTTTTGAATCCTTGCTGTGATCAAAAACTTCCATCTTGCAGCTCCAGAGCACCCCGACCTCACGTCCACAGTTCATAAACGCGTAGCATCTGAATGTTATTATTTTTCTGAATTAAACTGCTAACATTTGAAAACCAAAGAGGATAATTGAGATGATGCCGCCAAGATAACAAAAGCATAGATTTTCGTATCTGTATTTATTCCAGCTATATTTCTGAATATATACTGTATGTTTAAAGCAGCATTGATGTTCAGCGTTGCCTGTGCTACAAGCATGGACAGTAGATGAAAGTCTTCCTTTTTATGTCCGGTTTAGCTTGCAGGCAAGGTATGCTTGTTAGATAGTTTAATTGAGTTATGCAGCAGTCAGGCTTGAGCAAAACATAGCCTAATTTGCAATCCAGCTAAGGTTCTGCACAGAACTCTGATGAAGGAGTTTTGGTTTTGCAAGACTTGTTTTCATTGGCTGTCATTCGTGACTTTTGGCAAGGAATAATAGGCAGAATCATTTAAGGGAGTGAGGAGACTCTAGGGAGGTCGTGTTGAGCAGAGCAGGGGTCATCAGCGAGGGTCAGGGGTGGAGAATAAGGTGAAACAGAGGCTTAAAGATAAGGTTGGACAAAGCTTTGGGAAGCTTTAAAAGTGAGGTCAAGAAGTTGAGTACATGAAGGAAAGAGGAGCCAGTGAGAGTACAATGTCTTGGAGCCAGGCTGTAGCTCATTGGTAGAGCACTTGATTTGCAGGCAGAAAGTTCCAGGGTCAACCCCAGGGAACTTCATTTTTTCATGTCTCTTAAAGGTTAGGTAGAAATGGTGGACACAGGTGGCGCTGTGGGTTAAACCACAGAGCCTAGGACTTGCCGATCAGAAGGTCGGCGGTTCGAATCCCCGCGACGGGATGAGCTCCCGTTGCTCGGTCCCTGCTCCTCCCAACCTAGCAGTTCGAAAGCACGTCAAAGTAGATAAATAGGTACCAGTCCGGCAGGAAGGTAAACGGCATTTCCGTGCGCTGCTCTGGTTCTCCAGAAGCGGCTTAGTCATACTGACCACATGACCCAGAAACTGTATGCCGGCTCCCTCGGCCAATAAAGCGAGATCAGCCCCGCAACCCCAGAGTCGGTCACGACTGGACTTAATGGTCAGGGGTCCCTTTACCTTTACCTTTAGCAAATGGTGTGAAAAAACTCTGCCTGAGGCCCTGAAGAACTGACACAAGAACTGGACTCAGTTGATAGGTCCTTTGATCACATACATGGCATCTTCTTATGTTCCAGGGAAGGGATTTGGGGGAAGGCATTGCATGGTCTGAGAGACTGGAGAGGTGTATGATTTTGGCAGTGGCGTTTTGGATAGAGGTGAGATGATAGAAATGTGAAAGTGGGAGGGCCAGAAAGGAGAAGGCTGCAGTAGGCAAGATGGGAGCTGACTAGCACAAAGAACCTGAATCTTAGCCGAGAGGAGTGGATGGGTTTTAATTATATTGCGTTCTTGAAGATGCAATGTGGTTTGGCAACTCTTTTGATGTGGTGGAGGGCGAAGGAGAAGAGAAAAGTCGTGGAGAGAGAGGCATGGAAAGAAAGATGAACATTTTAGCCTTTCGGCTTTCAGCTTGTGTCATCTCCTTGAAAATACATGCAAGATATCGCATAAGGCAGCAGAGGTTTAGGACTGGAGTCTTCCTTCTCCTGGATGGGCTACCTTCCCAGGTTGATGACCCCAATCTGCGCCTCATTTCCCTCTGCAGCACATGCAGAAGTCATCTTCTTGATTGTTAGACCCACTATTGGTCTCAGTCTGCCAGAGCCTGAATTTGCATGCAGGGGAAGTCCTTAAGTCATTGAAGGTTTGAGACCCATTGAAGGCTACCCTCACATGGTTTAGCCGGCCAGTTAAAACCATTCCCAGGGTGTGGCTGCTGTCACATGCTTACAGCTTCTAGGAGCCACAGGTGAGAGCTGTGGGGAACAAAGATGGACAAACTAACCCAGAAGGAGCCCAAGGTGTCCCCCACTAGAGGTATTACCCCTCCCCAACACCCCATACATTCAATAATCTGCTACTATTGCCATTATATATATTTTGTTCATTCTCTCCCCCCTCTAAATGAGCTTTTTATTTTTTGAATGTTGCCTTCTACTTTCTTTAAGCTTCTGTCTATCACAGCATAGCTTACTCCTGGGTGTTCGAATACTAACTAAATGTTGGATTAATCTGCTGAAGTCTAGCTGAGACTTGCCTTGTTCTCTACTGTGAGCAGAAAGCCCAGAGCCTTTAAGCTCTCCTGCGTGGGTGTGGTGGACAAAGGTGAATTTCTATGTGTTTCTGTAACAAAGCAACGGGTGTGGCGCCAATATCTTAGAAGAGACACCGAGTATATCCTCCGCACTGGCCTTTTATTCCTCGGAGGGGCAGCCTCCTGCGGCGATTACTTTGTGTTCTTCCAACCGGCGGCAAAAATAGTTAACTACATAAAGAGACGGCGTGATATAGGAGCTTCCCTCTTTAAGACACCTCACTGGGAGATGTGGTGCCTCTCTGGCATGCAGCAATTCGCATTGCTAAGAGAGTAAGCTTCGTGTGGCCCAAACAGCAACCTCAGTGGTTGGGGGGGGGTGCGGTTTAATTGAGGAGAAGCCAGCCCCTCCTGAGAGCACTTAAGTGAGGAAAGGAAATCTTTCCCCTAAGCAGGGTTCCTGATAACAGTGTTCATAAATACCACGCTTTCATTCGTCATACTCAATGTCAATAAAACAGCTGTTTAAGCAAATCTATGAGCTGACCCTTTACATTTCTGCTTGTGAATTTGGACCAGTCCGTGGAATAACCCCCACTTTTTTTTTATTCTGGTTGTTTTCCAGCAATCGTTCTCCAATGAAGTCCATTGTGTTGAAGAAATTTTAAAGGTGAGTGTATCTGCCTGTGGTTGGTGTGTGCTTTAAGCAACAGATGTGGGCAGCAGAACCATTTATTTCTGCTGTGTAAAGGAAGGAATTGCTTGTTTTTTTCTGTGGCTAGCTACAGGGTGTGAATTCAAAGGTTGTTTGCTTTGGACGAACAATAAAGGTTTCCTTTGAAATGCTTCAAACTACCCAACCTGAATGTTTCTGGGCAATCCTTGTAATAGGTTTGAAACAAAACCATGTGTTTCATTTTTTCTAAATTGCTAGCCCTAGATAACATACTGTATGTAAATACGACCTTTGTATGCTGTGCAGTTCTGTGGGTGGTTTACGCTAAATAAGCAAACAATTGAAATTTCAAGTAAAACTTTTTTTAAAAAAAAAACACACTTTTTTTAAAAGGAAGGGGAAGAGATACAAAAATTCAGCCGTGAGTTTTGGTTTTTTGCAAGATCTCATTTTCAACTGCATCTTCAAAATTAAAAGCACATAAAAAAACAAGCAGAGGCCCAGACCACCTGTGTTTTTTAAAAAAGATCTAGGTGAACAGAAAGTTACTGAAAAGGCCGCAAAGATGGGCGCCCCGTGAGCCTAACTGAGAAGGTTATTCCATAACTGGGGTGCTGCTGTTGAAAACACATTTCCTAGAGGTTATTCACTTCATTTCATTTGGTGGGGGCACCAAAAGCAGGGCCTCTGAAGAGGTTTGTGTAGGTCCATATGGCCTTTAAAGTAACCTGGTCTATAAAGGCATTAAAAAATTTAAAAGGCCAATGCCATTTAAGGTGTTGAAACCACCACATTAAATTGGGCCCAGAAACAAACTGAGAGCCAGTACCATGTGGCTGTGTACATACTGTACCTTGAAAGCACATTCAAAGCACATTGCCTGCCTCAGAGAATTCTGGGCACTAGTTTTACCCCACACAGATTAATAAAGGTAAAGGTAAAGGTACCCCTGCCCGTACGGGCCAGTCTGGCCAGACTCTGGGGTTGTGCGCCCATCTCACTCAAGAGGCCGGGGGCCAGCGCTGTCCGGAGATACTTCGGGTCACGTGGCTAGCGTGACATCGCTGCTCTGGCGAGCCAGAGCCACACACGGAAACGCCGTTTACCTTCCCGCTAGAAAGCGGTCCCTATGTATCTACTTGCACCCGGGGGTGCTTTCGAACTGCTAGGTTGGCAGGCGCTGGGACCGAGCAACGGGAGCGCACCCCGCCGCGGGGATTCGAACTGCCGACCTTTCGATCGGCAAGCCCTAGGCGCTGAGGCTTTTACTCACAGCGCCACCCGCGTCCCCACACAGATTAATAGTTCCCAGCAAAAATTCGCAAACTATCGAACTTCTCCCTGATAAGGTTATTCCATAACTGCTATTGAATACACACTTTCTCTAGGGTCCCTCACACCCCAACTTTTTCTAGTTTGTGCCACTTCATCAAGTATTATTAGCAGAAGCTTTTTTTCCCTCCCTTTCCCCTGCCCGGGAAATAGTGGACACATGCATCTTAAAAACGGCACTGTATACTCTATACCTCGTAATAGCCAAAGGAAGTTGATATGGGTCTGAGGTTCAAAGCAGAATCTTAAATTCCAGTGCCCCAGTTCTTCTCTGCTGCTGCTGCTGCTGCTGCTGCTGTTTTTAATCCACCAATTCAGACACAGTTTAAAATTTCGTATGCAGTATATTCAAAATGATTGGTGGCAGTAGAAGGTAGAAGGATGGTGGTATTGTGCATTTTCCTACCCCAAACCAAAGTCCACAAATGCCAGGGAAGAACACACACACACACACACACACACACACACACACACACCGTGATAGCTGCAAGGCCCTCAAGAACCAAGAAGCAAAAACGCGGATTATAATCTTGTGCTGTCCTAGTGCTTTGGGTTTACATGTGTCTTGATGCTGGGTAAGTACAGGAAATGGGCATTAAAGACTGGTTTTCATTTTTACCATTCTTTTTCTCTCTCTCTTAGGAAATGACCCATTCATGGCCACCTCCTTTGACAGCCATCCATACTCCTAGCACAGCTGAGCCTTCAAAGTTTCCTTTCCCTGCAAAGGTATAATAATAATAATAATAATAATAATAATAATAATAATAATAATGGTTGCTTAAATCTAATCAGTTAAAAATGTCAACCCATTGAAAGAAGTTTGAATTGAAAAACAATAAAATGATGACTGTAAACGTAATCACTGCAGAACACAAAGTCAGTATATTCACATTGTCCTGCGGAAGATACTCTGAAGACAAAACAATAGCTTAGCAATAGTATATTTCTTTACGGTGTTCAAGTATACGGTGTTCCATTCATTATATCAGTACTCATAGTAAGTCATGACGTGTTAATTGTCTTGCGATGCTCCCCTTTCTCACCCCTTATGCCTGGAATTGCCTTTCAGGCCACCTCCTCACTTCTTTGAAATTATTCTTCAAAGCTCAGCTTCTCTGTGCAACCTTTAACAAAGACTTTTAGTCCCCATTTCTTACGGTTTTTGTAAACTACCCTCAAAACTCAGTTAAAGGGTGAAACGTAGATTTCTAAAATAAGTAAATGATATAAAAGCAGTTTCTTTCCCTGTTTACCCCTGCCTTCATTTCTTTTCTGTTGTTCCTCTGTGCCGATTGTAAGCTCCTTGGGGCAGAGACCTGACATCTTATCCCTCAGTGGCATTATATAAATCACCGTAAGAATTGTTGCAACATTCCTGTAAAGCAGGCTGGTATTATCCCTGTATGGTAGATTAAAAGACTGATAGATACTGGTGTGATTAAGGTCACCTAGTTAGTTCACAGCCAAAATGAAAGTTGAAGGTGGGAGCTTAGCTACTATTCTATGATTAAAATTTCCATTCCCCCTCTTTCTAGGAAACCCAGCATGGTGGATCAGTCATACAGAGCCAGAGTAAGTGAGAGATCTAAAAATCTATGTGCGGTTGCTTGGATACAGTCTGCTGTGTCCTGCTGTGGTTGCGTTCATTTCAACAGGGATGGAAGAGAAATTTCCATTCAAAACTTTACTGAAATGAAAGCATGTTGAACAATAGAAGTGTCTGTTGGCTTGAGCCCAGTGTTTGTCGGCTGCATACATTTCTGCAGGCACTGTAAACATTCCTATATTTGTATCTATTGTGCATTTACTTGTAAACAGAGGAATCTTTCAGAAGCAACAAAAACGACTCAGTCAATTACAGTGGTACCTCCGGTTGCGAATGGGATTTGTTCCGGAGGTCCGGCCGGATCCCAAGGTTTCTGCAACCCGAGGAGAAGCGCTAAACTGCTTCTGTGCATGTGCATGGGGTGGTAGACCATTTCTGCGCATGTGCACGCAGCAACACACTTCCAGGTTTGCCGCTTTCGCAACCTGAAGTTTAAGTTACCCGAGGGTAACGTAACCTGAGGTGCTACTGTAATTGGAATTGGCAGCAGCTGCTCCTAGCTATCACTGCAATATGGAAGTTGAGGCAGAGCGATGAACCCATGACCATTCCAGTTGTGCTTTTTGCAAGGTTGAGCTCCAGCTATTGATGGGGCTGATCGAAGCAGATTTCGAAGTAACCCCATGTGGTGTAGTTAGCCCCACTCCAGGTAACATTCTGTCTCTTGATATGTGGTTAAAGCAGATCACATGGCTACACATGATGGTGTTTATGGTTACTGGGTCATTAGCATGATGCACGGCCATGTGATCGTCACTAACCACATGGAAACAAGATGTAAAAGTTTCCAAGGAATAGTGTGGGAATACCTGTGGAGGGAGGAAGCTGTATGCCACCTGTGTACCACTTACCCTTATCTTGGTTGTAAAGCCAATCAATAGTGGTCATTTCAGTCTTTCCTGGGCTCCAGGCAGCCTTCCTGAATTATCTGTAATAGAAGTATAGAATTCCACTGAGCAGAAAGGCATTTAACACCTGTCCAAAAGTTTGAGCCGTGTTTATTTATTTGGTCCTTAGCTGCATTAGACACATCGCCGTCTTTAACTTGTGGGATAAAAATGAAAGTTGCAAACTGTTGGGGAAACTGTATGAATCCATACCCCTAGCATGGATTCAGACGATATGCCATCAATTAAAAGTTGCTGCCCTAATTATCACAGATTGCATAATGCATAAATCTTTGTGTGTGAGAGGCATACACACACTGAGAGAGGGGAGGGCAATAGAAAACAATTTAAATGGTACAATGCTTGTACAGCCTAAAACATTTGTTGTTGTTTTACAGAGCAGTATGATGCACCTTCTAAGACGTCTATTTCTCAGCAAGGAAAATCGTAAGTAGCTGCACCTTGTGCCTCTGAACATTAGTTAAGTCAGGGTGGGGAACGTCTAGCCTGCCAGGCCACCCCATTTGGCCTACAAGCCGGCTCTAATGAAACGACACCCCTCAACCACACACATCACTTCAGCTGCAGAAATGAGGGCTGAACTCCCCAAACATTCATGGGGAGTTCAGTTCTGCTTGGTGTGGCTTCTTCCCTCCCACAACAGCAGAGACTTGTGGAGCCTAAATTACCTGGAAAATGTTATCATGGCCTAAACCTGCAAATATTAAAGAGTCCACGTCATCAAATGCATGAACTGCAAACTTTAGTTGTATGTTTAGACACAATGTGCTTATTTTTCATGTACTCTCACTCTAATTATATGGCACCATCTGTACTTGTTGCATTTAAATTCCCTCTCATTTCACTGCTTACACTCCCTTACAACCATATGCATCAATACCTAACATGGCTAGAGCCATCCTGAAAATGAATTCTACTGGGAAGCTGAGGACAGCCTCCTGGCCACACCTGCAAATCCACATGTTTTTTGTGAAAGCATAAGCACAGTGCAGCATTGAATGCTATACTTTAAATGTCTGGGAGCAATGCATTTGCTTCTGGATGGTTGCCCTCAGTTTCCAGGACATCAAGATGTTGTTTGAAACATCTGTTCATGTGCAGACTGCCACTAAAGAAATTATTCAGGCTTTTCTGAAACTAGCTACTTGGTTAGCTTGCACTAGAGCAGGGGGCCGGTCCACTGTCCCTCAGACTTTTTCAGCAGGGGGCCGGTCCACTGTCCCTCAGACCTTGTGGGGGGCCGGACTATATTTTGGGGGGGCAAATGAACAAATTCCTGTGCCTGACAAATAACCCAGAGATGCATTTTAAATAAAAGCACACATTCTACTCATGTAAAAACACTCTGATTCCCAGACCGTCTGCGGGCCGGATTTAGAAGACGATTGGGCCGGATCCAGCCCCCGGGCCTTAGTTTGCCTACCCATGCACTAGAGCAGTGTTTCCCAAACGTTTTTGGGCAACGGCACACCTGTTTACCGGAAAAAAATCTCGCGGCACACCACCATTAAAGCCCCGCCCCCGTGACGTCATTCGGGGAGCCGGCGGCCCGGGCCTGAGCTGGAAGGAGAGGCGGTGCTTTTCGGCACAAGGCAATCGGCCTGGAATTGTTTCCCGCGCGCTGCGAAAGGGAACAGCTGCGGTCGCGCGAACCCTCCGGCGCTGGGAGGGGAAAGGGCGGAGTCGCAGAGCACCAGCTGGCCGAGCGGTTGCGCGCAGCGTTGCGCTTTTGGAGAGCGTGCGGCTGCTGCTAGGGGATCCGGGGACGTGAGCAGGCCTGGCCCGACCCGGGTTGAAGGAGGACAAGCCGGCAGCGCGCCAAGTGAGTTCGGTTGCGCACGACGGCCCCCGCTCCCCCCACCCCCGCCGGATCCTCGCCGCCGCCGCCTCTCGCCCGCCTCCCTCCCACGGCACACCACCCGATGTCTCACGGCACAGTAGTGTGCCGCGGAACACCGGTTGGGAAACACTGCACTAGAGGTTAGCCACACCTCAAAGAATTGTGCAAGCGGCTCCATGTGATCAGTGGGGCTTTTGACAACTTTTCCAAATTGTGTTGCCAGCAGGCCACACCCATGAAGATGGCACATTGCTTTTGCAAGAGAGAAAGAGAACAAATGAAATTATTTCTTTGGCAAAGCTAGCTGCACACATTAAAGTTCACATATTAAGCAGCCCCATGATTCTTTTGATTATGTTGATGATTTAAAATTGGACTGGAGCCAGAACCTTAGTTTCTCAGCTTGCCACTGCCTTGACAAAACTTTGCCATGTTGCTCCATTTGTTTGTTTGTTTGAGTGGGAGTAGAGGGGCTTGATAAATTAGGGACAGGTTTTCTTATTGAAGATTAAAATCTCTGGTGAGACTTAAGCACAGATACAGGTTTCATCTTGTTTGGCAGAAGTAAGAATTATGTCTAGCTTGATTTCCATGGTCAGCAAATCTTCCTTAATTGTCTGTGTGCATGAATGTTTCTAGAAAACAAAACATTTACACCAGCTGTTGCTAGGAATCTTTGCTGTAAGTGTACCTATGCTGGAAACAAGTGGGAACAGTGACAATACAGAACCCTTCCTAATAGAACTTCTGCTTAGAAACACCGTAGAACACTGAAGCACAATGCACATCTCTTAAATTTCCCATTTCATGTTAGTTTCCCAAGTGCTATGTTATTTTTAAGTATGCCATTAGAGTCATGTGAGATTTTCCTTTGGCACTGTTATTTTACACGTGATGAACTCAGGGCTCGGGGGCCAGTTAAACGGCCTCTGTGGGCCACAGGTTGGGGTCCCCTGGCCTAGACCATGTAAAAAAATGAACATAATGTTTTAGCTGCAGTTCATTCATTTTCAACTTTGCATTCTAGTTATAAAAAAGCGTGCCTAGACATTCCGTTGTTGCGCCCATAACCTAGCTTTAAGGTGCTGTTTAGCTCCTAGCTTTCATATCTCAGTATTTATCAATGTGTGTGTAAGAGAACAGTTATGGGAGGAAGATTTACAGGGTTAACCAGGAGGTATCAGTACCTAGAGGGATGCGGGTGGCGCTGTGGGTTAAACCACAGAGCCTAGGACTTGCCGATCAGAAGGTCAGCGGTTCGAATCCCCTCGACGGGGAGAGCTTCCGTTGCTCGGTCCCTGCTCCTGCCAACCTAGCAGTTCGAAAGCACGTCAAAGTGCAAGTAGATCAATAGGTACCACTCTGGTGGAAAGGTAAACGGTGTTTCCGTGCGCTGCTCTGGTTTGCCAGAAGCGGCTTAGTCATGCTGGCCACATGACCCGGAAGCTGTATGCCGGCTCCCTTGGCCAGTAAAGCGAGATGAGCGCCCCAACCCCAGAGTTGGTCACAACTGGACCTAATGGTCAGGGGTCCCTTTACCTTTACCTATCAGTACGTAACAGCCGTGATGGTAATTGCAGAGCCTTCACATTCAATGAATCGGATAAAACTCACAAAATTAATATTTTGCAATTAATATTTCTTTAAACCAGTGGCTTCCCCATTTAAAACTGTGAAACTGTTCCTTAAGAAAACTGGTTTTGAAATGGTGTGAACAGGCTCCAAACACACGGTAAATAATTTTCACTAAATTGTGATCATAAACACAGTCTTCTAGTTAAATATTTAAAACTGAAGTCATTTGCTCTGCAAATAAAATGCAGCACATCTCTATTCAAGCAGCTATATTGACACTTCTGTTCAAACTGTACTTGGGTGGGCTGTGGTCTTTTACTTAATAGAAAGCTTTTATTTTAAATTGCTCTTATCTGAAGCCCAGAATCTATCAATGCTGCTTCCTTGTCAGGCAAACCTTGCAGAAGAATTGCATTGCTCAACAATACTTCTGGGGGGGAAACCGCCCCTAATTGGGCAAATCAATCAACTACTGCTTTCAGTTTTAACTGATGTTAACAATTTAAAAGGTGAAGCCAGTTGTTGATGAGAACAAGAGCCAAAGAATGTTCCACACACCAATGTTTTCTGTGTGGGTATCCTTATCACAAAGAACTGTGTGTACTTTGTTACCTTTGATGAGTGTACATGAAGCTGTTGTGTCACATGTACACATATCATGGCTTTCCAACATGTTTCAAAGTCATTTCAGGTGAGCAATGGCTTCACAATATTGAAGTTTTTCAGGTATTTTGGAAAAAGGTAGCATGTGCAAATGAGCAACTTTTAGAGATACTTTCTTACTGTAACCTTCCAAGTTTTCCTTTAGCCTGCACAATTCCATGTTGTGTTCTTTTTCTGCATGAAAATGGCGAGCACAATGTGTGAAACCACCCCTTCAGATCTTTTGACTTATGAGTTGTGAAATGCTTTTCAAGGCTACACGGATTGGAAGCTATTGTTTGCAAGCCTGGTTTTTGTCCCTTCTGCCTTTGTCCTATCCCCACGGAGCATCTTAAATCCATATAATTAATGACAGATTGGTTTTAGAGGAATATGAAACCTCCAGGACTAAAGCCAATCTCTTTATAACTAGGGATGAAGGTGGATTACTGCAGTCACAGCAGAATTGCTTGCTCCTTCTTCTGAGTCACCGGCCCCTGTCCCCTGCCAGAACCAGAACAGTGGGACTAGAGTCCTGGGAGTGTTCTGCTTTGGTATATATAACAGCTCCAGTGTCCTGCTGGAGTTGCAATTATGTCTGAACATAGAGCATAGTCCTTGGATGTGGCTGTATTTTATCAGGTGGCTTGGTTAATACCCATCTTACAATGGCTGCCAGTGCAGAAGAACATTCTCCTTTTCCTTGCCAATGAAAACTGTTTATCAGCAGTTAATGAGAACGCCCTATTGCTCCTCAAAAGTGTAGAAAAAAAAGATGGCTCCCCAAATATCGGTATATAAACGGGAATAAGCACCATTTGGACCGGGGACTTAATTAAGTTGATTCCTCAAGTTTGTTTGTTTTAATTAGTGCGCTCTTGGGTTTGTGTGTTGCTCTGCACAATGGTTCTCTTTCTTTCCGTTCTTCCTTTTCGAAACGCACGTGACCGTCTGAAACTCCAGCCACTTTGAGTCGCTCACGTTACAGAGTGTAGCCGACTGAAAACAAGCAGCGTTTGTGCTGGCTAATTAGAGGCTGAAATCCCTCTACATCTGCGTGCCCAGAGTAAGCAGGCAAGCTTTTTGCAGAGCAAACGTGGATTTCCCAGAGGGCTTTCCATTCTTGAGTTCGGCCCTCAAGTTTAGCACCTGGCTTCACTGGAATGGAAGCAAGGTTTTTGTTATTTACAGCAGCAGGTGGCAAGTTCAGTTCCCACTGATGTTAGGGGAGCCCTAGGAGAGACAAGCTTGTTCGTGCATTAGGGTGATCATATTTGGCATGTGACAAGTTTTAGGAGCTACTGTATTTTTTGCTCTATAAGACTCACTTTTCCCCTCCTAAAAAGTAAGGGGAAATGTGTGTGCGTCTTATGGAGCGAGTGCAGGCTGCGCAGCTATCCCAGAAGCCAGAACAGCAAGAGGGATTGCTGCTTTCACTGTGCAGCGATCCCTCTTGCTGTTCTGGCTTCTGAGAGTCAGAATATTTTTTTCTTGTTTTCCTCCTCCAAAAACTAGGCGCGTCTTGTGGTCTGGTGCGTCTTATAGAGCGAAAAATAAGGTACTTCTGTTTGTAAACACACAAACCCCTCTTCCTTCTAAATAATTAGTTCCCAAAGATGTAAGAGTTTTCCCCCAGCCCCGCACACTCAAAATGCGGTATGCCCAGCATTCTTTATTTTTAAAGTCCTCTTTCATTGTTTCTCCAGTGTCATCTAAGGATGACGGATCCAAAAATGTTATACTCTGTATACTCCAAAAGTTCAAGATTAAAAACATTGAAGATTATTTATTTATTTATTTATTTATTTATTTAAAAATTAATTTATTACCAGTCCGTCACTCTAAAGTCCCAAAGGCAGGTTTCAACATTAAAACATCATTAAAAACAATTTAAAACAACTTTGGACTATGATGCACGGAGAGTTAGTTGCATTGATTTTGGTTGCAGAGGCAAGCATGTGCAAGATTTCAAAAAGCTTAACTTTGACTGTATGTTCTGAACTGTTTGTTTTTTAAAGTTTTTTTTTAAATGAAATCTAGCCTTTCCTCTTAAATTAATCAAATCATTTAAGAGTTTGTTTAAAAAAAACAAAAACACATTGCTTATCAAATACTCTTTTCTTGTATGTAGTGAGTGATGACTCTCCTTTTTTTAAAAAAAGGAAAAGCTTCTATTGTCCTTCCTGGGAACAATTCGTCAGCTGCAAGTTTCTTGCTGTATTATTAATAGCTTATCTGAAAGCTATTAATAATATGCCAACAGAGGCAATTTGTGTCTGTCTATCTATCTTTCTTTCTTTCTTTCTGGGAAGAAGCCCTTCAGAAGATAATGGAAAAATAAACGGTGTCGTCTTTGGATAATAGATGTAGTCTTCACGGTCTTCCCACATAATGCCATTTTCTTCTGAAGGTTTTATTTGGAACACTGATGCCTTCATCTGGGATAATAAAACCTTACTACAGTTTCTTGTGTAGGGGCAGAAAAATTGTGCTTTGGGTTTGAGTGGCAACTATTTCATAATTATCCCCCTCCCCACTCCAAAAAAAACAAAAACAAAAACCCCACCACCACAACTGAGGACTGAGTCAAATGTGCAGTTTCCTGTGCATTAGTGATTTGGAGCTCCTGTGCTCATAGTCATAGAACGCTGCCTTATATAGCACTTGGCTGTTGTTCATCTAGCTCATTATGGTCTGCACTGAATAGTAGTGGCTCTTCATCATCATCATCATCATCATCATCATTTTATTTGTATGCCACCTTTCCACAGTTAAAAACAATGCTCAAGGCAGCTTACAACATGACAAGATTTACATAATTACAAAAGTCATAAACAAGACGAAGAAGAAGAGTTTGGATTTGATATCCTGCCTTTCACTCCCTTTAAGGAGTCTCAAAGTGGCTAACAATCACCTTTCCCTTCCTCCCAGACAACAAACACTCTGTGAGTTGAGTGGGGCTGAGAGACTTCAGAGAAGTGTGACTGGCCCAAGGTCACCCAGCAGCTGCATGTGGAGGAGCAGGGAAGCGAACCAGGTTCACCAGATTACGAGTCTACAGCTGTTAACCACTACACCACACTACACAATATATAAACCACATAAAAAAAATACACAACCAAATGGAAAACCATTTCCACATAAATCAAAATCTAAAACTAAGAATACAGCATTAATATCACAGTTTAAAATGACATAGGTAAACATAGGGCAGTGTTTCCCAACCGGTGTTCCGCGGCACACAAGTGTGCCGTGAGACGTTGCCTCGTGTGCCGCGAGATGCCTGGAGGGAGGCGGGCGAGTCGGGCGGCGAGAGGCGGGGCGGCGGCGGCGAGGAGAGGCCGCGCCTCCTGCTGTTGCCTGGCGCTCCTCCTCGCAGCCGGAAGCGCTGCCTGGGCGCCTCCGCGTGACTCTGCCTCGCTGGGTTTGGTCTCCCAGCAGAGACGGGTCACACGCGCCCCTCCCTCCCTCCCTCAGCCTGCGCGGAGGGAAAGCCAGAGAGAGGCATCGCTCCTGCGCGGCGGGAGAGGGAGCAGCCGGAGCGATGCCCCAAACGAACGCATGGGACCGGAGGGGAAATCCTCTCCGAGGCGGATTGAGCGCAGCTGAGAGAAGCCTTTCGAGGAGCTGCCGTGTCCCCTGGAAACCCCCTTCCCAGCTCTGCCTCAGCCGCCGCCGCCTCAGTTGCCGCCGTCCCTCAGTCCCTCGCTCTGCTGCCTCCTCCCACCCCCAAAGCTTGGAGGTTCCCCAGCAAGGGGGAGGGAAAAAACTTTCACTTTTGTGCGTCCCTCCCGGCGTGACGCTGCGCGCTGACGTCACGGGGCGGGGCTTTAATGGTGGTGTGCCGCGAGATTTTTTTTCAGTAAACAGGTGTGCCGTTGCCCAAAAACATTTGGGAAACACTGACATAGGGGACAAATAGAAGAAGATGCCTTCACCCCGGTATGGCTCCCCTTTATCACACACACAGCCCAACAAGACAATGACAAAAATCCACCAACAGCATACAAATCAGTATGGCTAACCTGATTCAAAAACACCCACCCACCCCACTCACACATGAAAACAAAGACCACCACAGCCAACCACAAATGAACAGCCACACCCTAGGCCAACCCCAACCTCTCTCGCCACCAAAGGAATGCAAGTGAGCAGCAGAGAACCTGCACAAGCAATGCTGACACCAAATCCTACGTATATTAAGTAAAATAGAAACACCGTCCCCCGATCCCACCCCCACCCATCTTCCACCCCTTTCCCCCTTTTCTTCCTAATGTCTCAACAAATGAAACTGATTTGTAAAAAATGTTACTTGGGAAAAAAGAGAGATACAATGCACAAATTTTTGTAAATCAAGAAAATCTTTAATAAAAATACATTTTAAAAAGAAAGAAAAGAGCAAATTGATGTGGAAACGTGGAGAACTGAACAAAGCAAAGAATTAGTACAGGCGTTCCATCCCAGACCCCGCCACACTCACATAAATGAAATTGCATAAAGTGGGGAGCACCCTTTAAACACACTCTCTGCCACTCTCTGTTCAATCCATACAAAACAACAACAACAATGTATCCCAAAATATCCACAACTAGAATGGAAGCTCTGGGGCTGGCAGGAGGCTGGAGGACATTCAGGAAAGAGGCTGCTGCGGCTGCGCTATTCCACACACCAGCTGTTAGGAGGGGAGGCTGAGCAGGGTAAACAAAGCCCCCCTCTGTGCTTCCGGTCTCATCGGGGCTTCCTCCACCCTCACTGACGTCGTTTTTGGGCTCCGGAGAGGGTCTCCTTGTGAGCCACAAGGACTTTCCAGCTCTCTCTCCATACCCCCTCCCCCCCCCCCATTTCTGGGTTTGAGTGGAATTGTTTAATTATTTCCCAGCGTTGTGCGCGACTTAAGTGGGGGGATGGGATGGGGCATCTGCATGTGAACCAGAAGCGCATGCTACACGTGATTGTTATCATGGTGCAATCGAGAGGATTACAGTATACAGTATAGGTTTTGTATGCCTTATGAGGTCATAGAATTCTAGACTGTACCACTCAAAATATGAGTGGGAGGTAACGTTTCTGAATGTTCTCCAGCATGCAAACAGCTTCCTGCAGGTAGAAATCATGAAAGCTTTCCCTCTGATATGCTGGGTTGATAATGCAACATGCATGGAACTTAGAAGGCACCTAGATGGTAGTGGCATAGTCTAGAATTCTGCATCTGCATATTGTTTAGATCCGCTCATAACAGTCATGGGAACTGCAGCAGCTATGCCTAGCTCAGGACATGTTGTGAGGGCACATGGACTCTCCTTCCTTGGAGGAGGTTTCTAAGCAGAGGTTGGATGGCCATCTGTCATGGATGCTTTAGCTGAGATTCCTGCATTGCAGGGGGTTGGAATAGATGACCCGCAGGGTCCCTTCCAGCTCTACTGTTCTATAATGCAGCCACCTGACTGAAGCTCAGCCAAGGGTCTGGGTCTGATCAGTGCTTGAATGGCAGACCACATGGGACGAAAGGCAGGACACAAGTTTGCTAAATAAAATAATAACTGGAAGTACAGTGATACCTTGGGTTACATAGGCTTCAGGTTACAGACACTTCAGGTTACAGACTCCGCTAACCCAGAAATAGTACCTCGGGTTAAGAACTTTGCTTTAGGATGAGAACAGAAGTCGTGCTCTGGTGGCGCGGCAGCAGAGGGGAGGCCCCATTAGCTAAAGTGGTGCTTCAGGTTAAGAACAGTTTCAGGTTAAGAACGGACCTCCAGAACGAATTAAGTACTTAACCCGAGGTACCACTGTATATCATGTGCACTTGATTTTCTTCCAATAAACTGGCTGGGTGTATTGCCTAGTCACAGATAACTGACAGCAAGTTAAAATGAGCAGCTAGGTAAAAGGTAAAGGTACCCCTGCCCGTACGGGCCAGTCTTGCCAGACTAGGGTTGTGCGCTCATCT
Organism: Podarcis muralis; assembly: GCF_964188315.1. Lineage (NCBI taxonomy): Eukaryota > Metazoa > Chordata > Lepidosauria > Squamata > Lacertidae > Podarcis > Podarcis muralis. Next base: position 15,615,196 of record NC_135663.1, read on the forward strand.
CACTCTATGGGCCGGGAGCCAGCGCTGTCCGGAGACACTTCCGGGTCACGTGGCCAGCGTGACAAAGCTGCATCTGGCGAGCCAGCGCAGCACACGGAACGCCGTTTACCTTCCCGCCAGTAAGCGGTCCCTATTTATCTACTTGCACCCGAAGGTGCTTTTGAACTGCTAGGTTGGCAGGCGCTGGGACCGAACGACGGGAGCGCACCTCGCCACGGGGATTCGAACTGCCGACCTTTCGATCAGCAAGTCCTAGGCGCTGAGGCTTTAACCCACAGCGCCACCCGCGTCTGAATGAGCAGCTACCAGCATGATTTTTTTTTTTACGCCTGGTTTGAGAATCTACTAAAAGAAATAGTGATTATTTTCTTAAACACTGCTTCACAAAAACGTATTCACGTGAAAGAATCATGTTGCCTCCAAAAATCACGAGGCATCAAAAATTCACTCCTTTGCTCCTGGCCTTTCATTGTAGGCTTCTGGAAATTGTCCTGTGAGCTCTTGTCTTTTGGGCAACTGCAGGCTTGCGTTTGTGTGATTTTGTATAAACCAACGCTGAAGAGCCGAGAAGAAAGGGGACATGCGTGTAGAGAACATGATTATTAGCCCGCTGCAAGAATCTGTAGGATTGCCCTCCAGGGTTTGTGGTTATGCTGATATAATCCCTTGGTAGATCTTTACATAATAGGATCCATTGTACACCACAAATGCCGAAGGACCAAACTTCATTAGGATGTGTTTACATTAAGCGAGGCTTAACAAGGGACTGGTTTCACTGACAGCAGCTGTACTCTAGTACCCTGCCAGTGCCACAGAATAGTTTTGCCCCATATGCTTCTAGATGGGCAGAGTTAGCTTTGCAACATTGTGATTTATTTAAATGCAGTAAATATTGTGGTAGCTTGCTTGCTTATTTTCCAGTGTTGGGCAGATACAACAACCTTGGAACTAGCCGGCTTGGCAAAGCGCTAAGAAGCAAAGTGTTTGGTACAGGGGAGTCAATCTAAGGAAAGCAGCCCATGATGATTAAAAGTTTGCTTTTATTGCTTTGATTATTTGATTGGTTTTAGGTATTTATATCTTGCTTTCACATAAATTGCAAAGAAGCTATAAAACTGATAATACAGTGGTGCCTCGCAAGACGAAATTAATTCGTTCCGCAAGTTTTTTCTTCTTGCGAGTTTTTCGTCTTGTGATGCACGGTTTCCCATAGGAATGCATTGAAAATCAATTAATGCGTTCCTAGGGAAACCGACTTCAGACCAGGTCCGGGGACAGTCTGTCCCCCGACCTCTTCTGAAGGCTGGGGGGGGGGGACAAGGGCTTTTCTTCCCACCCCCAGCATTTTAAAAAACCCCGGGACAGCGGAGGGCTTCTCCACTGTCCGGGGCGATCTTAAAATGCTGGCGGGCGGCATTTTAAAATCGCCCCGGACAGCGGAGGACTTCTCCACTGTCCGGGGCGATTTAAAAGCCCCTGGGAAGGCAGGCAGGGGGGACAAAGACTTTTGCCCCCCGCGAGCCTTCAGAAGAGGTCCTGGACCTCTTCTGAAGGCTGGCGGGGGGCGAAAGTCTTTGTCCCCCCTGCCTGCCTTTAAAAGCCCTCCCGGAAGAGCGGAGAAACGCGCTGCGAAAGTCTTTGCTCCCCCCCGCCTGCCTTCAAAAGCTGTCCGGCCAAGGCTTCGCGGACCTCTCCGCAAGCAGCGGCAGCGCTGCCGCTGCTTGCGGTGAGTTGCCGGCATGCCGAAGCCTGCGCGCGCTGAGATCAGCGCGCCCAGGCTTCGCGGACCTCTCCTGCCTTCAAAAGCCGTCCGGGATAGCGGGAAGCGCTTCCCTGCTATCCCGGACTGCTTTTAAAATGCTGGCGGTGGGGAGCAAAGCCTTTCGGCCCCTCCAGCCTTCCTGGACCTCTTCTGAAGGCCGGAGGGGGGGGGGGAAAGGCTTTGCTCCCCACCACTAGCATTTAAAAGAGGTCCCCGGAGATTTCTGTATGGGCTTTCGTCTTGCGAAGCAAGCCCATAGGGAAATTCGTTTTGCGAAGCGCCTCCAAAATGGAAAACCCTTTCGTCTAGCGGGTTTTCCGTCTTGCGAGGCGTTCGTCTTGCGGGGTACCACTGTAGCAATGAATAGTTTTTTTAAAAACCAACAGTAGCACACGTAGCAGCAGATTAAAAAGCAATAACAAACTTAATAACTAAACACCTATAGAACTAGCAGTACAAATTGGAAGGACTGGTTATCAGTCCTTTTTTTGGGCGGGGGGAATAAAATAAAGATTGAAACTTAATCATGCAGTCTCTGTTTTATTGTGCTGGGTACCTGTTACACACAAGCTGGAAACTTCTTCCCTGATATAATGGGTTTTTCTTTTAATGGAGGGGCAGCTGGGCTCCCACCTGCAGCCTGACATGGTTAGTAACAGGGTTACCCTCTCACCTGCCATTTGCTAGATCACACTCATACACACAGAAACTGGATGGGTTTGTTCATCCGTGGGTGCCAGCTGGCAGGCCTCAAAAATATCAGATCTTATCTGGCTAACATTCCTGTTCCTGCTGTGGTTTCATTTGGATTTGGTTATCCATCACTTCCGCCTCTTGGCTCTTAGAAGCACTGTTTGTTTGGTATCAAGTAGCTGCCAGGATCCATCCCCAAAGTGGTCATATTTCAGTGTCTGAGAGGTAACTGGATGTACTTTCTGAGTAAAATTTGTGGCATGTAAATAAATAAAAAATACGTGCCATTATTAATTCATTCTAGCACAGGAAGGATAGTAGTTAAGAGCAAAAAGCTTCTTAAAAAGCAATATCCCCTTTAAGATTCAGTGGTTCTTTTTTTAACTTGTGCTAATTCAGCTTTGAAGGGACGCGGGTGGCGCTGTGGGTAAAAGCCTCAGCGCCTAGGGCTTGCCGATCGAAAGGTCGGCGGTTTGAATCCCCGCGGCGGGGTGCGCTCCTGTCGTTCGGTCCCAGCGCCTGCCAACCTAGCAGTTCGAAAGCACCTCCGGGTGCAAGTAGATAAATAGGGACTGCTTACCAGCGGGAAGGTAAACGGCGTTCCATGTGCTGCGCTGGCTCGCCAGATGCAGCTTGTCACGCTGGCCACATGACCCGGAAGTGTCTGCGGACAGCGCTGGCTCCCGGCCTATAGAGTGAGATGAGCGCACAACCCTAGAGTCTGGCAAGACTGGCCCGTACGGGCAGGGGTACCTTTACCTTTACCTTAATTCAGCTTTGAGTGTCTGATTTTCATGGTAGTGCAAGGAGTAATTTGGGAGCTGGGGTTGGTTGGTTGGCTGGTTATACCTTTAATGCGTTTTCTCAGTCTTTAGGTAGGTAGTCATATTTAATTAGTGGTTTTGGGCTTTAAGCAAAAGCTTAGGTGTAATCTAAGCTTTGCTTAGTTGCCCAGTTGCCACTTACAACCTTGTGTCCCCCCCCCCTCTTTTTCTTAGCACAGCTTCATAGAAATACATATTGTGATAATGACACGGAACTGGATCCAGAGTTCTTATGAACAGAACTCTGCTCACTGGGCACTTCCACCTGAGGAAGTGGGGAAAGCAATATTTGCTGCTTCCTCCTTCTCCCCAAAAAGCTTTTTTGTGGAACTTGGTAGAAAGTGGTGCAGAAGTCTGCAGGGAGAGTTGGCAAACTTCTACCTCTCCCGCTTTCTGCAGCAAGAGCTTTGGTCTACTCTTTCCCATGAAACAAGCTCTTGCGTTTGCTGAAGTAACACTTTGGATCCAGCCCGCTGTGTGCATATTATGCCGTAGAGTAGAACTCAGCTTCACAACTCTGCGCAAGTGGCTTCTGTCTGTGCAGCAGAACTTCCTAGCCCCTACAGCTCCCCTCCCCACCTGCACACCCTCAAAATCAGCTCAGGTGGGTTGGGGGACCCTGCAGAGTAGATTTGGAGGGTACGCAGCGGGAATACAACCCCTGGCTATCTGCATCAGTGCTGCACCTGTTTTTTTAAATATATTTGAAAGACCACTGTAAAAGGTTGAAATCATTGGTAGGAATACAATGGCACTTGTAAAGTAACATGAACTTTGGTTACCATGATGATATAATAGGTGGATTACAGTAAAAGATGCAGGAATAAAATTTAGAAATGGAGGGAGGGAAGGAGGGAAGGAGGTCTAAAGGTTCGAAAGAACCTCTTTCTATTTTTGGAATGGTTATCTTTGTTGTGTGCAGCTTTATGCAGAACTAATAAAATTTTATTTTTTTAAAAAAATCATATACTGGTATATGCATTTACTTGTATTTATTAAGGTATTTATATACTGCCCTCTCAAAAAGTATCAGGGTGGGGTGCAGCGATATAAAAAAGCTAAAAGAAACCAATTTAAAGCTGTCATTAGAATGACTGCCTCCTCAAGCCAGTCGTCTCCCCTCTTTTGTTCACATAATAGCAAACTCCAAATCCTTGGTTGCCATCATTTCTGCCACCAGATGGTGGCCCTTGAGTTAGTGAGGTTTATGGCACTGGATTGCCAACAGGCATTAGTACCCATGAACACTTATCTTCATTTCACAACCAGTTTTAAGCTTTGGACAACAGCAGTGCTCTATTCTGACAGGCAGATAGGAATACTTTCCAGATCTCTTGTGTTATGGGAGCATGCACCACAAATCTTTCTTTACAGCAATGACTATATTAGTTTTCATGAGCAGAGACTCCAGGGAAGATGAAGTCCTCTTGTTCTGCAGAGGAAATAGTTCAGCTTGGCCTTTTTCTTTGGAGTGCAAAAATGAAACCTGTGCTCGTTTTCCAAGAAAAATACTGTGAAGAGACAAGCTTGAGCAAAGAACACTTTCCCAGCTGAGTAGTATGTTGAGTGTAGATTAATCAAAACTTTGAAAACAAACTTGAAAACATCATTGTAATTTTTTTGCAGCGAGTTACATTTATATCCTCTTTTCTCTTTCAGAATGCTACATGAAGACCTTGAGATCAGCGATAGTGACGAGGGTGACGATGACCAAGTCAGTGTGTGTAGATAAAACTTATAGATCCTGCAAATACCCAGAATACCTTTAAAAATATTTATGGCCTGTTTTCCTGCCTGAGCTGCTTATACTAACCTTTCTCCCTTTTTTGTTGTTGTTCTTGTTAAATAGGTTTCTGATAAGCCGTCTTCCTCATCCACTCCTCCAAGGTATGATTTCTTGGAAATAACAGGGAGGCAGAGGTGGGGAACAGCTCACAAGTTCTTTTATGCATGTAAACAGAAATCCTTGTGGAAGCAGCTCGGGGTTGTGGGCGAGAGGTTAAGAGGAGAGAGCGAGAGACTGACTGAACTGTTCACTGATTGGGATAATTTGGTAACACTTGGAGGGAATGCATGAGGTTGTTTTAATACTTCCCTGCTTCTTCAAAGCACTAGAATTCAGAGTGTAAGAAAAGCATTGCTAGATCAGGCCAGTGGCCCAGTATTCTGTTCTCTGCAGCAGCCAGCCGGACACCTACAGAAAGCTCACATGTAGGAACTGAGTGCAAATCTATCCACTAGTGCAGTGTTTCCCAACCTTGGGCCTCCAGCTGTTTTTGCACTACAACTCCCATCATCCCTAGCTAGCAAGACCAGTGGTCAGGGATGATGGGAATTGTAGTTCAAAAACAGCTGGAGGCCCAAGGCTGGGAAACACTGCGTGACTAGTGAGTCCCAGCAGTGGAGGCAGAGTTATTCACCAGTATGCTTTGGGTTCCTAGATATCTAGTTCACCTGTGTGATTGTGAAGATAAAATGGGATCACCTCGTGTACACCATCCATATTTCCATGGAGTAAGATTCTTATTTTAAAATCTAAAAACCGCTCTACATTTGAAACAAAAGCAACATAGAGAACTAGATTACAAAATGTAATATGAATCATATTGTAAGGTAATGCAAATCTCTGCGGGGTAGGATCCGAATTAATGGATTCAAGTTACAAAAAAGGGAGTTTCTGCCTAAACGTCAGGAAGAACTTTGTGACGGCAGTAGCTGTTCAGCGGTTGAATTTTTTCCACCTTGAGAGGGTCTGCAGGCTGTCCTTCCTTGGAGGGAGGTTTTTAAGCAGAGGTTGGGTGGCCTTCTGCCATGGCTGCTTTAGCTGAGATTTCTGCATTGCAGGGGGTTGGAATAGATGAGCCTTGGCGGTCCCTTGCAATTCTACAATTCTGAGATTCTGTAAAACAAGGTTAAAAAGTCCAGGATGTACAGTGTTACCTTGGGTTACAAACACCTCGGGTTACAAACACTTCGGGCTACAGACTCCACTAACCCAGAAATAGTACCTCGGGTTAAGAACTTTACCTCAGGATGAGAACAGAAATAGCACAGTGGCAGCAGGAGGCCCCATTAGCTAAAGTGGTACCTCAGGTTAAGAATGGTTTCAGGTTAAGAACGGACCTCCAGAATGAATTAAGTTCGTAACCAGAGGTACCACTGTACATGTTTTGAGCTTATTTACTCTCCCCCGGGAAAATGGTGTATTTTGGTCATTAGATGATATGTGTTTGATCTTCTGCTTTTCTGGCAGTTGTACAGTGATACCTCGGGTTAAGAACTTAATTTGTTCTGGAGGTACATTCGTAACCTGAAACTATTCTTAACCTGAAGCACCACTTTAGCTAATGGGGCTCCTGCTGCTGCCGCACGATTTCTGTTCTCATCCTGAAGCAAAGTTCTTAACCCAAGGTAATATTTCTGGGTTAACGGAGTCTGTAACCTGAAGTGTCTGTAACCCGAGGTACCACTGTATCACATAGTTGCTCTCAAAAGCCCCCTTGGCTTCCTAGCAATGTTTCTCTCCCTCCCTCCACGTGTGTGTGTGTGTGTGTGTGTGTGTGTGTGATTGTGATTTAGCGCTTTTGCATTTTCATCCTTTTGAGGGATCAGGAGAATGTGATCCCCCAGTGAACAATGATAGAATGTTTTAAATGATGCTGGTTGGATTTTATCTCCCTCTCTCTCTCCCACCCCAACAATCTCCGCCCCAGTGCTGGCCTGTCTCTGGAGGGGGTGGAAGTGCAGAAAGATGATCCTTACCCGCTTCTAATTTTATCTCATGGTATTGACTTGCAGTGCCCCACAATCACAGCCTGAGAGTGTGGCATTGGCACATTCCAGCAGTCCAGAGTCTGGGAGCACAAGCGACTCGGATAGTTCCTCTGACTCTGAGAGTGAGAGCAGCTCCAGTGAAAGTGAAGCAAATGATCCCCCAACAAGAGCATCCACACCTGAGGTACGGTGTCCCATTTGTTTATAAGTGCATGATCTGTGTGTTGTGAATAGCCAATAGGAGGCCCCTCTTGACTTTTTTTTTAATCCATTCAGATAATTTAATTGTTCTGTCAGCAGAATGCTGTAAATCTCTTCTACCACGTTACTGGTCCCTTTCCACCCTCCCAGTTTCCCACACTGTACATTTGAACCCTGTGCTACTGTAGTCCAGACGTCCACATAACACCATCAACACATACTTTAGCCACCGGCTGAAAGTCACTTCCTTCAGGCCATGTAGCCAGAAATGTTTCAACAGAGGCACAGTGCAAATAGAAGAAGACGCCTTCATCTCAGTATGGTTCCCCTTTATCACATAATAATAATAATAATAATAATAATAATAATAATAATAATAATAATAATAATAATAATATATTATTTATACCCCGTCCATCTGGCTGGGCTTCCCCAGCCACTCTAGGCGGCATCCAAAAAAATATTAAAATACTGTAATACATCAAATATTAAAAGCTTCCCTAAACAGGGCTGCCTTCAGATGTCTTCTAAAAGTCTGGTAGTTGTTGTTCTCTTTGACATCTGGTGGGAGGGCGTTCCACAGGGCGGGTGCCACTACCGAGAAGGCCCTCTGCCTGGTTCCCTGTAACTTGGCTTCTTGCAGTGAGGGAACCGCCAGAAGGCCCTCGGTGCTGGACCTCAGTGTCCAGGCTGAACGATGGGGGTGGAGACGCTCCTTCAGATATACTGGACCGAGGCCGTTTAGGGCTTTAAAGGTCAGCACCAACACTTTGAATTGTACTCGGAAACGTACTGGCCCAACAAAACAACAACAAGAATCCACCAGCAGCATTCAGATCAATCTGGCTAACCTGATCCAAACACACACACACACACCGGTCACACAAAAAACAAATTTCACTACAGCCAATCAAAGACAACCAACCACACCCTAGGCCACCCCCAAAGAAATACAACAAGCGAATTGTAAAGAGAAGCCACACAAGTGATGCTGACACAAAACCACACACATATACTAAGTAGAAGAATAGAAACATTGCCACCCGACCCCACTCAACTCACCATCTTTCCCCCTTTTCTTCCTAACCTAACACTGTGTGTAACACTAATGTCTCACAACAAATGAAACCGATCTGTAGAAAACACAACTTGAAAAAAAGAGACAATGCACATATTTTTGTAAACTAATAAATCTTTAATAAAAAAATATTTTTTGAAAATTGCATGAATGCAAAACAGACAAAACCTTAAATCGAAGCATCTAATATATTCAAAGTGTATTTAATACATTAAATAAGTTCAGTACATTTTAATAATGATGATGCCCATATGGTTAGCGGGCATCCCAAGGCCTCTTTCCGCCTTCCAGCCAATAGACTGTATGCAGCGGTCGTACAAGTGGAAGGCAGTTTGCGCCAACCAATGTTCTTCTTCCACTTCTCCTTACTGCCCTCTTTACCTTCCTGGCTGAGTGGGGCTGTGTTGTACAGCACTGCAGAATTGCACAGAAACTGGGTGGAGTGGTCATGATCCAGGAGGAAGGACCTTCAGATACATCCTGATGTAACCTTTCACTACAAACTGTTGGCTGGAATAGCGGAAGGTGTCAAAAAGTTTTTGCTTCTTACTGAACAGTTGGATTGAATGCTACCTGCAGCTGTCACCTCGGGTCTTGCCCTATAAGTGCAATGATCAGATGCTTAAAAAAATCCCAATGAAATTTACAAATTCAGGGATAAGGCCTGGTGTGCTGGTGCCTGTCAATTGCATGTGCTCTGTGTGGTGATGACATCTGTCATATGGAGCAATTGTAAAGTGTCCTCTGAACGATGACCATAAGGCCTCTATTGCCGACAAATCAAAGAACTATTTGAACAAGGGTGAAATTTCTGTCCGTGTTTTGAGTGGTTTTGAGTTCAGAACCTTTTCTGCATCTAAGTTCTGTTTTGAAATTTTAGCTCAAACCTTTCAATCCCAATTATTTTATTTATATGATTGTGTATGTGCAACTTTTTTTAAAAAAGCAAATTTCAACAGAAGATTTAGACCTTTTCCAGAAATCTGTGTGGAGCATTCATGTCTGTAGGAAAGGTTCCTTCCCTCCTCCTCTTTCCCTGGGACGTGGCTGGACTTGACTTGATTTATTCAGTTTTGGAGGCCTTCGCTGACCTACTTGGGAAGCCAAACTGGGAAAAAGCACCATTAGTGTCATAATCAAGAGCAGGAGTGTTGTGAAATTGCTTTGGGAACAAAAATCTGTTTTTTACGTCATTGGTATAATGTCAAGCTTTGTGTGGCATGTTGAGGATCTATGGAATTATGAAAACCATCTTTTAAAAATGGGCCTTAATTCATTACCCATCAACCTTCTTGATTGGCACCTTCATAATACACCTTTAGGCACCAGGCAAAAACATTCCTTTTTAACCAGGCCTTTGGTTGATTCGATTGACATCCTATGGGGTTTTTTTGGGAGAGGAGGGTATTGGGTTGTTTTTATTTTGGTTATGTATGTTGTGGTTTTATATTTTGATTTTGTTCTGTGAAGCGCCCTGAGACCTCCGGGTATAAGGCGGTATAATAATAATAATAATAGCAGGGGACCCACATTGCAGTCCTTTATATGAAACAGAGAGGGAAGCAAAATACCATTTGGATTACAATTTTGATTGTAGAGTCATCTGGTTTTCCTCACTGTATCTGGGCTGCACCAGTTTGGGCTGCAGATGAGGGCTCATAGGACTGCATGCTTGTCCATAAAAATAAATAAATACCCCTTGTGCATAGAAAATCAGCATGTCTGACAGGCCTGGTTTCTGTGCACAGAGATTTTATTTGGTTTTGTATGGCGGAGCGTGGAATCATTAGAATTTCTACCTTCCCTCTGAAGCAGTACAGTGATACCTCGGGTTAAATACGCTTCGAGTTGAGCACGTTCGAGTTGCGCTCCGCGGCAACCCGGAAGTAATAGAGCACGTTACTTCCGGGTTTCGCCGCTTACGCATGCGCAGATGCTCAAAATGACGTCCCGCGCATGCGCAGAAGCGGTGAAAAGTGAAGCGCGCGTGCGCAGACGTGCCGTCACTAGATACGTTTACCTCTAGATGCGAACGGGGCTCCGGAACGGATCCTGTTCGTATCTAGAGGTACCACTGTATAGACAAGGGATAGGTTTGCTATCTGAGTGAGAACCAAGCCATAGAGTGACTCTGTACATTTTGCGCAATTGTCTTCATGGGGGACCACTTGACAGAGGTGGGCAGGGCCAAATGGGGCAGAGCTCAATGGAATTGAATATATACAATGGGCTACATTCCATGCACCTCTCTCCATCTCAAGAGGCTTGAGGGTGTGGAGCACAGCTGGTGAGGAGAGTGGCCTGGGTATGGTCCCAGTGGGTTGGAGGACCACATTTAGTCCCTTACACCTGAAGCCCCACACCTTGGAAGTAAGAGAAGCCACCTCAGGCAGGTTTCCTGGGAGACAGCCCCAGACATGGAGCAGCAATAAAGAAAAGGCAGAGCCATTTGGGTGGTGGCTGTGGAATAATATTTTATAATAATAATTTATTATTTGTACCCCGCCCATCTGGCTGAGTTTCCCCAGCCACTCTGGGCGGCTTGCAATCAAGTGTTAAAAACAATACAGCATTAAATATTAAAAACTTCCCTAAACAGGGCAGCCTTCAGATATATTTTAAAGAGAAGATAGCTGCTTATTTCCTTCACATCTGGTGGGAGGGCGTTCCACAGGGCGGGTGCCACTACAAAGAAGGCCCTCTGTCTGGTTCCCTGTAACCTCACTTCTCGCAATGAGGGAACCGCCAGAAGGCCCTCGGCGCTGGACCTCAGTGTCAGGGCTGAACGATGGGGGTGGAGATGCTCCTTCAGGTGTACAGGACCGAGTGAAGCTCTTTACCTGGGCTTGTGCTGGTGCTCACATCAGAATTATGTTCTTGGGCAAAGCCACCATTTCTGGTCCTTCCACCCTTGCTCAGTTCAGAATATAGGCCTCAGAGGTATGGTGCAGATGAAGCAATGCGCCTTGTGATGGGCACACAACCAACTGGTGTTTCTCTCTTCTTTTTTGCCACAGCCCGATCCACAGACATCCAACAGATGGCAGCTGAACAACTGGCTGATCAAGGTGAACCAGCCGGTGTCTCCCACCGAGAATTTCCTTGAGGATGACCGCAGCAGGGGGAGTCTCCAGGAAGGCAAGGGGCAAGGGAAAACTTGCAGCGGCAGCAGCAGCAAAAGGGAATGCTCGCAGCCGACAGATGGACACTCGAAAACTGCCAGCAAAGCACCCCGGTCATCTCAAGAGGTACACCTCCCTACCAAGCGCAGCTACCAGAAGTCTCCGGTGCACACAGAGGAACCCCAGTTCCACCAGGTCGTGGGCAGTAAGCAGCCCAGGAAGTCCAGCAAAGTCACGGCACCGGAGGAACCGAAGCGAGGCCTGACGGTAGAGAGTGAGCCGCCCGGTCTGTATGGGGCGAAGGACCAGTCTTCCAAAGACAAGCCCAAGGTGAAAACGAAAGGGCGGCTGAAGTTTGGCGACAAGAAGGAACTGAAGCTGGCAGTGCCAGAGCCGGCCGAGAAGAAAAAGCACAAGAGCTTGCACCAGGCCACTGTTAAATTGTTCTCGGACAGGGGCGCTGCAAAAGACAGTGCGGCTGGCAGCGCCCTGGAGCTGTTGCCCCTCAGCCCGTTGAGCCAGAGCCCCAGGGTTTCCACCACCAGCAGAACTAGCGGCACGAAACCAGCTGTTGTGGTAAGAGAGGACAAGGACAAGTTTCTCTTGCCTATCAGGGATAAGAAGTTGCTGTCGCCCTTGAGGGATTGCCCGGTCCCTCCCTCGCTTGTGGTTAAAATTGAGCTTGCTCTCCTCTCGCGGGTCCCACATCCACCCCGGAAGGGGGGGGACTGCCCCAAAAGACTGGAGGTCAGAGAGAGCCACAGCTTGAAGAAGCAGGATGCGGACAAGAGGAGACAAGAGGATGCGCCAAGCAAGTCTGTCAAAAAGAGAAAGGTGAGAGAGGGAGACCTGTGCAGTTGGTACTTTTTATTTTAACCCTTCAGTATTCCTTGTGTTTATTTTACCACGTGCTATTTATCTGTTTGAGGGACGCGGGTAGCGCTGTGGGTTAAACCACAGAGCCTAGGGCTTGCTGATCAGAAGGTCGGCGGTTCGAATCCCTGCGATGGGGTGAGCTCCTGTTGCTCGGTCCCTGCTCCTGCCAACCTAGCAGTTCGAAAGCACAAAGTGCAAGTAGATAAATAGGTACCGCTCCTGCGGGAAGGTAAACGGCGTTTCCATGCGCTGCTCTGGTTCGCCAGAAGCGGCTTAGTCATGCTGGCCACATGACCTGGAAGCTGTACGCCGGCTCCCTCTGCCAATAAAGCGAGATGAGCGCCGCAACCCCAGAGTCGTCCGCGACTGGACCTAATGGTCAGGGGTCCCTTTACCTTATTTATCTGTTTGTTTCTTTGCTAAAAAATAAATAAATAAAAAATAGGACCCACAATATCCATCCCTTCTTAGCTGTATTTTCAGCAGTTCAGAATAATATATTCGGTGCTACATCACCTCCACTAACCACATTATGTTTGTGTGTGAGAGATTTGTACTGGCTGTGATTCGTGGAGGTCTTGAGGTCAATGAAAATGGCAGCTCAGCTCAGCTCAGCAATATAGTGGTGGAGAGAACGGACGATTCCATGATAGAGATGATTAGAAAAGGGATCAGTATCAGGCCCAGACATCCTAAAGCAGCTGCCCTCTCTCCACCGTGACAGCTGGCTGCATCTGTGAACCTGCTATTTTAGTTTTCCACAGCAACCCCTGGGGTGACAGTAGCCTGGCTCGCATGCCACATTAAATAGAGAGCGCCGGTGCACGATGCTCAAAAGTTTGCACGGTTCTCCTCCGTTGGTGCTGCCGCCGCCGCACCACTGCATGCAAACTGCAAGCAGTAATCAAGGCTTGTTCTTGGCTGTGGAAATAATATCTAAAAAGCGTGCACCGGTTTAATGGTTTAATGTGATGGATGAACTGGGGGCCCTGCCGTGCACTCTGGAGAATTGTGGGACGTTAAAATGTGACTCCTGGCTTCTCTTGCGATCTCTAAAACTGTGTACAAAATAAAAACTGAATACCCTACAAAATATTGATGATCGAATCAGAAACTTAAAACAACCTTACACAATTAAATCAGTAACACGTAGAATATCCTACGTAATGGTAGCTGGCCAGATAACAACATTACTTTTTGTGTAGATGTTATTTTCTTTTTTTAAGGATGGATAGAGATAGATAGATAGGTAGGTAGGTAGGTAGGTAGGTAGGTAGGTAGGATGGATATTAGGGGTTGGTGTAATCAAAAGTGGCAAGCAAGTAACTTAGCTACCTAACATCCATATACTTTTTTCTTAAATGCAAGAAAACTAAGCAAGAAAATTAAATGTTGCCCATTTAATTAATGGGCAGTGACATGACACACTGGTTTGAAATGTTATAGTGGCTAATATTTTAATATTTTTTGCCTTCTTTTATTCATTTGTATTAAAAAATTTAGATGCAGCAATTGACTTGGGGTAGTGAGCTGACTGGTAAAAATAGTCACTGAGTAGCAAGCTCAGTGACTCAGAGTAGTCACTTGGTAGTTGCTATAATAATCATTTCTCGGTCTTGTGGCTAAGATCATGCAATTCCAAGGTTTACTTGCTTTGCATAGTACATTCTTTCTGAACTTAATCCTGATTTTCCCTTGGTTTGGACGGTGGTGGTTTTCTGCTGGAAGCATTTGTGTATAAAAGTTGTCTCGATAACTTCCTCCTCCCCCTCACGTGTATCTGATTCTTGTTAAAATAGCTTCGGGGGGGATCCGCGTGGGGTTAACTCTCTGGTGTGTGTTTTCCTTTTGGCAAACAAAAGTACAATCAGCTGCCATCAGTGACTTGACCAGAAGGAATTTTTGTGTTGCAGTCTCCGTTTAATTCATACTCACCAGGAATTTTATATCTATTGAATAGGCTTAAAAGGCAGCCTTATCTGAATCATCCAAGGTCAGGAAAAAAAATGCTCTATACATGGCTTCCTTTGGTCTTGCGGAGGTAGAGATTTCTCTCTTGCTTGGACCGCTGAGTAAATCAGTCTGTTCCCCAAGCCCCCCCCCCCCAAATAAGAAAGAAGAATGGAAATTCCAGTCCAGATAGATGTTGTTAAATTAGCTAACTAGGATTACATTTTGAAATCAGCATGTCACATGCTGATTAAAATGATTGGCAACTTTTTGTGGGGGAGCAATATGAAGTCAGTCACATTCCTCTCTATAGATATAACACTTTCTAGCAAGCAGTTAACACCCCCACCAGCCACATTTTCAACTGAAGAGCAAGAACGGAAGGGCTGAAAGATTATTGTCGGTTAATTCACTACCCTTGAAGCTTGAGGGCTGTGTGGACAGGTCTTTAACCTCCTCACCTCAGTGGCAGTGTGAACAGCAATGAAGGCTTGGGTCAATTTCTCCTTTTAGGCCCCTCAGCTGTTTTTGACCAGCGTGGTGTAGTGGTTAGGCGCGGTGGACTCGTAATCTGGTGAACCAGGTTCGCTTCCCCGCTCCTCCACATGCAGCTGCTGGGTGACCTTGGGCCAGTCACACTTCTTTGAAGTCTCTCAGCCCCACTCACCTCACAGAGTGTTTGTTGTGTGGGAGGAGGAGAAAGGAGATTGTTAGCCGCTTTGAGACTCCTTAAGGGGAGTGAAAGGCAGGATATCAAGTCCAAACTCTTCTTCTTCTCTTCCTTGCTCATGCGTGGAGGAACTCGGCAGCTGTGATACAGAAGAAGGCAAGTGCCTCGTCGAAGCCTCTCTTGCTGTACAAACCTCATCCAAATATGTTAGAAGAGCCCTTTTCCTGTGTCCATGCATAATAGATGGATGATGGAGGGTGGCAGAGTTACTTGGGGAACAGAGTTTGTCCACAGGCCTCCAGTAGCTTCTCTCTGTTGTGCATTTAGGCCCTCCTGCAGCTTGGGAAAACTATATACATAGAAGCACCCTTCCACTGTGCTTATATCTTAGCTGCATGGGAAACCATGGATGCAAGCCTGTGGCTCCTTATCTGATCCAGCTGCCCAGGCCACTTGCTGTTAGCTGGAAAAACAGCAACAATGCTGACTGATTTTAACACTGTGTTTTATGTTATTGACACCTGGCCTGAGACCATTTGGTGAAATGCAGGTAAGGAATCCAGTAAACAACAATAATAATACTGTCATGTTCTGCATTTGTCCTTTTATCAGCAGGAAGATTCTCTGAGAAACGATCAGAAAAAAGTCAAGATGGATAGAGAAACCAAATCACCCCCGTTGTCAGGTCACAAAGACTCCAGTAAAAACAAGTGAGTATGAAGTTCTCGTGTAAATAAGTGGGGGGCAGTGGCTCCCTTTTTGTGCTTTCAGCTTAAATCATTGTTTTGGCTAAAGAATGGCCTAAGTCTACAGCATGGCTATTGTGGCTGTGACCGTCTCAGTTGTAGGAGTCTAACCTTTTCTACTGCTTGCACCACTAAAGGCTGTTGGGACTGTGCTGGCAATATCCAGAAACCCCCGTACACGGCGTTGTTGAATATTCATGTTACGAAACAGTTAGCAAATATTTGCTTTGTTATCAGTGCTGCGTTTGTTCAAACTGTTCTTTCCCCTTAGATTAAATCTGAGGCACCTAGTAGATCCCAAGGCTTGCTGGTAAGGACACTTATTTTTAAAACTTTATAAAATTGCCCAGGCTTCGGGCACCAAATCCCTAAACCCTGATGCGGCCTGGGATCTGTGTGTTCTTAACTCTCGCCAGAAGGGGAAAAGCTCAGGCAATTTAGTTGTTGCAGTTTGGGTGCTTAGAACAGGGAGTCCTGCCCTTTCGCCTACAGAACAACGCTTGGTAACATGTGGAAATATCTTACTGAGGGAGTGTTCCTGCAGTCCTGGCTGATGCACATGGATGCATATGCACATGTGCATATTTGGATCGGGGGCATAGTGAATTGTGATGAGGATGCAGCATGTTTTTACATAAAGAATAAATCAAACCATTGTTTCTCGAACTTAACTCTCATTTCTTATTGCAGCTTTTTATTCGTTTAAAAGGAAAAGGGCCCTGAAATCATGTTTTGGACCTGGTTAGAACAAACCACAGTTTCCCACATTCAAATATGATGGGGGACAGAAAATGGGAAGCTCTGAACTTCCTCTGTTAGTGCATGGAGAAGGGAAGGGTTTGCCACAGCCTGTTCTAGCAGGAGGAAATCATAGTTTTGCATTACTTTTGAACCAGGCCACAGACTATGAAGAAGTTTTTGGTCTACATTGCAACATAGTTCTGCAAAGTGCTGTGGAACTGTGGAATTAGCCAGCCACAAGGTGTAGGTCCCTAGCTGATTTTGGACTACAACTGCTATCATCCCTAGCTAGCAGGACCAGTGGTCAGAGATGATGGAAATTGTAGTCCAACAACAGCTGGGGACCCAACTTTGAGAAACACTGAATTAAACCAAGATAATCTCCAAAGAGCTAGTCTTGAGTGTTAGATTTGAGCATGTGTGATACAGCTTCACGTTCCAAGTTCTGCCTATAAAGCTTATGTAACATATCCAGGCCTGGTACTGGACATTGAAAAACAAAGTATTGTGAATATTGCAGTTTCACGGAGGACCAGTGCTATGTAGCGGTTAGGGTGTTAGGACTGCGGGAACCCAGGTTCAGATCCTTGCTCAGAATACATATTGGTTTAGCCACTGTCTCTTAGCTCAAACTACCTCATAGGATTGTTTTGGGGGTGAAATCTTGGGCAGGAGTGCCATGCATTCTGCATTGAGCTCCATGGAGGAAAAGCAGCATATAAGTGCACCAAATAAATAGTAGTTAAAGATACAAAAATTCTGGTGGCCATACTAGAATCTGCAACAAGAAATCCTTTGAATCTTAAAAGAGCACATTGTGCCGGATGTTCTTACTATCGTTGCACTCCTACGAATAATCATTTTGCATTCTGACAATATTTTAACGTTCTTTGCCAATCCATTGTCTTACTTAATCCTAAAGTAATTGGCAGGATTCTGTAGATAAATATGTATGCAGGGTGATTGCAATCTTGAGCAGAAGGAAAATAGGAACAGGTGGTACCTCTGAGTGTCTTTTGTTTGAAACTTGCTTGTTGTGCTATAAAAGGACTGCATTGTGGTCACTTTTCAGTCTGGCTGAGAGAATTCTTAGCATTGCAACTGTGAGTCGCTGCCCTAGTTTCTGACCCTATGTAGTGCAGAGACCACAAACGAAATCTATGTTCAATGTACACAAAATGACTTACTGTGACTTAAGCCATGGATCTGAAAGGGTTCAAGAATGACACTGGGAGTCCTTTTGACAGAGTCTTCAAAAGTGTTTTGTTTAAAAGCCAAATGTTTCCCTGCACAGACTAATAATACTAATAAATGGTTCTGCATCTGCAGGGGGGCTTTGAACAACAGCCATGTTCCTATGATTGCAAACCACTTTTGAAATGGGAGGATAGCTTCTTAAGTTCTTCCACATTTGTCCCGGACATTCAAAGCAAAAATTAAAAAAAAAAAAAATTAAAAAAAAAAACCCCAGTAGTTTGCCCAAACTTCTGGGTCCACCTGAAAGTAGCTCTTTGGACCTCAGACATTGTGGGGACCAAATTGTTATGTCTCCCAGCAGCTACATTTAATCGGATCCTTAGCTTCAGTTCTGCTTTAGAGACAAAGCCCAAGGGTGTGTTATTCTGGATACATGTTTGGCTTCTGCAGATGGTTAATGTGCAAATGAATTGCCAGAAAGTCCCTAATTCCCCCTCCCCACCGCTCTTGATGAAGTCTTTTCAGCTGTCTGTTTTGCAGCATCTCCCACTAAATAAACAGAACCCCTGTGTTTCCCCTTCCACCAATGAAGGCTTTACAATAAGCCATATGGCTTAAAACTGATTTGGCTCGCCCTCTCCAGGATTTCAAAGCCATCAGTAGAGACACAAAGACAAGAGATGCCACTGCCGCCTCCACCACCGCCACCACCGTTGTCTCCTGCGCAGAAACCAGCCAAGATGGCCCAGAAGAGGCCAAAGAATGAAAGCGGTGCCTGCAGCCAGCCTCCTGGTCTCAGTATCAGCACTGCCAAGAGCAAGGAAAGCCACAAGGATTCTTCATCCTCCAAGCACAGGAAACTGGAGGGGAAGCCTTCCGAAAGCTCAAAAAGCAACAAAGTAGGTGTCAATGACTAATTCGCAATTGGAGCTTTTGATGATGACCACTTCCTTACAGGGCTTGACCTTGGGCTGCTCAGGGGAGAAGGTTTCAAATACTTATTTGGGGGACATTTTAAGGCTTGCTCCAGTCTCCCAAGCAGCCCCTACTATTTATAACTGTTTGGTGCAAGAGCTGTCAGTCTGGGAACTGCCTCTAGTGTATATACTTTCCCCTTTTCAGTGAGTTTCCCATTCAACATTTTCTGCCTAGTTTATTTGTGTCTCTTTTCCCCCTGGGGTGGGGTGGGGGGTAGGTGGAGCAAGCAGGTTGGTGTTACTTATACTATAAACCACCCTGTTGTGACAAGTGGTATATAAATTTAATAATAAATGAATAATACTGAAGTGTTTAAAAATACATTCATCCTGTTGCAGGTTCACTCCTTGGTATCACACATATTATCACACTTATTTATTATATATATATAATATATTTTAAAAGATTTAAATACCACTTTTCACTTAAAGTGTACCAAAGCTTTGTACCGCATAGCTCAAAATACAGTAATCGAATAATGAATGAGTTGTTGTAGCAAAGTTATCCTGATCTAGGAAAGATTGTAGCTTGTATACCAATCCAAAGTTGGTACATAATCCATTTATGGAATTCATTGCTCCAAGTTACGATAATGGCCACCACCTAAAATGGCTTTTTATAAAGCATGGCATAGATTCATTGGGGGAGGGGGTCTGTCTGTGGCTGTTGACCATGATAAATAAATAGAATATCCATGTTTCAATGTGTTGTACCTTGTAATAGCATCTAGCAGCCAAAAGAAGGGTAGGATTGATGTTTTCAAGCCCTGCTTGTGCGGTTTGCAGAGGCATCTAGCTTGCTCCTCTTGCGACAGTGCTGGACTAGCTAAAACCTTGGCCTGATCCAGCAGAGGTTTCTTTCTGTTTTCATGACTGTTCCCTTCTGTCAGGAAGTACAACTGGAAAGGCAGAACCATTGCTGTGCAATTTGGCTTCAAATAGTTTTGAAAATGAGGCCATCGTTCTTGTCTTTCGCTTTTTAAAGCAGATTTCTTCATAGTTCTTTTCCAATATGCATGCCAATTACACATACGGCAAGGAAGAGCAGTGAAGAAAATAAACCCTTAAACCCTGCTCCCAAATGGGAGGGTCTGGATTTGTTGTAGCGGTGTGTTATTGATCAACTGATCAATCGGTTATTTGAGTTTGTTTGTGGTTCGCAAATGTTAAGTTACCGTATTTTTCGTTCTATAAGACGCACCAGACCACAAGACGCACCTAGTTTTTGGAGGAGGATAACAAGAAAAAAAATATTCTGAATCCCAGAAGCCAGAACAGCAAGAGGGATGGCTGCGCAGTGAAAGCAGCCATCCCTCTTGCTGTTCTGGCTTCTGGGATAGCTGCGCAGCCTGCATTCGCTCCATAAGACGCACACACATTTCCCCTTACTTTTTAGGAGGGAAAAAGTGAGTCTTATAGAGCAAAAAATACGGTAAATGTTTCGCTGCTTTAGAAACAAGGGGCAATTCTGCTAGCTAACCTTCAGAACCACATTTTTCAGACCTCTCTGAGAGTAACCTTAAGAACTGCTGTCACCTGCATCCAGCTGAAAAAAAATTCAGCAGGCTGTTCATGTTAGTTTCTGTTTTGCCACTGAGCAGCTGCTTAGAGTCACAAGGCTCTGTTTACATTCCAAAGACAGTCCAGGCTGTTGGAAGTCTCACGGGAGAAGGGAGACGGATGTGACGTACTGGTTTTCCTGTTCCTTTGTTTCAGTTGCTCTCTGCTTTCATAGAGAGAGGGTGTATATTTCTTTGCTGTCTGCGTAGCTTAGAAATAAAGCATAGCATGGGGGGAATGTACCTTGGAGCCTTATCAGAGGCTCAGGTCATTAATTATTGTTGGAGGCGATTCCGAAGGCTCGGCCGGAAGATGAGCTTCATCAGCTTGGCCGAGTGGAGATTCCGACAGTTCACCCATCATGTGGGTGAGCAGCAGCCATATTACTTCCTAACACTAGATGCAAGTTCATGCTCACTTGGGGCTTTTGAATCAAAGGGGTTGGGGAGAGAGTCCGTGACTTATTCTTTTCCACCCTCTAGAAAATATTCAGCCTGTTAGAACATTTCTAGTCAGAAGCCAAGTTTCCTCATCATGCTCTGTTAAAAAATGCAGTGAAAAGAGATGTCCTGGAACAAATAAATGCATGCTCATCTTGGAAAGGAAAAGTGTTGATGTGGCTATCTTTTTCTGAGTACATAACTTATCTGATGCCTTTTCCTCTTTGACTTCTCAGAGATCTGCAGACGATGTTCCAAATCCTTTCCCAGTGCCTTCTTTGCCAAATGGTACCTCCAAGCCAACCAAACCTCAGGGCAAGCCGCACAAGTAAGAATGCCGTTTCTGTTCCTTTCTGGTTAAGTTCTCTTTTGAGCTCTCGTTTTACCTTCCTTGTTTTCTTCTCTTGTCAACCACCTAGCTTGCCATTCTCTGAAACAAAAAATCTTTTTTTTTTTAAAGTCTCCCCTACCCCACCTAAGTCCAGATAGATGTCATTTTGCTTCTCCATTCAAACTTTCCCCTCATATGGCTTGTACACATGGACCCCTCGATCTATTTTTACAGCTTCTGTTGTAGTCTAAATTTTCAAAGGGTATCTATGATAGCAATAGTCAGACTTAGAACCAAGAGGATGCTGTGAATCCTTTGTCTCTTGCATTTCAAGCAAGGAAGCATGACTGAAACTATGGCATATTAAGGTATTAGAACTCTGTAGTGTATCTCTTGAAAATTCAGGAGCGTGGGTTGCATTTTCAAGTGCTTCTGCTCCCGGTTTAAAAAATATATCATTGCACATATTAAATTAGCATACTGGGGAGAGAAGTTTAGCATTGTTCTCTCCCTCATGCTAGTTTATTGAATGCAGAGAGCCTTTTAGTTGGAGAAGCATGGAGACATCACACATAAAGATCTCTCTCTCTCTCTATGTCTTGACAAGTGTTAGGCAAGTAGGTAGTTTCTTTGATGTAAAAGATCTGAGTTCATTAATGCACGTTAAGAGGTTTGACTAATTCAACTTGTGCAGAGCAAAAGCATGTACATTTTTCAAAACTAGTATTTAATTTACTTTTTAAAAAAAATAACTGAAAAATCCCATTCTGTCTTGTGTCTCACTTCAGACAACATCCAGTGGAATTTCACTTAAACGAAGCCAAAAGGTTGAGGCACAAAGCCGACACAATGGTAAGTGCTTTGACTTAGTGCTGGATGCAAGAAAGTTTGCCCAAAGTTCTGAGCAGCCGGATAACTAAACTCCCTTCTACTTAATTAAAGTGTAGAAATTCTGTGGTTGGAACTCATTTCCTGCATTTGCTCAATCTGGGCTTCAGTGTTATGGTTCACGACATGAACAGCTTGTGTTACTCAGGCCTGGTGCTCTGTGATGGTCTTCTGTGGCAGGGGAGGCTACTTCCCTTTGGCCTCTGTGGTCTTGGCAAGGCATTAACAACACCAAGAGTGCTTGGCTTGGGACATAATTTCTGCCCCGTCATTACCCACCCCCACTTCAACTCTGCTTCTCCAACAGTCTTTTTAGACACAAGCAGTTTATACCATTCTGTCCATTGCTTTTTAAAATATGGGGGAATGTTTGAAAGTGGCATACCCCACAATCTGGTGGTGTACAGCCCATTCTGCTACCTCATTCTGAAGGCTACAAAGTTCAATTCTGGGGTTGGTTTCTGGTTGTTGCTTGGAGTGGGACAGAATATAGGGAATAGTCACTTAAGACATGTTTGCTACTCAAGTCACATAGCACAGCCTTCCCCAACTTAGTGCGCATCATTTGCTTTTGGACTACAAGTCCCATCAGCCCCAGCCATCTATTTGGGATGTTCTGAAAGGGCACAGCAGCATGCTGTCAAGTAGCTGACATTTGCCAGCACCAATATGTCCATACATGGACTTTGCTTATTCGATTATGAAAGTAAATTCTTTGCTTTCTAATAGCCCCTGGTCCTTCCCTTCCCTCCTGCTTTGAAAAAGCTAAAAAGCTTTTTACTGATTAGAGAAAGCTAGTCTGGTTGCAGAACGCCATTTACCTTAAGCAGCAGTAATGAGTTCTTCCCTCTTAGATGCATCAGTTTCTGAGTGCATTGTGTTCCACTGGATGATGTAATCATGCTTAACAGCAAGCAGTGAATAGATTTGGTGCTTCAAAATATATGTGCGTCCTTTGAAATGGTCTTGTTAAACTTTTGCACAGTTCCGTTCCATTCTTGGGACCCACCTCTGCCCAGTTGTTCCGTGTGTTTTGGGCATGGATTACAAATGTGTTGCCCATGGGTCACATGCACCCAGAGAAGCCATCCCTGGAGACTGCAGGGTCCTATCCCCCTGCCCCCTCTTAAATTTGGCCTGGGTGAAAAACCTCCCATTGGCTCCAACAGAAATATATTTTATCAAGCCTAATTGTTAGCGGCGGGTGATCTTCCTGGAGACTGAAGCTGGAGGGAGGAAAGGTTAACTCTTGTCTCGCTAGCTGCAGTCTCCAGGAAAACCACCCTAGCCTCCCAAGAAAATTAAGCTTGGGGAAAAAATCACTCAAGGAGGACTTCAGATTGTTGCTTGTTTGCAGTAAACAAACCATAGCTAAGCATGTTAAGTGTGTATGTGGGCGTTAAAGGGGGAGCAGGGGGAATGCCTCCAAATGGAAATCGGCTGCCATCGTGAGGCTAGAGGTTCCCATGTCAAATTCTTGGCGTCAGTCCAAATGATTGCACAGAGCATTGAACCCTTGTTAGTTGACCACCGTTCTTCTTCTCTCAAACAGACAGATGACATTGGAAAGGCCTTCAAGTACTTGGATGCTGCCCTATCCTTGATTGAGTGTGGCATTGCCATGGAATCTGATCCCCTCTCACCAAAGCCAGCCTATAGCATGTTCGCAGAGACCATAGACCTCATCAAGTAAGTGGGACACCCCTTCCTTGCCTGGTAATAAGCACGTCCCCTTATGCTCATACTCCCAATTTCTACTCTTCCTACGCTAGGGGCCTTCCCCCTACCTTCTTGCACTTTTTGCTTTCCGTTGGCGAAGGGCCTGAGCTCAGAAGTGGCGCCATTATGAAATGGAGAAATCTACAGCTTTATACAGTGGTACCTCGGGTTACAGGCACTTCAGGTTACAGACTCCGCTAACCCAGAAATAGTACCTCGGGTTAAGAACTTTGCTTCAGGATGAGAACAGAAATTGTGCGGCGGCAGGAGCAGAAGGCCCCATCAGCTAAAGTGGTGCTTCAGGTTAAGAACAGTTTCAGGTTAAGAATGGCCCTCCGGAGCGAATTAAGTTTTTAACCTGAGGTACCACTGTACTTTTCCTTTGAAGATAGCAGGTGGGCTATCTAAATGAGAAAAAATAAGTAAGCCCTCCCCCATTCCACTCTAGGCCAAATAATCAGTTTTCTAAATCGGCACTGTTTCCTCAATGTCAGCAGGACTATCTGGAATCAGTAAGCAAGTCAGGATGTATGTTTTGATTATTAAAAGCAGACATTTATTTTATTTTATTTTTTGCTTTCTCACAGATTCATAATGACATTAAAATACTTTGCGGACTCTTCAACCAACACGCATGAAAAAATCTTCATTGTTTTTTGGTGAGTGGATCTTCTGTTTTCAAGCATTATAGTTTGAGAAATAAAGTGGGAGGGTTTTAAAAGAAAAAGGTTAAGTCCAATGGATTCAAGTTACGTGAAAGGAGATTCTGACTAAACCTTAGAAAGAACTTTCTGGCAGTGATAGCCGTTCGACAGTGGAATGGATTCTCCTTCATTATGGATGGTTTCGTTGAGATTCCTGCATTGCAGGGGGCTGGACTAGATGACCCCTGGGGTCCCAACTTTACAGTCCTATGATAAGCTGGTAATATAGGAAAAACCCTTATGTTTACCCAGTGTACAATACCATTAAAAGGAAGTTAGGATATCATTTTTTTTTTGTCTTCTGTGTTTTACATTGTTTCTTAAAACAGCAAATTAATTTTTAAAAATGTAGCGAGAGCGATACAGAATTATTTTAAAGATTGTCAAGAAACTGTATGTGACACCCATTTGGGAAAGTGGGATATAAAACCACCTCCACCCCCCAATTTCCACCCCAGCCCTGGCTTCACTGGGTTGCTGTGAAAATGCCCTCACTATTTTAGAGTTGCTGGGGGAACCCAGCCAGAGGGACGGGGTATAAGTAATAAAACTATTATTGTTTTATATTTTGTTTTCATGTGGAGAGGTTATAGCACAGTGGTTGAGCATATACTTTGCATGCCCCAAGTCTTGATTTCTATTCAGCTTCAGCACAGGCGCAGATCCCATACTTTGCAGTTCTTGGCTTCAGCCCCCAGCATACCTGGTTAAAAGACTCAGTTAGTAGAGGGTGGGAGAGATCTCTTTCCGTCTTGGGGAGATGCTGCCAATCAGTGCAGACAGTAAGGAGCTAGATCAGGGGTCAGAAACCTTTTTCAGCTCTGGGCCAGTCCACCATCCCTCAGACCATGTGGTGGGCTGGACTATATTTTGGGGGAGGGGGGAATGAACAAATTCCTATGCCCCACAAATAACCCAGAGATGCATTTTAAATAAAAGCACACATTCTGCTCTTGTAAAAACCCCAGGTAGGCCCCACAAATAACCCAGAGATGCATTTTAAATAAAAGGACACATTCTACTCATGTAAAAACAGGCTGATTCCCGGACCATCTGCAGGCTGGATTGAGAAGGTGATTTGGGCCGCATCCAGCCCACGGGCCTTAGGCTGCCTACCCCTGAGCTAGATGGACCAAAGGTCTGATAAGGCACCTTCATATGCTCATTGTTGGTTGTGTTTTCACAGCATGCGCTGCCAAGCCATTCTGTACATGGCAATGTTTCGCTACAAGAAGGACACAGCAATAAAGTATTCCCGGACCCTTATTGAACACTTCAAGGTAGAGAATGGAAACGTTGTGGGTCGTATTTTGGCAGGGACCTGGGGTTGGTTCTAAGTCAGCTTCAGAACTTGATTTAAAAATAAAAACAGAAGCTTTGTGACATCAGTCTTTGGGTCAGATCCAACAATAGTTTGTGGGCAATTTGTGCTGAATATCACTCTGCTTTATTTGCATGAGCAGCATAATATTGAAGCGGGAACCTCATGCAAGATCATAGCTCCCTTTTGGTGTCTCCCCCCCCCCCCCCCCCGCTTGTGTTGTTCCTTTTTCTCTTTTATTACAAAAGGATAATAGGGATCTTGTAAATCGCTCACAAGGTAGTGTGCTAACATGAGGATACCGCTGTATAATCTGGCCAGTGGACATACTGTCAGAACAGACTCTTGGTTCTAAGTTCAGAAGTAATGCTGCTAGTCCAATAAACAAAAGATTTATCAGACCCAGAAGGATTGTGCCTGCATTGCTTTCCCTCCCGTTCTAGCCTCCCTTCTCTTGCAAGACTTGCCGCAAGACTTCTGATTTGTTGAACCACAGTTTCCCAGCACGTTAAAACTACAGTTCACAAATCAGGATTGCAAGCTGCAATTTGATCCTGGTTTGCTAGACCAAAGTTTCCCAATTTGGACATAACAGGAAACTGTGTTTTAACAAACCCTCATTGAGGCAAGTGAATGAGGGTGTGTGTAGGCACAACACTCGTTCTCACGTCAGCTAGACCTCAGGTTACCATTGTTTACCTTACTCAATCCAGACAATTCTCTTAGAAGAGATAGACCTCAAACAATATGAATACATAGCATCTTACAAGGCGCAGTTAAAAATGCAATGTTGGAACTGGTTGCAAGTTGGTGTCAAATGTGAACTGAGTAGAATTCCATTCCTTGTTTCAGAGTTCTTCTAGAATTACACAAGCACCTTCTCCGTGTGTTGCCAGGTAATACTGAAATCTATATCACCCTTCCCTTGTTACAAAAGCTTGAAACCTGATTTTGAAATAATAAAAGTTTCACGCTGTACCTACATGGGAAGTTTAAGGCTGGTTTAGTGTCAAGAGGGTGAATTGGGGATTTCTGATGGCTTTTCCTCCTGAAGCTTGTAACTATACTTTTAGGCTCCAAACCTATGCCCACTTATTTAGAAGGTTCACTGAACAGACTAGGAATGGCTTCTGAGCAGATGTGTAAAAGATGGCTCTGCCATCCTTTCCCCTCAAGTCTGATCTGTCTATTAATGTGATGGAACAGATATTGGGCTGTGGAACTCTTGGCGTAGATCCCACTAGGCACTAAAGTTCACTAGATGGAAAGCACACTTGCTTAAGGCCTTCTCTTCCACCCATTTACATTGGTGGTGGTTATATAGGAGGCACAATTTGAGTCTTGCCAGTTTAAATTTAATGCCACAACAGCCACTGCCACTGAGTGGAGTTTCAGCTCCTCAACTGAAATTAGCCACCCAGTGAACCACTGCTCCCCTCAGCTGATAGGAACACTGCTTAGTTAGACCACTCCTGTCAAGAGTTCCTTGCAGAAGCTGTGGCAAATGAGACTTGATCTGGCTGTGTTTGCCTCTTAACGCACAATAAGGCAATGAATGACTGATTGTATGGCGGTGGCTCCCAACTGTTCAGGTTCTTAGCTGAAAAATGCAATTAACGAACAAAGCAAGTATTCAGCCTTGGGGTCTGAGTGTACAGTGGAGGGCATGTGTGTGAGAAGAACAGAATGCCAGAACACGTCTTTCCATAGATGTCTTTTTCAGAAAAGCCAAGTGGGACCATTGCAGTTCCCAGCGCTTCTGTTTAGTATTCCAGTTGGCCATGGCTTCTCCCAGGACATCCCATTCCATTCTCCCCCCAGCCCTGGCTCTCTGTTTGCTTAAAGATAATGAAACTCAGCTCCTGAATTCACTGATGGTATATATGGCGATTCTTGTGTTTTGTCCTTCAGGAGTATAGGCACACCGTCCCCTCTTTCCCCGATGCCCTCTCCAGCCGGCTCTGTGAGCTCCCAGACAGGTTCCAGCGCCAGCAGCTGCGGAAGTGGAAGCATTGGCTCCTCGGTCAACGTTCCTCACTTTATCCCAACCATCACTTCTTCCTTTGTTGGCATCACTTCTTATATTCTCTATGCCTACGATTTCTGGGAACAAGCTGATGTTTTGGCCAGGAAGAATAAGAGTAAGGCTTTTTGTTTTCCTGAGTTTCTACTGACATAGTCCATGCAGCACCCTGAGGCTTTGCTTTTCCTCAGGAGGCCTATTTTGCACATTATTTGGCAAGATTGTTACAGAGAACCGCATAAATAAGCTCAGTGGCATCTGGGACCTAAGGCAGAGGGCCATTCCCAGTTCTGCTACCTGATACCCTGGAAGAGCTGCTGCCAGTCCAAAAGGCAAATGAACAGTAGTAACTGTTTCTGCCTGCCCTTTTGAAATAAAATACCTAGCAGTTAGTTTCATCTAGCACTGGTCAGAATGCATGGGATCCTAAAAGACAGAAGTAAAGACAAATGTGGCAGTCATTCAGTAAGCAAAGCAGGAGATTAATTTTAGGTGGTCTCTTGGTAAAGAGCCAATGCAAGTCAAATTAGGTAGAGTTATCTTATGGCTGGTGGACATTTAATCTCCGATCCTCCCAAAATTGAAATGACATGTTCAGGGTCTGCTTGTCTCTGGCGACAACCTTGGGGTGCAGAATATCTGCAATGTTGTCTAATTCACTTCCTGTTACTGGGAACTTGTCAGTCACCAAGATTTATCGGGTGAGGGGGGTTATAATCACCTTTCTTTGCCCCTTGATAATATGAGGCAGAATAGTATGTTCTTAAAAAATAAGAAAACAAAATCAAAGTCATGTACCACGGAAAGCTGGATTCAGTATGAATCAGATTAAGTACATTAGCATGCTGCCTGTAAACAGCTATGGTGAAAACTCTGCCCATGTAGGTCTTTAAGAGTGAGGTACTTTCAGCTAAGCATTTAGGCAGCTTGAACAATGCCTCCTATATTTCTGCCGAACCCTTTCCATGCCTGAGCTGTGCAGACTGCAAGGAGCCAAACGTGTGACGCCAGATTTCCTCTTTTCTCTTTCTCTCCCTCTCAGAGTTTTTCTCCGAGCTCAGTGCTGCCGCCTGCCCTCTCTCGCTGAACAGCAGTATGATCGAACTGGTACACTACACCCGCCAGGGTTTGCAGTGGCTGAGACTGCAACCAAGTACGCCTTAACTGGTGCTTCGAGGCGAGAGACCCTTGCCTTGGACTCTTTGCACTTTGAAAAGCCTCCGGAAACAGCCTGGTTGGCTGGCTTGTTGGGATTTATAAGCACCTGGAACAAGGAAGGATGGAGCTTGGTGGAAGGGGATCTGGCGCCACTGGAAAACTTTAAGGACTATATTTGCTACGGTGCCAATAGGCCACCTGGAAGATAAGAAGTGGAGAAGAGGCCTCAAAAGTGGAGGGTGCCTTTCTTTCTTTCTTTCTTTCTTTTTTTCAAAGGACAAAGTGCAATGTTCTCTTTTTCATTTCTCTTTTTCCCGTCATGGTCAATGGTCTATAAACATTTCGTTACATGAATAACCAGCAGGACAAAAAAGACAAAAAATGGGGGGGAAAAGTACACACATGAAGAAGTGCCGGTGAGAAGGAAAACCGTCTCCCAAAGAATTTTCTGCAACACCTCAAAGGATGCAACGTCCATGGGCCCAGCGTAGGCTTCAGCTTTGTTTGCCTCTCTTCTCTCCCCCCCCCCCCTTAAATGTAAACCACAAAATGCAATCTGTAGCATGTATTCTTGTTCCTGGAGGGCGGGATGGACAGAGACTCGCAAAGGAAGTGGGGTGATCCAGTAGTACGAGCCCAACTTCGTTTAAATACAAAATGGCAAAGCTATCTTCCTCCTTCCCTCTCTCTCTCTCTCTCCACTTGCCAGCCGTAGCTATTTGTTGCACTACTACCCTTCCCCCCCCCCCTTTGATGGGTGGGCTTGTAGCTTGTGTCAGGCACACCCAGATTCTGTAGCTGGCCTGCTCAGCCCCTGCCTCTGCCCTGGTTTCCTTTCTACCTGTGCTGACAGTAGTGTTCCAGTCCTAGCTGTCGTGGTTTTGTGGCCATGCGTGTGGGGCATTGACAATCTCGTATGGGAAACAGGAAATCTGGGACTGCGTTGTCAGAAGCCTCTTGTGAATAGAGGATGCGCAGTGTAGGTATGTTTACCCCCTCCCTACGGGGTGGCAAGGTGGGGGTGTGTGGGCTGGCTTCCCCTCCCCTCCAAATTTAGTTGAGCAATACTGCACTAATGAATTGAACTGGAATTGCTTGCAACCACTGTCTGCAGTACTTTAAAAAATGCCGTTCTTTCAGTTCCCCTGTAGTCCATATAGTGGACGCACGTTTCAGCAAAGGGGTTTGGTCTTGGTCTTACAGGGCAAGCACAGTTCATGGTGGCTCTTTTGCACAAGCAGGAATCTGAGGAGTCCCTGGCTAGCACAGGAAAAGAGGAGTGGGGCAGTCAGGAGGGCTCATACTGGCTGTAGCAAGATTATTTTTCAGTTTTCGATCCTTAAAGCAGAAGGAACTTCGTAGCACGCCATCTCACGGTCTCTGAAATGGCTGGTTCGGTTTTTTGTTTGCACTGGTTATTGATGCCCAACTTCCATGTCTACTGGCGAGAATGACACCTGACCGTAAGATTTGGCATAACCCCTTCCTTTTTAAAATACTTCCATTTCCTATCGGTTTGGACAATTTTCAATCCACGTTCAAGGAGAGTAAATGGCAATTGTCTTAGATTTGCAAGCATATCCTCGTGTGTCTTTATAAAAGTCCCAATTGAAGAGAGGGGCTTCAGGACTGTAGCACCTCCGGCCTATTTACTCTCTCTGTTTAGTCTAAAACTCATTAAGGACCCATTTTTCTGTTCTCCTCCCAACTTGTGCCTTAACTGTCCCATTTGCTCCTGTCATCACCTGGCTTTATGACAGAGCAGTGGGAATCTCTTCCAAATAAACTGTGCTTGAGTTTCCTTTACAGCTGACTCCTGATATTAAAATGTCAGTCTGACATTCTTACATGTTTGTCCCATATAAAACTGCCCTGCAGCATTGAAGCAGTATTCCTGTTTAGAAGGACCTGTTATGTACTTGTAGGGTTTGCTAAAATGTCAATGGACCTCATAGCTTCTGTGATTCAATAGTAGGGTGTATTCCTGCAGCTCCCCTCTGGGGAACACAGCCCTGCAGAAGGTCAGCATGAGGAAGCCGGTCTCATGGAAAGTTGAAGCCTTAGTTGATTTCAGGGAAAAGCCACTTCCTCCAATGGGGAGCAAGTTCCAGATTTTCATCCCAGTTTAATGTTGTTCCTTAGGGTTGAACTAGACTTGGGGCAGGCAGCCAGGATCTTCATTGAAGTGTGGCAGAATAGTCCACGGAGGGCACAACTTGTCTGGCACCCTGCTTTTTTGGTGCAGCTGGAGGAGGGAAGAGTTTAGCAGTGTCCCATGCCTGCCCCAACCCTGGCTCTTCACACTCCCCCTGCCCCTCCTCTGCTTTGGGGCTGCTGGGCAGACCCAGGCCACCAAATTTCATAGCTTCTGTTGAATGCTTAGCTCCTTACATGAGCAGGTTCCAATCAGAAATGATAAGGAAAAAGGAGGCAAATCCAAATATCAGGTGCTTGTCCTTTCCTGGGAAAGGACACACAAAGCAATTATGGTTGCGCCCAGGTGTCTTATCCTAGTAAGCTCTTGGGTCCGGCCAAGAAGCAAATGCACACTAAACTCGTTTTGTTTCTCTTTACCAAATCATGTCCCTCTCTTCTGACTGGTTGACAGCTGTAGTCTCAGGACTGGCTTTCTCTTCCTTTCTCTGCTCCACTCTCCTGGCCAGATGGCATCAGCCAGCCGCTGCTGCCGTTTGCCTTGTTGCTGCTTTTGCTCTGTTAAAACACACCCTGAGCTTAAGAATCCCCGGTTGTCAAGGGACCCACTTTTTGACCTGCTTGTTGAGCACTTTATCCAAGGGGTAGTGATCATTGGTTCCTGTTTAATCCATTTATGCTGCTGGCTTTATATTACCGTTTGTGGGGTGATGCAAAGATGAGCAGCAAAGAACATAGGCTTTTCCCTCCTCCTCCGTCAACCAACCAATGAACAGAAAGATTCCAATCTGATTTGGTCCAGGGATGTCCTATTCCAAAACCAAACAAGAGCACAGCTTCTCTCTTAACGTTCACAGAAGCTAAGCTGAATTACGTGTGACATGTTCTGCAATTTCTTTTTATTTTACATGCATTTGCAAAGAAGCAGTTGGTCTATGGGGAATCACTCTTAGGAAGCTTATAACCTCTTGACTTTTTTTTTATTAAATGTTATTAAAGAAAGATCAGTTGAAGAATCAGAGAAAATGTCATTTCACCCCCTTTCCAGACTCTGGTACCCCAGATGTTGATGGAACTGCCATTGATTTCAGCCAGGGCCTGGGGCCCAGCCTATCTAAGGAGCAAGAAGTAAATTTGTTTTGCCATTTTAAACACAGGTCAATGGAGCTGTGATCTTAAAGCAGCCTCCTTTCCCAGATGATATTTATTTAGAATTATAATTAATGTATTTAAATTGCCAATGTTCTATATGTCTAAGATACCATTATTTAATAATTTTGAAAGTTCCATTGACACTGGAGATGTGGACTGAAAGATTGATGACAATTTTATTTTTTAAGGGCGTTATCTCTTGCCCTCCCCCTCCTCCCTCCTTAGTTTCTTTATATATAAAAAAGAACTCTACATTAAAATTTATTATAGGGTGTTGTATCTCCCATTTGTAAATTACATTTTCTGCCCTGTATATTGGTGGTATTTCCAGGTTGATTTGTTAAATTCATGTGGGGTAATAAAATAAATATTAAATGAAACAGCATTTTTCTTGAGAGTCGGTGTGGAAATATTTTTAAGCCATTAACAGCTCCGGTATTGGTCTCCAAAAACAAAACGCCACCAGTGATGATATACTGGTAGGGTAGCAAGCTTCTGAACTGAATAGAATGCCAGCGCCTCAACTTTCAAAGAGAAGAATTCTGCATTGTTTCAATGTCTGGATCTCTGAAAATTCCAGTAACAGCAGTGCTGTCCAGAAAATACGCCACCAGAATCTTTCAAGAAAGCCCTGCACAGCTTGTACCCCTCTAAGCTGAATACAGTCCCTGCCCCAGCTACAAACAAAAGCTGACCTGAACTTTCTGTTTTGCTGCCTGTCTGACTTTCAGGCCAGTATTAGCCTCCAGTATCCTTGGGCAACTGCCATGACTCAAGTACCTAGTGTGGGCTCCATTGGAACTGATACCTGCATTGAGGTACTCCTTGGCAGAGTGCCCAGCATAAATAACATTACTTCAGGACACCAAACAGAGTCCCACTACTGTTTGGTGGGCCGACTGAAGGGCCCTGAGATGCAAAGGGGAGCTCTCAGATGGTACCATGTTGAAGGCTACAAGGTTCTAATCAGCCCTTTTATGTCACCAGGTAGTCCCAGAATTACAAATGAAGCTGGTTAATTTTTAGTGATCCTAATAGTGCAAGCTGGTAACTTCTTGACTTTGCTTGTGAAGTTGTTTTCAGCATTTCCTTGCTGAAACACTATTGGAAGCTAAAAACGTGGGTCTTTCTGGCGACTCTGCACTCTTAAAACGCAGAATATAAATCATGCATTTTTATGTTCCTGGCAATATAACGGTGGCAGCCTGAATCCTGGAGTGCAGACTAAAAGCCAATGGAGCTTGTTGGCTCTCAACTCCTGCATGGCTTTGGCTGGCAAAACAAAACCACCATTATATTTTACCCTCCACCTTCAGTATGTAATAGCACTCTCCTCATTATGTTTTAAGATTATCACGCTGTAATTTGTCTTCATAACACTTCCCCCCCCCCCCATTGTAAGACCACTAAAACCTGCAGCTGGGAGCTTCTTAATCTAGCCCAGCAACATTCTTCTTTCAATAGCCCCTCACCCATTTTTATTTCTTGTCCTAAGAAAGGTACAGTGGTACCTCGGATTACATACGCTGCAGGTTACAGACGCTTCAGGTTACAGACTCCGCTAACCCAGAAATATTACCTCAGGTTAAGAACTTTGCTTCAGGATGAAAACAGAAACCGTGCAGCGCCGGTGCGGTGGCAGCAGGAGGCCCCATTAGCTAAAGTGGTGCTTCAGGTTAAGAACAGTTTCAGGTTAAGAACAAACCTCCAGAACGAGTTAAGTTTTTTACCCAAGGTACCACTGTACTGGCATATTCTTACTCTGACAGATGCCCCCAATGTCTCTGAAATGCTACTTGTAGAAAAACATAATATCTTAAGGATGGGTACAATTCAAAAGGGTAGTTCTCCTAAACAATGAATTTTGATACGCTCCCATTCATTTCACAGGGGCTTCTGCAAGAGACAGCCCCTCTGCCTTATGCCTTAAAACACTAAGCATGAAGGTACAGTAACACAATACTGCAAAACATTCATAGCTGCCTTGTAGATCCATTTAGAACACGCCTGTGAGGTAGGTTAAGCTGAGAAATGGTGACTGGACCAAGTTCACCCGGTGAGCTTCATGGCTGAGTTGGGATTTGGACCCTGGTTTCCCAGATCGTAATCCAACATTAACCATTGATCCACAAGCCTAGGAAGAGGATCAGACAAAAAAACCCACCTACTAGACTCTAGTAGGAGCTAGAGCATGCTGATCTCTCAGCAGCCAACCTCTGGGAAGCTTGCAAACAAGATAGCCCTCTTCCAAGCAACTGGGAGAGAAGGGCACACCCACCTCCAACACAGAAGACTGGAAATACTATATAGCCATTGCTAAATTCCACAACTTTTATATACAACATTCAGCTTCACTGAATGGCCCCAGGTTTTACTATTATGTAATAGCAAGAAAAAAGACAAAATATATATCAAAGACACCAAAAAAGAGAAAAATTCCAGTAGCATCTTAGAGACCAACTAAGTTTGTTATTGGTATGAGCTTTTGTGTATGCACACTTCTTCAGATACCTTCAGATACTTCTTCAAGTATCTGAAGAAGTGTGCATGCACATGAAAGCTCATACCAATAACAAACTTAGTTGGTCTCTAAGGTGCTACTTGGAGCAGGAACCGGCAAGCCACTCCAGTATCCCTGCCAAGAAAACTCCATGGACAAAGACAACAGGCATATGAGTGCCTGGCGTGCTCTGGTCCATGGGGTCACGAAGAGTCCGACACGACTAAACAAAAACAAGGTCTACTGGAAGGATTTTTTTTTTAATTTTGTTTCGACTATGGCAGACCAACACAGCTACCTACCTGTACCAAAAGAGAGAAGAGCGCAAACCCAAAATCCCGAGAAGCAGCAGCACATACCTAAAGCAAATGCTGAATACAAACAACGTGTAAGAGCCAATCTGATTATAATATATAAGCAACACAAGGTAGCTATTTCAGGAGTGGAATTTGCTGTGGAGATGGAAGTTCAAATCCATGCTCTGCCATGAAGCATACTCTCTCTCTGCTAACCTCTCTCACAGGATTGCTGCAAAGATAAAACAGGATAACGCCGCCCCCCCCCAGCACCTCCGTGTACATCAGCCTAGGTTCTTTGGAGCAAGAAGAGATACGAATGCGATGAGGAATCTGATACCAGAACAAGAGCCAAAGGGAAATGAAATCAGTAAGACAACATGAAACACCGGTGCAAGACAAACCCTTGTATATTTTGCTGATGTGCCTGTAGGAGACTTGTTTGAATTGTGTAACTCAACTGTGCAGCCAGTTCAGAAAGAGACCCTGCCCTCCAAAAGATCATAATTTTATAACCTCTATCATGTTCTCCTTCCTTTTTTCTCTATAAAGTTAAAGGGACCCCTGACCATTAGGTCCAGTCGTGGCCGACTCTGGGGTTGCGGCGCTCATCTCGCTTTATTGGCCGAGGGAGCCGGAGTACAGCTTCCAGGTCATGTGGCCAGCATGACTAAGCCGCTTCTGGTGAACCAGAGCAGCACACAGAAACGCCGTTTACCTTCCTGCCGGAGCGGTACCTATTTATCTACTTGCACTTTGACGTGCTTTTGAACTGCTAGGTTAGCAGGAGCAGGGACCAAGCAACGGGAGCTCTCCCCGTTGCGGGGATTCAAACCGCCAACCTTCTGATCAGCAAGTCCTAGGCTCTGTGGTTTAACCCACAGCGCCACCCGTGTCCCTTTTTCTCTCTCTCTATACCAGTGTTTCCCAAACGTTTTTGGGCAACGGCACACCTGTTTACCGGAAAAAAATCTCGCGGCACACCACCATTAAAGCCCCGCCCCGTGACGTCAGCGCGCAGCGTCACGCCGGGAGGGACGCACAAAAGTGAAAGTTTTTTCCCTCCCCCTTGCCGGGGTGGGAGGAGGCAGCAGAGCGAGGGACTGAGGGACGGCGGCAGCTGAGGCGGCCACCCCTCGACGCCGTCCCAAAAGCCGCCAAAAAGCCCTAAAAAAAGAGGAGCAGCACAAAAAACACACCACACACGGGGGGCGTGTTCTAATTTGCTTCTAACTCCGGGTTAGAGCGCAGCACGTGGAGGATGGGTGGGGAAAGAGAGAGGAGGCGCACTGATAGAACGCCAGGCACGGGGGCCGCCAGGGAGAGCCAGCGCGCGCCCCACCCCGGACGCTCGCGGCCACCGCCATCCCTCCCTCCCAGGGAAGGCGGGATTAGAGCAAGCGCCCGGGCAGCAAGAAGCGCGCGCGCGCCGGCCCTGCCCTGGATCCCTCAGAACCGCCAGTCTCTGGGAAAGTGGGCTTGGCTTCAGAACTCTCAGGCAGCAGCACCCGCCGCCCGGCAAGGCTTCCCATTGGGAGGCGCGAATGCTTTAGTGGGCGGGGATTGGTGCAAATATAGGCAGGGCGGGCTGAGAGGAGGAGCCGCCGCCGAGGAGCAGCGACACCAGCAGCGTTTCCTCTCCCCCCTCCCCTCCCGTGTCAACAAGCGGGGCGCCTGCGCCGGGGGTTTGCGCGTCAGGCAGGCAGCCAGGCAGGCAGACGGCGAGAGCCCCGCGCTGGGCAGCCGCTGCTCGCCGCCGCCGCCCCGCGTCTCGCCGCCCGACTCGCCCGCCTCCCTCCCACGGCACACCAGCCGATGTCTCACGGCACAGTAGTGTGCCGCGGAACACCGGTTGGGAAACACTGCTCTATACAAAGACTCAAATGTTTTAACATAGGGGAGTTGCTCCAGGCCCTTGATTATTCTCGTTATAGAGCAAACAAATGGTTACAACACCCACCCTCAGCTCTTACTGCATAGTTTCCTACTTAGAGCATTAATGTTCAGGGCCATTAGGTTAACAGCAGGGGAGAAGCAGATAGCCAGCCACTGAGTGGGACACATTAAAAAAACTGCTGCCCCGCAAGCTGGCCCTAAGGCTTGCCTGCTTTTTGCATCCATAATCCATACTACATGTAATTTATTACCACTAACTGCCCCCAGGCCATATGTGAATACTACTGCCTTTAAAAAGTCTGTCCTTCTGCAACAATTAAAAAGCATAAAGTTAACAACGTAGTGTTCCACACCAAAAGATTTCCCAATAGTCTCATTTGTACCAAATGTTGGATACAGGTTGAAAGCAGAGCTATACAACAACTGTTCTTAATCTGCTTTTTCTGGCAAAGAGAGATCAGTATGCTGGACCCTTTTAGTGTGAAAGTCTCTCTCAGAACAAGAGCGCTGCAGCTGCATCTATATAATGCAAAATTGACATTCAAAACTCCACTTCAAAGCACCATGAAATCAGCCCTGCACATAAGCCAAAGAAGAAGAAAACCTCAACATTTAAGTACCTTTTATGAGTTCAAACAAAAGTCCTGTAACATGCATATGCTATACAGATGTAGCAGAGGCAGCTGGAGCAAAATTAATACAGGATTATGATTATGACATGGATACATCCATTTAAAAAGTTAATTGATTGCTTAAAGCTGATTGTGCATTTGGCAAAGTCTAGAATAGGCCGTTACTATGCAATACAGGACCTTAGAATCTCTCTTGTTCCTGGTGACATTGATATTTATTATAGTCAGAACTGGAGAATTTTTTTTAATCTCCTAACCCTTCAGCACCAGGCTGAATATTTCAGATTTCTAAGAACACCAATACTTCTTTTTCCAGTCCTGTGCACATCTGTTTTGACTTACCAAAAATTAGCACCAAATGCCAAAGAGGCCTTTGCCACCTTAGAGCCCTTCCAGCGTTCCAAACTACTGCATGCATTGAGAGCACCAAGCCTCCAGAAGCCCTAATAAATCCATTAGTCTCTAAAGGTGCCAGAGGACTCTTTAATTAAGGCTGAGATAATGGACAGCCTGCAGCAAGTTCTCAAGTTGGGTGAAGCCAGGATTTTCAAACCAGCCCTCCCACATTACAAATCCCTGATGATTCAGAGCAAATTTCCATAAGCTATGTTGCTGGTCTCCTTTGAGGACAGGAAGTTACGGCCCTTTCCCTCCATCTACTGGGGGAAAATGAACAGTACAGCTTCCTAGACATGAATCGTTCAAATGGTCTGAGATAAGCAGGGGAAACCAGCCCTCCAGCTCCCATCACGCCCAGTCAGCATGCTCGCTGGTCATGAAATAATGAGAGCTGGAGTGCAGTAATGGGAAGACCACAGGTTCCCCATCTCTGGTCCAAATGACTATATAATGCAGACACGCCACTGTCATCTGTTACTGCCATGTCATCACTCTTAACAGGAAACAGAGAGGTGCAGGAGGTCTCCTCCCCTTGAAATCTTTCTCTTCCCGCTGCTCATTACAAGAACTCCAACAAGTGTTTTTCTTCTAGAAAAATAGGTGCTGGTACTCACCATGAGTGTGGGTGGCACTGTGGGTTAAACCACAGAGCCTAGGACTTGCCAATCAGAAGGTCGGCGGTTCGAATCCCCGCGACGGGGTGAGCTTCCGTTGCTCGGTCCCTGCTCCTGCCAACCTAGCAGTTCGAAAGCACGTCAAAGTGCAAGTAGATAAATAGGTACCACAGTGGTGGAAAGGTAAACGGCGTTTCCGTGTGCTGCTCTGGTTCGCCAGAAGCAGCTTAGTCATGCTGGCCACAGGACCCGGAAGTTGTACGCCGGCTCCCATGGCCAATAAAGCGAGATGAACGCCGCAACCCCAGAGTCAGTCACGACTGGACCTAATGGTCAGGGGTCCCTTTACCTTTATTCACCATGAAGCTGCTACAGTAAGTGCCACAATTTTTAACAACAACAAAAGAGGTGCTGGTACTGCATACCATTGAGTACCCCCTGGGGGGGGGGAAGCAGTCCGTAACTAAGAAATCATGCCCAAGTTATCTGTTTTCTCCTCCCTCCCAATCACTTTCCCTTCTTTGTCATGTCTTTTGGATTATGTAAAAGCAGGGATAGTCGCCATCAACACTTCTAACCCACTCTGGGAGACATAACTGCTCCCCTACAGCAAGCTATTAGTTTGTGACTTAGTGACACGAGATGCAGCAGGCAGAAGGAACAAACCCATAGCAGAAACATGTTGCATTTAAAAAAGTATTTGGTGCTAGGAATTATGATTACAACCTCCTCTCTGCTTCATGTTTCTAGAGATTTCTATGATGATCTCTTGCACGGTGCTACCAGAGCTATCCTTGGACTGCACAGCAAGACGCCAGCAGGTTACAAAATATGCATCTAAACAAAGGACTCTGACCACAGGTAGTCCTATCAGCAGAACTCTGTCAAGAAATAAAATTTAATATCATAAGGTAGATGGTTCATCAACACTAACCCTCAGAAGAGCAATAGTTTCTGATAATTTAATGTGCAGTTTATTCAGATAACATCTGTATCTCTTAAGTGTCAGTGATAAGGCTTCCAGGGGACCTAAGATATATCCGCTATCTGCCTTTCAGCACTGAAATTCCACCCAAAAGAGAAATAAATGCACAAGCCAACAAATAAATGTATTTTATTACAATATTGCCAATTTCCACACAACATACCACACCACTTCATTCTGCATTTTGTCCACTGGATACCACAGACTAATACAAACCAGGTTTTAGAAGTGGCAGTGCAATAGTAAAGTGACAGAACTACATATAGAGAATCATTAAATAACTGTTTCTCCAAGAAACACAGTGTTGTTATGCCCATATTGTGCCTCAAAGCCAATCCCACCCACCATAAAATGTTTAGGCATAAAGCTTTAGCCATATACATTTTGCCCAAATTTTCCCTTGTGAGATGGGAAGTTACAATTTCGTATGTAGTTGTGTTGAGGCAGCTCCCAAATCGCATGCCCAATATCAAAACACCCAATTTCCTTTATGATAAAAGGATGTGGCACTCTGTTTCTTGCCTCATGAGCTTTTGCCACAACAGAGGTAAGCTGCCCCAAAATGCTTGCTCTTAAAATACAGCTATACACTGTCTCACATGCAGAGCTCCATAGGTTGAGTGCTAAGTAACCAGAACAAAAGAAATTCAGTGCAGTTCTGACAAAGAATTGGGGTGGGGTGGGGATAAAAATTAGACCCACTACATCAAATCAGGTAAATTAAATTTTAAAAGGAAAAGACTGCAAATTAAGTAAACCTTCAACTGGTGTACACACAAGTCTAATTTCATCTTTCCTTCAGGCTGCCCAATAGAAATATTTAGCATGATTTAACAACTGTACTCTCCTCTAAGTTAACAATAGAACAAGACACACTTAAACCACTAGAGAAAGGCTTGATCCATTCCAAAACACTAGCTCTCCCACCAGGAAGGGGAGGGGGGTATGGAAATGAACCAGCATGGGTTAAGACTACAAACTTTTCCTTATGTACTGCTTCTTCTTCAAGGAGCTCACACAGTGAGATGCTGGGTGCCAAACTATTTCCACAACTTCATACCATATTAAAACCTGGATCTCTGCAGATATTCACCCAGGGACAAAGCCTCCATCTGACAGGGATTCCACAAAGGTTCCTCCATCCTGTGTTGGCATTGCAGGATCGGGCCCCAAGTGAGATAACTTCTTTGGGAAATGACTTGCAATGATTGTTTTGAATATAAAGTGAGCATACATGCACACGCGACACATACATAAGAAAAACAAAACTAAAAAGCCTATCCCTTTCATTATCATTAAGGCAAATTAATTTTCTGGCTTTGCAAACTAACCAGAAAAGTCCATTCAAGGTGAGCAGCACAAGATGACCAGCTTCTAAATGATTTGCTGAACGATTGTCCCAAAAGTCACATGAGAAATCTGAAAATGGAATGGTCCAGGATTCAGATGCAAGGTTGGAAACTGAAGTAAAAGCCAGTAACTTCAAGGAAAACAGAGAAAGGTGATTCATAAGCAGCAGGAGAGTGGACACAAAAATCCCTCTAACTCAGTGGTTTCCAACCAGTGTGCCGTGGTATCCTGGAGTGCCTTGAATGATGGCCAGTGGTGCCGTGGGCAAAAGTGGCCTCTGTCTCTCTTTCCTTCCCTCTGATGCCCTCTCACATCTCTGCCTCCCAGAGGTTTGTGCGGCTGTTTGTTGCAGCAGCCCTGGCTACAAGCTCCCAATGCAAATGGTGCCTCTGGGGCTGGCCATGGTGTGCTGGTTGCCAGGAGCTGAGGTGGCCTTGGAGTAAGCAAGCAAATGGGCAAGTGAGCTCAGCTAGCCAGTCCACCAGCCCTTGCTGTTGCAAATAGGCAAACAAGTTGGAAGCCAGGCAGGCAGCCAGGCGCTGTGCTGGCCTTTCTTGCACTTACTGTGTGCAAGGCCTGCCTGGGAGCTGAGTGCCCAGTGCTAAAGCAGAGTCTTTCCACCCTGCAGGCTGGTCTCACGTTCACCTTTGGCCAGTTTCCACTGAGCCACTAAGCCTGGGGGCACCCTCTTCCTGTGGGGCAGTGTGATGAGGCACCTCTCTTTGGGGCAGGGGGAGAGTTCAGAGACTAGGGGCAGCAGCAGCAGCTGCCCAGAGGACTCCCAAGGAGAGGAGGCTGAGGGAACACGCCACAAGGGAGGGCATTTGAAAAAAGGGTGAGAGGCTGCCAGCTCTGCAGGCAAAGGGTGACATAACTGGACTCCTGAGCCCTACAGGGGTGCCACAGAAAGAATGTAGTTGGCCTAGGGAGCTGTGGATTCAAAAAGGTTGAAAGCCTCTGCTCTAGCTCTTAGGATGAAATGAAGATGGTTCATAAGCAATATACTTCACCCTGTTACAACATCACCAGCAACCACTATTTTTTCATCATCCTTGATCCAGACAGTTCATGATCCTTGTTTCTACTGTACAATTTTCAACAAGGAAGCAGAATGTAGTTCTGTTACAAACCGATTCATCTGTATTGCCAGAGCAAACAAAACTGGCATCAAATGCAGTTTCTGAAAACCAAGATATCAGAACACCAGAATCTCTGAAGTGTTGTTCAAGTCAATTTCCTAATTAACGCTTTTCAGGAGTTTGGAGTTTTTCAGGTTTTTATGGGTCTGCATAGTGTTACAACTGTAGAACACATTTACACATAAAGTCAAGAGTTTTTAAACAGAATGTATACAAGACTTAAAGGATTCTCTAGATAACTGTGATAATTGTAAGTGTACCAACTTTTGAGGACAAATCCCAGTCATTTGAAATATACAGGCGAAAGGTTCTCCAACATCTTTGGCAGTAATAAGATGCTTAAAATGAAGTCCCCACATCTCTGTTACTATGAAAACACTGGGGGACGTGTTCTAAGCCAGAGCAACCTGTTGCCTTCCAAATGTTGGACCCAAACACCCATTGGCGTCAGCAGAATGGACAATGATCAGGAATGATGAGAGTTGTAGTCAAACATCTGGAAAGGCACAGTTTCCTCACCCCTGTACTAAACAACTGGTGAGGCCATATTTGCGAACTTAGTGCTATATGCATAAGCTAGAATGAGCCCTGGCAATGCCGTGGATGCGCTCTCTTCCCTTGTGGCCAAAAGGACATTCCTTGCATCTCAACTGGTCCTGTTTTCCAAAGCACTGGTTTATCACAAACTCTGGTGAATTTCAAGATAAGCCAGATTCAAGGTATGCATTATGAAGGTGGGTTGTTTATCCAGGATTTGAGAGAAATCAGGATCCCTGGTCCAGATGAGAAGAAAGGCTGAGATTCAGGGAAAGTGAAGCTAAACATTGCCCAAGACAAAGGAGAGACGAAGGAAAAGAAGGCCAAGGATGCACTGAACTTGATTCAGCTCATGCATGTAATGCCAAACCATGGTTTGCTACCAGGTATGAACAAGTTCTATAAATAAAAAAAGCTTTTGAGTATCTACACATACTGCTTTTAAAAAAAATCAAAATGTCTTTGCACAAAGGTTGTAAAGTATTGTGGCATTTCACAAAGTCTTCGATTTTACATGCAATCCACCACATTGCTGGATCCTTGACCCATGTCACGGATCTGGCTGCCAAGGCAGGCACACACGGC
Source organism: Podarcis muralis (assembly GCF_964188315.1). Taxonomy (NCBI): domain Eukaryota; kingdom Metazoa; phylum Chordata; class Lepidosauria; order Squamata; family Lacertidae; genus Podarcis; species Podarcis muralis. The sequence goes on from NC_135663.1 coordinate 15,658,190, forward strand.
TACACCAGCCCCAGCTCTGCAGTGAGACACGGAACCAACAAGCTCCCACCTGAGAAAGAATGAAAGAGGAAAAATTAAATACAAGGGGAGTTAGCAATGCAACTGTCCTTGGCACATCAAATATCTTAAAGTGAAAAAAGCTTAGCTACATCTTTCCTACACAGCTTAGCGTGACAAAAGCTCTTATACAGTGCTAATTTTGAAAATTGCTTCTATTTTATTTTTGTAACTATTTATGGGTTCTACCACCACCCATGAAGGAAACTTTGCTGAAGAACTAAATGCTGGTCCATTTGCATTTAAATAGCAAGACTAGGCAGAGGAGAGGGTTTAGCTTCCCATGCGCAAAGACAGCAATAGTTCAAGGCCAAATATAATTTTAAAACAATATTTTTATAATTGCTTATATCTGTCTAAGAACAATGAATGAGTTCTGGGGTACTTTTTCCCTACCATCTCTACTTTGTCAAAATTCCTGCTTTTCGGCTTCCTAGACTCATCCATTACAACAGGTCTGTCCAAAAAACCACAACCCTTTTCACTTGTACATTTGCCAATCCCCTAGAATGAATACCAAGTCTAATAACTGCTTGGTGGCAGCTGCAATAGAGAAAGTGAGACTTTAACATCAACTACACAGATTTTTCCTACTTTTCATAGAATTGCAGCATTGGAAGGGACATCTAGTCCCACCCACTGCCATCCAGGAATCTCAACTAAAGCATCCATGACAGATGGCCATCCAAACTTTGCTTTAAAATCTCCAAGGAAGAAGAGTCCACCACCTCTTGTGGGATTTTCACCCCCTGCTGAACAGCTCTTACTGTCAGAAAGTTTGTCCTGATGTTGGGTTGGAATCTCCTTTCTTGTACAGTGGTACCTCAGGTTAAGTACTTAATTCATTCCGGAGGTCCGTTATTAACCTGAAACTGTTCTTAACCTGAGGTACCACTTTAGCTAATGGGGTCTCCTGCTGCTGCCGCTGCGCGATTTCTGTTCTCATCCTGAAGCAAAGTTCTTAACCCGAGGTACTATTTCTGGGTTAGCAGAGTCTGTAACCTGAAGCATATGTAACCTGAGGTACCACTGTAACTTGAATCCATTGGTTCACGTCTCATCCAGCATAAAGACCGAGCTCTGTAAAAGCAAGAATCAAAGTTACCTGTTCACCACAGGATCAAAGGCTTCCACTGTATTCAGGTAAGCATTTCCATTATGCCCTCCAACAGCAAAGATTTTGCCCATTAACGTTGCTATGCCAACTCCACCCCGAGGCGTCGTAAGCTCCGCTACGTATTCCCACTTGTTGCTGCGAGGGTCAAATCGTTCAACAGAGCTCAGCGGAGAATTGTCATCAAAGCCACCTGCATCAAGGCATATACACACAAGTGAAGCATGAAATCTTCTCTCAGACTATGCAGTAGTTTTATCACAAGCTGTTCTGTGGAGCAAAGCTACAGGATGCATAGTGACCCAGTTATTTAAACAGTACCAAAAAATACAATGGATCTGCTACTTGACCTAAAAGCCCACAATTCTTATAAAGCTAAAATCTAGTCCATTGTTAGCATGATCTGTAAGCAAGTGTACCTCAATGTTAGTAAGAAGAGGAGCCCGAGGTTTATGCCCAGTAGTGCACTGTTGCCTTGAAAAAAGATAGCTTATTTATCACTTTATCACAAAATACAGTATTGTCCACAGCCAGCAACGAAAATACTTAAAATCCAGTGTAATCATTTGATGATGTTGTTTCAAACACTTACAGCAAAGCTACAAGAAGATGAGTTATGCACATGGATAAACGTCTAGGTGCTACTCACCTACCACATATAGGCAGCCATGGAGTTCACTAACTCCATTGCCAGCTCTTCGCTGACCCATTTCTTTCACTTCTATCCATTTATCTAGATGAGGATCATACTTCTCCACGCTGGAGAGAGAAGCGACACCATCATTTCCACCAACAGCATATACATGGTTCTGAAAAGAGGAAAGATCAAATGAATGTTCTATCCAGCAGCCAGGCCCAAGGGTGAATTAGGTGCGTTACTGCAGCAAAAATTAAGATGTGTCCCTTCTGCTCTCACAATGTATAAAGAAACAGTTGTCAACCAGCTTGCTAGGCAGCAGCAGTCTATCCCCAAGGATAAAATTTTGAGCACCATATAATCATTGCCAACACAACAGCGAGCTTTCGATCCAATTTACTAGATGAGTTTTCAGGTTTCAACATTATCGTCTGTGGATATTACTTATTTTATACTTGCCAAAGTTATACTGTACTTATATGAATCCACATTCAAAATTTAATTCTATTTAGTAAATATAGTCTTTTTATCAATTACCCCTCCAAAAAACCCCGAAAAATCCTCTGGGCAACATGCAAAAACAATAAAATGAATTAAAACAGCAAGATCCACATTAACAACATTCTATATAACAAGACTTAGCACAAAAAAACCCTGCAATCAGGTAAATACTGCAATGAACAACACTTAATAACAAGACTTTGGTTGTAAGTTGCTTTGGGTTGCCTTCGGCAAGATAAGCAACTAAAAAATCTAACTAATAATAATATATATATATAAAAACTTGACAAAGTTCCAGAGTTAAATAACTATTTTAAGACACAGAATAATAACAGAAATTAAAAATAGTTTATTGTTTTTTATGACACCAAGCAAAGACTTTCCACTTTCACTGAAGAGTTCTATTTTAACTCTGCAATGTCTTCAGTTCTGTTTTTAATTAAATTATATTCCTTCCATATTTCATTTCCCACCTTTTATTCAATCTCTTCTTTCATTGCCTCTTATCACGACTTCAAGAGTGGCACCTTAAACCAATGTAGTGAAGAACAGTCAAGAAAGTTTGACCTCCATATAACCTTAAAGTATTTTAATACACTTGCAATACACTTGCAAGGCAGAGCTATACGACATTTCTGTGCCGATGCCCTTTGAATGCCAATAAAAAACCCAGAGTCGCTTACCACAAGAGCCACAGAGCCAACACCTCCCCGGGGTGTATTCATTGGTGCTACAGCACTCCACTGATCAGATTCAATGTCGTATCTCTCCACATCGCTGAAGCAAGTGTTATCATCCAGTCCCCCAATAGCATAAATGGGGCCTCCAAGAGAAGCCAGAGCAATCCCTCTCCTAATAAAATAACGCAATTAGTTATCAGACTACATAATCTTAAAACAAACTGACAAAGTGAGTTACAAACTGGCAAAGTGAGTTACTAGGTATCATTAGCTCTACCTCACTTTGGCAACTTTTCAAGAATACCAAGGTTAATAAAACCCCAAGCGTAAACCACAAATGGAAGCTTCATTCCCAACTGAAGTATACTTAATCAAAGAGACCTTTAAAATGTTTCTTCAAGATATTGCAAATGAAAGAATTAACAGATTTTGGACTCTAGAACATTTGCAGGTTTGTAATTCTGTCAACTTTATTTTTTTCCAACCACACTAATCACCAGATAATAATATTCAACGACAACATGAAGGTTTAACAGATCAGTGAACTGCAAGTTTTGACCATGACATAAATTCTTTCTTGTTTTATGCTGGCAAGGGCCAATTTTCTATATACAAAACCCCCATTCATGCATTCAATCAACACATGAGGAATGAAGTGTGGCACATGCAGTACCACCAGCAGCTCCTCTGCCCTTTTCAGCTCTAGCTCTGATTTCTCACTTCAAGTAGAAAGGTCTGAATGAGTATTGTGTGCATGTTGGAAGGTCCAATCCACTCAATGTTGGAAGATCAGGGGTGGAGATGGCATAGATGTCCTCATGCCTCCTCCAGACTTTGTTCCCCCATGTTTCTTTAAGGGCCTAAAATCAGTTTTAATTTCCCTTCTGATACCCAACGAACACAGTCTATCTTGTCATTATCAGTCTATTCCAAACTCTTAAAAGAATATAAAGAATCCTCTTATATTGGGGATTTCCAACAGCTTCAAAAAACACTATTTACAATTACCTCAGCTAAAATAATTATGAGACAACTCTGACTCTTTTTCTAATTTGTCTTGTTCCTTCCCCACTTCTGTTTTTCACCTTATGTGTTCATCTCATATTTTTTATGTCCGCTGATCACCTTCTGTGTTGCATCTTAATTTGGACTTCAGGCATTGGCCATGACTAGGTACAGCCTATCTGATGTATACCTCAATAAATGGTAATGCATTCCACATGAATCTACTTCTTTAACAACAACAACAACAACAAAACGGAATGTCCATGCCAAGTTTACATACCTTTTGGTATTCATTGATGCTTTCATCATCCATTTATTTGTGAGAGGATCAAACATTTCCATGCTGCCCAGATGTTCGTTTCCATCATGTCCACCCACTGCATAAACTTTACCTGAAACATATAAAATTTTCTGGTCAGACAAACTAGGCTAACTCCTAAAAGTATTTCCTGTGGCCATCTAGTATGATATCAAGAAGACAAGATGTGAAACAGCTGCTTCCCAGGTCTTAGTTCACACATAATCACTGTGCCGCACTAGTGAAATTAGATTCACATTTTTTGCCACTCTATTATATATATTCCATTACTGCTAGAGCGTAATGTCTACAATAATTTTTTTCTGTAAAGAAATCAGCACCACATTATCTAAAGATCAGGGGAAAATAATAGTCTCAGGGACTTGATGATACTTTATAGTAGGTAAAAAGGTAAAGGTACCCCTGCCCGTACGGGCCAGTCTTGCCAGACTCTAGGGTTGTGCGCTCATCTCACTCTATAGGCCGGGAGCCAGTGCTGTCCGGAGACATTTCCAGGTCACGTAGCCAGCGTGACAAGCTGCATCTGGCAAGCCAGCGCAGCACACGGAACACCGTTTACCTTCCCGCTAGTAAGTGGTCCCTATTTATCTACTTGCACCCGAAGGTGCTTTCGAACTGCTAGGTTGGCAGGCGCTGGGACCGAATGACAGGAGCGCACCCCGCCGCAGGGATTCGAACTGCCGACCTTTCGATCGGCAAGCCCTAGGTGCTGAGGCTTTAACCCACAGCGCCACCTGCGTCCCATACTTTATAGTACTAGGATACAAAGGCAGCCTTAAAAGGCAGCAGTTTTAAATCTTTTCTAAGTTAAGATGCAATGCTATTTACTAGTGCAGTAAATAGTTCCTAGTGTTGAATTCAGTGGTAGGTACTGTGGCTAGACTCAAGCTGTGAGTTGTATTTTTAGTACTAGAGAGGACATTTCATTGGGCAGAAACCCAGAACACAAAACCAGTGAACTGCAAAACAGAAACAATTGCATCTTTTTATCGCAAGAAGCCAACTACTATTCTCAGCTATTTTGTATACAAAGGCTGTAATTTTGGTTGATGGAATGGCTGAGTCATTAACTTCAACAAAGTATAAAGCAATTTTAGAGCACAGATTTCTTTTTACCAACCTCCCACAGAGATTACACCCACGTGCCTCCTCCTACTGTTCATTTCAGGGCCAAAAAACCAGCTGTTCTTATTGATAGAGTAGCATTCAATGCTGCGAAATGGGTCGCCAGATCCACCACGACCACCAACACAGAAAAGGACACCTAACAGAAAACATACAACAAAAGTCACAAACACCTCATTTCTTAAGAACGTCAGTATTCATCACACAAAATTCACAGGGTGGCAAAGTACAGAATGCTGCACATAGCACACATTAAAAGTCCTCTTAAAACTAAATAGTAGAAACTGGTCTGTTTGGTTGGCTTAGTGTTATTTACTGTTTTGAATGTTCAACACTGACAATTTGTCATTCAACAGTAACAGTTCCACCCTGCTTCAACTTAGGATGAACTGGGTTGAGGCTTCAACACAGACTGAGAGGGAAGTCAGAGCTGGAATAGACAAGTCACCCAATCAAGGCTTGTGGAAAGATCCGCAAAAGTTAATAACCCCTTAAAATGTTTAATAGCCTCCCTATTCACATGCATTTTTGACAGCCCAACATAAAGAGAACCAGCTTGCTTCAACTTGCAGGAGGCTATCTGCCTAAGGCAATTCTAACTCACCATGGACTTCCAGGCAAGTGGCTCCTTAACAAGCCTGATTTTAGTCCATTCACAATCCCAACATCCCTCTCCACTTTAAAGAGATACGTGCTTTTGGCCAACACCACCACAGGTAACGTTCAGCACACTGCTTCAAGATTCCTATAGAGCACATCACTTCAGATGACTCAAGTAAGCAACAAAAACTGGGCAAAACCCAGCTCCTTTAACCATGGGAGTTTTTGTTATCAATTGCAATGGAGGCAGATTGTATGTTATGTTGAAAACATACATATCTGAAGAAGTGTGCATGCACACCAAAGCTCATACCAATAACAAACTTAGTTGGTCTCTAAGATGCTACTGGAAGGATTTTTTTTTAATGTTGAAAACTCTTCTCCATCATTCAAATGCATTAATGTATCCAAGGATTGTACATTGGGACTGTTAGGCTGTAATATATACTGTTCAATACAAGAAATTTAGCTCATCAGTTGAGACAGTATTCCATAGTTTAGCATTCAAATCAGAGATTCATGCCGAGGCAATGCTATACCATTGTGAACCAACCTTTTGTGTAGATACAGATTCTCCTTCCCCTCACACAAAATGAATTTTAAAAGCTATACTCTAAGGCACTTAAATAAAATGACAAGGCTTACTAATGTTACGCTGTGTACAAATTCATTTATGTTGTCTTTTACTATTCTACCATGAGCACTTACACCTCTACAGAATAGACCTTTTGTGAGTTTCTAAAACACTGGTGCCTCAGAAACAAGTTACCTGCTGTGCGTTTCCTTGGTGTTGTCCGTACAGAATACTCAAAATCTGGCACGGTATGACTACTTAAGTGAAGGTGGTAGTTCCTTGCTTCATCCAGCAAGTCCCGACATTTTAGGTTCTGCTTGACAATTTCTTCTTTTGCCACTACTCCCATGAGAAAACAAATGGGTAACAGTGGTAGGCGCACCTAGGAGAATGGACATTATGGGTGGTCAGCTGAACCAAAAGTAACAGTTCTCAGCAATTACAAGGCAAGCCTCCAAAGACATCATGGAGAACATCATGATCCTAGAATCATAGAGTTGGAATAGACCACAAGGGCCATCGAGTCCAACCCCCTGCCAAGCAGGAAACACCATCAGAGCACTCCTGACATATGGTTGTCAAGCCTCTGCTTAAAGACCTCCAAAGAAGGAGACTCCACCACACTCCTTGGCAGCAAATTCCACTGTCGAACAGCTCTCACTGTCAGGAAGTTCTTCCTAATGTTTAGGTGGAATCTTCTTTCTTGTAGTTTGGATCCATTGCTCCGTGTCCGCTTCTCTGGAGCAGCAGAAAACAACCTTTCTCCCTCTTCTATATGACATCCTTTTATATATTTGAACATGGCTATCATATCACCCCTTAACCTCCTCTTCTGCAGGCTAAACATGCCCAGCTCCCTTAGCCGTTCCTCATAAGGCATCGTTTCCAGGCCTTTGACCATTTTGGTTGCCCTCCTCTGGACACGTTCCAGTTTGTCAGTGTCCTTCTTGAACTGTGGTGCCCAGAACTGGACACAGTACTCCAGGTGAGGTCTGACCAGAGCAGAATACAGTAGCACTATTACTTCCCTTGATCTAGATGCTATACTCCTATTGATGCAGCCCAGAATTGCATTGGCTTTTTTAGCTGCCGCGTCACACTGTTGGCTCATGTCAAGTTTGTGGTCAACCAAGACTCCTAGATCCTTTTCACATGTACTGCTCTCAAGCCAGGTGTCCCCCATCTTGTATTTGTGCCTCTCATTTTTTTTGCCCAAGTGCAATACTTTACATTTCTCCCTGTTAAAGTTCATGTTGTTTGTTTGGCCCAGTTCTCTAATCTGTCAAGGTCGTTTTGAAGTGTGATCCTGTCCTCTGGGGTGTTAGCCACCCCTCCCAGTTTGGTGTCATCTGCAAATTTGATCAGGATTTGATCCTCTATTTGCCTTGTTCAGTGTGGTCATTCTGCATCTGTATGGCCTACAACTGAAGCCAGTATGTATGTCCTATGTCTTCACTAGGGAGAGAGAGATCCAGAAGATGAAAAAACAAGATTCCATTTAGTTGTAACAACAGTGACATTCCTCCATGTGTTATAGCTGCTGTGAACCCTGACACATCCTACTTACACACACATTGTGATTACTTGCTGCCTGCACTTTTGAACTATGACTGACATGCATAAAATATTTAATCTCTCCACAAATCAACGCTGCTCATGGATTCAGCTGCAAGTCATCAGATAATGTGTGGTGACAAGATGCAGATGTGTGTGACCTGGCTCTGAGATGGAAAGTAACTGAATTTGCTTTTGAGAAACCCGTAGTTTTCAGGGATTTAACAGAAGTGACCCCAACTTCAATTTGTCACAAAGAATGCGTAAGAGAAAAATTGTCTTAAGTGTCAATCTTTTTTGAGAACAAAAAAGTGATCCAGTTCCAATGTGGTGAACCAGTATAATCACTCCACAGATCACCCCACCTCTGCATATTATGAGACACCAATAGATTTAGTTACTCCATTCTCATCTGGTCCTTACCTGAGCAACTATTTCATCTAACCATGTAGCATGATGCTGTGGATTGGCCAGAAGCCACTTAATAGCAGCACCATAAACCTGCTTTTCACTTTCAATGCTCAGGTCACTGGAAGACAACAGTTTATGAAGGTGCTGAGGTGACACACTCACAAAATCTTCACATTCCACCACTTCAGCAAAATGTTCACATGCATAGCGATCGGCCATATCCATCAAGTCAATACGATTGTGGCTCTCCGCAAAGGATCTCACTGCCAGGCAATTTGAAGGATGGAAGTGTAGTTTCATGTATTCACAGCAAGCTTTGGCCACTACCTCTACCTGAAGAATGCAGGCCGCATATAAGAGAGGCTGGACATTGTCTACCGTCAGAGTCAGTCGAGATGAATAGACGAATTTGACCAAATCTTCTATGGCATCACCATCAAAGTCTTTGATCTCGATCAATGTCTGTTTAGCTTCCGCCATTTCAGAAAGGAACATGGCTCGGAAGTATGGAATAACACAAGCCAGGACTAGCTTGTGACAGGAGATCAACTTCGAACCTACCTGTGGGATAACATACATTTATATTAATAGAGTTAATTGTTTTACCTTAATACAAAGAAGCTGTGGTCTCGAATTCTAAAGATGTAGTTAACGGATTTTAAAAATTATTAGCATTAATCAAATCCAGAAGTGCAAAGAGGTATTGACCTCAGAACTATCAAGAAAATTGAATAAACAGAAAATTGACTAACAACACTACTCAGATCAATGACAATTTTCTGTATAGATTAGTATACATGTGTGGTACTGTTGTAAGAGTCATAACATTTTATTGAAAAGTCTCCATCAAGTATTTATATAAATTTGAAAGATAAATTATATTGATCACAGCATCACAACCTTATTTGTATTGATGAATATTTCAACAATGAATATGCAGTTCATATTCAGTTGTAAAACCTACTTTTTGCTTTAACTGCAAGAGAAAATCATTTTTCATTAGTCCCACTTTCAACTACCTTAATGATAAAGTTCCATCCCTGAATTATTTCTAGTAGTTTTATCCAGTCATCTCAATTAGCTGTTCTTTTAATAATCCACAGCCACAGCAATCTAATGCAGCCAAAACAGTTTCTTGCCAAGAAATGATGAAAAGCAATTAGCTGTACATGACTTTAGACAATGTGCTGCCATGAAAAAAGGACAGACATCACTATGCCGGGTCAATTTTGCTGCATTACAAAGGCTAGTGGATCTGTGTGTACAATTTGACCATGGAAAAGGCAATGCAACCACTTTGGTTATCTACCACTAGATTAGTAACAAATGACCAATATTCATACACAAACACTAAAGCAGGAGGAAGGGCAGGATATAAATGGAATAAAATAAATGTGCTATTTCAGCACAGAAATGAAAAAATGGGTTTGCACTGGATAGTCAACCCGGCTAAAAATATTTGTGCCTTATATGATTTTAAAGATTAACTATCAATTGATAATAAGGAGATGAGTCTAATGAAAGTTTACATGTTATGATCCAGCAGTCTTTAGGTTCCTTATTAAAGAAGCTAGCTTCCCCCACCCAACTGTTTTTCTTAAATCTGCAGGATGTGTTTTCAGGTACAAAAATCCTCTTGATAACATTTTCTATTAATCAGCTTTTTCTCTTCTGCAAAGATTAGTTTCACTGTCAAAAAGCATCAATTTGAGTTGTATGAACAAGCATTCTGGCTTACAAACTCTTATTTAAACAAGTCAGATTCAACCCACAATTCAATGGTAGCTTACTTTGAAACTTACCAGAGTTTGTTGTAACCTAGATTTCTGGTTTATTTGTTTCAAATAATAAGTGACACCTATCACCACATGTAAGTCCCCCTTCCTGTTGTGCAAGAGGAGGGGGGAAGCGTGCAAGCTTGATAACAGCAGCAGTAGTTTTTAGTGTGAAAAGGATAAAAACCACAATATCTCTTTGCAAAACAAAGGAGAAGGCTTCTGACACAAAAGTCATACCTGATACGAGTTCAAACTTGCACTGAACTGAGCATGTATAGTGGTTTTTTAAAGAACAGTGGTATCTCAAGTTACAAACGCTTCAGGTTACAAACTCCGCTAACCCGGAAGTAGTACCTCGGGTTGAGAACTTTGCCCCTGGATGAGAATGGAAATTGCGTGACGCTGGCACGGTGGCAGCGGGAGGCGCCATTAGCGAAAGCGTGCCTCAGGTTAAGAATGGTTTCAGGTTAAAAACGGACCTCCAGAACGAATTAAGTTCATAACCCGAGGTACCACTGAACTAGGCAGTCCCTCAAAATTATTTACTTATTTATTTAAAATAATTTATAAACCACTTTGTTTAAAAATCTTTAAGCAACATACAAGAATACAAGATAAAAATGGTAAAACTGTATCATAAAAAGAGATACAACATAAAAAGCACTAAAACAGGAATGTGCTACAAGTCATCCTTTTGCCTAGGAGAAACTTTCTAAGCATCCGTGGTAACCAGGCAATATATAGCTGTGACCTTGATCTTTAACATTACAAGAGAACTGTGGGATGAACCCATGGAAGAGTAGCCTCCATGCCACTGCTACAATTGCCTGTAGGGCACCTAAGAGGACCTTTAAAGATGAAGAAAAGGACAAAATATGTAGTGAACCTAGGCTGCCTGAAACCCATTAACTAAGCAGCTGGGCTCTCAGGGCATTTTTGTGGATACTAGCAGTTGTAAACTGTTATATACTTTCTCAAAGCACTGCAGAAGTTGTATTCCTCTCCTTCCACAGACAAGCAAGAGCCTTGGTGCACTGCCACAGAAATGCAAAACAGTGCTAATGTACTCCCAATTCCAATACACCCATACTCACACTATTATAGGAGAAGGAAGAGGGGAGAGTAGCAACTTAGTCCACCTCAAGATTGTTATCCCCAGTATTAGGGCTTTTCCCACTAGAGGAGAATGGCAACTACTACTTACATGGTAGAAAGTGAAGAGGTGCACTTAGAAACCTGGAAACACCACTGGGATTGGCTAACCCACAGCTTACCCTTGGTGTTCAGCAACCTTCACTGAGCATCCTCTTATCTGATTGGACCTATCCTCGTAAGGAAGAGAATGTTAAGACCAGGCTTGCATATATGACATATCTAAACAAGATGGCAGCCATGTCACATAAGTTAAGTGGGTTTATATAGGTACTGTGGCCTCTTACAATAATAGGGGGAAAAACTTTGAAATTTGAGTTCAAGTCCATAAATTTAGCACAATCACACTCTCCCTACAAGCACCAAATAGTCTGCTGACTTGCAGTATTTCAAGGAAGAGTTTTGGTTAAAGGGAAGGCAACACTGCATGGCACTAACTCCCAAATGTTGTCAACATAAATGATGCAAAGCAAATATATTTTCTAGTGAATTAATACACAAACGCACAAACCATTCTACACTCAAAACACATACACACAAAGGAGGAAATATGGAATCAGCACCTTCAGCGTAACATCACAAAGCTCCCCAGCTTCATAGAATCGGAGGAGAGAGCTGTGAAAATCCTTCCAAGCTTCATTTGCTTCGAATACAAATGTTTCTTCTTCACCATCACTGTTCAAAGGTGACCTCTCCTGTGGCTGCTGCCTTCTGCCTTTTACCACATGATGCTTTGCTTGCTCTGGGACCATAGAATCAGAAGCCATTAGCTGTTTTGTCTCCTTCCAGGTTTGTTCTCAGTCTCCATGAAAAAAAGCCCCACACATGCTGCCAAGCAAATCAGGAAGAACATCCAGTCTTGAGTAGAACTGCCATTTTCTCACTACAAGAACAAAATGAAAATAGATTAGGCGTTTTCCTCCGTCAAGCCCCTGGAAACACCATAGGTTGAAGTTTGCTGCTAACTATTATTCCGTCTCTTCAAAAGACCAAGGCAATAAAATCAAGAAGGCAACTTCTAAGTCACTATCAGGATGGGAACATAGGCTTGGATCTCAAGTTGCTCATCCATTCACGCTCATCCATCCCCCTACATCCATAATCTTCCATGCCTTCCCAAACTCCCCAACCTGCAAGAGAGGATTTTCTTGGGGCTGTGAAGGAAAGAAAATGGTGGAAGTGGCAGTCTAGGAACATGGGCTCTATTGACTCATGGAAGGAAAGTTAGGATCCAAGCCACTGCTAGTACATTTCTACAGTGAGTTAGAACCAAGCAACTGTGAGCAACAGGAGGAAAAGAAGCCTAAATTTGCACAATGCTGTAATAGGAAAGGTTGATGGATTTAGTTTCACTTATATTGAGTTCTAGTATACAGTGCAAAAGATACAAATCTTCTGGAACAATATGGTGTGTAGTATAAAGGTTGGGTGGGCTGCAGCAGGAAGGAGAAATAGTAAAGTTGGGACACCCTCCAACTGCCTTTCTATTCATACAGGGAACCTTTGGGTCAAAGCCAAAGTAACAAACTACAGTTCTAAATATCACAAAATTCTTCTCGACATACTTAAGGCTGAAGGAAGTTCTCTGAGAGAGAGAGAGAGAGAGAGAGAGAGAGAGAGAGAGAGAGAGAGAGAGTGTATATATATTGTTGTTGTTAGCCGCCCTGAGCCCGGCTTCGGCTGGGGAGGGCGGGATATAAATAAAATTTATTATTTATTATTATTATTATATAATCTGTTGGGTTTTTTATTGTTCAAATTGCTTAGCATCTAAGGAAGATTAAAGATACCTTCCTGTACACAACTGAACTATAACACTTGCAGATTAAAGTTTTATTATTCACTCATAACCTCTTAAATCAGGCCATTATTATTTAAGTTGCACCATTTACACCTGAGATATATAGTACCCACCAACTGTAATCCGCCCTGGGATTTCACGGTAAAGGTAGGGAAGAACTCCAAACAGTAATTATTATTAAACTAGTATTATTATTGTTGTTGTTGTTGTTGTTGTTGTTGTTGTTGTTGTTGTTGTTGTTATTCCCATTTACAGTATAGATGGGAAACTGAAATGAAACAAGATTTGGCCATGACAGAGATTAAGCTTGAACTCTGTACTTCAAGTAAAACTCTTTGTGGCCATCACACAGGGTCCCCGGATGTTTGACGGTCTATTGATCCCTGTGCCACCACTATGATCACTTCCCCGCTGCCACCAACCAGTTTCTCTTGGGTACACACTGAGTCCAGACAGTTGTTAACATTAAAAACAAATAATCAAGTTTATTTTATAAGCATGAACAAGTTTATGGTTTCAGATAATGTTTCTTGTCAGTTTCTTATCCTTAGTTTCTATACCGGCCTATATCTTTCTAATAACTTCTAACTAATTATCCCAATTGTCTATCTGACTCCTCCTAACAGTTTCTCTCTCACACACACAACAAAACTTGACCAACCCACAGACATATCCTCCCTCTTCCTTCTCCAACTACCAACTGACCTCCAAACAACTCCAACTCTAACTCCTCCCCTTGGGTTCCCACTGGCCAATCACTTCACACCCATTTAACCCTTTCCTTATGACCCAGCATGATGTCACCTAGGAGGGCAAACACCACACTCTTCTTCCATTGAATGGTCCTCCTTGGCTTCAAGGTTCAAATTGGTTAAAGTTCATATGGATCCATGCTATAAGACAGTAGTTTCCTGTGTTGTAGGGCATTCTGAACTTCTCTAACAAGAAATCTGTAATGTAAATGCCCTTGGTAGTTTGCATCCTCCTACTGATCTTCCCAGCAATGGGTAGTAGCCAGGATGTATTATAGTATGTAATGATCAATTCATGCAAGACATGGTCAAACTCAAATGACATGGCAAGTGCTCCATATAAATCAAGTATGCACCTCAGAGCAAAGGCCAGAGTCATCTACAACATGGAAGAGTTTTGCAGCAGGAGTTCATCAGCACAAGTTGTTGAGGAAAGGATTCCCTGAAGGTGAAGTTTAAACACCACTGCTCTAAGTAGATAATGACTAAATTGCAGAGACAACCAGATACACACTTCCTTTGTCAGTCAGATTTTCAGATTGTATCCATCCAAGAGTTCTTAAACAACTCAAATGTGAAATTATTGATCTTCTAACAAAAAGATATATTTTGTCCTCAAGATAAGCCTCTTTATCAAAGATCTAGAAAATGGCCAAACAGTGCCAAATTTTCTAAATGGGATCCAGGGAGAATATAGGAAATTATATGTGCACAAATTAAGCTGGTAGACAGCATTACTAAGTATAAAATAATCAAACATACAGAACAGGTTCTGCTGAAAAAGAATCAGTGTGACTTATATACAGGCGAGTCCTGCCCAGTAGCGGAAGAAGCCTCTCCAGCACCTGGTGCGGGACGCCGAGGGGCGGGGCGAACTGCCCATAGGGGTGGGGTGAACTGCCCGATGGCATCCTCAGCCACCCTACAGCTGGGGGTGGAGAGGCAACAGGCCATTTTGTCACACACCCCCCGGGTGGCACCCAGGGCGGACAGCCCCAACTTTGTACACCCCTGGTCCTGTCTCACCAACCTTTTAAAAGCTTTTGACACAGTCCCCCACCAAGACTCATGAGCAAAGACAGCAGTAATGAGGTCTTCTTATGGACTGGTAACTGGCTAAAGAACAGGAAGAAGAGGGAAAGGAAGGGACAGTTCTTGCAATGTAGGGATGCAAGCTGTAAGCTCCCCATAAGGTTCTGTAATGGGGTCAGTGCTTTTAACTTGTTCATAACTGATCTGGAATAAAATGCAGCATTTCTAGCCACCCCAACCCCTGAGGTCAAGAAGAATAGCCATACTTATTACACACATGTGTCTGCATGCCTGCATGTGTGTGCATAATCAGCTGCATGAGTGGAGAGCACGTGTAGTGTGCATGGTGTAGCTAGCTTTGAAAAAATACCTGTGATTTGGTTGCAATGCAGCCTCAGGAACTACTTTGGGTTTTCCTGGCTAATCAATTTAAAATCAAAACTGTTTACTCAATTAAACAGTTGGGCTGATCTCATGCCTCAGAGCCTATAAATAAAATAAAATTACCCACTTTCCCATAATTTATTTTTTTAAAAAATATTTTTTACTTACATATACAAAGAGCAACAATCAACATTCAACAATCCCCTCTCTGCAGAAGCACCAAACGCCTACTTAATCGCATTACACTTTTTATTCATTTTAGGTATCATTTGAAAAAATATGATTATATATTTTTGATGGGTGATCTAAACATACTTTATTTCCCTTCAAGCAAACAGTGCAATACATCAAAACCTCTAACATGCACACTTTTTGCGTAGCACCTCACCCACCCTGACATACAAACCAGCAGATTACCTGAAATGAAGTTTCAAAGCCACCAACGTCCTATAACCTAGATACTCTCTGTTCTGAAAGCAGCAGAACACTTAGGGCAACTTTTCAGTGCCAACATGCCACTTCTCATGCAATCTGATCTCTCAACATTATACTAATGATCTTCAACCTCTTGAAATTTCTCCAATATTCTGCAGGACCAAACCGAAACAATGGAGCACTTCAAGCCCCCATTCAACAATGCTGCAATGTTCCATTCACTTCACAAACTAAATGCAAGTCCTTCTCTTTGGCATCTAAAAATGGGCATTTTTTCCATTGCTAAACAAGGAAATGAATTACCAGATACCAACTGTCTGTAGTCTCTTAGTCTGACAGTACTGAATACAAACACTATAACTAATTCTAATGACTACAGTGGCATTTGTTTACCAAGTTCATGGGTATTGTGAGAAAGTTCACATGGATAGCAACTGGGTGTAAACTGACATATACCCAGGGTTAAGAAATTGTCTGTTATAACAAACGTAGCATAAACATAGCCTTTACTCATTTCAATGGCAAACGTTTGTGTGACAAATCGTGCCATTCTACAGCCACATTTTTTTAAAGGACGCTTTATCAATATCAATACTTTTATCTGAGGAACTTTCAGAAAAGTTATTATGTTTAGTAGATGCTTATATAGCTCCAACAACATACAGTACATGGAGCTTCACAGAGTGAAACTTACAGCTGCCACAAAAAGCTTAGAATAAAAAATTACAATGGTGAGACCCCCCAACATTCACAGTACGTGTGATGACTATATGTACAGCCTTAAAAAGGAAACCATGTTATAGACACAGCCTATCTTTAACACATTTGCTTCATCCCTGATTTATTACATACGTGGCCAACTTCAGGGAGGGAGGACTGTAGCATGACAAAATAACAGGAGGGTCCACAGGCCCAGTTACAGCATTAAATCTTATCTGCCGTTTTTCCTGTCTCTCCTGCTCTGCACTACTGCTGTTTGGTCCTTAGTTCTGCAGACCAAATACTACAGCAAGGCCACAATACATCAGTGTATGGGAGCAGGAAAGAGACTGGATACACATTTACTGCAGCATAAACAATGTGCAATTGAATGACACACTTTCACACTGTGGACTTCAGGTGCACTTCCCAAAGAGGCTGTATATTATTCAATATATTTATGTCAGGCTTCTACAAGAAGCCTGCACAAGGCAGCTTGCAATTGAAACATTAATTGACAAGACAAATCACCCCCCCCCCCCAAAAAAACTTGGCAGTTCCACTTAAAGGCCATAAGCAGGGGGAGGCCAAGTTGAGTTCTCACAGGAGGAAATTCCACAAGTGAAAAATCGGTGTTCTTGCTTTCCACCAACAGGATCAACCTTATCACGCCTCCAAGGCCAATCTTAAAAGATTCGACCAGTTGAGTCTGGGCAGTCTTTCAAATAAACTGTTCCCAAACCATTCAGGGTTTTAAGAGTTAGTATCAGCACTTTAAAATGAGCATGGAAACAAATGCATAACCTGATGCAAATTGGTGCAATATGATCAAACTGGGACTGAAGTAGTGTACACCACACTCAGTTTTCAGTGCTGTATGGAAAACAGAAGTACATTCTCTAAATGAGGAACTAAATGAAGATCTGCTCTCAACATGGAAAACTACATAAAAACATTTCATGGTTATAGTCATAGCCCAGAGCATTGTGATTAATGGCACTGATGTTATGCACCTGGAAATCGGGAAGTCTTGCTTAGGTATGAAAATTGATGCTTAAACTGTAGTATTCACTGCATATAAAGTCATCATAAGGGCATTAGACTCAATCTCAGGGGCCGGGGCTTTGAGTCCCACATTGGCCAAGATTTCTGCACTGCAGGGGGTTGCACTAAATGGCCCTACAACTCTATTATTCTATTCAAGTGAAATGTAATGTAATGCAATGCAATGGAAGCAGCAATGACAGAAGACAAAAAGCAACTGGGATTATAATAACAACAATATGCAAGAGCTTAAATGCCACCAGCTCAACTCTTTCTACATTGTATCCAAAAATATAGCAAGAACCCATCTATGGAATGTGTGATGTTTCTGACCCAAATAACCACTGTCTTTTACAGAATTCACTAACCAGGAAGCACACCATCAATCTGTAAAGGAACTAAACCTGAGTAGCACCAGGAAACATTAGCTGAAAGAAAATTAGTAAAATGTTCAAATTATGTGTGTCTACAGTGCTGTGTAATTTCCCCTCCTCTTTATATATTTCCTCCATTTATCTTTCATGCTCTAAAATTGAGACTCGTAAATGAGCACTTCACATTTAAACCTAGTTCTTGGTTTTTTCATTTCCTTCCCCCTCACATATCTGCTCTGCCCTTCACCAGTTTCACGCATTTCTACATTATTCCTTCTGCTCTATTTCACTGGGACGACAAGGGAAAAGAGAACCAGCTTTTATCCTAACAACCAAGGAACACCCCCTCAGCTCAGCAAAAGCAGAATCAATTGCATTCCGCCAACTCCATCATCATCATCACCAACAGCAGCAGCAGCATCACCTCCCGCACCCAAGGAAAACCACGTGCAAAAAACAACACCCACCCACCCCAGGTTTAGCACCCTGACGACCCCTTCCTTCCCAAGGAGCGGTGCCCCTGCCTTAAAAACAACCCTCCCTCCTCCCCATCTATAACTTGGACCAGCCCAAAGAACTGCTTTACCCCACCAGGACTAAAACCAGAAACCCATAAATGAATGGTTGCGAGTTGCTGTTGTTGTTTTTTTAAATGGGGCATTTCTTCTGAGCATGCACAGAGTGCTCCTGATGAGCAACCCTCAAATATACAGGACTGAGGGAGCACGCCTTGCTGTAGCCCACCTTCCATAGCCCCCTTCTGCCTCTCTCCTTCCTCGGCTCCAGCCTCCTTACCACGCCAATTCCCTGCCTCCCTCCTTGGTGCAGCCAGGGTAGTTGCACCTCAGCAGCCGTTACCTCCGGCGCGCGCTCCCTATGTTCCGCGCGCGCAGCCCAAAACATACACAAATACACACACACACACTCAGGCATATATGCACGGAGGACGCGGCCAACAGCGCATGCGCCCAGCCCGGATCCGACGGAGACGTATCTGGAGAGAGGGAGGGGGGAGGCGTGTCAAGGAAGCGCACCGAGCCGGGTGAGAGGAGGAGGAGGAGCGAGGAGATGGGGACCGCGCGCATGGGCTCTGGGCTCGAGCCCAAACCCGTGGGCTGCGCGCGCACGCTCTCCTTATGGCCGTTAACGGCTGTTCAATTACCAAACACGCCCCCCCCCCGGCCTCCTGGAAAGAGAGAGTCGCCTGTTTTTCTGCGCATGCGTCGAGTATGTACGCCTCACTAGCTCAAAACGCAGCGAGGTTGTTCGCCTTTGTATGTCGCTTCCTCTGCTGCGTTTTAAGTGAGTCCACTGAATTCAGTGGGATTTACAGCTTTAATTTTTTCACGCTTAACCGGGTGGATGGGATGCACGACCCCCCCCCCCCGCCCCATGTCAGACGTTTGAAACGTTTCCTCTGTTGCCACACATTTTGATTTAAATCGAGAGTGAATCGGCTTGGGCAAAGGGAAAACCCATCAAAACTCCAGCGTTTCATAATAAAATAAGAGATTGTTGCATTTATATCCCACCTTTTCTCCTCCCAAGCAGTTCAAGGTGGTGCACGTGGTATAATCACCATCCTCACAAAAACCATGCTTTTTTTCCTCCTCCCTCTCACTGACTTTCCTTTTCGTGTTGTGTCTTTTTGATGGTAAACGTGATAGCAGGGATTGTCATTCTACTATATTTGCAACCTGCTCTTGGAGAGCCTTTCTTCAGCTCCAAATAATAGCCTGCTCCCTGCTCCAAATAATAGCATTTAATTGTCATGAGTGTCAGTACTTTATAGTCATATTTTCAGTATTAGGGGCTGTGGTGATGAGGGATGACCACCTAGATGCAGATATCTACTTTGCCTACCCCTTTCCCTCTCTTATGGTGCTGAGTTCCAGATTTTAGAATTCCTACCTTAATGGGATTATGAGTTTTTGAAAAGGGTTAAGCACCCTTTTACCAAAGCACCACATCCCCAGTTCCCAAGGCAGCTCTGCGGGCCTTCTAATTAGCGCACTAAAAATAGGAGGGATGGTCTGGTTTATCCAGTTTCTTATGCCTGTGTCTGCAGACAACTTGGAATCTTTGTTGAGCTGTTTGGACCAAACTGGGGAAGTGGGTGTGTGGAAATATGATCCTCTTCAGTCACATACACTCTTGTCAATCTGTGCAGACACCAGTGGCCTAGGGTGAAAAGCAGGCACTCTGAGCATTGAGCAAATGCAAGGCAGATGCATGTTGTAAGATGGTTTTGTCAGGTTGTATCTCCATTCAAATATCACCTAAATCACCATAGCTGTGATACGATATTATAGGTAGCTTCTACAGCTTCTTGAGACAGGCTTATACAGCCATCTAACTAGGCCACCAGGGGTTTGGTAACCTATTGTTTTTGCTAGTTTCTTGGGTCACCATACATCAGAACCAAAAGAGCCCTGCTCATTCCAGCCAGGCCAGCATCCTCTTTACCACAGTGACCAGCATCTTTTTCAACCCATGGACCACTTTCCATTCCTGAGCAACCTTCTGATGGCCACATGGTAGATGGCGTCAGAGGCAAAAGTGAGAAGAGCAACAAATGCATATTTTACTTGCACACACATTTCTGTCCTCCATCCAGACAAATGAGAGGCTTTATCTCAAGGACACTTTCCAGCCAGGGGCATACTTAGGGGTTGGGCAGGCTGGTGTCCTCTAAGGGTGCAGGCTCAGAGGGGCGCAAAAATTGCTCCACTCTTCCTCAAAGTGGCCAGGAGCCAGCCCGACAGTATTGCAGCAACCTTACAGGGCCCTCTCCCCCAGTCAGCCAGCAGCCCATGGTCTCTCCTGGCTTTGGAGGCCCAGATACATCTCCTTGCCAAAGGTGCAAGGGAGCCTAGGTATACCTCTGATTCCAGCCAGACAAAAAATACTAAAGCACTTGGGGTGTGAAGGAGGTCCAGTGAGAGGTGATGCTTGGGAAAAGTTCCAAAGGATAAAGATTTGAGCCTTCCCACTCCTGAAATTCCCCACATGAGCTAGAATGTTTCCAGAAAGCTCACAACCAGGGCATCAAGGCAATAGCTCTTCCCTGCTGTTTTCCCCACAACTGGTTAAATGTAGTAACCCTTTCCTTTTTGTTCTTCAAGGTGCAGTTACTTGTTGGCCTTGTGCCCAATGCCTAATTCAGCTATTGACTATTGGTGGGGTGGAGTCAACAGTTGCTAGCAAGCTTTTTGCACAACAAGCACCTGATCTGGAACTGTCTATCTGAACAGCAAGAATTTGGAATTGCCCCACCAGTTCCATTGCAGACCTACAAACACTTAACAGTGCCAGTTTTAGAACTAGCAGCCTGCTCTTGCCTTACTTAAAAGTAGAGGTGTCTGTGCCCTCCTTTATATATAGTCACTCTAGCAGGAAGTGAAAGATTTTTCAGAGCACAGGCAGAAACGGTGTGAAAAGGGAAATGGAGACTCTTTCTTTATGAACAATGTGAATGGCCCACTTAAGCAATCTGAGCAATGTCTACTGTACAGGAAAAGCAGGAATTTGCACCTAGTTAACAATAGACAAGCTGAGCCTATTTTTGCTCTGACATTTCCAGCTGACTCTGCCATGCACAAGTGCTATATGTGACTCCTCTCAAACAGTAGGCACAGCTGACATGAATGACCCTGGTTTCGGTGTCCTATACCTTCTCAGTTGCTGAAGAATGCTGGGAGGTCACAGGAAGTGACAGTGGCCCACGGACAAGGCTAATCCTTACATGCCACTTCCCATTCCTGTTCAGGAACCATGAAAGGAATGTTACCGCTCTTATTGTTGGTCCATTAGCTCAGCAAATATTTATTTGTATGGTAGCATTTGGGGGATGCTGATGTTAGCCAGTTCTGTCTGAGCACCTACGGGTAAAATTTATTTAGATATACAAGTGAGACCTGCAAGAAAGAAGAAAAAAGGTTGTTGTGTGAAGTGCTGCTGTTCAAAGTGTCCAGCCAGTCATGCCCTCTTCAGGATACTCCATTCCATTCTATTACACACAAACTTTCCGCTTAGGGGTTTGTTTATATATTTTTTTTT
This sequence comes from Podarcis muralis, assembly GCF_964188315.1. Taxonomy (NCBI): domain Eukaryota; kingdom Metazoa; phylum Chordata; class Lepidosauria; order Squamata; family Lacertidae; genus Podarcis; species Podarcis muralis. Next base: position 15,680,277 of record NC_135663.1, read on the forward strand.
GTACTTCTGAAAACTTGCCTATTGAACATTAGGCAGGCACCACAGCTATATATTGTTCTAGATGCCTACTAAGAGTTCTGTTTATTCCAGCAAGCCCACCCAGACATGTAATATAGTTATGTATACATACTTGTTTTTAAAATTTTGCTGATTTGCTCTGTGTATTATTGATAGTTATTTTGTATATAACACAGGAAGCCATTATGAAGCAGTGGATCAACTGTTGTATCAAATGTTACCAGTATGACTTTGTCATGTCAGTCCCAAGATTATCAATAATATAGTCCATTCATTAACCAAACTATCACCTAGCTGTCACAGAAACCAATATAAACATGCTTTGATTTCCATTACTGAAGTTAGATCACACCTAAAATCTAAAAAAAGTTGTTTAGTGATGACTGTTAGGAGCTGCTGATATCAGGTTAAACTTGTTTTTGTTCCAAACTCAGGCTTTTGTTAGTTATTTGAAAGGATTGCTTGATACTGTAAGAAAGAAGCATTTGTGTGAAGTGTGATTTTTAGCCAGGAAAGCTTCACACATGCACTCAGAAGCTTATTTATTTTTTGTCTGTGTGATACACTTGTAAGAGTGGTATGACGCATGTGCAATTGGATTAATCATGCATATTTTTAGAATACCTTTCCATCTAGAGATTGGTCTGAGCGTATGTTATATTGTTACATTGCATAAGCTGTCTGATGCAGAAAGATCACAGAGTTTTCTTAGCCCAAATATCTTGGTTTTCTTTTTAGAAGTCAAGCTTTGGTAACTCTGCCTATGTCCTTTTAGCTTAGTCTAGTGGAACTACATTAATTTACATAACTGAGGGAAGCATTCAGTGGTTGCGTTCACACATCACCATGAAAATGGTTTGCTGCAAATCTGCAAAGCACTCTTACTTGCTTGCTGCCGGCTAGTGAGCAGGAGCAATAAACCACTATAAAACCAAAAATCTTAATCCAAGGTTTGGTCTTGGCTTACCAATCATGGTTTGGGAGTGAGTGTCTCCACTTTAGAAATATAAAAAAATATATTTTAAAATTGTCCAGTAGCACCTTAGAGACCAACTAAGTTTGTTCTTGGTATGAGCTTTCGTGTACATGCACAATTCTTCACACCTACCAGAATCTGTCTCCACTTTAATCCAGGATGTGTGGAATGGTGAGCTGCTTCCTTTTGCGTGTGTTAGCCTTGCTTTTGTGCTTGCTTGCTCTCCCATTGTGTGGTGCAATGCATTTAGGTCAGTAAACCGACAGGGCATCTTTGGCTACGGGTGTCTTTGTGGAGCTAGAGGTACATTCTCCTAACTGGAAATAAAGTGTGCAAGTGCACGCACAGTTGGACACCACTGGCTTTTCTTCCCATGTGCTTGGGTGCATGTGACAGAAAACCTTTCCTTGGTAGGAAAATGACATAGTGGCAGGGCACCAATCTATAGTTCACCTCAGGTCACAAAATGTATTGGGCTGACTCAGGGTTAATCCCATTCCCTAGGAAGGAGGAGCAAAACTGGAGCAGTCTGAGCACAGGTTGAAACGTTACCTTTCTACTGAGGCTTTTGCTGGTTATTGATGCCAACCATTCATTGTAAAAGCAATTCTGACTATCAATAGTGCTTGTTTAATTTATATTTTAATGCATTCTGTTGTATTAAGGTTGTGAAAAGTATGAGATGTTTGCCTAAGAGACGCTATATAAATACTTTTTATAAATAAATACACTATATAAATTGTTATGTACTGAGTTGAATAGGATCCAAATGCAGCACCCTGATTGGTCCTAGAACAATCAGATCCAGAATGCAGCAGTTTGATTGGTCCGCAGGAGCCACCCAATCCAGCTCCAGCTGGAAGTGAATCCGCAACCTGATTGGCCTACAGGAGAATCCTGGAATTAGCCAATCACGTGGGGCCCATTGTGTAAATAATGTATATAAAGCAGACATTTTGGGGGAACTGGCATTCCTCACTACTATGAGCTGAATAAAAAGGTAAAGGTACCCCTGCCCGTACGGGCCAGTCTTGACAGACTCTGGGGTTGTGCGCCCATCTCACTTAAGAGGCCGGGGGCCAGCGCTGTCCGGAGACACTTCCGGGTCACGTGGCCAGCGTGACAAAGCTGCATCTGGCGAGCCAGCGCAGCACACGGAAACGCTGTTTACCGTACCTTCCCGCCAGTAAGCGGTCCCTATTTATCTACTTGCACCCGGGGGTGCTTTCGAACTGCTAGGTTGGCAGGCGCTGGGACCAAGCAGCGGGAGCGCACCCCGCCGCGGGGATTCGAACCGCCGACCTTTCGATTGGCAAGCCCTAGGCGCTGAGGCTTTTACCCACAGCGCCACAAAATCCACACTTGACTCTGAGTATATTTCATAAATACTTTTTATAAATATTTTTTAATGAATAAATAGGAAGGCCCTCCAGATGTTGTTTGATGCCAGCTCACACCAGCCTCAGCCAACAACAGGTGTGATCGGAATGGTGGTGCAACAACATCTAGAGAGAAACAGACTCCCCATCCTTGAGCTACAGGGACATTTGTCAGGGCAAACAAGGCACAATTTTATGGAACAAAGTCTATGACGTATCAAGATGGATCAAAGTCAAACAAATGAAAAGGTCAGAAGCAAATCTGAAAGACCAGGAGAAGGAATTACCATCAATGTCAATAAAGGGCAGCTTGTAGAGAAACAGGAAATTGTCCAGAAAGGAGAGCACCAGTACTCAGCATTTTGTGATCTTTAACCTGGGAGTGGAAATCTGTGGCCCTCCAAATGTTGCTGAAACTAAACTCCCATAATCTTTGATGACTTACCATGCTGGCTGGGGTTGATGGGAGAAACACACATTCCTCATTCCTCCTTTGCACACGTGCTTCCCAACACTCCCCTTCAATTTAAGGCTTAGGATGAGCTTCAATTTAGTTGAAACAGGAGGGAGAGAGGAAAGACTTGTCTGTTGGTTATACTACAGAGCACTTAATAACCTCTCAGCCCACACCCCTTGGAGATGAAAAAGTGCATTCAGATTTGGCCCACTTAGCACCACAGTGAAAATGCTGACAGGCAGAATGAAGGACTGGCATATTTTTCTCCCTTCCCTGAAGCCCAGCCTTCAAAACAAACAAAGGCATACTTTGCCCAGCTTGGTTGCTATAGTGAATCCATGGAAACAGCTGCACCCCTTAGATGCAGGCAGAAACTGAAAGCTGCCACTGTAGCATGCCATCAGAAACCTACTGCTGCCTGCCTGAAACTCTGACCACATGCATCTTTTGTTGTTGTTGAATCATTTAGTTGTGTCCGACTCTTCGTGACCCCATGGACCAGAGCACGCCAGGCACTCCTGTCTTCCACTTCCTCCCGCAGTTTGGTCAAACTCATGTTAGTAGCTTCAAGAACATTGTCCAACCATCTTGTCCTCTGTCTTCCCCTTCTCCCTGCGCCCTCAATCTTTCCCAACATCAGGGTCTTTTCCAGGGAGTCTTATCTTCTCATGAGGTAGCCAAAGTATTGGAGCCTCAGCTTCAGGATCTGTCCTTCCAGTGAGCACTCAGGGTTGATTTCCTTCAGAATGGAGAGGTTTGACCTTCTTGCAGTCCATGGGACTGTCAAGAGTTTCCTCCAGCACCATAATTCAAAAGCATCAATTCTTTGGGAATGGCCGTACCTGTTGTACAGGTCACAAAGAGCACTTCTAGCCACTGGGGCTACCTGGTACCAAAGCCAGACACAGCATCAATTCTTCGGCGATCAGCCTTCTTTATGGTCCAGCTCTCACTTCCATACATCACTACTGGGGAAACCATAGCTTTAACTATACGGACCTTTGTCGGCAAGGTGATGTCTCTGCTTTTTAAGATGCTGTCTAGGTCTGTCATCGCTTTTCTCCCAAGAAGGAGGCGTCTTTTAATTTTGTGACTACTGTCACCATCTGCAGTGATCATGGACATGCATCTAAAGCAAGTCTTGCTGAACTCTGGGGTGCTTGCTCCCAGGTAAATGTGCATCAGATTGCAGCTGTGGTGGGTGGCACATTTATGCAGATGGACTGAGAGCTGCTCCTGGTCTTGTGTTCATATGGATTTCAGGCCACTGATGGGAAAGATAAGCTTGGGTGCATGTTAGCTGCATCATTACAACAACCAATAAACCCTGATTTTGTTTACTCACCTGCTGTGGCCATTAGCTGATCCTAAAAGCAAACAAGGTCTTAACACTTCTGCTTTTGTTTTGTTCTCACTCTGCATTTCCCAGGCTTTCTGTGTGGAATGCAGTTTTAATGACACTGCAAAATGTCAACCAGCTGGGAGTGTCCTGCCCTTGGTCTTTACTACTCATTTGGTGTCCTGTTACGTAAATATTACACAAACCCCTTGACAACTAGCAATCTTCAGCAAAGGACTGGGTGGGTTAGTTCGACTCAAGATGCAAAAGGCAGCTGTCACACAACCCCACTGATTTAAGCTCCCTGGTGAATTTCCAAACCTCCCTTGTCTGTAGAAGGCTATCATTTTTCAACGCAGATTGTAAGTAAAGAGTGCCACCTACTGAGCTCTGTCTAACATTTCCCAGAAATCAGGAATAAGTATATACACCTGCAGGCACAGCTTCTTCCAGATTGTCATGTGAACTTTGGCCCTAAGATATGTTAAAAGGCAATAATGATGTGCATTGATTTTTGAACAAGTGTTCTATATTTCCCATATTTGGAGAGATAAATTGCTTTTCTGAAAAAAAACCTGGTTTGTATGAACAACGTTTTGTTCCAACAGTCTGTAAAGCAATCTGAGCTCACTGGCAAGCCTGTCAAATTCAGGGTTTTCTTAATTTCTCAGTTTTTGAATTCTAAATGCAGTTCTCCACATTTCTGTATCAATTTGCATTTTTTAAAAATGGCCTAATGAAAATTGTCCGTATTTTTGTGCAAATTATACACAGGTTGTGTGCAGTTTTGCCTAATATACACATTTTTGTAAAGCAATGTTATGCCATTTTCACTCATATATGTATTTATATGCACTGTTTACACCAGTATATGCATTTTTGTACACATTACTTGGCTAGAGAGTTCAGATAAGTGTGCACTTTGAAGGATGACTGCATTTCAGTTTGTATATTGTTTCTTAAAGTGTGGATCTGGTATTATGAAGATGATGTATAGATGGTATTTGGCTCCTGTAAAATTAGCAAAGATGTATCATAATTGTGATAATACATGTTGGAAATGTAAAGAAAAGGAAGGAACATTCTTTCATATGTGGTGGACCTGCCCCAAGGTGAAAGACTTCTGCGAAAAGATTTATAATGAATTGAAAAAAATATTGAAATATACATTTATAAAGAAACCAGAGGCCTTTCTTCTTGGAATAACAGGTTTGGAATTGCCCAAGAAAGATGTTAAACTATTTTTGTATGCCACAACTGCGGCTCGTATTTTGTTAGCTAAAAAGTGGAAAACTCAAGAATTACCAACAGTAGAAGAATGGCAGATGAAGATGATGGATTTTTTGGAGCTAGCCGATCTAACCGGAAGAGCCTGCGACCAGAAGGAGGAGGAAGACCACGAAGAATGGAAGAAATTTAATGATTATTTAGCTAAATTTGTTAAGCTAAACTAACTGGAAATAGCTTCCAGATACTTAATGGGCTTAGGACTGTATTTATGTTAACTGATAAAATAATATGTTTAATACAAGAAGGAGAAGATTTAAAGATGTTAATGTTTAATTTAAAGGGTATCAAAATTGGGATTTGGAAAACTGTTATAAGGATATGCAATGAAATTCAACTAAGGGGAAACGAGGAAGTCGTTTTACAAAGTTAATAACTGTTATTTTCAATAAGGTTATGATTTATGTCTGTTATGTTTTGTTTGTTTTGTGTTTTTGTTTGCCGTTAATATTGTAAAAACCAATAAAATTTTTGGTAAAAAATAAAATAAAGTGTGGATCTGGTACGTTCAACTTTAAATGTTAACTGAATTGAATCTCTCCCCCACCTCTGTATCTGAGCCCAATAGTTAAATTGCCTATTAAATGTCTCTTATGAGAAATAAAAGCCCTTGAGCTTTTCTGAACACACTTCTGCTTTCCCAGATACCTTTTTACTTCTTCTGGTAGGTTGTTATTTGAGCTGTTCTTTATGCATCCAGGAAACTTCCACCATCTTTGCAATCTACTGCTGCTCTAATTGTAATTTAAAGCTCTGGGTGGTTTTATTTTTCTGGGAAAGTTGTCATAGTTATAATCATGGCAACAAGCACTTTTGAAGAACCTGTTCTTTAGTAACTTAATATAATGAGTTTATTGGGGTGAAGGGGAAGATATAGCTGTGAAGAGCACATAGCAGATACTCCAAAGACTTTAACATGTCCTTGAGAAATTACAGCAGTTAAAATGTCCATTATTCCGGAACTAACTTTTATTTTTCAGGTCTTGCCAGTTCATTACTTGCAATAAATAAGCTGCATAAAGGTGCTAAGCAGGAGGAGACCGCAGGTGCGATCTGATTGTGAGCATACCTGTTTTAGCACATGATAAAAGTGCTAAACACTGGGAAAATAGTGGGGGGGGGATTACATTTGCTTCTGTGAAGTGAAAAAATATATAATAATTTGCATATTTGTTCATGGAACAGAAGAAATGCACACAAACATTATTTCCATCATATTGTGGAATTAAAGGTAAAGGGATCCCTGACCATTAGGTCCAGTCGTGGCCGACTCTGGGGTTGCAGCGCTCATCTCGCTTTACTGGCCGAGGGAGCCGGGTTACGGCTTCTGGGTCATGTGGCCAGCATGACTAAGCCGCTTCTGGCGAACCAGAGAAGCGCACAGAAACACTGTTTACCTTCCCAGCAGAGCGGAACCTATTGATCTACTTGTACTTTGATGTGTGTCAGGGAACTGCCATCGGAAGGACAGGAGGTGGAAGGGCTCCCTGAGGTTGAGACAGACTTAGCAGCTGAAGAGGGAACCAGCAGGGGGAGAGGAGGGGCTCCAGGGGAAAGTGAGTCGGAGGGATGGCTCAGAGACACTTCCAGCGAAAACAGTGGGGAGGTTTCAAGACCTCCTATAGGGACACCCACTCCTCGCCGGAAACTGTCACGCCGAGAGTCCAGAAGACGTGTTTCCGTTAAGGAGCTTTTATGCTGGAAGAGATTCCGTAAGAGACCACTTTCGGATTCTGCTAGCGACTGACGGAGCCATGCTGGAGGGGCTCCGTCGTAGGCAGAGGTTTGAGGACTTGACCAAACTCTGAGGGATTTGCATTTTACGCACAAGCAGCTCATCATCCCATTACAATGTGCTTTCGAACTGCTAGGTTGGCAGGAGCATGGTGTAGTGGTTAAGAGCGGTGGACTCATTGTGGAATTAACCAATCATTTAATCATTTAAATACTTTGAAACAACATGCCGGCATTCATGATGGTATTGTAAGCACGTTCTGGCAAACACCTAGAAGACATAATGCAGGAGTGGGGTTACAATGGTACAGAAAACACTTCTATATGATTCTTATGGTCAGAGCTATTTCAGAATTACAAAGAAAGATCACAACAATTATAATCTAATCAGTCTGATCTTGAAACACTGGCATTTATGGCTTATTTGTCTATTTATTTATTGAATAAAATTTCTTTACCACTTGATTGTAAATAATGGGTTACAAAACAAAACAAAAAGACACCTTGACCTCATTTTTTTTTTTTTGCATTTAAATATATATATATATAATTATAAACCACTTTTTTGAGTAAAAATACTTTCTTTCTTTTTTTAAATTCTTTATTAGTTCTTACAAATTACATACAAATATTTAAAAGAAAAAGTAAATAGATAAAAAAGAAATAAAGAAAGAAAAAGAAAGCAAAGAAAGTAAATATAAGAAAAAAGACGAACTTACAAACATTACACATTGTCTTCCTTCCATCTCGGTTTAGGTTGAATAAACTAATACCCATTCTGCAGTTATGTTATAATGACTCTGTACATTACAGGTTTTACATTCCGTCCACTGTTATTTTCTTAATTTCCAAATTAACTTCCATATAATTCAAAAATTTGTCCCAATCGTTTTTTAGCTTTACATTTTTTTGATACCTAATCCTCTGTGTCAATCTTGCTAATTCAATATACTCAAATAGTTTCATCCGCCATTCTCTGACCGTGGGAATATTAGGGGTTTTCCAGTTTTGCGCTAATAGAATTCTCGCCGCCACCGTTGCATATTGGAAAAATGTTTGGTCTTCACTTTTGATCTCCCCTCCAATCATACCTAGGAGGAACACTTCAGGCTTCTTGGGGAAAGTGTATTTCAATATTTTCTTTAGTTCATCATAAATTTGTCCCCAGAATCTTTTTACCTCATCACAGGTCCACCACATGTGGAAAAAGTTACCTTCTGTAGTTTTGCATTTCCAGCATGTGCTATCTCCGGTCTTGTACATCTTTCCCAGTCTTGCTGGGGTGATGTACCAGCGATACATCATTTTTTCTAAATTTTCTCGGAGAGTGGCACAAGCTGTGAACCTCATTCCACTCTTCCATAACTTCTCCCATCTGTCATGTTCCAAATTATACCCCAGGTCTCTAGACCATTTAACCATAACACCTTTTACCTTCTCATCTTTTGTTTCCCAATCCAATAATTGATTATACATTTTTGAGAGAAGTTTGGTATTGCTCTCTAGAATTTCTACCTGATATTTGGACTTTTTCCCGCTCATCCCTTTTTTTTTTATGTTCGTTCCACAGCGCATTAATTTGGTGAAATTGTAGCCAGCCAGCTAGTTTATCCTTTAGCTCTTCGTACAATCTAATTTTCCACCCCTTTTCTGATTTAACTAAAAGATCTTCATATGTCCATCTTTCACCCTCTAAATTTAATTTTTTAATAGTCAAAATATCAATCGGGGAAAGCCACCAGGGGGTATCTTTTTCAAGGAGCTTTTTATTTCTATTCCAGACTTCTATTAGCGGGCCTCTGATGACATGGTTAGAGAACTCTTTGTGAATCTTTCCCTTATCATGCCACAAATAGGCATGCCAGCCAAATCTGATGTTAAACCCCTCCAAGTCTAACAAATCTGTATTTTTCAGGGTCGCCCAATCCTTTATCCAACAGAGGCACGCAGCCTCGTAATATAACCTTAGGTTTGGGACGGCAAAACCCCCTCTTTCCCTTAGATCCGTGAGGAGTTTGAATTTAATTCTGGCTCTTTTCCCTTGCCATATAAATTTAGTTAATATTTTTTGCCACTTCTTAAAGCAGGCCGTGCCTCTGAGTATTTTTTGAGTAAAAATACTTTCGATGGGAAGAATAATAACCCAATGTGGAATAATGACAGTGGAGGCTGATGCCTCGTGGGCGGTAGGACGGAATGCAGGAAGGTGAACAGCAATGATGAGCAGATCTGGCTAATTATGGTTTTGCCCATCCTCTTCTCTGCTGAGTTCTACAAAGGCAACACTGAGGCAAAGGAGGAGGAGGCTGATAGGCAGTTCCACCCCCTAGGCTGGTTGTAAGGAGGTAGGCAGGCAGGGGCTAGCAGAGGGCAGACTGAGCTTGATGGACAGTGCCTTACTTGTCCTAATGGAATAGGAATATCCATGGAATAATGATAATACTTCAAATCAGCACACACACTGTATATTCCTCAGAAAATGGAACTAATGTTTCCTGGGATCGTACACACTGACAACAATGTCTTTTGGATAGTCAGACAAACAACAGCAACAACAGCAGACAGAAGGAAGTACAGTGGTACCTCGGGTTACAGACGCTTCAGGTTACAGACCGCTAACCCAGAAATAGTACTTCAGGTTAAGAACTTTGCTTCAGGATGAGAACAGAAATCGCACAGCGGTGGCGTGGCAGCAGCAGCGGGAGGCCCCATTAGCTAAAGTGGTGCTTCAGGTTAAGAATAGTTTCAGGTTAAGAACGGACCTCCGCAACGAATTAAGTTCTTAACCCAAGGTACCACTGTACCTTGGGTTTTACACGGTACGCAATTAAAACTATGGAATCTGCTTCCAGAAGACTTTAAATATTGAGGATAAGGCTTTCAGTGGCTATTGGACATTGCTGTTGTTTGACTCTCCAAAAGAAAACGCATCTGTTAAATCACTCAGAATAGCGGCTCGCCCGACTGCTTGTCATGGAAGTCACCTGTCTGGGATAGCAGTCAAATTTCCTCAAGGTAATCACCCCAAATTATCCTGGTGCATTATAAAAGGTAGTAACATGGACCCACCTTTTCCTATTTTAGCACCTACACCTTTGTCAACATCTTGACTCTCCAGTTATTCATTTGCAATATAAATAATTTGCATTGCGGAATAGAAAGCTTGGCTTACAGCCAGACAAATAGAACACCAGTTTCATTATACAGTATGTGTTACACTTACTTCATAAATTGGTGAAATTTGGCCCACCGTGGAACGAAAATCATTTTCTGGTTAGTAAGTATTCCTTCCATTAATGCTTTGGCTGAGTCTTCCACCTCTAGCAAAGGGTACCTGAAGTTATATGGAAAATAAATGTCTGTTTGCTTATTCATTCCAATTTATAGCCTGCTTTGTTCAAAGACCAAATCTAGCAGTAACTACCATACAGACCCACAACCAAGTGTTGTGGTGTATTCTTACACAAGTCCTGTGGAGCAACGGTGCTTCCATTTGAGACTTGCTCTACTCAACAAGCCTTGCATAGGAACAAAGGAAACAGATACCAGCAGTCTGTGAAGCTCAGTATTGTGTATACTGATAGCAGCTCTCCGGGATTTCACATAGGATTCTCTCCTCGTCCTTTTTGGAGATGTGGGGGATTGAAGTAGGCTTGTTTGCATGCAGAGCAGAAGCTCTACCTCTGAACCACAGCTTAGCATTTATGCCATTATGCTTCTGTTCTGGGCAGCGGTGGAGCAAGCCGATTGGGCACCTGGGGCAGCGCGTGTGCCCTGTGCCCAGGGACAAGGTCAGCCACCCACGGGGCGAGGCAAGCCAGGGCAGGACGCTCTGCGGGGCCTCTAAGGAGTCTGCCTGCCTCCTCCCACTCAGCCGCCCGACAGCTGAGGGGGAGGCAGCGGGCGGATTATTTGGGGCAGTGTGGAGCCTGCGGGCACCCAAGCCATCATGTCACTCCCAGGAGAGACGCGTGGCTCAGGTGTGCTGCAGGCCCCACGATGAGTGCCGCCTGGCATTTTGTCACCCTCAGTAGTGACACCTGGGGCAACCCACCCCCACCGCACCCCGCTTCCTCCACCCATGGTTCTGGGCTCCAGCTAGTTCCAAGAGGAAGGGCTGAAGAGAATAATAATAATAATAATAATAATAATAATAATAATAATAATAATATATTTATACCCTGGCTGGGTTTCCCCAGCCACTCTGGGCAGCTTCCAACAAAATATTAAAATACAATGGTCTGTTAAACATTCAAAGCTTCCCTAAACAGGGCTGCCTTCAGATGTCTTCTAAAAGCCTGGTAGTTGTTTTTCTCTTTGACATCTGGTGGGAGGGCGTTCTACAGGGCAGGTGCCACTACCGAGAAGGCCCTCTGCCTGGTTCCCTGTAACTTGGCTTCTTGCAGTGAGGGAACCACCAGAAGGCCCTCGGCGCTGGACCTCAGTGTCCGGGCAGAACGATGGGGGTGGAGACCTTCATGTATACTGGACTGAGGCCGTTTAGGGCTTTAAAGGTCAGCACCAACACTTTGAATTGTGCTTGGAAACGTACTGGGAGCCAGTGAAGGTCTTTCAAGACCAGTGTTATGTGGTCTCAGCGGCCACTCCCAGTCATCCGTCTAGCTGCCGCATTCTGGATTAGTTGTAGTTTCCGGGTCACCTTCAAAGGTAGTCCCATGTAGAGCGCATTGCAGTAGTCCAAGCGAGAAATAACTAGAGCATGCACCACTCTGGTGAGACAGTCCGTGGGCAGGTAGGGTCTCAACCTGCGTACCAGATGGAGCTGGTAGACAGCTGCCCTGGACACAGAATTGACCTGCACCTCTATGGATAGCGGTGAGTCCAAAATGACTCCCAGGCTGCGCACCTGGTCCTTCAGGGGCACAGTTACCCCATTCAGGACCAGGGAATCCTCCACACCCGCCCGCCTCCTTTCCCCCAAAAACAGTACTTCTGTTTTGTCAGGATTCAACCTCAATCTGTTAGCCCCCATCCATCCTCCAACCGCCTCCACTCACTCACGCAGGACCTTCACCGCCTTCACTGGTTCTAGCACTCAGGTTTGGAGCCAAGTACCCCAAACTGGTGTTTGCCTGGTTTGCTCTGGTCCATGGAGTCACGAAGAGTCGGACACGACTAAACGACTAAACAACAACAACAACCCCAAACTTTCCATTAGCATTTCAGATTGTGAGGTTTAAACACCCCCAATGGACAATATTACAGGAAAGTCAGGACCTGACTGCCAGCTCTTAACCTGAACACTTTTAACATTATATTCCTCACTCCCACCCCCTGTTTTTGAGAAGAGCAATCTGCTTTCTAGCACAAAGTATTCAGGCTCAGAACTGGCCACTACAAAGCTTCCTTTTGCAGGATAGGTGCTACACCAGCCCCAACTCAGTACGGACAATGAGAATTGCATTAGCAGAAGCACTGTGGGTTAAACCACTGAGCCTCTTGGGCTTGCTGATCAGAAGGTCAGCGGTTCGAATCCCCGTGATGGGGTGAGCTCCCGTTGCTCAGTCCCTGCTCCTGCTAACCTAGCAGTTTGAAAGCACGTCAAAGTGCAAGTAGATAAATAGGTACCGCTCCGGCGGGAAGGTAAACGGCATTTCTGTGCGCTGCTCAGGTTCGCCAGAAGCGGCTCAGTCATGCTGGCCACATGACCCGAAAGCTGTACGCCGGCTCCCTCGGCCAATAAAGCAAGATGAGCACTGCAACCCCAGAGTCGTCCGCGACTGGACCTAATGGTCAGGGGTCCCCCTTTACCTTACCCTTCACAGAACACTTATTGTTTCTAACACAGGCTGTGTTCACCACCACCTCCATCAAGAATTTTCCCATTTCGCATGTCAGATGTGAATTGAAATAAGCACAAGGTTGGTGCATGCTACTGCACACCATGTTCTGTCTTCCGATGATAGAGAACCTTAGAACTACTTAGAGAAACTGGAAAAAGGAGACACAAATTTATCAAAGAACAGTTAATGCAATGGGGCAGGTGTATACAAACTCCCTGCCCTTATTATCACTTACCTTGCCTTAAGGAGTTTTACAGACTCAGTGTTCATAAAAACCGGGCACATGCATGTTGTTTCAATCCCATCCATTTTCAAAAGGCTCAGCTCCTCTTTCAGACTCTCATGAAATCCCACGGCACTCCACTTGCTTGAACTGAGGGAGGGGCGTGAGGTGAGGTTAGACACGATTTATGGGGAAATAGATGTCTTAGTTTTCACATGTTATTTATTTTAAAGCATTTATAATCCGCTTAATTTTTAATATATATTAAAAAAATCTGAAGCGGTGTTTGACAAAATAAATAAACCGACAGTATCATTAAAACAAACATAAAACCTAAAACCATCACAACAGCAGTATAAAAGCATATAAAAACAAATAAAACCCCACGTTCAATGGAATACGCTTCAAATCAATGAAATTCAAACAAATTAGAAACAGGGTCTTATATGGGTCAGGGAAACCCCATGTAAAATAGGTGTGGGAAGAAGTCAGCATTGCGCTAAGGCAACCATTTTGTAAAGGCAAGCATTACCGCTTGCTAGACAGGACAACTCCCTCCCCCCTTCGCTCCCTATATACACTGTTCTGGGTTTTTCCTCCAAGCCAATTTCAGGGTGTTCTGAGTTGGGGGCACATAGGGCAGAGCCCTGTTGTGAAAATGGCAGTCCTTCCATGGGGCTTTTGCTGATGAGGCGCCTTCTCTGAATCCTGCCTTACATCTTTGCACAATGTCTGAAGCAATTGGTGGTTCCTGCTTCCCATACAGCGAAGGGAAGGGCATTCCGTAGGACAGAAGAGAATGGTGGAAGAGAACATTTTTCAGGTCGCCGCCCTGTGATATTCTTTCATTTATGCTTATTATGGTATAACATACAAAATGGTCCCCCCCCATCTCCTTAAAAGCACATAAACACACACACACCCCTTTATTTCAAATGTAATCCCTTCTTTTTTTAAAGTAAGACCTTTTGCAAATCAGCACACAATTATTATTTTTGAAAACCAATCTGATTTTTATTTTAATTAGCTAAGTTATTCTCCAAGACCCTGACTGGGAATGTGGAGGACCTGCAAAGTTTGGACCAAGAACTCCATTTTTGAGCGGCCAAATTGCCTCTTTCTTGGGACTTTCCTCATGTGCTTCTCCCATGTGAATCAGGAATCCGCCATGTTAGCTAAACATCCCTCTAAACCAGTGTCTCCCAAACGTACAACAATTGTGGACCCCTTTTGAGCTGAGCTTGAACTTGCTACCCTGATAAAAGAAAACCACAATGATTCATACCTGTAGCAAACCATGTATGGAATGCCTAAATGCCCAGCGAATGAAGCAACCGTGACAATATGTCCGTGATTGTTTTTAATCATTGGTGTCAGGAACGCTTTAACTGTCTTGAATGCAAATTAAAACAAAGAAAGAAAGAAAATGAAAAGTTAGAAGCTAATGGTTCCAAAATGTTTTGTCAGAAATCTGTCTGGGGAAGCCTTTGCCCTCCAGATGTTATTGGACTCCAGTTCCCATCAGCCTTAGCCTTCACATCATATGGTTAGGGATGATGGGAGTTGTAGTCCATGTGAGTTGGTGACCCAGAGGGCCAAATGTTCCCCAGGCCTCATATAAGAACTACAATTAGGAGGAAAGACATGAGAGTGAGCAGGTGGATCCTGGACCACGCCAAAATCTGGAAGTAACCTGCTGTTTGCTGAAGGGACCGTAGCAGCATTTGCCAATCTAGCATAGCCAATGATCAGGGATGATGGGAGTTGTAGTCCAACAACATTTTGAAGACAAAGAGTTTACTATCTCTGGGTTAAAGAAATGGAAAAAAAGGGAGGATCCTTGATCACCTCGTAGGATCCTCGTATGGCAAACTGAAAACAATCAGAAACTTAAGCTTTATTAAGTTTGTTTCATTAACATTTGAGTGGTGTCCCACTTTTTATCAAACTGTTGTATGACTGAGACTAAGCAATGAAGATTTTATACTTTGTGAACATTTTAGAGATCCTGATCCCCCATCCCCACAAGTCTCCAATTATTATTTGCTTCCATGGGTGCTGAACATTTCCATGAAAGAGGAAGGGGGTATAGTCAGTCCAGCAGAAATTTTTAATAGATTCATGTAACTGATTAATCCCAGGGGTGGCCAATGTAGTGCTCTCTAGACATTGTTGGACTACAACTCTCATCATTGACCATGCTTGCTGAGGGTGATGGGAGCTGGAAGTCTAGGGCTGATTTACTCGCATGGTTTTTCAAGTTAAGGAAGGGTTAAGGAATGGTTTTCACAACGTAGATCATGGGTAGGCAAACTAAGGCCTGGGGGCCGGATCTGGCCAAATCGCCTTCCAAATCTGGCCCACGGACAGTCTACATGAGTAGAATGTGTCCTTTTATTTAAAATGCATCTCTGGGTTATTTGTGGGGAATTGGAATTCATTCTTTTTTTTTCTTTTCAAAATATAGTCCGCCCCCCCCACAAGATCTGAGGGACAGTGGACCGGCCCCCTGCTGAAAAAGTTTGCTAACCCCTGACGTAGATGGATACATGACACCCTACTTTTTACCTTATCTTTTTATTGCTTAATTTTTAATCGTTTTATGCTTCTATATTGCATTATGAACATAAAAAGTAGGACGTCATGCCTCCATCATACCACAGTATTGGGAGCTGGCCATGTACACAGCTGGAGAATAAAGTGATGGCTGGCTTCAGTTTCCAGGAGAGTCCCAAACCAAGAGAAAGGAAGCAGGTAGAAGGAAGCCAGAAAGGTAGAGGCTGAAAAATGGAGATAAACTGGAGGGGGGAAGGGGAGCAGATATAAATTCAATAAGTAATAATAATATTACCCAGAAATGAGCAAGAACGTTAATGTCGAACATGTTCTGGATCAGCTCATCCTTGGTTGAACACAGTACGGCTACTTTTGTTGCTGCAGCGTTATTTATCAAGATGCTCACATCTCCAATTTCTTTTTTCACCTATAACAAATTTAAAAGCACTAATGAAAGAAAAGCAGCCTTCTTTAATAACTTAGAAATAAAGCCGATGGACTATCTGGAAGACAAAATAATATTAATCGGGGATTTAAATGAGTAATTGACCCGCAATTAGATAGGCCTGGAGGAAATAAAAACCAAGGGAAATTACCATCCACCTTTCTAAAAATGAGTGAAAATTTAGATTTAGTAGATTCATGGAGATACAAGCAAAGAATAGAGAAAGAATATACATACTATTCCAAACCAAAGAAATTGGCTAGCAGGATAGATGCCATTTGGCTTTCCAAAGAGCTGCTAAGAAGGATTGAAGAGGTACAAATTCTACCAAAAACAATTTTGGATCACAACCTGGTTTTGTTGAGAATAAAACCAGATTGGACAACAGGAATGTGGAGATGGAAACTAAATAAACTTCTATTGAAATATGAAAAGATAGTAGAGGGTGCAAAAAAAATTTGAAAGTATATTTTGAATTGAACAACAAATAAGTTAGTGATGTAATAATAATAATAATAATAATAATAATAATAATAATAATAATAATAATATATTATTTGTACCCCGCCCATCTGGCTGGGTTTCCCCAGCCACTCTGGGTGGCTTCCATAGAAACCAAAGATACAGTAAAATATCACAGATTAAAAACTTCCCTGAACAGGGCTGCCTTAAGATGTCTTCTGAATGTCAGGTAGTTATTTATCGCTTTGACATCTGATGGGAGGGCATTCCACAGGGCGGGCGCCACTACCGAGAAGGCCCTCTGCCTGGTTCCCTGTAGCTTTGCTTCTCGCAATGAGGGAACCGCCAGAAGGCCCTCGGCGCTGGACCTCAGCGTCCGGGCAGAACGATGGGGGTGGAGACGCTCCTTCAGGTAAGAACAATATGATGTAAGAACAATATGGGACGTGAGCAAGGCGGTCATCAGGGGATATTTTATAAAACAAAATGTGATATTAAGAAAAGAAAGTGAAAAAGAAAAAACAGGATTGTTGGAGGAAATAAAGGAAAAAGAAAAAGAATTAAATAAACAACCAAGCGATGACAAAATTAAAAGAGAAATTAAACTATTGCAGGCAGAATACAAATCAAAAATAGAGCAAGAAATGGAATTGAATTTGAGAATGGGTAAACAAAATAATTTTGAGTTTGCCAACAAACCAAGTAAATACTTGGCATGGCAACTCAAAAAGAGGAGAAATGAAAAACAAGTAAATAGAATAAAAATAAATGAGAAATGTATAGATGATCCTAAGATAATAATGCAAAAATTTGTAAAATATTATGGAGATTTGTATAAGAAAGAATTAGATATAGGGGGGAAAGTTGAAGATTATCTACACCAACAGAAAATCCCAGAGATTAAGAAAGAGAAACTTCAAATATTGGATGCCCCAATAGCAGAAGCAGAAATTAAGAAAGCTACCCAGAAAGTTAAAGTAGGCAAAACACCTGACCCAGACGGCCTCCCAGCGGAATATTATAAAAAAATGGAAGCAATATTAATTACACCACTTACTGAAATAATGAATAACATCTGCAATCAAGGGAAAGTACTCGATTCGTGGAAAGAAGCATACATAACCGTCATACCCAAACAGGGAGGGGACCCAGAGTTAATGACTAAGTATAGGCCAATATCACTTTTAAATTATGATTACAAAATCTTTCCTAACATATTGGCAAATAGGCTCAGAGAGGTCATTAAAGATGTTATTCATCCAAATCAAGCTGGAATCCTCCCTGGCAGACAAATCTCAAGAATACAAGAAACATCATAGACATATTAGAATACCCAGAAGCAAATAGTGATAAAATGGCAGCTTTACTACTACTTGATGCTGAAAAGGCATTTGATAATGTCTCTTGGTTTTACATGAAAAAACACTGGAAATAATGAATTTTGGAATACAATTTAAGAAGGGAATAGAGGCAATATATGAACAGCAGATGGCTAGACTTCTAATAAATGGTAACCTCACAGAGAACATCTCCATCAGAAAAGGGACGAGACAGGGATGCCCTCTGTCCCCCTTGTTATTTATAACAAGGCTTCGTGTTGCTTTTGCTGAAGCCTGGAGAGCGAGAGGGGTCGGTGCGCAGGGCCAGGGCCCCTCTCGCTCTCCAGGCTGCAGGGATAGCCGCCTGAAGCCTTTGGAGCACAGCGGGAACTCACGCTGCACTCCAAAGACTTCGGGTTCCTTTTGCTGAAGCCGGGAGAGCAAGACTCTCCTGGCTTCAGCAGAGAGGGAGAGCTGCGCAGCGCCCCTTCAGCCAAGCGGGAGGAGAAATGGAAGGGGCTCCGTTTCTCCTGCCGCTTCGCTGAAGGGGCGCTGAGCAGAGAGGGGGAGATTTTTTTCCCTTGTTCTCCCCCTCTAAAACAAGGTGCGTCCTATGGTCGGGTGCGTCCTATAGAACAAAAAATACGCTAATTTTTATTAAAGGAAAAAATATCTCATGAATCTATGAATATCTTTTGGAATGGGAAACAAAAGAAGAACAAGTCAAGTCAGTTATGGTGAAATGAGCACATGATTTTGGATACAACATATATATGAACCAATGGGAGAGATTGTGGAAGGCAGATATTAAATTCACGGCATGCTATAACCTTTGGGAGAACATCATGAAGATGTTATATAGATGGCATCATACCCCCTTGAAACTAGCGAAAATGTATAAAGGAGGGTCACGGATTTGTTGGAGATGTAAAATAGATGTGGGGTCATACTACCACATGAGGCGGACTTGTGCAATCATTAGGGAATTCTGGGATAATATCCATAATGAATTTAAGAAATTATTCAGACTCACTTAAAAAAACAACAACCAGAGATCTTTCTTTTAGGCATTTTACCATTAGAAATTAAAAAAGACATAAGACCACTGTTCATGTATGCCACCACAGGAGCAAGAATTCTTGTGGCGAGGAAGTGGGAAAACCTAACAATACCGACAATCACAGATTGGCAGATACTCATGTTAGAATATTTACAACTAGCAAAACTGACGGGAAGAGTTAGAGGAGTATTGAAGCAGAAAATATTTGGAGAATGGAGAATATTGAAGGATTATATAAGATCATCTTGTACCAACCACACCATATTAGCAGAACTTGAGTGATACTTGTAAACACAACAAATACTGTTTGTGGGGTAGATGGGAACAATATTAAAGAATATAAAACTGTGCAAAAAAAAAACAATAGTATAAACAGTACATTGAGAATGATTGAAAGACTTGTTTTCTCAGAAGTCTGGTTTATTTAAGTATTAATTAGGAAGATTAAGATTTTTTTTATGCACGTAAATCTGCTTTTTCTTCTTTCTTTTTTCTGTGTTTTCTTCTTTTCTCTTTTCTTAATTGTTTTTTCTTTAATTTTCTTTTTGTAGTTTGAGATTGTAAATTCTTTGTATATGTGTGTAATTTAAATTAATAAAGATTAATTTTTTAAAAATAAAGAAATAAAAGGACAAATTATGAAACTTCACACAGAGTTCAGTGCTAGATTGGCACATGATAAGACCATCCTCATCCACAACTTGATTCTAGATGAAGGGGCTGATCTTCAATACTATTTAATATTCATAGGAAGCAGTGGGAAGTGAGAAGGATCAAGGTGTGATCAGTATGCTGATGACACCCAGTGGCCATGCAATGATTGGGTTGGTGCCTGGATGCAATAAGGAGAAACAAGCTGAACTTGAATCTTGGCAAGCTGGAAGAACTGTGGGTGTATAGTAATTCCCATTTCTGAGAAGTTGGTATGACAACAATGATTGCTGCACTCTCCCTGAAGAAGCACGTTTGCAGTCAAGGGGTACTTCTGTGTCTGGCTTTGGTACCGGGTAGCCCCAGTGGCTAGAAGTGCTCTTTGTGACCTGAGACTTGTACAACAGGTACGGCCATTCCCAAACTGTTGGTGCTGACCTTTAAAGCCCTAACCGGCCTCGGTCTGGTATACCTGAAGGAGCGTCTCCACCCCCATCGCTCTGCCCGGACACTGAGGTCCAGCTCCGAGGGCCTTCTGGCATTTCCCTCGCTGCAAGAAGCCAAGTTACAGGGAACCAGGCAGAGGGTCTTCTCGGTAGTGACACCCTCCCTGTGGAACGCCCTCCCCCCAGATGTCAAAGAGAAAAACAACTACCAGACTTTTAGAAGACATCTGAAGGCAGCCCTGTTTAGGGAAGCTTCTACAGTGGTACCTCGGGTTACATATGCTTCAGGTTACATACGCTTCAGGTTACACACTCCGCTAACCCAGAAATAGTGCTTCAGGTTAAGAACTTTGCTTCAGGATGAGAACAGAAATCGTGCTCTGGCGGCGTGGCGGCAGCAGGAGGCCCCATTAGCTAAAGTGGTGCTTCAGGTTAAGAACAGTTTCAGGTTAAGAACGGACCTCCGGAAGGAATTAAGTACTTAACCTGAGGTACCACTGTAATGTTTAACAGACCATTGTATTTTAATATTTTGTTGGAAGCCACCCAGAGTGGCTGGGGTATTATTAATAATAATAATAATAATAATAATAATAATAATAATAATAATAATAATATAAAGCCTGACCACAGTAGTCCATGCACTGGTTACTTCAAGACTGGATTAGTGCAATGCACTCTATGCGGGGCTTCCCATGCACTTGATCTGGAAGCTGCAGTTTGTGCAGATTGCTGCAGTGCAATTGCTGACAGGGGCGAGACCCTATCAGCATATAATTCCTCTGCTCAGAGACCTGCACTGCTTGCTGATTTGCTACCAGAGCAAGTTCAAGGTGTTAGTGTATATAAAGCCCTTAACAGCTTGGGACCAGCTTCCCTGTGAGATAACCTTACCTCATATATGCCCGCTTAACCTCTTCGATCTGCGGAACTGGTACTGTTACAGGTACCACACAATACCCACTCTGCATTCATAAGAAATCTATCATTTCGTGTGGCAGCACCCACACTTTGGGACTCCCAGCCTATTGACACCAGGCAGGTGCACTCTTTTCAGAAACTGCTAAGAACTCTTTTGTTTAGCGAAGCCTATCGAGACGTTGACAAGTTTTTATCTGGTTTTTAGCAGACTGTATTGTTGATGTTTTTTAAAAATGTTTTAAATAGCTTTTAAAAACTTTTTAAAACTTTGTTTTATTATTATTATTTTGGTAAAGACTAAAGGTTTTATTACAATGAGGTTTTATACGACTTTTGTGAAAATTTAAATTTATTTTATCATTCTAAATGAAATAATTCAAAAGGTACATTCAATGAGGTTGGGAGAAAGAGGCTGGCCTGTGAAAAAACTTCAGCTTTTCCAACACAGGCCCATTTATTTATGATGGTTCTAACCTGCTGATCCTCTGAGTTGCCAGGAATGGCAAGCATGGTTCCTCATCCTCATTTTCTTCTTACAACTCTGTGAGGTAGATCAGGTTGGCTGAATGGGGAATTTGAACCCAGCTCTCTATATTCCCCAGTAGTGATGTATGGAAGTGAGAGCTGGACCATAAAGAAGGCTGATCACCGAAGAATTGATGCTTTTGAATTATGGTGCTGGAGGAGACTCTTGAGAGTCCCATGGACTGCAAGAAGAGCAAACCTATCCATTTTGAAGGAAATCAGCCCTGAGTGCTCACTGGAAGGACAGATTGTGAAGCTGAGGCTCCAAGACTTTGGCCACCTCATGAGAAGAGAAGACTCCCTGGAAAAGACCCTGATGTTGGGAAAGATGGAGGGCACAAGGAGAAGGGGACGACAGAGGACGAGATGGCTGGATAGTGTTCTTGAAGCTACCAGCATGAGTTTGACCAAACTGCGGGAGGCAGTGGAAGACAGGAGTGCCTGGTGTGCTCTGGTCCATGGGGTCATGAAGAGTCGGACACGACTAAACGACTAAACAACAACACTCTATATTCCTAGTCCAGGACTCTGAGTGCTACACACTACTCTGGATGCTCTGTGCTCACTTAATGCAAAACAGGCATACATCTCCTCCTGTGCCAAGTGTTGGGGAGTATGTAAGGTCATCCCATGATGACCCAACAGGCTTGGAAAAAGTTTGGAAACATCTCATAGGAATCTTACTTTATCTGCAACACTGTAGATTTCCGTCCTGTTCCTGCAGTCCACGACAAAAGCGTGCGCAATGGCACCCAGCTTTCTGCATTCCTCAGCTGTTTCCTCAACACCTTCCTAGCGGGGAAAAACATCTATAAACATCTATAACCCACAGGTACGATGTTAGCATATTCACGGCATAAACAAAAGACCTGTACAGGGAAGACGTGCTGCGTGTGCCAAATTTTAATGAACCATAGTTTAATATACAACAGAGGGAAGGGAAGCAAAACTGAGGCAGGAATAAGCAGTGGGATGTGCATTTATTTCCGTTATGCAAAGAGGGGCTTCCTTCTTCCCTGTGTTAATTGCACTGCCAGGGATGCAGCTAATAAACAAGGGGCAGAAAACACTATCAAACCATTCTACGTTCTAAATCTTATATAAATAATCCAAAAACTGGGAGAACAATGTACAAAATCTACTACAGAAGCCACAAACAGAAAAGTCATTCAAATTGTGTCCAAAAGGAAGGTTCAGTCTTTAAAGTTCCTTTAGCCAGGCTCCTGTCAATATCAACAAAGTTTGATCAAATGAAGTGTCAGTGATGTTACGCACAAGAGTTAGACAGGTTGCCGGCATTTGTCACCTGTTTTGCCCATGAAGAGTCTCGGGCCTCTTCAGGAAATTCTCTGTCAGGAAATTCTCCCTCAAGATTTTGGGTATTTACATACATTCACTGGTGATATAAACCAAAACCTGATTAACCTTTAAACATTCGTTATATAATTTCTGAGAGTATAAATACAAAAATCAATATTTAGAACGTACAATGGTTTGGTAGTGTTTTGTGTGCCGCTTATGTGCTCCTTACTTTATACTGGTCTAATACGAGAATACTACGAGGGACGCAGATGGCGCAGTGGGTTAAACCATAGAACCTAGGACTTGCCGATCAGAAGGTCGGTGGTTCGAATCCCCACAACGGGGTGAGCCCCCGTTGCTTGGTCCCTGCTCCTGTCAACCTAGCAGTTCGAAAGCACGTCAAAGTGCAAGTAGATAAATAGGTACCACTCCAGCGGGAAGGTAAACGGCGTTTCCGTGCACTGCTCTGGTTCGCCAGAAGCGGCTTAGTCATGATGGCCACATGGCCCAGAAGCTGTACGCCGGCTCCCTTGGCCAATAAAGCGAGATGAGCGCCACAACCCCAGAGTGGGCCACGACTGGACCTAATGGTCAGGGGTCCCTTTACCTTTACCTTACTACGAGAATTGGCAGCATAGGTTCATTTCTTCAATAAACAAGGGATAGGCAGACCTTAAGCGGGAGGCAAGAGGTAAAAGAGAGCAGAAGGGAACATGTGGCCACATCTCTTTCTCTCTAGGGCAGGCAACAAGGTGTAGCAGTCCTCCAGCCCACCCCAATCCTCAGCTCCAATTGTTTTTAAGCACATAATAATGATTCATCTCCATCTGGAAGCGGCAGACTTTGGTAATATTTGGTTATATGGGCACCCTGCTAAGATTTGGCACACAAAAATGAATCTTCTCAGTTATGGGCTGTCTCAATTTTGCACCCCTTCGGCTTGGCACTCCTTTGCAGGAGAACTGCCCGCACCACCCAAAATCCACCGCTGCATCTGGTGTTGGGCACCAGGCTGTCATCTGAAACACTCTGAGGGATTTTCAACACACACACACACACACACACACACACAAATGCCCATGCAAACAATTGTATCCTTTCCTTGGTCAAAAGCCAAAGCTGGCACTGCAGCAGGAGTCTTGCTGGAACAACCTGGGATAACCTTGGGCGCTGGAACAACCTGGGATAACTCTGGACGCCTTGTCAAGCTTTGGCAGTGCACGCACCGTCAGCAGCCTCCCCCCCCTTCCCAAGGAACTGTGGGATTTGTGTCTCTCTGAGGGGAATAGGGGTCTCCTCAGAACTTTTAGCATTCTTAACAAATGGCAATTCACATGATGCTTTGGGGGAAGCCATGGTTGTTTAAAGTATGGCACTGCTTTAAATTAATAGTGAAGACATGGCCTTCGGTCTGGTTTGCAAATTGGCAAGCCCTGTAATAATTTGAAAGCATTTTTGGACGCTGCACTGCAACATTTACCACTGCCTGTTGATACTCAGGACTGAGGGTAGAATAATAACACACACCTACCTTGTTGATATCCCAAAGAACCAGCTTGCTTTGGCGTTTGGCAAACTCATGGGCCGTTGCTCTTCCAAGCCCATGGGCAGCTCCGGTGATCAGAACAATCTCTCCACAAACAGATTTTCTCCTTTTCGGAATAAAGAGTTTCACCGGTGCTTCCAAGAGTGAATAAGTGCATATGACTAAAGTCTTGAGGACTAGAAGGATGACAAGCACCACTCTCCATATTAGAGGCTTTCTTCCCTGCAGCTGCTTATTGTGCATTCTGGCAAAAGAAACTCTTCAGGTAGTTAATGCTATAAAGAAGCAGTGAGTGTACATGAATCCTTAAAATGCAAGGAGTTGGTAGTACCTACGCCCTGAAGAATTAGGATGGCTGTTCCTCTTGACTGTACTCTTCAGAAGTACAGCTAATAAGAATATGCTGCAATAGTCACCTCTGTTGAAACATTCTATTGCGTATATTCACAAAGGCAGCCTATGTGTTACTCAAATTTAGAATGTAGGACGTGATGCTACTAGGTGTATGAAAATCTGTCCACTTCAACATCTCTCAGTTTCCCAATCTGAAATTCAGTTCTCTACATTTCCACGTCAGTTTGCAAATATATAGTTTTAAAATGTCTCAGGAGTATTCACCAGCATTTTAGTGCAAAATCCGCCACCAGTCAGACTTTACAAGAATGATATTCTTGTAAAGAAGCTGGTAAAATGCGGTCTTGACTATGCTACCACTCAGTGGATTTGTAACTGGCTGACGCACCGAACCCAAAGGGTGCTCATCAATGGTTCCTCTTCATCCTGGAGAAGAGTGACTAGTGGGGTGCCACAGGGTTCTGTCCTGGGCCCGGTCTTATTCAACATCTTTATCAACGACTTGGATGATGGACTCAAGGGCATCCTGATCAAATTTGCAGATGACACCAAACTGGGAGGGGTGGCTAACACCCCAGAGGACAAGATCACACTTCAAAACGACCTTGACAGATTAGAGAACTGGGCCAAAACAAACAAGATGAATTTTAACAGGGAGAAATGTAAAGTATTGCACTTGGGCAAAAAAAATGAGAGGCACAAATACAAGATGGGTGACACCTGGCTTGAGAGCAGTACATGTGAAAAGGATCTAGGAGTCTTGGTTGACCACAAACTTGACATGAGCCAACAGTGTGACGCGGCAGCTAAAAAAGCCAATGCAATTCTGGGCCTCATCAATAGGAGTATAGCATCTAGATCAAGGGAAGTAATAGTGCCACTGTATTCTGCTCTGGTCAGACCTCACCTGGAGTACTGTGTCCAGTTCTGGGCACCACAGTTCAAGAAGGACACTGACAAACTGGAACGTGTCCAGAGGAGGGCAACCAAAATGGTCAAAGGCCTGGAAATGATGCCTTATGAGGAACGGCTAAGGGAGCTGGGCATGTTTAGCCTGGAGAAGAGGAGGTTAAGGGGTGATATGATAGCCATGTTCAAATATATAAAAGGATGTCACATAGAGGAGGGAGAAAGGCTGTTTTCTGCTGCTCCAGAGAAGCGGACACGGAGCAATGGATCCAAACTACAAGAAAGAAGATTCCACCTAAACATTAGGAAGAACTTCCTGACAGTAAGAGCTGTTCGACAGTGGAATTTGCTGCCAAGGAGTGTGGTGGAGTCTCCTTCTTTAGAGGTCTTTAAGCAGAGGCTTGACAACCATATGTCAGGAGTGCTCTGATGGTGTTTCCTGCTTGGCAGGGGGTTGGACTCGATGGCCCTTGTGGTCTCTTCCAACTCTATGATTCTATGATTCTATGATTCTTTGGTGCACGTAAAACGGCAGGAGCGATAAGTAGTATTTATGGAATATTGATATATAACTAATGATTTTTGTGGGCTGACAAAGTGAAGAGTAACTCGACTTGACATTTGGGAATATGTTCTAGTTAAATAAAAGCCTAAGCAGGAATTGAAATATGTACAGGCGCTGGGAAATGAAGAAGGAGGTAAATAATGATAATGATAAAATGCTAAAACATTTTAAGTATTGAAATGGAATTAGGAAATGTATGTTACATTGAGCAAGGAAATCCTGAAAGTGAGATGGGAAGTAAACTTTTAAAGTTTGTATTAAATTTAAATTAATTTGTTGTTAATTTGTTAATTTTTTTTTGAAAAGCAATAAAAATTAATTGGCATAAAAAGAGAAGGATTTGCTGCATTCAGCAGTAGGGATTGCCTTGCAAGGTCCCACAATTCTTTGATCCTACTCCAACACTTAACAGCTGAGAGCCAGTGTGGTGTGGTGGTTAAGAGCGGTAGTCTCGTAATCTGGTGAACCGGGTTCGTGTCTCCGCTCCTCCACATGCAGCTGCTGGGTGACCTTGGGCCAGTCACACTTCTTTGAAGTCTCTCAGCCCCACTCACCTCACAGAGTGTTTGTTGTGGGGGAGAAAGGGAAAGGAGAATGTTAGCCGCTTTGAGACTCCTGAAGGGGAGTGAAAGGCGGGATATCAAATCCAAACTCTTCTTCCTCTTCTTCTTCTTCTTCTTCTTCTTCTTCTTCTTCTTCTTCTTCTTCTTCTTCTTCTTCTTCTGTTTGAAGATCGCCAGATTGTGGGAGGCTGGTCTATATTATGCATACTTGGGAGATAGCAAAACAACTGCAGAATGTGCCATATGCTTCTTGTGACTGTTGCAAATATAAGATCAGCCCCAGGCTGAGGTTCCACAGCCGAACTGCTCTGCCCGTGTTTTCTCCTCACGTTCCACCAAAATCGACTCTCCTGTAGTCTAAGCCAATAAAATTCAAGCCATTCCTCCTTTGAGATCTTGAGCGCCATGTTTTGAAACAAGTGAAGTACAGTGGTACCTCAGGTGACATACGCTTCAGGTTACATATGCTTCAGGTTACTGAATAAGCCAGAAATAGTGCTTCAGGTTAAGAACTTTGCTTCAGGATGAGAACAGAAATCGTGCTCCGGCAGTGCGGCGGCAGCGGGAGGCCCCATTAGCTAAAGTGGTGCTTCAGGTTAATACATCAAACATTAAAAGCTTCCCGAAACAGGGCTGCCTTCAGATGTCTTCTAAAAGCCTGGTAGTTGTTGCTCTCTTTGACATCTGGTGGGAGGGCATTCCACAGGGAAGGCGCCACTACCAAGAAGGCCCTCTGCCTGGTTCCCTGTAACTTGGCTTCTCGCAGTGAGGGAACCGCCAGAAGGCCCTCGGTGCTGGACCTCAGTGTCCAGGTAGAACGATGGGGGTGGAGACGCTCCTTCAGTGTCTTAAGTTACCTAATTGTACCACTAATCAAATGGCAAGATTCAAATCCCTACTAAACTTAAGCCTGGAAATGGTAGAAAGTAAGAAGAACCAAAATTGCCAGATGCATCCTCCATCTGGACTTCCCACCAGAGCTAGGCCTCCTCGTGTGTAAAAGTGGAAGAAAAGGTCACCAGCTTGGAGGTTGGTTTCTTTGTCTGAAGTGGTGATGGAGAGGGTGGCTTTCAGTCTTCATCTGGGTCCCTTGAAGAGAGAGCCATAACTGGCAGTCTTCATCTAACCTGCCAATTTTGACACATGGAAAGCCAAAGTATGGTTCAAAACTCAGAAAACAACCCATCCTGTTTCATTTATAATAATAATAATAATTTATTATTTATACCCCGCCCATCTGGCTGGGTTTCCCCAGCCACTCTGGGCGGCTTCCAACAGAATATTAAAATACAATTGTCTGTTAAACATTAAAAGCTTCCCTAAACAGGGCTGCCTTCAGATGTCTTCTAAAAGTCTGGCAGTTGTTTTTCTCTTTGACATCTGGGGGGAGGGCGTTCCACAGGGCGGGTGCCAATACTGAGAAGGCCCTCAGCTTGGTTCCCTGTAACTTGGCTTCTCACAGTGAGGGAACTATCAGAAGGCCCTCAGAGCTGGACTTCAGTGTCTGGGCAGAATGATGGAGGTGGAGACGCTCCTTCAGATATACTGGACCGAGGATGTTTAGGGCTTTAAAGGTCAGCACCGACAGTTTGGGAATGGCAGTACCTGTTGTACAGGTCACTAGAGCACGTACCACTCTGGCAAGACAGTCTGCGGGCAGATAGGGTCTTAGCCTGCATACCAGATGGAGCTGATAAACAGCTGCCCTGGACACAGAATTGACCTGCGCCTCCATGGACAGCTGTGAGTCCAGAATGACTCCCCAGCTGCGCACCTGGTCCTTCAGGGGCACAGTTACCCCATTCAGGACCAGGGAGTCCTCCACACCTGCCTCACACATTTCCCCCAATGTGTTCACCAAGCAAAAATAGGTTCAACAGGTAGTGTTTAACGGTGCTTTCTAGTCACATTTCCTAACTCTGTGAACAAAAGACAAATGATTAAACCACCTCTAAAATTAGTTATGCACATATTCACCTATTTTGCAATGTTTACTGCCCTTTAGCAAATATGTTTTTTGGGCTGATTCCAAAGTTTCTGCAGGCACATTTTTTATAGTTAAGTTAAGTAAACAAGGTAGCCCAGAGTTGGACTGAGGGGAAATGTTTGGGAATTGTGTTCAGATAATGTTTTTCACCCCCCCCCCCATGTTTCTTGATCAGAAATCCATGTTCAAAACAAATGCATGGGGGATAATGCATTCTCATATATTATCTTTACTTCTTGCCTGGGGTAGCAGTATATATTAGCCTGTTGTTTTTTAGTCGTTTAGTCGTGACCCCATGGACCAGAGCATGCCAGGCACTCCTGTCTTCCACTGCCTCCCGCAGTTTGGTCAAACTCATGCTGGTAGCTTCGAGAACACTGTCCAACCATCTCGTCCTCTGTCGTCCCCTTCTCCTTGTGCCCTCCATCTTTCCCAACATCAGGGTCTTTTCCAGGGAGTCTTCCCTTCTCATGAGGTGGCCAAAGTACTGGAGCCTCAGCTTCACGATCTGTCCTTCCAGTGAGCACTCAGGGCTGATTTCCTTAGGAATGGAGAGGGTGGATAGGTTTGATCTTCTTGATTAGCCTAGTGGGTTAAAAATAGTGTCTCCTTCCATTTGCCTCAATGAAAGTCATAGAAAAAAAGGCCCCCTTTGTCCCTTAAGATTTACTTTGAGTTTCTTAGCCATTTAAAAAAACATAAATTAGTAAACCATCTCTTGCTTCATTGTATCACCTTTCTTTGACACACAGGCCCCCAAACTTTTAATCGCTTCATTCTATGATTGGCCTTTGGTTCAGGTCTTCCACCAGTTCCTGAAATTTTGGGTACTTGCCTCAGCAGAAGAGGGTTGTTGAGCTTATTTTGGGAACATCTCAAAAATGTGGTCCCCCTGCCCATCATTTTTCTTTAAAAAATCACCCGAGTTGCCATATGCCCGGGTTTTCCTGGACATTT
The DNA here is from genome assembly GCF_964188315.1 of Podarcis muralis. Lineage (NCBI taxonomy): Eukaryota > Metazoa > Chordata > Lepidosauria > Squamata > Lacertidae > Podarcis > Podarcis muralis. The sequence continues at coordinate 15,710,062 of NC_135663.1, forward strand.
TGCTGATTCAGCAAAAATCTGCCCGGACGCCATTTTGATAGTCTGATTCCCGGACGTGTCCAGGAAAACCCAGAAGTATGGCAGTCCCAGACAAGAAATTCCTGGGCTGACTTACACAACCCAGGTTGGCTAACCTATTGAAGAGCAAATCTGTAAACATGACAAATGGTGTTGATTTGCCATCTGAGAAGAATCCTTTTGCTTGAGGAGACAGATGGTGCCAGGGTAACTGGGTGTGAAGTGACAGGAAAAGGGAGTCTTTTAGCAAGGTGTTCTGGGAAGAACAGACGAGAGAAGAAAAACTGGGATCCATCTTAGGCAGGTTGGCTGAAGGCTGGCTAGGAGAGATCCCTTGGACTCCAGGGCTGGACTGCTGAGGGGGACAAGCCCCTCTTGAAATGAAAATGCAGACTGAAGGTGTAAATAGGCAAATAAACCATATTTCTTAAAGCTACAACAGTGTCCGCCGTGTCTCAGTTCTCCAAAGGAACACAGGTCCAGGGTGAGTGCCAGGAACCCCCTGTGATCTTGCTACTGCTCCGCAGAAACAGGGGGAGGCCCCCCAACTCTTGTAACACTGGGCATTTTCAGGGAACCAGGAAGACACTGAAGGAATTAGAGATGGACGAATATGTCCATTTTGGTTTCTCTCTCCTTGTTTTTCTAATTCGAAGTTCAGTTCTCCACATTTCCACATCAATTTGCTATTTTTTTAAAAAATGTATTTTTATTAAAGATTTTCATGGTTTACAAAAGTATCTGCAGTCTCTCTCTCTTTTTGCTTCAAGTAACATTTTTTACAGATCAGTTTCATTTGTTGAGACATTAGGAAGGAAAGGGGGAAAGGGGGAAAGATGGGTGGGGTTGGGTGGCGATGTTTCTATTTTACTTAATATATGTGGGGTTTTGTGTCAGCGTCGCTTGTGCAGGTTCTCTGCTATTCACTTGCATTTCTTTGGTGGTGAGAGAGGTTGGGGTTGGCCCAGGGTGTGGTTGTTTGTTTGTGATTGGCTGTGGTGATATTTGTTTTCATGTGTGAGTGAGGTGGGTGTTTTGGATCAGGTTAGTCATATTGATTCGTATGTTGCTGGTGAATTTTTGTCATTGTCTTGTTGGGCTGTGTATGTGACAAAGGGGAGCCATACCGGGGTGAAGGCGTCTTCTTCTATTTGTCCCCATGTCAGTTTTAGTTTATTGGTTAATTTTTCTAGTAAGGCTGTTTCCCATACTATTTTGTACCATTGATCCATGCTTACTCCTGACAGGTCTCTCCAGTGTCTGCTTATGAAGTTTCTGGCTGCTGAATGTAGGTGGGTTATGAGTTCTTTGTGGTGTAAATGGGCATTATTGTCTTGGAAGATGTTTAGTAGGGCCAATTCTGGGGTGATTTCTAATATTTGCTTAGTTATTTTACACATTTCTCGTATGACTGTTGTCCAGAATAGTTGGATTTTGGGACACTCTCACCACATGTGGAGGCATGTGCCTGTGGAGGTGCACCCTCTCCAGCATTTTGGTGAGGTCCTTTTTTTTCTTTTCTTTTTGAGAGTCAGGCACTTGCTCTGTATTATTTTCAGCACTTGCTAAATAGGCAAGCCTATATAATTCTGACATGCAATTTTATTTTATCAAGTACCTTAAAAACAATAAAACTGCTTCTCCTCTGTTCTCCCATAGGATGTTTTGGCTTGATTAAGGGGCCTCTTACCTGCACCCCAAGCGATGAGGGTGGCGCTGTGGTCTAAACCACAGAGCCTAGGACTCGCCGATCAGAAGGTTGGCGGTTCAAATCCCCATGACGGGGTGAGCTCCCATTGCTCGGTCCCTGCTCCTGACAACCTAGCAGTTCAAAAGCACGTCAAAGTGCAAGTAGATAAATAGGTATCACTCCGGTGGGAAGGTGAACAGCGTTTCCGTGCGCTACTCTGGTTCGCCAGAAGCGGCTTAGTCATGCTGGCCACATAACCCGGAAGCTGTCTGCGGACAAACGCCAGCTCCCTCAGCCTATAGAGCAAGATGAGCGCGCAACCCCAGAGTCGTCCGTGACTGGACCTAACGGTCAGGGGGTACCTTTACTTTTACCTTTACCTGCACCCCAAACCCAGCTTGCGCACTGGACTATTTAGATTGGCTGGGACAGATTGGTCAGCTTAATGTCTGAGAGAGGGCTAGGAGGCTAAAGGAAGAACAGCAGATTGAGTGATTATATTATCGGGGTGGGGGTGGGGGACTTTTTTCACCATTTTCCAGAGCCAATAAGGATACATTTCTACTTCCGCTTCCAGCCAGCCAAGCCAAGTAGACCAGGGACTTGTGGCTGTTCCCATGGAATGGGGGCTTGAGGCTGTTCAGTGGGGTGTCAATTAGGCAGGCATAAATCTGCAAAATGTTTGCATGGAAAGCCAGATCTTTGGAGCATTGCATCAGGAGTGTTGAGGGTAGCTGCGTGGCCATTTGGAACCTAGCCAGGATGTCAGTTTCTGATTAATAAATAACAGTGTGCACACAGGTGTGCATTGGTCTCAGTGTGCAGAACTTTTCTCAAAAGAAGATGCATCTCTTGTTCGAGATCCCTGTGTTTTTCCTTGTAGTCCTCTACTCCTATTTAGAGGCTCTTGTCAAGCTTTTCATTCCCATGAAGGAAAAATGTGTCAGCGGACAAATTGTTCTGATCACTGGATCCGGCCATGGGCTTGGGAGAGCCACTGCTTACGAATTTGCGAGGCGCCAATGCAAGTTAGTTCTGTGGGATATCAACAAGGTATGATTGTGTTATTGCTAGGATTAGAGCTGGGTTAGTCTACACTGACTGGACCTTTTTCAATAGCATCCTCTAAAGAATTCTAACTGGTTTTTGAGGCCCTTTCCCAGTGAGCTTTCAATCCCTTTCCATTTCTAGAATGGCGTTGAAGAAACTGCTGAAGAATGCAGGAGGCTGGGAGTCACAGCGCATGCTTTTGTGGTGGACTGTAGCAAGAAAGAGGACATCTACAGTGCTGCAGAGAAGGTGAGCCTTCAGATTCCCCCAAAGGCTTCCCCAACTTGCTATGATGCCAGTATCCTAAAGTTCAGCTCCTGCCAACCTAGCAGTTCGAAAGCATGCCAGTGCAAGTAGATAAATAGGTACCACCGCAGTGGGAAGGTAAACGGCGTTTCCATATGCTCTGGTTTCTGTCACTGTGTTTCATTGCTCCAGACGTGGTTTAGTCATGCTGGCCACATGACCCGGAAAGCTGTCTGTGGACAAACGCCGGCTCCCTCAGCCTGAAAGCGAGATGAGTGCCACAACCCCATAGTCACTTTTGAATGGACTTAACTGTCCAGGGGTCCTTTACCTTTTTACCTAAAGTTCAGCAAATTATTAAATATTGCTATTGGTTATTTATATAATATCGCTATTTGTGCACACCCTCCTCCTCCTTTGGCGATCACTCATAGCCGAGTAAGATTGTCTTCCATAAACACAGTTTTAACAATGAGTCCGTAAGTGACTGTGGAGGCCAATTCTGGATCCACACGTCCTTCCACAGTGGGGACATTAGTTTCCAGGCGGGGGTTGATCACGGTGTGGATTTGCCAAGTGTGCCTTCCTCTTAGCACACTTCTCCCTTGCGTCCTGAGTTTAAGTGTCTTTGGTAAAGGCTGTTCTCCAACTGGAGCATTCACAGGCCAGTGTTTCCCAGTTGTCAGTGTTTATACTACATTTTTTAAGATTTGCCTTGAGACAGTCTTTAAACCTCTTTTGTTGACTACCAGCATTACGCTTTCCCTTTTTAAGTTCGGAATAGAGTTTGGAATAGTTGCTTTGGAAGACGATCATCAGGCATCCACACAACATGACCAGTCCAACGAAGTTGGTGTTGAAGAATCATTGCTTCGACACGGGTGATCTTTGCTTCTGCCAGTACACTGATATTAGTTCGCCTGTCTTCCCATGAACAGGAATGGTAGGAGTGGTAAGTCACTGTCAAAGATCACTGAAATGGAGGCCTTGAAAATGCCACTAGATATAGATATATCTTTATTGTCATTGTCCCATGCAGGACAATGAAATTGCAAAACTACATAAAACTACATAAAAACTACATAAAACTACATGAAACTACATAAAAACTACATAAAACTACATAAAAACTACATAAAACATTCAAAAACCCCTAAAAACTCTAAAACCCTATTTTAAAATACACTATACTGTAGAAACCCCTTATGCTGCGTTTAGAACCAGAATTGCATTTGCATAGAAACTGTTTCTCAGGCGGCTAGTCCTGACCTTTATAACCCTATACCTTCTTCCAGAAGGCAGAAGCTGAAAGAGATTATTTCCGGGGTGCGTACTATCATGTGCTATCTCTGCCGCTTTCTTATGGCACCTGGCAGCATAGATTTGATCTAAGGTGGGAAGAGTGCACCCAATTATTCTCTCTGCAGTCTTTACAATCTTGGATAGGCATTGTTTTTCCCCTGGCCGTGCAGCTCCCAAACCATACACACAGACCATAAGTTAGTACGCTCTCCACAGTGCAATGGTAAAATGCCATCAACAGGTTCTTTGACAGATTGTTTTTCCGGAGGATTCTCAAAAAATATAACCTCTGCTGTGCTCTCTTCACCAGCTCTTTGCTGTTCTCTCACCAGGTTAGGTCGTCTCTCAACTCCATTCCCAGAAATTAAAACACTGAGACCTGTTCCACACACTTCCCCTCAATAATAAGTGGCTGAATATTCAATTTACATTTCCTAAAGCCCACAATGATCTCTTTTGTTTTCTTTAAGTTGAGGAGTAAGTTGTTTTTCCTGCACCACTCCCCCAACTGCTCAACTTCCTTCCTATAGGCCACCTCCCCCTCTCCAGCCGTGATTAAACCAACCACCATTGTATCATCTGTGAACTTAATGATCTTATTACTGGGGTATTTGGGGGCACAGTCAGCTGCATAGAGCGTATATAAAAGCGGGCTCAACACACACCCCTGCGGCGTCCCCATATTCGTGATGAGATCCGCAGAGACGTGGGAACTCAACCTGACCCTTTGGGAACAGTTTGATAGAAAATCTAATATCCACCTGCACAAACATGGTGGAAGTCCCAGATCTAATAATTTGGGCACCAATCTATGCGGAAGAATAGTATTAAATGCAGAACTAAAGTCTACAAATAACAGTCTCGCATAGTTCCCTTGCTTCTCCAAATGAGTCAGGACAGCATGTAAAGCCATTGCCACAGCATCCTCTGTGGATCTCTTTGCCTTGTACGCAAACTGGTAAGGGTCAAGTCCCACTGGCAGACAAGATAAGATGCGCTTCCTCACCAGTTTTTCGAAACATTTCATTATAATGGGTGTCAATGCCGCAGGGCGAAAATCATTCAGACTGTCTATCTTTGATGTTTTTGGCAGGGGTATAATGGTAGCGGATTTCAGACAGGGTGGAACAGTGGCTTGGGCCAGAGACTGGTTAAAAATCTTCGTAAAGATTCTTGCCAGTTGGTCCGAACAATCTCTTAGCACCCTGCCAGCCACCCCATCTGGGCCCATAGCCTTCCTCGTGTTTACCTCCTTTAATACTCGCCTCACTTCTCCCTCTTCCACCCTGGCAGCATTTCCTGTAGGTAGTGACGCCAATAGCTCTGGCATCCCTGTTGGAGTCACTGTTGGTGTCACCTCAAATCGGGCAAAGAAGGTATTCAACTCTCCCACCAAGGAAGCAGTACTCTCTACCATTGATGAATTCCTTGATTTATAACCAGTCAGATGTTGGACTCCCTGCCACATTTGTCTAGTATCATGATTTCTCAGATGGTCCTCAATTTTTCCTCTGTACTCCGCTTTTGCTTTCCTGATACCCCTCTTCAAGTTTGCTCTTTCTATGCCATACAATACCCGGTCCCCAGTTCTAAAAGCAGAGTTTCTGGCCTTCAATAATCTCCGAACCTCTCCCGTCACCCAGGGCTTCCTATTCGGATACAACTTAACATATTTTTCCCTGGTGACATTTGCTGTGCAGAATCTAATATAATCCAGGACCGTTGATGTATAAGTTTCTAGATCTTGATGGTCGAAGATATTCCAGACGGTCTCCTGGAAACAGTCCTGCAGTTGCTGAGAGGCTCCCTCAGGCCACACCGTAACCATCCATGTTTGTATCTGGCCTTGTTTCCTGAGGGGTGTGTATACTGGTGTCAGAAGCAGGGACACATGATCTGAACCACGAGGTGCGCCCAGGTCTTGACCTCATATGCCCGTCTAATGTTCGTATACACCTTGTCAAGAGTATTTTCTCCCCTTGTTGCACACTCAATGTGCTGATGGAATTTTGGGAGTACTGCCCTCACATCTGTGTGATTGAAGTCCCCCGCAATGATGTGCACAGCCTCCGGGTATCTGCTCAATTTATCATTGATGTTTTCATGCATGCTACTCATGGCCCTGCATGCATTTGCAGTTGGTGCTATGCACACCGCTGTTAATACCACTGTTGTAAATTCCCGGGGAAGATAGAAAGGTCTGCATTTAATTGTCAGAAATTCCACATCCGGAGAACAGTAGGTATCCAACTTGACAGAGTCTGTACACCAGTTTTGATTTACAAAAATACACACACCCCCACCTTGTTTCTTGCCAGAATCCTGTGTCCTGTCCCACCGGTACATTGTAAAACCTTGTAATTCAACAGCTGTGTCTGGAATAGCTGAATTTAACCATGTCTCTGTGAGTATCAGCACACAACAATCCCGGATGTCTTCCTCCACTCCTACACGAAGCCTCCATTCGTCAAGTTTATTTGCCAATGATCTCACATTAGCATAAAAGATACTTGGAAGAGGTAGTTTACATCGTTGTTTCCTTAAGGAAGATAAGCATCTTTATTCTCTCTTTCATTTGACCTTGTCCTCTGCAGCCTCTCTTCTGCTTCCGCTCTCTCCTCCTCCTCCTCCAACATCAGTGATTTATGATTTCTGGAATCTCGCACGCCCGTGGCTGCTCCCACACAGCACAGTTTCTACATCTGTATCTGCTGCAACTTCTGTCCCTGTACAACAGCATTTCATATCGACTATAAATAATTCGTCCTAACAAACCCTGACTCCCCTCCAGGGAACTCTCAGCCGCAGCGTCTGCACGCGCCGCCATCTTGGAAAGGCTAGGGTTTTGCCAACAGCATCAGCTTACTACACTTTTTAGTGATAGCTGATCCATGGCCATTTGATGTACCTTTGGGGACTATTAATTTGGTGTGTATTTATTATTGGTTGGTTAACATGCAGGGCTGTCATTTCTTTCACAGGACTGTCTTTGAATGGTAATGGTTTTCATTTCATATTATTGCTAGCTGATGAAGATTTATCATTGAAACAGTTCATTATCCTGAAAGATCTTTGACCTTTGACAGTGACCTACCACTCCCGCCATTCCTGTTCATGGAACATTTATTTGATTCTTATTAGTTTGTGACTCCATGCACATATTATACGTCTTCTGTTTATGAATTTTGAAACAGTATAGTGTTATAAAAATATTGTCTGTATATTATTAGCTGACTTGTTGCTTCTTGTTGTTTAGAGTGTTCTGATTTGCAACACATAGGATTTTCTTTGTTTTTGTTGTTGTTGTTGTTTAGTCGTTTAGTCATGTCCGACTCTTCGTGACCCCATGGACCAGAGCACGCCAGGCACTCCTGTCTTCCACTGTCTCCCGCAGTTTGGTCAGACTCATGTTTGTAGCTTCGAGAACACTGTCTTACCATCTCGTCCTCCGTCGTCCCCTTCTCCTTGTGCCCTCCATCTTTCCCAACATCAGGGTCTTTTCCAGGGAGTCTTCTCTTCTCATGAGGTTGCCAAAGTATTGGAGCCTCAGCTTCACGATCTGTCCTTCCAGTGAGCACTCAGGGCTGATTTCCTTCAGAATGGAGAGGTTTGATCTTCTTGCAGTCCATGGGACTCTCAAGAGTCTCCTCCAGCACCATAATTCAAAAGCATCAATTCTTCGGCGAACAGCTTCTTTATGGGATTTTCTTTGGGTTAGACCAAGTCAGATCATTGGTCTTTCTAGTTCAGTATTCTCCACAATGATTGGGAGTAGCTCTCCAGAGTTTTGAGCAGGAGCCGTTCCCAGCCCTCCCTGGAATTGTTAAGGATTGAGCTTGAGACCTTCTGAGGTGTCACACATATCTAGGCTTCATTATAAGCTTAGCAGCAGGAAGGCTTGGGAAATGGTAGGTTGCGTGCCAAAGACTTAAAGGAAAACATGCCCATAGCTTCTTGTGCAAGGTAGTTTCTCATTCTCATTCCATTTGTTTTATATGAAGTAAGCGGCATTGCAAAGAGAGGTGTCTGTTGCTCGTTGGCAGCTAGCCAAATTGCAGAGATATATTCAGTGGAGATTTGTGCATTAGGTCTCCCAGGGCAATGCACCTGTAAAAAATTAAAATATTTTTTAAAGTCCTGCACTATCTCAAAACCATACTCTTTTCTCCTACCATCAAATCCTTCCACTTCACCTGAGAGAGACCCGTGGAGACATTTCTGTCCCTCTCCTCTTCTCTGGAGAATCAGCTCTCTGCACTGCTCAGACAGGCGATCCCTCCCTGATGGAGAGCTCAAAAATCTTGTTCCTAGTTTTGCGAAACTTTGTTTACTCCTAATAAATGCAATGCCCTTTTCAATCATCATCATAATCTTATTTGTATGTTGCCTTTCCGTAGTAAAAACCATGCACAAGGCAGCTTACATGAAAAGATTTACATAAATACAAGTATAATGAAAGTAGCCAAAAACATTTAAGAAAACACATCACAAAGAACACAACCAAACTGAACAATTTCCACATAAATCATAAGATCTAAATAAGGAGATGTAAAAAAATCAGTAACAGCAAAAACCAAAACCCCAACAACCCCACCCTCAAACAATACCCCAGCCAAAGAGTCTGTTCAGCAGCCTCAGCTTTTGTAGCTGGAGTCAGTCTGGAACCCAGACAGATGGGAAAAGGCCTGAAAGGCAGGGAGCAGGTCTTCCAGGACTCACAGCCAAGATGGAATAATAAATGGAATAAAAACAGCCAATAATGAAAATAATTGACCAACTGGACTTCTTATGCTATTTGTTTTAGTTAGGGGTTCAGGGCAAGATCCTGTCAAAGTTAAGCGCTTTCCCACCCTATGGGGGGGGGGGAAAGAAATTTAACAATTAAAAGTTGCTTTATGCTGATATCTAGTACCCACCTGCCTGGGAGCAAGCCTTGTTGAACTGCATAGGATTTCATTCAGGGTAGACATGCATAGAATGGCACTGTTAGGACTTCATTAACCCACTCAGCAGGGTCAAAGGTGAGTCATGCAAATCTACCTGTCCATACTCACTGGCGATAGCAAAATGAATATGAGAAATTCAAGAAAGTTGCAATCCTGGCACATATGCTTGTGGAGATTGAGGCACAGGATCATCCTACATTTCTGCATAAAATTTGAATGTGCTTATTTATATTTACAGTATAGATGCCCCCGGGAAAGGAAGGCATTGAGGAGCTGCTAAAGGTGTTCTGTGCTGACCCTGTGCTTTGCAGTGTGTCCAACCACCCTATAAGCAAACTAATGTGTGTTTTTTTAAAAGTTTCTAAAGGGAGGATCTAGGCAATACAGAGCTTGCCACAAAATACACGAGGGCTCATTCCCTAAAACCCTAATCTAACCTCCTGTAATCTGTAATTTTATTATTATTTGCATTTCTTCATTCCATACATCATAAAATGTCTCAGAGCAGCTAAACACCTCTGCCCTATATTACTCCCTTTCTTTAAAGGTGAGAAAGGAGATTGGAGATGTGGACATCTTGATGAACAACGCCGGGGTGATCTCCCCAACAGACGTGCTGTCAACTGAGGATCAAGCCATTCAAAAAATGTTTGAAGTCAACATCCTTGCTCACTACTGGGTAATAAAGAATCCTTAAGCACAGCCCTGTTGCAAGAACAGCCCTATGAACACATCATTGTGTAATGGGAGGTACTGACATTCTTGCCATGATCTCCTGCAGCCTTCAGGCAACCTACTGGCCTCCAGATTATTTGAATGACAAGCTTTCATGGTAGTCCTGGCAGGGGCTGATGGGAGTTGTAGTTCAAAACATTTGGAAGGTGCCATGCTGGCGAAAGGGCGGACTACTCTCTCACATGGATAATGTTGGAGCGTTCCCATGAGTGCCACAGGGCAGGTTGGTGTTATGTTGTTGGAAAAAGCAATCAACTCCCCCGCCCCCCAGTTATATTTTATTAAATTTTCAAAAACATTCACATATACTGTACACTCCAATACATAATATTTTTTTTTCTTTTCTTTTGCCGACTTCCCACCCCGATTTCCATCATCTGATGTGACATTGCACCTGAATAGTTCAGCACTGTTTTATTAGTGCAGCACAGCACTATTTCGTTTTTATTTCTGCATCTGGTTTTCAAATTTATACTATAAATTGTTCTGCTCATCCTATGGATTGAAGACGTGTGATATTAAATAATGCATGTACATAAAGAACTAGGGTCCCTTCTCCTTGCCCCTCCCCACTATAATTGCCACTTGCACTTGAAAGACGGGAGAGTGGAACCTACGCGACTGCATTGGCCCCTACGGAATAAAACCCACTTCAGAATAAATAAAGGAAACTAAGAACAAAGAAACCTGAAATAACAACAGCAGAGTTGGTACAACAGTCGCTACTGTTTTACTAAATGGCTGACTTCTCTGGAAAGTTACCAGGGCCGTCTTACCCATAGGTGCTAGGGGTGCAGGGCACCCAGGCCCCGGACTCCCAGGGACGCCAGACTGAGAGTCCGGGGCTGAGATTTGGAGTCCAGGGATTGGGAAGAGCCGACAGCCACTGCCGAGTGGAGCAGAGCCCATCGGAGCACCACAGCTCTTCTGTGGGTGAGCGAGGCGCTGAGGCAGCTGGCCAGCTCTGCCCTCCTGCACACCTGGGATTGGTGGGCCGTTGAGAGGCCCACCCAGTGCATGCTGCTCACATGAGGCGCCCGGCTTCACTCAGTTGCCGCTGCCACCTCCTCACACTCCTGGGGGGGGGGGGTTACCATGCAGCGTGGTCTAAGTCTGGTCCTAGGTCAAGGGTAAGGAGGCTGTCCGTCAGGGGCGGAGCAAGGAGTTGGATGTGGTCAGGAACTCAGGAGAGCAGGTCAGGGTGCCAGCAGGAACAGGATCCCGCAACCTGGGTATGGGCTGACTGGCCTTTTTCTCCTCTGAGGCCTAGGGCGGTCCCGGCCCACAGGTGACTCACCTCTCCTGGCCTTAAGGCGAGCACTCCTCCTGAGAGAACTTAGTTCCCTTTGCCTCTCTGCCCTGAGCCTCTGCAGCTCAGGAGAGGCTGGAGGGTTACTAGACCCAGGGACAGCTTCACCTTCCCCTGACAGGGCTGGGAGAGGAGCACCTGCAGGCAATGGGTCCTCCATCCCCTCAGGAGCCAGAGCGGATTCAGCTGGTGTCTGCTCCTGAGGATCTAGCACAAGTGAGGGCCCTTCCGATTCAAGCCCCTGCCATGGCTCAGCCGGCCCTGGAGGTGGGGACTTCTGTGCAGGCTGGGATTCCTCAGGTTCAGCCTCTGAATCAGATTCCCAGGCCATCACAGCTGGGCTCTGCTTGCCCGTCCCCCAGGCGCCCCTCTTTGCTCTGCTGCCTCGGGCTCCTCTGTTGTTGCTGAGGCGGCTGGCCAAGCCAGCTCTGCTGTGCGCAACTCACCAGCCCACCCCCTTAAAAAAAGTCATCAATTTTGGGTTTCCCCTCCCTAAAAAAAGTCAACAACTCTGGGCAAACGGGGGGGGGGGGGGAGGTTTCCGGGCGGATCTTTGCACCCCGGTGCCCCATATGCTTAAGACGGCCCTGAAAGTTACTCCCCTTTCTTTTTAAACTTCTAGACCGCAAAAGCATTTCTACCAACCATGATGAAGAACAACCACGGCCATATCATCACCGTGGCTTCTGCTGGGGGACACATAGCGGCTCCCTTCCTCGTGGCTTATTGGTGCGTATATAGGAGAGACATTTCCCCATCAGCAGAAATAAAAGAAGCCATAAAATAATACCCTACTCTTGTTAAATTTGTGAGTAAATTTACCTGTACAGTGGTGCCCCGCAAGACGAAATTAATTCGTTCCGCAAGTTTTGCCGTCTAGCGAATTTTTCGTCTTGCGAATTATTATTTAGACAAAGGAAACAAAGTCGCGAGACGTTTTCGTCTTGCGAAGCAAGCCCATAGGGAAATTCGTCTTGCGAGGCAACTCGCAAACGGAAAAACCTTTCGTCTAGCGAGTTTTTTGTCTTGCGAGGCATTCGTCTTGCGAGGTACCACTGTATTGGTTTTATTTACCCAACAACTGATTTTATATGGAATCTTACCTTTTGAGAAATGCAGCTTATAGGAAGAATACTTCGGATGGGATTCAGCTTTTTCTTCCTCCCCTCTCCCAGTGTGTGCACCCCAGAAATGTTTCCCCGAGGGTCCCCCAACTATCTGGAGGACATTCTGAGTATGTGTGAGGAGCAGCCACAGAGAGGACGGGGGTGGGGTGTTCTGTTGTGCAAGTGGACATTTGCCACACAAGCAGAATGGCAGTTCCTGTTCTAAATGCAGCTCCTGCTCCTGTTTCAGAAGCTGCACCTATGGATTCCCAATGGTGTGGTGCCATTTTCTGGAAGCATGAAAGTCTGTGGTGCGGAAGGCAAGGGTTCAGAAGTTCTGGAATTCAGGCAGAAGCTCTTTGGACTACATCATAAGTGTCCAGCCAATGCCAATACATACTTGAAGTCCACAAGCTTGCGATTCTTAATTTATATACTGCTTCTTGGATCAGGGACACGGGTGGCGCTGTGGGTTAAACCACAGAGCCTAGGACTTGCCGATCAGAAGGTTCTCCCCTGTTCTCCCATTGGATGTTTGGGCTTGACTAAGGGCCCCCTTACCTGCACCCCAAGCAACACAGGTGGCTCTGTGGTCTAAACCGCAGAGCCTAGGGCTTGCCGATCAGAAGGTCGGCGGTTCGAATCCCCACAACGGGGTGAGATCCTGTTGCTCGGTCCCTGCTCCTGCCAACCTAGCAGTTCGAAAGCATGTCAAAGTGCAAGTAGATAAATAGGTACCACTGTGGCGGGAAGGTAAACGCCGTTTCCATGCGCTGCTCTGGTTTGCCAGAAGCAGTTTAGTCCTGCTGGCCACACGGAAGCTGTAAGCCGGCTCCCTCGGCCAATAAAGCGAGATGAGCGCCATAACCCCAGAGTCGGTCACGACTGGACCTAATGGTCAGGGGTCCCTTTACCTTTACCTCTTGGACCAGAGGTCCCCACTTTGGTGAACAGCGCATGGATGCCACCAAAGATACAATGAAAGTACCATGAAATGCAACAAGCCAATCATTTGTCAAAATTACGATACATGTAAGGCAGCGGAATCACAGCATCAGGCAGGGGTGGGGAAATTGTGACCCTCCATATGTTGCTGGACTCTCAACTCCCATCAGTCCTGGTCAGCATGGACAATATAGTGAGGGATGGTGGGAGTTGCAGTCCAGCAACAGTTGACGCACCACCATTTCTCGATCCCTGATGCAGAAGGAGAAGAATAAAATGATTCCCTCCCAAACTAAAGGATTTCAGAGTGCTCTCACCATTTCCACATCCCACATGCTTAGGAGCTAGAAACCTGAGCCCAGTCAATAAGAGATCATCATAACTATAGTCATCTTACTTTAACCAGAGGAACTGAGTGGTGCTTGATTCCTAACCTAAAGCTAATTCTCATGACCCTGGGATTGCTGAGTGGGCAAAGATTTCACTGAATATCCAAATCCCAGTTGGCCAAAATGTGCTTCCAGTAGCTGATCAGCAGTTGAGTGGCAAAAGCACATGCATGCATTATAAAATTAGCATGTGGAGAGGAAGCTCATAAGTCTACTCTAGAACAAATTCACTCCATATGTGTAGGTCTGAGGTTAGAGAGGGCCAACAGCTCTAAAAACAGCTGCATGTTGTCCCTGAATATTTGTGATGTTTCATGTGAGATTTGTATTGTGCCGAAGGCAATCATGATCATCCAGCCAATAAGCTATGTCCAAAATTTCTCATAGCTCGTCCAAATTCGCTGCAGTTGGGCTTCACCGAGCTCTGACAGAAGAGCTGTCTGCACTGAAGAAAGACGGGGTCAAGACTTCATGCATCTGCCCTATGTTTATAAATTCCGACTTTGTCAAAAATCCGTCTTCAAGGTACTGAATAAGAAAGGTGTGACATTGACATTTAGAAAAATCCAATGTTAAAAGTGCCCTTTTGTAGTGCCAATCATTTAGTCCTTCCTTTCCTTTTGTTCCGTCTATTGTTGTGTCCCAGGTGTCTTTTTTTATTGAACATTCATGATGATTTGTGCTTATCAAGATGTTATTTTGGTGGTCATACACAATATCACTTTCAATACTCTTTTTGCCTGCAAAAGTTTCAGGGGGGTCATATTGCTTCATTTCCAACAGTAACTTCCTACTGAAATCCTGTAACTTTTCACGCCACAGATTATATCGGTGGCATAGCGTGGGTTTTTTGTGGTGCTTTCCAGACAGCAATAATGTGGTAGGTGGTATTGGGGAAGCGTCGCAGAACAACAAATAAAGCAAAATAAATCCACCACTAACACACTTTTATAGCATCAGAGAGCATGTTGCAGAATATTGCTGCAATAAAATAACAGTCTGGAGTGGCCCAGCCTCTTTTTAAAATAATCTGAGTTTCCATTTAGATTCGTTTTAGGTCGTTCAGTTAAAAGAAATCCTCCCCTACCTTCTCTTGTGTTCTGGCTTCGTTTACCTGTAGTCCAGGCCTATTATGTGAGCATCATCTCATTGCCTGATTTTTGTACTGGTCGCAAGTTCCAAGCCTTGACCTTGCAAAGAATAGGCAAATAGAATGTTGCTTTTTTCCTCTCTAACTTCAGATTAATGCCTCCATTGGAGCCTGAAGAAGTTGCAAGTCAAGCAATGAAGGGAATTCTAACCAATGAGAGCATGATTTTCATCCCACGATTTCTGAAAGTCAGTGTCATGCTGGATAGGTAAGTATGCTGAAAAATTAAAGCCAACTGCTAAATGTATTTTTTTTAAAAAAACAAAACACAAAAACCAAAACCACTTTTGGCCTAATTCATGTGTCTGTTGCTTTCAGAGTGTTACTTCCAGGTAGACAAATGACAGGGAACATATAGGTCTTCACATGTTGTTAGACTATAACCTCGGTCATCCCTTACCATTGCCGTGCTGGCCACAGCTGATGGGAGTCAAAGTCCAACATTTAGAAAGTTGCAGGATGCCCAGCATTGAAACAGGTAGTCAAAACTAATATATCTTCCTCTTTTCTCCAGGTTTCTTCCAGCTCGTGGAGCTAAAGCTTTGTGGAAGCTGAATAAACTTAAATTTGATTTTACCATTGGATACAAGGACAAGGAAAACTAAGGGGATGGGATTCCTGTTTGTAATCGCTTTTAACTCTTTGAAGCTTTAATTCTGGATAAAACCTAATCTGTTAGAAAACCTATCATACACCTTCTCCTTGTAGCAAGTAGCTCCATCAACCTATCTATGTATGAATGGCATGCAGTGGCGTAGTGTGAGGGGTGCAGGGGGGGGCTGGCCGCACCGGGCGCAACATCTGGGGGGGGCGCGCTCGCAGCTCTCTGCCCCTACCTGGCTCACTCACTCTCTCTCACTGCAGTGCTGGTGTGCGAATCCGATCCGAGCCTCCGGGTCGCCGCCCACTGTGGAGGGGGTGGGTGCCAGGCGTGCGGTGCGGAGAGAGAGCGAGGGACTATCTGGGGGAGGGACAGTGCAGCGGCCGCCCAGCGCAGCGCTGAGCGCAGGAGAGAACCACACCAGACCAGACCAGGCAGCAGCAAGAAGAAGCTGGCAGTGGCGGCAGGTTAGGGGTTAGGGGGCGCAAATTACCTGCCTTGCCCCGGGTTAGGGGGCGCAAATTACTTGCCTTGCCCCGGGTTAGGGGGCGCAAATTACTTGCCTTGCCCCAGGTGCTGACAACCCACGCTACGCCGCTGATGGCATGGAGAAATCAACTTTTCCTTGCAACTGAAATGATGTCTTCCTATCTCTTAAGAATGGTGTAATCCAGAGTTAAGTTTCCTCCCTCTCTAAACAAAGAAATAATAATGTTTTGTTTCATGAAACGAATGAAGCCTCTAACTCAGTTCTTTCAGGGAGAAATGCAAAATGTCATTGGACGGTGGATGAGGCATTTACAACTTTCCCCCTTGAAGTATGAAATAATGCAGCAGAACCCAATAAACATGAGTGTGAAATATGGTTTTCCTACTGTATGATCATGGATGTAATGTTGGTGGGAGACAGGGAAGGATGTCTCCTTCATACTTTACAAACTCTGCTGGGAAATATCAGGATCAAACAACATTAATAGCATGAATATTTATGAGTGCCCACATTTTTTCACTCATGTGATCCTTTGTTTTGTGCCTGGAAAATGCATGTCACAATGGCAAGTAATTTAGTATTTCCTGCTGAGTGTCTACAAACAGATTACATGAAGTGTATCTGGCTGATTTTACCCATTCCTGGATGTTTCTCTCCCATCGAAACCAACCTTTGCCACTAGTATTACCATTAGCATGGCGTCAGTCATTGCCCCTGTAATTACTGCCTTTATCAGTGAATCGTACTTTCTACTTGCATGTCAAGTTAACATTGCCCTGCCATTGCTTAATTAATTCTATGGCATTGCCAGCTAAACATCTGATATACAGAGATATCATGATTTGTGAAATAAGGGTGGATCTATGTAGAGTTGAACAGTAGGGCTGGGCAATATCTGGTTTTCAACATCATGATATATCACCTGCTAAACATCACGATAGACTTGTATATCACAATGTCTGAAATAAGGATGGAGCTATGTAGAGGCATTGGCTGGCTTCACAGTTTTCCCCACATTGTGATTTTTGCATAGTGTACACACACACACACACACACACACACACACACACACACACACACACCCCATGATTCACAATATATTGCCAGGTCAAAAATTATGAAACCAGTATCACAATATGGATTTCAAACCAGTTTTGGATGATATATTGATATATTGCCCAGCCCTTGTGGAGACATGGCAACAGCAAAGCCTGGATAGCTCAGCTGGTGCTGGTAACGCCAAGGTTGCGGGTTCGATCCCTGTGTTGGACAGCTGCATTGCAGTGGGTTGGACTAGATGATCCTCAGGGTCCTCTTGTTGTTTAGTCGTGTCCAACTCTTCGTGACCCCATGGACCAGAGCACACCAGGCACTTCTGTCTTCCACTGCCTCCCGCAGTTTGGTCAAACTCATGCTGGTAGCTTCGAGAACACTATCCAACCATCTCGCCCTCTGTCGTCCGCTTCTCCTTGTGCCCTCCATCTTTCCCCTTCTCCTTGTGCCCTCCATCTTTCCCAGCATCAGGGTCTCCATCTTTCCCAGCATCAGGGTCCTCTACAATTCTATAATTCTATGATTGTATGACTGTGGTGTTGCTGCTGCTTACTGCAAGGGAGAGAGGCAAGGGAACTGCAAGGGGGAGCTGCACAGGCACACCGCCAGTGGAACTGGCTCTGCCAGTACACCCACACAGTCACAAACTTGCTGCCAGCTCATCGCTCTTCCTCCTCGAAAGCAGCAAGAAGCTTCTAGGGCTGCCTTGCTGCATCTCTGCCTTAATGGATGAGCTGCTCCCGTAAGGTGGCATATAAACGTAAAGAATGGAAGAAAGTACGTGATTGCAACATACCAAGAAGCAATATACACGCCAAGATACTGTGCTTTTAATATATTTGGGATGGGAAGTTCAGGAGATTCCATCTGCAGGTTACAGACAAGGTGTTACATAATTTACTCATTGCCTGGCATTAATCAGGCACCTGAATAATGGATTCATATACACCCCAAGTGAAGGCATCTCTTGATCTAATGTTCTTTTCCCTTGCTTCCAACAACGGCATCGAATTTCACGTTTGTGAACTTGTTCAGAGCCACCAAGGCACGCTCGGGTAAGATTCTGCAAAGAAAATAGAAGCAACAAGTTACAACCGTCACAGTAGCTCAGAATTCTTTTAGATACAGGTACTTGACTTTGGTTGCCTGTTTTCTGTTGATGTTGTTTTGACCACAAGGCATGTTTTTTAACCCAAATAACAACTCGGAAATTCATTGCTCCTCTCCTACGTGCACCCCACATACCTTTCGAGCAGCAGGCGGAATTTCACAAACGAAGGAATGAAAATCATGTTTTGATTGCAAAGAATTCCATTGATGAGTTTCTTCGCAACTACGTCAGGCTCCAGAATAGGCGACAACCTTCGGTTAAAGGAAAACACTCACTAAAATGTTGCCAGAAACATGGATATGGGGCAATTTGAGATTAGCTGTAGCAACATTGTTATAATAATTGCCAGAATGTTTCTTAAATGTTGTTAACTCTCTGCAATCCCTCCAAAAGTCTACAGTGGTACCTCAGGTTAAGTACTTAATTCGTTCCGGAGGGCCATACTTAACCTGAAACTGTTCTTAACCTGAAGCACTACTTTAGCTAATGGGGCCTCCGGCTGCCGCCGCGCCGCTGGAGCATGATTTCTGTTCTCATCCTGAAGCAAAGTTCTTAACCTGAAGCAGAGGGGAGTCTGTAACCTGAAGCGTATGTAACCTGAAGCGTATGTAACCCAAGGAGCACTGTAATGGTTTCCTTTGTTGCTAGCCCATGAAATTAATCCCATAATGTCAGTGACCAACAGGACCCTGAAGAGCGTGGAGCGGAGGCAGGGGACCAGGAAAGTGATCTAGGAGAAGGAACCAGTGATTTATGGGGTTTGATGCCACCTGCGAAGCAGGAGCCTGGGGTGGGGGGAGTCAGCGCAGTCTGAGACAGAGGAAGTCGTACTACATGTGGTGGTGGAAGAATAAGAATCTGTTCAGCCAACAGATATGTCAGTAGACTATGGTGACCAGATTTTTTTCCAATGAATCCGGAGACTGTTATTCATGTTTTTCTTGAACAGGAGCAGCTGTTTCAAAAGGGGATTTATTTTTTAAAAAGGAAAAGAGCCTTCTCATTACTTACCTTGATCTTGGATTTTTAACAAAGCCAGTGTTAATAAACACTGGACAAAGGCATGTAGTTTTTATCCCATCCTTTCCCAAAGCAGACAGTTCTTGAGTCAGACTTTTGTGAAACCCAACAGCAGCAAACTTGCTTGAGCTAAGGGGAGGAGGAGATTTGGGAGATCTTTGAAAACATTTATTAGCTATTAATATTATTATTAATTTATTAATCACCGTCTACACAACCATTTCAAGATGTTGGACAATAAAAGCAGGGGAAAAAGTTAATAGCACACAAAAAACAGCTGATATATTTAATACAACTTCTAAAAAAAATGACACTCGTAGCAAAGACCTATTTGTCCACCTGGGAAAGTCCTGAAAATACTTTTTGACAAGAAACCCTACTGAATTCAGTGGGAATGACTTCTGAGTAGGGATTTGGATCAGTGTTCTGTACCATTCAGAAGAAAAATGTATCCAGTTGTGGGTGCCTAGAATCAAAGAGTATCCAGTTGTGGGTGCCTAGAATCAAAGAGGGATCCCAAGTGTCATCTAGTCCAAACCCCCTGGCAATGCAGGAATAGCTCAACGCCTGTGACATCTCAACAGGCATACTATTCCACAGAACAGGGGCAGTAACACTAAAAGCCCTGCTACAGAGGAGATCTTTGGAACTTGCCGGAGAAATGTTCCCACAGACATTGATTGGGTGTGTAAGGGATAAGGGAGTCTCTCAGGTAACCCGGTCCTGAGCTGTAAAGGACCTTATCTATTAGTACTAACACCATGAACTTGACCCAGTAGCAGATTGATATACATTACCCAATGTATGTGCAACATGCAAGCTTTCAAAATATAGCCGCTATCAATGAATTGCTAAGACAGATAATACTAGAGAATTAGTAACAAACTTACAGAAAATAAATCACTTATAATTGACCAAAGTTCTTCACAGCACTTAAACTGATTTCAGTGGGTTTACCCTGAATATGCCTTTGTTGGATATCACCCACAAGGAAAGACATAGTGATAACAGCAAGAACCTTTATTGAACTACAGAACTGGACAACAGGGGCAAAGCAACTGCTTATATACATTTCTGAAGGCCTAGGCCACTCCCACTCCCAACATGATTGGCTGTCTAAACTTCCAAGCTGCGAATCATAAGTCAGAGTTTAAGGGCCAATGGCAGAGGCCCAAATCCTGAAATGTCCTGTAATTGGATATCATGTATCGAATCAGAACACAGGGGCTGAGAATCCTTAGCCCAGACTCAAGCTCAGGCAAACACAGACCACTGAATACATAACAGTTTTATTCTAGACTAATTGGACCATTCTTTGGTATGTTTCTATTACACTCACCAATAAGACACCAGAAAAGGGACTGTCAGGTGCCCACCAGCTGATGCAACAGTGACAATATGGCCATGGTTCTTTTTCATCATTGCTGGCAGGAATGCTTTTGTTGTCTTGAAGTTTGAAAAGAAGGGGGAAGGCATTGTTAGATTCCCACATATCTAGTATTTCCTTTTGCTATATTACTGTTTGTTTATATGCTGCTTTTTGGCCTAAAGAGCATATTATCGCAAGTGAAATATTCAATAAAAATGCAACAGAAATCAAACAAATATTTCAACGCTCCCCCAACCCACAAATATCCCGTAATCACGCTGGATGCAAGTTCATGAACCACATCCACACTTTACCTAGAGTTCCATGTCTTGCTTGGAAGACGAGTTCACTCACTCCGTCCACAAACAAACCTGTTCAGGTTTACTCCCACACCCCATCAGCTGCCCCAGTTTCTAAGCTAGGAGCAAGCTCATCCACAACCATTTGCCCATGGTGAGTTTCTGCACCCTTGTCACACCCTGATGGAGCGCCTCAAACAGAACTTCCCCATTGGGGCTGGCCCGCAGTGGCACGCCACCATCAGTTGCTACGGATCTGACATGGCAAGAAAAGGAAGGAAGCATCTTCATTCACTTTGCTGGAGATGCTCTATGACATTAACCTCAGGGGTGATGAGGACCAAATAGGAGCTACTCTGATCGCCCAAGGTCTTTATAGAATCATAGAACTGTAGAGTTGGAAAAGACCTTCAGATCAAGAGTCTCGTGCTCTACCAGATGAGCTATCCCAACTGTCTATGAAGAATGAATTTTAAATCCAGGCAATGGCTACTTCCTTGCACGCCCTGCTTGCAAGGCATTTTCTGCCTAGGGTTTTTGGGGTGGAGGAGACAGCCATCCCCCCTTAAACAGTTTGCTTTTGAAAATATGTTTGCTTGTGGGAAAAGGGGTGTAGCTTGATGATTTTGAAGACCAGCTCAGTAGCGGCCTCCAAATGAATAGATTCCCCGCGTTATGTACTGAGTTGAATAGGATCCAAAAGGCAGCAGTCTGATTGGTCCTAGAACAATAGGATCCAAAAGGCAGCAGTCTGCTTGGTCCTAGAACAATAGGATTCAGAATGCAGCAGTCTGATTGGTCCTAGAACAATGCAGCAGTATGATTGGTTGGCAGGAACTACCCAATCATGCTCCAGATAGAAGTGAATCCACAACCTGATTGGCTTACAGTAGAATTCCGGAATTAGCCAATCATGTGCAGCCCATTGTGTAAATAATGTATATAAAGCAGATACTTTGAGGGGACATTCATTCATTCCTCCTCACCACTATGAGCTGAATAAAGAGCATGAAATCACTTCGCGACTCTGAGTATATTTCACCCCCCCCCCCGGAAATCAGCTTAAGTTATGACAAAGTGTGTATCAACCATAATATTTAGCATGTAAATGATATAAGTGCATTGGTCATGGTTTACTTTGGATTATCAGGTATAACTGTAGCAGTGCATTAGTACTTTTTAATGTATTAGGTTGTTCTCGACCAGAGCCAGGGCTTTTTTGGCCGTGGCCCCAATCTGGTGGAACACTCTGTCACAAGAGACTAGGGCCCTGCGGGACTTGACATCTTTCCGCAGGGCCTGCAAGATGGAGCTGTTCCACCAGGCCTTTGGCCAAGGCACAGTCTGACCCCCCCCCCCGTCTCCTTCTGTAATCCTCATAGAACTCTAGCCATTAATTTGATTCTGAACTGATTTTAGAATGTATTTTAATTAATTGACTGTGTGATTTTATTTACTCTGCTATTTTTACTCTGCTATTTTTACTCTGCTATTTTTACTTGTTGCTAGCCGCTCTGAGCCCGGCTTTGGCTGGGGCGGGCTGGATATAAATAAATAAATAAATAAATAAATTATTATTATTATTATTATTATTATTACTTTTCCGGGCGGGGACGCAGGGGTTAACATACCCCTTAACATTTTGTGAATCTACGTTTAGCCTCATTGAGGGGCAGTATTTCAATATGAGTAGGACAATGAGAGTACCCTTAAACATTTTTTTTAATAGAGAAAAAGCACCGATTAAGCAGTACCCAAACAATATTTACCCAGTAATGAGCGAGCACGTTGACCTCAAACGTTTTCTGTATTTGCTTGTCCTGGGTGGAAAGGAGATCTGCTGTTGCTATCACACCGGCATTATTCACTAAAATACTGACATCTCCTATGTCTCTTTTCACCTTTAAATTGTGACAAACGAGAAGAGCAGCCGGGATTAGATTTACAGTCACAGAATCCATAGGCAGGCAATACCTTGATTATAGGACTAAACAAAATATCACAAAATAGTGAGGAAGCCTTTGAGTACGCTAGAGCTTGTCAGACTGGATATAACATAAAGGGGAGGGGGATGAGAGAAGGGGGGGCACAGACAAAAACAAAGAAACAAACAAACGTTGCCGCTTTCAGGTCTCACCTTCTCTGCAGCACTGTAGATTTCCTCTCTGACGCTGCAGTCCACAACAGAGGCATGAACCGTGGCTCCCAGATTTCTGCACTCTTCAGCTGTTTCCTCAACGCCATGCTATGCCATGCAGAAAGGGAGAAAAATGGCTCATTTCCTTGCATTCAGTACATATCGTGAGTGTCTAGCTAGGATCTGGGAGACCAGAATTCAAAGGCCCACTTAGTCCATGAGATGACCTTGGGCCAATCACTGCCTTTCAGGGGCAAAATCATGTACGTCATGGGTAGGCAAACTAAGGCCCGGGGGCCGGATCTGGCCCAATCGCCTTCTAAATCCGGCCTGCGGACAGTCTGGAAATCAGTGTGTTTTATATGTGTCCTTTTATTTAAAATGCATCTCTGGGTTATTTGTGGGGCATAGGAATTCATTCATCCCCCCCTTCAAAATATAGTCTGACCCCCCCACAAGGTCTGAGGGACAGCAGAGGGACTCTGCTGAAAAGGTTTGCTGACCCCTGATACGCCATCACAGATGGAAGGTGGTATATACGGAATACTACATAAGTTAACTAAATACAGCAGGGAAAGGTTTAAAACGGGGCCAGGAAACCTGTGGCCTTCCAGATCAACAACTCCTATCATTCCTGGCCATTGGCCAAGCTATCTGGGGATGATGGGAACTGGAGTCCAACGGCAGCTGTGAGGGGCACAGGTTCCTCACTTCTTTGTTTATTAAGAGCAGGGTCTTAGCCCAAGAATCCAAATACACAACCTCAGAATACACAACGCAGCAAAGAAAAGAGCATATTCAGAGTGCTTTCCCTTTAGTATCAAGTAACCACACTTCATCCATGCACATGTGAGCTTAGAGGTCTCCCACATTGCCACTAGCAGTAGAGTACAAAAATCACACCTGGCTCCTTCCATCTTGTGCATATTATTATTATTACAGTGGTACCTTGGGTTAAGTACTTAATTCGTTCCGGAGGTCCGTTCTTAACCTGAAACTGTTCTTAACCTGAAGCACCACTTTAGCTAATGGGGCCTCCTGCTGCTGCTGCGCCGCCGGAGCACGATTTCTGTTCTCATCCTGAAGCAAAGTTCTTAACCTGAAGCACTATTTCTGGGTTAGCGGAGTATGTAACCTGAAGCGTATGTAACCTGAAGCATATGTAACCTGAGGTACCACTGTATTATTATTATTATTATTATTATTATTATTATTATTATTATATTTATATGAAGAAATATCTCAGGACCACAATACCGCAAGGACCATCTGTTTCCATATGAATCTATCCAGACCCTGAGATCTTCTTCTGAGGCCCTTCTTCATGTGCCTCCTCCTTGAGAGGTCCGGAGGGTGGCAACATGAGAACAGGGCCTTCTCTGCAGTGGCTCCCCGTCTGTGGAATGCTCTCCCCAGGGAAGTTCACCTGGTGCCTTCATTATACACCTTTAGGCACCAGGCAAAAACATTCCTATTTAACCAGAGCTTTGGTTGATCTGACTGACATCCTATGCCCTTTTAAAATGTGGCTCTTTTTTGGATGTGTGTGTGTGTATAAATCCCTTATGAATACACAGTGGAAGTGAGGAACAGGTTTAAGGATTTAGATTTGGTGGACAGAGTGCCTGAAGAACTATGGATGGAGGCTCGTAACATTGTACAGGAGGCAGCAACGAAAACCATCCCAATGAAAAGGAAATGCAAGAAAGCAAAGTGGCTGTCCAACGAGGCCTTACAAATAGCGGGGGAGAGAAGGCAAGCAAAATGCGAGGGAGATAGTGAAAGATACAGGAAATTGAATGCAGATTTCCAAAGAATAGCAAGGAGAGACAAGAAGGCCTTCTTAAACGAGCAATGCAAACAAATAGAGGAAAACAACAGAATGGGAAGAACCAGAGATCTGCTCAAGAAAATTGGAGACATGAAAGGAACATTTCGTACAAAGATTACCATAATAAAGAACAAAAGTGGTAAGGACCTAACAGAAGCAGAAGACATCAAGAAGAGGTGGCAAGAATACACAGAGGAATTATACCAGAAGGATATGGATGTCTCGTACACCCCAGGTAGTGTGGTTGCTGACCTTGAGCCAGACATCCTGGAAAGTGAAGTCAAATGGGCCTTAGAAAGCACTGCAAATAACAAGGCCAGTGGAAGTGATGGTATTCCAGCTGATCTATTTAAAATTTTAAAAGATGATGCTGTTAAGGTGCTACATTCAATATGCCAGCAAATTTGGAAAACTCAGCAGTGGCCAGAAGATTGGAGAAGATCAGTCTACATCCCAGTCCCAAAGAAGGGCAGTGCCAAAGAATGCTCCAACTACCGCACAATTGCACTCATCTCACACGCTAGCAAGGTTATGCTTAAAATTCTACAAGGAAGGCTCAAGCAGTATGTGGATCGAGAACTCCCAGAAGTGCAAGCTGGATTTAGAAGAGGCAGAGGAACCAGAGACCAAATTGCAAACATGCGCTGGATTATGGAGAAAGCTAGAGAGTTCCAGAAAGACATCTACTTCTGCTTCATTGACTATGCAAAAGCCTTTGACTGTGTCGACCACAGCAAACTATGGCAAGTTCTTAAAGAAATGGGAGTGCCTGATCACCTCATCTGTCTCCTGAGAAATCTCTACGTGGGACAAGAAGCTACAGTTAGAACTGGATATGGAACAACTGACTGGTTCAAAATTGGGAAAGGAGTACGACAAGGCTGTATTTTGTCTCCCTGCTTATTTAATTTATATGCAGAATATATCATGCGAAAGGCTGGGCTGAATGAATCCCAAGATGGAATTAAGATTGCCGGAAGAAATATCAACAACCTCAGATATGCAGATGACACAACCTTGATGGCAGAAAGTGAGGAGGAATTAAAGAACCTTTTAATGAGGGTGAAAGAGGAGAGCGCAAAATATGGTCTGAAGCTCAACATCAAAAAAACAAAGATCATGGCCACTGGTCCCATCACCTCCTGGCAAATAGAAGGGGAAGAAATGGAGGTAGTGAGAGATTTTACTTTCTTGGGCTCCATGATCACTGCAGATGGTGACAGCAGCCATGAAATTAAAGGACGCCTGCTTCTTGGGAGAAGGGCAATGACAGGCCTAGACAGCATCTTGAGAAGTAGAGACGTCACCTTGCCAACAAAGGTCCGTATAGTTAAAGCCATGGTTTTCCCAGTAGTGATGTATGGAAGTGAGAGCTGGACCATAAAGAAGGCTGATCGCCGAAGAATTGATGCTTTTGAATTATGGTGCTGGAGGAGACTCTTGAGAGTCCCATGGACTGCAAGAAGATCAAACGCATCCATTCTTAAGGAAATCAGCCCTGAGTGCTCACTGGAAGGACAGATCGTGAAGCTGAGGCTCCAGTACTTTGGCCACCTCATGAGAAGAGAAGACTCCCTGGAGAAGACACTGATGCTGGGAAAGATGGAGGGCACAAGGAGAAGGGGGTGACAGAGGACAAGATGGTTGGATAGTGTTTTCGAGGTTACCAGCTTGAGTTTGACCAAACTGCGGGAAGTAGTGGAGGACAGAGGTGCCTGGCGTGCTCTGGTCCATGGGGTCACGAAGAGTCGGACACGACTAAACGACTAAATAACAACAACAACGTGTGTATGTGTGTGTTATTGGGTTGTTGTTTTTATTCTGATTATACATAGTGGTTTTTATGTTGATCTTTTCTGTGAATTGCCCTGAGACCTCTGGGTCTAGGACGGTATGTAAATTCAATAAATAATAACAAAACAACAACAACAACCATAATCTGCCCAGTGTTGCAAAAGAGTATTGAGAGCTGCCATTGTAGGCATGCTTAACTTGAAGATAAACACCACTGAAGACAGCATAAAGATGCACATGTTGGGTAGATTTTACTCCATCTTCCCACACAAAGATCAGAAGCTAACATTATAAGCAAACATGGAGTGCAGCCCTAGGCATATTTGCGTGCCAAGGCCCCAGGGCTGCCTCGTTCCTGCAAGGATAAATAACTAAACAGTACACAGTGTTTAGTCTTATGGGATTAAATAGGGCCACAACTTTGTTGGCTACAGATGTGTAGGTTTTGGCCATAGGCATTGAGGTAAGTCACTGCAAATATCACTCCAGCCCATCAGCTGGAAGTATCTCCAAGGATGAAGCCAACCTATGCCCCGTGTCAAATCAGGGCATCCCCCAAGTGGTTGCCTTTGGAGGAGTGGAAAGGCCCTAGCCCCCATCTGGGCGTCAGACAGGAGCCATCCCTTCTGGATCCTTTTAACAGGATACCCTTACCTGTCAAAAGGGTGGCAGGGAACGATCCAGCTTGTCATACACCAATCCTGGGAGCATCCCCATGGCCTGCCCACAAATCTGCCTGCCGCAGAAGGGCAAATGGACTTAATGAAGTAGCACAGTACATCCCACTGAAGTCAATGGAGTTTTCCCCCAAGAAAACATGAGTAGGACTAACTGCACATGATACTAAGAATCCAGGAAACCTGCTAGCCATTATTTCCACACACCAGCATTTACCATTCCCATTCGTTATAGGGTTTCAAAGGGGGAGCTATTTTGTACCTTGTTTAGATCCCAGAGCACCAGTTTGCTCTGCCGTTTGGCAAATTCATAGGCAGTGAGTCTTCCGATGCCGTGTCCCGCTCCAGTGATAAGCACAATCTCACCACTGACAGATTTTCTTTTCGCAGGAATAACAAGTTTCACACAAGCTTCCAGGTACGAATAGATTATAATGCCTACGAGCCGCAGGAGTTCCAGTATGAGATTCATTTTAATTCCTCCTCCTCGTCTGTGGCTTAGCTGACAGCTGGGAGGACTTTGTAATACAACAGGCTATTCATTTACTAAGTTGTGTGTGTGTGTTTAATGGTGATGAACAAGGGGGGGGGGAACCACACCCAGTTGCTTATAAGGATGCAATTTTTATATTAACAATTAACCTGTGTGATTATATATTGCACATTATTGTAAGGAAACCTGCTCGTGAAACTAGATTGCAGATGGTCACAGATCTTAGCTGTTTGTAGGTTTTATATTTAGTTGTGTAATAATAATAATAAAAATTATTTATACCCCGCCCACCCCAGCCAAGACCGGGCTCAGGGCAGCTAACACCAGGGATAAAAAACAATTGATTAAAATACAACTTAAAAACAAGATTAAAATACAACATTAAAATGCAGCCTCATTTCAGCGCTCGGGGCACCATACATGGTTCTCCCTTTCCTCAGTTTCCTCTCACAACAATGCTGTGAAGTAGGCTAGGCTGAGAAATAGTGACTGAACCTTGGTCTGCAGAGGCAGAAATCCTCTCTATATTTGCCTCACTTTCACTCACTTGTGTTCACGATGCCACAGTTGTTGTTGTTTTTAAAAACCCCTTTTTAACAATGTCATCTCAAAGGTTGCAGAAATATTTGCAGTTCTGCAGCACTTTTCCACACTTGAAAATTACCTAATGCATTGGACTTTTTTTTTACAACCTTACCACATGACCACATGGCTTAATATAAACTGAGATCAGCAGTTATGTATGTGTGCCGCTTCCTTGCAGGTTACTGAAGAAACAAAGTATTGTGGCAGTGGCACAGCTTACAGAGAAGCTCAAAGGTCCAAAGGAAAGTACATGAAAGTGTTTCTCTGTCCTCCAGGGAGCTCAAGGCACCATACATGGTTCTCTCCCTGGGGTAATCGCTACCTTTTAACCTACCTTACAGGGTTGTTGTGAAGATGAAATGGGTGGAGGAACAACCTGGTAGGAATAATGGGTGTACAGTGGTACCTCAGGCTACAGACACTTCAGGTTACAGACTCCGCTAACTCTGAACCTTGGGTTAAGAACTTTGCTTCAGGATGAGAACAGAAATTGCACAGCGGCAGCGGGAGGCCCCATTAGCTAAAGTGGTACCTCAGGTTAAGAACAGTTTCAGGTTAAGAACGGACCTCCAGAACAAATTAAGTTCTTAAGCCAAGGTACCACTCGTGTGTGTGTGTGTGTGTGTGTGTGTGTGTGTGTGTGTGTGTGTATTTTCTTGCTAGAGGACTCCCTCCCCTATTAAAGCTCTCTGACCTGCTGTAGTTTTGGGAGTAGCCTGTTGCACAGTGGAGGAACTCAATTTGAGAAAGGACCTTTAAAAATGAGGGTTGGGAGACAGAATAAAGCTGTTTAAAATGCTCTCTGCAGGCCCAGTGACAGAGAGCTAGGGTTACCCCCCTGGAGATGGTGCATCCCATCAGGGTTGACGGATCAGGAGGGAGTGGAGAGTCACAAGACAGAACCTGACAGATCAGCTGTCAGAAAGAGGGTTTGGAGAGGGTTTGGGTAGGGCTTGGTTAAGGGATGAGCTGGGTGGTTAGGATAATTTCCCTCAAGGGTAGGAAAAGATCCTAGAAAACATCTGGAAATGTTTTACTGGCTTAGCAGAACAAATAGCCAGTTGATTAGATTAGAAGCAGGTTTAAAGTGACAGTGTAGCCTTATGAGGCTTTGCCCTCGGGTGGGAAAAATATTGCGCCTGGGAAAGGGAAGTGGGAGTCAACAGACACTCAAGGAATAGTTTCGGAGAAAAGGCTTTTATTTCTACCATCCATGAACTGGTAGAAGGAGCAAGTGTGATAAGTCACAAAAGCATGCACGAAGTTCAGTCATGTGCACAAGCATATATACCCCGGACCAGATCCCTCCTCCTTTCTCCTCCCTCAGGAGTCCTGCCCATGAGTTCCTCTGAGCATGAACAGAAAGCTGTCTTGGGACTCTTGGACTCTTGGCGCCCTTCCCAGGAAAGGGGTTTCAGAGTGTTCAGATATGTTTCAATCTCTTGTTCTGGCATGGTTCCCGGACAGAAAGCAAGTTGCAATGTGGTTCTTTAGCAAGGCCAGAAGGCATGAGAAAGGCCTGAGAAACAATGGACTGTTCTCTACCTTTGTTACAGCAGAGCGGAATGTTTCTGATGCTTAGCTGCTGAGAAAATGATTTTGAAAAGCTTTGAGAAGCTTTGAGCCTGCTTTGGTGGGGGGTGACTTTGGGCCTAGGTGAGGTCACCTGTCCTCACCTTCTTTCAATAGCCTTAAGTAAAATTCTCAATTCTAGCATGATAGAATCATAGAGTTGGAAGGGATCCTGAGGGTCATCTAGTCCAACCCCTTGAAATGCAGGAATCAGTGCGGGGAACAACCAAGTGTTAAAGCACCCCAACCCCAGTCATGTTACTATGCTCCTATCCCTTCTCCTGATCCCACCACCACCCTCTCAGGCATGCTTGGTAGAGATGTAGGACAGGGCCTTCTTGGTGGCTGCTCCTAGTTCAGAACTCCCTCTTTAGACTTTCTTGTTCCAACAGGCTTTCGGGAACTAACTGGTTTTAAGAAAAGGGCTGGCGCCATGCTGTTTTTATGGTAATCATGGGCAAGGTTATTGAATGCATTTTATATAATTCCTGCATTGCAGGGGGTTGGACTAGATGACCCTTGGGGTCCCTTCCAGCTCTGCAATTCTATGATTCTCTGTGATGTTCCACATTGTCTATGAAGTGGTGGGCTGGGTGCTTATGAATGGACTTGTGGGTTATTGAGTAAATTTCTCTGGTTATAATGCTATCCCCATCCCCAGGTTCTAAAGTTCCTCTTAAACTGCATGACCTTCTTTGTTACAGAACTGCTGCAGTTTATTTTATTTGATCCTGTTGTAAACCACTTTGATCTATGCCACTGCATCACAAAAATGTAAATATTTAAGTAAATAAATAATAATAAAAACAAATAAAGAACAATTTCGATAGAAAGAGCAACAAAAACAGCAACAAAAAAAATGTTTTTATGGTAATTATGGGCAAGGTCTTTAATGCATTTTATATAATTCCTGCATTGCAGGAGATTGGACTAGATGACCCTGGGTACCCTTCCAACAATGCTATGATTCTAATGTTGCTCATTGGTCAGCACGGACACCTTTGCTTGTAACTCTACCGCTGCCTATCTCTGTGGTGTCAGTTCTCTGTGAACTGGAACTGGGGCGATATCCCTTTAAGAGGATTTGCCGCGTTCGTCACAGGGACCATAGAGGTAGGAAAAATGTAGAGCGGCGCAAAACATGAATTTTTGGCAAACCGCTCTCGGGTAGCTTTGTAGAGCGGGAAAGGATCCACAGGGATATCTAGTCCAACCCCCTGCAATCTAGGGAAACTTCCATGGGTTCCGACCTACGCGGTTCCCTATTAATTTATTGCTTATTCGCAACCTCTTGCATGACGTGTCAGTCTATACTTCTTCTACCTCTATGTGTGGAAAGGCGAGAGGGCAGTTGGAAAGGCCTGACTCCTCGCAAGGCCCTGACGCCTCTCCTTCATCTGAAACCCAATCAGAATACGGGCGACGTGTGACGTAAACCTTTTTTTGTTTTTGTTTTTCGAGGAAAGGTGACAGGCGACGTCAACACATCGCCCCCCGCGCTGCCCTATCGACCATCCAGAGTAGGCGGGGCGAACGAGACGTCGCTAATCCCCCGGCTTCATTTCCCTGGAGGGTGGAGGGAGGCGGGATGAAGGACACAAGGACGTGGCCCATTGGGTAAGGGCGGCGCCGGTTTTTCTTTTTTGTCCCCGTCGCAGCCAATCACGGAGCAGAGATTTGACTGACGGGGGGCAAAGGCGGCTTGGGAGGAAAAAAAGGGCCGAAGAGAGGAAGCTTTGCGGGGGGTGAGTGCTGAGGAGAGAGCGAGAGGGGGAGGGGAGGCCGGGGAGGCCGGTCCCCTCCCCCCCTCGCCAGTTCCCGCGCTTTTTTTCCTATATAGATAACGCGAATATCAAAAATAAATGAGATGCGATCTGTATATACGTGGAACAAATGTTACACGGCTCTTATCTAAACCTACATTGATCTATCTCTCCCTTTCCTCTGAAGCGCAAAGCCCTCGGTTTAATCCACGACGACCCCGCGAGGTAGGCTCGCCTGACAGGAGGCAGCCCCGTGAGCTTTAACGGCTGAGTGGGGAATTTCATATTTCCCTAAGATTTATATGCACCGCTTCATAGTAAAACAAAAATCAGAATAGAACACCTCAGAGCAAAAACGGTAAAACAACAAAACATATTTATGCCTCGGCTGTTACTTCAATGCATATTTATTCTGTTTATAGAACTGTTTCTATAGCACCCAATAATAATAATGATCCCTATGTTTTTAACTTTTTTTTTTGTAAGCTGCCTTCAGTCAAGGAAAAAGGTGGGGCGTAAATAAATATATAACAATGATTACTTCAATGGATATTTTGTTTATAGAACTGTTTCTATAACACCTAATAATAATAATTGTCCTATGTTTTTAACTGTTCTTTTTTTTTTGTAAGCTGCCTTCAGTCAAGGAAAAAGGTGGGGCGTAAATATATGACAATAGTTACTTCAATGGATATTTGTTTATATAACTGTTTCTATAACACCTAATAATAATAACAACAATAATAATAATCCCTATGTTTTTAGCTGTTCTTATTTTTAATTTGTAAGCTTTGTTACGGAAGGGGGGGCATATCTTCTTCACCTTCTTCTTTGTTACAATATATCCATTTATTCCCAATTGTCAATGTCAAAAGGGACTAAAATCTATAAAATCCATAGAAAATCAACGTGCCAATTTGCTCAATTTCTCTAGGACTCCACACACCTCCCCTGTCCTCCATAATCCCTCAAGCAAGACCCTAATCCTGTCAAATCACTCTGCCAAGCCTTTCCTCCGGGCAATGCCAGGTGACAGACTATGCAAACATGGACCATTGTCTTCCCATCACCAGCACTCAGGAAGCGCTTATCTGCGCATATCTCCAGCTCTGCATATTCCCCCCTCCCTCCTCCATATGTTAATCCGGTGTAACCCAACCTCTCCTTAATGTATTCATGATGTAATCTGTGTAACCCAACCTTTCCTTAATGTATTCATGATGTAACTGGGATGTATTTTGCACTGTATTCTGGGACATGGAGGGAGTTTCAAAAGTTCAGGTCACCCCTTTCTCGCTGTTCAATCTGGTCTTGAACCTGTTGCACAATAAACTTGGATCTTCTGCAGTTTGCTCCTGTCCGGCTGAGCTCATTTTCTTCCGCAGGGACCCGCGGACTTACTTAGTCCGACGAGCTGGGTGGCAGGGTAGCCCCGCACCCAGATTTAGCCGTAACAGTTGGCAGCCCAACGTGGGGCTGGCGGTTCTCCCACGTTGCTGACCGGGGCCCCCCGAAATCTTCAGCTGGCACCGGGCCATTTTGCCTGGGAAGATCCTTTGGACCCCCGGCCATCTTCCGGGCAGTAATCGAAAGCCCCAGGAGTTCAGCCGGGGAGCAAAGAGGGATCCAGCCGGCTTATTCATCGATCCCGGGATCATCATAGAAGACACGTGAGTATAAGGAAAAGGAAAATCCAGTGCACTGGTGGGAAGGGGGTGGAAGTCTCCTGGCAACTGAATTCTCTGCCCTCCTCTCTATCGCTCCTACCTTTCTTAAGTGTGCATAGTTTAAACTGCAAGCTTGCTTCAAAATTTTAAATCTAAGGAAGCCATGCTGGACCTTATCAGTCCTAAAAAATACAAAATGAGAATGAAGGGTGCAAATGTTTACCCCACCTCTTGCTTTGCCGCAACTTTTGAGATTGTGAGTCTACAGTCTATTTTGGAATGTGAAGTTAACCTAATGTTTCTGCTGCAAAAGCGTAGTTGAGCACAACTGCTCTCTCAAGCTAAAATGCAGTGTCTGTATTTCATTAAGCACATGCCTATGAAAATAGGTGTTCCTTCTAAGAAAATTGTTAAAAAGGTAGAAGCTTTGATAGACAACAATTGTCTATCTATAGAGTCCAGTCCTGATATCAGTCTCTAAGATCAGCCAGGGTTTCCTGGCTTCTTATTGGAAAATGCCTCCCCCACTTGTTTCAGTCTCTTTCAGGTTCCCCCCCCCCTCCTTACTTCCGTGCCGAGTGAATTTACTCCCGAATAAGCTTCCTTCAAAAAGGGGGGGGGGGCACATTCTTTACTAAAAGTACCCGACATCTCACTTTCCTATGTATTGTTATTTAAAAATCTTAATTAGGCGTACTATTCCTATGCAAGTTCGGAAACATTATTAACTTATGTATCCCTTTTAAATCAAATCCAGGACTGGTTTTATTATTTGAGTGGTTATATCAACTGAAATAACCCTATGCTTATAAGATATTCTCTCCCAGATTCTCTTCCTATCTTATCTTAGGAAAACTGTTCTTCCTTTAAGATTGCACTCTTAGTCTAAGGAAGTAAACTCACTCAAACTAGCTTCAATATGTGCTAAAAGGGTTCTGTATAAAGCTGGGTACTTTTATTTTCCTCTTCCTTAGTACATGATAGGAGCATAGATGTTTCCTTTCCCAGTTGTAAATCTGTACTTAAATGTGTATGTCTCTTTGATAGTACAAATCTTGCTGTGAAATCTTGCTGTGAACCCTATATTTTGGAGGGTTGGACTAGATGACCCCAGGGTCTCTTTCAACTCTCCCAATTTGTGGCTGTGTGGAAGGAACATGTGTCTGCAAGCATTTGAGGGTAATTCTTAAATTCTGGTGTGGTGATGGAGTTGAAATTCAGCCTAGCTTTGCTCTTTAGTTTTAAAAGGTGAGAGGTGAAGCCGTGATGTTTTGAAGCACAACGGGTAATATCAAACATTTGAGTGATTACAGTGTTTATCATTTGTCTACTATTAAAAAAAATAATCAGACTTCAAAGTTAATTCAAAGAAGGGCAGAATTTTTTTTGTCTGCAAATGGTAAGGTTGAAACGACTGAGAATGTTTAAAAATAAAATAAAAATCCTATGAATTCTGACTCTGGCCATTTCCCCCCATATATAAGGGCGTGGCAGTGTTCCGCAAATGACCAGAGGGATGGTACCCCTTTCCTGTACATAAAGGAAGCATTCCTTTTTGCTTGGGCTACAATTGCTAACTTGATTGAATACTTGAATTACTCAGTTTCTCTTTTTTGTTAAAAAAAAAAATCTAACCCTATTTTTAAAATCTACTCCATACCCTTCCCTTCCCTTATTCAAATGGTAATTTAGCCAAAGGATGCAACATTTCAATAGTATAAAAGATTTGCTGAGACATAAACTCTGCACATACACAGAGGCTAGATCAGTCAAAAAAAAAAAAAAAAAAGAGAGAGAAAGAGAGAGAGGAAGGAGGGGGAACTGTAGAGGAAGGAGGGGGAACTGTAGGGTGGAGAGAAATTTCCTTATGTAAGAACTTAGAACCATTGAGGGAAATCACCCTTAATGTGTCTTTGCTCCAGGGGTTACGTAAGACAAAAGGGTTAAAAACAACAACTAGCCCATCAAAAGTGAAGAGCTTTCCAGGTTCCAAATCTTAACATGCCAAATTCTTTCCACAGGTAAATATCAAAGCATTCCCCCCCTCAATGGGATTTAAATCACATACTTTGTTTGTGTGCATTTTAGGAACAGCATTTCCTGACAGGCTTCTCACTTGAAATAATTTTCCCTTTTAACAGGATATGTGAACCCCGATAACAAAGTGTTTGTCCCTTTCCCCCCCCCCCTCCCACAGCAACTTTCTTTCTGTTCTGTGAAACAAGTCTGAATCCCTGCCATATTAGCAACTTTCTTTCTGTTCTGTGTTAGGAAAACTCCATTGAGCTTTTTTAAACAAGAGATTGGATGACCACCATAATCTACCAGGGATTCTTTGGCTGTGATTTCAGCATTGCAGGGGCTGAATTAAATGACCATGGGGAGTTGGGATCCTTCGAATACTACAATGTTATGAATATCAGGGTGTTTTGCAATGCAAAAACATAAGACATCCTTTTAAAAAATGCAAATAGTTGTTGACTGTCTAGTCAAAGTATGCCTGTCTGAGTATAGTAAAGCAGCCTTGTTTGTTTATAGGTTTTATCCTGTAATAAAATGTTTCTAAGGGACGCGGGTGGCGCTGTGGGTAAAAGCCTCAGCGCCTAGGGCTTGCCGATTGAAAGGTCGGCGGTTCGAATCCCCGCAGCGGGGTGCGCTCCCGTTGTTCGGTCCCAGCGCCTGCCAACATAGCAGTTCAAAAGCACTCCTGGGTGCAAGTAGATAAATAGGGACCGCTTATTAGCGGGAAGGTAAACGGCGTGCCAGAGCAGCGATGTCACGCTGGCAACGTGACCCGGAAGTGTCTCCGGACAGCGCTGGCCCCCGGCCTCTTGAGTGAGATGGGCACACAACCCTAGAGTCTGTCAAGACTGGCCTGTACGGGCAGGGGTACCTTTACCTTTACCTTAAAATGTTTCTGAACCCTCAATAGATGTGTAGAAGAATATTGCCACCTGCACCCTGCTGGTTATGATGCCAGATGTATAATGTTGCCAGATACAGCTTTAATGCAGGCACAAGAAAAGCTAAACTTGCTAGAATGTCCTCTCCTCTTCAACTGTTAAAAGCACAAGGTTTCGTGCCCTGGTACCTAGTATGAAAATGTCACAATATAATTCAATGCCCATAGCTATAAAGTACTCCTACTAATATAATTGCAAGTGTTCTGCCTAGTTGTAAATCAACACAATTTAACAGTTACGTTAAAAACTGCAACACATTTTTCTTTTTTTGGGGGGGACGGACGACAACAGTCCAACCCTGTGATATGTAAATGAAAAATGTTGACTAATGTTAAGGATTTAAATCACTGCTTTCTAATCCGAATGGTTTACTTAAATTGCAACAAAAACCAAGATGCAGTCTTGGAAGCAACTCCCATTGAACTCAGTGGGACTTAATCCTGGGTAAATAAGAATAGGATCGCACTGCAGTGCAGTGCAGTCTTATTTCATTTTATGCGTTGGTGTATGTTGCAAAATGGCTTGTCCTAGATAAATAATGCAACAACCAATACTTGTGGAGATTAAAATGCAAAAATGTGTTTAATCTTCGGCTACACAAGCTGAATCTTGGGAGCAAGTTTACTTTAATTGTTAACAGTGAATGGCAGCTTACATAAAATAAAGGTAGCAAGTCTTATGTAATATTCGCAACAATACCTGCCTTCCGCCCCGTAATTTGTAGAAAGTATAAATTGTGAAGTGACTTGTCAGTTTGTCTTGCGGGGAATGGAGAAGGGTCAACACATACTATGCTAAGATGTTTTCTATTTGGTTTCCTGACTTTCCAGGTGGGCATTTCACAACTGGTGGGCATTTCTCTTTGAGCTTACTGCATGGGATGGCAAGGGGTTTCCTGGCCCGGACGGTTACCGTGGTTTCTCTCACTGTGACTTTAACTGCTGTTGCTGCTAAGTCTTCTTCCTGCACTTACTTCTACCCACTATTTCAAGCAGCCAGGAATCTAGCCTACAGGTATTTGTCCCAAGGTCTAATATTAGAGTCCTGTTTTCTACATAGATCAGTGAGCAAGGGCTCCTAAATGTGTGGGGAATAATGTCAGAATGATAATTCTGGTAGCCTAATAGTTTTCACAGCCAACTTAATTAATAAATTAATTAAATTAAATTTTATACATTTTAAATGTAAGCATAAGGGTTTCTGAGTTATTCTAGCTACCGCCTTTAAGCTCCTTGGCTAGAATGTTGAAAGGTGGGAGCAAGTTTGCTTCTTGGTGGAACAACTGCAGAGCGGAAATGGAGCCTGCAACAAAATGTTGCAGTGTATTCTTGCCTCATAAAAGCAGTGCTCTTATTCAGGTTTCCAGCCACCACACCTTCCTCCAAGATACTCCATTCTCTCTCTCCCTGTCCCCTAATTGTCCTTTGCTGACTTTCTTTTCCAACTAACATTCAGTGTTCCATGGCTACTGATCATACCCAGTGTTCATTAGTGGTGATGGTGAATTTTCCCTTAGGTGTGCATTTTAACCTTCATGCACATTTGTTGTTGTTTAGTCGTTTAGTCGTGTCCGACTCTTCATGACCCCATGGATGCCAGGCACTCCTGTTTTCCACTGCCTCCCGCAGTTTGGTCAAACTCATGCTGGTAGCTTTGAGAACACTGTCTAACCATCTCATCCTCTGTCGTCCTCTTCTGCTTGTGCCCTCAATCTTTCCCAACATCAGAGTCTTTTCCAGGGAGTCTTCTCTTCTCATGAGGTGGCCAAAGTATTGGAGCCTCAGCTTCACGATCTGTCCTTCCAGTGAGCACTCAGGGCTGATTTCCTTCAGAATGGATCGGTTTGATCTTCTTGCAGTCCATGGGACTCTCAAGAGTCTCCTCCAGCACCATAATTCAAAAGCATCAATTCTTCGGCGATCAGCCTTCTTTATGGTCCAGCTCTCACTTCCATACATCACTACTGGGAAAACCATAGCTTTAACTATACAGACCTTTGTTGGCAAGGTGATGTCTCTGCTTTTATACCACCTCCTTATTTCTCAGTGACTGTGGTTTGGCTGCAATCCTATCATCACTCACTCATGGCATGAGTGTCATGCTCAACAGACTGGGCCATCCTCCTGGGGGAGGATGAACTTTCCCCACTTGCCCACATTTTTAACAGTTGGTTATTTAGCACTTAAATCACACAAGATGTGGAGTTTTCCTGGATGGCTGTGATATTTGATGGTGTTTGTATCAATTTACTATGTGGATAGATAGAGAGACAGACAGACAGACAGACAGACAGACAGACAGACAGACAGACAGACAATTTATTACGGTCAGAGACCAGCTTATAAAATACACTTGGGGGTACAATCCCAGAAAGAAAACAGTTAAAACAATGTACAACAATAAATTTAAAATTTATAAATGCATTACTATGTATGAAATGTCCCAATCCTGCAATGCACAACATTACATCAAGTTTATTTTCCCCTTTGTGTGCATCTCCTTCTATTTTTCTACAGCCCACCTTCAGAAAGTTGGTTTCACAGCGAGGCTGCTAAAATGTCTAATTGTAAAGATGCAAGAGAAAATTTGCATGACAAAGCAAGGACCTCCCCATATCCAGGATCAAACATTGAGCGCAGCAGAGTTCCCAACGATAAAGTGGATTGGTCAACTGAATGGGAGGATTACAGCCCTGTGGAATATACAGCACAATCTGTTCTGGCAGGACCTAAATGGGCAGATCCAGAAATTGGGTGAGCACTGTTTATAATATTTATAATGTGACCATATATTGCCTTTGTTCTTAGTTCTAAGAGAGAAATTGTTGAAAGAGGAGTTGTGTTCAGTTATTAAGTTCTCCAGGGAGGCTGCTGAATAATAATAATAATAATTATTTTTTATTTATACCCCGCCCTCCCCAGCCAAGGCCGGGCTTAGGGCAGCTAAGAAGCAACAATACAGTTCCAGTTCAGGTTATTTATACCCCAAGACTTAAATGGGACTTAAATTTTGGACTAAGGGAGCCACAAATGCTGCAGTTAGAATATGCAGTGCTTAAGCTCACCATTGTGGAAATAGCTTCCTGTACAGATTTTGGCACTAATAGGGTAAATCTCGTTGACACATAAAAATCCAGCTCTGTTCATTGCACTTCTAAATGTAGTTATATCAAGGTTTGCTAATGCATACATGCTTTCTGACAGTGGCAGGGAGTCGTCTTCTTCTTTCTTTGGCGATCACTCGTAGCCGAGTAAGATTGTCTTCCATGAATACGGTCTTAACAGTGAGTCCGTAAGTGACTGTGGAGGCCAATTCTGGATCCACACCTCCTTCCACAGTGGGGACATAGGTTTCCGGGTGGGAGTTGATCATGGTGAGAGTTTGCCAAACATGCCTTCCTCTTAGGACGCTTCTCCCTTTCGTCCTGAGTTCCAGTATCTTCAAAGCCCATGACACCTTTGGTGAGAGTGACAGGGAATAATGAAGGCGCAAGGGGGAAGCCCTCCCTTCTGCTTGGTGAGTTGGCACTGCCACTTAATCCTTCCAGCTGTTGACTAGCAGCTAAACTTAAATATAGCAGCAGCTTTGGATAAGGTGCTTTCTTTATCTTATTTCATCTGGTAATAGCAAACATATTACTAGGCATGAATACAATTCCAGAGGAATTGTGCTGAGATCCTACAAATTAAGTTTAATTTTGATATGGGGTGGTGGGATTGGAGAAGCTACCAACTTAAGCACTTTATAAATTTGTAGGAGTTGTTCACAATCAACAAATGCAAAAGTAAAGGATGCATTCTTTAATTTTATCATGCATTTGATATTGTATATATTTATTGTGTCATGCCCTTTTTCAGAGGTTCTGGAAGGCAGAAAACACATTTTTTAAAGAAGTTCATAAAAATCATTACTTGTGGGAAAATTTTGATATACTCACAGTTGCTGTGAGTCCACATCCAGCACCATCTGCTATACCACACTGGTACAGTGGTACCTCAGGTTAAGTACTTAATTGTTTCCGGAGGTCCGTTCTTAACCTGAAACTGTTCTTAACCTGAAGCACCACTTTAGCTAATAGCGCCGCCGGAGCCCGATTTCTGTTCTTATCCTGAAGCAAAGTTCTTAACCTGAAGCACTATTTCTGGGTTAGCGGAGTGTGTAACCTGAAGCGTATGTAACCTGAGGTACCACTGTAGCTTTAAACTACCACCTTACTTTTATTTATTTTGTTTCATAAAATGTATAGGCCACTTAGTTGTAAAAAACAACAACCCTCAAAGCAGTTTAAAAACCTTAAGGAGATTTACTAGCTTAATTCCAGACCACCAAGTGACAAATCGAAGCATGAAGGTCTTACTTTACTAGAAGCAAAGTTATAAATCTAGTCCGCTCTTGGTTTACATGATGGAGGTGTATATCATGCATTGTCCTGCATGTACTGAAGGCTTATTTGCAGGCCAGGGTGACAACTGGGCCTAGCAACGTAACTTGGCTGTGTCACAGGGAAGAACTTTGCCATTTTCATATAGCATAGCTACCTAGTGTCCCCAGATTTTAGTAGCATCAATGCTAAAACTAAGCATGATTTGAAAAAAGCCAAATATTAGCATTGTTTGTTTAGTGCAAAATTAAGGTCATTATGACCTTATTTTTTTGAACCATAAAATAACCAGAAGTTTTCCCGTTTGCTCTCTGACTGAGTGAGAAAATCAAGAGATGGTTAGCAATCAAGCAGCTGCCAAATGGTTGCCAAACAAGCACTGGCCTTGGGCTGCAAACTTCTTTATGTAAGGGCTAAAGAAGGAGACAGCTTTTGTCTAAAAAAGATAGGTCAGATGTGCACAGGCTTGAATGCAGAATGCTTCTCCCACCTACACGAAACTCTAGGCTGTCCATGCTAAGCTTTAAATGCAGCCTTTTAACTAAGTTGTCTGTAACTGGCATCTGTCAAGCAATAAAAAATGAAAATCTGCCCTGCATCATTGCATCAGGTAGGTCCTGGCTAGACAAAGATGGCATGTGCCCTGCAGCCATCCCAAAAAGAGCACCCCAACACAAGTCCAATTCCCTACCTACCTGCACACCACAAACTTTTTCTAACAGTTGTCACACAAACTCATGCCAAGCACATACGCAGCACATGAAGGTAAATGGATATCACAGAGGAGCACAAATGGAGTGAGCAAGCCAAAGAGCACACACAGCAATGCGAAAACAGACTGAAGAAACTGATAGACAGTTTGAGGATAGGGCAAAAGGATTACAGTAAAGGATATCTTACCAGATAGGACTGGGCTGCCAAGTTGTGATCCCGAATACAGCTAATGTTGGAAATAAGTTCCATAGAAACTGGGATGTTGGTAATGCTGCTAATGCACACTGAAGTGTTTTTTAATTGTTTATTTCAGTTTTGTTATTATTTTCTTGAAAAGGGTGAAAAACTTTTCTCCAAAGTTCAACGAGAAGGATGGGCAAGTGGAGAGGAGGAGCCAGAATGGTTTCTATCACGTGGAAGATGGGAGGCCCAGGTATTTGACATTCAGTGTTGGTGCTTGTGCATGCATCAAAAGTCTGTCAGTGAAGGTCTTGATCTGATCACATACCTTAGTGGAAATAACCTAAGAGGTCAGCACTGATTCACTGGTTCAGAATCCTGGTTGCCTGTCTGCTAAAATGTGTGTCCAATACATATTTGCAAGTTTCCAAGCTAAAACTCTTCTGAAGCTGTTTTCTGAAGCCTTGATTGCCATTGGGACCATGGGTTTAAAAGACAATTAAAAGAGCATAACTTCAACCAGTATTGCTTTTATGTGAAAGGAAAAGTAATGGTTGTTATGTGGCCCAAGTGTAAAGAATGAAGCAGGAAGAAAAGGTTTATCTCATGCTGTTTCATAGCTCCATGAGTCGTTCTTGATAATGTTTTTCTTAACTGTGTATTTAATGTAAACTCCTTGATAGTGCATTAGGCATGTAAACCAGATTATACATTCTTATTCCTCAGAAA
Source organism: Podarcis muralis (assembly GCF_964188315.1). Lineage (NCBI taxonomy): Eukaryota > Metazoa > Chordata > Lepidosauria > Squamata > Lacertidae > Podarcis > Podarcis muralis. The sequence continues at coordinate 15,752,377 of NC_135663.1, forward strand.
ATTATATTGAGGACTTTAGCATTTAAAAAGAAAACACTGAAACTATTACATGCTTTTAAAATGCATTCTAAAAAAATGAGAATATAAGAAAAACATCTCTAACAAAATCTTGAATACCCTGTAAGCCATTTGTTCTCAATCCCCCCGCCTATTGTAGCAATTGCAATGCAGTGTGCTAGATGCTGTATTTAATTGCTTTTATTTCTTACATTGTGTTTTATAATAATACTATTTTCATCCCTTACATTGTAATACAACAAAAAATATGAAAAATAAGATGAACGATTAAAATGCAATTAAAAATCAATATGAATACTTAGACATGTTGCAGACCACCTGAATGAAGCTCACAGAACACTGGTGGTCTACAGACCACAGTTTGGGAACCCCTGCTATAACACTGTCATAACACTGTTTCGTTAAATATTTTTTAAAATACATATGCTTCGAAGACCTATTTTGGGTGAACCAAAGGGGCTAGACATGCCCAGTAGGGTTCTGGTCTTTGAACAACAGGTCCACCCCGCTCCCAAATCTGTATCACAGACTGCATTTGAAAGGCTTCCATGTTTCAAAAGTAGTGTGCTAAGTGGCATTTAGTTAAGAGGGGGCATTGCTGTTCAAGAAAGATGAGCTGCAATCTTCTTTGGCCATGTGGAACTTCAGTTGTGTGCGCCTTTGGATCGTATCCAGGCATTCATTTGTGCTCTGTTATTTTTCAGGAATCCTGTAGGCAGGACAGGAGTAGTGGGCCGAGGTCTCTTGGGGCGTTGGGGACCAAATCATGCTGCAGATCCCCTTGTAACTAAGTAAGTAACATCATTCCAGATGATGTCAAATGGGAACATTTTACGTTCAAGTCAATATGTGAAATATTAAAAATGCTGATCATGATATTGCTTCTAATTCTACTTCACGATGACTTAAAAAACTATATGGAAGCAATTGCTATGTTGCCTGAGCCCCCACAATGCATCCTTGCTGAGCGGACCCAAGGTTTCCACATTCATTTCAGTTCCAATGCTCTGGGTGGGCTCAGACAGAATACCAAACCGTGGAACTGTATGAATGAGCCCAGAGCTCACACACTCTCTCCTTCTTCTCTTCATTTCCTCTGTTTACCTCCCTCACTTCCAGTTCAGCAGCAAGCCTTACATTTGCAACTGCAACAAAATCCGGCGAAACATGGTTCAGAAATAGCAGCAAATCATGTCTTGCAGCTAAATTGCAAGCAAGAGAATCTGAGCATGTGGTATGAGTGGGAAGTATGCAGGCATTGGGCTCATAGCTATGGTTTGATGTTACATCTGAAGTGGCATTTTCCTGCATGTCTTCAGCTGAACCACAGATTAATCTTTTTTCCCCTGTTACTCTTTGCAGGTGGAAGAGAGACGGCAGTGGCAATAAAGTAGCTCACCCAGCGTCTAGCAAAAGTATCTTGCAGTTCATTGCAATCAAAAGGAAGGACTGCGGGGAATGGGCCATTCCAGGGGTGAGAAGAGAGAATTGACAGAATTGGCTTTCAAAAATGTGCTGGCCTCCCAAAGACTCTCTGTGTGTGTCACAGCTCCCTTTCCTGCTAAGCATTTGAAGGATTACTAAAATCTTCACCAGAAGAGGGGAACCTTTTTCATCCTGAGGGCCACATTTCCTTCTGAGGGCCGCACACTAGCTCCTGTACATAGAGTGGTACCTCGGGTTACAGACGCTTCAGGTTACAGACTCCGCTAACCCAGAAATAGTACCTCGGGTTAAGAACTTTGCTTTAGGATGAGAACAGAAATCATGCTCTGGCGGCACGGTAGAAGCAGGAGGCCCCATTAGCTAAAGTGGTACCTCAGGTTAAGAACAGTTTCAGGTTAAGAACAGACCTCCAGAACGAATTAAGTTCTTAACCTGAGGTACCACTGAACCCCTCTGTATTGATTCCTGCATTGCAGGGGGTTGGACTAGATGACTCTTGAGTTCCTTCCAACTCTATGATTCTGTGATTCCTTCATCCAGATGAGCAAGAGGTACTGTCACAGTTCAAGGGCACATTCCAGCCAGGCAAAAACATGGGTTCAAAGCAGAGCCAGTGAGGGCTGTGGCTTGCAGAGAGTGGTGGCAGTCTGGGGAAAGTTCTGAGTGCCAGATAGAGAGGTCTGAACAGCTGCATTACCTCCCACCCCCCGCCTGAGGTTCCTCACCCCTGAGCTACACCCAGAAAAACTAACAACACTCAGCAGCTGGGTATTCATTGTTACATAGCATATTAGGCTGTGAGTAAGGGCATAACTGACATGTTGAGAGATCTGTCATCAGATATCTCCATTGTATTTCATTTTTTAAACTATCATCTGCCACTATCATATTTTATATCATCCCTGCCTCACCTCTTGATATGGTTTTTATAATGATAATCGCCCTCCCCTACAAAGGTGGGATTAGCCTCAAAGGGAAAGCATCCAGGCTCTGAAGGAAGTTGTAACTTGTGACAACCTTTTATTTTAGGGCATGGTAGACCCAGGGGAAAAATTGTCGGCTGCACTAAAGAGAGAATTTAGTGAGGAGGCCTTGAACTCCTTACAGAAAACTGAGGCTGAGAAGGAAGAGATGGAGAAACAACTGAACAGGCTGTTCAGTCAAGATTACTTTGTGGTGAGTGCCCTCTCTGCTCCTGTTATAATTTTGCAAGCCCATTAAATATTACATGCGAAGGTCGATGGAACTCTTTTCAATTACATTTCAAAGAGTAGCAGCTTCTTATTAAGCAGCTTTTGGTAGCAGGAAGTATAACAACCTTTAATGGACTGATTAAAATAATCTGTACAACATTCTCTCCACCCTGTTTTTAGTACATTTTAAAGAAAAGTGCTTTTAAAAACTGCCAGTGGCAAGCATAGATTAAATGGCATTTCCCTTGTTCCAAGACGATACCTGGTGTGACTTAAGCATGCATCATTCAAAAACAATTTTTTCCCTTTAAATTTCCCAACTCAAATGCACATTTTTGCAGATTTATTTAGTTGACAAACTCACGTGATTATCTGCCTAAGACTTCTTTAACTGGGCAAGAGCCCAAATGGTAAACAGGACGGTTGTCAGCCTCCATCTTGGCTTTCCAGGTATACAAAGGGTATGTGGATGATCCTCGTAACACAGACAATGCTTGGATGGAGACAGAAGCCGTAAACTACCATGATGAAACTGGTGAGTAAGGGGTGCTGCCTTCTTTGTTTTGTGGTCACACCTGTTGTCATGTTGTTGGAACAAGGGTGGGGAACCAGGGGCCTTCAGATGTTCTGCACTACAATTTTCAGCATGAGCCAGCATGGCCAGTGGACAGGGATGATGGGAATTGTAGTCCAACAACTGGAGGACCACAAGTTCCTCATCTCTGTTAGAAGATGGAAAGGATGATAATTATTTTTTCCAGTTGCTAACCATTTTTTTTGCACATTCTTGACAGCAGGAAATTGGAGGAGGACAGAAAAAGAAATTTAAGTAATACTTGAATACCTAATTGTTGGCACACTTACTTGTGCATTGTTATGCTAGATTTTTTTTTTTTAAGTTCAACACTAAAAACCAAAAAAAGTTTCTTGACTCAGGAGTGTTGCTTATAGTGGCACATGGGTACCACTGCACAAAAAAATGTCATTTTGTTATCATTTGTTGCTTTAAGTTTCAAGCAGCCTCCTATGTTTCTGCATACCAAACCAGTCCATTGGTTCATCTAGCTCAGTATTGCAGTGGCTATTCAGATAGGGGACTGAAGATGTTAGTGATGGAACCTGGGACCTCCTGCATGCAAAATATGCACTCTGCCACTGAGCTATCACCCTTCCTTTGTGTTCAAGCCTGATTCCTTGGGACAAGGAGGGCTGTCAAATCTACCGAAGGTATGAGAACTTCTGTCACAAGAATGTTTGGTGGAAAGAACTGCTTACTTACGTGCTTTTGTTGTCATGGGGTAGAAGTCCTGGTGGAGGATTTAATGGGTTGTGCTGTAGGTTAAAAGGATTCAAACTAATGCCAGAATCTCTCTTTGCATAACAGGTGAAGTAATGGAGAACTTACACTTGGAAGCAGGAGACGATGCTGGGAAAGTGAAATGGGTTGACATTGGAGAAAAGCTGAAACTCTATGCCAGTCATGCTGACTTTGTCAAGCTCGTAGCAGAGAAAAGAGGAGCACACTGGAGGGAAGATCATAACCTGGTTTGCCATGATGGGGCTGAGATCAAGGCCTAAACTAAAGCCTAAACATGGCTGATATAAGTTTAGGGATGGAATGAGGTGTTAATACTGCTTTGAAAAATGAGATTGCTGATGTATGGATGGAGAACCTGTAGCCCTTCAGATTTGTTGGACTCCAGTTCCCATCTGCCCCATCCACCATGTGCCAATGGGCAGGGCTGATAGGAGTTGTAATCCAACGGCATCTAGAGTTCCACAGCTTCCTCATCCTTGTCTTAAAGCCACAAAGGATGGGCAGCAAAGCTAAATCCCCATTAAATTTTCCAAGGAAATAAAATCAGTGTGACTTCTAAATGTCTAGCTTTGGCTGCACTGTGCCCTCTCTTTTTATCAAGAAATATTTCTAAGGTAGTCGAGAAGACATTCTGCATCCATTATACGTAAATAGAAACATGTATAAGGGTGTGGTTTTTGTTGATCAACAGGAGTGTTGAGAGGTATTTTACAATTATAAAAATTAACAGCTGCAATCTGTTTTACTTCCTGACATTGATCTAATGTTATGGAAATAACCCTTTAGTGTCTGCACTTAATATTTATTGCCATAATCAGGAAGCAATTTAGGTTGCGTTCCTATGCATTTAATCTGGAAATAAACCCCATTGAACCCAGAGGGACTTGCTTCTGAGTAAACCATGCACAGAGTTGCATTGTGTATCTTTAAATCATAATCTGAATTAACTCTTGTTCATCATACAAAATAAGCCACCGTACTATTGTTGTTTTTACCACAATAGAGAAGGGAAAAGAGATCTTTGGTATAATCGCAAAGAAAATGTAATATAGGATTTGACCCAGGAGCCTATGGTTGAGGAAACAGAGGGCAACACAAACATGTTTTAAAATATTTACTTGGCTGAATGAAACACACCTCTAGGCTTAGCTCATATTGGAATGAAACACTCCAGTAAGTTTATTTTATATTGCCATTTCCAATTTTTTAAAAAAGTGGGATCCAAAGAGCTCTTTTAATTATTCTTGTTTTCTGTACTGGCTGAGCTATCACTGTTTTGGCCACTGGAGAATATTCTGATATACAGGAACTGGATGTTTTAGTGTTTGAACAGAAGCTCTCTGGACTCCAGTCACAGAATATTCTTGTTTGAAACCACCAGCAGTTTAGAAACCTGCTTTCAAGCGCTTAACCTTTCCACCACCAAAGTGATTGTAAACTACCTGGGACCACTCTGAAGAATAGCTTCGCCTCCGAGCCACTATTGGAGTGTCTTCATGCCATGGCCTGCCTTAAGGCCGTTATACTTTGGAACCATCCCCGTAATGCGAAAGTCTTATCAACAAATCAATAACGCTAACCTTTTATGCCAGCCAGCTTCTCATTGGTTATATAGTAGCGCCTAGTTTTCTCTTATGAACCTTTGGCTAAAGTTTGGGATGGCTGTTCATTATGTACCCTTCTATTTGTTATGTGAAGCTGCCAATATTTTCTGAAACACATAGCGAAGCGATTTTATTCTTTGACTTCTGAATAAATTGCACAGCAGCCACAGTTTCTGGCATGCCTTGCCTTCTGCCTATGTTATCTGTTTTTGCTTTGCTCCGACAAGCCCCAAAACACCATTGCCCAGCAATTGTTCTTCCACCCTGGAGTCCAGACTCTGGACAAATGGGAGGGCAAAATGCTGGAATACAATATTACTAAAGCCAGCAGCAAAACTGGATACCTTCATCTGCCCCTGCTGCAACAAAACATGTATTTACCACATTGGTCTCTTCAGCTACAGCAGGTGCTGCAACCGTCCCAACAGCTTGACCTCATCCCCAAGGGCACACTGCTCCGTTGGCTCCTGAGACAGACTGATGCCAACAAAATCCTGCCATTGTAAGGAGAATGCATGCCCATCATCCTGGGAGCTGGTATTTAATCTTTTTGAATGTGATATGACCTCCATTTATTCCAGAAGAAAAATTAACACAGTATCAAATGTTTGGGAAATGTTGATATAATAAAACCATCCAACTCGCACTTTATGCTAAGGTTTATTAAACATTTTTTTGTATTAAGTGTTATATATAAATCCTGCACAGCAGCTTAACAATGGTTTGTTTACAATATGAAGCCCTTAGCTTATGAACCTTGATTTGTTTTAACCATGGCTTGGTACTATGTGAGAATGCAACACCATTCCTTAACCATAGGGGGTTTTGGGGGGGTTGTTTTTTGGCCTCAGACATTCATCAAGCTGCCAAGTCCTGAGCAGCTAGAAAACAAGCCATGGTTTCTTCAGTCACTTGTGGAATAAAAACATTGTGAATTGTGGTTCATTAAGCAAACCACAGCTTACTGTTATGTGCAAACTAGGCCAGCACTGTGGTTAGGCTTTGTCAGAAGCTACTGAATCTACATGGAAGAGAAAAACCCAAAATACAGAGGTGTGAAAAATTGTGCTGTGTTGATTCTGCTCCAAACATACCATAAACATAAATTTGATGTGCTCATTTGTATTCTTTATTCATGCAATTTTTAAAGGGAATACCCCTCCCACTTTCCAGCAAGAAACAAAAAAGATATTGTGGGCTGGGTACTGTTAGTTACATCTTAGTACCGTGGGACTTAAGTTAGTCATAACTATTTTTTCACATTGATTGGAATGGAATTAAAACACAACTGAAAGTGACCTATTTGACTGAAATCTGTTAAGCGAGACATTTCAATCACGTACTGAGGCAGAGCAGCAAACCAAAATTTATGCATTTCTATCTATGTGTTACACAATACAGCATTCATACATTTATCATCTTTAGTGGTGTTAATGAATTTTAAATCCGTAGTTAAAACCATGGTCTTTTCTTTTAAAATTTGTCAATTTCAAAATGGAACTGTCAGTGCTTACATTTACCCAATCAAATATGAACACTGCATAGATTAGAAGCTGATGCTTTTATATTGCATTAGGTGAAAACAATTCTTCACAAGAGATGACAGATGGTGTATCGTTGTCAAAAAAAGAAATTTCTATTACTTATAGCCATTTAAAGCAAATAAGTGCCATTCAAGATGCATACAAATGTGGCTTGAAGACTGCAGCAGGGAAGTAAAAGCCGGCATGGAGCACATCCTTCATGTTCTTGCTGTCACCTTTAGAACACAAAATCAGATTTGAAGCTGAACGAATCTCTTACAATTGGGTTTAAAAAGCATAGGCAACAACTCTCTCTCTCAATCTACTCTGCTTCACTCTGTAGTAGAGCATACACTTTGTACCTAGAAGATCCCAGATAGGGTTAGGAAAAAGACCTCGGCCTGAAAATTCTAGAGAGCCATTTCTAGTTAATGTATACAATATTGAACTTGATAGACCAATAGTTGATTTGAGGTGTGACAGAGATTTACAAGCTTGCAGGGCCGGCCCACCCATGAGGCAAGGTGAAGCAACCGCCTCGGGCGGCAGGACCCACAGGGGCAGCAGATGTAGATCATTATTCTCCTTCTGTTCCTGATGTAGATCTTCACTCATCCCTTCTTCCCTGGTGGGGAGGGGGGGGTCCCTTTTTGTGGCTTTCCTCGGCCATCCAAAATGTCTTGGGGCTGGCCCTGGTCACTTGTCTCATGGCGCTACAAATCTGCTCTCCAGTTCAGCCAAAGCAAAGTCCTTGAAAATCTCACTGGTTTCTGTTTCTCTCACTGAAAGCCATGGGATACCCAGCCCAAATTTATGCGTTTTTACTTGGGGATACAATGAAACCTGCTCTCAGGTATATGGAATAGGATTGTAGCCTTAAGCATTTTTAAACATTCACTGGAATGTGTCCTGAATAAGTGAGGGAAGTTGGCACACATGACGGGATGCTGTGTACAGGTTTTGGCATACTAGTATTAAACATAAGCCATGTGCCTTGGCTTGCTGGCAGTTAAGCATTTCATAAAGCAGCAAAGCTATAAAGGATATGAAATGGAATTTGCCAACAAAACATTTGGTACATACCGCAGGAGGGTATATCGGCTGGGATGCTATTTCTGTCGAAGAAAGTAATGTTTCATTGGTTAAAAGTTCTTATGCAGAAAGTATGTAGATAGCACTTGTTCCCAGTGTCTGATTCTGGTCCCTAGTAAAACTCTGTCCCAGTTTGGATGATCTTTTAAAGCTTCAACCACCACGGCCCTGGATGGTTTATTATCCCATCATTCAGTCAAAGTTTATCAGTTCAGATGTAATGGGGAACTCTGGCTTAACACAAGCCATGAAGGAAGGAGAGTGGGGAGTACTCAGCCCTGAGGCTCATTCATAAACCATGATTTGTTCATAATATGTTATGTTTTTTGAGGAGATGTTGGGGGAAGCCTTTGGGAGTTCATGCATATGCTGTAGTGGTTTCTTTAGACCTCCTCCCTGTAGGACATAGAATCATAGGACTGAAGAGTTGAAAGGGACCACAAGGGTCATCTAGCACAAGCCCCAGCAATGCAGAATTTTTTTTGAACCCATGGCCCTGAGATTAAGAGCCTCATGCTCTACTGACAGAGCTATCCCAGCTTTCCCTCTCATCCTGTTGCTATCTCCAGGGGGGGGGGGGGGACCATTCTTTAGCACTCAGAGCAAATGGCAAGTTGAGTTTTTGCTCTGATTTTGAGCTAAAGAACAGGTTTTACCTGGGAAAGGCATGGGACAAGCATGACTCAGCCCCAGACACACTGATCAGATGTTTGGAAGCTGTGGCTGGATGGTTACATGGGAGCCGGTTGAAGATAAATCCTTCAAAGACAGAGGTCCTTTGGCTGGGTCGGGACGATATGGGATTGGGGGGGCAACTCCCATCTCTTGCAGGGGCACAATTAGTGCCAGCACCGTCCGTTAAGAATTTGGGTGTAATCTTCGACACCTCCCTTTCCATGGAGGCACAGATTGCAGCTATAACAAAGGCGGCATTTTTTCAACTCTGCCAAGCTAAGCAGTTGGCTCCTTACCTCTCTTGCCCTGACCTAGCCACTGTTATCCACGCGACGGTCACCTCCAGACTGGATTATTGTAACTCGCTCTGCGTGGGGCTGCCCTTGAGACTGACCCAGAAACTCCAGCGGGTGCAGAATGCCGCGGCGAGACTCCTTACGGGGTCCTCGCGAGATCACATTCACCCAGTGCTATACCAGCTGCACTGGCTCGTGGTGGAGTACAGGATCAGGTTTAAGGTGCTGGTTTTAACCTTCAAAGCCCTATACGGCCTAGGACCCTTGTACCTACGGGACCACCTCTCCTGGTATGTCCCACAGAGAAACTTACGGTCTTCAAATAAAAACATCTTGAAGGTCCCAGGCCACAGAGAGGTCAGGCTGGCCTCAACCAGAGCTAGGGCTTTTTCAGCTGTAGCGCCGATCTGGTGGAATGCTCTGTCACAAGAGACTAGGGCCCTGCGGGACTTGACATCTTTCCGCAGGGCCTGCAAGACGGAGCTGTTCTACCAGGCCTTTGGCCAGGGCACAGCCTGACTCCCTCCTTTGGCAATCCTCACAGAACTTCTAGCCCAATGGTTGCCATTAATCTGATTTGAATTAATTTTATAATGAATGATTTTAGAATGTTTTATCGTTCTACTGTTGTTAGCCGCTCTGAGCCCGGCTTTGGCTGGGGAGGGCGGGATATAAATAAAATTTATTATGATGATGATGATGATGATGATTATGGCTGTGGATGAGGGGCATAGAAACTGAACCTTTTCGGTAGGGGCAGGGGCATAGTGGGGGAAGCAGGGAGGCCGTGGCCCTGGGTGCACAATTTTGAGGGGGCACAAACCAGCCCCCCCCAGACGCCAGCTGGTTGTTATTAGTACCAATAGAAGTATAAAAATACTTACCCCCACAATAGGTGGGAAGCCCTAAAAAAGACAGTAAGACTGTTGAAAAGCATTTGACATAAATCTTGGTATCCTCCAAGAAAGGTGTGGGCAGGTATCAGGCAGAAAGGAATCTAGTTTCTTTGGTCCCCACATCCCGCACCCAGAAACTGAAATCCACCAATAGAAGCACATGCAAAAAACATTGATTCACCTTCAGGTACCTTCCCTGGTACTCAGAAGGTAGCCCTCCCACTTCTGAAATTACACTTGAAAGTAGTATTCCGCTGTAGCCAATGGAATAGGTCGCAGTGGGTGATTGGTCATTGCATGTGGTCTGCAACAGTTTCTCCAGATCTCAAATGTGTCCACGGTCCCCAAGAGACTGATGACACCTGACTTAAGAGTTAAAGAATTCTGAGCCCAGGAATTTGTTTTTAGTGCCAAACTGAACTATGCTCTGAGCATAGTTCTTAGTTCTTCCTAACCCTTTGTTCTTCCAAACTCTTTGTTACTGCCCCATCTGCCCACGTTTTCTTCATTTTAGCATAGTATATATATTGGAGGGGGTATTCTGTAAAATAATTGGGATTCAGGAATCCTTGCCGATCTACTTCAAATCACTCAGATATCCGCAGTAGATCTCAACCCATTTCCTACCCATCCCTGCATGACGGCACAGTGTAAGCTATCTATTTATATTTTTTATATTTGCCCATCTAGGTCAGCATTGTCTGAGCATGAATCAAATTTATTTCTAGGACTAGGAAAGGTATACACCCTAAAAGTCAGTATGATTAGTCACCACCAGCTCTAGAAAACAAGCTTTCTCTCTGTTCAACTTCCCCTAACTTGTGGGTATCTTACATTCCCCAAATATAAAAGTCTCATACTTATAAAAAACATAAATGTCCCCTACTCATATAGTCAAAGTATGAGTAAAAGCAAGCTATGATCTTGGTATATTGAACTCTTGGGATCTTGCAGAATCGAATAAAAGTATTTAGCATGTATATGTGAGGGAAAGGAAAACTGTTTGCTAATAAATCTGAAGAACTGGAAATTTCTAGAGTGTTTTGGAATTCAAAACAGAGCACTCTTTTGAAGATTTTGTTTGCCTTTTGGTTTTTAAATGAAACACTCTGTGTATTGTTAATTTTTACTGAGATCATAAATATGTTAAGAGCGGCGAATAATGAAATAATATGTCTTCAAAAGCATGCAGGTGCATCATGAGCCACTTTTAATTTTTTTGCTTCTGACAGGTAACGACTCCATGGAAGCCACTTTTTCAAAATTCCAAATGTGCCCATGATCTCCCCCACAAACGTGGAGGGCTTTCTCTCCCCGCTTCTATTGCAGGATACCTTTCATTAAGTGCAATGGCCTAAACCCACACATATAATCAGGCAATCATTCAAAGACCTCTGAGTTTCCCCTTGGACCTCTGAATTTGGAAATATGATGCAATGAAGATCAATGAACTTACCGCCCCAGGAATTCCAGGATAAGGGATCTAGAGAGAGGCAAAAAATCAGTACACTGCATTCTTGTAACAGAGGTCAGTCACACGGTTATTTGGTGAACATTATGGGCCAATTTCCACAGTGCAGTGTAGATATCCCCCCTCCCCCCGCCACAGTGCTACAATCTAGTAATAATGATGAACAGTAAATTGTCTTACCAGAAATGGGCCACCAACACCTCCAGGTCCAGGGTTCACCTAAAGAGAAGGGACCTCATTCAATCATATAAAGCTTGGTTTCAAATGGTGGTTTTCTATATCCGGGAGCTGCCATAATGTGGTGGCAATGAGGAAACTATGAGATCATTCACTTTAGCTAAAGTATTTACAACACCGATGCAGAATTTGATGAGAAGTGTTGCTCTCTTGGTGGATTTTATTCCTTTCCCATCTCTTAAATTTCATAGATTTGGGGAGCAACCCAGAGAAAGTAAATGGCATTCCGCAATGCAATCTTATCCATGTTTGCTCAGAAAGTACTGTAACTCCCACTGAGTTCATAGGGATTTTTCCTTCCAGGTACAGTGGTGCCTCGCAAGACGAAATTAATTCGTTCCGTGAGTTTTTTCGTCTTGCGATTTTTTCGTCTTGCGAAGCACGGTTTCGGAAAAGTTTTGGAAAAGCTTCAAAAATCACCAAAGTCTTCAAAAACCTCAAAAAAGGCTACCACACCGCGTGCTATGAGTTGCTCCTCGAAGTCAAGTCGCAACTGTATTAACGGTTTTAAGAAAAAGGAAACAAACTTGCAAGACGTTTCCGTCTTGCGAAGCAAGCCCATAGGGAAAATCGTCTTGCGAAGCAACTCAAAAAACCAAAAACCCTTTCATCTTGCGAGTTTTCCGTCTTGCGAGGCATTCGTCTTGCGAGGTACCACTGTATAACATTGAACTCAATGTGGCTTACTTCTGAGTAGAGAGGTTTTGAGTATTACGCTTCAAATGCACTCATTCAATGATCGAAACTAATGTTATTCGATTAGTGCTCTTTTGAATCCCCACAAAGAAGTCTGTTCTGAAATTGGTTAAGCCAGCATTGGCATTGTATATTTACCATTTTTCAGTTCATTTGATCAAATGCGCATGAGTTTTTGTATGGAAGTGCATACAAACTGACACCCTCCAGATGTTCTAGACTAAAACTTCCATCAGCCCCAGCCAGGAGAGTCATACAAGTTGGTTCTGATAGGAGGAAAACAGGCTGGAAAACAGCATAGACATTCAAAAATGTGAACTTTTTTTAATTAAAAAAAGAGAAGGACTGGTGAAACCATAGGAGAGATGGCAGGAGATAACAAAGGAACTACCTTGTAGATGATATTTCACTCTTGAACTCTCATTTCTTACTCAATCTGAGTGTTAACCACAGCTGCTGCTTATGAAAGTCTGAAATCGGTGGTGGTGTAGAAAGCAATCAGAATTTTGAACTTACCACGCCTGGCAGATTGCTGAGAATAGAGGGCAAACCCTAAGGGAAAAGAAGAAAACAAGGGAGATAGTTAGTTTTGATTCAATATCAATATTTAAATTTATTAGTCACGTTTTAAAAAAGCAAAAGGGACTCAAAGTGACTCACAACAGTAAATAACGCATACACATTAAAACAAAACTGAGAAAAATCTGATGGGTTACACTATCTAGGTTTCCTCCTTGTGGCAAAGCAGGTTAATTACTAACACACACTGATCAATGCTCAGAGTATTCCTTCTCCTAGGTGGGCTCTCTTCCCAGGCTATCAAGCCCCATCTGCCCCTCACTTCCCTCTACCACAGGCTTCCTCAGCCTCGGCCCTCCAGATGTTTTTGGCCTACAACTCCCATGACCCCTAGCTAGCAGGACCAGTGGTCAGGGATGATGGGAATTGTAGTCTCAAAACACCTGGAGGGCTGAGTTTGAGGAAGCCTGCTCTACAACATGGGCAGAAACCAGCCTCATGGACTCAGTGTTGGTCTCATCTGCTCAGTCTACCAGTGCCTGTCTTTGGATGCAGGGAAAGTCCCTAACTCACCAAGGGTTCAAGACCCGACGGCTACCTTCACCTGGTTTATCTTCAAGATATAAACACTCATCACAGGATTTCCCACCTAGCCCTTATCCCCCCAGTCTGAATCCTTGCTTTCCCCCTCTGTGCTAGAATTCCCCCATGCATGGATATCAAGAAGTTACCTGAGCTGGATCATAGGTCACATAGATCGGGATCATCTGTAAAAGAAACAAGGCTATGAAACAAATCGCGCTAACATCTTTGCCTTTAATTATCTTAATTAAAAAAAATTCCTTCCATAGCACCTTAGAGACCAACTAAGTTTGTTATTGGTATAGGGACGCGGGTAGTTCTGTGGGTTAAACCACATAGCCTAGGACTTGCCGATCAGAAGGTTGGCGGTTCGAATCCCCGTGACGGGGTGAGCTCCCCTTGCTCAGTCCCTGCTCCTGCCAACCTAGCAGTTCGAAAGCACGTCAAAGTGCAAGTAGATAAATAGGTACCACTCCGGCGGGAAGGTAAATGGCGTTTCCGTGTGCTGTTCTGGTTCGCCAGAAGTGGCTTAGTCATGCTGGCCACATGACCCGGAAGCTGTGTACCAGCTCCCTTGGCCAATAAAGGAAGATGAGGGCCGCAGCCCCAGAGTCGGTCACGACTGGACCTAATGGTCAGGGGTCCCTTACCTATGGTGCTACTGGAAAGAATTTTTTTGTTTTGTTTCAACTACGGCAGACCAACACGGCTACCTACATGTGACTTTAATTATCTTGTTATTCACATCCCCCTCATTAAATGTCTCTGTCCAGTTGCTAAGGCATCTTCTCAACAAAACAGTCAGCTGCATGAAATGTCATTTTTTTCCTTGTGTACAGTACACACCAGACTTTGGCGAAGAAAACCAAGGTTCTTATTGAGAACTACAGTTGTTTGAAACAATGGTGCCATCTGGTGGTATAGCAATTCTATAAGGGTTTTGGGAAGTGTTCAGCCTCCCAGGAATCAGCTAAAGGAAGGGCTAGTAATTTGGGCTCTATGCATAACAGAACAGCATCAAACCAACATCAAACCAACCTCATATTAGAAATATGTATGTCAGTTCTTGGATGTTACAGCAGCATATTTTATTGCATTTTATTGTATACTGCATTGCCTTGTTATTTTTAATTGAAGGTACAATGAAAATGTGCTTAGTGTATAAATGAGTTGAATACAATGCCTAGGAAAACACAGTGTTACTAAGATCCCCTCCAGACATCCTATTTATCCTGCATTCATAATGACTTACGCTCATGCTACTGGGCTGCTCATGCGAGATCTTGCTCTCAATACTGTTTGCGCCCACAAAAAGTTCCAGGGCAGGCACACTGCTTCATTTCCAATTAGTGCATATCCTGCAACAGCTTGCTCAGATTCTGTAACTTTTACAGCACAAATGCTCCGGTTTATTTTTGTCTTTCTTTTGTTGTGCTATAGCTCTCCACTCCACCCGCCCTGACAGCAATAACACAGTAGTATTGGAGAAGCATTGAAGAACAAGGTACAGTGGACGGTCGGGTTGTGAACATGATCTGTATGGGATGCATGTTCACAACCTGCAGCGTTCACAACCGGCGTCTGCACACGTGCGGGTTGCGATTCGGCGCTTCTGCGCATGCGTGACCACCAAAACCCGGAAGTAACCCGTTGAGGTACTTCTGGGTTTCGGCAGTCCGCAATCCGAAAAAACGCAACCTGAAGCAGCTGTAACCCGAGGTATGACTGTAAAGCAGAATTAAGGCAGCATTAATGCACTGTTATTGTATTAAGAGCATGCTGCAGAATACACCCACAATTAGGGGCGCCTACTTGCCCCCAACATTAAGATGGCCCAGCATCATGTGAAGTCATAATAATAATAATAATAATAATAATAATAATAATAATAATTTATACCCCGCCCATCTGGCTGGGCTTCCTCAGCCACTCTGGGCGGCTTCCAGAAAAATATTAAAATACTGTAATACATCAAACATTAAAAGCTTCCCTAAACAGGGCTGCCTTCAGATGTCTTCTAAAAGTCTGGTAGTTCTTGTTCTCTTTGACATCTGATGGGAGGGCGTTCCACAGGGAGGGTGCCACTACCAAGAAGCCCTCTGCCTGGTTCCCTGTAACTTGGCTTCTCGCAGCGAGGGAACCACCAGAAGGCCCTCGGTGCTGGACCTCAGTGTCCGGGTAGAACGATAGAGGTGGAGACGCTCCTTCAGTCATACACATGACCTCAATATTTGGGGGGAGGGCTCAGCCCCCTGCCCACAAATATTGAGGGGGCTGAATGCCCTTACAACCCCTATAGTTGGCACTGCTGCCCACAACAAAGCAGTAGTCAG
This sequence comes from Podarcis muralis, assembly GCF_964188315.1. NCBI lineage: Eukaryota > Metazoa > Chordata > Lepidosauria > Squamata > Lacertidae > Podarcis > Podarcis muralis. The sequence goes on from NC_135663.1 coordinate 15,768,276, forward strand.
GAGCAGCCTTGCGCACCATCTCTTGTTGTTCCCAGGTAATATCCAAATCCAGCCTGACAATATGGCGCCCTTTAAAATGGCTTCTAGATGACAATGTAGGCCACCCTCTTGCAACTTGCCATCAGTGGGCTCTTCCTGTTTGGGGAGCGAGGCATCCAGGGATGCAGCAGCATAGCTCTTCATTTTGGTGAATGGGTTTTGTGCCATTGAAGGAATGAACTTAGTACTTGCCACAAGCATAGGCATGCTTTGCTGCTATTACCTGAGGTGGGTATGGCTGTGCTGGAATCTGAGGTGGGTATGGTTGTGCTGGAAGTGGAGGAGGAAACTGAGGAGGAAACTGCGGAGGAACCTGAGGAGGCACTTGAGGAACCATGATAGGAATGCGCTGTGGAAACAGAGAAACAGAAGGTGGAGACAGACAACACCGCAAGTGTGGTGGAAGTGGTTGGAACACACTCTGCTTACATCCACACTTGATTCCTGTAATGCTCTCTCTGCAGGGCTACCTTTAAGAAAGCAGCTGTCAAAATGCTTATGGGATCATGTGGCACCCATTCTGTTCCAATTTAATTGGTTGCGTGTGTGTTTCGAGGCTCGATGTATATTGGCCTTCTTCAACCTGTTACTCTCCGGATGTTACAGACTACAACTCCTATCAGTCTCAGCATGACTATATTAAAGAGCTGGTTTTGATATTTTAAGCCCTGAACAGTTAAGGACCAGGTTGCTCAAAAGGCTACCTGCATCTTGGTGAACATGAGATCAGTCATCATCAGAAGCGGATTTTGAAAACTTATTTGCTCTGGTTGGTATTTGATTGATAGCTTTATGCTTTTACACACACACACACACACACACACACACACACACACACACACGTCATACTGTTTGATATACGAAGTTTGCTAAATTTGGGGAGCGTCCTTGTGAAGGGTCTGCCCTAAAAATAGTGGAGTCAAAATTAAGGTAACAAACAAGCAAACATATTCATGCTACTCTTAAAAAAACCCTGCCAGAAATCAAAAGCATCTTCCAGAATGTGTGCTTTTAATATTGTTTCCATGGCACTACCACTCTTGCACACAGAAGGTTATTGATATAATTATAATTTTTATTTTATATGCCACTTATATACCAGAATGGCTTCTAAGTGGCATACAACTATAAAATCAATGCACAATCAAAATACACAATAACAAATCCATTGGGGCATTTTACCATCCTGAATTAAAATATACAATAAAACAAACAATAAAATATTACAATTAAGACAGTTAGAAATACACAAGATGGTTTACCTCGTTGCTGGCACTGCCACTTGCTGACCGCTGTCAAAACATACGAAATAAAAACAGGGTTAGATTTCGTGTTTTGTGGGTTAGATTTCATGCTTTATCCTCACAGGATGACATTGGGAGTATCCCTCTAGAACCCAAGCAAAGGTTCCACATCTCCTATATTCCCCATTTCCTCAGGTTCCTGTCACCTCCCATGTGAATTCTTCTCTCTTCCCTCATCTCACAATGCATTTTTGGCCAAGCTCAAAAATGAATTTCAGGTGTCTAGACCCTTCAGCCTTCCCTAACATGTCTCTGAGCCCAGATATATTTCCCTGAGCAAAGGAGGAGAGGGGCAGCTGGTGTAAGGAAAGGAAGATGATGATTCAGCAGCTAGAGGCTGGTGTCTGGCTTTCCAGTTGCCTGGCATAACAGGAAGGGAGGGAGGGGGGGGGGAGAGAGATGCTGCCTGGGAAGCCCAGGGGTGCACCCAGCCCTTCCATTAGGCAGATTGAGGCAGCCACTTCATATGAGCCAGGACTTGTTTATATACCGTATTTTTCGCTCCATAAGACGCACCTAGTTTTTAGAGTAGGAAAGGGGGAAAGCCCTGTTTTTTGAGCACCAGCTCACAGTTGTGCAGCTTCTTTTGTAAAGGGGAAAAGCCCTGTTTTTTGAGGATCGGCTCAAAGTTGTTGAGCTGACTTTGCAAAGGGGGGGGGGGAATCCTGTTTTTATGGGGTTCAACTCACAGTTCTGCAGCTTCTTTAGGAAAGGAAAGGGAGCCGTTTCTACAGTTTCCAGACAGATAATCTAATCAGCCAGTCACATGTCGCTGGGGAAACAAACAGCCTCCGTCTGCAGAACATTCAACAATGGAGGTCTGGGCAAGGGGGCGGGGCAAGAAAGGGAGCCGGCGATCGACCACACATTTGCTCCATAAGATGCACAGACACTTTCCCTTACTTTTTAGGAGGAAAAAAGTGTGTCTTATGGAGCGAAAAATACGGTAATCAGGATACAGAGTTGGTTATTCCATGAATGACAGTTTGGGGCATACACATTCTGAAATGGTGAACTCAAGTGTGATAAATTGCTGTTTGTATAACATACACAGGATTGAAAGAGCCTATGAAACAGGGTTTCCCATTATATGCGCACTGGGCAAAATGCACATGTGGTGGCACGCTTGCAACTTTCTATGCAGAACGGATACCCAGAGTAGGAAATATGTCATGCGCTTAGCAGCCCAAATGGCTCTGGTTATGTCTTTGACATCCCCCACCACCTTTACTTATTTTTATCTCATTGTCACGTTGTTACAGTGCGCAACAACTATTATGAAGAGATTCTAGCTGTAGTTGGCCTGGCAGGTTTCCCCATTCCGCAGGTTCAGTGCTACTTACACGGACTGGGAGAGCAGCTGCTATGCTCAGAATGCAGGAAAGACAAATCAGCAGTTTCATTGTGGCAGAAGAACCTGAAGCAACATAAGTAAGGAACAATTGATGCAGGGTTTCCCCCCACCAGCTCAGTAAAGATTGGGTAGTCAGCAGAACTCTTTACAAAAATTATCCAGAGGTTATCCAAGATTGTGTGGAGATAGGGGAGGGGAGCCACATGTGCTGCTGCCACCCCAACATCTCATGACCCACTGGCTCCACTCCCAGTCCTTCATGTCTACTGGGTTTGGCTAGAACACAAATAGGTTCTTCCAGAATGCACATCATTTACCCTTCAGAACTTCCACCCAATAAATGACGGAGCTGGCAACAACTGTGATATTGTGGTCATGGCCAGTGTGTGACCTCACCCCCCCATGTGTTCTTCAAGGACAATTTCTGCATAAAATTTTACTTGGATGTAAATCCCATTGAAATTAATTATTAATTACTTATTTCTACCAAAGCAATATATTTTAGTAATGTTATGACATTCTAGCGGAAGCAGCTGTTCAGGTTACTTTTTGACCACTAGATATACATTTTGGCTCATAGCTGGAGTCCAATCTGGATGGCAGCCCGGATAAGATGTAACGAATATATGTAATTTTACCTGTAGAGTACATTTATGACACATCCAAGTAGTTTAGGCTCTCTAAATTGCACTAAAATCCTTGGGTGCATCCAGATGGGTGATTATTGTGGGATCGATGCTCCCAATGCATGAAAAACTATTCTTTTTGGCAGTAAGCACACAATGTTGTTGCCACCAAAATGCTACCCTGTATCTCTCCCTCCCCAATTCAGATTTTCAATTACCAAGGAAAATCCATTAAGTTGAGAACAAATAAACACATGTTGTCAACAAGCCACATGTGATAACTCAGGAATCCGTTTGCAATGCTAAGCCCCAAAATGGAAGAAGAAGAAGAAGAAGAGTTTGGGTTTGATATCCCGCTTTATCACTACCTGAAGGAGTCTCAAAGCGGCTAACATTCCCCTTTCCCTTCCTCCCCCACAACAAACACTCTGTGAGGTGAGTGGGGCTGAGAGACTTCAGAGAAGTATGACTGGCCCAAGGTCACCCAGCAGCTGCATGTGGAGGAGCAGAGACGCGAACCCGGTTCCCCAGATTACGAGACTACCGCTCTTAACTCTTAACCACTACACCACACTGGCTCTCAAGCACCCCAAGTCTTACCTTTACTTTGCTTCAAGGTTGGCTGAAGAAAAATCTAGAAGTCAACTTGATCTCACAACTGTATGTGAGCAGCTGGTATTTATATTACTGTATAGTTATGTCCCAATGACATGGCTTTAACCATCAAAGGAAAAAAATCACAGGTCTTCATGAGTCATAATTTGTTCATACCCAATAAGATTAGGAGTTTTGGTTTCGTGTCTGTGGTTTACCTGCAGAAATCCCTGGGCTATCTTTTTATTGTGATAAGAAGCGATTGTCAGAGGAACTGCCCATAACTGATGAAGTATGTACTAATGCAGCAGTCTGGCTGAAGCCAAGGTCACTACCTCAATATCATCTGGGGAATAATATCTCCATTGCATTGAGTACCATAGTGGCAGAAATTCCTAGGGTGTGCATCTGCTCTGGACAACCTGTACAGTGGCAACCTATTTCAAAGAGTTGTGGACCTTGTTTGAAGCAAAGCAACCTCCTCCAACTTTGGGCTGCTTCCGAAACTTCAGATCCATTCCTCAGATTTGGACACAGAGAATGAGACTGCGTGCATCTTATTGAGCTCCAAATTTTTAAGCTAAAATCCATGTACCTGGGAATTTAAAAACAGTGAATTTTATTTTTGACTCTACATTCACAGGATTGCACTGATAGGGATGGTTCCATAAAGATGACTGCCCCAGTCTGGGCTGATATGGTTGGATCTATATGTGATGGCCTTTGCTTATGACCACTATTGCAGGTGTTTTTTGTTCAAGACCACACGTTAGCCAATGGACTAAACAAATGCTATTCATTAATAAATTATGTCCAGGTGATCCTATTCATATTGTTACAAAGCTTAGGGAAGTTGACACTTACCCAACTCTTATTATTAAAGAAAAAACCTTATTACCATCTCATAGTCAGGACCCACCCCGTCCAAGATCCTGTTCTTACATTGCTTGCTTATTTTGAAACCTTACTTTCTAAATATTTGTCAGTCAGTAATCTTCTCCGGTTTAAAATATCTGAAGACAACACCCCAAAGTGAAACATCGGGAACACCACCCACCACAGATAATTATCTTCTTAGTCTTCCATATCCCTCTGAGTAGATTTGCCACTGTGTCATCCAAATTGCTATAAAATTGGCAGGAAAGACAAATAATGTGTTTGGCAGTAGTAGGGAGAGAGAGAAGGCCTGCTAGGAATTCAACCACTCTTCCCCCAACCTAGTGCGCTCCAGATGTTTGGCGTACATCTTCCTTGACTGTTGACCATGCTGGCTGGGGCCAATTGGAGACATGGTCCGAAACTTCAGAAGGGCATCAGGTTACCAACACCAGAGTCAGTGTCAGGTGCTCCCAGGTACAGACCCAAGAATCTTTGGTCCCATGAGCAGCTCCCAAACTCTCACCACTGCTACACTGAACATCATCCTAGCAGGAAGGAAGGCTCTGGACTAGCTTTGTCATATTAGATAGGAAGGTTTAATATGCTTATTGTTTGGGCTAGGAATTTGCCTTGGTAACAAAATCTGCCTGGTCCTGGAACATTTCTGTGCTACCCTTGACTGACTCCCATGCCTGGCCCATCATCTGGGACTTCTGGTTCATGGCTCACTTCTAAAATTTGCCTTTGAAAGTAAAATGATGAAGCAGCATTTCATCCAACACTTCACAGATGAAACCAGGAACACACGTTACATCCAGTGAAGAACACAAGAGCAACCCAGTTAGATTAGGTCTGTCTGATCCAACATTCTGTTGTGTGCTAAGGCACCAGAGCTACAAAGTTCCCAGGAGAACAATAAAACATACTGACAGAGTATTTTGGTTTGTGGGTTCAAATAGGCCACAACTTTATCGGTTACAGATGTGAGCGGTTTGGCTTAGGCATTGGGGTGAAGCCAGGCTATAAGTTGACTCCTGGCAGGGAGCCCACGGAAGGGTAAACCACAGATAGGGGGTGACCTATGACTTACACCATATAGGGGTCCCTGAGGGGTCCCCGTAAGGGCTGTGACATGGCCCTAAGCCCACATCCAGATAGTATTCACACCCCGGATCCCTTTAACAGGATACCCTTCCTGAGGAGGGGCAGGCGAAGGCAACAACCTCCCCTCCAACCAACCAAAGGCTTACCCAATGCTTAACCTGTGACAATCGCTACTAGGTAGGTGAAAACCAAATGGCCAATTTGCCAAGTGGGAAAAATTCCTACTCAGCCCCAATAACATGGCGACCGGCAATTGCCATAGCAAGGTGTGAAAAGAGGATTTGATCCGAAAAAGGGGCAAGAGGGTGCTGACCGGCCACGCTGTGATTAATTCTTGTTGTTGTTTTTTACCAACCACCAAAACACAAACAGTGAAACCTCCCAGGCAGCTGATACATTGGGTATACAATATTCAATAATATACATATACAATAATATTCAATAACATATTCAAATCAACCATATGTGCACTTCTATATACCTTAACACTTCTCCTTCCACAAAGTTTATTTAACTTTTAACATTTTAATTGCCCCAAATTGTTCAAACCTACTCAAATAATTCAATATCTTCTCAATATCTGTGATTAAATTGCCCGTGGGCACACCCACCCTGCCAGCTGATTGGCTGGGGCTGTCCCACAGCACAGATGTCACGGCCGGCCGTGACGTAGGGAGGAGGCAGCGTACCTTCACCCCTGCGCTGGAAAACTGTTGAGGCCCGGCTGCTTGGCCACAAGGCTGCCCACTGGGTAAAAGGTGAGCGTTCTTCTCACAGTGGTCAACCAGATGTCTATGGGAAAGCCCGTAAACTGGACATGAGTACCAACAACTGGTGTTCAGAGCATGTCACCTCTGATCTTGGAGGTAGCACACAGTCATCCTCCATTAATTTGCCTAATCCCTTTTTAAAGCCATCTAAATTAGTGGCCATCACCACATCTTGTGGTTGCAAATCCCATAGATTAAGGAAGAACACAAGAGCCCCGGTGGATCAGGCCAGCTGTCAATGGCTCATCTAGCTGAGGATCCTGTTCTCACAGTGGCCAACCCAATGCCCATGGGAAATCTGCAAGTAGGACCTGAGTGTGAGCTTATGATTTCCCTCAACTCGTCTTCAGAGGCATTATTCCCACCTGTTGTAGTCCCACTGCTGAGCAACAGCATGCAGGACTTGGTGGAGTGCAGGGCAAAATCAAACAATAGAGAAGAGTCTCTAGGATATGCTTGATAGAGTCAGCATATGAAGTCAAGTCCGTTTCAAGGGTCAGGCAAACAGCAGTCCACATAGTCAGACAGTCCAGTGGTCAAGGAATCCAATGATCACAAAGCCAAGGGTTCAGATGGAGAGCAGGCATCAGCAAGGTCGGACCAGGAACCACAGATGTTGTTTCCAGCATCTGACTCTGGTGCTGAGAGCTGTGTTTAAGAAGGCTGAAGCCAATTGGTTCTCATCAGTGCCTTCTGCTCTGTGACCTTGAAGGCTGATCAGCTGCAGGTAGAGTCACTCCAGCTTCTCCACCTTCAGGCTGCTGTTCAGCAGGTGAAACAGCTTCCTGTCCCATGACAGTATCCTACCCACAAATGGGGAAAAAATATGTTATGAAGGGGCCCCCTTTCTCACAACTCACCTTGTTGTTGTTGTTTAGTCGTTTAGTCGTGTCCGACTCTTCGTGACCCCATGGACCAGAGCACGCCAGGCACTCCTGTCTTCCACTGCCTCCCGCAGTTTGGTCAAACTCGTGTTAGTAGCTTTGAGAACACTGTCCAACCATCTTGTCCTATGTCATCCCCTTCTCCTTGTGCCCTCAATCTTTCCCAACATCAGGGTCTTTTCCAGGGAGTCTTCTCTTCTCATGAGGTGGCCAAAGTACTGGAGCCTCAGCTTCACGATCTGTCCTTCCAGTGGACACTCAGGGCTGATTTCCTTAAGAATGGATAGGTTTGATCTTCTTGCAGTCCATGGGACTCTCAAGAGTCTCCTCCAGCACCATAATTCAAAGCATCAATTCTTCGGCAATCAGCCTTCTTTATGGTCCAGCTCTCACTTCCACTTCCATACATCACTACACAACTCACCTTAGCAAAGGAGAAAAGATGTGCTGCTGAGTTGTCTTCCTCAAAGGAAAGCTACACACACATAGGTAAGCAGCAGCAAAGTGATTGTAAACTGCCTTGGACCACTCTTAATATTAGCTTTGCCTCCGGGCCAGTGTTAGAGTCTCTTCGTGACATGGAAGTCATTATACTTTGAAACCATCCCTGTGAGGAAGGCTTATCTGCAAATCACCGATGATGCTAACCTGTTAAGCAAGTCAGCTTCTCATTGGTTATATTTGTAACACTTAGTTTTTTTTCTTACGAACCTTTGACTAAAGTTTGGGATGGCTGTTCATTATGTACCCTTCTATTTGTTATGTCCAGCTGTCAATGGTTTCTGATACACTCAACGAAACGATTTTATTCTTTGACTTCTGAATAAATTGCACAGCAGCCAAAGCTTCTGGCATGCCTTGCCTTCTGCGTATGTTATCTGTTCTTGCTTTGCTCCGACAGGCCCCGAAACAACATTTCCCAACAATCGTGCTTCCATCCCGCGGTCCTGACTCTGGACAAATGGGAGGAATACAATATTACTCAAGCCAGCAGCGCAACTGGACACCTTCAACTGCCCCAGCTGCAACAAATGTCTTTACTGCATTGGTCTCCACAGCCACAGCAGGTGCTGCAACCGTCCAATAGTTATGAAGGGGCCCCCTTTCTCACAACTCACCTTAGCAAAGGAGGAAAGATGTGCTGCTGAGTTGTCTTCCTCAAAGGAAAGCTCCACAGACACACACACACACGCTGCTGCAAGCTACGAACATACAGATTTAAAAGAGCAAACAGCAACAGTAGGACTGTATGGTTCTGATTGGCTTAGGCCTCCAAGCTTATTTTTGTGTGCCTTAACCTCTGAGACAAAGTGTGACGAAAGGACCTTTAAGAAAGAAAAATGAAGGCTCTCTTTTTCATTTAATTACTACCCAGAAGCTGTATGCTTATGCTGGCTCCCTTGGCCAATAAAGTGAGATGAGCACCGCAACCCCAGAGTCAGCCACGACTGGACCTAACGGTCAGGGGTCCCTTTACCTTTACCTTAAAATAAATAGTTTTTTGGGGGGCAGAGAACGTTCAGTGGGGCAGACCCCCATCTCCCATTGGCCAGGGGCCTGCTACCCCTTTCTGAAGTTTTCCCAGTTCTACAATGCCCTTTTTTAAAGGTGCAGCTACCACACGGTACTCCTTGTGCAGTCACAGCTTAGCTACCAGGCTACGGTCAAGGTGTTGGTTTTCGATGGTACAGGGATACAGTGGTCCCTTGGGTTACAGATGCTTCAGGTTACAGACTCCACTAACCTAGAAGTAGTACCTCAGGTTAAGAACTTTACCTCAGGATGAGAACAGAAACTGTGTGGCAGCGGCAGCGGGAGGCCCCATTAGCTAAAGTGGTACCTCAGGTTAAGAACAGTTTCAGGTTAAGAACGGACTTCCGGAATGAATTAAGTTCTTAACCTGAGGTACCATTGTATCTGAAAGGTTACCTTCCCTTATAAACCCAATTGATCCCTATGCTCTGCACAGCTCCGTTCTGCACAGTGTGGCAACTGGGCTTTAAATGTTGTGGCACCCACCCTTTGGAAATCCCTCTCCTTATATATGACACAGGCGCCATCTTCTCCATTTTCATTTCAGCACCCACTAAAGACCTTCCTCTTCAACCCGGCTCCCAGCTGAGATCTTCAGGAATTTTAATAAAGATGTCTTTATCGTTTTATCATTAGTTCTGCGCCACCCTAGGCTTCTTTGGCAGGAGGTGAGGGAAATAAAATAGATTTGTATAATGGCATTATGAATTAAGTGCTTTGTACGCAAATACTTCCTTTTGTGTGTTCTGAGTCTCCAACCATTCGTTTTCACTAGGTTCTGGAATTATGAGCTAGGGAGATGCTCTCCCTACTCCTACCTCGGGTTAAAGTAGCTTCAGGTTGAGTGTTTTCGGGTTGTGCTCCGCAGCGACCCGGAAGTAACAGAACATGTTACTTCTGGGTTTCGTCGCTTGCACATGAGCATGCACTCAAAATGATGTCATGCGCATGCGCGGAAGCGGTGAATCGCCACACGCACAGACACGCAGACGTGGGTTGTGTTCGCTTCAGGATGCGAACGGGGCTCTGGAATGGATCCCATTCGCATCCACCTCAGGTTACATACGCTTCAGGTTACAGACGCTTCAGGTTACAGACTCTGCTAACCCAGAAATAGTACCTCAGGTTAAGAACTTTGCTTCAGGATGAGAACAGAAATTGTGCTCTGGCGGCGCAGCAGCAGCAGGAGGCCCCATTAGCTAAAGTGGTGCTTCAGGTTAAGAACAGTTTCAAGTTAAGAACAGACCTCCAGAACGAATTAAGTACTTAACCCGAGGTACCACTGTATCGGTATTGCACATCATTTCATACACCTCTTTCCATTCCCTCCACACTCATCTTTTTCCTCTAAACTAAAAGGACCGAAACAATTCATTATTTCCTCATAGGGGAGTTTCTCCAGTCCCTTTATCATTCCGCTCCCCCTTTTCTATCCTTTGTTTGAGTCTCATACCAAGGATTTGCATGCAAGTTTTCCTCACCAGTAGAAGGGGAGGAGAAGGTGACATGCCGGAGGGAGTGGGAGCTTAGCAAACAGCACCCCACTCTTTCCATCGTGTGTAAAAACCTTAACAGGGTTAAGGAGTTGGCATGATGCTTCTGCAAGGCATTTGTGAAAAACACGTCTGCTAATCCCAACCATTGGCGTCTAACTCCAGAGTTTTACTTTGTTATGTCTAATACTCACATGGGATTTGTTTTATTTTTGCAGGATTAAGAAGACCTTTCCAGTACGGAACTTCATCATACTTTGCCTCAGTTCGGAGAGTGCCAAACCCTCTCACTGTGGTGAATCTTCTAAGACCTAGAAAGTAACCCGCAGAGTTTACTCACCAGCCAGGGTGGGTGAATGTGTGGGTTTAGGTTTCTCTTGGTTTCTTATTTTTCTAATCTAAGTCCATTCTCCACATTTTCCCATCAGCTTGCCATGTATCTTTTCAAAAGGTCTCTGTGAAAATTTATGTGGACGCCCATAAATTTATGTAGACTGCAGCTGCTGCAGAAGGGACCTAGGCCCCCACAGTTCCCCCATACAGTGGTACCTCGGGTTAAGTACTTAATTCGTTCCAGAGGTCCGTTCTTAACCTTAAACTGTTCTTAACCTGAAGCACCACTTTAGCTAATGGGGCCTCCTGCTGCTGCCGCACCGCTGGAGCATGATTTCTGTTCTCATCCTGAAGCAAAGTTATTAACCCAAGGTACTATTTCTGGGTTACTGGAATCTGTAACCTGAAGCGTATGTAACCCGAGGGACCACTGTACTTGGAGCCTGTGATTCCAAGTCCTCTCCAACCCCCCTCCCTTCTGAACACCAACCTCAAGCATGGTTCATTGGAGCCCTACCTAAGCCACAAGGGTTACCAAACTCCATCCTGAGCATTCCCAGTCCCACGACAGCAACCTAAAGAAGGAGGGAACTTAAGCTGCACCCACTTAAAAGCCGAAACCCCATGGAAACCCCATGGAAACCACTGGGAGTGTTTTCATTGACATCACCATCCTCGGGATTAGACGGTAATGCTCAGACTCAACAAAAGCACTTAAGAACTTGTCCCATCAGCAGCTGTATGACACCTGCAGTTGTCTCAGTGGTTTTCTTTAAAAAAAAAAAAAAAAAAGGAGGGGAAGAGGGAAAAACAAGTGCAGCTTTTTTGTGTGAGGGAGACAGAATAGCTCCCTGCAAAACCCCATAGCACAAGTGTCGGTGGACTGAGACACACTCCCCCACTGCTACTCTCCGGCAGGAAAGAAACCATTGTAATTCAGGGCCTTTGATACCCATCCCTGGTCCAGAAGGATACCATGGTCAAAGGCAGGGGTTAGCAACCTTTTCCAGCAGGGGGCCGGTCCACTGTCCCTCAGAACTTGTGGGGGGGGGCAGGATTATATTTTGTAAAAAAATAATGGACCAATTCCTATGCCCCACAAATCACCCAGAGATGCATTTTAAATAAAAGCACACATTCTACACATGTAAAAACACGCTGATTCCTGGACCTTCCGCGGGCTGGATTTAGAAGGCGATTGGGCCAGATCTGGTCCCCAGGCCCTAGTTTGCCTTGTTGTTGTTTAGTCATTTAGTTGTGTCCGACTCTTCGTGACCCCATGGACCAGAGCACGCCAGGCACTCCTGTCTTCCATTGCCTCCCACAGTTTGGTCAAACTCATGCTGGTAGCTTCGAGAGCACTGTCCAACCATCTCGTCCTCTGTCGTCCCCTTCTCCTTGTGCCCTCCATCTTTCCCAACATCAGGGTCTTTTCCAGGGAGTCTTCTCCTCTCATGAGGTGGCCAAAGCACTGGAGCCTCAGCTTCAGGATCTGTCCTTCCAATGAGCACTCAGGGCTGATTTCCTTCAGAATGGATAGGTTTGATCTTCTTGCAGTCCATGGGACTCTCAAGAGTCTCCAAAGGTATAAAAGGCCAATGATGGATCAAGCAGGAGCAGCAGGGTCACACTCTCCCTGTCCCTCTCTTGGTAAAGGTAACCAAGTTGGGTAACCAAGGCTGTTTCAGCCCTGAAACCATCTATTCTTTGCATTGCCCTCTGAAAATATCATTGCCAAATTTGGCACGGTGGTTCCTGAGACCAAAGAGCAGGTTTAGGTCTTGTTTGGTTACCATTGAATGCCATTTTGAACCAAGATGGCAGACTAAACCATTCGAGACTGCACTGATTTAGCAGAAAACCAACAAACTACGTAACCCATTTATGAATCTCAGTATAACTGGGTTTCTTAGATTTCCAAGCATTGATGGATACTTTCCGTAATTAAGAAAGAACAGCATTGTTTTTGCAAATGCCTAGTCACCCATTTATAGGTGCCATGCCAGTCAAACAAACAACACTATTGCATGTTCTACTGTGTAAGATCACTAGGGGAAAGTTTAGAGCCAAATCGACAAATACGAAGGACCATAATTCATGTTTAAACTTTGAACTTTCTCCTGATCTCATATCAGCTTGTGATTTTTATACAATCTGAACATACAAATATTGCATGTTTTCCCCTGCCAACCCCAATTCCATTCCAGACTTAACTGGAGTGAAATGACAACCCAAACTCAAAAGGGAAGCCAATTGACTTAAAGCAACTGCTTCAACTTGCATCTTAAATTGCCCTGTTTCTGTATGTTCATCACATTAAATTGTGCACCATCTTAATAAAGATGCATTTCTTCCTTGTATGTGTGTGTGTTTCTGTGTCTCTCTCTGTGTGTATGCCTTAAATTATCCTTTATTTTCCCTCAAAAATTGCCTGAAAAAATATTTAAACCATAGAATGTACTCGCAGGTTATAATTTGGAAAATTATATTATCTCATACTTGGGAACATCCAAAATTAACAAGGACAGACAACAAAGATAGAAGTTTCCACCAATTCGGAAATGGGCTGGGAACACAAAAGCCCTGGATCAGCCAGCATCCTCTCTCAGGCCTCAGAAAGTGGATGTTTTTGGAAGAAATATATGATCGGAGATGGAGCTGCTTCCCCCCACATAAGCCTTTTAAAAACGTCGAAGGGGAAAAAAGAGATTTCTATTCTATACTTTCCAACAATTCCAACCAATTTAAGAGGGAGAGTATCTACTAGTCTAGCTCCATCTGGCCTCCTCTCCCTCAGCTGTCAACTGGGAGCAACCTTTTCTTTTTGTGTGTGAGTAATTTATTTATTTTTAATGTTGAGCTATGGCCACTGGTCCCATCACCTCCTGGCAAATAACAGGGGAAGAAATGGAGCCAGTGAGAGATTTTACTTTCTTGGGCTCTATGATCACTGCAGATGGTGACAGCAGCCACGAAATTAAAAGACGCCTGCTCCTTGGGAGAAAAGCAATGACAAACCTAGACAGTATCTTAAAAAGCAGAGACATCACCTTGCCAACAAAGGTCCGTATAGTTAAAGCTATGATTTTCCCAGTAGTGATGTATGGAAGTGAGAGCTGGACCATAAAGAAGGCTGATTACCGAAGAATTGATGCTTTTGAATTATGGTGCTGGAGGAGACTCTTGAGAGTGCCATGGACTGCAAGAAGATCAAACCTATCCATTCTGAAGGAGATCAGCCCTGAGTGCTCACTGGAAGGACAGATCCTGAAGCTGAGGCTCCAATACTTTGGCCACCTCATGAGAAGAGAAGACTCCTTGGAAAAGACTCTGATGTTGGGAAAGATCACAAGGAGAAGGGGACGACAGAGGACAAGATGGTTGGACAGTGTTCTGGAAGCTACCAGCATGAGTTTGACCAGGCTGCAGGAGGCAGTGGAGGACAGGAGTGCCTGGCGTGCTCTGGTCCATGGGGTCACGAGGAGTCGGACATGACTAAACGACTAAACAACAACAATTCTGATTTGATTTTACAAGTGTAAAATTATAACAATATCAAATACATACTCAGATTTAGAGATTAATATGAATCTCAAGACTCCCCTCCATCCCTTCCATGGGTCCTATTGTCATCTTTTCCAACTGCGTATTATTTCATCATCCATATTTTAAAACTTTCCATGTTATCCGACGTATTTGTAACCTTACAAGTGTTGTTAAAATCCTGCTAATGAGTTTAGTTGAATTTAGTTGAATTAAGTATGAATTTAGTTCTTAACCCAAGGTACCACTGTATTGACAAGCTGGGACGTGTGCAGAGGAGGGTGACCGAAATGATCAAGGATCTAGAAGCCAAGCCTTATGAAGAACCATTTGGGGAGCTGCGAGTGTTTAGCCTGGAAAAGAGGAGACATCTTCAAATATCTAAAGGGCTGTCACACGGAAGATGGAGCAAACTTGATTTCTCCTGGACTAGAGGACCAATGGATTCAAGCTGCAGGGAATGAGATTCTGATGAAAAATCAAGAATAACTTTCTGACAGTAAGAGCTGTTTGACGGTGGAACAGACTCCAACAAGAGGTGGCGGACTCTCCTTCGTTGGAGGTTTTTAAGCAGAGGTTGGATGGCCATCTGTCATGGATGCTTTAGTAGAGATTCCTGCATGACCCTTTTGGGTCTCTTCCAACTCTACGATTCTAGGGTTAATATGAACTGGATGGTGTTAGAAGACATGGGGAGAGCAGGGAGTATCTCACATTTCTACATCAGGACTATGTAGAGTGAACTACTATCAAGGAAATAATAATAATTATGAATTAATTACTAATTATGAATTAGTCAGCCACATTAGAGAGGATATTCTGCTGTAGCTTCAAGAGAATAAATAAATCATTGCCTTAAAAATAGCTCTGGAAACAGAAAAGGTCTTGTGATGAAATTATAGTTTCTCTACAGAATGTGGCAGTGGGGGCAGGAACCAGGCAATGGAAACACACACAAACACACACACACACATCTTATTTTTGTGTGTGTATGGGTAAAGTTTCTCATATCTGTATGCTCTGAAGGAAGGAGAAACCAGAGAGGGAGAGCGAGGGAGGGAGAGAGTACATGATACATAAGCATCTCAGTGGAGAGAACTGGGTGAGCATTATTTTCTTTCCCATAGAAAATTAGATGTTTGGGGTCTACTGGCTGAAAATCCCAACCTATTATAAATACTATGTGCTTCAAGGGAGGCTCCCTCCGTTGTGTCAACAGGATGTCTGTGCAGAATGTTCATGGCCCAGTCTGAAGCCACACCAAACCCACCCTCCCACCTGTAGGCTTCACTAAGTCAACTCTATATTTAGGTGGAATTTTTTCCAAGCACATTTTGTAACTAGAATCAAAATAATGCAGAACACAAAAGGCCATTCTATACAGTCTGGGATTGGTGTGAATACATGTGTGTATTCTCTGAGCGGTGTGGGGTCTCTTTTTCCTTTGACTGGGATCAATGGAGACCAATGGCAATTCTGTGATAAAAAGTTTAGATTTTTGCCTCTAAAATTATTTATAAAAATATTTACATACCTCCATTTGTATACTTCAATATCAGGCCAATAAACTATAAAACACCATTAAGAACAGCACAATAGAGACATGGGTGGTGCTGTGGTCTGAACCAGAGAGCCTAGGGCTTGCTGATCAGAAGGTTGGTGGTTCGAATCCCTGCGACGGGGTGAGCCAACTCCTGCCCCCCCAGCAGTTTGAAAGCATGTCAAAGTGCAAGTAGATAAATAGGTACAGCTCCAGCGGAAAGGTAAACAGTGTTTCTGTGTGCTGCTCTGGTTCACCAGAAGCAGCTTAGTCATGCTGAATAAAGCGAGATGAGCGCTGCAACCCCAAAGTCGTTCGCAGCTGGACCTAATGGTCAGGGGTCCCTTTACCTTTACCTTTACGAACAGCACAAATCTATCATTAAAATGACTAGTCTCTTAAAAAAAGCTCCAAACAGCAGCATAGGTCCATCAGCATAAAAAAACCCCAAGAGATGCATGAAAAGGATGCTGATTGGTTTATCTATTTGTTATTTTCAAGGCTCCCATCATGTTATTAATGTATTTGAAAAATTATGGCTCAAATTCATGGCTAGTCCTACTCAGAGTAGACCCACTGAAATGAATGGAAGTTAGTAACTTAGGTTCATTAATTAAAATAGGTCTGTTATGAGTAGGCCTTACTTGACGACAACCCTATATTTCCCTTAAATTCAACTTTTGCTGGCTGTGTGCTCCAAGAAAGGAGATTCCGACTAAACAAGAAGAAGAACTTTGAGACAGTGAGCTGTTCGCCAGTGGAACAGTCTCTCCCGGGAGATGGTGGACTCTCCTTCCTTGGAGGTTTTTAAGCAGAGGTTGGGTGGCCATCCATCATGTATGATCTAACTGAGATTCCTGCATTGCAGGAATTCAGACTCGATGGCCCTCAGGGTCCCTTTCAATTCTACAGTTCTGTGACTCTATGATTCAACTTTGCATCTCCTGAAGCAATACAACTCAAACCAAAACACAACTATCCTTAAAACCTCTCACTTCTCCAGACTTTATGATGCAGTTTAAAAAAAAAAAGTCCACAGGACACAGGGAAATGTCCATAAAATGCATAAAATGGGTCAAAATTGCAAGGCAAAATTCTGCATATATGACCCTGAAACGATGAGGACATTTAAAATACAAAAAAATTGTAGGCTGATGTGGGAAAGTGAAGAACCTGGACTTAATGAGAAACAGAGAAACCAAAATTGACAGGTGCGCCCATCCCTAGTCGTCCAGAGGGATGTACATTGATTCCTTCATGGAAGCTCTCAGTTAATGCTGGCTTTCAGTCTGTAGGAAGAGCACTGGGCAGCCAGAGGAAGTCCATATATGGTGCTGCCTTCCCTGTTGCTGTTGCTGCCTTAAGGGATGCCTCTCCAAAGAACGTGGCAGTTACTCAATTTCCTTGAAGACGACCACAAGCAGTACTGTGTAATTACTCCCAAGCTCAGCACAAGCAGCCGCAGCAGCTAGTCAAAGGTGGTATGGAAACTTGCAAGGATGGTCAACGGTGTGTGGCATTTCGCCCCCCCCCCCCATAGGACATGAACAAAGTTTGCTTCTAAAGGGACTTTAGAAGTCACCGTAAAGTAAAGAACTTCTGATTCTTCATCTGCCCACTATATAAAAACAATATTCACTCAACCCAATCCAATATAAAACCCAACAAAGCCACTTTCCAGCAAATTTAACTTTAGAAGACTTAGTGAGCCACCCTAAGCGTCTATGGCTGAAGGGCAGCATACAAATTTAATAAATAAATTAAAATAAATTTAAATCACCCACTTATTCACCCATTTATTATTGAGGGGAAGTGCGTGGAACAGGTCTCGGTGTTTCGATTTCTGGGAATGGAGTTGAGAGGCGACCTAACCTGGGGAGAAAACAGCAAAGACCTGGTGAAGAGAGCACAGAAGAGGTTATATTTTCTGAGAATCCTCCGGAAAAACAATCTCTCAAAGGACCTGTTGATGGCATTTTACCATTGCACTGTGGAGAGTGTATTAACTTATGGCCTCTGTGTGTGGTTTGGGAGCTGCACAGTCAGGGGAAAAACAATGCAATCCAGGGTTGTAAAGACTGCAGAGAGAATAACTGGGTGCACTCTTCCCACCTTAGATCAAAACTATGCTGCCAGGTGCCACAAGAAAGGGGCAGAGATAGCGCAGGATAGTACGCACCCCGGAAATGATCTCTTTCAGCTTCTGCCTTCTGGAAGAAGGTATAGGGTTATAAAGGCCAGGACTAGCCGCTTGAGAAACAGTTTCTACGCAAATGCAATTCTGGTTCTAAACGCAGCATAAGGGGTCTCTATAGTATAGTGTATTTTAAAATGGGGTTTCAGAGTTTTTAGGGGGTTTTGAATGTTTTATGTAGTTTTTATGTAGTTTTATGTAGTTTTTATGTAGTTTTATGTAGTTTTTCAATTTCATTGTTCTGCATGGGACAATGACAATAAAGATATCGTATATATATCGTATATATATCGTATATAAATCCACACTTCTACTTTCCCCTGGAGAAATCCGTTGTTTACTGCTGAATAGGAGGAAATGTCAACCAGGTTTTCTCCAGACTGATGTTTGCTCTGATTTTGATGCTAGAGAGCGGGTTTTCTGGGGGAAAGCATGGGACAAGTGCAAAGCCACTCAGACTCACGCTTTCTAGCGGAAGTGTGAACAAGCCCTCACATTTGTGAGATGATAAATAGCTTTAGTGGCTACAAGATGAAATGACTACAGGTTTTTGTTTTTTAAAAGAGAATTCAGTTGGAAAAAGAACTAACTGAACATGCTTTACTGATAAGCTGATTTAAAACACACCCACCCACCACAATTGTTTGTGCGTGTGCGTGTGGTTCTTAGAGCTGTTATGTCTCATTTCCAAAGCAACCTGCAGAAGTAACTTCCCCTTTTGTGTTTAATACACTGTGGTTTAATCTATTTAAAGGCAGCCTCTCCCCACAAGAACATTGTTTTGCCAGACAGATAATAACTGGGATGAGCATAGTTATTTAGACTGCACACCTTCTTTGACCCTGCCGAGTGCCAAAAAAAGGTAACTTTATACAACTCATTGTTTTCGGCCTTCCAGCAGTTGACACAAACAGAGAATAAATGCAGTGGAGTGCAGTGGTTAGAGCAGGGTTGGGGGAACTGCAGCTCCTCACATGTTGGTTGACTGGAATTCCCATTCCTGTTCGTGAGCCATGCTAGGAAGCGTAGTCCAACAACATGTGGACAACCACAAGCCTTCCTAAAGCAAGACGTGAACTGGAACACAGCCATCCTTCTCTGAATTTTGCAATGCAGTTCTCTCTCTTCATAGTGTGGAGCAAAAAAGGGAAAAAAACTAGGATAAAGTGTGCATAAAAACGCATATATTAGTGAAAATTGTTTGTTAAAACGTTAAGAAATTGGCACTAAAATTCTGGTGAGTTTTCACAAGGGCTTAAAGGAAGTCAGCAAACTGAGCTGGCAATGTGGAGAACTGCATAAGATTGGAAAGATTAGAAACTGAGGGGAACAAAAAATGACAGATTCATCCGTCCCTGTAAATAACTCACTCTGGCTGGTTATTGAAACCTCATAATTTTTGGAATACATAACATAATCAAATTCGCAAAAAGGATACCTCCACACTATCCTTTAATTTCTTTTTAAAAATATGCTCTAGAGTTCTAGACAGATGGACAAATAAGTGTTATGAGTTTGTGAGTGTCTGGCACGTATAATTCTTGGACTCACCACGTGTTACAATTAATTTAAGGCTTGGAGTGTGTGCTGGACACTTTTAATTTCTGAACTCAGCAAGTATTAGGAGCTAATTAAGTCAGGCTAGTTCCCGTGAGGTGATAGCTTGTGTGATGGGCCATTAAGAGAACAAAAGATCAAAAGGAACCTGGGCTGGATCTATATTGATCTGATAAGAGTGTGTGTGTTTTTTTTTTAAAAAAAATAAAGTTTCATAGGAGTTTCCCATTGTTGGTGGCTTCTCTGATGTCACATTTTAACAACGCATTGATATCGTTTTAAATGACAAGTGTAGATTAGTCCTTGGTGTGAGATGGCAAATGAATGGCAGAGCTTAGGTGAGAGATGTTAGAGTTAGGAGTTATGCTGAAGAATGGAGAGATCTCCTTATGTGGAGATCTAAAGACCTATGGATTACAAATTTGATTAAGGAGGAAGTTGGAGCTTTTGGGACATTTGGACTTAAAAGGAGTAAGAAACAAGATTCGGGCTCCACTTTTAAGTATGGAGGTCTGGCTGGAAGAAACATGGACCCTATTGGGGCAGAGCTTCTCCGAGATTTGGTGTTCAACACTAAGGACCATCAAAAAAACTGGCAGAGAGGAATTGTGAGAGAATTAAGAGCCTCGGACATGAGGTCTCCAGGCTCATAGTAGACTGACTGATGGACATTTGTTGGGGATCAAAACCAGGAAAGGGGTGGGTTGGGAATCCAAAGGGCGCACAATTATATTCTGTTTTCTTTTTTCTGTTTTGCTATCGGTATGAAAATTGGGGAATTCGTGGAAGGGAATTTGGGTCGACTTTAGAAAAAGGTTTTAAGAATGAGCAAATATGTACAAATGTACAAATATTGATGTTTATAAGTTTAAATTGGTTTTTCTAAAATGAATTAAATTTAAATAGGTCAAGAATCGGGGACAAGAACTTGTTGAACTAACAATTTGAATTGGAATACAAGAAGGGGAGGTGTGGGGAAGTCTGGGAAATATGTTATTGAAAATAAGGATGTAAACTTTATGTGTTTTTAACTTTTTTGTTTTTTGTTTTTTTCTTTTTAATGTAATAAGGTGAAAATTTCAAAAAAATATCATTAAAAAAAAAATAGAGTTAGGAGTTATGCAAAGTAGCAGGCAGATCATGAGTTTGATATCTGTTTGACTCCAAGGCTGTGGCTATGGGAGAAACAGGACCCTTTTGGTGTGTTAATGCTGTGGACCCCTCCATCGAAAGCTCATGTTCTATATGTGTGTAAATGAACCATATATCTTAAAGACACCACAGTCTCTGCTGTGCCTTATTCCCAAGCAGAAACATGGGCTCTGACTGAGCGCCTGGAACCTCTGGAATCTCGGAGATCAGGGTGGCGTGTAATACAACAGAATTCTGTCAAAATATTGGTGGTTTGTGGATGCCTTTTTTTTGGGGGGTGTGTGATTTTGGCATAAAGGCAAGTCAGAACTGGGGGACCACAATGCAGATCCTAGAAAGCATTGAATAGAAGCTTAAGTCAGACTGTCTCATTCAAAACACAAGCTAAGCTATCGCCTCAGAAGGTTGTTGACATTGAGAATAGCACTTTCCCAAGCTTTGAAGCGGTATGTGGTGCTGCTTCCTGACCCTGCTACATGCAGAACTCATATATTTAGACAAATTGGAGGCATAATTACAGGAAACAAGCCCCAAAGGATATCGACTTCCTTCTATGAGAAACCTTTAAGGCATTCTATAGGACTGTTCCCTGCCCTCTAAGAGCTCCTATGTTTACTTGCATTCTAGGCCTCAACTTAATTTCCCCGTCTGTTGCGGTCCCCTGCTGCTTCCATTTGTTATGGCGACATTTTTGTCAAGACTGCACAAACAGCAGGTTATAGGGGAGTGGTAAGCAATGTGGTGAGCTTCGATTGTTGTTGGACTACAACCCCCATCTTCTCTGACTGTTGCCCATTCTGAACAACTTCCTTGTTGTTGTTTAGTCGTTTAGTCGTGTCCGACTCTTCGTGACCCCATGGACCAGAGCACGCCAGGCACTCCTGTCTTCCACTGCCTCCCGCAGTTTGGTCAAACTCATGCTGGTAGCTTCGAGAACACTATCCAACCATCTCGTCCTCTGTCGTCCCCTTCTCCTTGTGCCCTCCATCTTTCCCAACATCAGGGTCTTTTCCAGGGAGTCTTCTGTTTTCATGAGGTGGCCAAAGTATTGGAGCCTCAGCTTCACAATCTGTCCTTCCAGTGAGCACTCAGGGCTGATTTCCTTAAGAATGGATGTGTTTGATCTTCTTGTAGTCCATGGGACTCTCAAGAGTCTCCTCCAGCACCATAATTCAAAAGCATCAATTCTTTGGTGATCAGCCTTCTTTATGGTCCAGCTCTCACTTCCATACATCACTACTGGGAAAACAACTTCCAGGCAGCACTGTTTTGGAACATAGGAAGCTATCTTAATAGCATCAGATCATTGGTCTATCCAGCTCACATTGACTGGCAGTCGTTCTCCAGAATGTCAGAGAGTGAAATTCTGAGGTTTTGGACTACAACTCCCATCATCCCTGGCCTATCAGACACTGCCAGGGGCAGATGAAGTTTGTGGAAGGCTGGTCTGGAGATACCATGCCAGGGCCACAGGGATCTAATTCCCTTCGCAAGCAGATTTGCCGGGTAACCAATCGAACAGCAATTGCTTCTGCACTTTTCTGACTTTTAAAACCATCGGCATAAAGGAAAAACCGAGGATGTCATGATGACCCACCAATGGAGCAATCAATGTTTTCTC